>NC_092715.1:158155608-159355608 GCF_047496885.1 Scyliorhinus torazame
ATTCTCCAAAAACTCAAAGAAGTGTCATTGGATGGTCGCTCAATGTTACAAAACTCAGTGAAACATGGAGACCTGAACCTATTGGAAGCTGGAAGTGACTTAGGACTATTTACTATAAAGATTTTAATCCGGCGAATAACATGGAATAATGGGCACGATTCTCCAAAATGGAGACTAAGTGTTCGCGCCGTCACGTTTCACCCAGGGACGCCCCCCCCCCCCCCCCCCCCCCGGGCCAGGGACGGAGCCCCCCCCCCCCCACAGGGACGGAGCCCCTCACCATCCCCCCCACAGGGACGGAGCACCCCCCACCGCCCCCTCACAGGGACGGAGCCACCCCACCGCCCCCCCACAGGGACGGAGCCCCCCCACAGAGACGGAGCCCCCACCGCCCCCCCACAGGGACGGAGCCCCCCCACCCTAGAGGCCCCCCCCCCCCAGGGACGGACTCCCCCCCCCCGCCGCCCAGGATGGAGGGCCCCCCCGCCCCCCAGGGACGGAGGCGCACCCCTGCCCCCACAGCGGACCGGAGGCGCCCCCACGCCCCCCAGGGACGGAGGCGCCCCCCAGGGACGGAGGCGCCCCCGCGCCCCCCCAGGGACGGAGGCGCCCCCGCGCCCCCCCAGGGACGGAGGCGCCCCCGCGCCCCACCAGGGACGGAGGCGCCCCCACCCCCCCCAAGTACCGAGGCCCCCCCAGGGACAGAGCCCCCACGCCCAGGGACGGCGCCCCCCCCACGCCCGCCCAGGGTCGGAAGCCCCCCCGCCCGCCCAGGAACGGAGGCCCCCCCCCCCGCCCAGGAATGGAGGCCCCCCCCCCCGCCCAGGAACGGAGGCCCCCCACCCCCCGCCCAGGAACGGAGGCTCCCCACCCCCCGCCCAGGAACGGAGGCCCCCCCCCGACCCCAGGGACGGAGCCGCCCCCCCCCCCCCCCCAGGGACGGAGGCCCCCCCCCCCCCCCCGCCCAGGGACGGAGGCGCCCCACCCAAGTACTGAGGCCCCCCAGGGACGGAGCCGCCCCCCGCCCCCCAGGGACGGAGGCGCCCCCCCCCCGATCCCAGGGACAGAGCCGCCCCACCCCCCAGGGACGGAGGCGCCCCCCCCCGACCCCATGGACGGATGGCGCCCCCCCCCGACCCCAGGGACGGAGGCGCCCCCCCCCCCGACCCCAGGGACGGAGGCCCCCCACCCCCCAAGTACTGAGGCCCCCCAGGGACGGAGCCCCCCCCCCACCCCAGGGATGGAGCCCCCCCCCCCCCCGGGACAGAGCCGCCCCCCCAGGGACGGAGCCCCCCCCCCCCCAGGGACGGAGGCACCCCCCGACCCCAGTGACGGAGCCGCCCCCCCCCCAGGGACGGAGGCCCCCCCCCCCCCCCGCCCAGGGACGGAGGCGCCCCACCCAAGTACTGAGGCCCCCCAGGGACGGAGCCGCCCCCCCCCCCAGGGACGGAGGCGCCCCCCCCCCCGATCCCAGGGACAGAGCCGCCCCACCCCCCAGGGACGGAGGCGCCCCCCCCGACCCCATGGACGGAGGCGCCCCCCCCGACCCCAGGGACGGAGGCGCCCCCCCCCCGACCCCAGGGACGGAGGCCCCCCCACCCCCCCAAGTACTGAGGACCCCCAGGACGGAGCCCCCCCCCCACCCCAGGGATGGAGCCCCCCCCCCAGGGACAGAGCCGCCCCCCCAGGGACGGAGCCCCCCCCCCCCCCCCCCCAGGGACGGAGGCACCCCCCGACCCCAGGGACGGAGGCCCCCCCCCCCCAGAGGCCATCCCGACCCCAGGGACGGAGCCCCCCCCCCCCCCCCAAGTACTGAGGCCAGCCACAGGGACGGAGCCCTCCTCCCCGCCAAGGGACGGAGCCCCCCCCGCCAAGGGACGGAGCCCCCCCCTCAACCCAGGGACGGAGCCTCCCCCCACCCCAGGGACGGAGCCCCCCCCGCCGAGGGACGGAGGCGCCCCCCCCCCCCCCCAAGTACTGAGGCATCCCAGAGACGGAGCCCCCCCCCCCACCCCAGGACGGTGCCTCCCCCCCCCCCCCCGCCCCAGGGATGGAGGTCCCCCCCCCCCCAGGGACGGAGGCACCCCCCGACCCCAGGGACGGAGGCCCCCCCCCCCCCAGAGGCCCATCCCGACCCCAGGGACGGAGCCCCCCCCCCCCCACCAAGTACTGAGGCCCCCCCAGGGACGGGAGCCCCCTGCCCGCCAAGGGACGGAGGCCCCCCCCCCCCGCAAGGGACGGAGCCCCCCCTCACCCCAGGGACGGAGCCTCCCCCCCGCCGAGGGACGGAGGCGTCCCCCCCCCCCCCCCCAAGTACTGAGGCATCCCAGGGACGGAGCCCCCCCCCACCCCAGGACGGTGCCTCCCCCCCACCCCCCCCAGGCACAGAGCCCCCCCCCCCCCCCCAGGGACGGAGGTCCCCCCCCCCCCAGGGACGGAGGCACCCCCCGACCCCCAGGGACGGAGCCCCCCCCCCCCCAGAGGCCATCCCGACCCCAGGGACGGAGCCCCCCCAAGTACTGAGGCCCCCCCAAGGACGGAGCCCCCCCCCCCCCGCCAAGGGACGGAGCCCCCCCACCCCCGCCCCCCAAGGGACGGAGCCCCCCCCTCACCCCAGGGGACGGAGCCTCCCCCCCACCCCAGGGACGGAGCCCCCCCCCCCGCCGAGGGACGGAGGCGCCCCACCCCCCCCCCAAGTACTGAGGCATCCCAGGGACGGAGCCCCCCCCCCCCCCACCCCAGGACGGTGCCTCCCCCCACCCCCCCCCCCAGGGACAGAGCCCCCCCCACCAGGGACGGAGGCGCCCCACCCCCCCCAGGGACAGAGGCGCCCCCCCCCCCCAAGTACTGAGGCCCCCCCCCAGGGACGGAGCCCCCTCCCCGCCAAGGGACGGAGCCCCCCCCCCCCGCCAAGGGACGGAGCCCCCCCCCCCGCCAAGGGACGGAGCCCCCCCTCACCCCAGGGACGGAGCCTCCCCCCCCACCCCAGGGACGGAGCCCCCCCGCCGAGGGACGGAGGGCGCCCCCCCCCAAAGTACTGAGGCCCCCAGGGACGGAGCCCCACCCCACCCCAGGACGGTGCCCCCCCCCCCTCCCAGGGGCGGAGCCCCCCCCCCCCCACCCCCCCAGGACAGAACCCCCCCCCTCCCCAGGAACAGAGACCCCCCCCTCCCCAGGGACGGAGGCCCCCCCCGCCCCCAGGGACGGAGGCGCCCCACCCCCCCCAGGGACAGAGGCGCCCCCACCTCCCCCCAAGTACTGAGCCCCCCCCCCAGGGACGGAGGCCACCCCCCCCCGCCCCCCAGGGACGGAGGCGCCCCCCACCCCCCCAAAGTACTGAGGCCCCCCTGGGACGGAGCCCCCCCCCCCCCCGCCCAGGGACGGAGCCCCCCCCACCCCCCGCCCAGGGACGGAGCCCCCCCCCCCACGGACGGAGGCCCCCGCCCGCCCCCCCAGGGACGGAGGCGCCCCCACCCCCCCAAAGTACTGAGGCCCCCCCTGGGACGGAGCCCCCCCCCCCGCCCAGGGACGGAGCCCCCCCCCCCCCCCCCAGGGACGGAGGTCCCCCCCCCCAGGGACAGAGGCACCCCCCGACCCCAGGGACGGAGGCCCCCCCCCCCCAGAGGCCATCCCGACCCCAGGGACGGAGCCTCCCCCACACCCCAGGGACGGAGCCCCCCCCCCCCGCCGAGGGACGGAGGCGCCCCCCCCCCCCCAAGTACTGAGGCATCCCAGGGGACGGAGCCCCCCCCCCCCCACCCCAGGACGGTGCCTCCCCCCACCCCCGCCCCCCCCAGGGACAGAGCCCCCCCCACCAGGAACGGAGGCCCCCCCCCGCCCCCCAGGGACGGAGGCGCCCCACCCCCCCCCAGGGACAGAGGCGCCCCCCCCCCCCCCAAGTACTGAGGCCCCCTCCAGGGACGGAGGCCACCCCCCCCGCCCCCCAAGTACTGAGGCCCCCCCAGGGACGGAGCCCCCTCCCCGCCAAGGGACGGAGCCCCCCACCCGCCAAGGGACGGAGCCCCCCCCTCACCCCAGGGACGGAGCCTCCCCCCCACCCCAGGGACGGAGCCCCCCCCGCCGAGGGACGGAGGCCCCCCCCCCAAAGTACTGAGGCCCCCCAGGGACGGGCCCCCCCCCCACCCCAGGACGGTGCCTCCCCCCCCCCCAGGGGCAGAGCCCCCCCCACCCCCCCAGGGACAGAGCCCCCCCCTCCCCAGGGACAGAGCCCCCCCCCCTCCCCAGGGACGGAGGCCCCCCCCCCGCCCCCAGGGACGGAGGCGCCCCACCCCCCCCAGGGACAGAGGCGCCCCCCCCAAGTACTGAGGCCCCCCCCAGGGACGGAGGCCACCCCCCCGCCCCCCAGGGACGGAGGCACCCCCACCCCCCCCAAAGTACTGAGGCCCCCCTGGGACGGAGCCCCCCCCCCCGCCCAGGGACGGAGCCCCCCCCCCCACCCCCCGCCCAGGGACGGAGGCCCCCCCTCCCGCCCAGGGACGGAGGCCCAACCCCCCCACCGGCCGCCCTCTGACCCTTCGCGCAAAGTTCCCGCCGGCAGCAACTGGGGGTGAACGGCGCCGGCAGGACTCTGCCGTTTCCGCGCGGTCGCTTGGCCCATCCAGGCCGGAGAATCGCCGACCCGGCCCCGGACAGCGGCCCGCGACTGGCGCCACGCCAAACGCGCCGGCGCAAATGACAGTGATTCTCCGCACCTCGGAGAATTGCGCGCCGGCATGGCGCGGTTGCGTTGATTCTCCGGCCTGGCGCGGCGCTCGGAGAATCGCGCCCAATGTTTTTGTGTGCGGTGGAGAATATCTGTCACATTAAGGGTTAACTTTTCTATAATTTAGCGCAGGGTTCCCCAACCTTTCCGCTGCAGAACCCCTAGTGACCTACCAAGAGCATCTGGAAACCCCAAGCACTCAAAGTCGTCGCCCTTTTTTTGCCATAAAATGAGTGCGAACACAGAAATCAAACGTAATCAAGTCTTTTCTAGCTATATCTATGCATATATTAATCTGTTAATAATTTTGAAATTCTCTGATTAAGCAGATATAGTACAACCCTTTATCATTTTAATGGGAGGAATGATGCTCGAAAGCTCATTCTAATATCGGACACACAAATGTGTCCCTGTCTCACATTCACATGCTCGCATCTCTCGCTCCCTCACATTCACACACGCTCACGTCGCTTTCTCATATTCGCACACATGCTCATGTCTGCCTCTCTCACACATACGCTCACATCTCGCTCTCACATACACCCACTCTCATCTCTCTCTCACATTCACACTCATGTCTCTCTCTCTTCCACATTCACACCCATGCTCACATTTACACACACACACTCACGTCCCTCTCATATTCACGTCCCCCCTCTCTCACATTCATACACACACTCACATAGCACTCACATTCACACACATGCATCTCTCTCTCACACACACATCTCTCTCACACACGCATCTCTCTCTATCACACTAGTATCTCTCTCTCGCATTCACCCGTCTGGTCACATCCACCTTTTTCTAACATTCAGTCCCACTTGAGTCGCTCTCTCTCGAATTCACACACACGCATCGCATCGCTCTCTCGCACATCCACACACACACACGTCTCCCTCTTTCTCACATACAAGCTCATGTCTCCCTCTCTCACATCCCTCTCTCTCTCACTCTCACACACATCTCCCTCTCTCTCACACACACACACCTCTCCCTCCCTCTCTCACACATACAAGCTCCTGGGCGCAATTCTCCGATATTGAGGGCAAGCGTTCGCACCGTCGTGAACACCGTCGCGTTTCACGACGGCGCGAACAGGGCCCAGGAACGACCTATTCTGGCCCCCATAGGGGGCCAGCACGGCGCTGGAGCGGTTCACGCCGCTCCAGCCTCCTTACGCGGTGCCAAATGGGCGCCGCGCCAACCCGCGCATGCGCAGCTGGGCCAGCTCAATCCTGCGCAGACCCCATCGGAGGCCACTCCTTGTGAAGGAGCCCCCCTCCCCCCCCCTCCCCCTCCCCACAGCTGCCTCCCCGAGCGTTCCCGCCCCGAGCGTTCCCGCAGAGTTCCCGCTGGCAGTGACCAGGGGTGAACGGCGCCGGCGGGACTCCGCCGTGTCGGAGCAGCCGCTCGGCCCATCCGGGCCAGAGAATCGGCGGCTACGCCGATTCCAGCGGCCCATGGCCGCGCCAAACGCGCCGGTGCAAATGGCGGTGATTCCCCGCACCTCGCGCCAATTATCCGGACCGGCGCGGGGCTCGGAGAATCACGCCCCATGTCTCCCACTCTCACATTCACACACATGCTCACATCTCCCTCTCTCTCCCATTCACACACATTGGTGGACAGCACAGTGGTTAGCACTGCTACCTCACTGCACTGAGGACCCGGGTTCGATCCCAGCCCTGGGTCACTGTCTGTGTGGAGTTTGTACATTCTCCCCGTGTCTGCGTGGGTCGCACCCCCACAACGCAAAAACATGTGCAGGATAGGTGAATTGGCCAAAATTGCCCCTCAATTGGGAAAAAAAAAATTGGTGACTCTAAAGTTATAAAAATGACAAAAAACAATTCACACACATGATCATTTATCTCGCTCTGTGGCATTCACATGCGTGGTCACGTCCCCCACTCTCCAACATTCTGTGACGTTTGCATCGCTCTCGCTCGCTTAAATTCACACACGCGCTCTCGTCCCCCTCTCTCATTTACACACATGAAATGAAACGAAAATCACTTGTCACAAGTAGGCTTCAAATGAAGTTACAGTGAAAAGCCCCTAGTCGCCACATTCCGGCACCTGTTCAGGGAGGCTGGTACGGGAATTGAACCGTGCTGCTGGCCTGCCTCGGTCTGCTTTAAGCTATTTAGCCCAGTGTGCTAAACAAGATGCCCCCCTCTCCCTCATTTACACACACGTTCACGTCCCCTTATCTGACATTCACGCAAACGTTCACGTCCCCCTCTCTCTCATTTACACACATGCTCACGTCCCCCTCTCACATTCACATATTTGCTCACGTTTCCCTCTCACACATTCACACACACTAGTGTCTCTGCCTCACATTTACACGTTCGCATCTCTCTCACATTCACACACGTTCACGTCCCCCCTCTCTCACACATGCTGGTGTCTCTCTCACATTCACACCCATCTCCCTCTAACATTGTCATTTTTTCCTCATGGCTACGTTTTTAACATCAGGGCTCAGCCTCATGGCTCCTTTCTTTACAACCTTGAGCTTGCGAATGTCTCTCCTGTATCTCAGTGATATATGAATCTTCAGTATCTTATTTAATCCAATAATTGCCTTTAAAATGCATGCTTTAAGCTTGACGTTTCATGTATACACGTACAACATGCTACATTACACCTGATAATTCCATTATTTTACACAGGGGTGAAGTTAAATGAATGAGTGTAAAGTTGCCAGTATCGGTTTAATCACCTTTATTGTGTATGGGCACCATATTGGCCTTATGCAATCTACTAGGATCTACCAATGTCACGTGACTTGCTTAAAATATGTCCATGCTTAAAATATCCTCCTTAATTATCATAGCACTATGGAGCAAATTTTGGCCTAGTTATTGCACTGTAACAGTTACAAAACTTCAGCCTTCATTAAAGAACTTTTGCATTGGCCATTAAGCTTACCAGAAATATACTGCACTTACCTGGCATTTCTTCAGCTCCCTTTTCAACTGAAATATTGTAATGTGATGAGAATCTGGTCCTCCATTTCCAAATCCACTGTCAGCACCAAACAGGTCAGGCAATTCATTTTGCAGTTCCTCTATCATGTTGAACCACTCCTTCATCTTTTGCCACTGGCCTTCTTTCAAACTGTTTGCATCTCCAAATTCCAAAAAGAAGTGCAAGGCTTCATCTATGCAGTGTTTATAGTGATAGCTTTCCATTTGTAGATGGGCAACCTGCTCCTCCAGAGAATGGATCCGTTTTTTGTCCTGACACAACGAGTCTTGTGAAACCTGACTGGCACGAGACAGTAGGCTTGTCTGTTGATTCTGCAGTGCCTCCCGGAGTGTTTTGATTTGTAATTCCATTTCATCTATCCGATCCCAGTCTGGGTCATAATTTACAATTGGTTTATTTCTTATGTCCCTGGCTCTGTTGGCATATTTCAGAGTATTGAGCGATTCATCAAAATTAGATGACGAGGGGCTAATGCATGCAATCATAACAGTTTTGGCATTCCCTCCAAGAGAGTCCTTCAGCAGACGAGTTATCTTGGTATCCCTGTAGGGGACATGTATACTTTTTCTCTTTGGGTCTCCAAGTGCACTGATCACATTCCCAAGTGCCAGGAGACCACTGTTTATTTGAACTGATTCCTTAAATCGTTCACCTGTGTTTCCTGTTTTGGTAACTCTTTCTGAGCCAGCTAGATCAACAAAACAAAATTTGGAAGCAATCAACTGAAATGACCTTTCTGATTCTTTTATAATGTGCTCTTCATCAGTATTTGATGGTTGTCCGTTTTTAGGTTGCTTTTGATTGAGGTATATTGTGAAAATGGCATGTGATCGGCTGGAGTGCTCATTCATCTGTGTGGTACCTGTGTGACGAGCTGCATTGCCAGCCTCCAAGAGACTCAACATTTCATCTGGTGTCTCAATTTCACACTCCTTGGCCCCAATAATCACTAAAACAAAAAAGGGAAGGAATTGTTTGTCAACTAGCTTTTTGATAAATAGTACAATAGCTGAATGTTACTTTTACAAAGGCCACGAAAAGTCCAGCTCCAGTTTTGTAGAAAAGAAAGCTTTATTTACAACTATTATTGTATGCAGCTCCAGTAGCTACCTACTGAGTCTTCCTTTGTCGGTGCCTTAGTGGCCGCCTCTACTTATCCATAGCCAGACATTGTTAGAGATCCCCACCCCCTTATCGGGAGAACTCATATTCTGCAAGGTCCACGGGCTAGTTAATTATTCTCACCCCGTAAGGCCCGTGTGAGTTACAACAGATACTTTATACTTTTTTCATTCTTTCGCAAGATGTGGGCATTGCTGACTAGGCCAGCATTTATTGCCCATCTATCTCTAATTGTCCTCGAGAAGGTGGTAGTGAGCTGCCTCCTTAAACTGCTGCAGTCTTTAAAAGCACATACTGCAGTCTATACTAAGCCACCCAGTGGACCATTGAGTAAATGCAAAGCATTCAACAAGCAGCTCCCAAGTTTAATTTTGGTCTGCATGAAGTTAGAACAACATAGGATGTTTACAACAAGAAAACTGACCCAAAAATTCCATGCCAGCGTTTATCTCCACTTGAGCCTCTTCCCATCTTTCTTCACCTAAATCAAGCATTGTAACGGTCATAACCAGGGGTTAAGCAGATCATGGGACATTAATGAAACCTTAAGCAGGTCGTGGGATACTTATGAGACTGGAGGATTGATATTCCCAAAGGCGAATACACACACCCCCACTTAGGGTTGGGGAGCCCCCTTCTACATCCTGTATAAAACCAGAGAGCCATAAACTGTGAGCTGGCTCCTGTAGTCGAGTAACTGTTCTGTATTCTTGTTCTGTTGCATTACTACAGAATATGGAGGGCTAAAGTGGCCGCTGACCACCTCGATCAACTGTTCGAAAGTGTGGGAGTGGGGGTCGGCGGGAAAAAACAAGTCTTGGATCAAACCATAAGTCTCAGCCCCCACCACGGTGTGGAACACCACCACTTGCCATACATTCTCAGCAATGGCATTTGGCCCAAAAGAAGAAGCAAACGCTCTCGGCTTGGCGGATCCAACTCTCCCAAGCCTCAATAAACAGATCCAACTGATGAAACAATGCATCCTGGGCGTGGAAGAACCCAACTGGGATTCGGGTCTTCGGAGGTGGCGGAGGCCAAAGGCTGCAGCATCATCCAGAGACCAGAGTTTACTCCTCGTCGCCAGCATTAAGAGGTCCGTAAAGGAGTCCATACCAAGCCGAACAGGTTGAATCAAAAGGAAAAGACTTAATGCAACAGAAGAGTACATAGCAGTTACTCTAATATAGGTTTTATACAGGATGTAAAAAGGGGTGCCCCGCCCATCAGTGGGGGAGTGCATATTCCCCATACTTTGTCCCATGGCCTGCTTAAGGTTTCATTAGTGTCCCATGGCCTGCTTAACCCCAGGTTATGTCAGTAACCATCTATTTCCTTCTCCCTCATATGCACATCTAATTTCCCCTTAAATACATATCTACTATTCACTTCAACTACTCCCTGTGACACAAAGTTCCAAGGAATTTCTCACGAATTCTCTGTTGGATTTCTTGGTGACCACCTTATATTGAATAAAATTTTTTAAATAATCTTTATTGTCACAAGTAGGCTTATATTACCACTTCAGTGAAGTTACTGTGAAAAGCCCCTAGTCGCCACATTCTGGCGCCTGTTCGGGTACACGGAGGGAGAATTCAGAATGTCCAAATTACCTAACAGCACGTCTTTCGGGACTTGTGGGAGGAAACCGGAGCACTGGGAGGAAACCCACGCAGACACGGGGAGAACATGTAGACTCCGCACAGACAGTGACCCATGCCGGGAATCAAACCTGGGACCCTGGCGCTGTGAAGCAACAATTTATTATTTTTTTAAAATAAATTTAGAGTATCCAATTCATTTTTTCCAATTAAGGGCAATTTAGTGTGGCCAATCCACATACCCTGCACATGTTTGGGTTGCGGGGGGCTAAACGCACGCAAACACGGGGAGAATGTGCAAACTCCACACGGACAGTGACCCAGAGCCGGGATTCAAACCTGGGACCTTGGCACCGTGAGGCAGCAATGCTAACCACTGCGCCACTGTGCTGCCCATCAAAGCAACAGTGTGCTACCGTGCCACCACAAGTTGATGGCCACTAGTTATGTTCGTCCCACAAGAGGAAATAATTTCCTTGTCCAGTCTATCAAAACCTTTTATAATTTTGAAGACCTCTATTAAGTCACCTGCCAGTCTTTTACAGATATAGCCTGCCAACCTTTCCTGAAAGTATATCCACGCATTATTGTTATCACCCATGTAAATCTTCCCTATATCATTTCCAGTGCCTCTCTCTCTCTTTTTTATAATATGGTGACCAGGACGGCATTTGAGAGTGTGCTTTAATCTAGGTTCTATACAGGTTTAGCTAACTTTCCTACCTTTTAATTCTATCTCTCTCGAATATCCAGTGCCTGGATTGTTTTTGTTATGGCCTTACTAAACGCTGGCACAGGGGCAGCATGGTGGCGCAGTGGTTAGCCTCACGGTGCCAACAACCCGGGTTTGATCCCGGCCCACGGTCACTGTCCGTGTGGAGTTTACATCTTTTCCCAGTGTCAGCGAGGGTCTCGCCCCCACAACCCAAAGATGTGCAGCATAGGTGGATTGGTCACCCTAAATTACCCCTTTGGAAAAAAAAAAATTGGGTACTCTAAATTTATTGTTTTTTTAAATCCACTGGCACAACCTTTAGTGATTGGTGGATTTATTCACTCGTTTATTCCTCCAACCCACCTAGAAATGCACCTTCCAAGTAATAAGTGGCCTGTTCCTACCAAAATGTACTACCTCACATTTATCTGGGTTGAACTTTATTTGCCAATTATTTTCTCATTCTGCAAACATATCAAGGTTGTCCTGTAATTTGTTGCAGTCCTCCTCAGTATTGTCTATGCCCCACCCACCTACCCCCAAAATTTGGTGTAATTCACAAATTTAGAAGTTGTGTTTTTGATTCAACAATTAAATAATGATGATTTATTTTTTCTCATACTTTGAATCCAATTCTACTCAAAGCATCATAGCTGAAATTCTATCTGTAGAAGAACCATTGAATATCTACAGTGCAGAAGGAGGCCATTTGGCTCATTGAGTCTGCACCAACCCTCTGAAAGAGTACCCTACCTAGGCCCACTACCCCGCCCTATCCCCCTAACCCCACCTAACCTGCACATCTTTGGACATTAAAGGGCACTTTAGCATGGCCAATCCAACTAACGTGCACATCTTTGGACTGTGGGAGGAAACTGGAGCACCTGGAGGAAATCCACGCAGACAAGAAGAAAGTGCAAACTCCACACAGTCACCCGAGGCCAGAATTGAACCTGGGTCCCTGCCGCTGTGAGGTAGCAGTGCTAACCATTGTGCCACTCCTCCCTAGAACGAAGAACACAAAGTGGATTATCAGGCATTTGTAAATTTGTTTGATTTGCTGTGCTCTTGGGTTTCCAACCATAGGCAGCAGATCACAGAAACATTGTGAATAAAGGCTACTAATTTACCAATTGAGTGAGACTCCATGTTACAAGTAATTTAGATCTATAATTCTATTTCTCTGCCAAATTCCAGTCAAAATTAGGGACTAGTGCACAACATCTATGCACAACGCTGAGCCTAAATTTGCTGTTTGCTCAGAAAATTGCAGTTGGTCACTAGTGAATAGAAAGTTGGTCTCAGTTCAAATCACATGCAAGTGGAGCAAACACATAGACACATGTGCGGTATTATTATTTTTTTTTAAATTTCGAGTACCCAATAATTTATTTTCCAATCAGGGGCAATTTAGCGTGGCCAATTCACCTACCCTGCACATCTATTTGGGTTGTGGGGTGAGACCCACGCAGAGACGGGGAGAATGTGCAAACTCCACACAGACAGTGGCCCGAGACCGGGGTCGAACCCAGGTCCACAGTGCCGTGAGGCAGCAGTGCTAACCACCGCACCACCGTGCTGCCCCACACCTGCACTATTGTGTAAATTATAGAGGTTGATTGGGCTCTATTAGATCAAAATGAATTCTGAAGTGCCAACTTGAAACATTCAGGTGAATGGAAGAGGTAAAAATAAAGAACTCTGGAAACAAATTACTATAAGTGTGACATATCTGCTATAGAAGCTCAAATGGTGGTAACAGATACAAATTTAATATTAAACAAGCATAGTTCTAAAGAATCTTAAACATAATAAAATCAACTCAGAATACTTATTGTGCACGTTGAGATGAGAGAAAATTATTTATAAATAAAATGAGGAGAGAACAAGAAATACATTGATTAAAAAGTCTTCATTTATTAGATTTATTTTAACCAAATGGCAGGATTACCTGTGTTTCCTTTCTCATCTTCTCTGATATGAATGTCTTTGCTGGTGCTCTGTAACTCCAAAAGATCCCTTAGCTCTTCCTTGTACACTTCAATGTAGGATACTTTCACATGAAAGTCTGTATTGTGATGTTCGGTGATGTTTCGGAAGATCTCGTGAATGGCACGTGGAATAATGCCTTTCAGCTCATCAGAAAATGAGGCTTTAAGGTTATAAAAAGTCCTTATAAATCTTTTATATTTCTTGCACAGTTAATCTAATTAATCCGTAAACAACGAAACCTGATCAAATACAGTTTTTCTGAACAATACTTAGCTTTTATGATGCAGCCACTAGTTATGTAGGTGAGGGCCAACATGCTGATGCAATACCTTCTTAGAGCATGTGACATTTACCTTGCGGATACAGTTACAAAAATATACATTAGAGGAAAGATTCCATGATGCTTGCAGTTGGGGAAATTGTGTGCAGCTTGTGATTTGCCAGACTGGAAAATCATAATTTGGGTCCTGAAATTTGCATCCTGTGGTTTTCAACAATTTCAGAACTCAAGCCGTGAACATCTCTACCAATTTGGTTCCAGATTAGCTGGAGTGGTAGATGTCATGTAGGACCAGTTAGAACATGGTGTTTGGTAATGGCAGTGGTGCTGGTTAAAGTCCCAAACCAACTGAAGGCTTCACTATAGAAGATACAAATAACATCCCTGAAATAGCTGCAAATCAGGAAATGGAAGGGAGCGAGGAACTCAGTAAAAATTACAATCGCCAGGGAAATGGTATTGCGAAAGTTGTTGGGACTGTGGGATGACAGATTCCCAGATCCGGATGGACTTCATCCTAAGGTCTGAGAGAAGCAGCTAGGGAGATAGTTGGTGCATTGGTTTTAATTTTCCAAAGTTCCCTATGGGATAAAGTATAAGTACCAGATTATTATGTTTAGGGTTGTCTTTAATTTACAATAAAATGAAAGGGGTCATATAAACCAAGAGTTTTCAAACTCAGGGTCACGACCCGCAGGTGGGTCGCGGGTAGGTGTCGGGTGGGACGTGGAGCGATCGGTTGTGGCATTCCTGATCGCGGGAAGAAGTTCCTAACTGCAGTCCTCGATTGTTTGCGGTGTTTGAGGGGGCAGGCGGCGCGAGGCTAGGCTGTGTGCTGGTCACCGTGCGCAGGGTTTTGGGGGAGGATGGGTTGATGGGCGTCCACGTGGATGCGATGCTAACAGTGGTGGCCCCAGCTTGGAGCTCCGTTCTGGTGCTCATTCTTTGCGCGCTGTTCTGCTCATCCCCCGCCACCAATCGGCAGTATGCAGCCTGCGGCTACTTGGTCACTCCATTCAGCGGCCAGCACAACATCCGTTTGCACTCCCACAACGGTAAGTACTGGTCGGGAAGTGGTCTGTGACTGGGGTGGGTACAGTGAGAGGAAGCCAGGCCAGGTTTCTCAGAATACTGATTAACCGAGGCCAGTCAATAGGGTTGACATATGTGAACACTGGAAGAAACCTCTCAGTCATCACTTTGTGTCGACACTCTCTGGAAACCAGGAAGTCAGAGCTTTTGGTGAGAATGGAGCAGGACGTGACTTGGATGTTTGGATAGTGCAATGCAGTGGAACCAGTAAGAAATAGTGTGACATTGTGTGTGTTTTACAATTTACTTCATCTCCTCTAAAGTCGTAGATTGTAAAGTTAAAACAAGAGTGTGCTTTTTTATAATTGGTTAAATTGCTAAAGAAATGGTAACATATTTAAAACAAAGTTTGTGTGTAAATATAAGGCTGCACATGTTCAACTGAAGTTAATTTAATTTTTAGCAGTAAAAAGTCATAAATTTGGAAAAATTAGGTATTAGAAATAAAGTTTCAAAGTAAAAGAAAGAATTCCGGCCGTGTCCAGCCTTTAAATATGAACGATGTGTCTTTCCACCGGAGGCAGTGGCAGAGAGAAGGTCATGCACCCGGCAAGTCAATGCTTTGGGTGCAAAATCATAGAGGTGAGAGTACTTCATTTTGTAGCTGTCAGTAAGCAAGCAACAGGGCTGTGTAAAGAACTGAAGATGGGTCATTTTGTAATAAGGTAGAGAGGGCCAGAGATACAAACAGAACAGGATCTCACAACTAAATCTGCTGGAGAGAGCTTTGCAGGAGAGTCCACGGTAGGACAAGGCAGTGCTGGTGTAAGCTGTATCCCGAGCTCCAGGGCCTCTGGTGAACAAACAATTAAGAAGAAACTGAAATCAGGAACAAAGCAGTGTAAAGATGATTTCTTGAGGTATGGCGCTAATTGTGCAAATGCAAAGCAGGATGCAAAGCCCATGTGTGTTATATGCAGGGAAGTGCTGTCAAATGAAGTTTAAAACCCTCAAATCTTCAAAGTCATTCGAAGACTAAGCATGGCGAGTACGAGGACAAACCTCTTGATTTATTTTCAAAGTATGCAGCAAGAACCTAAATCGACAGCTGAAGTTCTTAGCCGAAATGTAACATTGAATGACGAAGCAAGACATAACATGAGGACCAAGCAGGCCCACCTGCCACATTAAAGGTAAGCAATAATGGTATGTCGCGAAGGGCGGCCGGCATGGGTCACTAACGTCAGCTGGCAGGTCTCGCGAACGTCGGCTGGCATGGGTCCCGAAGGTCCGCCAGTTGCTAAAAGTGGGTCCCGGGAAAGAAAGTTTGAAAAGCACTGATATAAACTATTCTGATGGTCTGACAGTAAGTCTGGGTGGTTAAAGGTGGCTCAAATTGTTTTACCGAGAAGAAAGTGCAAGCGATTTACACTTAGACACAATGGCAGCAGATTGTGTGCCAACAGCGAATAAACTAGGGGCGGCACGGTGGCGCAGTAGTTAGCACAGATGCCTCAAAGGCACCAAGGACCCAGGTTCGATCATAGCCCCGGGTCACTGTCCGTGTGGAGTTTGCACATTCCCCCATGTCTGCTTGGGTCTCATCTCCACAACCCAAAGATATGCAGGGTAGATGGACTGACCATGCTAAATTTCCCCTTAAATCGGAAAACAAAAATGGGTACTTTAAATTTAAAGGAAAACACTAAATAAACTATAAATCTCCAAAATCCCAGAAATGTGCTGAGAATGTCTTGTTGTAGACAGTTGTGCTTTAAACTGTCCATTTACTTCAAAGATAAAAGAGGGTTGGGGTCTCAAGGAGAACTAATCAGTATTTCTATCTGGCTACCAGACTCATGTGATTAATGTTGCGTGGAGATGGATATTGTGAGAGGAAGGTTTCCTAAGATATCTCTGAAAGTTCGGACAGGTTAATGTGCTAGGGTGCAAGAGAGAGAGCAGCTAGAGGTCGAAAGTTCAGTTAGAGGCCGAAGGATTTTGCGTTTCACCATGCCGAAGTGCGAAGGAAGCTCCACTTCGATTGGAAAGATCAAAATCATGAGAAGTGAAAACAGAGCTGGAAGATTCCTGGCTATAGCTGCAGAGAGAAGTCTCCAAGAAAACTCGCACCATGAAAGACAGTTCTGGAGATCCAGGCTGGGAAAGTAAAACATTGGAAGTAAACCATCGGGAGCTAAGAATTATTTTGCACTGACTCTGGGAGAATTGATGTCCATTTAAAAGGACAGTATAACAAAAACCTGTAAAGTGGGTTTTACTGGTTATGTTAAAAGTAATGGGAAAGTTTGGTTCTGTTTAAAATACAAGCTGCCTAATAAAAAGTGTACTAGTCTTGTGGTACAGTAAAAGTCTAAAATGTGAATCTTGTCATGTTATCCTTTCAGCTATGAACTGAAGTCTGAAGTTCAAAATTGTTTTTTAAGTTATTGGTATTGTCAAGTGAGTGTCCTTTTAAGAAAGATTTTTGTCTTATCACATGGCTTCAGTGATGTCATTGTGTGGGAGGAGCTGGGCTGTGGCTGTGTGAGAGTTTTACTTTTGCTTTTACATTTGCCTGCTGTGGACTCAGAGAACAGAAGTATTTGGCCTGTCTTTCTCTCTACTTACATTTTAAATATCTGTTCCAGTAAAAATCACCTTGGTAGTAGCTTTTAAAAATATAGTTTGCTTTCCGGAAGGGCTTAAACCTGCTGGTGAGACGGGGTCAGACTCTCAGGGAAAGCTAATCTCATTCAAGTGAGAATGCAGAGTGCTGGGCCACAACCTTGAAAAGGTGTTTTTGGTTTATGGGATTTTGTTTTTTAATTGGAAAAGTTAATTAAAGTATCTGGGAAGACTCTTGAATCACACCTCAAGTAAAGGCTCTTACAAAGAACAAAGAACAAAGAAATGTACAGCACAGGAACAGGCCCTTCGGCCCTCCAAGCCCGTGCCGACCATACTGCCCGACTAAACTACAATCTTCTACACTTCCTGGGTCCGTATCCTTCTATTCCCATCCTATTCATATATTTGTCAAGATGCCCCTTAAATGTCCCTATCGTCCCTGCCTCCACTACCTCCTCCGGTAGTGAGTTCCAGGCACCCACTACCCTCTGCGTAAAAAACTTGCCTCGTACATCTACTCTAAACTTTGCCCCTCTCACCTTAAACCTATGCCCCCTAGTAATTGACCCCTCTACCCTGGGGAAAAGCCTCTGACTATCCACTCTGTCTATGCCCCTCATAATTTTGTATACCTCTATCAGGTCGCCCCTCAACCTCCTTCGTTCCAGTGAGAACAAACCGAGTTTATTCAATCGCTCCTCATAGCTTATGCCCTCCATACCAGGCAACATTCTGGTAAATCTCTTCTGCACCCTCTCTAAAGCCTCCACATCCTTCTGGTAGTGTGGCGACCAGAATTGAACACTATACTCCAAGTGTGGCCTAACTAAGGTTCTATACAGCTGCAACATGACTTGCCAATTCTTATACTCAATGCCCCGGCCAATGAAGGCAAGCATGCCGTATGCCTTCTTGACTACCTTCTCCACCTGTGTAGCCCCTTTCAGTGATCTGTGGACCTGTACTCCTAGATCTCTTTGACTTTCAATACTCCTGAGGGTTCTACCATTCACTGTATATTCCCTACCTGCATTAGCCCTTCCAAAATGCATTACCTCACATTTGTCCAGGTTAAACTCCATCTGCCATCTCTCCGCCCAAGTCTCCAGACAATCTAAATCCTGCTGTATCCTCAGACAGTCCTCATCGCTATCCGCAATTCCACCAACCTTTGTGTCGTCTGCAAACTTACTAATCAGACCAGTTACATTTTCCTCCAAATCATTTATATATACTACAAAGAGCAAAGGTCCCAGCACTGATCCCTGTGGAACACCACTGGTCACAGCCCTCCAATTAGAAAAGCATCCCTCCATTGCTACCCTCTGCCTTCTATGGCCTAGCCAGTTCTGTATCCACCTTGCCAGTTCACCCCTGATCCCGTGTGACTTCACCTTTTGTACTAGTCTACCATGAGGGACCTTGTCAAAGGCCTTACTGAAGTCCATATAGACAACATCTACTGCCCTACCTGCATCAATCATCTTAGTGACCTCCTCGAAAAACTCGATCAAGTTAGTGAGACACGACCTCCCCTTCACAAAACCGTGCTGCCTCTCACTAATACGTCCATTTGCTTCCAAATGGGAGTAGATCCTGTCTCGAAGAATTCTCTCCAGTAATTTCCCTACCACTGAAGTAAGGCTCACCGGCCTGTAGTTCCCGGGATTATCCCTGCCACCCTTCTTAAACAGAGGAACAACATTGGCTATTCTCCAGTCCTCCGGGACATCCCCTGAAGACAGCGAGGATCCAAAGATTTCTGTCAAGGCCTCAGCAATTTCCTCTCCAGCCTCCTTCAGTATTCTGGGGTAGATCCCATCCGGCCCTGGGGACTTATCTACCTTAATATTTTTTAAGACACCCAACACCTCGTCTTTTTGGATCACAATGTGACCCAGGCTATCTACACCCCCTTCTCCAGACTCAACATCTACCAATTCCTTCTCTTTGGTGAATACTGATGCAAAGTATTCATTTAGTACCTCGCCCATGAGCTCTTGTGCTCATCCTAGCCAAATTCAACAAAAAGTTATAGGTCAGGTGAACTCCACAATATACTTTGGAATTTCTAAACCCTTGCCAATAACAGTATTTACATGGATCTTAACAAACTGGGGCTCTTTGTGGTATTTTGAATACACAGGCTGAGACATAGGAACAAAGGAATATCGGAACAAGAGTAAGCCATTTGGCCTTTCGAATCTGCTCCGCCATTCGATAGATTCATGGTTGATGTGATTTTGGTCTCAACTCCACCTTCCTATGCTTTCCATAACTCTTGTCTATCAAAAGTCAATCCAACTCTGTGGCCGCTAGTTCAAGTCTCTCCTACAATGGGAAACATCCTCTCAGTATCCACTCTATCTGGTCCCCTCAGCATATTGTATTTTTCAAAAAGATCACTTCTCATCCTTCAAATTTAGTGCGTTTAGGCACAGCCTGTTCAGTCTTCCTGCATAAACACTCTATCCCATGAATGAGTTGAGTGAACCTTCTCTGAATTACTTGAAATATATTTATATCTTTTTTCCAAATAAGGAGACCAAAACTATATAGATTACTCCAGGTCGCAAGGCCCTGGACAGTGGCAATAAAATTTTCCTTTCTGTGTGTCCAATTCTCTTTGCAAGAAACATAGGGGACGATTTTCTGGCCGTTCGCACCAGCAGGATCTTCCTGCCCCACTGTTGGCGAACCTCTCTGTAGGTTTCCTGCAGGCAGGGGGTGGATATAATGGGAAATCCTATTGACCTCACGGTGTGACCAGAAGATCCTGCTGCCAGCCAACGGTGGGCGCTTCACACTGCTGAAAAACATGCCACAGGGGCACGGACCATCCCCCCCATGAACATTCCATTCGCCTCCCTCATCACTTTCTGTACCTTCATATTAACTTTTGGTGATTCATGTACCAGGACACCCAAATCTCTCTGTTCCACTATGTTCTGCAGTCTCTCTCCATTTAAATAGTATCCAGTTTTTCCATTCTTACTGCCGTAATAGACAAATTCACATTGTCCCACGTTATAGAACAACAACATAGAAAATACAGCACAGAACAGGCCCTTCGGCCCACCATGTTGTGCCGAACCTTTGTCCTAGATTAATCATAGATTATCATTGAATTTACAGTGCAGAAGGAGGCCATTCGGCTCTTTGAGTCTGCACCGGCTCTTGGAAAGAGCACCATACCCAAACTCAACACCTCCACCCAACACCAAGGGCAATTTGGACATTAAGGGCAATTTATCATTGGCCAATTCATATACTTCCCACTTTATATTTCATCTGCCAAATTTCTGCTCACCAACTTAACCTATCAATATCCTTTTTTAGCCTCTTAGCACAGGGCTAAATCGCTGGCTTTGAAAGCAGACCAAGCCAGGCCAGCAGCACGGTTCAATTCCCATACCAGCTCTCCGAACAGGTGCCGGAATGCGGCGACTAGGGACTTTTCACAGTAACTTCATTTGAAGCCTACTTGTGACAATAAGCGATTTTCATTTCATTTCATGCCAACTTCTTTTCTACCTATCTTGTTGTCGTCAGCAAATTTAGCTGCCATGCATTTGATCCCTTCATTCAAGTGCTTGATATAGAATGTAAATACTTGAGACCCCAGCACTGAGAGCTGTGACATTTCACTAGTTACAGCTTTCCAACATCCCTACTCTCCTCTTCCTACCAATCCTCTATCCATGCTAATATATCATCCCCTACACCATGTGTTTTTATTTTTTGTAGTATCTTTTGATGTGGCGCCTTACCAAAAGTTTTTTTGGAAATCTAAATACACATTAACAGCTTCACCAAAAAACTCTAATAAACTAGGAAAAAATAATTTCCCTTTCATTTTATTTCCTAATTTCATTCCTGAAAGGCCTGGCTCTAATTATCGACTATACATTCTAGTTATAGATCTGTAAACCAGTGGAGGGTAGAGTGGTTCCATTTGTATATGGGACAGTTCATGGTGACTCTCCCAACCCCTGAGGAAACTCATGATAGATGACTAACTATGGCTGCACAGGAATTATTGGAAAATATTTTAGGTGGGAATTTTAACATTGACATAATACACTGGGATTACATTGATCATTCCCATTCAAGGTGCACATTAACATCAGAATGATATACTATTAAGTTATTGTCTCACTACTTATTAGATATTTCACAGTAATATGATTTAAAATCAGTGTACAGTAACCGTTTGAAAGCAGAGAGGATTTTAAAAAACCTTACCTATATGTCCTCCGCCAATTGTGTACGTTTTTCCTGATCCTGTTTGTCCATAAGCAAAGACAGTGGCATTATAACCTTCAATTGCTGATATCACTAAAGGCTTTACGCAGGCAGAATATACATCTTCTTGGGATGATTTTTGTCCGAATACAAAATCAAATGTAAAAGCACGATCTTTCCCAATCACAACTTGCTGTGTGTTGGGAACAATCCGAACACAAACTTGATGGTTATGGAGGATTTCTTTTGGAAGCAGAGGTCGAATCCGTACCGCGACTTTAACTGCAATCTCTTCCATATTAACCAGATTAGAATGTTTGGCTCATGAAATTATTCTTTAACTTTTGTGCATTCATTTTTGCAGGTCATCTTTTTTCCATGTTCCATATTGCGTACGCTTGAAAGAAAAAGTTAGAATTTCAACTTGACGAATGTGATAAACTGTTAATTCCTCTATGAAAATAAAGCCTGCATTTTGAAAACCTAATACCCTTCAAGGAGTCCATAGAGCCCTAGAATTCCTACAGTGCAGAGGGAGGCCATTCGGTCCATCGAGTCTGCACTGACCCTCTGAAAGAGCAGCCTACTTGGGCCCACTCCCCCACCCTATCCCTGTAAACCCACCTAACCAGCACATCTTTGGAGTCATCATATATGGTGGGTGGGATGGGAAATACAGTAAACTTGGTATACATGAGCAGTATGGAACTAGGAGAGGGAGAGCAAGTGGAAATAAAAACTAGTTAGCAGGGAGGAAACCAAAAGTTGGAATTAAAGATAGTTCCTTAAAGTAGCTGGAACTGCGTGTCGGTGTCACACAGAGTTCTGTCCTGGGACAACATCTATCAATAGTGTATATCAATCTTTAGAATAGGAGGTTATGAAATGTACCATCAGGCTCGGTGATTGAAGGAGTGACCAGGGGCTTGAATTTTAGCTCACACAAGGGCTGGGAGTGCAGGAAGGCCCCATCCCATTCCTGGGCCATTTTCATGGAGGTGCAATGGGAAGGGGGACAGGTGCACCCATTGGCACGCTGCAAGTAGCCAATCAGGCTTGTTACAGGTCACTTAAGACCAAGTAAAGAAAGCTAAAGGGAATTTTTCAGTTGGCCTCCAGGCTCCGCAGGCAGCGGGCGGCAGTTTAACTGAACATGGACTTTTGTTCACCTGACCAAAGCCTTCGTCACTGTCAGCCATGAGGGCCTCTGGAAGGTAATGGAGAAGTTCGGCTGGCCTGTTTTCACAGTTCCATGACAGTATGTGCGCACATGTCCTGGGTGATGGTGAATCTTCTGACCCTTTCACACTCAGTAATGGCGTAAAGCAGGACTGTATGCCAGCACCAAACCTGTTCAACACATTTTTTTCTGTCCTTCTTCCAATGCCTTCCATGATGGTGGTCCTGGGATCAAAATCAGGAATCGCAAAGATGGGAAACTGCTCAATCGGAGATTATTCCAAGAAAAGACCAATGTTTCCAAGCATAAACTCCGCAATTTCCTGTCTGCTGATGAAAGTACACTATCTGATGGATCAGAGGTGGACATGCAATGTAACATGGACTTGTGGGAAAATGTGAAGTTGTTCACTTTGACAGGAAGGATAAAAAAAAAAAAAGAGTATTACTTAAAGAATAACGACTGCATAATTCCGAGATTCAGAGGGATCTAGATGTTCTCATGTATGAGTTAGGTTAGGCGGTGTTACTGGGTTGCGGGGATAGGGTAGAGGCGTTGGCTTGGGTAGGGTGCTCTTTCCGAGGGACGGTGCAGACTCGATGGCCGAATGGCCTCCTTCTGCACTGTAAATTCTATGATTCTTTGAGTCACAAAATGTTAGTATGCAAGTAAGCAAGAAGGCTAATGGAATGCTATCCTTTATTATGAGAGGAAACAAATGCTTCAGTTATACAGGGTACCGGTGAGATCCCGGGAGCAATTCTCCGAGCCCCGCACCGGGCTGGAGAATCGGCGCAACCGGTCCACGACGGTGGCGCGCGATTCTCCGAGGTGCGGAGAATCGGCAGCATTTGTACCGGTGCAGTTGGCGTGGCACCGGCCGCTGGAACCGGCAGGGCCGACGATTCTCCGGGCCAGACGGGCCGAGCGGATACAACAGAGTCCCGCCGGTGCAGTTCACCCCTGGTCGCTGCTGGCGGGAACTCTGCGCGAATGGTCGGGGGGCGGCCTGCGGGGTGGGGAGGGGGGGAAAGAGGGGGGGGCTCCGTCCCTGATGGGAGCCTCCGAAGGGGTCTGGCCCGCGATCGGGGACCACCGATCGGCGGGCCGGCCTCTCTTCCCCCCACCCCGGGCCCACTTTCCTTCGCGGCCAGCCCCTGAACACCGACACCATGTTGATTCGGGGCTGGCGCGCTGAAGAAATCCCCCGCGCATGCCAGGTTGGCACGGCGTGAACAGCTCCAGCGCCGTGCTGGCCCCCATCGGTCATCCCGTGCACGTTTCACGCCGTCGCGAACACTTGGGCTCCATTTGGGAGAAACGCTCCCCCCCCCCCCCCATCTCAAATACTGTGTGTAGTTTTGGTCTCCTTATTGAAGGAAGGATGTAAATGTGTGAGAGGCGGTTCAGAGGTTTACTAGATTGATACCTGGAATGAGCAGGTTGTCTTATGAGGATCGGTTGGACTTGTTTCCATTGGAATTTAGAAGAGAGAGGAGTGACATGATTGAAGTATGCAAGATCCTGAATGGTATTGACAAGATTTACCCAAAAAGAATATTCCCTCTTCTGGGTGACTCCAGAATGAGGAGACACTATTTTAAAATTAGGGGTCACCCTTAAAGGACAGAAATGAGGACAATTTTTTTCTCAGAAAGCTGTGTGACTTTGGAACTCTTGAGGGGCAACACGGTGGCACAGTGGTTAGTACTGCTGCCTCATGCCGCCAAGCACACGGGTTCAATCCCGGCCCAGGGTCACTGTCTGTGTGGAGTTTACATATTCTCCCCGTGTCTGCGTGGGTCTCACCCCCACAACCCAAAAAGATGTGTAAGGTAGGTTAATTGGCCGCGCTAAATTTCCCCTTAATTGGAAAGAAAAAGAATTGGGTACTCAAAATTTTTTTTAATTTTTTTTTAAAGACTTTGGAACTTTGCCTCAGAATGCTCTGAAGGTGGGATCCCTGAATATTTTAGGGCAGAGGTAGATAAACTATTGTTAAGCAATGGAATCAAAAGGATATCAGGATAGATAGGAATGTAGACCTCCAAATACAAAAAGAGATCAACCACAATTATATTGAATAACGAAGCAGGCTTGAGGGGCTGAATGGCATACCTCTGTTCCTATTTTGGATATTTGTATGGTCTGAGTTTTCATGTCGAGGTAGAACTCCTCAACCCATGTACAGTCAAGACATCACATTCGCAACAAAAATATAGAAGAGACTGTGCCTAGCAGTCTGCAGAATTATCAGAACTCAAATCCTTACAGCAACAGGAACCCAAAATGAAGAATGCTGCCATCAATACTAGAGAATAACCTCCTATTCCACGACAAGATGGTACAATATTGAAAAATAATTCCTGTCAACACAATTATTTGAATCATTCTTAACTGGAAAGTTTAGAGTTTGATTCACCGGTTGGGCAGATGGTCATCAGGATCCTGCAGCAGTTGATGAGAGATTAAAGAATGCTCCCCCTGTGTATGATAAAGGAAAGGGACAGGCTGCCTTGAAACTGACACGGAGGGGTGTCACCTCTGTAAATACAGATACAAAAACTGTATCAGCTGCGCTGTGGTTTCCACACTCGGTTTCAGACCAAAAGATTGAACTGAAACTAAGCTAAAGTGAAACTTGGGAGAGTTGAAAGCAAGGAGCTGGTTCATGTATGTTATTACCTGCCTACTTACCATTGGCTGGGGACTAATGACTATCCCACAATCCTGTGGGAGTATGAGCTTCCCCAATGAGGGGGGCGGAGAAACCACTAGTAAACTCCTAGTATAAATAAAGCTGGCCAGTTCAGGAACCAGCAGGAAGGAGTATGTAGCAAGGGAAGTTACTGCTACTGTTATGTATATGTGTTATAGTAAATAAATGTTATTACTTTGTATCCTTAAAACTCGTGCTGGATTCTTCGTGGCCCTTACAAAACTGGCGACGAAGGTTAAAGTGAATAGCTGTCTACACTGCTGAAGCCACCTCCCTGGATTTTTGTTGGATACAGGTTGGAAGTTGTTTTCTATTATATCATGCCTCTGTACAGACGTTTGGATGTTTTTGATGCTGCGCTGGAAAGCTGGTACCAGTACACCCAACGGATGCTTTACTATTTCCGGGCAAACAATATCACCAAAAATGAGCGCCAGGTGGTCATATTGCTCACCGCCTGCGGCCCGCATACGTTTCGGGTGATTAGGAGCCTTATGTACCCAGCTGTGCCGGACACCAAAACATTTGATGAACTTGTGAATATAGTGGGGCAACATTTTAACCCAACCCCGTCCACGATAGTCCAGCGTTACCGGTTTAATACCGCTGAGAGGACCCCTGGAGAATCCCTTGCTGATTTTCTATCCAGGCTACGCAGGATTGAGGAGTACTGTGACTATGGTGAGACCTTGTCAGAAATGTTACGCGGCCGTTTGGTTTGCGGTATTAACAATGCAGCCGCCCAGAGAAAGTTGTTAGTGGAGCCAACATTGACTTTTCAACAGGCCATTCAAATAGTATTGTCCCGAGAGAGCGCAGAGCGAGGAGTACAGGAGCCACAGGGAATGGAAGTGCATGCCTTGGGGCGCAACCCCTTCCATCCGAAAACGTCCCCCCGCACTCCTGCGGTACCTTGGGCGAGGCAACGACCAGACCGACGCCAGTGGCCATCGGACATTCCTCCCCGAAGGGAGCCTTCTCCAGAGCCAATGGATGAGGAGCCATGTCCGTGTCAGACTTGTAGGCGCCAGAGGCGCCGTCGTTCCGACCGAAACTGGGACCAGCCCATGGGCCGTAACTGGGACCAGCCCAGAGGCCGTACCTTCCATGTGGATGAACCTGCGGCGACTACTCCTGAGGACGTGGAGACGGAGGACGACTGCCTGCAGCTGCATTGTGTGGCACCCATTAAGGTGACAGTACGGGTCAATGGCCACCCGCTTGAGATGGAGTTGGATACTGGCGCAGCGGTCTCCGTGATCGCCCAGGGGACATTCAACCGCATCAAGCAGGGTATACAAACCCTTACATTAACCGACTCACAGGCCAGGTTGGCCACCTACACGGGGGGAACCACTGGACATTGCAGGAACTACAATGACCCCTGTTGTCTATGGACGCCAGGAGGGGCGTTTCCCACTTATCGTGGTGCGCGGCCATGGGCCCAGCCTGTTGGGTCGGGACTGGTTGCGCCATTTGCGGTTGCAATGGCAGCACATCCTCCAAACAGTTTCTGAAGGGTTGACCGAGGTGCTAGGACGATACCCAGATGTATTCCAGCCTGGTTTGGAGAAAATAAAAGGGGCCGTAGCCCGTATCCAAGTTGAACCAGGAGCCACGCCGCGCTATTTCCGGGCGCGCCCAGTGCCTTACGCCTTGCTCGAGAAGGTAGAAGGGGAGCTCACTCGTTTGGAGAGTTTGGGTATTATCAGGCCCGTCCGTTTTGCTGACTGGGCAGCACCAATTGTACCTGTAATGAAGCCAGATGCCACAGTTCGCTTGTGTGGCGACTATAAACTTACAGTGAATGCGGTTTCCCGACTCGACCGATATCCGATGCCTCGCATAGAGGATCTCTACGCGAAACTTGCAGGTGGACTCTCGTTCACAAAATTAGATAGGAGTCACGCCTACCTGCAGTTGGAGCTGGACTCTGCCTCCCGACCATATGTAACGATTAATACACACCGTGGCCTGTATGAATATACACGGTTGCCCTTTGGAGTATCCTTTGCCTGCGCAACTTTTCAACGTGTTATGGAGGGCATTTGGAGAGGTTTACCACGTGTGGCTGTTTACCTAGATGACGTTTTGATTACAGGGACGTCGGAGCAGGAACATTTGGAAAATCTGGAGGCTGTCCTTAGACGCCTTTCGGAGGCTGGAGTCCGTTTACGTCGCACAAAGTGCGTATTTCAGGCAAAGGAAGTAGTCTACCAAGGTTATCGGGTGGACCGCGAAGGTCTGCACCCCGCCGCATGAGAAGGTGCGTGCAATTCAACATGCCCCCGCCCCGACTGACACTTCGCATCTTCGTTCTTTTCTCGGTCTCTTAAACTATTACGGGAAGTTCCTCCCCAATCTGGCAACTACGCTGGCCCCTTTGCACCTTCTGCTAAAGAAAAATCACATCTGGGTTTGGGGTCAGCCGCAAGAAACCGCTTTCCGGCGGGTAAAGCAACAATTGTCGTCGTCTGGGTTACTAACCCACTATGATCCTGGAAGGCCTTTGCTCGTGACATGTGATGCATCCCCGTATGGTATTGGGGCCGTCCTGTCCCACAAGATGGAGAACGGGGCCGAACGACCGATAGCTTTCGCCTCCCGCACATTGACTGCAGCGGAGAAAACGTACGCGCAGATCGAGGAGGGCCTGGCAGTGGTTTTTGCGGTGAAACGCTTCAACCAGTACGTGTACGGCCGCCATTTCACTATTGTGACTGATCATAAGCCCCTGCTGGGACTTTTCAGAGAGGATAAGCCAATACCGCCCATTGCTTCTGCACGGATCCAGCGCTGGACTTTGTTGCTTGCTGCATACGAGTATTCTCTGGAGCACAAATCAGGTACGCAGATAGCAAATGCCGACGCACTGAGCCGATTGCCTTTATCGACCGGCCCCATGTCGACCCCCACGACTGGTGAGGGGGTTGCAACCCTAAATTTTATGGACACCTTGCCTGTCACGGCATCACAGATCCGTGAGTGGACCCAGACGGAGCCAGTCTTGTCAAAGGTTCGGCACATAGTCCTGTATGGTGGGCAGCATAGACAGCTCCCAGGCGAGTTGTGGGCATTTTCCTCCAAGCTGTCAGAATTCAGCGTGGAAGACGGCATCCTCTTGTGGGGAACGCGTGTGATTGTCCCGGAAAAAGGCCAGGAGCTGATACTAAGACTTGCACAATGGGCATCCAGGCGTGACCAAAACGAAAATGTTGGCCCGGAGTTATGTCTGGTGGCCAGGCCTCGACACCGACATTGAGAAGGTGGCCCAAAACTGCTCCATTTGCCAGGAGCATCAGAAGCTTCCGCCGGCCACGCCCCTACATCACTGGGAATGGCCAGGGCGGCCTTGGGCACGCTTGCATGCAGATTTCGCAGGCCCTTTTCAAGGATCCATGTTCCTTCTACTAATTGACGCCCAGTCCAAATGGCTGGAGGTGCATAAGATGCAGGGGACAACGTCCTGCGCAACAATTGAAAAGATGCGTTTGTCGTTTAGTACGCATGGCCTCCCCGAGGTGCTGGTCACGGATAACGGCACTCCATTCACGAGTGAGGAGTTTGCGAGGTTCACGAAGATGAACGGCATCTGCCATATCCGCACTGCCCCTTACCACCTGGCTTCAAATGGGTTGGCAGAGCGTGCAGTGCAGACATTCAAAAGAGGCCTAAAGAAGCAGTCTTCCGGATCAATGGACACGAGACTGGCTCGCTTTTTGTTTACGTACAGGACCACCCCCCCATGCAGTGACTGGGGTAGCTCCCGTAGAACTCCTAATGGGCCGGAGACTTCACACCCGCTTTAGTATGGTTTTCCCGGACATTGGCGCAAAAGTACGCCGTACACAAGAACGGCAGGGACAGGGATTTTCTCGGCATCGGCCGATTCGGCAGTTTGCGCCCGGTGACCCAGTGTTCGTTCGGAATTTTGCTGGTGGTGCCCAATGGGTTCCTGGTGTAATCTTTCGCCAAACGGGCCCTAGATCTTACCAAGTGCAAGCCCAGGGTCGTCTCCAGCGAAAACATGTAGACCACGTTCGGTCCAGAAGACCATCCCCTCAAAAGATTCCCCGCCCCCGGAGCTCATTTCAACAGCCGCAGAGACCAGAGACAAGGGAAGGTAGTCCTCACAATCTTCCACTGGTGCCTCACTCGAAGCCTGCGCAGGTCGTTACGGGACCGAATGGAGATAGAGACGCTGACATGACGGAGGCAGCAGACTCTGACTCTGAGATGGAGACACAGGATGCATCAGAGGGGGAATCCTCGGGTCCACGGGCCGTGGATGTACAACCGTTGCGCTGTTCATCACGGAAGCGCCGGTCTCCGTCTCGTTGCACGCCGCCTGATCCAGCGCCGCGTGCAAATGGTGTCCGGCCTGCGGCCAAACGAGTCCGACGCCCTCCTTCGTTAGGGTCTTCGGTGGATTCCTTGGACTTTGGGGGGGGGGGGGGAGGGATGTTATAACCTGCCTACTTACCATTGGCTGGGGACTAATGACTATCCCACAATCCTGTGGGAGTCTGAGCTTCCCCAATGAGGGGGGCGGAGAAACCACTAGTAAACTCCTAGTATAAATAAAGCTGGCCAGTTCAGGAACCAGCAGGAAGGAGTATGTAGCAAGGGAAGTGCAGACATTCAAAAGAGGCCTAAAGAAGCAGTCTTCCGGATCAATGGACACGAGACTGGCTCGCTTTTTGTTTACGTACAGGACCACCCCCCCCCCATGCAGTGACTGGAGTAGCTCCCGTAGAACTCCTAATGGGCCGGAGACTTCACACCCGCTTTAGTATGGTTTTCCCGGACATTGGCGCAAAAGTACGCCGCACACAAGAACGGCAGGGACAGGGATTTTCTCGACATCGGCCGATTCGGCAGTTTGCGCCCGGTGACCCAGTGTTCGTTCGGAATTTTGCTGGTGGTGCCCAATGGGTTCCTGGTGTAATCTTTCGCCAAACGGGCCCTCGATCTTACCAAGTGCAAGCCCAGGGTCGTCTCCAGCAAAAACATGTAGACCACGTTCGGTCCAGAAGACCATCCCCTCAAAAGATTCCCCGCCCCCGGAGCTCATTTCAACAGCCGCAGAGACCAGAGACAAGGGAAGGTAGTCCTCACAATCTTCCACTGGTGCCTCACTCGAAGCCTGCGCAGGTCGTTACGGGACCGAATGGAGATAGAGACGCTGACATGACGGAGGCAGCAGACTCTGACTCTGAGATGGAGACACAGGATGCATCAGAGGGGGAATCCTCGGGTCCACGGGCCGTGGATGTACAACCGTTGCGCTGTTCATCACGGAAGCGCCGGTCTCCGTCTCGTTGCACGCCGCCTGATCCAGCGCCGCGTGCAAATGGTGTCCGGCCTGCGGCCAAACGAGTCCGACGCCCTCCTTCGCCAGGGTCTTCGGTGGATTCCTTGGACTTTGGGGGGGGGGGGGGAGGGATGTTATAACCTGCCTACTTACCATTGGCTGGGGACTAATGACTATCCCACAATCCTGTGGGAGTCTGAGCTTCCCCAATGAGGGGGGCGGAGAAACCACTAGTAAACTCCTAGTATAAATAAAGCTGGCCAGTTCAGGAACCAGCAGGAAGGAGTATGTAGCAAGGGAAGTTACTGCTACTGTTATAGTAAATAAATGTTATTACTTTGTATCCTTAAAACTCGTGCTGGATTCTTCGTGGCCCTTACAAAAATGTACCTGCAATAAGTACAAGTTTAAGAGTGGAGAAATAGAAAGTTTCCAGCAGTGAATTTGACTGGTTAACTGGAGGGAGCGAGATGTGTTTTCTTTTAACACTGATCCGGAGCTCTAGCCTGAAGACTGCAGTCACTCATGTTGCAGCTTCTGCTGCCCGCCCTGCTCTTCGCAAACAGCCAAGCAGAAATATAGCTTTTCTGGTCAAGCCCTGTCAGCTCTTTGCCCCAGTGCCTCTTTTCGTGGCCTCTCTTCCTTTCCCTCTGCTGTTACATCATTAAGAACACAGGAACATAAAAGGAGTCGAGCTTGTGATCCATCATGTCACTCCACAATTTCACTATGATCAAGATTGATCTTGGGCTTCACTCCATTTTCCCGCCTATTTTCCCGCTCCCCTTGATTCCCTGAGGTAACCAAACATTTGTCCATCTTAGCTTTAAATAGACTCAACGATGGCTCATTCACAACCCTCTGGGTAGAGAGTTCCAAAGATCCAGAACACTGACTGGAGACATTTCTCTTCATCTGAGTCCTAAATGATCCACCCCATGCTGAAACTGATTTCCCCCCCCCCCCCCCCCGCGTTCTTGATTCCCCAGCCATGGACATTAACCACTCAGTGTCTACCCCATCGAGCCCCTCCAAAAGCTTTAATGTTTCAGTAAGGTCATATGTCGTTCTTTGCAATTCCAGAGAGCCGCAATGTGCAGTTTCTCATCAATGGACAACCCTCTCACCCCAGGGACTAATCTAGTGACGCGTTGCTGTAACTGCCTCCAATACAAGTATGCTCCACGCCTGCTACCTTTCTTTCACTTACCTCCCTCTCCGTTCCTTTTATCTAAGGCGCTGTCCACATATTTGATGGAGGGGGTCTTTTTTAAGTCGGCAGCCTGCGGTTACTCTGTTTATAATTGTGTCCTAGCAACATCACTTCCGGCTCGTCTGGACCTCACAAAGATGGCGGCCACGGTGGGCTGAGGAGACGGGGAGGGACTGGCGCGCACGCGCACACGGCGATGGGCTGTGGAACTGCCGGTTGGTGGCGGCATTCCCCGTGCGCGTGCGCTTTCCGCTCGCTGTCAGGGGCAGCTGCAGATTGGTTCGCAGTGACGTTCACGGCGCCTCCTCCTCACGCCAGAACGGTGAACAGATTGCTGGTGTCAGCTTGGTGCTGATTGTGTGCGGCGGTTATAAAGGCCCCAGGTGAGGGTTGGAGTCAGCGGGTTGTGAAATCCAGTGACTTTCCCACCAATCAGTAAGTTGGCCGGCTGGCAGCGTTAGTAGGTGTCCAGAGGCGGCTCTCCCCTCTGACAGCTGGCTGGTGGTGGTTTACCCTGAGCGGGACTCCCCTTTTATATAGACGGAGGCTGCAGTGTTTGCGCTGGGATTGGACAAAGGTCCCAAATAAATAGCCAGTGAGAAACCCGCGGGAACCCTCACAATATCTAAGAAACGTTTAGATAAAGTACTTGAAATGCCATAGCATACAAGGCTACCGACCAAGTGCTGGAAAATGCATTTAGAATAGATAGGTGTTGGATGGCCGGCACAGGGACTGAAGGACCTCTTTCTTTGCTGTGAAACTCCATGTTCCTAGTGGTATCACGACTTGAACTTACTCTGATTTACCATGTACAATGTTACTTGTTTCAAGAGTAATGTGTCTTAAGAATTTTTTTTTTTTTAATTGGGTTTTCGAACATATTGGCCGGGATTCTCTGACCCGGCGGCGCCGGGTGGTGAGTGTGAGAATTGCACCACGCTCCCTTGACGCTGGCTTGCCGAATCTCTGGCGCTGATATTCAGGCGCCTGTGGCAACGCCGCTGCGCCGGTCGGGGGCCGTTGAAAGCCCCCCCCCCCCCCCCAACGATTCTCTGGGCCGAGTGCCTGCCAAGTTTGGCTGAGTCCTGCCGGCATGGGTTACGTATGGTCCCACCCAGCAGGACCTCTGAGTTCTGTCTGTGGGGGACGTCTGGTGGGGGATCTGACCCGGGGGGGAGGGGGAGGCCTCCATGGTGGCCCGGCCTGCAATCGGGGCCTATCGATCAGCGGGTGGACTATTTCGTGGAGGCCTATGTTCCTCCAATATATTGCCCGGGGGCTGGCGTGGAGACGGGAACACACATGAATGTGCAAACCCACGCCGGCCGTAGCACGGCAGCTTTAGGGCGCCGGAGCTCTGAACAACACTCCGGCGCCGTACCCGCTCTCTAGGAAGGGGTGGATACCTGCCACCTGAGGCCCGTTGATGCCGGAGTGACTCCTGCCACTTTTCATGCTGGCGTCAGAACTTGGCCGCACGATTGGAGATATTATACACAAGATAAAAGACAACAATGCTATATAGTTAGCAAAATCATCTGATTAACAACTAAAGAAAACATGTGGGGGGGGGAAACTGGGGAGATATATATACATTGAGGAACTGGAGAGACAATTACAGTACATCTGTATGCTCGTTTTGTGCGTTCTTTCATTTTTATACATTTTTTTTGTACAGTACTGAGAGAGTAAACTCAACCTCGGCAATACAAAAATGTTTCTGGGTGGTGCCCCTGATGTTGCTCCTCCCGGTCTGACTTCGCTGCCGTTGTTGCGCGTTCGCCTCTGCTTCGGCCGTTCGGCATTTCTTCCTCCAGTACTTTCTTATTCTCTGTTACTGTGTTTGCCGTGGTTGTTGTCGTTTCCTGTGCTCTCCTTCCAGTTTGTGTTCCCTCGTCTCTCTCCCCGCCCCCCCCCCCCCATCCCTTTGGTTCCCCTCTATTGGTCTTTGCCTCCTCTCGTTCCTTCCCCCCACCTCTCCTTCCCTGCAGTTCACCTTTCTTTTCTCTTGAGTTTGCTATCCCCCTGCACTGCTCCCCACCTCCACACACCCTCGGGTCTTTCCCTCCTTCTCATGCCTTGGCTACTTTCCACTGGCTCTTGGCTACTTGATTATTCTTCTGCTCGTTCGTTGGTTACAAACAGGTCCTGGAACATTTGGGTGAATGGCTACCACGTTCTGTGGAAGCCGGCGTTTGACCCTCGGATGACAAATTTGATTTATTTCCATTTGGAGAGATTCTGATAGATCGGACAGCCAGCATGCAGCTTTGGTAGGTGCTGCTGACCGCCAGCCAAGCAGGATTCTACAGCGGGCGATCAGTGAGGCAAAGGCAAGCGGGTCTGTCCTGCTCCCCATGAATAGCTCTGGCTGGTCTGATACCCCGAAGACTGCCACTTTCGGGCATGGCTCCACCCTCATCCCCACCACTTTGGACATTGCCTCAAAGAAGGCTGTCCAGTACCCAACAAGTCTGGGGCAAGACCAGAACATGTGGGCATGGTTGGCCGGGCCTCCTTGACACCGTTCACATCTGTCCTCCACCTCCGGGAAGAACCTACTCATTCGGGTTCTTGTTAAGTGGCCTCTATGTACCACCTATAGTTGCGTCAAGTTGAACCTTGCGCACATGGAGGTTGAGTTGACCCTATGCAGTGCTTCACTCCAGAGTCCCCACCCTATTTCGATCCCCAGCTCTTCCTCCCACTTCTTTCTCGTTGCATCCAGTACGGTGTCAGCCCTCTCTACCAGTCGTTCATACATGTCGCTACAGTTTCCTTTACCTAGGATGTTCGCGTCAAGTAACTCCACAAATAGTGGCGGTGGTGGGTATGTCCTTGTCTCCTTCCATTGGAAGTTTTTAAGTTGCAGGTACCTTAGTTCGTTCCCCCTAGTTAGCTGAAATCTCTCCGTCAGTTCGTCCAGTGTTGTGATCCTGCCATCGGTGTATAGGTCCCTGACTGTCAGTGTCATCACACACACACACACACACCCCCCCCCCCCCCCCCCCCCCCCCCGGTCCTGTCTCCACTTTTTAAAGGTGGCGTCAGTCAGCGCTGGTGTGGACCTATGGTTGTTGCAGATGGGGGCTTTGTCCGACATTTTGGTTAGGCTGAATTGCTGCCATAGATGGTTCCAGGTCTGGAGAGTGGCTACCACTGGGCTGCTGGAGTGTTTTTGGGTGGGGATAGGAGTGCCGCCGTGGTGAAGGCCCGGAGAGAGGTCCCATTGCAGGAGGCCTCCTCCGCGTGCACCCACTCGGCTTCTGGCTCCTTGATCCATCCCCTTCTTGTTCGGCTGTCGCCGCCCACTGGTAGAATTGTAGGTTTGGGAGGGCTAGCCCTCCTCTGGACTTTGTTTTTTGTAAGACCTTCTTTGGGATCCTAGCATTCTTTCTCCACCCCCCCCCCCCCCCCCCCATATGAATGCCCCACCTCCCCCATATGAACGCCATGATTAGTTTGTCTAGTGATTTGTAAAAGGCCTTGGGGATAATAATCGGGATGGATCTAAGTAGGAGGAGGTACCTGGGCAGTACGTTCATTTTGATCGTTTGCACGCCCCGCGCGGGAGGGTAGGAGTGTGTTCCATCTTTGCAGTCCTTTTTGACTTCCTCTGTCGGACTGGTCAGGTTCCATTTGTGGATCCCCTTCCAGTCATGAGCGATGTGGATCTCCAGATAGCGGAATTTATGTCGGGCTTGTTTGAACGGCAGTCCCACTAGTGCTGCCCCACCTCCTTGTCGGTGTACCGGGAAGATCTCGCTTTTGCTCATGTTGCGTTTGCAGCCAAGAAGGCACCAAACTCTTTCAGGAGCGTGATGATTCCTTCCATGCTGCTTTGTGGGTCTGAAATGTAGAGGAGCAGGTCATCTGCATCGAGCAAAACTCTGTGCACTCTGCCTCCCCTTTGGATCCCCCTCCATTTCTTTGCTGTTCTGAGACCGATCGCTAATGGTTCGATCGCTAGAGCGAACAGCAGCGGGGACAGCGGGAATCCCTGCCTGGTGCCCCTGTGCAGCTGGAAGTACTGGGAGTTGGTGTTGTTTGGCCGTATGCTCGCCATGGGAGCTTTGTATAGGAGCTTCAGCCAGGAGGTGAACCCTGTTCCGAGCCCGAACTGCTCCAGTACCTTTGAGGTACTTCCACTCGACTCTGTCGAAGGCCTTTTCTGCTTTCAGAGAGACAATCACCTCTGGTGTTCTTTCCCCGGAAGGGTCATTATCACGTTCAGCAGCCGTCTGATGTTCGAGGTTAGCTGTCTACCTTTGACAAAGCCCGTCTGGTCCTCTGCGACCACCTCTGGTACGCAGTCTTCGAGCCTTCTGGCTAGGATTTTGGCCAACATTTCCACGTCTGCGTTTAGCAGTGAGATGGGTCTGTATGACCCACATTCCGTTGGGTCTTTGTCTTTCTTGGGTATTAGCGAGATTGAGGCCTGTGCTAGTGTAGGTGGCAGTGTGCCCCTAGCCAGCGAATCTGTGAACATCTCCCGCAGGTGCGGGACCAGTGCTGTCACAATTTTTTAATAGAAGCCGGCCGGGAACCCGTCCGGCCCCTTCCCTGCCTGCATGGAGCTAATACGGTCCATGATCTCACCCAGTGCTAGTGGTGCTTCCAGGCCCTGTTTTCTGTCCTCTTCCCCCCGCCCCCCACCACGACTGGCATGTCCAGTCCATCAAGGAACCGTTTCATCCCCGACACCCCTGCTGGGGGTTCTGAGGTGTACAGCTCTTGGGAGAAGGCCTTGAAGGTTTTGTTGATGTTTTCTGGGTCTGGGTCTATGTGCCTCTGTTGTCCCTGATTTGTGCAATTTCTCTGGTGGCTGCCTGCTTTCTCAGCTGGTATGCCAGCAAGTGGCTGGCTTTGTCTCCGTGTTCGTATAGGGTCGCTCGTGCCTGGTGGAGTTGGTGCACTGCTTTCCTCGTGGAGAGCAGATCAAAGTTCCTTTGTAGCTCTTTCCTCTCCGCCAGGAGCTCTATGGTCGGGGCCTCGGAGTATTTACGGTCTACCTCAGTATGGAGTCAACCAGCTGCTGCCTAGCCGCCCTTTCCTTCCTATCTCTTTGCGCTTTGAAAGCGATAATTTCCCTTCTAATTATGGCCTTTAGCGCTTCCCAAAACATGGAGGGTGAGACCTCCCCGTTTTGGTTGTTCTCCGTATACTCCACTATGGCCTGTGATACCCTTTCGTTGAATGCCTTGTCGGTTAGTAGGGCAGTGTCCACCTCCATGTGGGGCGTTGGGGCCCTGCCCGTCTCCAGTGTCACGTCCATATAATCTGGAGCGTGGTCGGAGATTACAATTGCAGAGTATTCCGCTTTGACCAGCCCTGGAAGCACCATTATCTCCACCACAAAGTCAATTCCGGTATACACGTTGTGTACTGGGGAGAAGGAGAACCCCTTTTCCCTTGGTTGGGTGAACCTCCAGGGGTCCACCACTCCCATCTGTTCCATAAAGTGACTGAGTTCCTTTGCCATGTTTCAGGTCTTCCCTGTCAGTCATTGGGTCCTGTACACAATTGAACCCCCCCCCCCAATGATTAGTCGGTGCGTAGCTATGTCGGGGATTTCCGCCATGGTCTTTTTAATGAATTTTGTGTCGTCCCAGTTGGGAACGCACGCGTTAACTAGTACTACCGGTGCCCCGTCCATGGCCCCGCTGACCATGATGTACCGTCCCCCTGGGTCTGTAGTCGGCTTCGTCGCCCTAAACATCGTCCTCTTGCTGATCAGTATTGCCACACACACACCCCCCCCCGGATCTCGTCCTGTAATAGGAATGGTAGGTCTGTCCCACCCAGTCCTTTCTTACCCACAGCCGGTTCTGCTCGCTCAGGTGTGTCTCTTGGAGGAAGACTATGTCGGCTTTCATGTTTCTTAGGTGGGTGAAGACTCTGGATCTTTTCACTGGGCCGTTGAGTCCTCTTATGTTCCAGGTGACTATCCTGGTGGGGGGGCTTCTGTCCCCCCGCTCCTGTGGGATTAACCATACTTCTCTGTTGGACGCGCCCCTGCACTCTGGGGCTTCCCTTTGTTCGGGGGCCGTCCAAGATGGCCACTGTCACTTCCCTCCCCATGCGATCGGGCCCCTGCGCTCCAGGGTTTCCCTTTGTCCAGGGGGCACCCAACATGGCCACCAACGTGGATCTGCCCCTGCATTCCAGGGTTTCCCTTCACCCAGAGACTGTACTGGGTGCTTGCTTGCAGTGCTTCCTTGTTCCGAGCCCCTGGTTGTGGTCCTTTGTAGCCTTATTGCTGCTCTCGGTCTGGCCCTATTTTTCCCTCCCTTCCACCCCCCCCCCCCCCCTCCCATTTGCTCCCCCACCCCTGCTGTGTGGTTCCCCCCCCCCCCCCCCCCCCGGCCTGTCACCGTCCCCCAAGATGGGGGTGCGCCGCGGCCCTGCTCTGTTGCATAGCCCCAGCGCTAGCTTTCCTGCTAGTGCGGTGACGCCACTCCCGGGAGTTACTGTCTCGCTTTTCCCTCGCCCATTCTCTACGGTTCCTGCCCGCTCTTTCCCCATCTTACCCTGCACTCCTCGCACTTGCTTTCCCTTCTCCGCTAAGCTCGTTCTCTCGAACTGGGCCATGATCTCCCACCTGAAGCGGTCCCTTGGGTAGTGGTTTGCCTCTTGTCGTTCAGGGTATGTTTCCTGTGGGGGGGAGGCTAGGTGTTGCCTCTTTCCCCCCTCCCTTTCGGCGTGCTGTTGCTCCTTGCCAGGGGCCGCTTATTTCTTCCCCTGCTGCCGGTTTTCCAGCCCGCATTCCTCGACAAACTTGTTTGCCTTGGTGGGCGCTGTGAAGAAATACACTTTTCTTTTTGCTATGTGACCCAGAGCTTCACTGGGTACAACATAACAAAGCGTACGCCGTTTTTATAAAGGCCTGCATTCGCTTTGTTAAACTCAGCCCGTTTCCTGGCTAGGTCCGCCCCAATGTCTTGGTGTATGCGATGTACTTCCCATTGGCAGTTCTTGGTCTGTCTGGCCCAGCTCAGGATTGTTTCCCGCTCTTGGTACCGATGCAGTTTGGCTATTACTGCACTCGGTTGCTCCATGGCTTTGGGTTTCGGGCGCAGAGACCGGTGTGCCCTGTCCTTGGTTGGGGAAAGTTTTCCTCCCCACTAGGTTGCCCATCATCTCGGGCACATATACTGTGGGGTCCCTGTCTTCGATACCCTCCGGTAGGCCCACAATCCGTACATTTTGACTTCTCGAGCAGTTCTCTTGGTTGTCCACTTTGCTCTTCAGGCTCCCCTGCATCATGAGCAGCCCCGCCATCTCCTTTTCCAGTGCCGTGATCCGATCACTCGTCAGTTGCTGCCTTTTCCAACTCTTTAATGGTCGCCCCTTGGGCTTCCATTCTCTTGTCTGCTCTGCTCAGGGCGAGCTGTATTTCAGCCAGGGTCTGGCCACCGCTGCCTTCACTGCAGCCTCAATGTCTGCTTTCACCTCTGCTTTTATTTCCTGCTGGTGCTCCCTCAGCGTCTCGGTGAAGGATGCCTTCCAGTTCTCCCCTGGTACAGGGGGAATTTGCTTCTGTTTGTCCTGCTCTTTTCGTTTTGGTGAAACTTCCGCTCCGCCGCCTTGTGTACCGGTCGGCTCGTCAGAGTGTGTTCGCTCCTGGCCCCTTCTGCTCCTGGTGTCTGTTCTGCCTCTAGCTTGGTTTCTTTCGGGCATTTTTGCTTCTGATCTCTCGCTTTCTTCCATTCTCTGTCTTATTAAGGTTGAGGACTGGATTGCTGCGTCTTTTTAGAGTGCGTCGTTGAGTTTATCCAGTATTTTCCGTTTTTATTATTACGGTAATTAAGTTGTGTAAGCTCCAGGATGTTCCCTGCCAGTAAGAGTGGCCTAATAGGTACGCATAACTTTCTGGCACGGAAACCTTTTGAGTGAGTTTGTGTAATATATTTTATTTTCCCAAGTCAATCCTATGGCTAATGTATACTTGTATGAAGTGCGGAAATACTTAAACACAAAAGCTGTTAAAAGTCTTTACTTCCCCTTTAAATCAATTAAATAATGTAAAGGTTTAGCAAATAATTCCCTAGACAGAATTGCATACTTGCACAATCTCAATCAATGTAGTGGATACTCATTTTAAAGATTTTTATCTGGAGCAATTTGCTATATTGATATAATTTACAGCAAAATTACACCAGTGCTGTCTGTGCTGCATTTTGGGTATTTCCTGGCAGGATTAAATTGGGAATAAGGCAGAGATCCCAAGTTTGTTAGCACTTAAACAGAAGCAGCCTCGTTGACTTGGGCAAGTCAGCAGGATGAAAGATGGTGGCTTTTATCCAAAGACTTTCTGAAGGGTGAGGTAGCTAGAGCCAGAAACCTGTAGGATGCCCAAAGCTCCACTTCAAGGATGATTGCAATCATGGCATGGAGCCCCAGATATCAATTATCAGACCTGGGAGTAATAGCTGATGACAGTCTCCAGTGGGTTGGCATGCACCACCATAATGATTGGTGGTGTGGCAAAAGATGCCGATGTCAAAAGTAACAACCCCCAGTCATACTCAGTAAGTTCAAGTGGCGCTTGTGGCATAACCTGCTTCCCAAGGATTGGCCTTTCAAATATCAGGCAGGCACGGTAGCACAGTGGTTAGCATTGTTGCTTCACAGCACCAGGGTCCCGGGTTCGATTCCCACTTGGGTCACTGTCTGTGCAGAGTCTGCACGTTCTCCACGTGTCTGCGAGAGTTTCCTCCGGGCGCTCCGGTTTCCTCCCTGAAATCCCGAAAGACGTGCTTGTTAGATCATTTGGACATTCTGAATTCTCCCTCTGTGTACCTGAACAGGCGCTGAAGTGTGGCGACTAGGGGATTTTCACAGTAACTTCATTGCAGTGTTAATGTAAGCCTACTTATGACAATAATAAAGATTATATTATAAGGTATGTCATATGAAGGCACCCCATCTGAAAAGGATTTGTTTGCTGCATGCCTGTCTTCTCTTGTAGATGGAAGGATACTAATGAGAGCAAATTAATTGTTGGTTTATATTCTTCAATGTCTTTTTGGCAATATCCTGAAAATAACTGATTTTAAAAATTGTTATATTTTGTCAGGGTGGCACTGTGGTTAGCACTGCTGCCTCACAGCTCCAGGACCCGGTTCAATTCTGGATTCGGATGACTGTGTGGAGTTTGCACTTTCTCCCCGTGTCTGTGTGAGTTTCCTCCGGATGCTCCGGTTTCCCCCCACAGTCCAAAGATGTGAAGGTCAGGTGGATTGGCCATGCGAAACTGCCCCTTAGTGTCCAATAGGTTAGGTGGGGTTACGGGAATAGGGTTGAGGCATGGATTTAAAAGGGTGCCCTTTCCAAGGGCCGGTGCAGACTCGATGAGCCGAATGGCCTACTTCTGCACTGTAAAATCTATGAGTTGCAAATGATGGGATTGATAATGCACAAATGTTACTCCTTGCTTCTATTCATTCTGCACTCCTTCCCCCACGGCCTTGTTCTTATGCTGAACTCAGTTTCGCTGTAACTGGGATCTTCCTGCTCTGTGTCTCAGTTCTGCATCACTTAACAATTGTGCCTGCATTTGTTCAAATAAAAGTATGGGGTTGAACATAAGCCTTGCTTAAGATAACTGCGTTATATTTTTTCAAATGGAGCAATTTTCAGAGCAAGGCTTTTTGAGGGATTGAGGTTACTAACGAATGGCACTAACATAGGACTTGAGTGCCGGAGTAGGCCATTCGAATGAAAAAATAAAAAGGTCTTTGAGCTTAATTTCCCATCTACGGTCTTTGAGCTCAGTTTCCCATCAACTTCTAAACGTTCAATTAAGCAAAATCTACACACAAATCAAATGCCACTTATTAATACAGTTAACACTTGATGGCTTACAGATTTATTCACAAAGTCCTTTGGAGAGAAGCTTTCAGAAGCAAGTCTGAGAAACCACTCGTTTCTTCAGAATCCAGTCTTTGAGCCGCGCAACCATCCTTCAAATCTTATTTACCCTAAAATGAAAGTGTTGCCGCGATTTCTGTTTATTTTCCAATGCCTGCCAATTTTCCTGCCAAAGGCATTTTTCAGAGAGACTCCAGGAATGATTACCTTGTTCATATGGGGAGGGAAGGTGGCCAGAGTGAGAAAGGTGCTGCTACAGAGGGGAAGGCAGGCAGGGGGTTTGGGTCTTCCGAACCTGATGTATTATTACTGGGCGGCGAATGTGGAGAAGGTGCGGATCTGGGTCAGAGGGGTTGATTCCCAGTGGGTCAGAATGGAGGAGAGTTTGTGCAGGGGGTCGGGATTGAAAGCACTAGCAACAGCGACGCTCCCGTAGGCCTCGGGGAAATGCTCAGGGAGTCCGGTAATAATTGCTTCATTGAGAATTTGGAGGCAGTTTCACCAGCACTTCGGGTTGTGGGCAGGGTCAAGGGAAATGCTGATTCGGGGGAACCATAGATTTGAGCCTGGCAAGAGGGATGGAAATTTTCAGAAATGGGAGGAGAAGGGGATTAAGACACTAAAAGATGTGTTTCTTAGGGGTTGGTTTGCAGGATTGAAGGAGCTGGAAGCGAAGTATGGGCTGGAGCAGAGGGAAATGTTTAGATACATGCAGGTTCGAGATTTTGCCAGAAAGGAGATACAGAGCTTCCCGGTGGAGCCGGCCTCCATATTGCTGGAGGAAGTGCTGACGACGGGGGACTAGAGAAAAGGGTAGTGTCGGTGGTTTACAGAGCTATTTTGGAGGAGAAGGCACCACCGGAAGGGATCAAAGCAAAGTGGGAGGAAGAGTTGGGAGAGGGTAAGGAGGGGTTCTAGTGTGAGGTGCTCCGGAGAGTGAACGCCTCCACCTTGTGCGCGAGGTTGGGGCTTCTTACTATCCTTGTTTGAAACATGGACAAAAGAGCTGAACTTGTGAGGTGAGGGTGACTGCCCTTGGCATCATGGCAGCATTTAACCAAGTATGGCATCAAGGAGCCCATGCAAAACTAGAGTCTATGGCAATCAGTAGGAAAACTCTCTGCTGATTGGAGTCATACCTAGCACAAAGGAAGATGGTTGTGGTTGTTGGAGATCAGTCACCTCCACTCCAGGACATCACTGCAGGAGTTCCCATGGTAGTGTCTAAGGCCCAACTAATTACCTCCCTTCTATCATAAGGTCAGAAGTGATGATGTTCGCTGATGACTGCACAATGTTCATCACCATTCGCAACTCCTCTGTAGTCCACGTCCAAATGCATGGTATCTAGCTTGGGCTGACTTGTGGCACAAGTGACTACTAATGACCATCTCCAACAAGCGAGAATACAACTATCTTTCCTTGACATTCAATGGCATTAACATAGTTGAATCCCACACAGTCAATATCTTGGAGTGGTTACCATTACTAGAAATGGAATTGTAGCTACAAGAGCAGTTTGGTGATGGCTGAGAACTCGGCAGATAGAAACTCACCATCTGACTCCCCCAAAGCCTGTCCATCATCTACAAGGCACAAGTCAGGAGTTGATGGAATGCTCTCCACTTGCCTAGATGAGTGCAGCTTCATCAACACTCATGAAGCTTGACACCACCCAGGACAAAACAGCCCACTTGATTGGCACTCCAAACACACTCCTTCCACCACCAATGTACAATGGCAACAGTGTTTACTATCTACAAGATGCACAGCAGGAACCCGCCAAGATTCTTTAAACTGCACCTTCCAAACCCGCCTCTGCCACCTATTAGGATAAGGCATGAGACACATAGGAACAACACCACTTGCAAGTTTCTCTTCAGGCCACACACCATCCTGACTTGAGACTATGTCACTGTTCCTTCATTATTGCTGGGTCAAAATCCTGGAACTCCCTCACAACACTGTGGGTATACCGACACCACATGGCCTGCAGCTCTCCATCACCATCTCAAGGGCAGTTAGGGATAGGCAATAAAAATGCTGGCTTAGGACTTCTGGAGGCAACCATGGAGTGAGTGGTCGCAAATTACGTGGGGGGGGGGGGGTTGGTTCTTTGTTTCGGGGGGAGGGTTGCTGACATGGAAGTGGTTGGTGTGGCACAGTTGGGAGGGAGAGATGGTCACTTGGAATGTGCTAGGATTGAATGAGCCGGTTAAGTGGTCGCAAGTGTTCACTCATTTGAGGAATTTGAAGGTGGACGTTGTGTCTTTACAGGAGATGCACCTGAAGCTGGGGGACCAGACGAGATTGAGGAAGGGATGGGTGGGGCAAGTGTTCCACTCGGGGCTGGATATGAAGATGAGGGGGTTGGCAGTGCTGGTTAATAAGAAGGTGGCATTTGATGTGAGGAGCATTGTGGCCGATCCGGGGAGTCGTTATCTGATTGTCAGTGGAAAGTTGGAGCGGATGCCGATGGTCTTGGTAAACGTTTATGCCCCGATGTGAACTTAGAGGGGGGTGTTGGGGAAGATTCCGGACCTGGATTATGGGGGGTAATTTCAACGCTGGTCTGGACCGGTCAAGTTTATAGGAACAAATTTGCATGACTGGAGGAGTAGAAGTTGGAAGAATTGTATGAGCTGCCCAAGGGGAACGGATTTACGTACCTGCAGGTGGGGGATTTTGTGAGTAGGGAGGTGCCATCCTTCCAGGGGCTGCCATCTCCAGTGTTGCAAGACAAGCTTATCGGAAGATGAGACAGGAGAGGGGCGGGTGTCGGATATTTACATGGAATTGATGAAGAGGGAGAGCCTGCCGGTGGAGGATATTAAACGCAAGTGGGAGGAGCAGCTGGGCGGGGAGGTGCAGACCGGGACGTCTGGGCGGGAGGTACGGACCGGCAAAGACCTTGTGGAGGGTGAACGCGGCCTAGGTTGAGCCTCATCCAGTTTAAAATGGTGCATAGGGCCCACATGACGGTGGCGAGGATGAGTAGGTTCTTTGCGGGGATGGAAGATGAGTGTGGGCGGTGCAGGGGGGGCCGGTGAACCAGATCCACATGTTCTAGGCGTGTCCAAGACTGAGGGAGTTCTGGTAGGGGTTCTCGGACGTGATGTCCGAGGTGCTGGGTGTGGCGATGGTTCCGGGTCCGGAGGTGGAGATATTTGGTATGTTGGAAAACCCAAGAGTACATGGGAGGAGAGAGGCCGATGTATTGGCCTTTGCCTTCCTGATAGCTCGGAGACTGATTCTGTTGAGCTGGAGGGACTCTGAGCCACCAAAAGGGGGGGGGTGTGGGCAACCTGGCGGAATTCCTGAGGTTGGAGAAGGTCAAGTTCACTCTGCGGGGGTCAGTAGAGGGGTTCACCCGGAGGTCAAAACCGTTCATCAATTCCTTCAAGGAGGGGCAGCGCGGTGGCACAATGGTTAGCATTGCTGCCTTACGGCGCCGAGGTCCCAGGTTCGATCCCGGCTCTGGGTCACTGTCCGTGTGGAGTTTGCACATTCTCCCCGTGTTTGCGTGGGTTTCGCCCCCACAACCCAAAGATGTGCAGGATAGGTGGATTGGCCACGCTAAATTGCCCCAGAATTGGAAAAAATGAATTGGGCACTCTAAATTTATAAAAAAACAAAAAAAATAAAAATGTCTTCAAGGAGAATTGAGGTGTCAGCAAGGGCGAGGGGGATTTGATTGGGGGGGGTGTAGGGGGGGTGTAAGGGGGTTAAAATTGTTATGGGTCTGGGTTTAGAGAATCCCAAAGTGTATCATGAAGTTCACCTGACCCACAACTTTTAATAGATTGTGGTATGGGGAGCACACGGCTCACTCTACTGGTATGGTACAGCCGAAATGGACCAGTATTTTTTAAAACAAAACAATGTTTATTCTATGAACTCAAGTTAACCTTTTTAAAACAAACAGTGAATATCTTAGCAATCATTAATTCAAAGATAACCCCCAAAGAATACAACACTTAAGTAATCCTTTAAGCTGTATTTTTAACATCCAAAAGACTTAACAAACCTTTAAACAGGAGCACATTAGGTTCACATTCACTATTGAGAACATTTATAATTCTGAATTCACCAAATGATCCAGAGATAGTCTTTGGATGGCAGAGATCAACAGTACAGCTGCTTTGGCTGACTTTAACTGCAGCACACTGAAAAACAAAACCAAAAAGACAGACACACCCAAGCTTTTCTCAAAGTGAAACTAAAAAGCAGAACCAGAGCTCCGCTCTGACACTCTGACATCACTGCAGTAACATGAGCAGCCAAACATTTCTTAAAGCAACATTCTCATGACAAAATGGGGAAGGCAGGAAATGGTGGGAAATTGGTGTCAGCGGTTGGAGGGTTGTGGTTGTTTATTGGGTTGATGTGTTCTTCTGATCTGTGTATATATGGTAAATCCCTTGTATACAAATATTTTTTTTAAATGCTGGCTTAGCCGACATTTTACAGTCGCAATACATCATCTGCCCTGAGATCTTTATTATGTATAATTTTTTAAATATTTTAAAATCTCACAATTCCAATAGCTTTACTACTTCCATTAAACCTTACTAGTAATGACTAGTTTTGTAAGATGAATGAGCATAAAACTCACCAACCAATCATGTACCTGTTTCCCTCATTGCTTACTGCACCAAATTCCCTCACTCACCAAATTCCTAAGTTTAAACTTTGTGGTTAGCTGTAATCAGTGATGAGCTGCTTATGTAATATGACACGACTCCTTTCAAATGTCTAAATATTATTTAGTAATAAGTTGCTGGATATATCTATTTAGGTATGAACTGTAAGGAATTCTCAGAGTCTGCTGCTGTATTTATTTGGGGATATGACAAATTTCAATGTGTTCTTTCACCCCCTCAGGATTTAATTTAAAAAATGGATTCACCATTGCTGCCAAAGGAAGCTGGAAAATTTGTATCTGAGAACAGCAAAGATGTCTCTATTTTAGAAATAGGAGTTCAAAAGATTGCCGAATTGCTGTTTGAAAAAAGAAATTCGAAGGAACTTGATGCAACAGGGTGGAAGTTACTCCATGACCTGAACCCACAAACAATGAGTGAAGCCTCTGTCAACTGGGTATTTGTTACAGATACCCTCAATTTTTCCTTTTGGTCTGAAAATGATGACCACAAGTGTTTGGTGAAGTACAAAGGCAGAATGCATAGTGGCTTTTGGTCACTTTGTGCTGCTATTAATAGAGCACTAGACGAAGGTTAGTTCCCGGTTGTATTTTATTCTCTTATCTTTGTGACAGGCTTTGAAAATTCTACTAGTACCACAATCGGAGATCATTATTTCTTAGGTGTGGTGTTAAAGAAATTGACCCAAATCCAGTTGGGGAAATTAAATATGTACAATTTTTAAAGTAAATTTAGGGAGTACCCAATTCTTTTTGTTTTCCAATAAAGGGGCAATTTAGCATGACCAATTCACCTACCCTGCACATCTTTTGACTCGAGGGTGAGACCCATGCAAACAAATATATACAGTTAACAGTTAATTTTTTTTGTAATAGTGCAAAAAAAGCACATTTGCATAGTGCTTTTCACAATGTTGAGTGCATCTCAAAAGCACTTCTTCAGTCATTTAAATACTTCTGGAGGATTGGAGAAATCACAACAGCCAATTTGCATACAGCAGCATCCCACAAACATTGACGTCATAGTGATGAAATGATCTTTAACTTGAAGAAATATAACTTTGTTTTTTTTCCCCCACTCTTGACTATAATTACATTTTTAATTAATTCAACGGATGTGGGCATCGCTGGTTAGGCCAGCATTTATTCCCCATCCCTAGTTGCCCTTGAAGGTAGTGGAACCCCCTTGAACAGCTGCAGTCCATATGGTGTAGGTACACCCACTACTGTTAGGGAGAGAGTTCCAGGAATGTGACCCAATGACGATATATTTCCAAGTCAAAATGGTGTGCAGCTTGGAAGGGAACTTGCAAATGGTTGGTGTTTCCATGCATCTGCTGCCTTTGTCCTTCTATGGTTGGAAGGTGCTCTCCAAGGAGCCTTCATGAGTTCCTGATGTGCATACTGCAGATGGTACATACTGCTGCCACTGTGCATTGGTGGTGGAGGGATGAATGTTTGTGGATGGAGTGCCAGTCAAGTGGGCTGCTTTGTCTTGCATTGTTGGAGCCGCACTCATCCAGGCTAGATTATCTGAAATGAGGTCAGTAGCTGAGTGATCTTGGTGGAGTAAACTGCATGTCAGTAAGCAGGTTATTGCTAAACAATTGCCACTTGATTAGTGTTATAACCTGCCTGCTTACCATTGGCTGGGGACTAATGACGATCCCACATTCCTGTGGGAGTATGAGCTTCCCCAATGAGGGGGGCGGAGAAATCATTAGCAGACTCCCTGTATAAATAAAGCTGGCCAGTTTGGAACCAGCAGGAAGCAATAAGCAGCAAGCGAGGTTGTGTGTGTGTATATATATAATATATATATATATATGTTATTGTAAATAAATGTTATTTCTTTGTATCCTTGAAACTCGTGCTGGATTATTCGTGGCCCTCACAAAAATGAGCTAAAATACATTTTCACGGGCACCAGCAACGCTGATTCATGACCAAAATGTTGTCCTAGTGTGAGCAGAGTTGTTGGAAGCCCATAGTATGTTTTATCCAGCGGTGGGCGTGGGAAACCTTAAGGAAATAGAGAAAACAAGCCTGACCAAGTTTTCACCTTGTGCACCCGCACATAGGGGCTGGTTTAGCTCACTGGGCTAAATCGCGGGCTTTTAAAGCAGACCAAGGCAGGCCAGCAGCACGGTCCAATTCCCGTACCAGCCTCCCCGAACAGGCGCCGGAATGTGGCGACTAGGGGCTTTTCACAGTAACTTCATTTGAAGCCTACTTGTGACAATAAGCGATTTTCATTTTTCCAACACAACAATGGCTGATTTTGCTTCCTGACTCCGACCATGGAATCTACAGCCCAGAAGGGAATCATTTGGTTCATCGAGTTTGTGCCAGCCCTCTGCAAGAGTAATTTAGCTCCACTCCCCTGCACTTTCTCTGTAATCCATTTTTAATTTTTTTTAAACTACTTTTTCTGAGTTATAAAGCCAGGGCTCAGAGTGTGGACAGGGGCTTACCCCTAATACAGCTCCTTGCCTGCTCCAAAAACCAATTCATATTCAAATTGAATCCAATTCATGGTCCCCACAAGAGAGACATGCCAGATCTGAGCCAACAGGCAGAGTAGATACTACACTTGATCTTAGTCAAAAGGCCGAGAAGCAATTTTCTCTGTAATCCTGCACTTGTTTCCCTTCAAATGCTTGCCCAATTTATTTTTTGAAAGCCTTGGCTGAACCTGCCACCCTTCCAGGCATTGATTGGCTAGCATGTGGGAGAACAGCTCGCTTGGAATAGTCTAGTCTAGAAATAACAGTGGCATGAATAAGGATTTCAATAGCAGATGAGCTGGGAGAGGGACAAGTTCAGAAGATGTTGCTGGAGATGGAAATGGGTACTCTCAGTGATTGCAAGTAGCTGGAAGCTCATCTCCAAGTCAAAAAGATTATAGGTTGGAAACCAATCCATTCTGGTATCCGATTGTTGCCAGGATGGAGTTTGGAGCATGGGCTGAAAACTATAGCTTCAGACTTGCCAATACATTAGTCATAGAGGTCCACAGCACAGAAAAGGCCCTTAGACCCATCACGCCTGCGTCAGACAAAATCGATACAGAACTATTCTAATCCCATTTTCCAGCACTTGACCTTGTATTATTGCAGCCTTGTATACCGTGGCAATGCAAGCGCACATCGAAATACTTCTTAAATGTTATGAGGGCCTCTGCCCACCCTTTCAGCCAGTGAGTTCCAGACTCCCACCACCCTCTTAGTAAAAAGGTATTTCCTCACATCCTCTCTTATCCTCCTGCTCCTTACCTTAAATCGATGCCCCTGGTCATTGATCCCTTCACCAAGGGGAAATGTTTCTTCCTGTCTACTCTATGCCCCTCATAATTGTATACGTCTCAATCATGTCCCCCCCCCCCCCCCCTCAGTCTCCTCTGCTCCAAGGAAAACAACCACAGTCCATCGAATCTCTCTTTACAGCTCAAACTCTCCAGCCCAGGCAACATCCTGGAAAATCTCCTCTGCGCCTTTTCCAGTGCTATAACATCCCTCCTATAATGTGGATTTCAGAACCGCACACAATACAACACCTAACCAATGTTTTATATAGTTCCAGCATAACCTCCCTGCTCTTAAACTCTATGCCTCGGCTGATAAAGGAAAAAAACTCTATGCCTCTGCTAATTAAGGCAACTATACCATAGGACTTCTTGACCACTTTATCCACCTGCCCTGCTTCCTTAAGGGACTAGTGTACATGCACATCCAGGTCCCTCTGATCTTCCCAGGGTCCTGCCATTCATCATGTATTCCCTTGCCTGGTTTGTCCTGCCCACACTAGGATATTCCATTTGCCTCTAATCAGCCTGTCTATGTATCATCTGCAAACTTGCTGATCAGCCATCCTACATTCAAGTCTAAATCATTTATGTAAATCACAAACAGCAAGGGCCCCAAAAATGCAGGATCCCACTGGATACAGGCTTCAGTCAGAAAACATCCTCTACTTCCTACCGCTCTGCCAATTCTGGACCCAGATTTGCCAGATTTCCTTGGATCCCATGTGCTCTTACCTCCGTTATCAATCTCCCATATGAGCCCTTATCAAAACCTTGCCGAAGTCCAAGTAGACTATGTTCATTGCCCTCATGTACACACCTGGTCACATCTTCAAAAAGTTCAATAAAGTTCGACCTTCCCTTAACCAAACCATGCTAACTGTTCTTGTTTAATCCCTGCCTCTCTAAATGCAGATGAATTTTATCTCTCCAAATTTCTTCCCCACCACTGAGGTTAGACTGATGAGCCTGTAGTTTCCTGGTTTATCCCTTGCTCCCTTCTTGAATATTGATGCCATACTGGCTATCCTCCAGCCCTCCGGCACCTCTCCTGTGGCCAGAGAGGAATTGAAAATTATTGCCAACACCCCTGCTATTTCCTCCCTTGCCTCACTCAACAGCTTGGAATGCATTTAATCCGGCCCTGGAGATTTATCTACTTTTAAGCCTGCCAGACCACTCAGAACCTCCTCTCTGTCCATGTTAATTTCTTTCCTTTCTCCCTGATTTCTATACCCAAATCATGACACACAGTATTTATTTAGAACCCTACCATCACACACTTCACACAAATTGCCACTGCGGTCCTCAATGGGCCCTACTCTTTCCCTAGTTATCCTTTTACCCTAAATGTACGAGTAAAACAACTGAGGATTTTCCTTTATTTTACCTGCCAGTACCCTTTCATGTCCCCTTTATGCTCTCCTAATTTATTTTTTAAGTTCCCTCATACACTTTTTGTGTGCGGCATGGTGGCGCAGTGGTCGGCACAGAGGACCTAGGTTCAATCCCAGCCCCAGGTCACTGTCCATATGGAGTTTGCACATTCTCCCCTTGTCTGCATGGGTCCCACCCCCACAAACCCAAAGATGTGCAGGGTAGGTAGATTGGCCATGCTAAATTGCCCTTTTTTTTTTTAAACAAAGTTCCCTCATGCACATTGTATTGTCCTTGAGGGCTTCTGCTGTTTTGAGCCCTCAATATCTGTCATAAGCCTCCCTTTTTCTCTTTATCCAATGCTGTGTATCCCTCAATATCCAGGGTTCACTGGATTTGTTGGTCCCACCCTTTTTCTTGATTGAAACAGGTTGGCCTTGTACTCTCCCTATTTCCTTCTGAAATGTGTCCCACTGTTCTGTCACAGATTTACCTAAAAGTGTCTGCTCCCAGTCCACTCTGGTGAAATCGGCCTTTTCCCAATTTAGAACTTTGATTTCAGGCCCATCCTTATCCTTTTCCATAGCAATCTTGAATCTAACGGAGTTAGGATCACAGCCTGCAAAATGCTCCCCCACTGATACTTCAACCACTTGCCCAGCTTTGTTGCCTAAAATTAATTCCAGGACCACCCCCTCTCTTGTAGGACCTTCTATGTACTGGCATTAGTTCTGCTGTACACGTTTTAAGAATTCCGCTCCCTTCCAACCTTTCACACTATGACTATTCCAGTTAATGTTGGAAAAGTTGAAATCCCCCCACTATCGCTACCATATTATTTTTGCACTTTCTGAAATTTGCCTACACATCTGCTCTTCTTTTTCTCTTGGAATATTAGGGGGCCTGTAGAACACTCCTAGCAATGTGATTTCTCCTTTTTGATTTTTAATTTCTACCCATATGTCTTCATTTGAACAGCCTTCTCAGATGTTGTCCCTCCTTACTGCTGTAATTGATTCCCTGATCAAAATTGTGACACCCCTTCCACTTTTACTTCCTTCCCTATCTCGCCTGAAGATCCTGTATCCTGGAATATTGAGCTGCCAACCATCTCTCAACCCTTCTCTCCCTTCTCTCAACCATGTCTCAGTGACAGCAATGACATCACACCATGTTTTATTTTGTGACCTCAGCTTATCTGCCTTGTTCGTCAGACTCCTTGCAATAAAATAAATACCATCCAATCTTGCCAAACACCGTTGTGACTTAACTGGCCTATAACCTCCATACCTTCCTGGCTCTCTTGCTGTCCCTTCTAATTTTGTCTGTGCATCTCCCCTGCTGAAGCTTCTCTCATAACTCCACCCCCTTGCCAAATTCGTTTAAACACTCCCATTAGCACGAGCAAACCTTCCTGCAAGGACATTGGTCCCATTTTGGTTCAGGTGCAGCCCATCGACCTTGTACAAGTCCCACCATCCTCCAAAATGATCCCACGATCCCAAAAAGCTAAACGCCCCTCCCTCCTACATTATATCTTCTGCTACGTATTCATGTGGACTAACCTCCGATTTCTGTATTCACTAGTATATGGCGCTGGAAGTAATCCAGGGTTTACTACCTTCTGGGTCCTGTGTTTAATCATCTTCCTAGCTCCTTAAGTTCTGCTTGCAGGACCTCATCCCTTTTTTTTTGCCTATATCATTGGTACCTATGTATCACGATATGCCTGTTTCCCTCCCCCAATCAGAATGCCCTGCAGCCGTTCAGTGACATCCCTGACAATATACTATCCTGGAGTCTTTTTTGCGGCCACAGAAATGCCTGTCTGTTCCCTTACAATTGAATCTCCTACCACTGTAACCCCGCGTTCTTCCTTCTCCCTTACCTGTACAGCAGATGCACCCATGGTGCCATGAAATTGGCTGCCACTGCTTTCACTGCATAGTCATCTTTTTCTCTCTCTCCCCCCCCAAAAAAAAAACAGGACCCAAAATGATATCTGTTATAAAGGGGGATGGCCATAGGGGACTCCTGCACTACCTGCCTTCCTCTACTCTGCCTTGTGGTCACCCATGCCTTTTCTGCCTGTTCAATCTTCGCCAATGGTGTGACCACCTCACTGGATGTGCTGTCTATGACTTACTCAGCATCACGGATGCTCCACAGTGAATCCACCCTCTGCTCCAGCTTCAACATGCAGTTAGCCAGTAGCTGCACTTGGATACACCCGCACGCGTGATCACCAGGGATAACTGAAGCCTCCATGACTTGCCACATATTACTGGTGTGAGCTCTCCTGCCATGATTATCCTTAAGCCCCTTATTTATTCCCCATTTTAACAAACAAATTATGCTTATATAAGAATACCATTAACTTTCCTCCCTTATGCTAACTACACTTCCCTTTCCCTACTTTGCTCACTGATATTACTTTATTAAGTAATCTTTATTCGTGTCACAAGTAGGCTTACATTTAACACTGCAATGAAGATACTGTGAAAATATCCTAGTCGCCACACTCCTGCGCCTGTTTGGGTAATCTAAGGGAGAATTCAGAATGTCCAATTTACCTAACAAGCACATCTTTGGGGACTTGTGGGAGGAAACTGGAGCATCCAGAGGATACCTATGCAGACACGGGGAGAACGTGCAGACTCCGCACAGACAGTGACCCAAGTTGGGAATCGAAACCGGGTCCCTGGTGCTGTGAAGCAACAGTGCTAACTAACCACTGTGCTACTGTTTCGCAATATGGAGTTTGCACATTCTCCCCGTGTCTGCGTGAGTTTCACCCTCACAACCCAAAGGGTAGGTGGAGTGGCAATGCTAAATTGCCCCTTAATTGGAGAAAAATAATTGGGTATTCTAAATTTATAATTTAGCAACTGTGGAAGGGTCATGAGAGATCACGGTGAGTTATTGCTGGGTGTTGTCACCATACATATAACACTGTGCTTTCAGTGTTGTCGCCAAGGATCCAGGAATAGTTCCTTGTGGGACATCAGAGATGGCAATGTCAGAACATGAGAGAAGATATTGCAGGTGGTTACTCTGCCTATGTTCACATAGGTGAGGTCTGGCGGCATCTGGAGGGAGAGAAAAGAGCAAACGTTTTGAGTCCGATGACTCTTTGTCAAAGCTTTGACAAAGAGTCATCGGACTCGAAACGTTAGCTCCTTTCTCTCCCTACAGATGCTGCCAGACCTGCTGAGATTTTCCAGCATTTTCTCTTTTGTTTCAGATTCCAGCATCTGCAGTAATTTGCTTTTATTCACAGAGGTGAGAATGAGCAGTCCAACCCAGCTGAGTGACAATAGAGGAGGAGGATGTAATCAACAGTGTCAGAGACTACAGACCAATTGAGAAAGCTGAGGAGAGATCATTTACCTTTGATACGTTGAATGTGATTTGTAACTTTGATAAGAGCTATACTAAATGATGCATTTCCCTGTTGACCTGCCATGACCAGGCTTCAAGTTTTTAATCATAGGTGGAGTCATTATGTTAATATTGCTGGTATTCTTTCTTCCTATTGAGGTATTCCCATTACCAGTGCATCATATTTTGCTAACATAACACTGGATCAGTTGAAATATGTGCTACGTTCAGACACTGATGTTCCAATGCCTATGATTGAAGAACGTCTCAAAGTACTTAAGGAAGCTGGAAACATATTGCTGGAGAGATTTGATGGTTCATTCCTTAACTGCATTAAGAAAAGTGAAAATAGTGCCCAGAAGCTACTACGGCTTGTGGTGGAAAATTTTCCTTCATATCGGGATGAAACTACATTCCGGGTAAGTCTGCTGTGGTTAAGGCCCTTTTTTGATCAATGTGGATTTTCTCTATTTGATTGCTATATTGTATTGATGAGAACATTTGCTGTGTTTGGATTTGTCAAATTTTGAATATAGGAAACTTTCCAACTGTGCATTATGATGATACTGGCAAAAATGATTTCTTGCAATTTTGTTCTTTATTGCTGAACATAAGGAATTTTTTTTAAATTCTCACTCGTTGGCCTAATGGTAAACCAATTCCGTTTGCGAAATATATTTAACTGGTGGCACAGTGGTTAGCACTGCTGTCTCACAGCTCCAGGGTCCTGAATTCAATTCCAGCCTCGGGTGACTGTCTGTGTGGAGTTTGCACTTTCTCCCCGTGTCTGTGGAGGTTTCCTTCGAGTGCTCCGGTTTCCTCCCACAGTCCAAAGATGCAGTTTAGGTGGATTGGCCATGCTAAATTACCCCTCAGTGTCCAAAAGATTAGGTGGGGTTACTGGGTTACGGGGATTGGGTGGAGATATGAGTTTAAGTGGGGTGCTCTTTCCAGGGGCCAGTGCGGACTCAATGGGCTGAATGGCCTCCTTCAGCGCTGTTAATTCTGTGATTCCATATGTTGTTAATATCTATTTGTAAAACAGTGGGTTGGGCCAAAGGTCTAGACATTTTGTTCTGAATTGTGCAATTTCATCCTCTCTGCCGTGGAGTGATTCAAGTTCCATGCAATATGTAATTTGATCCATACCGTCGGGTAGATAGGCTACAGAGTTTAACGTGTTCCAGTGATTTTTCAGTATGACTGAGAAGGTGCAAATCACTTGACAATGGTGAGCCTGTAACAGCATGTTGTTGTGATCTGGAAGGCATGAAAGGGTGATAGAAACAGATTCAATACTAACTTTCAAAATTCTCACAAAGTAGAACTGCAGTTAACTTGATGAAGATGTTTCTTCTGATGCTCTGCAATTATAATTGTCCTTGGCTAGTTTATATCCTAATTAGTGCTAAGTTACCTTGGGGTTTGTTTTCCCCAATGTGGAAAAGTGCTCTGAATTTAACTGTGCTCATCATAGTGTCCTGCATTTTTTGAGGCTCCCTCGCGTTTACCTCCATTAAACACTTATGCTTTCTATACCAAAGTATCCACTCTGGGCAAATGGCTGGCTTTTTTCTTCCCGTTCTGTCTCAATGCCCAAGTTTGATCACAGCATTCAAGGTTTTTGCCTGGAGAGAATAGTAATAAGTTCTTGTGAATTAAATTATTACACATTCTGTCTGTTTCATTTGCCACTTCACAGTGACCAGACATCTTAATTTCTTAACTCCCGAATCCCTTTCAGCTTCTTAGCTAATTTCAGCAGTAAAGTCCGAGCTGGGCATAGCAAATGAGACCAAGGTGACCCAGGCTCTTGTTCCTGGGATGCAGCCAGCAGCAGCTCCTATGGCAGGAACCATCTGCTTGCTCATAGCATACACTGGTGACAAGTCTGCCTGGCAACTGCAGTCCACCACTTTCTACCCTTCTAGTCCTGAGGAGATTGTTACACAGAGCAGGAAAGCAGCTTACTGCAAGCCTCACCTAGGAACAGGTGGCACTTGTAGCAATGTTTTGAACTGGAAATTTGCTTCCTTTGTTCTTCGGCACAGAATCATAAGAGTTTTACAGCACAGAAGGAAGCCAGTCAGCCGATCATATGGTGCTGGCTCTTTGGTTGGCTTATCTAACTGGTCACACTTCCCTTCTCTTTCCCTATTGTCCTGCACAAATTTTCCCTTCCAATTTTGAAAGTTAGTATTGAATCTGTTTCTATCACCCTTTCATGCATTCCAGATCACAACAACTTGCTGTGTGGAGATGAAAACCCTCTTGTTGACTGTGGCTTACTGAAATTAACAATTAATATTCCAGTAACGAACAGCTCAGTTTTCAAAGTAACTTCGTGATTAGTATTAAAAATCAATCCTTAAAAGCAAGTTTAAGTGCATTATATTTGACTTCACTGCTGTATCATTTAATTTGCATGCTCTTTATCAAAAGACAAGCATTTGGATTTTTTTCATGCTGGTGTTTTTTCTTGGGTGGCACAGTGGCACTGCTGTTTACAGTGCCTGGGACCCAGGTTCAATTCTGGCCTTGGGTGACTGTGGAGTTTGTTGGTTCTCCCCGTGTCTACTTTGGTTTCCTCTTGGTGCTCTGGTTTCCTCCCACAGTCCAAAGATGTGCAGGTGACGAATGTGATATAAAATAGTTACTTTAGAGATATTAGTTACTGTAATGTAGAGATAGGCCAGTCTCATTCTGGTGAGTTCACAGACAAAGGATTTCAGACCGCATGGCAAAGCAAGGAGGAGGTGTGTCCACCAAAGGAGGAGAAAAGGATGCTGGGTAATAAGGGGGCCAGAGGAAGGGATGAGAAGTGAGCCAATCAGAATGTATGACCAGGTCAGGAGGGGTATAGGATGACCTATGGGAATCGTGTATGTGAAACTTGATACCATTTGAATTGATTTGCAGAAATCCCTTTGTGAAATGAATCAGGCTTGCAAGCCAAATAAAATAACTAATGCTGTACCTGCAAATCCATCTCGACTTTTATTGAGGCCAGACTGATGGGTAAAGAAATTTGTATTTTGTCACAGGTCAGGTGAATTAACATTGATCAATGCGTGGGGATATTGGGGGGGGGTTCAGGTAGGGTGCTCTTTCGGAGGGTCGGTGCAGACTCGATGGGCCTGCTCGATGTATCTTCTGCTCTGTATGGATTCTGTGTTTAGATTCCCCATAACCATTCTGGAGGTGGATCTGCCTGTCTTCTAAGAACATTGGTTGCTGATTTTTTTTAAGCTAGATGACTTTTTATTCCTCATCAAGCCAGTAGAATATTATGTTGAATTATTGGTGATGATACCTAATAATAGCAAAGAGGAAATTAACACAGTAGTGAGAAAGGATATTAGCTCTGACAATGTGGAGCCTGTATGGGCCGAGTTGAGAAATACCAAGGGGCAAAAAACATTTGTGGGTGCCATATATAGACCCCCAAATTGCAGTGGTGATGTTGGGAATGGCATTAAACATGAAGTTAGAGACGCATGTAATAAGGGAATATCGGTGATCATGGGTGATTTTAATCTTCACAGATTGGGCAAATCACATTAGCCACAATGCCATAGAGGAGGAATTTCTGGAGTGTATATGGGATGGTTTTCTTGACCAATATGTGGAGGAACCAATTAGAGAGAAGGCCATTTTAGACTGGGTACTGTGTAATGAGAAGGGAATCATTGCCAATCTGGCTGCACGAAGCACCTTGGGAATGAGCGACCATAACATATTAGAATTTTTTTATCAACATAGAGAGTGAAGTAGTTGATTCAGAGACTAGGGTGCTGAATCTTAATAACGATATGAGGCGAGAGTTGGCCTTGATAGATTGGGGAGAGTTACTTAAAGAGATGACAGTAGATAGGCAATGGCAAACATTCAAGGAACACATGGGGGAACTACAACAACTGTTCATTCCTGTCTGGCACAAAAGCAAAATGGGTAAGAGGGCCAATCCATGGCTCACAAAGGAAATTAGAAATAGTATCCGATCCAAGGAAGCATACAGATTGGTCAAGAAGAAGAATAAGTCTGAGGATTGGGAGCAGTTTAGAATTCAACAAAGAAGGACGAAGGGATTGATTAAGAAGGGGAAAGTACAATACGATGGAAGCGTGCAGGGAACATAAAAACTGGCACTTAGAGTTTCTATAGATATGTGAAGAGAAAGGGATTGGTAAAGAGAAATGTAGGCCCCCGTCAGACAGAAACAGGGATTGCATAATAAGGGACAAAGAAATGGCTGAGCAATTGAATACATACGTTGGTTCTGTCTTCACAAAAGAGGACACAAATCAGATACCAGAAATGTTGGAGAATGAAAGGTTCAGTGAGAGGGAAGAACTGAAGGAGATCAGCATTAGTAGAGAAATGGTGCTGGGAAAATTGTTGGGATTGAAGGCGGATAAATCCCCAGGGCCTGAGACTCTGCATCCCAGAGTGCTTAAGGAGGTGGCTCTGGAAATAGTGGATGCATTGGTGGTCATCATCCGGAGTTCTATAGACTCTGGAACAGTCCCTACAGATTGGAGGGTAGCTCAGGTCACTCCAATATTCAAAAAGGGAGGTAGAGAGAAAGCAGGGATATTATAGACCAGTAACCCTAACATCGGTAGTGGGGAAAATTCTTGAATCCATTATCAAGGACTTTATAGCGGAACATTTGGAAAGTAGTGGCAGGATCAGTCGGAGTCGGCATGGATTTATGAAGGGAAAATCTTGCTTGATAAATCTGTTGGAATTCTTTGAAGATGTAACCAGTACAGTTGACAAGGGGGAGCCAGTTGATGTGGTATATTTGGACTTTCAGAAGACGCTTGACAAAGTCCCGCATAAGAGGTTATTGTGCCAAAATAAAAGCGCATGGAATTGGGGGAAATGTATTGAGATGGATAGAAAACTGGTTGGCAGAGAGGAAACAAGAGTAGGAATTAATGGATCATTTTCAAATTGGCAGGCAGTAACTAATGGGGTGCCACAGGGATCAGTGCTGGGACCCCAACTATTCATGATATACACTAATGATTTGGATGAGGGAACAAAATGTAACATCTCAAAGTTTGCAGATGATACCAAGCTAGGTGGGAGGGTGAACTGTGACGAGGATGCAGGGGTCCTGCAGCATGATCTGGACAGGTTGGGCAGTGGGCAAATCAATGGCAGATGCAGTATAATTTGGCTAAGTGTGAGGTTAATCACTTTGGAAGCAAAAACAGGAAGGCAGATTACTACCTGAATGGTTGTAAATTGGGAGGGAGGAGTGTGTAGCGGGGCCTGGGTGTCCTTGTGCACCAGTCGCTGAAGGTAAGCATACAGGTGCAGCAGGCGGTAAAGAAGGCCTTCATTGCGAGAGATTTAGAGTATAGAAGCAGGGATGTGTTGCTGCAATTATACAGAAACTTGGTGAGGCCACACCTGGAGTATTGTGTGCAATTTTGGTCTCCTTCTTTGAGGAAGGATGTTCTTACACTCGAGGGAGTGCAGCGAAGGTTTACCAGACTGATTCCAGGAATGGCGGGACTGTCATCCGAGGAGAGATTGACTAGGTTGGGATTGTTCACGCTGGCGTTCAGAAGAATGAGGTGGGATCTCATAGAGAATTATAAAATTCCAACAGCACTAGACAGGGTAGATGCAGGGAAGACGTTACCAATGATGGGTGTGTCCAGAACCAGAGGCCACAGTCTGAGGATTTGGGGTAAACCATTTCGGACAGAGTTGAGGAGACATTTCTTCACCCAAAGAGTGGTGAGCCTGTGGAATTCATTACCACAGGAAGTAGTTGATGCTAAATAATTGAATATATTCAAGAGGCGGCAAGATATAGCACTTGGGGAGAATGGGATCAAAGGCTTTGGGGAGAAAGCAGGATTAGGCTATTGAGTTGGATGATCAGCCATGATCGTGATGAATGGCGGAGCAGGCTCAAAGGGCCAAAAGGCCTCCTCCTGCTCCTATCTATGTATCTATATATGTATCAAAGTATTGTCATCACATTAAACTAGTCTCCGCAAGCGTAGCCCAGTGGCTTGACAAGATGACCTTTTTGGAAGTAGTTTATGGCCTTCATGGAGTGAAGAAATTTGCTTCCTTTTTAATTTTACAATTGCTTTTCTTTTACCGAAGAGCTTGCTCCGTTTGCACTGAGGAAATAGCTGAAGAAGTAGTATATAAACATTTCCACACAATTTTTTGTGTTAAATTTTCTTCTGCAGTCTTAATTACTTTGTAGTTCAGGGCTTTTTAATTAGAGACTCTGGTGTCATTGCTCAGCACTTAAGATTAATATACATGATGGTACAGTTCGCTCATGCTCCCTCTCCAAATCTATGTCGCACCCTATCTTTCTTGTTATTTTGCCACAGCTTGATGCAGCCTTGTCATTGGTAAACTGCCCTGTGATCGTGCTAGCCACTGGTCACATCACAGGATTAAGAGTTTATAATTCTGTGTAGGTACTTTTTTTCTTTGTGATGGGATAGGTCGCAAAATAATATTACAGCATACACTACCACCAATTATAAAAACAGAATTCTCAAACTTCTCCAAATTCGATATATGGGGGGAGGCAATGACCTATTGTCGCCGGAGTAGTAATCCAGAGACCCAGGGTATGCTCTGGGAACCCGAGTTCGAATCTCACCATGGCAGATGGTAAAATTTGAATTCATAAAAGAAATTTGGAATTAAAAGTCTAATGATGATGACCTTGAACCCATTGTCGTTTTCAAAACAAAACACCCATCTGGTTCAATGTTGTCCTTTAGGAAAGGAAATCTGTTGTCCTTTATCTGGCCGATGTGTGACTCCAGATCCATAGCAATGTGGTTGACTCTTGAATGTCTCAGGGATGGGCAATAAAGGCTGGCCCAGCCAGCAATGCTCACATCCATTGAATAAAATAAATTATGGATTTGAAATGTCATTAGATGTATTGAAAATTTGAACTCTTCACAATTATTTCTTTCTGTTATTTAGGGCAAGAAAGTTGCTTTTTACAAAAGGGCACAAATCCTTATAGCGGATATCTGGGGCCTATTGGAAGGAAAGGGGGATGGTGTCTTTCATGACATGACCAGTCTAACTATGTTTGCCGACTACAGAATCCCTCAGGCACTTGTCTACCTTGGAGCCATGAAGTACTCTGAAAAACTCATGAAAAAACTTAAACAAGGTTTGTAATAAATTTTGTACCAACACAGCAGAAAGTTGCTCTCATATCTGTCTCTGGCTACAGTCATGATGCATTTGGCGCAGTAAATTGAAGAAACATTTCACTGGTAGGCAAGAGGCTGCTGAATGGAATAGAGGAATGTAATCCCCCAGATTTGTGCAAGAGAGAGAAACTAGATGTAAGAAAAAATGAGAGAGAAGTCTTGGGGAAATATGACCATTGACTACAGTATCAAGCCAATGCAGTGCCAGTGGCTTATGTAAGTGCATTCAAAAAGGAAATGGAGAGGGTAAAGGCCCAACATGTTCCCTCTAGTGTAATAGGAGGAGTAACAAACCCAGAGAACCATGTATGACCAGAGACATTCCGGATACGATGAGAAGGAAAAGAGAGGCTTTTAGCAAGTAGAAGAGGAACAAATCAACGGAGGCATTAGTGGAATACAGAAAGTGCAGGATGGAGTTTAAGAAAGCAATTAGGAGAACAAAGAAGGGATATGAGAACACTCTGGCTGGTAAAAGTAGGGAAAATCCTAAGATATTCTATAAGTATATCGATGGGAAGTGGATAACTAGGGAACGAGTAGAGCCTATTAGGGACCTACACAGAAATCTGTGGGTGGAACCAGAGGACATTAGTAGGGCGTTGAACGAATACTTCATATCTGTCTTCACCCAACATAATGAAGAGGTAGATATAGAACTTAGGAGAGAGACTGTGAGGTTCTTGAGCAAATTGTCATGGGGAGTGACAAAGTATTGGAGGTGTAGGCAGGCTTAAAAGTGGACAGATCTCCATGTCCAGATGAATTGTGTCCCCGGATCCTGTGGGAAGCGAGGGAGAAGTTTGCAGAGGCTCTGACCCAATTTTTTTATTCCCCTCTGGCCTTGGGAGAGGTGCCAGAGGACTGGAGAACAGCTAATGTGGTCCCACTATTTAAGAAAGGATGTATAGATAAGCCAGGAAACTACAGACCAGTGAGTCTCATGTCAGTGGTAGGGAAACAATTTGAGAAAAATCTGAAGAAGAGAATCTATCCCCACTTGGAGGGGCAAGGATTGATCAGGAATAGCCGGCATGGCTTTGTCAGAGGGAAGTCATGCCTAACAAATGTGATTGCATTTTGTGAGCATGTAACCAGGTATGTAGCTGCGGGTAGTGCAGTGGATGCAGTTTACATGGATTTCAGTAAAGACTTTGACAGGTCCCACATGAGCGACTTATAAAGAAGGCAAATGCACATTGGATACAAGGTAACTTAATAAGTTAGACTCAAAATTAGCTTAGCTGTAGGAAGCAGAGGGTGATCATAGATCTTTAGTGACTGGATGCCAGTGTACAGTGGCATTCCACAGGGATCTGTGCTGGGTCCCCTATTTGTCATTTATATAAATGACATGGATGACTATGTGGGAGGTAGGATCAGTAAGTTGCGGATGAGACAAAGATTGATCGGGTGATTAACAGTGAGGTTGAGTGTCTTGGATTACAGGAAGATATCGACAGGATGTGACCAGGATGTGGACAGAAAAGTGGCTGATGATATTTATTTATTTATTTTATTAATATAAATTTAGAGCACCCAATTGTTTTTTTCAATTATTAAGGGGCAATTTAGCTTGACCAATTCACCTACCCTGCACACCTTTGAGTTGTGGGGGTGAGACCCACACAGACACAGGGTGAATGTGCAAACTCCACACGGACAGTGACCAGGAGCCGGGATCGAACCTGGGTCCTCGGCGCTGTGAGGCAGCAGTGCTAACCAATGCTCCACCGTGCTGCCCTGGCTGATGGAATGTAATCTTGAAAATGTAATCTGAAAAGTGTGAGGTGATATACTTTGGAAGGCGTAATGTGACGTGGAATTATTAAATGAATGGCCTGACACTGGGAAGTTCCGAGGAACAAAGGGACCTTGGCATTTTGTCCATAGATCTCTGAAGGCAGAAGAGCAGGTTAATAGGGTGGTGAAAAAGGCATATGGGACACTTGCCTTTATCAATCAAGGCATAGATTACAAAAGCAGAAAGGTCATGTTAGGGTTGTACAGAACTTTGGTGAGGCCACAGCTGGAGTACTGTGTGCAATTCTGGTCGCCACATTATAGGAAGGATGTGACAGGAGATTCACCAGGATGTTGCCTGGGATGAAACATTTAAGTAATGAAGAGAGATTGGATAGGCTTAGGTTGTTTCCACTGGAGCAAAGAAGATTGACGGGTGACCTGATCAAGATGTACAAGATTATGAGGGGCGTGGATAGGGAGCAGCTGATCTTCTTAGTTGAAGGGTCAGTTACGAGGGGACACATATTAAAGGTGAGGAGCAGGAGATTTAGGGGGATTTGAGGAAAATCCTTTTTACCCAGAGGGTGGTGACCGTCTGGAATGCACCGCCTGGGAGGTTGTTGCAGGTGGGTTGCCTCACACCCTTTTAAAAAAAATACCTGGATGAGCACTTGGTATGTCATAACATTCAAAGCTGTGGGCCAAGTGCTGGCAAATGGGATTAAGTAGGCAGGTCAGATGTTTTTCATGCATCGGTGCAGACTCGATGGGCCGAAGGGCCTCTGTGCTGTATTATTCTGTGATTCTGTAACGGGAACCTCCTCTGTATGTATTTGTATCTTTAATTCTCCTATGGAGAAGTTGGATTAAAATTATGGTGGGTTAATGGCAGCTTCTACTAACATGTAAATATTGAACTTTTCTAGGTCACTATTGCTAAGGAATAGGAAAGCAACTATACCAGCACAGCTATGAAGAGACCATTCATAAGGCTGTAGGAGATTCATACTAGCGCTCCTTTACTATTTTCCTGCCAATCAATTCTGATGGAGAGATTTAAATTAAATGGAAGATATGTATGGGGGTGGGTTATTTTTAAGTTTCCATCAACTTAAGTGCACTAAATTCCCTAATTAACTTTGTCAGTTCTCATTTCCACACATGTAATGAATATATCTGGACATGTATATGGAAGTATGTCCTGTCCACAAAAAGCCAGACAAATCCAATCTGGCTAATGACCATCCAAGAAGTCTCGTCCCACATTAGCAAAATGCTGGAAGATAACCTCAGTGGTATTAAGCACTATTTACTCAGCAATATCTGCTTGTTGTTCAGGTTAGGTTCTGCCGGAGTTGCTCGACTCCTGGCCTTATTGTAGCCTGGGTTCACATATGGACAAAGGAACCGAATTCCAGAGGAGAGGTGAGAGTGGCTTCCCTCAACATAAATGCAACGTTTGACTATGTGTGGCATTAAGGAGCCCTGGCCAAAATGAGGTTGATGGGAATCGGGCAAAAATTTCTCCACTGGTTGGATTCATACCTCAGCACAATAATTTCAGTCCCAGGACATTACGGCAGAAGTTCCGCAGAGTAGTGTCCTCGGTCCAGGTGCTTCATTAATGACCTTCCCTCTATCATAAGATCAGAAATGGGGTTGTTAGCTGCTGATTGCAGTGTGCAGTTCCATTCACAACCCTTCAAATACTGAAGTGGTTTATATCCAGAAGCAACCAGACCCAGACAATATTCAAACTTGGACTGAGAAATGGCAAGTGACATTCGTGAAACGTGCCAAGCAATAGCCAACTGTCCTTGACATTCAGTGGCATTACCATTGCTGAATCCCCCACTGTCAATATTCTCGGGGTTACCATTGACCAGAAACTGAACTGGACCAGCCAGATAAATACAAGAGCAAGAGGCTGAGAGTTCTGAGGCAAGTAACTGACTACCTAATTCCACAAAGCCTGTCTCATTTACAAGGCACAAGTCCAGAATGTGATGGCTGGATGAGTGCGGCTCCAACAACGCACTCAACACCATTCAGGACAAAGCAGCCGCCGATGCACAGTAGCAGCAGTATGTACTATATACAAGATGCACTGCAGCAACTTAGCACGGCTCCGTCTACATAATATTCCAAACATGTAACCTCTACCACCAAGATAGACAATGGCAGCAGTGTTACGGTACCCAGACCCCATTTTATATCAGGAAACCGGATGAGACCCTAAAAAGTTTTCAATTTGTTAAGTGAGGAAAGGATAGTCAGAGGCTTTTCCCCAGGGTAGAGGGGTCAATTACTAGGGGGCATAGGTTTAAGGTGAGAGGGGCAAAGTTTAGAGTAGATGTACGAGGCAAGTTTTTTACGCAGAGGGTAGTGGGTGCCTGGAACTCACTACCGGAGGAGGTAGTGGAGGCAGGGACGATAGGGACATTTAAGGGGCATCTTGACAAATATATGAATAGGATGGGAATAGAAGGATACGGACCCAGGAAGTGTAGAAGATTGTAGTTTAGTCGGGCAGTATGGTCGGCACGGGCTTGGAGGGCCGAAGGGCCTGTTCCTGTGCTGTACATTTCTTTGTTCTTTGTTCTTTGTTCTTTGATACTTCACTCCAGGAGTGATTCCACTGACAGCTATGAAATGAAATGAAAATCGCTTATTGTCACAAGTAGGCTCCAAATGAAGTTACTGTGAAAAGCCCCTAGTCGCCACATTCCGGCGCCTGTTCGGGGAGGCTGGTACGGGAATTGAACCATGCTGCTGGCCTGCTTTGGTCTCCTTTAAAAGCCAGCTCTTTAGCCCTGTGCTAAACCAGCCCCTAGTGATCTAGTGATCTTTTATATTAAGACAAACTTTATTATTAACACAGGATTAATCCCATTAACATCCAAGAAAAAAACTGTTTTTCAATTAACAGTTAAAAATGTGTTAAAAATAATAAAGAAAGGTCTTTGAGCTTACTTTCCCATCTACTTCGAAAATTCCAATTCAGCAAAATCCATACGCAAGTAAAAAAACGCTTATTAATACAGTTAACACTCAGTGGCTTACAAATTTATTCACAAAGTCCTTGGGAGAGAAGCTGTCAGAAGCCAGTCTGAGAAACGCACCACTTTTCTTCAGAATACAGAGCAGAACTCTAAAAATGAAACTAAAATTAGACACAGGGCAGGGCTGCAAAAATCTAACTTAAAAATCGACCCAGCCCCTCCCAGAGTGATGTCACAGTCTGCCTAGCTGTTAACTCCTTAATCACAGTTTTAGCAGATATAAAATCTGGATACCCAAGTTATTTTAGTAACATTACTGCAACAGACACATAATACAATATATATAATGATTTTCTACATTCATCACAACAGATGCTTGGGAACACCGCCACTTGCAAGCTACACACCAGCCTGACTTAAAGTCATATTATCTTTCTTTCACTGTTACTGGATCAAAACTCTGGAACTCCCTCCTTTGACTGTGGGTGTACTACACATGAACAGCAGCGGTTCAAAAAAGCAGCTCACTGCCACCTTCTCTGGCACTTAAGGCTAAGCAACAAATGCTGGCCTACCAGTGATGCCCAAATCCCATGAAAGAATAGAAAGAGAAAAACTATTCAAAATTACAATCATTGTTTCCAAAGCAATATCACTTTTATGCTCCTCCATTCTCATTGATTCTCGTCTTCACTGAGGATGTAATCCTACAGATAAGGAAATTGGATTACCGAAGCACAAATCACTGGCTGCTCTGGAAGAATAACCTTTTTTTTTTTACTGTATACAGATGCAGGGGCTACATTCCAGTTTTTGTCGGTTCAGATCTTTTTTAATGTTAACAAATTGTGGTTGTGATGATATGATGCAAATTTCACCAGGGCTTTGGAGGGGTGTTGGGGGAACAAGCAAAATCTGAGAAAATGTGTTACACAGGTTCCCTAATGCGTTCCTGCCTCCTAACCTTTTTTCCCAGCTTCGGCATTGACAGAATAGCGCCAAGCAGTGACGAGGAGCCAATTTTGATTGTCAAGTGGGTAGTTAGCAGTATAGTTTTGATAGCTTGAGTCCCAGGTGGTGTCAGAACTTCAGCTACTTTGGGAATGTGATTGTGTAGCAGATGGTTTGAGCAGCATGAAAAGAAAATGCAATCTGATCATTTAATGGTTTAAGAAAAAAAAAATTATTCGCTTACGGGATGTGGGTGTCACTGGTTAAGCCAGCATTTATTGCCCATCCCTAGATGCCATTCAGAAGATGGGGCTGAGTTGCCTTCTTGAACCGCTGCAGTCCTTGCAAATGGTAAGGGCATCCCCAAGTAGAGGATTGCCATTGAAAAGCAGCTCCTGGAAACTGTTCTCTCAGACTGTCCTCAGGGCTGGATAATTAGGTGTCAGTTCCAAAGGACAAAGAACATTTCAACACAGGAACATGCCTGTAGGCCCCACCAACCCTGCACCTATCCAGATTCCTTATTTAGACCTCCTACTTATTGCTCAAATGATCAGTATCCATCCATTCCCGCACGTTCATGTGTCCATCCAGATACATCTTAAACATTGCTATCATGCCAACTTTCACTTCCTCCACTGGCAATGCATTCCAGGCACCCACCACCCTCTGTGTGAAAAGCTTTCCGTGCACATCTCCCCTAAATTTTCTCCCCCTCACCTTGAACCTGTGCCCCCTTGTATTTGAATCTTCCACCCTGGGAAAAAGCTTCTGACGATTCACCCTGTCTATACCTCTCGTAATTTTGTAGACCTCAGTCAGGTCTCCCCTCAGCCTCCTTTTTCTAACAAAAACAATCGAACAAAAACAATAGAAAGCAAAGAGTGGGGATTAATGAGTGTTTCTCTGGTTGGCAATCAGTAGCTAGTGGTGTCCCTCAGGGATCAGTGTTGGGCCCACAATTGTTCACAATTTACATAGATGATTTGGAGTTGGGGACCAAGGGCAATGTGTCCCAAGTTTGCAGACGACACTAAGATGAGTGGTAAAGCAAAAAGTGGAGAGGATACTGGAAGTCTGCAGAGGGATTTGGATAGGCTAAGTGAATGGGCTAGGGTCTGGCAGATGGAATACAATGTTGGCAAATGTGAGGTTATCCATTTTGGTAGGAATAACTGCAAAAAGGATTATTATTTAAATGATAAAATATTAAAACCTGCTGCTGTGCAGAGAGACCTGGGTGTGCTAGTGCATAAGTCGCAAAATGTTGGTTTACAGGTGATTAAGAAGGCGAATGGAATTTTGTCCTTCATTGCTAGAGGGATGGAGTTTAAGACTAGGGAGGTTCTGCTGCAATTGTATAAGGTGTTAGTGAGGCCACACCTGGAGTATTGTGTTCAGTTTTGGTCTCCTTACTTGAGAAAGGACGTACTGGCACTGGAGGGTGTGCAGAGGAGATTCACTAGGTTAATCCCAGAGCTGAAGGGGTTGGATTACGAGGAAAGGTTGAGTAGACTGGGACTGTACTCGTTGGAATTTAGAAGGATGAGGGGGGATCTTCTAGAAACATATAAAATTATGAAGGGAATAGATAGGATAGATGCGGACAGGTTGTTTCCACTGGCGGGTGAAAGCAGAACTAAGGGGCATAGCCTCAAAATAAGGGGATGTAGATTTAGGACTGAGTTTAGGAGTAACTTCTTCACCCAAAGCAGTAGAGGCTCCTTCATTAAATGTTTTTAAGATAAAGATGGATAGTTTTTTGAAGAATAACTGGATTAAGGGTTATGGTGTTCGGGCCGGAAAGTGGAGCTAAGTCCACAAAAGATCAGCCATGATCTCATTGAATGGCGGAGCAGGCTCAAGGGGCCAGATGGCCTACTCCTGCTCCTAGTTCTTATGTAATCCGAGTTTATTCAACTTCTCCTCATAGCTAACACTCTCCAGATCAGGCAACATATTGGTAACCTTCTTTGCACTCTCTCCAAAGCATCTACGTCCTTCTGGTAGTGTGGTCTCCAGAACTGCACGCAATATTCCAAATGTGACCTAACTACAGTTTTTTATACTACTATAACATAACTTGCCAACTCTTGTACTCAGTGCCCCGGCCGATGAAGGCAAACATGCCGTATGCCTTCTTGACCACCTTAATCCACCTGCATTGCCACTTTAATGGAACAATGGACCTGAATGCCCAGATCCCTCTGTATGTTAATGCTCCTAAGGGTTCTGCCATTTACTGTATAATTCACATCTGAATTTGATCTTCCAAACTGCATCACCTTGCATTTGTCTGGGTTGAACTCCATCTGCCAACTCTCCAATCTATCTATATTCTGCTGTATTCTCTGACAGTCCCCTTCATTGTCTGCACAGTAGCACAGTTGCTTCGCAGCTCCAGGGTCCCAGGTCCGATTCCCAGCTTGGGTCACTGACTGTGCAGAGTCTGCATGTTCTCCCTGTGTCTGCGTGGGTCTCCTCCGGGTGCTCCGGTTTCCTCCCACAGTCCAAAGATGTGCAGGTTAGGTGGATTGGCCATGCTAAATTGCCCTTAGTGTCCAAAAAGGTTGGGTGTGGTTACTGGGTTACGGGGATAGGGTGGAGGTGTGGGCTTGGGTAGGGTGCTCTTTCGAAAGGCCGGTGCAGACTCGATGGGCCGAATGGCTGCACTGTAAATTCTATGATTCTGTGACCTCTGCCTATCTTAGTGTTGTCTGCAAACTTGCTGATTAGATTAGCTACATTTTCATCCAGATAATTTGTATATTACAAACAACAGTGGTACAAGCACTGATTCCCTCTGCATCCCGAGTTACAGATATCCATTCTGAAAAACTCTTTCACTGCTACTTTCTGTCTCCTGTTGCCAAGCCATTTCCTTATGCATCTAGCTAGTACACCCAGAATTCCATGCAACTTTACCTATTTGTACTAGTCTGCCATGAGGGAATTTGTCAAATGCCTTATTGAAGTCCATGAAGAAGACATCCACAGCCTTTCCTCATCAATTAATTTTGTCACCTCCTCAAAAAAAACTCTCCAAGTTGGTAAGACATGACCTTCCCCGCACAAAACCATGTTGCCTATCGCTAACAAGTTCATTCGCTTCCAAATGTGAATAAATCCTGTCCCTCAGTATCTTCTCCAACAGCTTCCCCACCACCTATATCAGGCTCACCGGCCTATAGTTACCTGGATTATTCCTACTTCCCTTCTTAAACAAAGGGAAAATGTTGCCTATTCTCTAGTCCTCTGGAACCTCGCCTGTGGTCAAAGATGATGCAAAGATATCTGTTAAGGCCGCAACTATTTCCTCTCTTGAGTCCCACAGTAACCTGGGATAACCCATTATATAGCTTAATGCATTTTATGATATCCAACACTTCCTTCAGTATCCTGACATGTCTTAGAGTATTCACACACCCATCCTAATCTCAACATCCATCATGTCCGTGTCCTTGGTGAATACTGATGCAAAGTGCTCATTAAGGATCTCACCCACCTGCTCTGACTCCACGCATAACTTCCCTCCTTTGTCCTTGAGTGGGCCTACACTGTCCCTGTCTAGCCTCTTGCTCCTTTTTATATGTATAAAAGGCCGTAGCATTTTCCTTGACCCTGCTTGCCATTTCATGGCTCCTTTTAGCCCTCCTAACTCCCAGTTTGACTTTGTTCCTGCTTTCCCTATATTCTTCAAAAGCTTTGTCTGTTTTTAGTTGCCTAGACCTTATATATGCTTCCCTTTTCCTTTTTGACTAGACTCACCATTTCCCCTGTCATTCATGGTTCCCTAATCCTGCCATTTCTGTCCTTTTTGCAGGGACATGCATGCCCTGCACTCTAATCAACTGGTCTTTAAAAGACTCCCACATGTCAAAAGTGGATTTACCCTCAAACAGCCGATCCCAATCCACATTCTCCAGCTCTTGCCGAATTCTGTTGTCGTTGGCTTTCCCCCAATTTAACACGCTCACTTGAGGACCACTCTTGTCCTAAGCCATGAGTATTCGAAAATTTACGGAATTATGAGCACTATTCCCAAAATGTTCCCCTACTGAAACGTTGGTCACCTGACCGGGCGCATTCCCCGATTTTAAAAAATCCTCCTGGACACCCCTAACAAATTGCTCTCCATCTGAACCCCTGCCACTAAGGGAGTTCCAGTCAATATGGGGGAAATTAAAATCACCCACCACAACAACCCTGCTATTTTCACATCTTTCCAGAATCTGACTACATATCTATTCCTGTGTCCCGCTGGCTGTTGGGAGGCCTACAGTACAACCCCAACATTGTGTTTGCACCCTTCCTATTTGTGAGCTCCACCCATAATGCCTCACTGCAGGATCGCTGTAAGATGTCCTCTCTCATCACAGCTGTGTTATGTTTTTTTAAAAATAATTTTTATTAAAGGGTTTTCATAAAATATCAATAACAAAATGAAAAAGAAACCCAACAGGGTTAAGTACAAAACACAGTCCAGAAAAACAACCCTCCACCCCCCCCCCTCCCCCCCTGTACATAAATAATAAATTAACATTAACACCCCGACTTAATACAACAAGTATACACAGACCCTCCAGTATAAATAACAAAAACAAAAAAGTAAAGTGACACCCCCCCCCCCCCCCCCCCTGAGCTGCTGCTGCCATTGACCAATGTCTACCGCTCTGCCAGGAAGTCTAAGAACGGTTGCCACTGCCTAGAGAACCCTTGTACCGATTCTCTCAAGGCGAATTTCACCCTCTCCAACTTAATAAACCCCGCCATATCGTTGAGACAGGATTCCACGCTTGGGGGCCTTGCATCCTTCCACTGAAGAAGAATCCTTCACCGGGCTACCAGGGATGCAAAGGCCAGAATTCCAGCCTCTTTCGCCTCCTGCACTCCCGGTTCCCCTGCCACCCCAAATATTGCGAGCCCCCAGCCCGGTTTGACCCTGGATCCTACCACCCTCGACACCGTCCTCGCTATGCCCTTCCAAAATTCGTCCAGCGCTGGGCATGCCCAGAACATATGGATGTGGTTTGCTGGGCTCCCTGAGCACCTAACACACCTGTCCTCACCCCCAAAAAACCGACTCATCCTTGTCCCGGTCATGTGTGCCCTGTGCAGCACCTTAAACTGTATGAGGCTGAGCCTCGCGCACGATGAGGAAGAGTTCACCCTCCCAGGGTGTCTGCCCACCTCCCTTCCTCAATTTCCTCTCCCAACTCCTCCTCCCACTTACCTTTTACCTCCACCACCGAGGCCTCCTCCTCCTCCTCCTGCATCACCTGGTAAGTTTCCGAGATCTTCCCCACTCCCACCCACCCCCCCGAGAGCACCCTGTCCTGTACTGTGTGGCCGTAGCCACGGGAATTCCTCCACCTGCTGTCTGGCAAACGCCCTTACCTGTAAGTACCTGAAGGTGTTCCCCGGGGGGAGCCCGTACTTCTCCTCCAGCTCACCCAGGCTCGAGAACTTCCCGTCCACAAACAGGTCCCCCCAACTTTCGTATCCCTGCCCTGTGCCACCCCGCAAACCCTCCACCTGTCCTTCCTGGGGCGAACCTGTGGTTCCCCCGTAATGGGGTTCCCGCCGAGGCCCCCACTTCCCCCCTGTGCCACCTTCACTGCCCCCAAATTTTGAGGGCAGCCACCACCACCGAGCTCGTGGTATACCTCCTTGGAGGGAGCGGCAGCGGCGCCGTTGCCAGCGCCCCCAGACTCGTACCCACACAAGGTGCCGTCTCCAGCCTCTTCCATGCAGCCCTCTCCCCCTCCATCACCCACTTGCGCACCATCGTCGTATTGGTGGCCCAGTAGTACCCACAGAGGTTGGGCAGCGCCAGTCCCCCCCTATCTCTACTCCGCTCCAGGAACACCCTTCTCACCCTCGGAGTCCCTCGCGCCCACACAAACCCAATTATAATCCTGTAAAAAGCCTTTGGGATAAACACGGGGAGGCACTGGAACAGGAACAAAAACCTTGGGAGCACCGTCATTTTGATTGACTGCACCCTACCCGCCAAGGACAGCAGCAACGCGTCCCACCTCTTGAACTCCTCCTCCATTTGCTCCACCAGCCTTGTAAAATTAAGCCAATGCAGGGGCCCCCAGCACCTGGCCACCTGGAGTCCCAGAGACCGGAAGCTCCTCTCCTACTTTTTTAGTGGGAGCTCGCCAATCCCCCTCTCCTGGTCCCCTAGCTGAACTACAAACAGCTCCCTCCTCCCCATGTTGAGCTTGTACCCCGAAAAGTCCCCGAATTCCCTAAGAATCCTCATTACCTCCGGCATTCCTCCCACCGGGTCCGCCACATACAGCAGCAGGTCGTCCGCATAAAGTGACACCCTATGCTCCTCCCCACCACGCATCAACCCCCTCCAGTTCCTTGACTCCCTCAGTGCCATAGCCAGGGGTTCAATCGCCAGTGCGAAGAGTAGGGGGGATAAGGGACACCCCTGTCTCGTCCCTCGGTGCAACCGAAAGTACTCTGACCTCCTCCTGTTTGTGGCCACACTTGGCATCGGGACCTCATACAACAGCCTAACCCACCTGACAAACCACTCCCCAAACCCGAACATCTTCAGCACCTCCCACAGGTACCCCCACTCTACCCTATCGAAGGCTTTCTCAGCGTCCAACGCCACCACTATCTCAGCCTCCCCCTCCCTCGCCGGCTTCATGATAACGTTCAAAAGCCTCCACACATTTGTGTTCAACTGCCTCCCCTTCACAAACCCCGTCTGGTCTTCATGGATGATCTGCGGCACACAATCCTCAATCCTCGTGGCTAAGACCTTCGCCAGCACCTTGGCATCTACATTTAGCAAGGAAATCGGTCTGTAAGACCCACATTGCATGGGATCCTTGTCCCGCTTCAGGATCATGGAGATCAGTGCCCGGGACATCGTCGGGGGCAAGGCCCCCCCCCCCTCCCTTGCCTCATTGAAGGTCCTAACAGCGGGCCCAACAGGTGCATATACGTTTTATAGAATTCGACCGGGAAACCGTCCGGCCCCGGTGCCTTCCCCTCCTGCATGCTTCCTATCCCTTTGATCAGCTCCTCCAGCCCAATCGGGGCCCCCAATCCCACCACCAGTCCCTCTTCCACCTTTGGAAACCTCAATTGGTCCAGGAAGCGGCCCATCCCTTCCTCCTCCCGTAGGGGCTCGGATCGGTAAAATTCCTTGTAGAAGACCCTGAAGACCCCATTGATGCCAACTCCACTCCACACCACACTCCCTCCCCTGTCCTTAACTCCCCCGATCTCCCTAGCTGCGTCCCGCTTCCAAAACTGATGCGCCAGCATCCGGCTTGCCTTTTCCCCATACTCGTAAATCGCCCCCTGGGCCTTCCTCCACTGCACCTCCGCCTTCCTGGTGGTCACCAGGTCGAATTCGGCCTGGAGGCTACGCCTCTTCCTCAACAATCCTTCCTCGGGCTCCTCCACATACCTCCTGTCTACCCTCACCATCTCCCCCACCAGCCTCTCCCTCTCCCTCCGCTCCTTGTGGGCCCTAATGGAGATCAGCTCTCCCCTCACCACCGCCTTCAGTGCATCCCATACCATCCCCACTCGGACCTCCCCGTTGTCGTTGGTCTCCAGGTACCTCTCTATACTTCCTCGGACCCGCTCGCTCACCTCCTCGTCTGCCAACAGTCCCACCTCCAAGCGCCACAGCGGGCGCTGGTCCCTCTCCTCCCCCATCTCCAAGTCCACCCAATGCGAGGCGTGGTCCGAAATGGCTATTGCCGAATACTCTGTATCCTCTACTCTCGCTATCAACGCCCTACTCAAGATGAAAAAGTCGATTCGGGAATAAGCCTTATGGACATGTGAGAAAAATGAAAATTCCCTAGCTCCCGGCCTTGCAAATCTCCAAGGGTCCACCCCTCCCATCTGGTCCATAAACCCCCTCAGCACTCTAGCCGCCGCCGGCTTCCTACCCGTCCTAGACCTGGAGCTATCCAGTGCCGGGTCCAGCACCGTGTTAAAGTCGCCCCCCACCTCCAAGTCTGGGATCCCACCCAACATAAGCCGCATAAAACCCGCATCGTCCCAGTTCGGGGCATACACATTGACCAGTACCACCCTCTCTCCCTGCAACTTACCACTTACCATTATGTACCTGCCGCCATTATCTGCCACAATGCTCGACGCCTCAAACGACACCTTCTGTCCCACCAAGATCGCCACCCCTCAATTTTTGGCATCCAGCCCCGAGTGAAACAACTGACCTACCCACCCTTTCCTCAATCTTACCTGGTCTGCCACCTTCAGGTGTGTCTCCTGAAGCATAACCACATCCGCCTTGAGCCCCTTCAGGCATGCGAACACACAGGCCCGCTTAACCGGCCCATTCAGTCCCCTTACATTCCAGGTTATCAGCCGGATCAGGGGACTACCCGCCCACCTCCCCCGCCGACTAGCCATGACCCCTCCTCGGCCAGCCACGCGCCCGCACCCCACACCCGGCCCGTTCCCCACAGCGGCATACCCCCATCTCGACCCCCCCCCCCCCCCCCCCCCCCCACACACACGCTGCAGCTCCTCCTTGACCATAGCAGCAGCAACTCGATTCCAAACCCCCCCCCCTCCCCCCGGGGCTAGGACCCATCCTAGCTGACTTACTCCCCCCATTGCACTTCCGCAAGTCAGCTGACTCCTGCTGACCCCGGCCACTCCCGCCTCTCCTTCGACTCCTCCTATTGTGTGGCACACCCTCCTCTCCCGTCCCCATCCATAGGCTCTCCCCCTTCTGTTCTATGCGCGGGAAACAACCCTCGCTTCCCCACCCCCTCTTGTCTTCAGCGCGGGAAAAAGCCCGCGCGTTCCACCTACCCGGCCCTGACACCTCTGACGCAGCTCCTTTTAAAGGCCCGGTCCCCTCACCCCTGACTCGGGCCTCCCCCTCCCCCGCGGGGCCCCATCTCACCTCCAAGAGCCCCCCGACCAACCCAACCAAAACAGTGCCCTACCCGCCCCAGCCACCCTCACCCAAAAGAGAAAAAACACAAAGAAAAAGAAACCCGGAGCAATACAAAGGCCCCCCTTCGAAACAAAAATAAACATAGCATATCAACCGCAGTCCCCAATCGCCCGTCCTGACCCTCAATCTGTGTCCAACTTCTCGGCCTGAACAAAGGCCCACGCCTCCTCCGGAGACTCGAAATAATGGTGCCCGTCCTTGTAGGTAACCCACAGTCGCGCCGGCTGCAGCATGCCAAACTTCACCCCTTTCCTGTGCAGCACCGCCTTCGCTCGATTGTACCCGGCCCTGCTCTTTGCCACCTCCGCACTCCAGTCTTGATATATCCGACCCTCCGCGTTCTCCCACCTGCTGCTCCTCTCCTTCTTGGCCCACCTGAGCACACACTCCCGATCGACGAACTGATGGAACCGCACCAGCACCGCCCGCGGAGGCTCGTTAGCCTTGGGCCTCCTCGCCAGCACTCTATGGGCCCCCTCCAGCTCCAGGGGCACCTGGAAGGACCCCACTCCCATCAGCGAGTTCAACATGGTGACCACATAGGCCCCCACGTCCGGCCCCTCCGGGCGGCCCAGAATCTGCAGATTCTTCCGCCTCAACCGATTCTCCATCTCCTCGAACCGCTCCTGCCATTTCTTGTGGAGCGCCTCGTGCCGCCAGTCCTAAGATCGCGTCCTCATTGTCAGAGATCTTTTGTCGAGCCTCGCGGATCGCCACTCCCTGGGCCGTCTGTGTCTCCAGCAGCTTATCAATAGACGCCTTCATCGGCTCTAGCAGGTCCGTTTTAATCTCTCTGAAGCAGCGCCTGATACCCTCCTGCTGCTCTTCCGCCCACTGCATCCACGCTGCTTGGTCTCCGCCCGCTGCCATTTTGTCCTTCTTCCCTTGCACCTTCTTCGGGTCCACCACCACCTTTTTTTAGCCCCGCTCCTAGTTGAAGCCATATACTGACGGGGAGCTATTGTAAACTGCTTCCCACACCGGGAAACGTCGAAAAAGTGCCGCTGGGGGCCCTGAAAAGAGCCCAAAAGTCCGTTTTTGCAGGAGCCGCCAAATATGCGACTTAGCTCCGCATAGCCGCAACCGGAAGTCCACAGCTGTGTTATGTTCCCTCACCAGTAATGCAACTCCCCCATCGCCCTCCCTTTTCTGCTATTCCCTCTGACTTGTCTAAACATCGATATCCCGGAACATTAAGCTGCCAGTCCTGTCCCTCCTTTAACAATGTCTCCATAATAGCAACACTATCCATTCCCCACATTATCCAGGCTCTTAAGTTCATCCGTTTTACCTGTTATACTCATTATGTTGAGGCAAAAGCACACCAAACCCACTGATTTCAGCGACCTACCCTGCCTGCTCTCCTTCTTAGCTATATTTGTCTTAGTCGCCAGCTCTTCCTCAATCTCTACACTCGCTGGCCTGCTATTCCGGTTCGAACCCCCCGCCATACTAGCAAACACATTAGCAAATCTCCCAGCCAGGGTACTGGTGCCTTTCCAGTTTAGGTACAACCCCTCCTTCTTGTACAGGTCCCACTTTCACTGGGAAACATCCCAATGACCCACACATATCTGAAGCCCTCCACCCTACACCAGCTCTTTAGCAACATGTTCAACTGTAGTATCTCTCTGTTCCTAGCCTTGCTAGCATATGGCACGGGACATAATCCTGAAATTACTATCCGAGAGATCCTGCTTTTTAGCTTGCTACCTAACTCCCTGTAATGTCTTTGCAGGACCTTGCTGTTCTTCCTGCCTGTGTCATTTGTACCAAAGTAGACAATGACATCTGTCTGTTTGCACTCCATTTCAGGATGCCCTGTACTCACTCCGAGACATCCATGGCCCTGGGAGGCAACACATCATCCTGTAGTGTCTCTTGTATCTATTGCGACCACCGAAGCACTTATCTGGGCCCCTGACTATCGAATCCTCAATTAGTATTGCTCTATTATGCTTTGCTCCCTTCTCCGTACAGCAGGGCTAGCCATGGTGACACCTCTCTGGCTGCTGCTGGCACCTGATGGGCCATCCCCCTCATCAGTACCCAAAAGGGCATACTTGTTAGATGCAGATGGAATACAATGTAGAAAAATGTGAGGTTATGCACTTTGGAAGGAGAAATGGAGGCATAGACTATTTTCTGTTGCCAATTCGCACCGGGGACGCCAATAATGTTGCTCTTTTTAACTGGATACTGATATGACAGTTATTAATGATGATATTGCTTTTCAGAGTCGCCAGGTATCAAATGATACCACCACAAGGTTTTACCAGATATCGATCAAAGACCAAACAACCAGTTAGTTAGTTCAAGTTCAATGATAGTTTGTTTACACATAAGAATTACTTCGACATGCAACATAAAACACTACAAGCTAAATTACACCTAATACTACAACAACCTGTACTTAACTTCAGGCACCCGGCTTTATGCAGAGGAACAAGGCCTTTTTTCGGATCTTGTGTGGCTGGGTCTGAAGAAGTGACTTTGTTACTTCTGGGCTCATCCGTCTGGTAGCTATCGTTGGTTTTGAACTTGTCTTCTGGTCGTGATGCTACACTTGGTTTAGGCGTAGGTCGGGGCCAAGAGAGACTGAACACATGGCAGTGTCTCTCTGTATCCTTATGGGGTTTCGCGCTCTTTTAGGCGGTCCTTAGCTTTGGACCCAATAATTCGGCAGGCTTCGATTACTGCCTTTGATTTTGACCAATAAAGGGGGCAGGTGCCTTGATGGCGGGGCGTGTCATGAGTGGTCATTGACCTTGGCTTTTTGGGCTCCCTGAGCAAAGGGAGTGGTGCCGATGAGTCTGTTTCTGTATCTGTTACCTCAGTACAGGTCTTTTGTTCTGGGGAAATGGGCCATTAGATTGCAAAGTAGCTGGCGGTTTCGATAGAGTCTAGTTATCTGAGTTGCCAATATACATAAGCTCTGAGCGCCTGAGTCCTGGGTTGACCATATTTCCCATGGTCCTTTGCAGGTGGCCATATTTCCTGGGATCCTTTGTAAGTGGCCATCCCAGATGGCTGCATTTCCAAATGGGAAAACGCTCAGGAAATCAGCACAAAGGGGTTTGAGTCCTAGGTCAAGATTCTCTTAAGATTAATGTGCAGGTTCAGTCGGCAGTTGGGAAGGCAAATGCAATGTTAGAATTTGTGTTGATGGGGCTGGAAAACAAAAACAGGAATGTACTTCTGAGGCTATATAAGACTCTGGTCAGACCCCATTTGGTGTATTGTGAGACGTTTTGGTCCCCGTATCTAAGGAAGGATGTGCTGGCCTTGGAAAGGGTCCAGAGGAGGTTCATCAGAATGATCCCTGGAATGAAGAGCTTGTCATATGAGGAGCGGTTGAGGACTCTGGATCTGTACTCGTTTGAGTTTAGAAGGATGAGGGGGGATCTTATTGAAACTTGCAAGATACTGCGTGGCCTGGATAGAGTGAACGTGGAGAGGATGTTTCTACTAGTAGGAAAAACTAGAACCCGAGGCCACAGCCTCAGACTGAAGGGACGATCCTTTAAAACCGAGATGTGGCGGAATTTCTTCAGCCAGAGGGTGGTGAACCTGTGGAACTCTTTGCCGCAGAAGGCTATGGAGGCCAAATAACAGTGTCTTTAAGACAGGTTCTTGATTAATATGGAGATCAAGGGTTATGGGGAGAAGGCAGGAGAATGAGGATGAGAAAAATATCAACCATGATTGAATGGTGGGGCAGAGTCAATGGGCCGAGTGGCCTAATTCTGCTCCTATGTCTTATGATCTTAACACCCATAGCTGCACCAACTTGGGCAGCACGATTGCACAGTGGCTAGCATAGGTGCTTCACAGCTCCAAGGTCCCAGGTTTGAATCCCGGCTTGGGTCACCGTCTGTGCGGAGTCTGCACGTTCTCCCCGTGTTTGCGTGGGTTTCCTCCGGATGCCCTGGTTTCCTCCCACAGTCTAAAGATGTGCAGGTTAGGTGGATTGGCCATGATAAATTGCCCTTAGTGTCAAAAAAAGGTTAGGTGGGTTTATGGGGATAGGGTGGAGGCATGGGCTTAAGTAGGGTGCTCTTTCCAAGGGCCGATGCGCTGAATGGCCTCCTTCTGCACTGTAAATTCTATGAAATGTATGAAAAGTTCCCTTTAGCATACTCCTGCAGCAGGTAGTTGGGACAAGGGAAGGAAGATAAAGGCTAGACAGTGGATTGACCTCATTGTCCTCAGCCAGCCCTTAAAATCCAGGTACATTTTAGTGATTACTCCAACAATTTTTAAAAAATATTTCATGATATATGGGCATCACTGGCGAAACCAGCATTTGTTGCCCATCCCATAAGATGATAAGACCACATCCACTGGTTTCTAAGGTCAGAAGCCCCCAGGTCAAGTGTAGTTACATGCAGAATAAAGCTCTGTGTCTGCCACAAAAATTTATCTCGACCCAAACCTTTGACTGGGCACCATCTACTTTTGGATTTAATTCATTTCCTACGTTCTTCATCTTCAGGCTCATGTGAGGCAAGGTTGTGAAAGAGTGCCAAGTTCTGGACAGTTTTGTTCTGGGAGTCAATGCATATTATGAAATACCAGTGGCTCGTATTGTGAAATCCACTGCCAACATTCTGCCTTTTGACCATTTAGAAGGCGTTTTGGGCAGACAGGACATGTTGATATGACCTTTTGTATTTGTCCAATGCATTTGTCCAATGTGGTCTACTTGGACTGCAGCAAGGCTTTTGATAAGGTTCTACATGGGAGCCTGATAGCGCAGCAAAAAGAGCCATTGGGATCCAAGGAAATTAGTTAGGTGGTTGTTTTTAGCTGGTGCATATGCGATGGGTCGAAGGGCCTTTTCTGTGCTGTAGACCTCTATGACTGTGATTATAGACTAAAGTTATTGTTGTTATTGTTGATCCCGTTATAAAGCATACAATGGAGTACTTATGGCCATTTTGTAGACCTGTAAATGCTCTTAACAGCTGAAAATATTCTATATCTGGAAAATCTTGCCCGATGTAGCTGCAAATGAACAATTGAGTTGATTTAAAATATAGGACAGTTTTGGAAAAGGCTGATCATGACCCACAATTATTCAGTTGGTAACTATTCCATTTTGTCATGAACTGTTTGTCAAACACACTCGTCCAAAGAATGTGAGTAGTGTTTCACAATCGTTTTGAATTTGTTACCATTTTGGTTCAGGTTTTTGTTGCTGTACTCATTTTTATTGGAGTCAGAGCTGCCTGTTTAATTCCTATCATAGGTACCCTCTTCCAATCAGGGGACTGTCAGGAAGTGGAGATTCGAGGCTGCTCAATTTGGTGTATTGAGTTAATATTGCATCGCATTCTGGAACTCCAAGCGCAGAGAGGATGCACGAATACACACATCAATTCTGTTTTGATCGATTACTACCTGTGGGACTATGCAAGAGATCACCGAAAGGACATGGCAGATATTCCCATCCATCGTGTTCGCTGCATCTACTACTAGTGACACTATACAGTTTGTATGAAGCAAAGGCACACAACTTATTTTTGGTGTGGGGGAGATTGGGGAGCTCACTCGTACTAAATTGTAGGCCCAAATCTTAGTCCACATCTCCGAAATGGCAAATTGACATAATGGTCTTTTACAAAACATTGTAATCATAGAACCATAGAATTTACAGTGCGGCAGGAGGCCATTCGGCCCATCGAGTCTGCACCAGCCCTTGGAAAGAGCACCCCACTCAAGCCCACACCTCCACCCCGTCTCCGTAACACAGTAACACCAGCTAACCTTTTTGGACACTAAGGGCAATTTATCATGGCCAATCCACCTAACCTGCACATCTTTGGACTGTGGGAGGAAACCTGAGCGCCCGCAGGAAACCCATGGAGACACTGGGAGAACATGCAGACTCCGCACAGACAGTGACGAAAGCCGGGAATCGACCCTGGAGCTGTGAAACAACAGTGCTAACCACTGTGCTACCGTGCTGCCCCCTGATAAGTGCACACAGATGGTACAACAGAGAACAATTGCACTTAGCGATCCAAGTTAATTCTGTCTAATGATTTCCCAATAACTCCATATTGACAGTGCGGAATTAAGATCCAGTTATTTCCATCAGAAGGAAGCCAAAGAAAATTGGATGGACATCTTCAGTAAGCTGGTCTAGTAGTTGTGCTTGTGGCCAAGTGAGAGCAGCATTAGCTTTCACCTGGGACTCTGTTACATAGCCAGGTAACTTCCTTCTGTACCTTCAAAATAAGGGACATTTGAAATCTGCAAAGCCAATCATATCAGTACTGCACATAGTCATTCCAGCTCTGAAAGAGGCTATTCAGTCCATTAAATTTCATGCTGCATCTCTGCAGAGCAGTTCAGTCAGTTCCATTTCTCCCATTCTTTCTTCACATAACCCAGCAAGTTTATTTCCTCCAAGTGTCCATCCAATTTATTTTTCAAATCAACCATTATCTCTGCTTCCACCACCCTCTCAACCGTTGGGTTCCAGGGGTGGGATTCTCCAATTAATGGGCCTAGGTCCCCACTCCAGGGTCAAAATGCTGGCATTTCACTCTGGACTTTCCTGAAGAAAGTCCAGCGTGATTCCCCTACTGAAGGGGGCTAGCAGGGCCCCGGAGTACTCCACGCAGCTCTGCCTGCCAATACGAGGCCCTGCACTTCCAGTCGGGAGTCCAGGCAAGTGCACGGCAGCGGCCTTGGGTGGCTGTCCTGCGTGACATGGCGGACTTGCACCACGGAGCTGTCCCAAAAATATAGCCCCCCACCCCGAGATCGCGCTCGCTCGCTGATCGGTGGCCCCCGATCGCTAGCCTGGCCACCCCTGAGGTCCCCCCAACCACCAGGGCGGCCGCAGACTGAGCCCGCAGCCGCCGCCAAACGTTCCCGACAGGCGAAACGTGGTTAGAACCACGCCGTCGGAAATTCGACCAGTTTTCGCAGGGGGGCCTCTGTCAATTGCCCCCTACCCGCACCACGTAGACCGCGCGTGCGCGATTCGCGGCGATTCTCTGAGAATTCCGGCCCAGGTCTTTACCGCTCATTTTAAAAAAAAATTTTACATAGTTCTTCCTCACATTCTCCCCATCTCTTTCCCAAAACCTTAATTCTGCATCCCCCAGTCCATGTACCATCAGCTAATAGAGACAGTTTTCCTTTGTCTGTCTTATCCAAACTTGTCGTAAACTTGTACACCCCTATCAAATTTTCAAGAACATCTCCAGCTTTTCCAACCTCACCTTGTAGCTAAAATCCCCTTCCATTCTGGTAAATTTCCACAATCTTTTCAGGGATTCTGACATCCTGAAGCAATATTCTAGTTATGGACTAACCCATTTATAAAGGTCCAAATATGTACCCAGCATTTTTTTGTAAATCAGCATTAAAAATGCAATCTTAGTGTGTTTTTTAATGGAAGTTACTGCACAGCTGATCGCAAAACCTTATTGTTTGATTCACAACCAGTCTGGATGGGGATGGGGGTTACCCCATTTGGACTCTACTGTTAGCAGAATATGTTAAATGGTGAGAACAGATGGAAATTGGGGAAAATGATGGGGATACTCATGCTTGCTTTGAAGATAACATTTTTCATTTTAATTTTGTTCTGGAAATGTGAATTTTACTTGTTAAGTTTGAGCAATCCTGTGGCAACTAATAAAACTAGACTTTTGCCTACACTGCCTGTATGTGTCCAGTTTTTTTAAAATTTCACTTGGGAACCACAAGCAGCAGCTTAATTTTATATAAAAGATCAGAAATGAGCAGACCCCTTAAATTCATTAATTATGCAAGAATATTTTTTTAAATTGTTTTATTCCAAACTCCAACCAAATATTGTTACAAAGAACATCTACACATACCATTGATATACAATATTTGTACATTCTTTTCCCCCTTTGTATCCTTCTCTCATCACCTACTCCCTGGTGACAAACAGTTCTACATGGATAAGAACGATACCATTGTACGCAGAACCCTTCCTCAGAGCCCTTTAGGGCAAACTTAATCCTCTCCAGGTTCAAATTCCTGCACGTCCCCCATCCACGCCATCACCTCTGGCTGCGCTGCCGACCGCCAGTTCATCAGTATCCTTCACCAGGCAATCAAAGAGGCAAAGGCCACAACATCGGCCCCCTTTCCCCCGCTGCAGCTCAGGCATTTCCGACACCCCAAATATCGCCGTCAAGGAGGACGGCGTTACCCGCCTTACACCCCCCAAAACCCATTCAGTTTCTCACACCCCCAGACCATATGGGTGTGATTTGCCAGCCCCTTCCCATACTTTTCCCAGTGACCTCCCACCCCTGGGAAGAATCTACTCATCCGGGCCCTCGTCGTGTGCACCCTGTGCACCACCATGAATTGTATGCGACTCTTCCTCGCACAGGAGGAAGGCGCGTTGACCCGGCGCAGTGCCTTGTTCCATATCACCCATCCAAGGTGGGTCCCCAGCTCCTCTTCCCACTTGCCCTTAATCCTGTCCACTGATGCTGTCTCTTTCCGAGTAAGAAGTTTTCAACACCAGGTTAAAGTCCAACAGGTTTGTTTTAAATCACTAGCTTTCGGAGCATTGCTCCTTCCTCAGGTGAAGGAGCAGTGCTCCGAGAGCCAGTGATTTGAGACAAACCTGTTGGACTTTAACCTGGTGTTGTAAGACTTCTTACTGTGCTCACCCCAGTCCAACGCCGGCATCTTTCTTTCCCAGCCATCCATAAATATCCCCAATCCTCTCCTCACCATTGATCTGGAACCAGCAGGTTTTCCAGGAACGTATATTTGGTAACGAAGGGAACATGTGATGTTCTTTCTGTACGAAATCCCGTACCTGTAAGAAGCTCATTTCCCCGAGGCAACTCCAATTTCTCCATTCCGCAAACCTCTCTTCTAAAATTAGATCCCTCAGTCTTCTTGCTCGTACCCTTCGCCACCTCTCGTACATCCCATCCATCCTACTGGGCACAAACCTGTGGTTCCCACACACCATTCCAGCACCAACTACCGTCCCAACTTAAAGTGCTTCCTCAGCTGGTTCCAAATCTTTATCGAAGAGACCACCATTGGGTTATTCGAGTACTTCCCGAGGGCAAACTGGAGCAGGGCCGTTAACATGGCTCTCGGACTCGACACCTTGCAGGAGTACTCAGTCCGATTTCCACCCCGCCTCCCCCCTGCCTGCCATTGCCTCACCTTCTCCACTGGCAGCACGGTAGCATAGTGGTTAGCACAATTGCTTCACAGCTCCAGGGTCCCAGGTTTGATTCCCGGCTTGGGTCACTGTCTGTGCGGAGTCTGCACGTTCTTCCCGTGTGTGCGTGGGTTTCCTCCCACAGTCCAAAGATGTGCAGGTTAGGTGGACTGGCCATGCTAAATTGCCTTTCGTGTCCAAAATTGCCCTTAGTGTTGGGTGGGGTTACTGGGTTATGGGGATAGGATGGAGGTGTGGGCTTGGGTAGGGTGCTCTTTCCAAGAGCCGGTGCGGACTCGATGGGCCGAATGGCTTCCTTCTGCACTGTAAATCCTATGATTCTCCACATTGGCTGTCCAGTCATATTGCAGCAAATTCGGAAGTGATAGCGTCCCTCCTTGCCTTTCGCTCTGCAACAGTACCCTGCTAACCCGTGGCATCTTACCCACCCATACATCCAGATTAGTCCATCCACCATCCATAAAAACACTTTGGGAAGAAAAATTGAGAGATTTAAAAATAAACGGAAACCTGGGCAACGCGTTCATCTTCACAACCTGTACTCTCCCTGACAACAAGGCACCCCACCCCTTTAGATCCCCTTAACTCCCTCCACCAGTCCTGTAAGGTTCCATCTGTGCTTCGTTACCCAGTCATGCGCCACCTGGATCCCCAAATATCTAAACTGTACATTCACAATCTTGAACTGCAGAGCCCCCAGATTCATGTTCCTTCCTAACCCATTCACCAGGAAGACCACCCTCTTTCCTACATTCAATTTGTACCCTCAGAAAGCCCCAAATGTTCCCAGAATGTCATAATTCTTCTCCTGTTATCCAATGGATCTGCTACATATGGCGGTATGTCATCTACATCTAACAACACCATGTGCTCTGTAAACCCCCCCCCCCCCCCCCCCCCCCCCCTCACAATCCCCTGCCACTCCAAGGCCCAGAGCACAATCGCCCAGAGCACTGGCTCTATTGCCAGTCTCCTCAACTGATGTGTCAGCAGCCGACTGGCCTTCTCACCATACTTGTACTGAGCATCACTTACCCTATTGAGCTGTCCCACCGCCTTTCCCATCAATCGACCAAACTGCCTCTGCAAGTCCTTCCTTTCTCCCAAAAGCTCCCTAGTCGAGGCCGCTGAGTATCTACGGTGGTCCTCTATAATACCCTCCAGCAACCTCCCACTCTCCTTCCTCTAAAACTTATCTTTATGGGCCTTAAACGCAATCACCTCCCCAAAGACTACCACCTTCAGAGCCTCTCGGAACGTGGCTGCAGAGACCCCCCCATTTTGATTGAATTCTACATAATTCTGTATAGCCATTGCACCTGATCACAAAATGTTTACCTGCCAATAACCCCGAATCAATTCTCCTGTCTCTGTGCCCGCCCCAACTCCAGCCTCACATTAACATAGTGTGCCACATGGTCTGAGATGACTATACCCCACCCCGCCAGCACCTCCTTCCCCAACACAAAAAAATCAATTCTCGAGTATACCCAGTGGATATGGGAGAAGAAGGAGTATTCCATCTCAACCCCCATGGATTAATCTCTCCCATCTGCTCCATAAACACCCCCAACTCCCTTGCCATCCCTGTCCTCATCACCGACTTGGGCTTCTACCGGTCCATCTTCAGGTTCAGCACACAATTAAAATCACCCCCCCGCCCCCATTATTAACTTGTGGGAATCCAGATCCGGGATGTTCGTTAATAACTTTTTCATGAAGTTGCCATCATCCCAATTGGGCACATACACATTGACCAGAATCACCGGTGTCCAAGCCAACCTCCCACTCACCATCACGAACCTACCCCACAGGCCCCGCCCCTCTCTCATCACTGCAAATATCACCTTCTTACAGAATGTATTGTGGCCCCCTTTGCCTTAGAATCAAACCCTGAGTGGGAAGTTTACACCACCCATCCCTCTCTTAACATCTCGTCTATTATTCGTAAATGCGTTTCCTGCAATAAAATCACATCTACCTTTAAACTTTTATTGGTGCTCAAACACCCTTGATCTTTTGACCGGCCCATTCAACCCTCGGACATTCAAGGTTCCAATCTAAACAGGAGGCTTTCGACCCCCTCTATTAAGATCCACCATCATCTCCAACTCCCAAACCCACCCAACTATCTACTCCCCAGTGACTTGAGCCCACACAAATTGGCAGGCCCCTACATCTTCCCCTAGATCCAACTTAAAAAAACAAGTGTCACCAACCCCCCTTCCTCTCTGGCTACTCATCACAGCCCCCTCCCAGATTCTGCTTCTGTATACTAGCATATCACGTTAGCATGGTGACTTCCACCTGGAGGCACAAAGGACCTCACCTCCACCACCCATCCCCCATTCCTTTTCCTCCATCCTCTCCCCTTGGCGACCCATCACGCTTCCCACCACCTTCCAGACAAAAGATCCCACCATCCCCCACCTTCCCAAGACCTCCCCCTCCCCTACCTTTTCCTAAATGGGTATCATGGGCAGGAAAGCCCGATCACAGCAAGAAATGCACATCATCAAAATCTCACACATTGGCAAAAATCAATAACGTATTAACAATACAGTTTGAAGGGCAGCATGGTGGCACAGTGGTTAGCATTGCTGCCTCACGGCGCCAAGGTCCCAGGTTCGATCCCGGCTCTGGGTCACTGTCCGTGTGGAGTTTGCATATTCTCCCTGTGATTGCGTGGGTTTCGCCCCCACAACCCAAAGATGTGCAGGCTAGGTGGATTGGCCATGCTAAATTGCCGCTTAATTGGAAAAAATGAATTGGATACTCTAAATTTTAAAAAAACAATACAGTTCGACAAAGACTTGACCAATTATGAAAAGACCACAACTCAACCCATCCCTAACCCTCCCTCAGCTCTTGGTCCCGGACAAGTGATTTGCCTCTTTTGGTGTCTGAAAATAATGCTCCTTCCCCTGTCACCCACAACTTGGTGGGGTACAACACCCTGAGCCGAACTTTGTTTTGAAAGAGCGCAGCCTTATCCCTGTTTAAACCCCCCTCTTGGCCAGTTCAACCCCAATGTCCTGATCTATCTGGACCCAATTCCCCTCCCAGCTACAGCCTAGAGTTGCCTTGGCCCACCTCAGGATCTTCTCTTCACAGTTAGCTTCTGTCTCAAGGTCCAGTGGGCCCGATCCACTTCAGGGATCCTCTTGAAGACCTTCTTATCTACCAGCTTCCTGAACATCTTCGACGCGTAACTGGTGGCACTCATTCCTTCCACTCCCTCCTGCAGCCCCACAATACGCACATTCTGTGGTCTTGACCGATTCTCCTGTTCATCAACCCTCGCCCGCAGCACCTAGTACATTTCCCCCATCATCACCACTGCGGCCTCCAATGAGACGTTTCAGTAATTCTAGTCCGATACCGTCTTCTCAACCTCCTTGATCGTCGCCCCCTACGCCTTCAGCCACTTCTCCAATCGCTCTAGGGACCGGCAAAGAGGTGCCATCACACCCTCAATAACCATTGCCCAGTCCCCTTGTATCTCCTTGCATTGTTGGCTGAATTCCTCATTGAAGCTCAGTCTGCTCCATCTGCAACGTGGCTGTCGATGACGACCCATCCCCATCCACTATGTTTTCCACTGCTGCTGCGCCACGAGGCTCTTCCAACTCCTGGGCGAGGATTCTCACCAACCTTAATCGGGTCTGGTAGCCCATCTTCATCCAACATTGGGGAAGAATCCACCGCACTCTTCACACGATCGTTACCAAAAAACACCCATCAATGCGCAGAAAGTTCTAAAACCTACATCTTCACGCAGAAGCCACCCTGTGTGCGACTGGGTGGCATGGTAGCACAGTGGTTAGCACTTGGGTCACTGTCACCGCTTGGGTCACTGTCTGTGCAGAGTCTGCATGTTCTCCCTGTGTCTACGTGAGTTTCCTCCGGGTGCTCCAGTTTCCTCCCACAAGTCATGAAAGACGTGCTTGTTAGGTGAATTGGACATTGTGAATTCTCCCTCAGAGTACCTGAACAGGCGCCGGAGAGTGGCGACTATGGGATTTTCACAGTAAACTTCATTGCAGTGTTAATGTAAGCCTACTGGTAACACTAATAAAGATTATTATTATTATTGGCCACACCATGGCTGCCACCGGAAGTCCACAAGAATATTAAAATGGTTAGCATTCTGCAAGGACCGCACCCTCCATGACACCCTGGCCCACTCCTCCATTGCTTCCAACTCTTCATCCCCTTCCCACAGCACCTTACCATGCAGCCACAGAAGGTGCAGCCCCTGCCCCTTTATCTCCTGCCTCCTCACTGTCCAAGGCCCCAAGCAGTCCTATCAGGTAAAGCAGCTTTTCACTTGCAGCTCCTTCAATTTGGTCTACTATTTGCTGCTCCCAATGTGGTCTCCACTACATTGGGGCGACTAAACGCAGGCTGGGTGTCTGCTTTGCGGAACATCTTCGCTCAGCCCCCAAGCATAAGCCCAACTTTCCTGACACTTGCCATTTCAACTCAGCACTTTGCTCTCATGCCCACATGTCCATCCTTAATGTTCTGCAATGCTTGCAGTGAAGCCCAAATCAAACTGGAGGAACAATACCATTCCAAATAGGCCCTTTACAGTCTTCTTGACTCATTGAGGTCAACAACTTTAGACTATGAACTTTACCCTCCATCTTAACCCTGTTTCATTGGTTTGTCCCAATGCAAACTCCCTGCCCCCACAGGGCCATCTGTTATTTGTTCAGTTTTGCTTTCACTGAACCTTGATCTTTACTCCTATTAACACATTCTGCTATCTTACCTTTATGCCACTATCTGCACTTCTTACAATGCACAGACAGAGGAAGGGTTGGTTTTAAGAAGAAATCATCGCACACGCTTGAAAACCCTTTGTCTTATGTCTATGACATCGTTGTTAGTCTCTCCTTAGCTCCAACCTATTCCTTGTAGTGATATGGTTGTGTTGTAATTCACCGAATTTGCAATTTACAGATTTAGACTATTTGTACATACTTATATATATTTATATTATTTGTTAAACCAGTTTTTAAAAGTTTTAAAGAAAAGATTAATACTGTTAGACTCACAGGCTAATGATATCACATTTAAATATACTGATTATAATGTATTAATTTATTCCTTCAAAGGAAAGGGATTGTAGTGATATCATGGCTGTGTTGTAATTCACCACCTAACCACTAGGAGTCTCATAGACTATAAGTGAATGTTAGAGTGACCTCAGACTGACTTGGGAGCTGGGAGAGAGGTTGCTTGCTATTATTCATACTGTTATTCATTTGTTGTTTTGTATATATTTGGCCCACAGTTAATGTTAATAAATTGTTTATAGCTTTAAATACAAGTGTTCTTGTAATATAAGTCAGGCCATCCAACAAGAATATTAGATGCCTGGCCTTCTATTCTGCCCCACCTCCACCACCTTCTCTCCAGTTATATAACCCATTGCATTTCTACCCCTCTTCAGCTTTGAAGAAGAGTCATACAGACTTGAATCATTAACTCTGTTTCTCTCTCCACAATGCTGCCAGGCATGCTGAGTTTATCCAGCACAGTCTGTTTTTACCTGCAGACATTTTGTAATCCTGTTTTATTTGCTGTTTGTGATTTTTCTTTTGGCATCAGATTTTGAATTCCATAAACAGTAATCAAGAGACTGAAGTTCAATTGTGCTCCTGGGCAAGGGTCCAGATTCAATGGAGATCAACATTATTACTGGTGCATGTAAAAGGTCAGCATCATATGTGTCAAAGTCTACATGAATGCTAGTGAATATTAAAGAATCACTGAGACACCCATGGAAAACATGCAAGTTATATATTATGTTTCACGGTAGGGCAACACGGTGGCACAGTGGTTAGCACTGCTGTCTCACAGCACCGCGGACCCAGATTCGATCCCGTTTCTTTAAAATTGTCCGTGAGGAGTTTGCACATTCTCCCCTTATCTGTGTGTGTCTCACCCTGACAACCCAGGGTAGGTGGACTGGCCACGCTAAATTGCCCCTTAATTGGAAAAAAAATAATTGAGTACTCTAAATTTTTTTTTTAAGGGTTTCACGGTAACCCTTTTGCAGCCTGTTGAACTGAACAGCTGGTTCAGAATCAAACTCAATATCTTGGGTTTTTGCAACATGACTGCCGTTATAACGTTGTTAGTGAGGCAAAGTGGTTTGAAATTAGTTTGTGGGTATTCTCCATATCCAGCAAACCATTGAAAAAGGCACAATGATGGGAGGGTTTAGAAAATTTGTTCGGATGTTTTTTTTTGTAAAGTTAATTTATTTTTCCAATTAAAGGGAAATTTTGTATGGCCAATTCACCTACACTGCACATCTTTGGGTTGTGGGGTGAGACCCACGTAGACATGGGGAGAATGCAAACTCCATACGGACTGTGACCCAGAGCCAGGATCGAACCCGGGTCCTCGGTGCTGTGAGGCAGCTGTGCTAACCACTGTGCCACCGCGCTGCCCTGAAAATTTGCCAGGATGATGATAGAAGGATCAAATCTTTAAAATTTAAATTGCAACCAGTCCTTTTGATCAAAATCATGTTGATTACAGGGAGTAACTGAACAAAAAAGGGTTCACTGGGAGGACAACCACATTTTCTTCTGGTCTGTAAGAGTGCATTTCTGCACCAAGATGTCTACTGAGAGACTGTAAGGAAAATCTTGTGTACACCACTCAGAGACACAAAAGAAAGTGGTTCCAAAGAGTTTTTTAACGTTTACAATTGGATATCCTCATTAACTACGCTGAACAACTTCTTAAAATGTGTGCAGGAGGGGGGGATGAGTTTAATGCTTATTACCCTATAATTTGAAATACTTCTTTTTTTACAATACACTTACATCCGTAAACTCATGCTGTTGCATTTGCCATTTGGCCCAACTGATCTGTGGTGGTGTTCCTTTCTCCCTCATGTACTTAAAGTATTTAGTTTCCCTGTATGTCAACTATTTGCCTCCATTGTTATGGTACCATGTTCTACATCATTACCACGCTTTGGGGTAAATATGTTTCTCTTTAATTTCCTATTGCAGCAAAGGTACCCCAAATTAACTTATTCCAAATCCATTAGCTATCTGTATACCCCTCATAGCAGAAGGTTTAACATTTTAACCTCTTTAATGTCCAAGTATTGTTTAAAATGCACACATTATAATACATAACTAGATTGAATACCTGGTCCCATCTACACTGTTTTTACTGGAGCTTTTGTACCATTAACTATAAAATTGATTCACCCCTGCATGCCTGTCTCCTCTTGTGAAGTCACACTATCAGAAAAGCAAATTATATAGCATTGAGTTTAAGCCTACATACCTCCGCAAAAGGATACCTCATTGGATTTTGAGGCTAGACTCTGGATATAGGTGTAACAACAATTATTTTCTCTGTAGTCTTTGCCCAGTAAATCTTTCTTTTCTCTATCCCTCTTTCACTGAATGAATGCCAAGGAGGCAAAATTGCTATCCTCCTCCCTTATGTGTTAGGCAGGTAGGTTCGATGTGGACTGCACTCGATGCAGGGAAGCTAGAAACAGACGTCTAACACTGGAGAAGATCCAACACAGTTTTATTCAACGATAGAACTGACATACATATTCAGCTATGGGTCGACACTATACTGAACTGACTGGAGACCTTTTAGTAGCCTGACCAGACTTACCTTCTACTTCAGGACAAGTGGCAACAGAAAAAATCAACCCCACTCCTTTTGTTTTAATCAACATTTTATTGAGGTATTTTTGGTATAGTGACAACAACAAAATAAACAATATACATGAAACCATAAACATAGTGCAAAAGCCTCTCACACAGGTCCCACCCTTATTGACCCCCTACTCTAATCAAAACTCCCCCCCCCCCCCCCCCCGGTCTGCTGATGATTAATTTTCCGCGAAGAAGTCGACGAACGGTTGCCACCTCCGGGCGCACCCTAACAGTGACCCTCTCAAGGCGAACTTGATTTTCTCCAAACAGAGAAAGCTAGCCATGTCCGATAGCCAAGTCTCCGACTTCGGGGGCTTTGAGTCCCTCCAAGGTAATAGTGTCCGTCTCCGGGCTACCAGGGAAGTAAAGGCCAGAACGTCTGCCTCTTTCTCCTCCTGGATTCCCCGGTCTTCTGACACCCCAAAAATCGCCACCTCTGGACTCAGCGCCACCCTTGTCTATAACACCGTGCACATGACGTCCGCAAACCCCTGCCAAAATCCCCTAAGCTTTGGGCATGTCCAAAACATGTGGACATGGTTCGCCGGTCTTCCTGCACATTTTGCCTTTTCCTCCACCCCAAAGAATCTGCTCATCCGGGCCACTGTCATGTGAGCTCGGTGAACGACCTTGAATTGTATCAGGCTGAGCCTGGCACATGTTGCAGACGCGGTGACTCTACTCAACGCGTCCGCCCAGAGACCATCCTCTATCTCACCTCCTAGCTCCTCCTCCCACTTGCGCTTAAGCTCCACCGTCTGCGTCTCCTCCGACCCCATAAGCTCCTTATATATGTCCGAGACACTCCCTTCTCCTACCCACGCTCTGGAAACAACCCTGTCCTGAATCCCCCTTAGCGGTAGGAGCAGGAAGGTTGACAACTGTTTACGAAGGAAGACCCGCACCTGCAGATACCTGAATTTGTTTCCCCTCGCCAACCCAAACTTTTCCTCCAACGACCTCATACTCGGAAAGCTCCCCTCTATGAACATATCCCCATCCTCTCAATCCCTGCTCTCTGCCATAACCGGAACCCCCGTCCATACTCCCCGGGGCAAACCAATGATTATCACAGACCGATGCTCCCACTGCTCGCATATGCTGCCTACACTGGCCCCAAACTCTCAGGGCCGCCACCACCACTGGACTGGTGGAGTACTGTGCCAGTGGGAACGGCAGAGGTGCCCAAACTGGTGCCCTTACATGAAGCCGCTTCCATACGCACCCATGCCTCCCCCTCCCCCACCACCCACTTCCTGATCATGACTACATTAGCCACCCAGTAATACTTGCTAAAATTTGGCAGCGCCAGCCCACCCTCTCCCCGACTCCGCTCAAGCATTACCTTCCTTACCCGGGAGTCTTGCCCACCCAGACGAAGCCCGTGATCACTCTTTTGACCCAATTTAAAAAGGAGCGCGGAATAAAGATGGGGAGACACTGAAATACAAATAGGAATCTCGGGAGGACCGTCATCTTCGCCGTTTGCACCCTCCCAGCCAGAGACGACGGAAGCGCGTCCCATCTCCGAAAATCGTCCTTCATTTGGTCCACCAGCCGGGCCAGATTCAATTTATGCAGCCGGTCCCATTCCCGCGGCACCTGGATGCCCAGGTACCTAAAGCTTCCCTTTACTAACCTAAACGGCAGCTCTCCCAGTCGCCTCTCGTGAACCCTCACCTGGACCACAGACATCTCACTCTTTCCCATATTAAGCTTATACCCCGAAACACCGCCCCCCCCTCCCGGACGCATGCTCTCCAGCCCCTCGATGCTCAGAGCAATTGCCAACGACTCGATAGCCAGCGCAAACAACAGTGAGGAGAGGGGGCATCCCTGCCTCGTCCCCCGGTACAGTCTAAAATAGTCCGATGTTGTGCTATTCGTCCATACACTTGCCACAGGAGTCTGATACAATAACCAGACCCAGTCAATAAAGCCCCGCCCAAATCCGAACCGTCCCAGTATCTCTCACAGATAGTCCCATTCTACCCGATCAAAAGCCTTTTCTGGATCCATTGTGATCACTACCTCCACCTCCCTACCTTCCGGGGGCATCATGATCACATTTAACAGCCTTCTTACATTGGCCACCAACTGCCTGCCCTTAACAAACCCCGTCTGGTCCTCCCCAATAACGTCCGGAACATAATCCTCAATCCTGGAGGACAGGATTTTGGCCAGCAACTTGGCATCTACATTCAACAGGGAGATCGGCCTGTAGGATCCACACAGCTCGGGGTTCTTGTCCCGCTTAAGAATCAGCGAAATCGTTGCCTGTGACATCGGCGGCAGCAACACCCCTCTTTCCCTTGCCTCATTGAACATCCTCATCAACACTGGCCCCAATATCCCAGAGAATGTTTTATAGAACTCCACTGGGTACCCGTCCGGACCCGGGGCCTTACCCGCCTGCATGGCCTTCAAGCCCTCCACTATCTCCTCCAGCCCGATTGGGGCCCCCAGCCCTTCTACCCGCTCCCCGTCCACCTTTGGGAAATTCAACCCCTCCAAGAAGTGCCTCATCCCCTCCGGCCCCGGAGGGGGTTCCGACCTGTACAGCCTGCTGTAGAAATCCCTAAATGCCTTACTCACCCCTACTGAGTCACCAACTAGGTTCCAATCTCCGTCCTTTATTTTCCCTATCTCCCTAGCTGCCTCCCTCTTCCCCTAAGCTGCTGTGCAAGCATTCTGCTGGCCTTCTCTCCATGTTCACAGATCGCTCCCTTCGCCTTTCTCAGCTGCTTCACCGCCCTCCCTGTGGTCAGCAAATCTCCGCTGCTCCCTTAAAAGCCCTGCCTCTGGGGTCTCCGCATACCTCTTATAAATCTGTAGTAACTCCTTTACCAGTCGGTCCGCCTCCAGCCTGTCCACCTTCTCCCTATGGGCCCGGATCGAGATCAGCTCCCCCCTAACCACCGCCTTCAGTGCTTCCCACACCACCGCTGCTGAAATTTCCCCTGTGTCGTTGACCTGCAGGTAGCTCTGAATACATTTCCTCAGCCGCTCGCATACCCCTTCATTCGCCAAAAGTCCCACATCCAACCTCCAGTGCGGGCGCTGGTTACTGTCTTTACTAACCTGCAGGTCAACCCAGTGCGGAGCATGGTCTGAGATTGTGATCGTCGAGTACCCCCTGTCCACCACCCCAACCAGCAAGGCCCTGCTCAAAATAAAGAAATCAATCCGGGAATACACTTTATGCATGTGCGAGTAGAAGGAGAACTCCTTCACCCTCGGCTGCCCAAATTTCCATGGATCCACCCCCCCATCAGCTCCATGAACCCTCTTAGTTCCTTTGCCATTGCTGGCACCCTGCCCGTTTTTGAGCTTGACCGGTCCAAGCCAGGGTCAATAACTGTGTTGAAGTCCCCTCCCATGACCAACCTGTGCGAGTCCAGGTCCGGTATCTTCCCCAGCATCCTCTTTATAAACTCCACATCATCCCAATTTGGCGCATACACATTTACTAAGACCACCTGCACCCCCTTTAGCTTCCCACTGACCATAAAGTACCGTCCTCGCACGTCCGAGATTATTCTACCCGCCTCAAACACCACCCGCTTATTGATCAGGATCGCGGCCCCTCTAGTCTTTGAATCTAGTCCCGAGTGAAAGACCTGACTGACCCAGCCTTTCCTTAGTCTAACCTGGTCCGTAACTCTAAGGTGCGTCTCCTGCAACATTACCACGTCCGCCTTCAATCCCCTAAAATGCGCGAACACACGTGCCCTTTTGACCGGCCCATTTTACCCTCGAACATTCCAGGTGATCAGCCTAGTTGGGGGGGCTCATTGCCACCCCCCCTCCGCCGATCAGCTATCCCCTTTTTTATGCCCGCCTCCAGCCCATGCTCCGCATCTCCACCGGTCCATCCCCAGGCAGCCCCTGCCCCCAACCTACTCACTGTCCCTCAGCCCAAGTCCATCCCTCGTCAGCAGAACATTCACCGCTCCCACCCCCCATCAATCCCCACTCCTGTCCATAACAATTACCTCTTAGTTATTATGTCATTCTTGTGAATCCTTTTGCCAAAATGAACCTCACACTTATCGACCATAGATCATGGCGGATGGGTTGATCTTTGAAGCATGGAAAAATCCCTCCGAAAACGGTTGTTGACTCCTATGCGGAGTATAAAATGTGAGTCACTGGTATTGGTAGAGGTGGTCTCCATTTAGAAATGCGGGAAAAAATCATAACACCCCAGTATTTCAAATTAAAATAGTGTGTCACGTGTTGTTTAATGAAATAATTCTACAAGGATATTTTGAACCACAATCATAATGTTTAAAAACCATCAAATTAATAATCTTTGATCTCCGATGCAAAGAATTTGTCAAATTCATCTTGGCTCATAAGGATCCCATTCTGAATCAGATGTGGCACTTCCATAATTATCGCTCTGCAGCAAATCATCTTGCTCTCCTTTCATTGAATTGGATATTTGGCAGTTTTTGAACAATTTGATGACAGTTTGTCCATTAATAGCATAGCATGATTTGATGATGAAGCTATACTAAACATCAAGTGGGGCAGCATGCATATTTCCATTCTTTGTGTTATTTTTTTCTCCATCAACCATTCATCAATTTTGTTTGGTGCAAACATGATCCGTGAATGGCTTGTTGAGGCATATCTCCAAATGCTGAACTGCAGGCATTAGATCCCCTAGGATAACTAGTTTGAGTGTCAATTCTTACAGGCCTCTCCTAATGTCATTGGTTATATTGGATCTGTCCCAAACTAATAAGTTGTGCTGTTTGCCTCGGCTGCCTAGAACTGGTTCCTAACCTTCCCACTCCACAGGTCAGTTGCTGGGCATATCAAAGTTCATGCGCGTTTCATCCATGTTGTTGATGTGACATAATAAGTACACATATTTTTGCCACTGTCTGATGATGAATCGTTGCAAAATGGAACTGAGTGAGGTATTTTGAAAGCTTTTAAGTGATCTTGGTCTTTGTAGCGCACAATGACTTACGAGAGAGACGAGTAGTGATGAAGTCGATGAGGCTTTATTAAGCGAGACTTGTCCCCAGCAGTTCAGCAACAGAATGAAGCGGCGGGGAGAAGCTCGGGTTCTTATACTCCGCCTTCAGGGCGGAGCCAGGAGTCAACAGCCAACCAGGACCCGGGATCTGTCAGCCAATAGCATCACGGCTTCACAGTCCCACATGACCCCTAATACATACCACCACATTCACCCCTTGTTAAAAAGGAACTCGGCGGGGTGGTGGTTCGCATGGTGGTAGGGGTTTACAAGGCTGGTCCTGGGAGGAAAATTTCGGGCATGTTACTACAGTTTTAGCCCTACACTGGGCTATGTACAAAGTTTGTGAAACTATTTACAATATTAGTAAGAGAAAACATTTTTTTTGTTACAATCCAACAACATTCTTGGTGTCACGCCGATGCCACGAGTCGAGCGGGCAGTCTGGTCTTCCTCGCCGATCGCCTCAGCCCCGGTGGTGGTGCAGGTGCTTGTTCAGGCGATGTCGTCTCTGGGAGCATTTCGGTGTTCGTTCCTGTTTCACTCCTGGGCGGGCACGGGAGTAGGACCGATCCTCCCGGGAAGGGGGCGGTCGCGGGGTGCACCGGTGGTAGGGAGGGGATGATCGGTGTCGGGGGGGTGTGTGTGTTGCCGGCGGGCGCCAGGTCCCGCAGGGAGACAGTGTCCTGTCGGCTGTCGGGGTACGCCACGTAGGCGTACTGCGGGTTCGCGTGGAGAAGGTGAACCCTCTCGACCAACGGGTCCGATTTGTGCGCCCGCACATGTTTCCGGAGCAAGTTGGGTCCTGGGGCCGCCAGCCAGGTCGGCAGTGACGTTCCGGAGGAGGACTTCCTGGGGAAGACAAGGAGGCGCTCATGAGGCGTTTGGTTAGTGGTGGTACACAGCAGCGACCGGATGGAGTGGAGAGCGTCCGGGAGGACCTCCTGCCACCGGGAAACTGGGAGATCCCTGCACCGTAGGGCCAGTAGGACGGTCTTCCAGACCGTGCCGTTCTCCCTCTCTACTTGCCCGTTCCCCCGGGGGTTGTAGCTGGTCGTCCTGCTCGAGGCTATGCCCTTGCTGAGCAGGAACTGGCGCAGCTCATCACTCATGAAGGAGGACCCCCTGTCGCTATGGATATATGCGGGGCAACCGAACAGTGTGAATATGGTGCAAAGGGCTTTAATGACTGTGGCCGCTGTCATGTCGGGGCAGGGGATGGAGAAGGGGAAACGGGAGTACTCGTCCACCACGTTCAGGAAGTATGCGTTGCGGTCGGTGGAGGGGAGGGGCCCTTTGAAATCCAGACTGAGGCGTTCAAAGGGGCGGGAAGCCTTGATCAGGTGCGCTCTATCCGACCTGAAAAAGTGCGGTTTGCACTCCGCGCAGATGTGGCAGTTCCTGGTGACTGTACGGACCTCCTCCACAGAGTAGGGGAGGTTGCGGGACTTTATGAAATGGTAGAACCGAGTGACCCTCGGGTGGCAGAGGTCCTCGTGGAGGACTTGGAGACGGTCTATTTGTGGTTGGCACATGTGCCGCGGGATAGGGCATCGGACGGCTCGTTCAGCTTTCCGGGACGGTACAAGATCTCGTAGTTGAAGGTGGAGAGCTCGATCCTCCACTTTAAGATCTTGTCATTTTAAATTTTGCCCTGCTGTGCATTATCGAACATGAAGGCTACCGACCGTTAGTCGGTGAGGAGAGTGAATCTCCTGCAGGCCAGGTAATGCCTCCAATGTCGCACAGCTTCCACTATGGCTTGGGCTTCCTTTTCGAGGAGTGGCGGATTTCTGAGGCGTGGAGGGTTCGGGAGAAAAAGGCCACGGGTCTGCCCGCTTGGTTAAGGGCGGCCGCCAGAGCTACGTCGGATGCGTCGCTCTCGACCTGGAAGGGGAGGGACTCGTCGATGGCGCGCATCGTGGCCTTTGCGATATACGCTTTGATGCGGCTGAAGGCCTGGCGAGCCTCTGTCGACAGTGGTCTGTATTAGCGGGCGGGCCTTGTCTGCATACTGGGGGACCCACTGGGCGTAATATGAAAAGAACCCCAGGCAACATTTCAGGGCTTTGGAGCAGTGGGGGAGGGGAAATTCCATAAGGGGGCGCATGCGTTCGGGGTCGGGGCCTACTATCCCATTGCGCACTACGTATCCCAGGATGGCCAACCGGTTTGTGCTAAAAACGCACTTTTCCTCGTTGTATGTGAGGTTCAAGGCGTTAGCGGTCTGGAGGAATTTTTGGAGGTTGGCGTCGTGGTCCTGCTGATCGTGGCCGCAGATGGTTACGTTGTCGAGATACGGGAACGTGGCCTGCAACCCGTGCTGGTCAACCATTCGGTCCATCTCCCGTTGGAAGACCGAGACCCCGTTCGTGACACCAAATGGGACCCTTAGGAAGTAGTATAGGCGCCCGTCTGCCTCGAAGGCTGTGTACTTGCGGTCACCTGGGCGGATGGGGAGCTGGTGGTAGGCGGACTTGAGGTCCACGGTGGAGAAAACCTTATACTGGGCAATCCGATTTACCATGTCGGATATGCGGGGGAGAGGGTACGCATCTAGCTGTGTGTACCTGTTGATGGTCTGGCTATAGTCTATGACCATCCTTTGCTTCTCCCCGGTCTTTACTACTACCACCTGGGCTCTCCAGGGACCATTGCTGGCCTGGATTATGCCTTCCTTCTGCAACCGCTGGATTTCAGACCGAATAAATATCCGGTCCTGGGCGCAGTACCGTCTGCTTCTAGTGGCGACGGGTTTGCAATCCGGGGTGAGGTTTGCAAACAAGGATGGCGGTTCAACCTTGAGAGTTGCGAGGCCGCAGATAGTGAGTGGGGGTATTGGGCCGCCGAATTGAAATGTTAGGCTCTGCAGGTTACACTGGAAATCTAATCCCAGTAATGTGGGCGCGCAGAGTTGGGGAAGGATGTAGAGCCTGTAGTTTTTAAACTCCCTCCCTTGCACCGTTAGGTTCGCGATGCAGAACCCTTTGATCTCTACGGAGTGGGATCCTGCAGCTAGGGAAATCTTTTGCGTACTTGGATGGATGGTCAGAAAACAGCGTCTTACCGTGTCTGGGTGAATGAAACTTTCGGTGCTCCCGGAGTCGATCAAGCATGATGTCTCGTGTCCGTTGATCAGCACCGTTGTTGTCGTCGACTGGAGCGTCCGGGGCCGTGATTGATCCAGAGTCACCGAAGCCAGTCGTGGTCGTAGTGTCGCGGCGTCTTCTTCGGACCCCGTGGAGCCGTCGATGCTGGGGTCCTTTGTTGTCATCCAGGATGGTGGCGTCCATGAATCGCACGTGGCTGGGGGGTCACAAGATGGCGGCACCCATCCTCCCCTCGTGGTGCCCGAGACCCAAAATGGCGGCGCCCGCGGGTCGCACATGGGGCGCTGGGGGGGTTGGGGAGCGTTTGGGCAATGCTGGGCTCGTTCTTCTCCGGGGATTGCGGCGACCCCCCGGGACCGGCACACAGCCGCGTAATGGCCCTTCTTGCCGCAGCTTTTACAAATAGCTGCGCGGGCCGGGCAGCGCTGCCGGGGGTGTTTCGCTTGCCCGCAGAAAGAGCAGCGGGCCCCCCCGGGATGGCCTGGCGCTTTAACTGCGCAAGCCTGTGAGGGAGGGGGGGGGTTTGTCGCGACGGGGGTCCACGGAGCCCAAGGGGCTGCCACGCGGTCGGGGCAGTAGGCGCGGGCGTTTTGCGAGGCCACATCTAGGGAAGCTGCAAAGGTCCGTGCCTCTGAGAGTCCTAGCGACTCTCTTTCTAAAAGTCTTTGGCGGATTTGGGGGGAGTTCATACCTGCCACAAACGCATCGCGAATTAGCATGTCCGTGTGTTCGATCGCGTTCACCGGCGGGCAGCTGCAGCCCCGTCCCAAAATTAGCAGCGCGGCGTAGGATTCTTCTAGCGATTCTCCGGGACTTTGCCGTCTCGTTGCGAGTTGGTAGCGCGCGTAGACCTGGTTCACGGGGCGAACGTAGATGCTCTTCAGTAATGCGAGCGCCGTCGGGAAATCCTCTGCGTCTTCTATGAGAGGGTAAATTTCCGGGCTTACCCTCGAATGCAGGACCTGCATTTTCTGGTCTTCTGTGATCCGGCCGGGGGCCGTTCGGAGGTAGCCTTCAAAACATGCTTGCCGGTGTTTAAATACTGCTGCCGAGTTCGCTGCGTGGGGGCTGATCCGCAGGCATTCCGGGGCGATCCAGAGCTCCATAGTCCTTTAAGCTCGCTTAATAAATTGTAGCGCACAATGACTTACGAGAGAGACGAGAAGTGATGAAGTCGATGAGGCTTTATTAAGCGAGACTTGTCCCCAGCAGTTCAGCAACAGAATGAAGCGGCGGGGAGAAACTCGGGTTCTTATACTCCGCCTTCAGGGCGGAGCCAGGAGTCAACAGCCAACCAGGACCCGGGATCTGTCAGCCAATAGCATCACGGCTTCACAGTCCCACATGACCCCTAATACATACCACCAAAGTCTTCTACTGCAATGCTGGACAATTTTGCTCCATAAAGCAGTTACACCAACTGACAGTTGCTCCGGAAGCTTTGCTGGGCTCAAAAGTTTAATTTGGCTTACTTAAGTGTGTATAAACGCGGTGGCAATGTAGCCATTCTGACAATTTTTGAGGACCCATTCAGATACATGTTTCTCAAGTTCAGGCCAGTGGGTGGTCCCTATTCAATGGCGTGTTTGGTCTTTGGCATCTTCCTCAGGTTGGATATCTTCTTCCTTCTTGCACGTTTTTTTGCTAACCGCAAATTCTTTTGCGGCAGCGTAGTTATTTGATGAGTTAACAAATGATACAACATTAGCTTGAAACCAGCTTCGTGCACAGTAACACAGTGGGTTGCACTTTTGCTTCACAGTGCCAGGGTCCCAGGTTCGATTCCCGGCTTGGGTCACTGTGCAGAGTCTGCACGTTCTCCCTGTATCTGCGTGGGTTTCCTCCGGGTGCTCCGGTTTCCTCCCACAAGTCCCGAAAGACGTGCTGTTACGTGCATTGGACATTCTAAATTCTCCCTCAGTGTACTCGAACAGACGCCGGAATGTGGCGACTCGGAGATTTTCACAGTAACTTCATTGCAGTGTTAATGTAAGCCTACTTGTGACAATAAAGATTATTATTATTACTTCACTCTTTTAGCTGTTTGTCATCTGTGTGGACATTTCTTAAACTCCCATACATCTTCTTGGCAACGTGGCTTGTATCACCTGCTTGATCCCATGCACCAACGTATAAGGTGAGTATAACTGTAAAAATGAGCTAAAAATTAAGCCCAATGCTGAAAAATGGATGTTTGACTAATACACCTAAACATGGATTTGGACACTGAGAAAAAGGGGTTATCTTATATGCCAGGTCAATTTAAGCACCAGATATATGGTATGTTGAAATTAATTGAAATTCAATTATGCACTCATTCTGCAAGTTTATAAATATCTTCCTGTATTTTGGAGTGTTGTTCCTCGTCCCATGGTCTTTGATGCCTCTGGTGGGTGTCCTCTGGGTGTCTCTGGGGCCGGAGGGCCCTGGGGTACTTGTTGAAGGCACGTGCACAGCCCTGCCGCCATGTCCCATGTGCTGACTTCAAGACGCGGCCTCATCAGAGGGGTGGAATTCGGGGGAGCTGGTGGCCACTGTCCCCACTCCATGGGACGGGTCTGGTTTGGCACCTAGCACCTCTCCTCCCGCTCGATGTCAATAGGGCCCCGGAGTTCATCTTGGGACGAAGGGGCAACTGGATTGAACCTTGGCTGCCCCGCATCATCTGGCTCTGCCAGCCCTGATGGCTCCCCGATGTCTGCATCATTGTGTCAACACCCTCAGTGATGTTTCTCAGTGATTAGCCTATGCTCTGAAGTGCTTCGGCAATGCCCATCTGCGACTGGGACAAGCTCTGCAGCGCCTTGGCCATTCCCATCTAAGAGCGGGACATGTCCCGCAGCATCTCATCAAGGTCAGCCTGGTATTGGGTCATGGACATTCTGCCGAGGCCCTCAGCCATGGCCGCCACCGACTGTGCCACGCCTTGGACACCTTCATTAATGCTGCTGACGTCGTCCACCAGGCTTTCCACTGCTGTCGCCACCCTAGCAGTGTTGGCCTCGGTGCCACACATTGCCAGCAACATCTCCTGTGCCCGTAGCCTCTGGGACTCCTCCTGCTGGAGTGTCGCTGACATCTCCCTCTGAATGTCCCGGCTGCTCCTTAACGTCTCAATCAGTTCCACGTATACCTGTTCAATAGACTCAGCATCTGGCTGGGTCCTGGGATCCAGCAGACATTCGACTGCTGTCTCGCCTGGGTGTTCCTACCTCCACCTGATGTACATCAGCAACTGTGTGATGCTCACCAGGTTGTGCCCCAGAAGCCTGTCCACTAGCATTTCCCACCGAGGTGTGTGTATCTGCGCTAGTGGAGGGTGGGGCATGACAGTTGTGATGACTCGATCGTCGCATCCTCGGAGCTCCCCTCTGAGGTGATCTCATGGAAGGCTGGGGATAGGGCCACCCTGGATTTGCCGGCGCCGGAGAATGGACATGTGGTCAATGGGAGGGATGGGTCAGTCAGAATGGCAATAACAACTCACGTCTCACGTCTGACACCGGGTGGGGCCTGCTAGATCCTCACCTCTACGGATGCGCAAACCTCGGAATTGGTGACCACTCTGCCCTCGGCCACCCCAGTCACTTCCAAGGCCCGTTCCATGAAGGTGGTGAGGATTCGTATGTCCAGACCCCTATGCCAGTTTGGGCCCTCTACTGGGAATTGTGGGAGAGCTTCTCCTGTAGAGACACAGAGAGGACATTGTTTAAGTTTGAGAGGGAAGGTAGGTCCGTTTGTTTTCTCGGCTTCTCCCCATGTGGGAGGGGTTTGTGTTCCCTTTCTTCCTGTATATCCTGTCCTATAGTGCGGATTCTGTTTGGGGGCCTATAAACCATTCCCACAAATCACTTCTTACCTTTACTATTTCTTATGCCTACCGAAACAGATTCTACATCTTGATCTCCTGAACTAAGATCATCTCTCTCTATTGTACCAGTATCACCCTTATTTAACAAAGCTACCCCCCATTTCTTCTTACCGTCCTGTTTTTCCTAAATAATGTGTATCTTTAAATATTCAGGTACTAGTCTCATCATCCAGCAACCATGTCCCTGTAATGTCTGTCAGGTCATACATATTTATTTCTATTAGTGCTGTCAATTCACCTGTTTTGTTACGAATGCTATGTGCATTCAAACAGCCTTCAGTTCTGTCTTTTAACTTCTCGTCTTATCTGCTAGTGGACTCTTAGGTTTGTACACGCTATCCCTTCCTACCACGTTCTGATTGTCATTTTCCTTATTACGACTTTGCTCTTTGTCCATGTCTTCTATATTCATCACATCTTTACCAACTTGATCCCTTGTCCCCACTATTTAGTTCAAAACTCTCTCTACTGCCCTAGTTATACAACTCGCCAGAATATTAGTCCCAACATGGTTCAGATGCAGACCATTACAACATTATAACTACCATTTTCCCACGACTGGTGCCACGCAAGAACACTATTCACGATGCCCTATGCTGCTCTTGCTCATGTATTTGCTTTGTTTGGCCCCTTGTTCCGCACTTAATCAATCACTGTTTGTCGATGTACCATTTGTCAATGTTCTCTGTTGATTATTCTCTTTGTCTACTAAGTATGTACTGTGTACGTTCCCTCAGCCGCAGAAAAATACTTTTCACTGTACTTTGGTTATTGTGACAATAAATCAAATCAAAGCAGTGTCCCATGCATCAAAATCCATTTCTCCCACATCAATCTTTGAGCCACATATTTAACTCTCAAATCAGATTTGTCCTACGTGAATTTGCTTGTGGCTCAGGTAATAATCCATAAACTATTGCCTTTGAATTTCTGCTTTTTAATTTATTCCCCAGCTATTCATACTTCCTCAACAGAGGGTTCCTAATTCTACTTACATCGTTGGCACCTACATAGACCAAGAAGAAAATTACTGTTAGAAATCTTGACAGATTCATCCTCTTTGCCAACTTGTTTATCGATCTCACTATACAACCCACATGTCCTGGAACTCAAAATTTAAAAAAATAAATTTAGAATACCCAATTATTTTTGTCCAATTAGGGGGTAATTTAGCGTGGCCAATCCACCTACCCTGCACATCTTTGGGTTGTGGACTGAGACCCACGCAGACACGGGGAGAATGCGCAAACTCCACACGGACAGTGACCCTGGGCCGGGATCGAACACGGGTCCTCAGTGCCGTGAGGCAGCAGTGCTAACCACTGCACCACCGTGCTGCTCCAAACTCAAAGTTATAGGTCACTGTTTTTTAGATAAATGAAAGGCAGCACAGCATCCCTTTCCAAAAAGCAAAAGCTCTGTTCCCTTGATTCATAGAAATTGCATAGCATCCAATAGTAGATACAGCAAACTTGAATGATGGAATATCTGCCATTTCCTCTCATTCACCTCTTGCAGAGTTCCATGTGTAGGAATTGATTGAAACAGAATTGATGTGCACATCAACACATTGTTTCTGTCATGTTCTCTGTATGCATGGATGGCGAGGTCTTTGCAGGTGAAGTGATCAGAGAACATACGGCTTTGTAAATGAAAAAAACTGTTTATTAATTAACAAAATCACTAAAGGGTTTCCATGATGAAGATTACAATTGGATATTACGGCTAAATACAAACAACTATGGTTAACTCTTATTAATTCATGTTGACTCAGGAGCTGTTCAATATGCGATTGTACTCTGTGCTTGTGTTCAGATTCTGTCTCTCTGTGCTGTCCAAGAGATTACCTCATATCTCCATGACCTACTCCTGTCACCACGCCACCTGTAGTCGGATGCTAGAATCTCAGTCTACACATACTGCACCTATCTTTTTGGTTATTACATTTTTTTTAATATACATTTAGAGTACAATAATTTTTTTCCAATTAAGGGGCAATTTAGCATGGCCAATCCACCTAACCTGCACATCTTTGGGTTGTGGGGGTGAAACCCACGCAGACACGGGGAGAATGCAAACTCCATACGGACTGTGACCCAGGGCCTGGATTCGAACCCGGGTCCTCCCCACCGTGCCACCCTCAGTTATTAAATTGTACACAAATGATATTCTACATATCATTACAGTTTCTGTGTTTCCAAATCCAGAATGAGGCACAATATTAACTCAAATGGAGCGGCCTCAGATCTCCACGTCATGACAATCCCCCAAATGCAAGAGTAAACCCCTATGATGTGAATTAAGAGGGCAATTCTAATTCAAGTAAACATGGTTACCTGAAAACCAGAACCAAAACAAGTTTAAAAACTAAAAATATCAAATTAGGAAATCCTCAAATAGGAATTGAAAATTTGGACACTTAATGACAAAATGGAATGATCTGATTCCTATGAACTGAACAACTGCGGAACATGGATCTGTCTTTTTCAAAACTGGTCCATTTTAATCAACTCAATTTACTCATTTGCCATTTTGTGAGATCTGTTCAGATGTGATGCTATTTTATAGCCACATTTTTCAAAATAAAATAAAGAACTGGTCTAATAGTAAAAACAAACTCCAGTGGATGCTGAAATTCTTAAATAACAGAAAATGCTGAAGCTTCTCCACAGATCGGGCAGCATCTGCGAGGAGAGAAACAGAGTTAACATGAAACCAAAGAAAAAATGCTGACAATCTCAGCAGGTCTGGCAGCATCAGTAGGGAGAGAAAAGAGCTAATGTATCGAGTCCAGATGACCCTTTGTCAAAGCTCTTGGTCATCTGGACTCAAAACGGGCAGCACGGTAGCATAGTGGATAGCACAATTGCTTCACAGCTCCAGAGTCCCAGGTTCGATTCCCGGCTTGGGTCACCATCTGTGCGGAGTCTGCACGTTCTCTCCGTGTGTGCATGGGCTTCCTCTGGGTGCTCCGGTTTCCTCCCACAGTCCAAAAGATGTGCAGGTTAGGTGGATTGGCCATGCTAAACTGCCCTTAATGTCCAAATTGCCCTTAGTGTTGGGTAGGGTTAATGGGTTATGGGGATAGGCTGGAGGTGTGTGCTTGGGTGGGGTGCTCTTTCCAAGAGCCAGTGCAGACTCGATGGGCCGAATGGCCTCCTTCTGCACTGTAAATTCTATGATTCTATGAAACGTTAGCTCTTTTCTCTCCCGACAGATGCTGCCAGACCTGCTGAGATTTTCCAGCATTTTCTCTTTAGTTTCAGATTCCAGCATCCGCAGTAATTTGCTTTTATAACAGAGTTAACATTTCAGGTTGATGACCTTACATCAGAACTGTATATAGCCCCTTATTCTGCTTACAGAGAAAGGCATAGAATATCACCAGCAGTTCTTTCAGAGAAGCTAATGACTTCCATAAAAACAAGTCTAATTATTGAAACTGTATTATCAAACATGATAACCTTCAGAGTCACAAAATACTGCAGTGCAGAAGAGGCCCTTCGGCCCATCTCGCCAGAACACTAGTCCCAACATGGTTCAGATGCACCAACACATGAGAGACACCTGACCTGTCTACCTAATCCCATTTGCCAGCTTTCACCCACAGCCTCGAATGTTAAGATGTGCCAAGTGCTAATCCAGGTACTTTTTAAAGGATGTGAGGCAACCCGCCTCCACCACCCTCCCAGGCAGTGCATTCCAGACCGCCACAACCCTCTGGGTAACAAGGTTTTTCCTTAAATACCCCCCTAAACCTCCTGCCCCTCACCTTCAACTTGTGTCCCCTCGTAACTGACCCTTCAACTAAGGGGAACAACTGCTCCCTATCCACCTTGTCCATGCCCCTCATAATCTTGTACACCTCGATCAGGTTTTCTCCCCTCAGTCTTCCCTGCTCCAGCAAAAACAACTGATGCCTATCCAACCTCTGTTCATAACTTAAATGTTCTAGCCCAGGCAGCATTCTGGTGAATCGCCTCTGCACTCCCTCCAGTGCAATCACATCCTTCCTATAATGTGGCAATCAGAATTGCGCACGGTACTCCAGCTGTGGCCTCACCAAAGTTCTATAAACTCCATCATAACCTCCCTGATTTTGTAATCTATGCCTCGATTGATAATGACAAGGGTCCCATATGCATTAATATGCAAAATCACATTCTCAGTGAATGTTTGAATGAGAATCAAGCAATAATGCTTTGGCAACGTGATGGTTGTGGGGTTGGATCAGTGCATCATTGGTTGAGACTGAGACTGGGAGTGGACCGCTCTAAAGAGTGAGGCTGGGAGCCAAGACATCAGAGTGGAGTGAGGCCGGAAGAGGAGCACTCAGAGATTGACATTGGGAACAGACTGTTGTAAAGAGTGAGACTGGGAATTGAGTGGAATGAAAAGCGAGGCCTGGGATGAGCGGCCTCTCTGACTGAGAATGTAAACTGAATGGAAGGAAAAGAATCGCTCAGGGATTTCACAACACAAAAGGCACACTGGTAAGTCTACAGGAAAACATTAAAATAATTTAAGAAACTTGAAAAGTAAGTGTGATCGATCATTGACATAAGCACTAAAATGTAACTCAATTTGATATAATGCATTAACATTAACTTATGTTTTTTATATATTGTATAATTAATCATATAATTACAATCGCTGTTAATGAATCAGATCTGGAAGAATAAAGTTGAAATTAAATAATTTCACATTTTTCATTTGATTAAATATAAAATATATGGATAATAAGAGTTAGTAATTAAAACATTTAAGTTTATCTTGATAAAATGGTGGTGCCAGCACAAGGTAAGGAGCTGAATAGTGAATAACTAGCGAGTGTTTAAGTTTTCAGTTTTTAATAGTCAAATGAATAGAGATATGCAAAGGCACTTTAGTCCTGTGAAATGTCATCTTTTTTTTGTAATTGTTATGGGCGAGGCGTTTTCAGAACCCCAAAGTTCAACCAACCTCTCCCTTTAATGGATTTGTTGCTTTTCCTAGCACACGGCTTGTTCCCTAGGTGTGGTATTTCAATTATGGACACGTGGGTTTTTAAACACAAAACGCTGTTTATTCCATGAACTCAACTTAACATCTTAAATAAACATTGGATCTCTGAACACCCCTTACTTCAAAGATAACTCAGAAACTATTGCAACAGTAAATAACTCGTTAAAATGTTCCTTCAAACTTCCAAGAGACTTAACACCTTTAAACAGTATCACATCAGGTTAAAGGATATATATATTTTCTGTAGAATGGCAGAGATATATTAGCTTGTGTAATAATCCACAGGAGGCAGGGGTTCCGTCACTACACCAGTATTTATTTGCTATAACTATATACAAGAGCAGCTCCAAACAGTGCTGCTAGCATTCCAGTCAACATAAAACTGCCTCACAAAGCCTACACAGGTGCTTATATGGGCCCCCTCAATGAGCTATCATTGAGGGAGCTCATACTCCAATTGGCCAACCAATAATGCCAATTGGAGGTCATTACACCCCCCCCCCCCCCCCCAAGGTCCGAGGAATTCCTGCCAGCTGGCATTCCTCTGAGCTTCTTCCTGCTCCTCCTGTCCGGGTCTGTCACCTCTGTGCCGTCCGCCGGGTCTTTCTCCAACGTGGGTGGGGTGTACCTTATAGGTGCCCGTCTTTTCCTGGATGACCTCCTTGAAAGTTGTACTTCCTCCTCCTCGGGGAGAGGTATCGCGGCGGCCTCGTCGAGCATGTCCATTTCCGACTCTGACGACTGGATGATTGGGTCTGGAGAAATTGCTCGGGGCTGGGGTGTGGGTATCTTTTCCGTCTGGGCTATCCCAGCTTGAGGCGGTCCTGCTTCGCCTGCCTCCAGGTGTGGTTCCGCTGCCCTTATTTGGTCTAGGTGTTTCTTCATCACCTTACCTCCTATCGAAACTTCTTATGATATGGGCCCTGTTTGGGACTCTACCGAGCCTTTGACCCACGTTGGTCCATTCCCATAATTCTTGACCCAAACCGGTGCCCCCACCTGGAAATGTCTCTGCTGCCGACTATTATCATGCCCCCTGCGTTGGACCTCCTGTTGTTTCTCCACTTTCCCCGTTAAATTTGGGAAAAGGAGACTCAGCCTCGTTCACAGCCGCCTTCCCATTAAGAGTTCAGCTGGCGGTATGCTTGTTGTGGAATGCGGTGTGGTTCTGTAATCAAACAGCCAGCAGGAGAGCTGTGTGTCCATTGATGCTGCCGGCTGCTTTTAGTGTCTGGACCGCTCTCTCTGCCAGGCCGTTGGACGCTGGATGGTAAGGGGCCGTTTTGATGTGGCGGACTCTGTTACCCTTTAGGAATTTTCCAAATTCCGCACTTGTGAACGCTGTTCCGTTGTCCGACACCAATACCTCCGGAAGTCCATGTGTTGCAAACGAGGCCCTGAGCTTTTGAATTGTCGATGCTGTGCTTGCCGCGTTTACCCGGTGGACATCCAACCATTTTGAGTGGGCGTCCACTACCACCAAAAACATTGAGCCCATGAAAGGTCAATATGCAGGCGGGTCCACGGTCTGCCTGGCCATTCCCACGGGTGCAATGGCGCAGCTGGTGGCACTCTTTGCCCCTGTTGGCACTCCTGGCACCGACGTACCAAAGCTGCTATGTCTGTGTCCAATCCTGGCCACCAAATGTAGCTTCGAGCTAGCATCTTCATTTTAGACACCCGTGGGTGTCCGTGATGTAACTCGGTTAAGATTGCCCGACAGCCCTGAGCTGGGACTATTACCCGGGCTCCCCATAAGAGGATACCATCTTCTACAGTTATTTGGTCCCTTCTGCTCCAGTATGGGTGCATCTGGGGCTCCACTGGTCTCTCCAGTTCCCCTGTTAGCAGTAAATGCTTCATCTTGGCTAAAACTGGGTCTTTTTGCATCCACAACGGAATATGTTGCGCGTCCACTGGTAGGGTGTCCAAAAAATGTAGAGTCATTACTGTCTCCTCTACTTTCGGTATTAGTGGCGGGGTGTCTGGGAGGGGAAGTCTGCTCAAGGCATCTGCATTTGCTACTCGCGTTCCCGGTCTGTGCGCCCAGCGTTGGATTCTAGCTGATGCAATCGGGGGTATTGCCTTGCCTTCTTTTAATAACCCTAATAACGGCTTATGGTCCGTCACTATGGTGAATTTCCGCCCGTACAGATACTGGTGAATTTATTTTACTGCAAATATCACCGCCAGTCCTTCCTTCTCGATTTGGGCGTACTTTCTCTCAGCCATCGCCAAGGTCCTCGAAGCATAGGCTATTGGCCGTTCTTCCCCATTCCTTCCTCTATGGGCTAAAACGGCTCCTACCCTGTAAGGTGATGCAGGGCAGCATTCGCGACCCACAAACACGACTGTGGCCGGAGGACTGGCTCCGTACCGATCACAGGACCTGACCCTAGGCCCCAAAAACAATATGGATTTCCCCAAGAGGCAGAGGGAGAAATCTCAACGGTAATAGACAGCTTATTAGAGCAGGGCGTACTTAGATCAGTAGCCTCCACTAATAATGCCCCGATTTGGCCAGTGAGAAAGCCCGATGGATCATGGCGACTGACCATCGATTACCGGGAGCTCAACAAAATAACCCCGATATCCCGAGCTCCCCTGATATCCGCTAAAGACTCCTAGAAAGGGACACTCTGGGACTTAGAGAGGCACGGGCCATGGCAGGGTCCATGGACGTTGCCTACAAAAACGCGCTGTCCTTTGCACCCGATCGCGCAGCGGCCCCCTGGGCTGCGTGGCACCCCACAGCGGCAGCCCCTCAGACCTTCCCCCTGACCCCGCAAGCCTGCGCGGCGAGACGGCCTGCTAACGCCGCCGGGCCCCGCTGTTTCTTCTGCAGGCAGGCGAACCATCCTCGCCCGCGCTGCCCGGCCCGCACCACCACCAGCAAAGGGTGTGGCAAGAAGGGCCACTTTGTGGGGGTCTACCAGGCCCGCGCCTTGGCCGCGGTCTCCAGCGACTATGGACCGCCGCGGCAACCCCCCCTTCAGGCCCGACCGGCCAGTGCTCACCTCCACCCCCCTATCCTAGCGCCACATGCGACCCACGGGCGCGGCCATCTTGCCCCCCGGACTCCACGCTGGACGGGTGGGCGCCGCCATTTTGTCCATCGCCGCCACCATCTTGTTCATCCCCGCAGCCACCCTCCTGGGGCTGGACTTCCAATGCCATTTGCAAAGCCTGACTTTTAAATTCGGCGGCCCTATACCTCCCCTTACTGTCTGCGGCCTCGCGACCCTTAAGGTTGACCCGCCTTCCCTGTTTGCGAACCTCACCCTGGATTGCAAACCCGTCGCCACCAGGAGCAGACAGTACAGTGCCCAGGACCGGACCTTCATCAGGTCAGAGGTCCAAAGGCTGCTGGGGGAAGGGGTCATCGAAACGAGCAACAGTCCCTGGAGGGCTCAAGTAGTGGTGGTAAAGGCCGGGGAGAAGCATAGGATGGTCATAGACTACAGCCAGACCATCAACAGGTTTACGCAGCTGGACGTGTACCCTCTCCCCCGTATAGCCGACCTGATAAACAGGATCGCACAATACAAGGTCTTCTCCACGGTGGACCTCAAGTCCGCCTACTACCAGCTACCCCTCCGCACTAGTGACCGCAAGTACACTGCCTTCGAAGCAGATAGGCGGCGCTATCAATTTTTAAGAGTTCACTTTAGTGTCACTAATGGGGTCTCGGTCTTCCAACGAGAGATGGACCGAATGGTTGACCGGTATGGCTTACGAGCAACGTTCCTGTATCTGGATAACGTCACCATCTGCGGCCATGACCAGCAGCACCACGACACCAACCTCCGCAAATTCCTCCAGACCGCGAAAATCCTTAATCTGACATACAATAAGGATAAATGCGTGTTTAGCACCGACCATCTAGCCATTCTAGGCTACGTAGTGCGAAGTGGAGTTAAAGGCCCCGACCCTGAGCGCATGCGCCCCCTTATGGAGTTCCCCCTCCCTCACTGCCCCAAGGCCCTGAAGCGCTGCCTCGGGTTCTTCAGCTATTATGCACAGTGGGTCCCCAATTACGCAGACAAAGCCCGACCCCTGATCCAGTCCGCAACCTTCCCCCTGGCGACGGAGGCCGCCAGGCCTTCAGCCGCATCAAAGCGGATATCGCAAAGGCCACGATACGCGCCATTGACGAGTCCCTCCCCTTCCAGGTCGAGGGCGATGCGTCCGACGTAGCTCTGGCTGCCACCCTCGACCAAGTGAGCAGGCCCGTGGCTTTCTTCTCCCGTACCCTCCATGCTTCCGAAATTCGCCATTCCTCAGTCGAAAAAGAGACACAAGCCATAGTTGAAGCTGTGAGACATTGGAGGCATTACCTGGCCGGCAGGAGATTCACTCTCCTCACGGACCAACGGTTGGTGGCCTTCATGTTCGATAATGCACAGCGGGGCAAGATTAAAAACGACAAGATCTTGCGGTGGAGGATAGAACTCTCCACCTTCAACTACGAGATCTTGTACCGTCCGGGGAAGCTAAACGAGCCTCCTGATGCCCTGTCCCGTGGCACTTGTGCCACTGCACAAGTGGACCGTCTCCGATCCCTCCACGAGGACCTCTGCCACCCGGGGGTCACTCGTTTTTTCCATTTTGTCAAGACCCACAACCTGCCCTACTCCATCGAGGAGGTCAGGACAGTCACCAGAGACTGCCAAATCTGCGCGGTGTGCAAACCGCACTTCTACAGGCCAGAGAGGGCGCACCTGATAAAGGCTTCCCGTCCCTTTGAACGCCTCAGCATGGACTTCAAAGGCCCCCTCTCCTCCACCGACCGCAACACGTGTTTCCTGAACGTGATTGATGAGTACTCCCGCTTCCCGTTCGCCATCCCCTGCCCCGACATGACCACAACCACCGTCATCAAGGCCCTCCAGGTTTTCTTTACACTGTTCGGTTTCCCCGCGTACATACACAGTGATAGGGGGTCCTCCTTTATGAGCGACGAACTGCGTCAATTCCTGCTCAGCAGGGGCATCGCCTCAAGCAGGACGACCAGTTACAACCCCCGGGGAAACGGGCAGGTAGAGATGGAGAACGGAACGGTCTGGAAGTCTGTTCTATTGGCCCTACGGTCCAGGAATCTCCCGGTCTCCCGCTGGCAAGAGGTCCTCCCGATGGCCCTCCACTCCATCCGGTCACTGCTCTGTACAACCACAAATCAGACGCCTCATGAACGTCTCCTTGTTTTCCCCAGGAAGTCCTCCTCCGGGACCTCGCTCCCAACCTGGCTAGCGACACCCGGACCCATCCTGCTTCGGAAGCACGTGCGGGCGCACAAGTTGGACCTGTTGGTCGAGAGGGTCCACCTGCTGCATGCTAACCCCCAGTACGCCTACGTGGCATTCCCTGACGGCCGGCAAGACACAGTCTCCCTTCGGGACCAGGCGCCCGCCGGAACCCCACGCGCACCCAAACCATTGCCCCCACCCCCACCTCCCCCACAGCACCTCACTGGAGGGTCAGTACTCCCGCCACTCCTGCCTAGGCCCGACCACCCACCGACGCCCCCTACAGGCGCACCCCCCTCCCTGTCAGCCTTTTGCCCCTACAGCGCCGCCTAGGGGTGACAAAGCTGCCAGGGAGGACGACACCACGCTCCCGGAGTCACAACTGCCGGGACCCTCATCAGAATCACCGCCGAAGCCCAGACGCTCCAGAAGGATGCCCAGGCCACCCGATCGACTGATTGCTGCACTATGAACACTTTGTAAATATCCTCGACATCACGGTACCTCCATACCTGGTCATACCATGCTAAAGGCGACTATTAACGCTGGCCACCACCCCTGCCGGGCTCTTTTTAACAGGGGGTGAATGTGGTAGTACCAGGTATTGCGGTACCTGAGAGGCTGATGACCATTGGTTAGACCCAGGAGTCTACCATTGGCTGTATTGCGTAGCTCCGCCCTGAAGGCGGGGTATAAGAGATGGTGCCGTCCCAGCAGCCTTCACTTTCTGTATCGAAGCTGCTGGGGAAAAGCTTCTAGTAGATTAAAGCCTTCAGTTATGGAATCACTTTGTCTTGAGTGTAATTGATTGCGCATCACATACATAGTGGAACACCCAGATTCCTTCCCCAGCCCAGCAGACATATACTCGAACAGCCTCTATGTCTGCAACAGCCTCACGGAATTCCTACCCCCCCCCCCCCCCCACCCCCCCCACCCCACCCCCCCGTGGAAAGCAAGAGGATTTGTTTCCGCAGACGGAAAATCCCTCCCTTCAGCCCCATTGCTCCGTCACATTTTAGAGCGAGCACAGAACAGGACTTTTGGGATAGTCAAAGTTCGAAGTCACCATCGTTCCTCCCCCCCTGGAAATGTAAAAGCTGACGCACTGGCTAAAGCAGGTTCCAGACACGGATATTTTGGACACCCTCCGAAAGCGCACCAGTGAATGCAGTTCAGGTCTCACAGACTAGGATCGAGGATCTAGTGCAGGCCCAGAAGCAGGACAGCAATCTCAGGGAGATTTCAAAAGGAAACTATCCAGCATCCTACAAGAGATTTAAGAATACACTGACCACACATGACGGTGTGGTGTTAAAAGATACCCTTTATGTGGTTCCTGAACAGAACAGGAATCAACTGATTTGTTTATTCCATGATGGTCATGGACATCAGGGAATCGATCCCACTACAGCCCACCTCAGGCAACTTTGTTGGTGGCCGAATTTAAAGAACGATGTAAATCACTACATCGAGAATTGCCTTATCTGTGCCCAGAATAATCCGGACAGATATGCCAAAAAGACTGAGCTTAGTCACACCCGACCCGTTAATGGCCCCTGGACTAACCTCCAGATTGATTTTACAGGACCATTGCCCCCTTGCAGGAATGGCTATAAATATGTACTCGTGGTGATAGACACGTTTACAAAATGGGTGGAAGCATTCCCATCCAGGACAAACACTGCAAAGACCACAGCCAAGATTTTGACCCACCACATCTTTACAAGATGGGGACTCCCCCGCAGCATTGAATCCGACCAAGGTTCCCATTTTACGGGACGTGTCATGAAGAACGTCCTCACGATATTTGGCATCACCCAAAAATTCCACATAGCATACCACCCACAGTCGAGTGGTATCATGTAGCGCATGAATCGGACCCTAAAATCCACCCTCAGAAAAATGGACCAGCAAAACAACACCACTTGGGACTCAGTCCTCCCTTTTGCGCTGATGTTTTTGCGTAATACAGTTTCAACTTCCACAGGTTACACCCCACACACCCTCATGACCGGACGCCCCATGAAAGGCACAGAATTTTTATTAGGTTTCGACTTGACCAGCCCCGAAGTGACGGCCCTCACACACGAGAACGCAGTCAAACAATTGGTAGAGAATGTTAAAACGGCTCAGCTAGCAGCCGCAGTGAAATTGGGCACAAGGAAGAAACAGAGCAAGGCTTGTTTCGACAAGACAGCGCATGCGACTGAGTTCAGCGTAGGACAGCAAGTCATGCTCTCCGTATACAACCCCAGCACATTCCTGTCACCAAAGTACTCGGGTCCGTACTCCATTGCGGACAAAGTAAGCCCTTCCGTCTACAAGATAAAGTATCCCAACGGAAAGACTGCGTGGTTCCATATAAACCAGCTGAAGGCATATGGAACACAGTCTAACCACGCCCACCACGTCATGCTCAACGCAGCACACCACACCCCACCCACAGCCAACGTAACACCACCATCCCCCAACACGTCAAGCCCAGCCACGGACTCAACCTCGACTCCACCCCCAAAATATACACTCCGCCCTAGAACGCCCACAGACTGCAGCGGCAGAGACAGCGACTGTGACTCGGACGATAGACAGCGACTGTGACTCGGACGATAGCCACAGCACGCCTCCCTACTATCCCCATGCAACAGGACCCACACTCAGCGAATCTGACCACGATTCGAGTGATCCCTTCATGATCACTTTCCTAAACAAACCCCACCACCAACCACCGACCCACAATGACGACCCCGATTCCGTCCCCACACAACTAGACACCACCCATTGGCACAGAGATAGCTCGGTCAGACTCGTCCGGAATGACGAGAGCGATCCGAAATCATACCAAGCAGCCCTTTCAGCCCTGATACATTCAAGAGTTTGGCACCCGGGAGAAGATGACGACCTTGAGTCTGACTCCCAAAACGAGAACCCCTTTGCGACCCTGTTCGCAACCGATAACTGAGGTGTCCAGATAATGTTTTAAAGGAACCGCTTGGGAGAAACGGTGTCCTTTCTGATGGAACCTGCAGCATGGTTTATGTTGTTTGTACTGTTTTGTTAAATGTTGTATGTCAGACCGGAATTTTTTTTTCCACGGCCCCACGCCACCACCCCTCTGACGCCCACTGGCAGTCAGAGAAACTTGCTATTGGCCAGACGTTAGTTCAAAGGAACTAGATTGTCTGCAGAGACTTGTTAAGGTCCCAGACGCCAGTTCAGCGGAACTCGTCTGTAGACAGATACCATACGCCCGTTCGTAACTGCCCTCCTGGTTCGAGGGAAGAACCACTACGGCAGCCCCCCACGATGACTACATTTCTTGCCCGTTCTTGTCGGTTGCTCAGGCAGTGGAGAAACAGCGTGAGACCCGCCCTGACTGGGGACCCCCCCTCTGGTCAGCTACGCTCGGGTAGGGGAGACACAGCATTGGTCGCCGTCCTACCCAGGGACTCAATCCAAATCTTACCCGTCGCGGCCCATACGCACCTCATTTTCGAAAGTTTTAGTTCAAAAAGTTTTGTTTTGTTTCAAGTAACCCTTAGGTTGCCAACCACATGCTATTTACATCCTGAAACATTTGGATGGTAAACCGCACAGTCTGCGAGACGGCTCACACTGGTTCATTATTTGAAAGTGTGTCTTGTCCTAAAATTCGGTTTTTGGAAAAAATAAATGAGGGAGTCACACACTGTGACCAATTATAAAGCGAGTAATTGGCACTAAAGGACAGACAGACTATGGAGAAGGAGAGCCTACCGCGCTCGCACCCCGGTATATAGGATCAGATCCCCTATTTTCGGATACGACCAGACCCCCGACCCCCGCGATCTATAATAAAGAGCATTCACTTGCGTTTTATTGTGAATAAAGAAATGTTCGTGTGCAATTGTACAATCCTGAGCTTGACTGCCAAGCCAGGAAACATGTGTATAAACTGCTATGATTCTGTTTGTATGGTTGAGGAAGTTAGAGTGGTGAAATGTTTAAGTGAGAGTAGTGTATTAAGGATAGTTAGAGGTTCCCATTTTCTTGTTTTGTAATGCATGTCCCTGTTTGACATAGCGCCCTTTAGAATTGTCAGTTAAAAAACTTTTGCAGAGTTATGGTCAGTGTAGAGGCCATGAAAGAAGTGCTCACCGGGTCAGGGAATGAAAGCAACGTAGTTATGTGATCCTTCACGCTTCGCGTTAGGATCACAAGGAGGGTGTGTAGCCACCGAAATTGGCCAGCTCCCGATTTAAAATGGCGAACGGCAAAGGCTGATGGGAAAGTCAGCCAACATAGACAGAAACCAGCAGGTGCAGGTTTGCTGTGTATTTAACTCTGCAAAAGGCCAAACAACATCGATACCAGCGACATCAGCATAACAATGTAGCAGCCATCTACATACTGATGAGCAATCCCCGGGAACAATAAGTAACATTTTGGACACACAAAGCAAAGCCAGACTCCCCGGCGCCAGCAGGAGCCAACACAAAGGCGGTGAATGAGCACCTCAAGACCGCCCATCGATCAGGGAACCGCTCCAGTATTGGAGAAATCGAACCAAGCGATTGGGACAAAGTCCAATCACTTGGGACCAGGTACAGGGTCCGCTCCGAAAGGCGGGAAGCCCCTGGAGACTATAAGAGTTAAGCCCCAAGTTCAAATCGCTCTCTTCACCTCTTCGTCCTGCCCGGGTCACCCAGCAGCACGAACCAACATTGACCGTGACCGGTGCAGTGACCGCCGACAGAAGTAAGTCTTAATTCAACGCTCGCTACGAGCTAGGCGCTCCTAGCTACCAATCAGTACCAACTTCGAATCCCGCTCAGAACCCGAACAAAAGGCCATTTGTTCCCCTGACCTGGTGGGCCAGTCCGAAGTTAAGTATAGGCCTGTTAGTTGTAGAAGTAGTTTAGACGTAGAATTTGTGCATGAGTAGCGATCACTGTGTATAATAAATGTGCTTTGATTTGAATCTTACTAATCGGTGTATTGGGTCATTGATCATTACCCGGACTTGAATCTTGTGGCAGTATCATAAAGATACCTGGCGACTCGAGAGCAAAGGTAATAAAACAGAGCAATTGAACCAACGGAAAGTTAGCAACACCCCCATGGGTCGCGGGTGGAATCGGAGATGGCGTCAAAGATGGCGGCCCCATGGGTCGCGCGTGGCGGGTGGAGTACAAATGGAGTCAAAGATGGCGGCCCCCATGGGTCGAGCGTGGCGGGCAAAATCGAAGATGGCGGCGAAGATGGCGGCGCCCACAGGTTGCACATGGCGGGTGGCATGGCAGCTTGGGGCAGCCCCGACAGGCAGCAGGCAGCGCTGCTGGGCCTAGGAGTTTTAGGGAGAGATCGGGCCTGGCAGGCTTTCGCAAAGTGGCCCTTCCTCCCACCCCCATTGTAAGTCGCGTTCCATTTAGGGCAACGTTGTCTGGGATGCTTACCGTGGCTGCAAAAGTAGCACTTCGGGCTTCCGGTTTTGGCAGGCTGCTGCGCGGCATAGGCTTGCGCCACACTCGAGTCGGATGATGGCGGCGCCCATGAGGTCCACGAGGGTGCCGCGTGGTCGGAGGTGTAGGCCTCTATGTTCTGGAAGGCCACCTCCAGCGAGTTTGAGAGCTGCACTGTCTCTGGGAGGCCGAGTGTACCCCCTTCTAGCAATGGCTGGCGGATGTAGTTCGATTTCATGCCTGCAACATTGGCGTCCCTGATCAATAGCTCCGTGTGTTGGGTAGCCGATACCGCCTGGCAATCACCGTTCCAGCCGAGTACCCGCAAGGCACGCAGGAATTCTGCTAGTGATTCCCCAGGGCGTTGTCGCCTCATAGCAAGAAGGTGCTTAGCATACACCTCATTTACAGACTTTACATATTGTCCCTTCAGCAGCATTATTGCCTCTGTATACGAGGGGGCGTCCCTGATGAGAAGGAAAACTTTGTGCGTTGAGGATCTGCTTCTTTTGGAGCTGGGTGAAGTCTTCGGTGGAGGATCCGAAGTACGCTTCGTAACAGCTTAGCCAGTGCTCGAATGCTGCAGTGGCGTCGGCTGCCTGTGGGTCCAGCTCCAGGCGATCAGGCTTGAGCGATGAATTCATCTTAGAAGTTTAGTTTATTAAATTGATGTGCCATCAATGAACACAAAACGAGTAGTGAACGTAACTGAGGCTTTAGTAAACTAAACAGAAAGCCACCTGGCCTCTGATCCCGAACTGGATCGGAGGCGGAGACCAGCCTCCTTTATACCGGGCCCGAGGGTAGGCGGAACCATCGGGCAGTGGTTTACCACATTGCATGTAATACAGTAGCTGTTTACCACAATGCACAAAATATATACTACAGTGGTTTACCACACTAATCACTGTGCCACTGTGCTGCCCTTGAGAGCTACACAGATAATGAATTTACCGTAGCTTAAGGATGAGCAGGCAGAGAGGGAATGAGTGATAGCCAGACAGTGAAGGAGGACCAGGCCAGTGCATCTGACTCTCCTACAGATATTCCATTCAGAATAGCGGTGAGCGTGATTATTCTTCTGCAGAGTGCATCAAGAGTCAAAACCACATCATCACATGTGGCTGAGCTGTACTGGGAGGTAAGAGGAAGATTAGGAAAGCAATGGTGATAGAAGTTTCTACAGTTAGGGGAACAGAGAGGCTTTGATGCAGCCATAGATAAGATTCTAGGATTGGCTCACTGGTGCCAGCATCAAACAAATCATAGAATTATAGAATTTACAGTGCAGAAGGAGGCCATTCGGCCCATCGAGTCTGCACCGGCTCTTTGAAAGAGCACCCTCCCCAAGCCCACACCTCCACCCTATCCCCATAACCCAGTAACCCGACCCAACACTAAGGGCAATTTTGGACACTAAAGGCAATTGATCATGGCCAATCCACCTAACCTGCACGTCTTTGGACTGTGGGAGGAAACCGGAGCACCCGGAGGAAACCCACGCACACACGGGGAGAACATGCAGTCTCCGCACAGACAGTGACGCAAGCCGGGAATCGAACCTGGGACCCATGAACTGTGAAGCAATTGTGCTAACCACCATGCTACCGTGCTGTCCTCAGAGCAAATCACAGAGCAAGTGCCAAGTTTTGTGAGGGGAGAAGGTGAACAACCAGAGGTCATGGTCCATGTCGGTACCAACAACATGAGTGGAAACAGGGATGAAGCTTGCAGGGCTAATGTTATGGAGTTAGGAATGAGATTAGCAAGCAGGACCTCAAAAGCAATCTCCAGATTACACCCGGCGGACCATGCACTGGTGAGCATATATGCTTAAACAGATGAAAATATGACTGGAGAGATGGTGCAGGAGAGAGAGTTAGTTTTAGATTTCCAGGACATGTTTGAACATTTCTAGGGCATGGGCTGATTCTGGTGGAGATAGGACTTGGAGAGGGTTGCAGCTTAACAGAACTCAGACCAATGTCCTCACTGGGTGCTTTGCTAGTGCTGTTGCAAATGGTTTAGACTAACTTGCAGGGGATAAGAATAAGGATGTAGGGCGGCACGGTGGTGCAGTGGTTAGCACGACTGCCTCATGCCGCCGAGGACCCAGGTTCGATCCCGGCCCCGTGTCACTGTGCGTATGGAGTTTGCACATTCTCCCCGTGTCTGTCTGAATCTAACAATCGAAAGATGTGCAGATAAGGTGGATTGGCCAGGCTAAATTGCCCCTTAATTGGTAATTTAGAAAAAGAATGTGTTATAAAATCCATTGATTTTTGTGTCGCTGTGTAACCTTGAGATCTGTGGCGATCGTAACATTTGAGGTACAGGATGCTCCACTGCTTGATACACTTGTTCCTACAAAGTAACAAGGGCTCTTGGAGTGTTGTGACAGGTCACCAGATCAGTTCAAGGGAGAGTGAAAAGCATGTCTTGAACAGTCAACTTTCATTAGTCAGTCAGTCAGCAGTCAGTCAGAACGTTTCCTAGGTAAGGGGCAAAGAACAGGGATGGGGAGAGGTCCCAGTTAAGTAAAAAGACATGAGCAGCAAAACAGACTCCAAGTTATAGAAAACTGTGGGGAGCAGACTTGAAATAAAGAGGCTGTTATGGCAAGGGTACCCCTTTGGAATAGTGGTGCTTGGCATGGCCGAGGAGTTGAAATTGTGCTTGTAAGTTGATGTGTGAGAGTACTCAGCAATCCAGGGGAACAGAATTTCAGAAGTTGAAATTGAAATCCAGTGAGTTGGGCCAATGTTCAAGCCGTCCGTGTGGAAATGATTTTTGGGGAGAATTCCAAGTGATGTCTTTGAATGTGGAGATTAGAAACCTTTACAAGAAAGATAAGGCTTCAGCGAGATTGGTTGTCTCACAAGTGATAAAACGTGTGGGTGATTGAAAAATCGGGTTTGATCGCATTTGTCATTTTTTTCTGTCGTGGGGTATGTTCGGCCACAATTTGACAGTTATTTTACACGCATCTCATTCTTACCCTGAATGTTGGAGTCTAACATAGGTAAGTTGTTTTATCTTTCTGTACTTGTCTACATAGAATTACATCGAATTTACAGTGCAGAAGGAGGCCATTCGGGTCTGCACCGGCCCTTAGCCCACACCTCCACTCTGTCCCTGTGACCCAGTAACCCCACCTAACCATTTTGGACACTAAGGGCAATTTAGCATGGCCAATCCACCTAACCGGCACATCTTTGGACTGTGGGAGGAAACCAGGAACCCAGAGGAAACCCACGCACACACGGGGCGAACGTGCAGACTCCACACAGACATTGACCTCAGCCAGGAATCGAACCTGGGACCCTGGCGCTGTGAAGCAACAGAGCTAACCACCATGTTACCGTGCCGCCCCTTGTTTGTCCAAACCAGTGGAGTCTTGTGACTTTATTTCCTTCTCAAGCATCTTAAATCTCAAATTTTATCTATTTTAATCAAACCGTTATTGGCCCCTAACCAGATCTCTTCCAGGATCGGGCCAAGGATCATAATAAATTGGAGAGGAAAAACATGGTGCACAAAGGATTGGGAGAGACAGATAGCACTCGTTTAAAAATTAGTAAATTGGAAGGGAATGTATAAAGGTTATATTAGGTTTACAGTGCATGCATGTAAACATAAGAAGCATGGTAAATAAGGTTGGTGAGTCGCAGTCACAGAGAGCCACATGATATTGTAGCAATAACACACCTGCGTCACAAAGGACAGGACTGCACTAAATAATTCCTGGATACAAGGTTTTCAGGAAATGTAGGGGAAGAAATAAAGGAGTTTAAAAAAAATATTTTATTGAGGCATTTATATTAAAAAATTTAACACAATTTTCACACAATGAGCAACCACACACCTTAAAACCAGCCAACATGGCTGACATAAACAACACCACAACAAAATTCCCCCCACCCAATCCGCCCCAACCTTGTGCACCTTTTTCGATCAACATATAAAAAAGCAAATTTCTCGGGATATTACAGAAAGGTGCAAAGTGAAACTGGGGGACTTTAATGATCCGAAGATAGTGTGAGATAGTAATAGTGTAAAGGACATGGGGTGGGGGGGGGGGGGGGGATAGAGTGGATTGGTCACGCTAAATTGCCCCTTAAATGGAAAAAAATAATTGGATACTCTAAATTTACAAAAGAAAACAGATGTCTGTGGGTGACATTTAGGGTTCAGTGATCATAGGCTCATATTTGAACCCCTCCCCCCACCGTCCCCATCACTCTGTTCCCAGCTGTTCTACAGGACCATGTGATGGACTGTCCAGCCTGCATGCAGTGCTCACTCAGGTGGGAGGTGGTACTGTGGGCATGAGTCAGACATTGTCTAACGATGTGGAGCGTGGAGCTCATTGCAGAGTGGGCTGTCATCATTCTCCATCCCATGGACCAGACCCGCTGTTACTGCCAACCCAGTGCCCCCCCGCTTGTTGTGCCACAGGTATTTATAATGATGGGGGTTGTGCATGCGGGTGGTTCGGTTGTGTGGGAGGTGAGGGTGGTCGGTGGTGTGGGAGGTGAGGGTGTCAGGTGGTGTGGGAGGTGAGGGTGTCAGATAGTGAGGGTGCGATAATGTGGTGTCCATGCCCCTGCTGAGCAACTCCCCACCCCTCTAGTTGGTGAAACGTGCGTCGACTAAAGCATCCCATGCTCGCTGGCCCTGCCAATAGTGTAGTGCAGCTTCCGTGCCTGGCCAGCCCCCAAGTCCCGCCCATTGTCCCCCTCCCCCTCATTCTCCGTGTCTGACGATACCTGCCCTTGCTTCCCATCCTCCTCCAGCATATCGCCTCTTGGCTGGGCTATATTGTGGAGGACACACCACACCACAACGATGCGGCCGACCCTCCTAGCCTCATAATGGAGGACCCCTCCAGAGCGGTCCTGGCATGTGACGCGCAGATTCAGAACCCTGAAGCACCTCTCCACCACACCCCTGGTCGCACAATGGGCATCATTGTAGCGGTTCTCCGTGTCGCTCTGTGGCCTTTGTATAGGAGTCATCAGCCACGACCGCAACGGGTAACCCCTGTCGCCCAGCAACCAGCTCCAAAGCCGGGAGGGCATCCCTCGAACTTGCCGGGTATAACAGATTGGGCCAGTATGAAGGAGTCATGCACACTGCCTGGGTATCAGACGTGCAGGATCTTCATCTGGTGGTCACAGACAACCTGAATGTTCATGAGTGGTACCCCTTACGGTTGGTGAACAGCGGTCTGTTATCCGCTCGTTGCCGTAGGGCGACGTGCACCTCATCGATTACACCCTGGACCCGGGGCATCCCGGCGACGGCAGCAAAGTCCGTTGCCCGGCCATCCTGGTGGGCGCGGTCCACAGGTAACTGGATGTAGCGATCCGCCAGGGCGTCAGTGGCGGCGTGGATGCACCTGTGCGCCGATGTCTGTGAGATGGCGGACAGGTCCCTCCTCGGCGACTGGAACGACCCGGTGGCATAAAGGTTCAGGGCGACCGTCACCTTGACGGCCACCGGGAGAGGGTGTCCTCCCCCACTCCCCTGCGGTGCCAGGTGTGCCATCATGTGGCAGATGCGTCTGACAGGCGGCTCTTGTTAATGTGGAGGGACGCAAAACCTCCAAGTGTAGAGGCTTGGGTCAGTGACATGGCTGGATTTCTCAGGTTGGAGAGGATAAAGTTTGCCTTGCGAGGGCCCTTGCAGGGGTTCTCCAGGCAGGGGTGGGGTTGCTGTTGGATAGATTTTATTTGTAAAAGGCAGAAACCCCACCTTGTTTTGCTAATTTGTTAAGTTGTTTTCTTAATTATTACTATGCTTTTTGGTGTTTTCTTTTTGTAGTGGTTTGTAAAAATGATTGAAAAATTTTGAATAAGAACAAATTTTTAAAAAAAAAGATGCGTCCAACAGTCTCCTGGCTCATCCGCAGTCTCCCCCTGCATGCCCGGTCCAGGAATTCCTCAAAGGACATGTGGTGCCAGTACACGCGTAGCCTCATCCGGCGCTTCCTTGGCACCACCACCTCCTCCTTCTCCTCCCCGTCTTGTTCCATCTCCTCCTCATCTCGTTCCTCTTCCTCAGCCTGTCTGGCGGACGGCCCGCCAGCCTGAGCGGTTGCCACCTGGCCCTCTGCGGCCCTCTCCTCTGCTGCAGCCTCCACCTTCTCTCTGAGCCGCCTGCGCTGACGTTACCACAGGGTTGCATGCACGGCAGCCGCCGCCGCCATGGCGGCCAACATCGCTGGGTGGCTACCAAGCTTGATACTCTGCAGGGGGTGAGGGGAAAACATGTCATCATGGCGCATACACCCGTGCACAACCAGGTACCACGGGCTACATGGTCGCCCCAGTTGGCACCGCACACCCCAGCCACGCATGCCTCCCACCCCTGCCCCATCGGTGCCCCCACTCCTGGCGCCCATCCCTGCTGCCAGGGCCACCGTTTCATTGCACTCCCCTCACTTGGGGCTGCCGGCGGTGTGGCCCTGGGTGGTCCCCCGGTGGGTGAGGCCGTTTGAGTGGTGTGGCCGGTAGCACCCACCCATAGGGCCGGTAACCCTGCATTCACCCAGCGTCCGGGATGGGTGGCCAACAAGATGGCCGCCGTATTGCCGCTCATTGCATGAGCACCGCCCTGTCATGTAGGGGGCTCCCCGACTGCTTGGCCTGTCCCCCCTCCCCTCCCCCACCTTTCCCTCCCCTTCCCCGACCCTGGCAGGGCCCCCATCCCCCCGCAGAAAGCATGGCCGGTGTCCGTTACGGGAGTCCACAGTCCCCCCCCCCCCCCCATGCCAGCTCCTACCCCTCTCAAAGCTGCCTCAGCCAACACGCCAGCATCATTATTTTTTATAGGTGGTTAGAACCACGCCGATGTGAAATCGGCCCATCCGGGCCGCAGAATCGCTGAGGCCCCGGAGAATCGGCCGTCGGGACGGATATTGCCATTCTCCGGGCCGAGCGGCGGGCATCGCGATTTCGTCAGGTTGGGGGTCCGAAGAATCCGAAGTTGGCGCAAAACCAGCGTCAAGCCCGATTTCGACGTCGGAGCCGATTCTCCGGCAGATCGCGTTTCGCGATTTCGGCACGATGACTCGGAGAATCCAGCTTAATGACTCCTGGTCAGATGATGAAGTACCTGGCTTATCTGCATGTTGAGTACCTTAAAGGGGCATTACTCTTAAAGCAATATTAGAACATACTCTTTTTTCCCCAAAGATATATCTTGATTTTTACAGCTGAGACACAAAGGTACTGATTGATAGCAAATGTAGTTATACAGCGATTGTAAGCTTTACAAGTACAGAAATGATGATTGAGTTTGGAAGTCCATAATTTTGGTAGTTTGACAACTCTACCTTATCTTGTTACAACGTAACCTTCTGGAGATGTAGGGTTCGCCCTTGGTTGTTCTTGATTCACAGATGTGTTATCAGTGTTGGTTGTTGTCGGGGGCTGCATGTGGCGCAGTAGATAGCACTGGGACTGCGGCGCTGAGGACCCAGGTTCGAGTCACTGTCCGTGTGGAGTTTGCACATTCCCCCCATGTCTGCGTGGGTTTCACCCCCACAACCCAAAGATGTGCAGGTTAGGTGGATTGGCCACACTAAATTGCCCCTTAAGAATTGGGTATTCTAAACCTATTTTAAAACGTGTTGGTTGTTGTCCTGTTGTTCTATCACAATGTCATCATCTGGGTGTGTTCCTTCGTGTTGGCTACGTTCAATTGGCATATTGTACATTTCCTTTAGTTGCCGTCCGTTCTTCCTCAATGTTGCTCCGTTGGATATTGTGACTTCATAAGACCTGGGCTGCCTGCACATTTTGGCTATCTCTGTGGGTAACCATGTTCCAATTGTGGGACAAGTGCCTTCCGCAGGTGATTACGGAGAGTCGGACTGGATTTGTAAAGAGTATGCAGGTGCCCACGAATGTGCGACATTTGTTCAACATGGTGTTGTTAAACATGATGCTCGCCCCATCTGAAGGCGGGGAGCCAGAGGTGGTGATGGCACTGGATGCGAAGAAGACATTTGATCGAGTAGGGTGGAGTACTTGTTTGCGGTGTTGGAGCAATTTGGGGTTGGACCTATGTTTGTGGCGTGGGTTAAGTTGTTACGTATGAACCAAAACCAGTGAAACCTTTTTTTTCAGAGTTGATGTGTCAAGTAAGTTGGTTCAACGTTGACTGCAACTGGATGCAGTGAAACTAGAAACAGGCTTCTGACACAGGAGATGGTCCAACACTGCTTTATTGAACTTCCTGATTGCTGTACATAGTCTGCTGTGAGTTGACACTCTATCAATCTAACTGATAACCTCCTACTGGCTTGAGCAGACTAACTCTCTACCTCATGGTGATAGTGCTCACTGCCTTGTGCACTCTTACTATCTCAGTAGCTGTGTTCTGTAGCGAGAGAGTCTTAATGTCCTGTGTGCTTATCGTGGTAATATCCTGTCTGGTGATTGGTTGTTATGTGTCGTGTGTGTTCATTGGTTATCCTGTGTGTCAATTACTGCCTGTCTGCATCTCATTATATACATGAGTGGATATTATGACAAGAGTGGCTAAAATACACCGTCGCCAACCATCTACACTTCATTTCCCTGCCCAAGTTGACATTCAGCCAAAGAAATTGGAAAATTCCACCCGATGTGTTACACTCACAATTTGGAAAATCTGTTCACCCTCTGGTCGAAAGCTTTTCCACTCTGGGTCTCAACTCATGTCTATCTTGTGAACTTTGTGTCTTGGTTTGTATTTGCGGAGGTCTCTGGTGCTCTCCTTGCTGCTGTTGCCATGCTACTGCCCCTGTTGCTGTTGGTTTGTATCCTATTGTGCCCTGTGGTTGCATCTCTTGAGCCAAATTTCTTTGTACCCCAGTGTCTTTTTGTACCTCAAGCTTTGCACAGATCTTGGATGGAAGGCAACTTTGCTGTGGGTGCGATAAGCCACACTTACCAGAGGTTGTTTGCGTTGTGTGGCCTGTTTATTGTGCCAATACCGTTTGCTGTACTTCGCACTTGCAGATGTTGTTGCCTGGCTACAACAGCTTCATAGGTCCTGACATCTTCTAGCAGTGCATCAATGCTGTGACCTTTCTTTTTCCCACAAGGTCTTTTTGGTATGCTTCAATAGGTGGCGAAGCAATCACCAACTTCTATTATTTGCTCTAACAATTCGGTCTCTAAAAAGTTACATTCGTTGTCCTTGCTGCAGCATCTGCTAATGAATTGGTCTATTGATTCCTATGGCTATTGCCTGCAGGACATCAATTCTAGGCATGAATTCTAAAACTCACTCTTAGCCAAAGTTGATCCTCTCGCACTTCCAATGTCTTTGCAGGATCTTTCTGGTTCTCTTCAGATAAACCAGATGTATTGATTGTGTAACCTCTCATTAGCAATTGTTATTATTTTTGTGGCTTGCTTTTCTGGTTTTGCAACTGTTCAGTCAATGAAACATAGCTGCATTCTTTGTTTAAAAACTGGATAGGACATTGGTGGCCTTCCAGTTCATGTTGGGGGCTTTGGTATCCATCTGTCAGCACTTCTTTAGCCTTTTTCAAACACTGTTGATATGCAGAAATATTCTATATGCCTCCAGCAGTATTCCTTTTTCTCTTGCTTTATAATTTACTTTATATGCTCCTCTCATGCCTTCAGCACTGTACTTGGTGCGCTTTTTCTATTTTTCATTTTGTATTTAACTCGACCCTCAACCCTATTCCAACTGGACTATACTTTAAGTATGGCAATCTGAGGCAGCTGGTTGCTTGCCCAGACTTGCTCTGCCCAAAGGTAATCAGTTTGTGAAGTGAACCTTGTTTCTTCGTTGATGCCAAGGGAATCTTAAGAACCAGCTTGGAGGTTGGTTTGATTGGCTGACTGGCTAGGGACAGTGTTCTGCCAGACAATAGTCAGTGATTGGTTCCTGCATGATGCTTCTGAGAGCTGGGCAGAAGTGATTAGACCTTGAAACAAAAAGAAACTCATTGATGAAGGAAAGAACTGTTTTATTGTTCTAAAACCAGTAAAACCACATCTTCATTATATATTTGAAATGTGCTTGAATCTACAAAGAAAGTAGACAGGCTTGCTGGGGAAAACCACCTCAGGCCTAGAAGGAAGAAGTATTGAAACAAAAGCTTGAATCCTGTAAGGCTTTAACTGGAAGTCATCTTAGTGCATCAAAGATACTTTTAAAATTTTTGTCATTATTCTCTCCACCGCCCTTTCTCTCTGTTGTCTGTGTGCATGTAGAGTGGGGAGTTGGAAATTGGAGAAAAGGTATTAAGTAGTCAGTTACATTTTTGTCAGTTCAGTTATATTACTTTAAAAAAATAAATTTAGAGTACCCAATCAACTTTTTCCAATTAAGGGGCAATTTAGCATGGCCAATCCACCTAGCCTGCACATCTTTAGGTTGTGGGGGGGCGAAACCCACGCAAACACAGGGAGAATGTGCAAACTCCACACGGACAGTGACCCAGAGCTGGGATCGAACCGGAGACCTCGGCGCCGTGAGGCAACAGGGCTAACCTACTGCACCACCGTGCTGCGCTAGTTGTTATTATACTGATAAATAATAAAAGCTTGTGTTTAATATTTACAAACTCAGTGACTGCATGCAATTTATTGAGCTCAGCCAAGGTCCTCGGGTATTTTTAAATTACATCTAATTTCATTTGCGTTTAGACTCCAGGTCAAGTGAGGCTGGAATTGACTGCACACACGGCACCGAGGTCCCAAGTTCGATCTCGGCTTTGGGTCACTGTCCGTGTGGAGTTTACACATTCTCCACGTTTGCGTGGATTTCGCTTCTAGAACCCAAACATGTGCAGGGTAGGTGAATCGGCCACACTAAATTGCTCCTTAATTGGAAAAAATGTGTTAGAAGCAGTTTTTTGGAGGTGGCATAATCAGAACAGCTGCGATGGAGCCGGAGAAACTGAGAGAATGGGATAGAGTACTTACGGGAAGCGGGGTGTGAGGAACAAGAGTCAAGGTAGAGGTGGAGAGTGGATTTATAATGAATATTGGTGGTCAGTTTATTACTGGGCGGCCACCGGTAGCAGTGGTTAGCACTGTTGCTTAAGTGTCAGGACTCGGGTTCAATTCCTGGTTTTTGGTCACTCTGTGTGGAGGCTGCACGTTCTCCCGTGTCTGCATGAGTTTTCTCCGGGTGCTCTGGTTTCCTCCCACAAATTGAGGGGATTAGATTATGACGAGAGGTTGAGTAGACTGGGACTGTACTCATTGGAGTTTAGGATGCGGGGGGATCATATTGAGACATATAAAATTATGAAGGGGATAGGATAGATGCGGGCAGGTTGTTTCCTCTGGTCGGGGAAAACAGAACTAGGGGGCATAGCCTCAAAATAAGGGGAGGTAGATTAAGGACAGAGTGTAGGAGGAACTTCTTCACCCAAAGGGTTGTGAATCTCTGGAATTCCTTGCCCAGTGAAGCAGTTGAGGCTCCTTCTTTAAACGTTTTTAAGATAGATGCCTTTCTAAAGAATAAAGGGATTCGGGGATATGGTGTACGGGCCGGAGAGTGGAGCTGAGTCCACAAAGATCAGCCATGATCTCATAAAATGGCAGAGCAGGCTCGAGGGGCCAGATGGCCTACTCCTGTTCCTAGTTCTTATGTCCCGAAGGACGTGCCTATATTAGGTGAATTGGATATTCTGAATTCTCCCTCAGTGTAGTGTGGCGACTAGGGGATTTTCACAGTAACTTCATTGCAGTCTGAATGTAAGCCTACACTAACTTTATTACCAGAAATGGAGACAGGTCACTACTCCTTGGCCGAAGTCCATGAGATGGAGTGGCTCAGATTAAGTAATGGAGTGATAAGTACATAAAATAACATTTTACAAAGTACCTTAAAAGTGACAGACCAGTAGGACACATATGGCCAACATGTTCCAATCAGAAAGAAGGGCAAGTCCAACGCATCCTGGATATCAAGATATGCAGCATTGAATAAGGAAAAAAGGGAGGCCTGTAGCACATATCGAGGCCTCAAAACAGAAGCCCTAGATACGTATAGAATGTGCAAAAGACAACATAAAAAAGGAAATTATGAGAGCAATAAGGGGTAAGCAGCACAGTGGCTAGCACTGTTGCCTCACAGCGCTGAGGTCCCAGGTTCGATCACGGCCCTGGGCCACTGCCCATGTGGAGTTTGCACAACCCAAAGATGTGCTGGGTAGGTGGATTGGCCACGTTAAATTGCCTTAATTGGAAAAAATTAATTGGGTAATCTAAATTTCAATCAAAAGGGGACAAGGATACTGGCCCGTGAAATAAAGGAAAATCTTCAATTGTTTTACAAGAGTGGGGGGCGTGGGCCTAGGTAGGGTGCTCTTTCAAAGGGCGGGTGCAGATTTGATGGGCTGAATGGCCTCCTTCTGCACTCGTGATTCTATGTACATTGAGTAAAAGTTTAACTAAGGAAAGACCTAGTAGGGCCCATAGTGGTAAGGCTGTAGGTCGGGTTCTAAATGAATACTTCATGTCTTGTTTTCACTTGTGAAAGGGACAGTGTAGGTTTAGAAATCAGGAAGAAGGGCTGTGATAAAATTTAATTAACATATGCAGAGAGGAGGTTGAGTGGTCTCGCACACTCCAGGGCTGGAGAGGCAGAATTATGCTGCATTTGGAGAAAGGGATTCATCGAGAATAGTCAGCATGGTTTTATTAATGGCAGGTCATGTCTGACCAACTTGATTTAATGTTTTGAAGAGGTGATCAGGTGTGTAATCGGGGAAATATATTTGACCAAGTTTACTTGGACTTCAGCACGGCTTTTGATAAGATCTCACGAGACTGATAACGAAGGTAAGAGCCCATGGGATCCAAGGAAATTTGACCGATTGGATCCAGGATTGGCTGAGCAGCAGAATGGTGGTTGAGGGATGTTTTTCTGACTGGATGCCTGTGACCAGTGGTATCTGCAGGGTTCAGTATTGTGGTTTATATAAATGATTTACACATATAGGAGGGTTGATCACTAAGTGGCGTGATGGAAAAGTGAGGATAACAGATTACAGGGGAGATATAGTCTGGCTGGTCAGTGGCACATGTTTAACAGGATAGAGAAGCACCAAGGATCTTGGGTGTACATGTACACCAATCCCTTAAGGTAGCAGAGCAGGTGGATACAGTGGTTAAAAAGACATATGGTATACTTTATTAGCCGAGGCATAGTAGGGGAGGTTATGCTGGAACTGTATAAAACATTGGTTAAGCCACAGCTAGAGTATTGTGTGCAGTTCTGGAATCCATAGTATAGGAGGGATGTGATAGCAATTGAAAGTGTACCAGGATGTTGCCTGGGCTGGAGTTTTTAGTTATGGAGGTTCAGTTGTTTTCCTAGGAAAAAAGACTGAAGGACATAATTGAGATGTATAAAATTGAGGGGCACAGAGCAGATAGGAAGTATCTTTTTCCCCTTGATGGAGGGATCAATCACCAGCAGGCATATATTTACAATAAGGGGAGTGAGTGGACTTAAGGTTGAGTCAAGAGGAAAATTCTTTTCATGGCGAGGATGGGGGAGCCTGGAATTTACTGCCTAAAGGGTGGTAGAGGCAGAGACCCTCATAACATTTAAATAAGCACTTGCTATGCTAATGCACACTAAAGGGTATGGGCAAAGTGTTGGAAAATGGGATTTGAATAGTTAGGAGGCGGCTGTTTTTGACCAGTGCAGACACAATGGGCCGAAGGGCATTTTCTGTAATAGTATATATGTTAATTTTGAATATGTGGAATTGCTCCTGCAGCTGGGAAACTATCATTCTGATGAGGATGCAAGACACTTTTTGGTTTTGCCTCATTAGACATGATCCAAAATGGCCGTTGCAACTTGCGCTGAAAGGCAAATCACAGATGTTGCCCAACTGGCTGAGCATTTCCGAACACTTTAGGCCAAAGAAACCCCATCACTGCAAGTAGAAGCCACTCTGCTGGGACTGGATATGAAATTTTGCCTCCCAGACCAGCAGCATTTACCACTAGTGATGACCAATGGGGATATGCACCCCAAACACTCAACAATTCCAGGTTTAGATAAGCATGCAGACTGATGGGCACATCCCAGCACCCCCTCCCACACATTGCCTTAATTGAGCTCAGCAGCTTCACCACTGGGGCCCCTAAAGAGGGTTCCAGTTATTGGGAGCCAGCTGTAATAATCATCGATCAATTATAATCTGATGGAGAATGTGCTCAGATCTATTTCAAATGCCTTGGATTTCCCCATGTGCAATCAGCCACATATTATCCATATGTTCCAAGAACAGACATGGGTATTCTGCATCAAATTTTTAAAAAATAACCTACAAGGCACATGCCAAATGTATGTAGATCTGCCCATTCTTATTCCTGAATCACCAATATTTTCTAGTAAACTGCCATTAGAGCCAGGTTGAGAATATTTGATAGCTGTCCAAAATGTAGGTATTTGGGTGGTGTCAACTGGGGGTATGCAAATCACCATGTACAACGGTTTAAAAAAAAAAAGAGTTGAAAATGGGCTGGTACAAGCATTACAAGCTAGGTTTGATTTTTCAGGTAGATTATTATAATCTTCATCTATATTTTAGTTCAACTTGGAATTTAGCAGAACATAAACTCAAATATAAATTTAAGAGTATCCAAATTTTCCCCCCATTAAGAGCAATTTAGTATGGCCAATTCACCTACTCTGCACATCCTTTGAGAGTTGGTAAGTGCCACACAGACAGAATGTGTAAACTGCAAACAGACAAGGGGCCAGGATCAAACCTGGGTCCTCAGTGCCATGATGCAATGCAGTAGTGCTGACCACTGTGCTGCCCCTCTAAACTATCATTGAACAGGAATTTGACACAAGGAACATTACTAGTACACCAACCGTATACTTATTCTGCTCACTAGACTAATTTTTGACATGGCATTGATCACAAATACATTTTCTTTCACTATTCATATACCTCTTCCCTTAACCACAAAATGGCTCACTGTCCCATTACACCAGCACATGGCAAACTTAAATAATTTCAACATCAACCATCCGTTTTAGCACAACTGGAGGTCTTGCCAGCAGGCCCGAAACACTTTGGCAGGCTGTTCAAAGGGTAGTCAGCAATAACTCAGGAGCCACTGTTTGCAATAGTTGACATTTCAACCATGTCAAGAAAACTGCAACCCTGATCTCAAAGCAAGCTTAATCTCACTTGAAGGCTCAGCAATTATTCCCAGCAGGTAGTGGTAACAATTTGCATAAGTTAGTGAAATGCTTAAAGGATCTCAGTGGAGACATTTTAATAGTTCTGAGCAAACTAGGATAACATTTAATATTAGAGCAAACAGTGGAAGACAATTTGTGAGCAGAAGCAATTCTAGTTATCATTCCAAATAAAAATGGCTAAACAGGGATAGGGATCCATCCAGTTGCGTTGCTTAGTCAACTTTTGCTCACTGTTCTTCTCAGCAAGTCAAAAGTATGAGGAACAAGTCATCCTCAAGCAAATACACAAGTTTAGTTTACCTAGTTTATTTTAAAAACCATAAAATGTTCCTTACAAAACAAGATTGCATTCTGCACATTTACTGAATGGATCTGGCACATTTAAACTACCAGTACTATTGTCCATAAACAGTGTACATCTTGTTACCATATTACAGGAAAATACAATAAACCACTGAAACATTTAGAACAAAAAACCCAGAATCCACTGTCACTGTTGGAAAATTTTAAACTGTCTAAGCTGTGCTAAGGTTCACTAATTAAAACATGACAAATGATGAAAAGCGGAATATGATCTATGCTCCCAGTGTGATCTATGTAAGCAGAGGAATGTTGGCTCTTCAAACAAAAGCAGTGACAAAAAAGCATTTGATGTATTCCTTCAATCTTCTCCGCTTTTTTGTTTTACAAGAAGTGCCCAGAGTACTGCCTCACACTGTGAAGGGAAAGCACAAAAATCACATTTAGAAAAATGTTTAATTTAAAATAGCAAAGCATCAGACAATAAATCCCTCTGCCTATTTTGACCCAAACCACTTCCTTATTAAAAGGATACCGAAAGATCAAGCCTCCAACCCACAAGTTTACATTTTAGACTAAAGAATTTTACTGCAACAGGTTTGAAAAATTAGTTTTCCAACACCATTTGTTTAAAAAAACTGTGCTTTCAAAACATGCAATTTGAGCAATTCACTAGTGCTGGGTCGAAAGTTTGATATTTTGAACTTCTAAAAAGGTAATCTTTGCCTTCAGAGGTCCATCAGCAATATTGCACACCCAATTGTGTAGAAATTCAATTCCCCAAACTGATCCTTTCCACCACCAAAATAAAAACGTTCCCACTACCAAACTGACCTTTTCTCGTGTGGAGCTGCGGTATCTGAACGCACGGGTCAGCTTAAGGGCGCAAAGCGGCTGCTGTAGCTGCACTGGGGAGAAACCAGGTAAAAAAAAAATAAACTAATTTGACTAAACATTTTTTTCAATGAATGTTCAGGAGTGCAGATCAATTCGACCCAGCACTATTAACCAAAGCTTGTGTATACAACAGACAGCACAGAATTGTATTTAACTTAAGATAACAGAAAATGGTAGTTTGCTGTTGCAGAACTGGATATTAAAATTTTACTGAAAGTAAAGATTGAACAGAACTTTCGGGAGAGATATGATCTGCGCTATATGGCAGACTGTGATTTGTTGTCAATCCAACTGTCAAAAACAACAAAATCACTAGTCTTCCACACAGAACCAGACCACAATCCAAGTTGACTGATCTTCTATACTTCTTAACATTAGCATTAATGAAGTTTTGTACAAGCAAAATCAGTTACTGTTCATAAAATGCAATTTTAAAAACAAACATTTAAACAGCAGATACCATTTGTGTAATTAGTTGCCAGTGGAACAAATCAGGTTTAAGTACATTTTTAAAAAATCAATTTCAGAAAGTTTGAAAAAAGGATGCTTAACAAGCTTATCATAGCCCAGCAGATAGAAGGACAAGAGGAAGTCAATTTAGCAGTGATACTAAACAGTTCAAAACATCCATTATTACTACTTGCCTGTTCTGCAGCAGATACTGTGCATTCTGGATCTGGTCCTGTGTGCCTGTAATGGTGATTATGCGATCCTCAGAGCCTTCAAGGGGTTCATCAATCTTAATGGACGCTCCAGATTCATGACGAATTTGCTTAATTCTCTGACCTCCCTTACCGATTATAGAACCAGCCAGCTGTTCCAAAAGAATAAATCACAAATGATGCAGTCAATGTGCAAGATTTCTCAATTAGCACTGTATGGTTCAACAGTGACCGAAAAATTACTGAAATGGGAGTGCTAGTCAGGACCTGGAACTCTGATCTTGACCTTAGTGTGCAACGACTAAGCCAAATGACAGCAGGAATTCTGCAGGTTTAAAAGGAAATACAGGGAAGAACCCAACTAAGTGCATTCACATGGAAGAATGCCCTTGAAGAACGTGCACTAGATGAATTAACTACTCCGCAAAATAGGGATAAACAATCAAAATCTGCATTGGTCACAAAATGTAGTATCAAAGACAATAAAAATGCAAAATAATTAGTACTCCTCTATAAAGTAAATTATACACGACAGGTTACATTTTTCTAACATACTGGGAATTTATTTTAAGTCTAGATAGACAATCTCAATTGCCAAGTTGGTGAAGTTTAAATAAATGTAGTTAACAAAACAACCGTACATCTTTGGGAATTGTGACTTGTGTAGTAATGATTGGGCCTCCCAAATCTCCATATCCACCACGGTTACCTGAAAATCAAAAATAAGAGTTACTTGAGAATTATGCAAATTTAGCAGAATTTCTGAATGATTTCAAAGAACTAACAGGACAAACTTACCATATCCAGAAGCACCCTGGTGAGGAAAGGACAAGAGAAAGCAGATATTAATATGTTGGCATTAAAATCATTACCTCCAAATTTAACCATTTAATTATGAACAGGGTTATTAACCTTCCCGATCATTAGGTACAAGAAAGTCAATGAAACAATCAAGATGCAGTAGTCCATTGTGGTATGGTTAGTATAATGTGACACATGCAATAGCCCATTTTTTGGTTAGCCGAGGTAGCACAATTTTGAAGAGGGTTATCAATCCTCCCAATCACTAGGTACAAGATGCATCAGCCCATTGTGTGGTTAGTGTACATTCACATATGCAAGCAGTGGCAGGGTGGTGCCATGGTTAGTACTACTTCCTCAGCACTGTGGACAGAGGTTCAATCCTGGCCCTGGGTAACTGTCCCATGTGGAGTTTACACATTCTTCCAGTGTCTGCGCGAGTGTCATGCAGGGTAGGTGGATTGGTCATGCGAAGTGCTCCTTATTCGGGAGGAAATTGGGCACTTGAGGTAGCACATTTAACTAGATGTCACATTTAACGAGAAAAAAAGCTTCTAGTGGTGGTAGCGTTCAAATTGTAGGTTTGCCTCTTTCCAAATGTGACGGATCCGAATTCTACAGCCGCCTGCATATTGGAATAACTTGCCACAGGTTTCTACCCTCTCCTATAAACTGGTGCGCATGCCAAGGTTAGTCAAAAAGAATTGGAAAAAAAAACTGTAGCCAGACTTACCATTCCATCGTAGCGATCGTTCATTCTGTTCCTGCCATAGAGAGTACGGTCACTACAATGAAATAGGAGCTATTTGTAAACACAGCAACTGCCCCAAATCCAGACTACTTTGGCAAGTCAGGATGGTACAGCCTGTTGTCCAATATAGCAATTATGGACTAATTTAAATTTCCAGCTAAATATCCTTACTGAATATTTGTTGGGCTTACAACCTACTGATATCAACTGATGCAGTTAATCCATTCAATGCAATGATTGTTGATTGCAATTTTTACTTTGTGCTGAAGACTTTATACATCGGTCTTAGAATTGTCAATTTAAAAACAGCATCGTAAATTTATTGAAATGGCTCACAGTACAGAAGCAATTACAAATTATAACCATAGAATTCCTTAACACCATAATACATGGCATTCAATCCTGAAGGGTTGCTTTTCATTTGACAGCAACACTTTGAACAAACTCACCCTCTAGGTGGAGGTGGGGGAGGGAGGACACGGCCTCTGCCACCTCTTCCAGGGCGAGGCAGAGGTGGAGGACCCCTACGGGTTGGTGGGCTCATGTCATCATAAGCATCTCTTCTTGGTGGGGGCATGGGACGGCCTCTGGCTGAAATTCCCATGGGTCCCCTGCGCTCATATCCAGGTGAAGGGGGGTGAGGCCCACCTCTGCCGCGCATTTGAAAGGGAACAGGACGTCTTCCTCTGTCATCAAACATCATCGTAAAGCCACCATAATCATACGTTTCATCATAGAAATTCGGATCATATGGCTGTGCACGTCCCTTGACAGGAGACTTGAGACAAAAAAAGATGTTGTTACTCTCATGACACTGGTATAGCTCAAAGATATCCTTTGATTTTATTGAGCAGTTTCCAATACAAGGTTAATAAAACCGCCAACATTAGCTCAGTTAGAATGAGAAATCTTCGCTAATTACAAGCTTCATGTGACAAAAGACCAGTTACAAGGATAATAGTACCAACCTCTGCCAATAATCCTAGGATAATCTTGATGCACTCGACCACTCTGTCAGGTTTACCACCAAGCAGAACAACTCGATCAGTTGAATGCGGGCAACATTCCTGGAACAGTTTAATAGTTGTCTGCGTGCTCTGGAATCAAAGATGAAACAATCATGACTTTTCAAAATTGATCTTGGCAAACTCTACATTTGGCAGAATTTCAGAAAATGGGAGCACAAACAATACAGTCCTGTTGATTTTTTTTTTTTAAGTTCAGAGTACCCCAATTCAATTTTTTCCAATTAAGGGGCAATTTAGTGTGGCCAATCCACCTAACTTACACATCTTTCGGTTGTGGAGCCGGGATCGAACCTGGGACCTCACATGCAGTGAGGCAGCAAGGCTAACCCACTGTGCCACCGTGCTGCCCCCTCCTGTTGATTAATTCGGTCTGTTCATAAGAATTGTGCCAGCTCATGACCAAAAAAAAAAAAAGCTGAGACTTAAATGCACTGAGAATCTGCAGTGCCTAACCAGGACAGCATTACAAACAATGCACATTTCAAATGAATCCAGGGGATGCACTCCAGACAAGAATTTAATGCTGGAAACAGCAATGGGTTCAGGTGAACGTGGATCCAATAATCCGGCAAAATGGTCAAATTGAACTTGCCTCTCGCAGCTCCTTTATCTTTACTCCCTTGACACCAATGATGCTTCCAGCCTGGCTCTGATGGACCAGCATTCTTAGTTCACAATCAAAATCCTTTCCTTTATAGTGTTGATACTGTAAGGTCAAAAGTTGAACAACAGAAGCATAAAATTCTTGAACTGCATCACTTATTTCCTATATAATTAATTTAAAGTCGAGTTGCAGGCAGATTATACAGCTCAACTGTTAGCAAGGCCACATTCCATGCAGCTTTTAACTAATTAAAAAAAGAGCACAACTCACCTCTTCCAAAGTTGGAATGATCTTCGATAATATATCACCAATCGTTTCAATATCCGCATTTATACTCAATATGCTGCCAAATTTTTAAACCATTGACAATTTAAGGAAAGAAAACAAAAATCAGTGAGTAAGCCATTCATAGCATTTTGAAACAAAGCATTAAGTACATAATATTTTTAAAATAAACATTAACGCAAATATTTAATAAACACCCCCCATTATAAATAGTTACTAATAAACATGCAATTTAACAAGTTTAACATTTCAAATTAAGACAGCTTTGGAAAAATGGGTAACTGGAAGGGCTCAGATTAAGTGGGCAAGAAAAACGACGTATAGCTGAGAGCAGAAAGTGGAAAAATCATTTGTCCCCACCACCAGCAATTTGAGAAACCCCTGGAAATTATTAGCAATTTTGGCACACCTTCTCATAGGCAAAAGCAGAAGAAGTGTGAGTATCATGGGAGAACAGTATTAAAAAAGAAACTAGTTGTGGAAACAGCACTACTATGCCCCTGCAGGAAACCAAATACAAAAGAAAAAAGGAAAAAACGAGACAGAACAAATGAAAAGTGATGGGTGACGAAAGGTTAGCTTGTAAGACTATGAATAGGCAAATGTAGGGAGAAAGGATAGTGCAAGAAAAGACAGATTTTAACAAATGATTTAAAATGCAGCAAATATGCAACACTTGAAGCTGTGCTCCTTCCATTAAAATGAATTAGTGGATTGCTCTGGGTGGGCAACTCACGTAATAAAGACCAGCCACAAAAGACTTAATGGGGAAAATAGACAGAAAATACTTGAAAACAGTACACTTTCTATAAGGGACTACTAATTAATAACAACAAATTCAGGTTATATAGATACAATTCCTCGTTCTAATCAGGCAGTGAGTCATAAACTGTTGGGACATACCGCTCGGGGCCACTGCTGTCTGGGACTGATACACTGGCATTGTACTGCATTGGTCACAAAGGCGTTCGTGGTTGTTGGCATTGGGCAAGGGCATTCAGTGAAGTTCAGGTATTGATGCCCATTGGCATTTGAGCACATTATGGGCATAGCCAACCAGGGTATTCAGATGGGCGTTCAAGGGGCAGATGGGTCAACGTCATGATGGGCAACGCAGGGAACATGTCGATCCAGTACAAGGGCAACGGAGATAAATGGCCAAAAAAACAAGGAGAGGGAAGAGGGGGGAAAAGGAGTAAATTTTAATTGAATGATATTATAAAATCTATTCTCATCACTCTATATATTCCTCTGTAAAGACTTCTGAAGACTCTATACAACAATGGAGTCACTTCATAACTACATTTTTAGAACAAACAGTAGTTAATTTAAACAGTATTTCACCTTAAGGGAAATAACTACAAATAATCACTTCTAAATGAAATTAACATTAACCTGAACTGCTACAGGCCATCTATTTATGCTGGCTAATATAAAAATTACAATTCTGCTCAGCTTAATTTCTCAAAACATTGCCTCCCATCTATGGAAACATTTAACACTGTTCTATACCCAATTTCATATCAAGCATTCTTCTTTACATAAAGCAGTCTTTGTCCTTCACGTACATCTGTATAGCTGTTGAAGTAAGAACAGATGGACATCTTTAAAAAAAATTTTTTTGAGCTCTACTCTGGGAAACTCTGGATTACACTAGCCACCTGCAATGTTTCTCCATTTAATATTGTAGTTCACAAAATAGGAAATGCTGCAATTAAGGATTGTTACAGTTATGGACACCTTATACACTCTCACTACAATAAATTAAAAAACTGAATCCTAGTTTAAAAAGTGATTAATGACATCTCCTCAGATCTAGCCCAGTCATAATAGATTACACAATATTACAATGACTGACCTCCCAGAACAGTATATATAACTAATTTTAAAATATGTCCATATCACTGACTATCTAGCAATACATTTACAACATTGCTCAAATTTTGCACTTAGTTAGCACAATTATAAACTTATTGAACAAAGTGCTAGATCTAAATGAATTTTAGCCTACACTATAGATGTATACTCACGTCTGTACGCAATGACTTGATGTTTTTGCCACCTTTTCCAATTACTGCACCAGCATTCTTAAAAACAAATCAAAGTCAAACTCTAAGCAACCTTCTTTAATCGTTTAAGCATTTTCTGCAGTAACATTCAGATTTAAAAAAATGTACTTCCAAGCAAGAACAGACTTGCGCATGTCTGATTCTGGTTACCCATTAATTGAAACTGAAGACGATTCTCACCTTGCTCTGTAACAGAAGACGTAGTTCCACACACTGATCGTTATTCCGAGACCTCTTAAAGGCTTGTTCTCCATCATGGTCCTCAGCAGGACGTTTGCCTGAAAGTTTTGCGTGTTTTTAAAAAAAAAAAAATCAAGCTTCATAAATATTGTTGGCACACTAAATCTAGCTTTAGAATTCTCCCTAGACCCAACAGTTGGCAATTCAGACCTTGGTTGGCACAATCTAGTTCAAGTTGAAAGCAACTCAGGACAAAATTTACAACAATGCATCATGGATAGTCATTGCCCCCACTTACCTGCTGCACATCATAAATAATATTCAAAAATCTAATCCCGAATATATATCCAGCACCACATACAATTTTGATTACAATATTTTACATGCAATTCAAATTAATGGGTAATTCAACTTTATAGTGTAACAACGAAAACACTGGCTGTGGAGAACTTCTATTTTCTTATTCTTACAAGCAATCAAACGGGCTTTTGGCCCGCATTGACTCATCTGAGGCACTTTACTTATGCATACCTCTGGCTAGACCCATTTTAACCTTGAAAATGAAGTAATTAGCCAAAGGAGGTCTGGCTAACAACTTACTATCTTGGGGATGATGCCAAGGAGATGGCTACTTGAATGTGATAATTTCTAGGGATACAAGGCAATCACCAAGAGAAAATGCTAGAAAATCTCATGTCTGGCATCATCTGTAAGAAAAGATGTTTTGTCAAAGCCCTGGACTCGAAACATTAGCTTTTTTCTTTCCTTACAGATGCTGCCAGGTTGCTTTTATTTGGAATTTAAAGACATGTACAGATTTCACTGGCAAATGGAGACACATGCCTTTACAGGGCATGTAGAAAATGTCACATCAAGTGAAGAAAATTCATGAAGTAACAGGTTGAAAGTGGTCCAGAGAACAGGATAATCAATCTTGTTGGACAATAGCAGTCAAGAAATTGCTGCTGTCAAAGCAGCAGAAACATCATTGGAGGATGCAGGGTAGACGGCTATGGATCTGGGAGATATATATTTATACACCTTGGGGACAAGGGGCAATGGAAAACACCTTGTTCCCATGCTGTAGCCCTTTCTTTAAGAAGGTTTGCACTACCAAATTTCTTTCCTACACACACGGGAGCATGGTGGCAATATTCCAAGCCCTTGTTGAATTTTAAGCATTTTCATTCAAGATACTGATTCGGAGGGAAGAGAACACAATAAAAGAAATGTGGAAATAGGTTCACGGCATCAGATCTAAGGAAACAAATGGGCAGCTGGAAAACCAATATTCTTGTGGCAGTTAGGTATCACAATACAAGAAATGCAAAAAAGCAAAACATACAAGAACCAGGGCTAAGACTACTACCGTTGGTCTCTGGGCTGTTATATTTGATGTCTTGCTGATCAGTCTCCATTTTAGATGTCAAGGATGGCAAACAATGTGCAAAGCTTGTTATGCAGCTAGTCTGGAAGACAAAATTTTTCCCAAATTATTAAACTCATTTGCTACATAAACGCAGTGAGTCAATCTTCTAAAACATTAATATAATCTAATTTCAGCAATTTATAAAAATGTGTTCAATAATCTTAAAACCAATTCAGGGATAAATTTGAACTCCACATTATGTTAGGTGGCAACATTAGCTCAGTCAGTTGAAAACATGTATGCTCCTCTAGTTTCAGAGGATACTTGGGGGGGGGGTCTCAATCTCAATGAGAAATGGCATGGGCAAAATTAGATGGCAGTAACTATCTTCACTAACTATCCAGCAACCCAAAAATAAATTTCTGCTATTCACGGTAAAACATCTGCACTGGAGGAATTCTATGCCTGAGTGGGAGATGTTCCGCAAGCTAAAAGATGTTCACTGGAACACAGCAGGCCAAGGACAGAAATGAGGACTAAAATAGAACCACAATGATCAGGCTGCTGTGGACTGGGCAGAGATGTTCCACAAGCAGACACCCAGTCTGCATGCCATATGCCTGATTTATTGGGGGAATCATTTGTGAGCAAACATGTTCTACTAAATTGGAGATGTGAAAGGGCAGCTGCTGCACACTTGATTGCACTGCAATGTGCTGCAGCAAGGGGACACGTGTTGGTGAGGTACGAGGAGTGGGCCTGGGTGGCATGGCAAAATGGCTTCTTTGACTAGAGGGTTGGGAAGATGTGCTTATTGTGGGCGAAGAATTACCTTTGAGTGGCAGTGGGGTGAAAAGGGGCAAGATCAAAAGTGCAGTAAATGGGTTGGACACAATAGCACACTGTCGGTGGACATAATGGAGGGTGGGAAAAGGAAAAGCATTATTGTTGAGGGGTACATCCATACAGAAGCAATGGAGAAAATGGGAGTCTATACAGGAGACCCAGAAAGCAAGATAAGTTTCTAGTCGTGGGACAGAACAGCATAGTTGGTTACTAGAAAGAGTTGCAGGATTGAGGGCAGTGCAGGACTGGAAGGAGGAATGTTCCACGTACCCCACACAAAGAAAAAAACCAAACACCATGTGGTTATCCAGAGCAGAAGACATGAGACAAAGTGACAAATCATTCAATGAGAACACAAGTTCAGACAAGGAGGGGATGGGGACTGTTGAGTGGTGGGTCCAGAGACAACTAAATCAGAGATGGAGGTGTGGATAACATAATGGAAGTCTGAATAGTGTAGCATGCATTTTTCCAATGTCATTAAACTGTTTAAAAAAACACACGTTGAGGAGAATGAGTTGACCGCATACACTAAAGCTCTTCCAAAGGCCTCTGCTGTTCTAACAATCTCAACTGTGGAGATTTTGTATTTGTCTAGCACTATCGCATACACGTGTATTTGTGCATGATAAAGGTCAGGCATATCCTATATACATCAATCATTTCACGGCAAAAATTGTTAAGAAACTAAATTACCATGTTCAAAACATCATGCCCACCATAAGCAGCAGTGGAAGAATAACCACCGTGGGCTGAAAAGTGCTGCTTTTAAAGGCCAGTTAGAGGTTATAATAGAGACTGGCCTAGCACTTCATGCTACCATATCAATTACAGTTTCCATCGAGGGGATTTATTTAAACATGTTACCACTCACTTATCACCCCGTATTTTCCCCTTATGCGTGTGACGATTTGATAAAGCCAGTGAATTGTAAATAGTGGTACATTTGGAATTATTTTAAACAAGATCTTGTTTGAGAGAATTACCAATAGAGACCTCAACTCCGGAATTATTTGTGTAACGGTGTCTGTATTGTCTAAAAAAATCTTTCTTAAATTTCTCCTTTGGCATAGCCTCAAATTTACTTCAAAGTTCAAAAAATCTAAAACTCAGGGGGTACAAAGTTACTGGTGCGACATTAGCTCTCTAGATAATGTGCACAAGCCACAGCGCGAAATTTTAACATCTCCAAAACATAACAGGTTTATTGATCATAAGCATCGAATAGGAGATGGGGTAAATTTTAACCCCTCCAAATACAAAGCAACACGTGGGCGAAACAAAAAGCGCGTGTCGGATGAAATCCGGCCACTCGAGCGCCACCATGAAGGATATGGAGCGGGAATACCTCAGAACCTGTAACATACAAGGATGGCAATTATTAATCAGAACAGTGGCAAATTAATGGCCCCATCCAAACAGGCACTTAAACTAACACGAGGCCGACTAGAAAATGCCACGAGGAGAGGCTTCACCTCCGCCATTTCGGGCCCTCCATCGTGGAGAAGCGAGCGAATGGCGTTTGCAGATATGCGCCAAATAACCACACTGCATTGGAGCACCTTAAAATGGCCGATGCGATGAGACAGCGAAGTGTGCCGAGGAGACGGATTAACATGCGCTGCGGCTCGAGCCGCGGCCCCCTGCCTGCCGCCCTGGTTGCCCCGCTCTCTTCCGCCCTCATGGCGAGGAGGAAGGAGCCGAAACGCTTCAAGAATTCGTCCCCTATTCACACAACAAACCGTCTCTAAAATGGCGGCGGCGCGGTTCGCACGCCAGGAGACTCGCGATCGATTGCCTCTTCCTTTCCAGAGGGAGGGGGGAGGGCGGATAAAACCCGCCGCCATTTAATCCCGTGACTCGACAAAGAATCAGCCGACAAACGACGACTGAATTTTAAAACAAGGCCACAACCACCCAGCCGACACCTGCTAGGCCTAGTTTGACGGGCGATTCTTATTTTGTTGGCAGCACACCAGAGTAGGAGTCAAATTGATTTGGTTAAAAAAAAATATCTAACGACCTTATAAATATCCGAGAAAACAAGAGGACGGTCGAGTAAAATGTCTTCCTCATCCACCCCCACCGACAAAACGTGCCCCTCAATAACTTGACATTTATCTTTTTTTAAATAATCTTTTACCCCTCTTTCTGACATATTGAGTTTCTATTGAAAAAACAGAAATAATTCGAGCGCCGTACCCGATCAGAGACAGATTTCTTACCGAAGCTAACGGCTGCGAAGAGGATACGCGCTCAGCTTTCAGGACAAGCGAAGCAAAATGGATCGCTCTGGTGTGGTAGCGACTGCTTTACCCACAAGCGCCAGCGCGTGCCGGTCCCGCCCAACTCCCACAATCCCAGCGCTGATTGGCGCACAGCCGGCTACGTCCCACAATCCGGTGACGTAACCTAAACGACCTCCTTCCAAATGGCCAACGCTCCTGTCAATCAAATACGTCAGCGGCCGCCCTTCCCTTTTTATAAAATTATATAATTTACATAATCTGCACGGTTTCTACTCGGTCTCTTTGTGTAATTGTTCTTTAAAACTGCTGATTAACATGGCCACATTCAGAAATATCGTCTCCTGGTGCTTTTTTGTTTTATACCTTTTTTTGCGAAACCATTAAACGACGACCAAACGGTGAAGAAGTGCGCGAGATGTCGCGATATTTGTCCCGCGCGTAGGCGGGCGGGTGGCGGGCAAATTGCTCAGCTTGTGTATGTGGGGGAGGAGTGGTCGGTGTAAGAATAATGGACACACATAGATTGGCGGAACCTTAGTGTGCCGTTAAAGCAGGATAGGGTAATACTGCGCATCTTGTGGTTTTGGTCTAACAGTTGGTAAGGATTCCTTCCTCTAATTTGCTGCAGGGAATTTTTCCGGGATGGGCACAGTGAGTGCAGTCCACGGTCGCATTCATTTTTAAAAAAAAGTTCCAACATATTTTCCTTAAATTAATTCTTGAGTTTAAGGTTTGTGGACTCTTTGTTCCTGGTTGGGGGATGGAATTAACAAAGGAAGCACGTTATGGTCTATGTCGGAGCAGTTGGTTACAAACTCGAAGTTTTACTCAGTGGGCCTTTATTGGATTTGAGTTCTTAGACTGGAGTGTATGAACTTTGAATTGAGTGAGACAAAAGACTCTTGGGTTACAGCTCATCTTTACTGCCTTACATCAAATATTGTAAATGCAGAAATCTGAAGGGAAATTCATGCCAGGGGAATTGTAATTTAGTAATATTTGGCTTTGCTTAATTTAAAATTTGGATAAGTTCTGAAAGGGTTGTGTGTTCCTGCTGTCACCCTTGATATTTTCCATTCTGTCCAGACAATGTTTAATGCCTAAAGAGTTAACAAAAGGGAAAATATCTTCGTAGGCTAGTATGAGGAACAGTAGTGGGTGACTGCTACTTGGGGCAGAATGGGACAGAATATGTACAGCAGAATTGTTCTGTAATGGACCATCACAAAATGAGATACATTAAAGTTGGGAATATAGCATTGTAAAATGTTGATTTGGTGTGAAGTTTATTGTAATTGGCACACATAACACATCATGAATGGAAAATATCTGAAGGTGCCTTACAAGAAAAATAGAAAATAAAATGACAACATACATAAAAAGGACACTTCTTTCAAGAGAACGGTGTCTGAAAACATATTTTAAAAGGTTGAGATTTTAAACTTGGGGAAATTATGAAGCATATGGTGTGAAATTGGAATGATTTGAGTGAGACCAAACAATTTGAGCTCAATGTGGTGGGAATGTATAACCATAATAGTAAGCAAGGATGATGCAAATGAAATATAACGGGGGGAAAAGTACTTGCATTTATATAGCACTTCCAATGACCTTGGATGTCCCAAAGGCCTTCACAGCCAAATAATTACTTTTGAGGTGTAATGTTTAGCATGGATACAGGGTATGGACTAAATTTTGAGTGTGTCTCTATTTCTTGCTGCCAATTAGATGTTATCACAGGAACTTAGAAAATAGGAGGAGGCCATTTCACCCTTTGAGCCTGCTCCGCCGTTCATTATGATCATGGCTGATCATCCATCTCAATGCCCTCATCACACCTCTTTCCCCCCCCCCCCCCCCCCCCCCGCATATCCTTTGATCTCTCGCCCCAAGTGCTATACCTAACTGCTTCTTGAAAACATACAATCTTTTGGCCGGCCTCAACTATTTTCTGTGGTAATGAATTCTACAGGCTTACCACTGCCTGGGTGAAGAAATTTCATAGAATTCCTACCATGCAGAAGGAGGCCTGTCGGCACGTCAAGTCTACCCTATACCCGGAACCTAACCTGCACATCCCTGGACACTAAGGGGCAATTATCATGGCCAATCCACCTAACCTTTTTTTTAATTATAAATTTAGAGTACCCAATCATTTATTTTCCAATTAAAGGGCAATTTAGTGTGGCCAATCCACCTAACCTGCACATCTTTGGGTTGAGGGGGTGAAACCCATGCAGACACTGGGAGAATGTGCAAACTCCACTCAGACAGTGACCCGGGGCCATAATTGTACCCGGGTCCTCAGCGCAGTAGACAGCAGTGCTAACCATGACACTACTGTGCTGCCCTCAATCCACCTAACCTGCACATCTTTGGACTGTGGGAGGAAACTGGAATACACGGAGGAAACCCATACAGACACGGGAAGAACATGCAAACTCCACACAGACAGTCATCTTAGGGCGGAATTGAACCCAGGTCCCAGGCGTCGTGAGGCAGCAATGCTCGCCACCGTGCTGTACGTCTCCTCATCTTTGTCCTAAATGATCTACTCCGTAACCTCAGATTGACATCTGGCTCTGGACATTCCAACCATCAGGAACATCCTTCTTGCATCTATCCTGCCTAGTCCTGTTAGAATGTTATAGGTTTCTATGAGATCCCGGTGGTGGTGAGCTGCCCTCTTGAATCATTGCCGTTTTTGTGGATTAGGCTGCACCTAAGTTGCCAGAGGTGCTTTACCTTATGTAATAATAATCTTTGTTGTCACAAGTAGGCTTACATTAATATTAATAAGCTTTATTGTCACAAGTAGGCTTACATTAACACTGCAATGAAGTTACTGTGAAAAACACTTAGTCGCCACATTCTGGCGCCTGTTCGAGTACACGGAGGGAGAATTCAGAATGTCCAAATTACCTAACAGCACGTCTTTCGGGACTTGTGGAAGGAAACTGGAGCACCCGGAGGAAACCCACACATTCACAGGGAGAACGTGCAGACTCCGCACACAGTGACCCAAGCCGGGAATCAAACCTGGGACCCTGGTGCTGTGAAGCAATAGTGCTAACCACTGTGCTACCATGCCGGTCTGCTTCTTTTGATTTGATTTATTATTGTCACCTGTATTAGTATGCAGTGAAAAGTATTGTGTATTGCATGCTATACATGCTGTACATGGAGAAGGAGGGAGAGACTGCAGAATGTAATTTTACAGTCATAGCTAGGGTATAGAGAAAAGATCAAATTAAGATCTTCTGGGAGGTGGAGGTCCTGGGTTTGGAAGATGCTGTTGAGTGCTAAATTGAAGACCGTATAGGACATTAAAATACAGTAACTAATAGTTAAAACAATGCAAATGTCTTGTTTTGTCACTTTTAGGTTTCGTTATAAAATTTAAGACAATTGAATGAAATTTAGGAAATGAAAATGATTTCTGCAAGAATTGAGACGTGGCTGGAAGCAACATGGCACCTCAAAGTTCCTTCACATTGGCTTCGAGCATGCGTCGAATGGATTCAACAGGAGAATCAAGGTGCTGCTTTAACACAGGCCCAAATCAACAAACAGGTTTTTGAGCAATGGCTTCTTACTGATCTCCGAGATCTGGAGAACCCAATTTTGCCAGTTGGAATCTCAGAAACGCAGAAATATGAGATCAGTGGATTTTACTGCTTGCAGATTGATTCCTTAGTCGATGTCAGCCAAGCTGCATACAGCCAACTGCAAAAAATCCGGGGAAAGGACACCACTAATGAACAAGTGACATCAACACACATATCCCAGAGACCTTGGGAAGCAAAACCAACCCGAATGTTGATGCTGCAATTAACAGATGGAGTTCAGGAGCTCCAAGGTATGGAGTACCAGCCTATTCCTGCTCTCAATAGCAGCCTTTCACCAGGCACAAAAGTCTTATTGATGGGTAATATCACCTGTCGATTAGGACTTCTGCTTCTTAAACCTGAAAATGTGAGGGTGCTAGGAGGAGAAGTGGAGTCTCTTGTTGACGAAAACTCCCAAAAGAGAATACTTGCAAGGTTAATTGGGGAACCATATGACACTGCTGTAACTAGAGTGAATGGTAATGATCAAAATAGAGCTGACAGGATTGATGGGATGGCACAGCTTTTGGGACCTTCAGATGATGAGCTGTTTGCTGGTTTTGATGAAGATGATCTAGTTTTAGAACCCAGGATGGATTCTGAAAGTGGGTATTGCAGTAAAACTGATGCTTCACTCAGTATTTCAAACTACACACAGCCTCCAACCAGTGCTTTAGATAACAGATGGCAAAGTATGGAATCCCAGAATCCAGAAATGTCCAGAGAATTTCAAAGTGAAAATAGAAAATTCTTAGATTATAATGATGAGGACTTTGACGAATTTCCCTTGGATGAACTGGATGATGATTTGTTCTTACAGGATGAAATGAATGCAGAATTTGAGCCTGATGGAGCAATGATTCAGTCCCCAAAATATCACAAACCCTTAGTAGAAGAACCTCACAGAGGTAATGCAAACCATGTTGCAGAATCAAACCACAGATCAAGTCCATGCCAAGAGCAAAATGTAAAAGCTGACAATACCTCTGGCTATAAATTACAAAGCCATGTTAAACATCTTGAAAGTGACATATATACTAAAAATGCAGGGCCAGGTTCCATGCTAAATAACTCAAATGCTCAAGAGTCTCACAATTTTTTGAAAAAAACAAGCGTTAGTCCTGTGGAAAGAAGAAATAATACAAATACTCTCACTATGGAACTGGAATATGAGCAGCAGAAATCTTTAGAGTTGTGTGGGTCCTTTGACAGTGGACCGAAGCATGATACTAATCCTGGAAATCTGTGCACCATGCCTGCAGTAGTTTCAGGTTCCTCCAGCAATGGAGGCATTTTTCATCAGGACTGTGTGAGACAAAACAATATGAATGGAAGAAAGTTCAGGAGTGGATCTGTAGAATTGAACTCTGAACCATTTACATATCTACATATTCTCTTAGACAAGAAACCTGATGTAATAACTGTGGTACAAATCAAAGGCTTCATTGTTACTTTGCTAAATAAACTCACAAGTAATGGTGGTCTGTGGAGTATTAAAGCTAGAATATCAGATGGTACTGCCTACATGGATGTAGAACTTGGTGATGATATTTTGAGAAGCTTAATTGGTTTCTCAGTTGCTGAAATGAGAGTCTCAATAAAATGTCCCAACCAACAGCAAAAGGTAACAGCGGGGTTGCAGAAATGCCAACAGGAGTTGGTAGACCTCTGTTGTCTAATGACTATTGAATTTAACCCAACTGTACCTACTTCCAGAGTTCTGGCTCTCCGTGAAGTAAGTCTAGAAGATCTACAGCATTTAGAACGTCGTGCATGTGAAGAAAGAACTGTGTTTAAATAATTAGGCAGGTGGAGTTTGAGGAATTTTTTGCCGTGTGCTCTGGCTTTACAGATTTGGAAGATTTTAAACATTAAAGATACATTCTTGTGTTGAACTTAAGAAATTGACTTCTGAAAAATAAACGTATTTTAATGACTTTCATTTCTTCATTGTTCAATTTCAAATGCTAGAATTCATGCTGTAGTTTGTTAAGAGTCTTTAGTGCCTTAGCAAACATAAGGACACATTTTAACCATTTAATTTGCCATTTGCCTGTTGTACATCTGCAGACTCTATTGACTTATTTCCTTGCCCTTACCACATCCCCTTTTTTCCTTTTATCTTTTTTACCCTTTTTATATAAACTTAAGAGTACCCAATTCATTTTTTCCAATTAAGGGGCAATTTAGCGAAGCCAATCCACCTACCGTGCACATCTTTCAGTTGTGGAGGCAGAACCCACGCAAACACGGGGAGAATGTGCAAACTCCACACGGACAGTGACCCAGAGCTGAGATTGAACCTGGGATCTCGGTGCCGTGAGGCAGCAATGCTAACCACTGCACCACCGTGCTGCCCTCTTTTTTTCTTTATCAATAAATTACCTATTATTAACCTCTTTAAAGCTTCTATTTTGATTGGGCATTTCCTTTCTAAAACAAAATTCTCCCGTTCTTTTTTATTTAATTATTTTGGTGATCTTAAATTCATGCTTTTCAGTTTAGCCATTCACTAACCAGGAGAATTAATTTTAGCATAGAACAGTACAGCACAGAACAGGCCCTTCGGCCCTCGATGTTGTGCCGAGCATTGTCCGAAACCAAGATCAAGCTATCCCACCCCCTGTCATTCTGCTGTGCTCCATGTGCCTGTCCAATAACCGCTTGAAAGTGCCCGACTCCACTATCACAGCAGGCAGTCCATTCCACACCCTAACCACTCTCTGAGTAAAGAACCTACCTCGGACATCCCTCCTATATCTCCCACCCTGAACCTTATAGTTATGCCCCCTTGTAACAGCTACATCCACCCGAGGAAATAGTCTCTGAACGTCCACTCCATCCCCCTCATCATCTTATAAACCTCTATTAAGTCGCCCCGCATCCTCCTCCGCTCCAAAGAGAAAAGCCCTAGCTCCCTCAATCTTTCCTCATAAGACCTATGACGGACCCTGGCACCCGGGAGGCAACAAACCGTCCATGAGTCTCTTCCGTTGCCACAGAACCGTCTATCTGTCCCTCTAACTATCGAGTCCCCAATAACTATTGCTCACCTGCTCTCCCTCCATCCCTTCTGAGCCATAGGGACGGACTCAGTACTGGAGATCCGTTCACCGTGGCTTACCCCTGGTAGGTCGTTCCCCTCAACAGCATCCAAAGTGGTATACTTGTTACTGAGGGGAACAACCACAGAGGATCCCTGCACTGACTGCTTCCTTCCAGCCCCTCTCACCGTCACCCATCTATCTTGACTCTTTGGAGTAACTATATCCCTGAAGCTACCATTTATGACCACCTCTGCCTCCCGAATGACCCAAAGTTCATCCAGCTCCAGTTCCTTTCTGAAGAGCTGAAGATGGGTGCACTTCCCACAGGTGAAATCAGCAGGGACGCTGATGGCGTCCCTCACCTCAAACATTCTGCAGGAGGAACATTGCACTGCCTACCCTGCCATCCCCTCTAGATAAACAAGAAAGAAAGAGCTTACCTGTTATTCACTCTACCCCTTAGTTTAGAGGAGGTGGAAGGGTGGGGACACTACAAGTGTAGTGTCTAGGGTTTAGGAACCGCCCAACTTAAATACAGGTAAAAATAAAATACTTAACCAGCAGCCACTGCGCCCCGCACGAGAACAGCAATCAGCTGTTATGGGCCCGCGCAAACAATTTAAATCTTTACTACTTACCCAGCAGTCATTCTGTCCTCACTCCGACCGGATTCAGCTGGACACTCCCAACAGTAAGTTTTTTTAAGAAATTACTCCCCTTCTCAGCAAGCACTCACTCAGCAACCACTGCGTCCTGCACGAGAACACCTCAGGGAAAAGAAAAACTACTTACCAGTCACCAGCCAATCACTTACCTGCAGGCTGTGATGTCACGGTTCAACTTCTTTCTACTTCTACCTGCCCTCGAGTCTCCCTCTTGATCTTTACTCGGCTGGGATCCTTACAGTGATTGGTTTTTTTTTGGTTAGAGGAGGAGGTAGGGAGGGAACCACTGAAGAAGCACCTTGAATTAGAACTATATTACCATTCCTTCACTTGCTGGGTCAAAATCCTGGCACTTCCTTCATAACAGTACTGTGGGTGTACCTACACAACATGGACTGCAGCAATTCAAGAAGGTGACTCACCACCACCTTTGCCCAGTACTAATGATCCCGGCTCTGGGTCACTGTTCGTGTGGAGTTTGCAGATTCTCCCCGTGTTTGCATGGGTTTCGCCCCCGCAACCCAAAGATGTGCAGGTTAGGTGGATTGGCCACGCTAAATTGCCCCTTAATTGGAAAAAATGAAGTGGCCAATCTAAATTTATTTTAAAAAAGAAATACATGGTGCCTGATTGGCTGAATATTTCCACCATGTTCTGTTTTTATTACAGATTTCCAGCATCTGCGGTGTTTTGCTTTTTTAGTAACGATGGACCATAATTTCAGACCGGGGGGAAGTATACAGAGCACTGGGTAGTCCCCAGAGATATGTTTTTCATATAAACAACCTGAACGTGGGGATAATTTCAGATTTTGCAGTTGTTAGGAAATTCAAAAATAATGAGGAGCTAAGCAACAGACTACAGGAGAACAGACTACTGGGCAGCACGGTAGCATTGTGGATAGCATAATTGCTTCACAGCTCCAGGGTCCCAGGTTCGATTCCGGCTTGGGTCACTGTCTGTGCGGAGTCTGCACATCCTCCCCGTGTGTGCGTGGGTTTCCTCCGGGTGCTCCGGTTTCCTCCCACAGTCCAAAGATGGCAGGTTAGATGGATTGGCCATGATAAATTGCCCTTAGTGTCCAAAATTTCCCTTAGTGTTGGGTGGGGTTACTGGGCTATGGGGATAGGGTGGAGGTGTGGACCTTGGGTAGGGTGCTCTTTCCAAGAGCCGGCGCAGACTCGATGGGCCGAATGGCCTCCTTCTGCACTGTAAATTCTATGAATCTATAAATATAGACAGTTGAAATTAGCTCAGAGAGGTGTGAAGCGCTTCATTTTATTAGGAATAATTAGGAGAGGCCATATCAACTTCGATTTTAATAGGGTGTAGGAAGAGAGGCCTAGGCTGCATGGACACATATCTTTGAAGTTGACAGGAAAAGTTGAGAAGCCTGTTATACAGGATCCTTGGCTGTATTAATTAAAAACTAAAGTACAAAAGCAACACTTACTCACACCCTGCTTCCTGGAAGGACGACATTCCATTCTGCCAGTTTCTCTGTCTCATGCAATCCTTCCCACAGCGCTTCAGATATTTCATTTTCCTTAACTGAGGATTCCCCACCCTCACCGTAGTTGACAGGGCCTTTTATGGGACCTGTCCATCCCATTTCTAGCTTTCATCCCTTCCCCTCTCTCTGAGAACCATGATAGAATTCCCCTATCCTACCACCCAATCAATCTTTGTATTGAATGGATCATTTCCACCACCTCCAGCATGTGGCATCACCACTTCTTCCCGTTCCAGCATTCCGGAGGGACCATTCCCACTGCAACACCCTGGTCCACTCCCCCTTCCCACAGCACCTGCGCACGCAAGCACAGGACATGCAACAGCTAACCTTTCAGCTCCTCTCTCACTGTCTAAGGCCCAAAACAATCCTTCCAGGTGAAGCAGCAATTTGTGTCCTTTCTTCAACTTAGTATATTGTATTCCTTGCTCACCATATGGTTTTCTTGACATTGGGAGATCAAATGCAGACTGGGTGACTGCTTTGCAGAACACCTGCGTTTAGTCTGCATACATGAACCTGAGCTTCCAGTTGCCTACCATTTTAATTCTGTCCAGTCTGTTCTCATGCTGATCTCTCTGTCCTTGGCCTCCTATAATTCTAAATGAAGGTCAATATAAATTTGATTAACAGCATATCAGCTTTCAATTAGGCACTCGACAGAAGTGCTTCACAGACTTTAGCGACTTGCGATCTACTTCAACAGTTATCCTAACATGACCCACCATCGTGGTATATCCCTTCCCCTACAGGGACATTCAAACATGTTGCAAATATATACCAAATACTGCCTGCCGGTGGTTAAAAGAATAAAAATGCATCCAGAACACTCCTGCACACTATTGTGAAAGTGATAGGTTTTAGGTTTCTTGGTACTTGGTTTAGCACTCATTTTAATATCCTAACCTCAAAATAAACAAAAAAGAATCGTTGGGTAAAGTAAATCAGATTATTTTAATTGTCACAGTTGTTATGTCTGAATAAATGCAACCTTCTGCTTAAGTTGAATTGCAACCTTCAACGAAGACCTGCTATGGTTGACGGTTGCTATGGTAGCAACAGTTTTTAAAAACATACAACACAGCTATCTAACTTGTGCAACTGCAGGTTGGATGCTGTAACGGATTAAGGGGAGGTTGGATGTTGTAAGGAGTTTGAGGGGTGATGTGGATGAGGAGGGGTGAGGGAGGTATTCCTGTTTGAGGTGTTGAACTGCTCCCCCCCCCCCCCCCCCTCCACTCCCTCAAACAAAGAACAAAGAAATGTACAGCACAGGAACAGGCCCTCCAAGCCCGTGCCGACCATGCTGCCTGACTAAACTACAATTTTCTACACTTCCTGGGTCCGTATCCTTCTATTCCCATCCTATTCATATATTTGTCAAGATGCCCCTTAAATGTCCCTATCGTCCCTGCTTCCACTACCTCCTCCGGTAGCGAGTTCCAGGCACCCACTACCCTCTGCGTAAAAAACTTGCCTCGTACATCTACTCTAAACCTTGCCCCTCTCACCTTAAACCTATGCCCCCTAGTAATTGACCCCTCTACCCTGGGGAAAAGCCTCTGACTATCCACTCTGTCTATGCCCCTCATAATTTTATATACCTCTATCAGGTCTCCCCTCAACCTCCTTCGTTCCAGTGAGAACAAACCGAGTTTATTCAACCGCTCCTCATAGCTAATGCCCTCCATACCAGGCAACATTCTGGTAAATCTCTTCTGCACCCTCTCTAAAGCCTCCACATCCTTCTGGTAGTGTGGCGACCAGAATTGAACACTATACTCCAAGTGTGGCCTAACTAAGGTTCTATACAGCTGCAACATGACTTGCCAATTCTTATACTCAATGCCCCGGCCAATGAAGGCAAGCATGCCGTATGCCTTCTTGACTACCTTCTCCACCTGTGTTGCCCCTTTCAATGACCTGTGGACCTGTACTCCTAGATCTCTTTGACTTTCAATACTCTTGAGGGTTCTACCATTCACTGTATATTCCCTACCTGCATTAGACCTTCCAAAATGCATTACCTCACATTTGTCCGGATTAAACTCCATCTGCCATCTCTCCGCCCAAGTCTCCAGACAATCTAAATCCTGCTGTATCCTCCGACAGTCCTCATCGCTATCCGCAATTCCACCAACCTTTGTGTCGTCTGCAAACTTACTAATCAGACCAGTTACATTTTCCTCCAAATCATTGATATATACTACAAAGAGCAAAGGTCCCAGCACTGATCCCTGTGGAACACCACTGGTCACAGCCCTCCAATTAGAAAAGCATCCCTCCATTGCTACTCGCTGCCTTCTATGGCCTAGCCAGTTCTGTATCCACCTTGCCAGCTCACCCCTGATCCCGTGTGACTTCATCTTTTGTACTAGTCTACCATGAGGGACCTTGTCAAAGGCCTTACTGAAGTCCATATAGACAACATCTACTGCCCTACCTGCATCAATCATCTTAGTGACCTCCTCGAAAAACTCTATCAAGTTAGTGAGACACGACCTCCCCTTCACAAAACCGTGCTGCCTCTCACTAATACGTCCATTTGCTTCCAAATGGGAGTAGATCCTGTCTCGAAGAATTCTCTCCAGTAATTTCCCTACCACTGAAGTAAGGCTCACCGGCCTGTAGTTCCCGGGATTATCCTTGCTACCCTTCTTAAACAGAGGAACAACATTGGCTATTCTCCAGTCCTCCGGGACAACCCCTGAAGACAGCGAGGATCCAAAGATTTCTGTCAAGGCCTCAGCAATTTCCTCTCCAGCCTCCTTCAGTATTCTGGGGTAGATCCCATCAGGCCCTGGGGACTTATCTACCTTAATATTTTTTAAGACACCCAACACCTCGTCCTTTTGGATCACAATGTGACCCAGGCTGTCTACACCCCCTTCTCCAGACTCAACATCTACCAATTCCTTCTCTTTGGTGAATACTGATGCAAAGTATTCATTTAGTACCTCGCCCATTTCCTCTGGCTCCACACATAGATTCCCTTGCCTATCCTTCAGTGGGCCAACCCTTTCCCTGGCTACCCTCTTGCTTTTTATGTACGTGTAAAAAGCCTGGGATTTTCCTTAACCCTATTTGCCAATGACTTTTCGTGACCCCTTCTAGCCCTCCTGACTCCTTGCTTAAGTTCCTTCCTACTTTCCTTATATTCCACGCAGGCTTTGTCTGTTCCCAGCCTTTTAGCCCTGACAAATGCCTCCTTTTTCTTTTTGACGAGGCCTACAATATCACTCGTCATCCAAGGTTCCCGAAAATTGCCGTATTTATCAACACAAACAGATGACGAGACAAACTCCCTCCCCTCCACTTCCTGCATTCAATTGCTCCCAGATTCTCATTCCTCTCAGCAGGCAGGCAGATAGGCGCTGGCCGCCGGCTCCCCATCCCCTGGAGAGCTCAATCCTTCCCAGGTTGCCACCCCCAACTACCTATTCACCTGCGTGTACTCTAGCTCTGCTACACCTCTCTCTCTGGAACCAAATTACAACATGGCAGCTATTGAGGTCAGGTCTCGTGAGATCTCCCCCACCCCACTACCACCGCTGGCACAATTGGCAACATTTCCAGTTCACCCAAAGCTGTAGCACCACTGGGACACAGCAACATTATCTCTCATTTTAATCTATTTGAATCTAGTAAGAAGTCTTACAACACCAGGTTAAAGTCCAAAGGCTTGTTTCGAATCACTAGCTTTTGGAGCTCAGCTCCTTCATCAGGCGAGCAAAGAGATGGGAACCCAACGTCTGCCCATCTCCCCGCCCCACCCCCGCCGCAGCACCCCTTATGCAGCCAGCCCAGTCCAGCCAATCCCTCGCACCCTTCTGACAGAGCCCCGAGGCAAGTTGAAACATTGTGAACATGTGTTTATTGTGCAATGGTGAACACATATATACAGGTTTGTGCCCTAGCCCCTATCACTGTGTGTTGCATCCGTGCCAACTTTAAAAAAAACATTTTTAGAGTACCCCATTTATTTTTTCCAATTAAGGGGTAATTTAGTGTGGCCAATCCACCTATGCTGCACATCTTTGGGTTCTGGGGACGAAACCCACGCAAACACGGGGAGAATGTGCAAACTTCACATGGACAGTGACCCAGAGCCGGGATCGAACCTGGGACCTCGGCGTGTTGAGGCAGTTGTGCTAACCACTGCACCACCGTGCTGCCCTTACATCTGTGCCAACGTAACTGGTGACTACCTTTTGGCCTGATGGGCCCGAATGCTACGTCTAGGTGGATCCCCAAGCGGTATATCAGGAGTGGAGACAGCCTACTGCGATTCCCGCACTGTGACCTGAGTCCTGTTATGGGCCAGGTTTTAGAGAACCTCAAAGTGTATCGTGGAGTTCACCTGACCCACAACCTTTAATAGATTGTGGTATGGGGAACACACGGCCCACTCTACAGGTGCGGTACAGCAGAAATGGAAAAGTATTTTTTAAAGCAAAACAATGTGTATTCTATGAACTCAAGTTAACCTTTTTAAAACATACAGTGCACATCTTAGCAACCATTAATTCAAATACAACCCCTAAAGAATACAACACTGGGTAATCCTTAATAACTTCCCAAACAACATCCAGAAGACAAAAGAAACACCTTTTAACAGAAGCACATTAGGTTTACATTCACTACTGAGAACATTTATAATTCGGAATTCACCAAATGATCAAGAGATAGTCTTTTCATGGCAGAGAGATCAACAGTACACCTGCTTGGTCTGGCTTCAGCTCCAACACTGAAAACGAAACTAAAACACACCCTGTAGCAAACAGCCTAAAACGAAAGTAAAAAGCTGACAGACATCCCAGCTCCACCCACTTTCTGACATCACTGCTGTAGTAAACACCCATTTCTTAAAGGTACTCTCACTACAGATATTTATATACACACCCATTTATAAACACCCATTTCTTAAAGGTACTCTCACATGACAATCCCCTTTGACGACCATCTTCTGGGACTACCGGGCCTGGATGGGTGCAGTTGTTGCTCGGGTATCCCAGTTGCCATGGTGCTTTCCTGTTCTGCCCGCTGCCCATCAGAGGCGCCAGGGACAGGAGGAGGGGTGTTCGATGCACTGTAGTGTTCCGGCAGCAGTCCTCGGCTTGGGCCCCATCACTTCCTCCTCCCTCGGGCTGCTTGAAGGCCCATGGGCAACTCCATGGCACAGGGATCCGAGTGGAGCTAACCCCTGAGGCTCCTCATCACCTGGTGCTCCCAGTCCTGAAGACTATGTACCTCTGGGTTTGTGCCATGTCAGCCAGTGCCTGGGCTATACCGGCGACGCCCTCAGCCATGACCCGCTGTGACTGGGACACGCTCTGGAGCACTGCTGCAATGTCCAGGTGGCCCTGGTACATGGCTGTGTGTGAGAGGGCAGCTCTGTCCAGGGCTTTGTCTACTGCCCGCACAGAGTGCCACAGGATTTGGACATCTTGACCCATGGCCGATACATTCACCCCCAAGGCCTTCACCATGGATACCACCTGTGTGATGTCGGCCTGGACGGTACATATGGTTGGCACCACCTCATGCTTCTGCAGGCGGTTGAATCCTCCCAACTGCAGGTGCTGTATGGTTGCTGACAGCCCCTCATGCAGCCCCTTGGTCTGTGACTGCATCTCCACTATCCATGGGACCGCCACTTCGAGAAGCCCAAAACTCGTCTGGATGGCAGCTAGTCCCTGGCGTCGGGCTGCCCTCCGACCGTCCGCCCCTCAGGGGTTCGTGTCTATGGGGAAGGTGATGGGGCAGTTGCGGAAGGCCAGAGGGGCAGTATATGAGTATGGTGAGAAGGCGAGTGGGATTCTGGCCCACAAGCTGAGGAAGCAAGAAGTGGTGAAGGAGATTGACAGAGTAAAAAATGAGTTAGGAAGGGTGGTGTTGGACCAGTGGGGGTTAACAGTGCGTATGAGGCTTGTTACAGGAGATTGTATGAATTGGAGCCGCCGGCTGGGGGAGGGAGGAGGAACCCTGCGGTTCCTGGATGGATGGAGTTTCTTAGGGTGGACGAGGAGTTGGTGCAAGGTTTTGTGGCCCCCATTGGTTTGAAGGAGGTGATGGAGAGTTTGGGGGTGATGCAGACAGAGAAGGCCCCGGGCCCGGATGAGTTCCTGGTGGAGTTTTATAAAAGGTTAGAGGGGGGGAACCGGGGACCACGGTTGGTGAGGGCACACAATAAGGCTAGGGAGAGGGGAGAACACCCCCCTACACTATCGCAGGCATCCATCTCTTTGATATTGAAAAAGGACAAGGATCCGTAGCAGTGTGGGTCTGTCCAATATCGCTATTGAATGTAGACGGCAAGTTGCTGGTGAAGGTTCTGGCTTCGCGAATTGAGGGCTGCATGCAGGGGTGATAGGCGAGGATCAAACAGGGTTTGTGAAAGGGAGACAGTTGTCGGCGAATGTAAGGGGGCTGCTCAATGTAATTATGATGCCTCCGGAGGCCCAGGAGGTGGAGGTGGCTGTGGCGATAGACACGGAGAAGGCTTTTGATCGGGTGGAATGAGAATATCTGTGGGAGGTGCTGGGGTGGTTTGGGTTCAGACAGGGGTTTGTGGACTGGGTCTGGTTGCTGTACAGGACACCGGCCGCAAGTGTGCAGACGAACCGGGTGAGTTTGGTATATTTTGGGCTGCGATGGGGGAGGAGGCAGGGGTGTCCACTCGCCCCATTGTTCTTTGCCTTGGCTATAGATCCATTGGCAATGACGCTTAGAGCGTCAAGGGATTGGAAAGGGATAGTGCGGGGAGCGCGTGGGGGGGGGGGGGGGGGGGGGGGTTGAGCACAGTGTTTCACTGAATGCAGACAATCTGTTGTTACATAGTTTGGTGGCAATAGGGACATTATGGGGATCTTGGAGGACTTTGAGACCAGAGGGCAGGAGGAGAGGTTAAGGCAGCTGCCATTCAAGATAGTGGGGGAGAGTTTTAGATACTTGGGCATCCAGGTGACACGGGGTTGGGCACAGCTGTACAAGTTAAATTTGACTCGGCTAGTGGAGTAGATGAAGGGGGATTTTAAGAGGTGGGATGTACTGCCACTGTTGATGGCGGGATTGGTGCAGACGGTGAAGATGCCGGTGCTGCCAAGGTTCCTGTTCGTATTTCAGAACCTCACGAAGTTTGACCCGAAGTCGTTCTTTAAAAAGGTTAATGAGCTGATCTCTGTGTTGTCTGTGGTTTATGGAGCGGAGGTGAGGAGGTGGGGGGGCTGGAGTTGCCGAATATAATGAACTACTACTGGGCGGCGAACATCACCATGATTAGGGAATGGGTAGTGGAGGAGGGGTCGGCATGGGGGTAGATGGAGGCTTTTTGTAGGGGAACGAGCTTTGGGCATTGTTAATAGCGCCTCTGCCACACAATGTACTGTGATGGTTGACCAAAAATTTTCAATAAAATATTTTTTTTTTTAAAAAGCAAAGCACAAATCTGCCACTCGCCACAATAAAGGCCCTTGAAAATGCAAAAAAAACAAAAACAAATTGCGCCTCTGCTGTTCTTGCTGGCCAGGTACTCCGGGAGCCCAATGGTTGTGTTGGCCTAGAGGGTGTGGGGACAGTGGAGGCATCATTTGGGTCTGGAAGGTGCCTTGGTGTGGGCACCAATCTGTGACAATCATAGGTTTGCACCGGTGGTCTGGATGCGAGGTTTCAGGGGTGGCGGTAGGTAGGGACTGAGCGATTCAATGACCTATTTGTAGTGGGCAGTTTTGCTAAATTAGAGGACCTGGAGGAAGAGTATGAGCTGACCAGGCGGATCGGTTTCAGGTACCTGCACGTTCGGGATTTTGTGAAGAGAGAGGTGATGGCTTTTCCTGGGTTATTGTCCTTGTGGTTGCAAGGCAAGGTGCTGTCGAAGGAGGAGATATGGGAGCGGAAGGTGTCTGAGGTCTATAAGGAGCTGGTGGATTGGGAGGGGACCCCGGTGGGGCAGCACGGTAACACAGTGGTTCGCACAGTTGCTTCACAGCTCCAGGGTCCCAGGTTCGATTCCGGCCTGGGTCACTGTCTGTGCGGAGTCTGCACGTTCTCCCCGTGACTGCGTGGGTTTCCTCCGGGTGCTCCGGTTTCCTCCCACAGTCCAAAGGTATGCAGGTTAGGTGGATTGGCCATGATAAATTGCCCTTAGTGTCAAAAAAGGTTAGGTGGGGTTACTGGGTTACGGGGATACGGTGGAGGCATGGGCTTGGATGGGTGCTCTTTCCAAGGGCCAGTGCAAACTCAATGGGCCAAATGGCCTTTTTTGCACTGGAAATTCTATGAGAAAGCGTAAGTGGGAGGAGGCGTTGGGAGCGGAGGTGGAGGCCAGAACGTGGGCTGAGGCCCTGCGGAGGGTGAATGCGACCTCATTGAGTGGGAGGCTCAGTTTTATTCAGTTTAAACTACTTCACAGGCACATATGATGATAATGCGGATGAGCAATTTTTTTGAGGGGGTAGAGGACTGTTGAGGGGAAAAGGGAGGGGAAGGGAGAAGGGGTTTAAAATGGGGAAGGTAGGATGGGAGAAGGGGGCTAGAGTGGGGAGCGGGGGGAGGGGGGGAAGTGGGTGTTGGTTATTTCTAATGTTGTATAATTTTGTTTCTGCTTCGATCTGATTTTATGAAAATGCCTGAATACAATATTTTTTTCAATAAACAGTTCATGAATTGTTCCGGGAGCGGCGGCAATTTTGTTTTCGTAGAAGTTCACCAATTCAGTCCTGACGTCAACACTTAGCCCCTGAAACGGAAAATCACGCCCAACATTTCAGGTCGATGAGAGAACACAGGCTGTATTCTTCTTCACTTATAGAGTCGACCTTGATATGTTCTTTTGATTCACCTGATGTTCCTTCTGAAATCTTTTCATTCAAATCCAATGAATCTTCATTCTTGGCTCAATAATAGCTTTTGAGTAATGAGTGGTACTGAATATATCAATACTTTCACAACATAGGAAATGAACAAAACTATATCCCTCAGAAAAATAAGTCTCCAGCATTTCAATTGAATTTTCTAATCCAAAACCCGAGTAGACAGCAGGCAGCATGGTAGCACAAGTGGCTAGCACTGTGGCTTCACTGCGCCATGGTCCCGGGTTCGATTCCCGGCTTGGGTTACTGTCTGTGAGGAGTCTGCACGTTTTCCCCGTGTCTGCGTGGGTTTCCTCCGGGCGCTTCGGTTTCATCCCACAGTCCAAAGATGTGCAGGTTAGGTGGATTGGCCATGCTAAATTGCCCTTAGTGTCCAAAAAGGTCAGGTGGGGTTACTGGGTTACGGGGATAGGGTGGAGGTGTGGGCATAAGTGGAGTGCTCTTTTCAAGGGCTGATGCAGACTCGATGGGTCAAATGGCTTCCTTTTGCACTGTAAATTCTATGATTCTGTGTTTCAAAAAAGAATGGCCATCATGTGGTTTATGAGAAAAGTGTAAATGTGCACCAACGTTTTGCCCCAGCCTTCACTGAAAAAAAGAGGGCCGCACACCTTTCTCCAGGTGCTTTGTATTGCATGGATCAAAAAATTGTTATACTCAGGGCGGGATTCTTCGGCCATGCCCACCCGGCAACCGAAAATTCCCGCCTGAGGTCCCAATAGTCCCCATCCCGTCCGTGGCGATCTTGCAACGGGTGCGTCCGAAGAATCCAGTCCTTAGTTCACTATGTACCTAAATGTTAAATCAAGCTTTAAAATATTGAGGGCAGTGCGGTGGTATAGTGGTTAGCACTGCTGCCTCACAGCCCCAGGGTTCAATTCTGGGCTTGGATGACTGTCTGTGTGGAGTTTACACTTTCTCCCCTTCCTCCGGGTGCTCCGGGTTTCTCCCACAGTCCAAAGATTTAGGTTAGGTGGATTGGCCATGCTAATTTGTCCCTTAAGAATCCAAAGACGTGCAGGTTAGGTGGGGTTATGGGGATAGGGCAGTGGAGTGGGTGGTGAAAATTGAAGTGGATGGTTTCACAGGCGGATAAGTTTGCCTTTTTAGGTGGTAGTTGTAATGCCAAAGTAACAGAAGGCGCTAGCTGTAATGCCAAAGTTAGAAGAAGGATAGAAATAGCCAGAAGTAATTTTATGATGGTGAAGGCTGTGTTAACAACAAGAAAACTCAAACTTGTAACAAGGAAACGAGGAAGAAACTCATAAGATGCAACATTCTATCCTCTTTCCTGTTTGCCTTGGAGGACTGGACAGTAAATAAAGATCTGTGGAAAAAAATAGGGGCCTTTGAAATGTGGATGCTAAGAAATATGCTCAAAAATCCATATACAGACCATAACACCCAGCAAGAGGTGCTTGAAAGTGTAAGAACTTAAAGAATTCTTAAAAAGTGACATCCCGAAAAGAAAATGTCACTATTTCAACCATTTGATCAGAGCTGAAAATCTAAAGAGAACTCTGCAACAGGGAAAAGAGGACAGCAGAAAGAGGAATTGACCTTAAGACCATAAGACATAGGAGCAGAATTAGGCCACTTGGCCCATCGCGTCTGCACCACCATTCAATCATGGCTAATATTTTCTCATCCCCATTTTCCTGCCTTCTCCCCATATTGGGTCACTGTCTGTGCGGAGTCTGCACGTTCTCCCCGTATGTGCGTGGGTTTCCTCCGGGTGTTCCGGTTTCCTCCCACAGTCCAAAGATGTGCAGGTTAGGTGGATTGGCCATGCTAAATTGCCCTTAGTGTCCAAAATTGTCCTTAGTGTTGGGTGGGGTTACTGGGTTATGGGGTATGGGGATAGCGTGGAGGTGTGGGCTTGGGTAGGGTGCTCTTTCCAAGAGCCGGTGCAGACTCGATGGGCCGAATGGCCTCCTGCACTGTAACGTCTATGAAATAACCCCTAATGGATGATATACGTCACAGAGCAATTGCAGATTAGCTACAGGATGTGTGAGGAAAGTGCAAGACAGCGAGTGTTGTTCCATGGCAGCAGATCCCCTGGTAGGAGTAGCTACAAGTAGCAACAGCAGCATGACATGACAAATAGGTCCTTTCGGACTTTTATCCAAAATTACCCATTTCTTCTTTGGAAAATTAGGTACAGTGTCAGATTTTTCAAAATTCCCTAAATAAATTATTAAATGTCATTGAACTATCACTGAACAAAAAGTATAGATTAATTCAACCTAAATCCGTTGTTTATTGCAATGGTAAAAAATAATGAACATCTATCCAGCACAGATTAATACCACCAATCTTAAAGAGTAGTCCCAATTAACATACATCCTGCAAGCAAAAAAGCTTTGTGATGACCTATGATCAATGAATGCCACAGGTGAAGTATCCTGTCAGACAATGAGTCTTCTGTTTATATTATACATTTGTCAAGTAAAATTAGAAATATGTTCCTAAATACTGACTTAAGCAGCTATATTCATGGGGTTATTGAGGAGTTTATTCAGTACTGTTGTTATGCATCCTTTCTTATTCATAATGCCTTCTATTATTACACATGTGAACACTGAAGTAAATACAAGATAAAAAGAACTTGCCTTTATATAATGCCACTCACAACTTCAGCACAATGTAAAATGCTTTATAATCAATGAAGTATGTTTGAAGTCAGGGCAGCACGGTGGCGCAGTGGTTAGCATTGCTGTCTCACGGCACCAAGGTCCCAGGTTCAATCCTGGCTCTGGGTCACTCTCCGTGTGGAGTTTGCACATTCTCCCCGTGTTTGTGTGGGTTTCGCCCCTACAACCCAAAGATGTGAAAGGTAGGTGGATTGGCCACGCTAAATTGCCCCTTAATTGGAAAAAATGAATTGGGTACTCTAAATTTTTTTATTTTTATAAAGTATGTTTGAAGTCAGTCACTTGTTATATTCGGAAACATGGCAGTAACCGTGTACAGAGCAAGACCCTGCATAAGATGGTGTGTTACGGCCAGGTGAGAACTGTTGGAATGGCTCCCATCCCTACCTCTCAACAGCAGCAACAAGTGTTTTAAAACTAATTCTCTTGTCAATATAGCCAGTATTTAAAAATAACATTTTATTAAGGCATTTATGATTTTATAACAACAATTACAAATGTAAACATAATTCTGTAAATAACACCCCCCTCCCAACCAACAACCATACCCAGCCAACATGACTTACACACACAGTTCCCCAGTCCCTCCCCCTCCACTCGCTGATCACGCCTCAACTAAACTAGACTAAACTATCTCCTCCTACCCCCCTCATTCCCTAACCCCTCTTACAGTATCTGCTAACAGTTTAATTTTCCCCAAAGAAGTCGATAAACGGCTGCCACCTCCGGACGAACCCTAACGTTGATCCTTTTAGGGGGAACTTGATTTTCTCAAGCCTCAGAAACCCAGCCATGTCGCTAACTCATACCCCCGATTTCGGAGGCTCCGAGTCCCTCCACGCCAATAAGATCCAAGGAGGCAAAGGCCAGAAGGTCAACCTCTCTCGTCCCCGGGACTCCCAGGTTTTCCAACACTCCAAAAATCGCCACTTCTGCACTCGGTGCCACCTTGTCTTTAAAACCGTGGACATGACATCGGCTATTCCCTGCCAGAATCCCCTAAGCTTCGGACATGCTCAAAACATAGGGACATGGTTGGCAAGCCCTCCCGAACACCGCCCACAAGTGTCCTCCACCCCTTCAAAAAACCTGCTCATCCGGGCCACCGTCATGTGTGCCCGGTGAACCACCTTAAATTGTATCAGGCTGAGCCTGGCACATGATGAAGACATGTTGACACTGCTCAGAGCATCCTCCCATAGACCTGTCTCTAGCTCCTTACCCAGTCATCTTCTCACTTATGCTTTACCTCCCCTATCTGGGTTCCCTCCCACTCCATGAGCTCATCATAAATTTCCGAGACCTTCCCCTCCCCGACTCCCGTTTTTGAAACTACCTTATCCTGTATCTCCTGGGAAGTTGAAGTGGAAAGGTTGAAACCTGCCTTCGTACAAAGTCCCTCACCTGCAGATAACAAAACCCATTCCATTCTGGCAGTTAAAACTCCTCCTCCAGATCCTCCAAATATGGAAAGCGCCCATCAGTAAACAGGTCCTCCAGCCTCTCAATCCCTGCTCTCTGCCACCTCCTAAACCCCCACCAGCCTCCTCGGCACGAACCGGTGGTTCTCACAAATTGGAGCCCACAGCGACAAACCCTCCACTCCCATATGCTTCCGCCACTGCCCCCAAACCCTCAGAGCTGCCACTACCACCAGGCTTGTGGAGTACCGAGCCGGCGGTAATGGCAGAGGTGCTGTTACCAATGACCCCAAACTTGTGCCACTACATGATGCCGCCTCCACCCGCTCCCACACCAAATCGTCCCCCACTACCCACTTCCTAATCATAGCTATATTTGCTGCCCAATAATAATTCCTAAAGTTCAGTCAGGCCAGCCCCCCCTCGGCTCCGCTCCAATAGAACCTTTTTTACTCGCGGGGTTTTACCCGCCCACACAAACCCAGAGATCAGTGCATTGACCCTCTTAAAAAGCTTTTGGGATAAAAATAGGGAAACACTGGAAAATAAACAAAAACCGTCATTTTCACGGTCTGTACCCTCCCCGCCAGTGACAACATCCCACCTCTGAAAGTCCTCTTTCATTTGCTCAACCAACCGTGGGCACCAATCCTGCCTCCTCGCTTGGATCACAAAAACCTCACTCTTACACATATTCAATTTATACCCAGAGAACAGGCCATATTCCCCAGGATCCGCATAATCTCTCCCATTCCCCACTAACGGGTCAGAAATATGCAGAGGTAGATCGTCCGCATATAATGAGACCCTGTGCTCCACACAACCCCCCCCCCCCCCCCCCCCACCGCCTGCCCCCGGACTAACACCTTCCAGTCCTTTGATGCTATCAGTGCCAGAGCCAACGGCTCTATAGCCAAGGCAAACAACAATGGAGAGATTGAACATCTCTGCCTCGCCCCCGGTACAGTCTAAAATACTCCAAGCTCACTCAGTTCATCAGCACACTAGTACAGCAACGGGACCCAATCTACAAAGCCCTGCCCAAACCCAAACCGCCCCGAGGACCTCCCACAGATAATCCCACTCCACCCGGTTGAAGGGCTTTTCCGTGGCCATAGCGACCACTACCTCTACCTCTCTACCCTCGGAGGGCATCATGATAACATTCAAGAGCCTTTTAACGTTGGTCGTTAACTGCCTTCCTTTGACAAATCCCATCTGGTCCTCCCCTATCATCCCTGGGACACAATCTTCTATTCTCGAGGCCAAAATCTTGGCCAGCAATTTAGCGATTACATCAGAAGGGAGATTGGCCTGTACGACCCACATTGTTCTGCGTCCTTCTCTCGCTTCAGAATCAGAGAGATTGCAGCCTGTTGGGGGAACGACACCTCACTCGCTAGCCTCATTAAACGCCCTAACTAGCAAGGGCCTCAGCATCCGGGCAGCACGGTAGCATTGTGGATAGCACAATTGCTTCACAGCTCCAGGGTCCCAGGTTCGATTCCTGATTTGGGTCACTGTCTGTGCGGAGTCTGCACATCCTCCCCGTGTGTGCGTGGGTTTCCTCCGGGTGCTCTGGTTTCCTCCCACAGTCCAAAGATGTGCGGGTTAGGTGGATTGGCCATACTAAATTGCCCATAGTGTCCAAAATTGACCTTAGTGTTGGGTGGGGTTACTGGGTTATGGGGATAGGGTGGAGGTGTGGACCTTGGGTAGGGTGCTCTTTCCAAGAGCCGGTGCAGACTCGATGGGCCGAATGGCCTCCTTCTGCACTGTAAATTCTATGATCTATGATCCCAGAAAACATCTTATAGAATTCCACTGGGTATCCGTCCAGCCCCGGGGCCTTGCCCGACTGCATAGCCTCCAATCCCTCCACTACTTCAAAGAGCTCGATCGGTGCTCCGAGACCCTCCATCAATCCTTCCTCCATCCTCGGAAACTCCAGTCCTTCCAAAAACCGCCTCACCCCCTCCATCCCAGCTGGGGGTTCTGACCCGTACAGCCGACAATAAAATTCCTTGAAGACCCCATTCACCCCGGCTGGGTCCAAGATCATGTTCCCCCCCACTATCATTCACTCCCCCTATCTCTCTAGCTGCCTCACGTTTCCTGAGCTGGTGTGCTAGCGTCCTGTTGGCCTTCTCCCCATACTCATATACCGGCCCTCTCGCCTTCCTCAACTGCCCCGCAACCTTACCTGTAGTTAACAAACCAAACTCCTCTGCAGCTTTTGCTGCTCCTTCTACGGCCCTGCCTCCGGGGCCTCTGAATATCTCCTATCCACCTGCAGAAACTCCCTGACCAGCCTGTCCATTGCCTCGTCAGGGGCACCCCCCCCCCCCCCCCATCCCCCGCCCCCCGATCAACCATAACCTTTCTTAGGCCATCCTCCATCCCGCGCCTCTTCAGGCCCGCCCCCAGGTGCCCACCATCATCGACCCTCATCCTGTCGCCAATCGCCAATTCCTCCCCTGTCAGCAGATCTACACCCCCCTCCCTCTCCCTCCGCCCCATAACAAAATAACAGTCCCAACCCCCATCATCAAACTTATCACCTGAATATAGTGAGTGTTAACGATTTAGGTGTTGGAGATGTAAAAGACACACACAGACAAGTTTTTTTGTCAATTCTAAAAGAAAACATAAATGGGCTGGATTCTCCGATTTGAAGACTAACTGTTGACGTTGGTGTGGGAACAGTGGCGTTTTACCCCCAAAAAATCGGCGCCAAAGCTGCACTGATCCTCCTTCTGGTGGGGGGCTAGCCCCTGGCTTTACCTGCGATACGGCTGGAGAATTGCTGGGTCCGTGGTCGTGCAACATGACGCTGGCTGCGCGTGGACCTGGCCTGCCAATAACTGCCCCCTTTGGCCAGGCTCACCACCCCCGGACCACCCCCCACCAATGCCCCCAGCTCCCGCCAAAGCCACCCCTGCCTTCCACCCGACTGTGGCAGCGCTGGACTCAGTCCACAGCCGCCACGCCGGGTTCACAAAAATAAAAAGGACAAGTGTTCCATGCCATTGGGAACTCGGCCCATTGGAGGTGAAGCATCGGGGTAGGTGACATCATGAGGCCGTCCCGATAGCGTGCAGCGTACTTGCATTTTCGAGGGGGCGGAGCATTGCAAAAGCGGCGCTGCCCACGATTTCGGCGCAAACAGTAATTCTCCGGCCGATTGCCAACCACGATTTCAGCATCGGTGATCGGAGAATCCCGCTCAATTTATTGCCCTTAATACCCAATAAATAAAAAATCATAAACAACACCCAACTTCACATTCACACACGCACCCAAGAGACTCACACACAGACACAAAAGTAGCTCACAAGAAGTTGAAAAGCAAGTTTGAAATGTTTAAGAATGTCCAAACAAAAGTGCTAAATCGCTTGCTTTTAAAGCAGACCATGGCAGGCCAGCAGCGCGGGTTCAATTCCTGTACCAGCCTCCCCGAACAGGTGCCAGAATGTGGCGACTAGGGGCTTTTCACAGTAACTTCATTTGAAGCTTGCTTGTGACAATAAGCGATTTTCATTTCATTTCATTTCACCATGCACGGATCCTATAGGTTGTTGTTTTAGATTGTTTCAGGCCATGTTCGGTGATTTTTGGATTCTGCGCAGAGACACAGAGGTGTTGGTGGACAATCTTTGTCTTTTCCTCTGAAGTCAGCAGCTGTTGGTTTATGTTGAAGTAACTGCCTGCAGAGTTTAGCTGCTCAGATACAGGCAGTATACACGTTTGCAGTTTGTTAGAGAGAGAGAGAGAGGAGGATCACAAGTTCTCTTCTCATTGTTACCCATTCTCTGTGACTGAGTCACTCTGGAAAAGCTGTTTCTTTTTAAAGGGGTAGCCAGATTACCTCTCTTCACAACCTAGCCAGTTACCAAATATGGTCACAGCGGGGTAGTCCACCATCTTTCAGGTGTATTATTTATGTGTTAATTGTAGCGAGTTGTCTGAATGGTCCAGGGTGGAGACCCTCCTCAGCCAGTGTTAATTATCCACAATGATCATATTGAATGATGAGTGGAGCCCTCTCTCAGCCAAGATCCATTGTTCTAAGTGATGAATTCAAGTAATCAGACCACACCCATCTGAATAAACAGATCTCATCTGGATGTCTGAGTAATTCAGGGGATGATCAGTCGCACTTGTTTAAGCTGATTGTTGTGGTGGTCCACATCCAGACAGCACATCTCCTTTCTGATAGCTTTGTAATTTGCAATGTGAAATCATGTATATTTTCGACCACTTTATGAATTGCTGTTTAGGTCACTTAAAAATACAGTTGTTAGGGACTTCTGGTGGTGGCATGTAAAAGGAGCTCGCACGCAAGGTTGCTCCCGCCAGAGACCTCGGTTTTTGGCCCTTTTAGCAGTTCCCGGGAGTAATTTGGGGACAGATCCGTCCCATTTGATTGTCTTTTACAAGAAGATGTCAAAGAATACAAAAAGGAACACTGGAAGCAAGGTTACGAGAGGTAGTCCTTCATAGAAATTGGAAGCAAAGACCATTGGGAACAAAGATGGCGGAGACAAGCTTGACATATGGGGATGTACCTATTTTGGTGGATAAGCTAACAAAGGTAGGGCAGCATGGTGGCACAGTGGTTAGCACTGGGAATACGGCGCTGAGGACCCGGGTTCGAATCCTGGCCCCGGGTCACTGTCCGTGTGGAGTTTGCACATTCTCCCGTGTCTGCGTTGGTTTCACCCCCACAACCCAAAGATGTGCTGCTTAGATGGATTGGCCACGCTAAATTGCACCTTAATTGGAAAAAAAATAATTGGGTACCCTAAATTTATTTTTAAAAGCTAACAAAGATAATGATGTGCCGACTTTGAATGGTGACAATTTGGCACGCATTTTTAGAGGCAAGGAAGGGAGATGTTGGAGACCCTCAAAAAGCTGTTGGGGATCCATTGGTCCTGATAAAGGAGGCATTGGGAAAGACATTGGAGACAGTGCAGAAGCATGGTGAGGTGTTGACGGGGGTAGAGGAAACCCTGTCATGATACAGCAACCAGATCGCTTCATTAGAAGTGGAGCTGCTGGTGGTGGAGGACAGGAACAAGGACCTGAGGGCTAAGTTTGACGACCTGGTGACGAGGTCAAGGAGGCAGATCTTCAGGCTTGTGAGGTTGCCGGAGGGGGTGGAGGGCCCAAAGCCAACCGAATACTTTTCTGCGTTGTTTGCAAGGCTGTTGGGTGAGGAGGATCAGCCCCCCCCCCTCCACTTGAGCTGGATAGGGCCCACAGGTCCCTCTAAGTGAAACCATGAGCAACTGAGCCACCACGAGCAGTGATAGTATGCTTCATAACTATTGGATGAAAGAGAGGGTCCTGAAATGGGCAAAAGGAAGTCCAGAGGTGCGGTGGGAAGGCAACAGTGTTCAAATCTACCAAGATATTATTATTATTAATATTATTATTATGTCGGCTATGTCCGCAGGATCAGTCTGGTCTCACGACCAGAAAGTGGGCGCCGCCCCCGCATCGATCCTCTGTCTGGTGGGGGGCTAATTGTAACCAGCCTCGCCACCCCTGGACCACTCCCCACCAGACCCCCCAGCCCCCGCCAAGGCCCCCCTGCCATCGGAACGACTCCCCCCCGAATGTGGCAGCACTGGACTCAGTCCCCAGCCACCATGCGAGGTCCTTGAACGATGTGAGCACACGCGAGTGACACCGTTGGGGACTTGGCACATTGGGGGCGGAGCATCGGGGCAGGGCCTCAGGTGACATCCTGAGGCCGTCCATACAGCATGCGGCGTACTGCCGTTTTTGAGGGGGGCGCAGCATCGCAAAAATGGCGCCGCCGGGATTCTGGTGCAAACGGGGATTCTCTGGCCGATCGCCGAACGCGATTTCGGCATCGACGATTGGAGAATACAGCCATGGTTTTTAAAAAATAAATTTAAAGTATCCACTTCATTTTCTTTCCAATTAAGGGGCAATTTAGCGTGGCCAATGCACCCACCCTGCAGGGCCTGCATCAAATGAGTAACAGACAAGAACCAAAACTTCCCCGCCTCCTCCTTTAGCTAAGAAATAACCCAAATACATCACCATCCCCATCCTCCATTTTGAGCCCCAAACTACTTGGATTCCTTCCTTAATCCGTTTCCTCAACACCCTCACCACCCCACCCCCCCCCCCCCCTTTCCAAAAGTATATACTCCCTCAATACAGGATGATATAGCTCAATTAACCTTATCTATATATGGCACGGTGGCGCAGTGGTTAGCACTGCTGCCTCACAGCGCCGAGGACCCGGGTTTGATCCCGGCCCTGGGTCACTGTCCATGTGAAGTTTGTACATTCTCCCCCTGTGTCCGTGGGTCTCACCCCCACAACCCAGAGATGTGCAGGGTAGGTGCAGGGTAGGGGGGGGGGGCCGGTCTAATCCGAAATCGTTGGCCCTTTAGGGGCAGTAAAGGTATTGACAGTGTTTCTGAATGAGATGGGAGGAGCGGATCCGTGGCAGTTTCTGAACCCGGGGGGTAGGAATTCTTCTATTCTCCACTGCATAAAGTATATTCACAGATTGACTTCTTCATGATGGGGAGGTCTCTACTGTCAGGAGTGAAGAAAGTGGAATATTACACGATAGTTATTTCGGATCATGCTCCACACCTGATGGCTGTGGTACTGGAGACAGGGCCGGCGCAGCGGCTGGCAGTCAGTTTGGATGTGGGGCTGTTGGCAGATTTGGAGTTTTGCATAAGGATATCAAAACCGATCGATAAGTATGTGTGTGCTGTGGGAGGCCCTAAAGACAGTGGTGAGAGGGGAGATAATCTCACATAAGGCACAGATAGATAGGGAGGCAAGGGAGGAATGCCAACCTTTAAGATCTTGGAGGTAAATGGGAGATACTCGAGTGATCCCACCCCAGAACTCTTGGCCAGCAGGAAGAAGCTGCAGATGCAGTCTGATTTACTGTCCACAGATAAGGCGGTGCACCAGTTATGGAGCTTGAGGGGGGGTCAATGTACAAATATGGGGAGAAGGCCAGTCGTCTCTTGGTTTGCCAGTTAGGACGGCAGGTGGCCTCCCGAGAGATTGTTCGGGTTCGACACTCGGGTGGCGGGTTGGTGTCTGTGCCAGATAAAGTCAATGTGGCATTTAAGGCGTTCATAAAAATCTTTAATGGTCAGAGTCACCTGGGGAGCAGTTGGATGTGGTGGAGCTTTTGGAAAGTTTGGAGTGTCCTAAGGTGGAGGAGGAAGATCGAGAAGGGTTAGAAGAGCCTTTGGGGGTAGTGGAGGCCCAGACAGTTACTGAGCGAATGTAGACTGGTAAGGGTCCGGGGCCGGACAGGTTCCCAGTGGAACTTTATAAAAAGTTTGCAGGGCGGTTGGCACCGTTACTGATGGAGATGTTTGGGGATAGCACGTGGTTCTCTTGCTGAGATTTTGATGCAAGCATCCATTTCACTTTTATTAAAAAAAGATAAGGTTCCGGTGGAGTGTGGATCGTACCGTGCGATTTCCTTAATTAAATGTGGATGCTACGATATTGGCCAAGGTACTAGCACTAAGGCTGGAGCAGTGTCTCCCTCAAGTTATTGGAGAGGATCAGAGAGGTTTTGTTAAGGGTCGGCGATTGTCGTCTAATATGCGGCGGTTGTTAAATGTGGTGTGTCCCTGTCGGAGGTGACGGAGCAGGAGGCCATTGTTGCTCCGGACTCAGAGAAGGCTTTGACAGGGTAGAATGGTGGTATTTGTTTGAGGTACTAGAAACTTTTGGATTAGGCCTAAATTTGTGTCGAGTGTATGGTCGTTATATAAAGCACCGAAGGCCAGCATCCACACAAACAATGTGAGTTTGGGGTATTTTCAATTGAACAGGGGAACGAGACAAGCATGCCCTATGTCCCCCCTCTTGTTTATATTGGTGATAGAACCTTTAGCCATTGCCCTGAGGACTTCAGAAAGGTGGATGGGGATAATCGGTGGTGGTGGTGGTAGGGGGGGGGGGGGGGGGGGGGGGCGCGGTTGGGTGCGGGGACGAGGGAGGGATGGAACATCCCCAGATGTGGATGATCTTCTGTAAATGACCGACCCGATCCCAAGAATGGGCAGTATAATGGCGCTGTTGAAGGGTTTTGGCATTTTTTCAGGGTACAAACGGAACCTGGAGGAAGGTGAGTGTTTCCCAGTCACTCTCCCAGGGTGGGGAGCTAATCTGGGAGTGTTACTGTTCCACTTAGCGGGCTCTCATTTCAGATAACTAGCGGTTCTGGTAGCTCGGGATTGGGCCCGGCTCCATAAGTTTAACTATACAAGTTTGGTGGGAAGGGTCAAGACTGACTTGCAGAGGTGGTATTGTCTCCCTCTGTCCTTGGCGGGCAGGATTCAGTCGATGAAGATGAATATTTTGTCAAGATTACTGTTCCTGTTGTGACCAGTGAAATATTCGGCAAATCCAGTGGTTTTCTCCACCCTGAAGGTATGGAGACAATTTTGGCAACATTTTAAATTGGGAGTGGTATCGAAGCTTGCACCGATCCGCACAATTCATATGCTTGAGCCTGCGATGTTGGATGCCACGTTTAGGGTGGGGAAGAGAAGGGGTTGGAAGGAATGGGGGATCTATTTTTGGAGGGATGGGTTGTGAGTTTGGAGGTGTTGTTGGAGAAATATGGACTATCGTGGTCTGACACGTTCAGATACCTACTAGTTTGCAATTTTGCGCAACGGATCATTCCGACATTCCCTGTGGCACCACCAACCTCGTTGATGGAGAGGGTTCTTTTGCTCACAGGGTCGGAGGAGGGGAATACTTCAGGTATCTATGGAAGGATTATGGCCGAAGACGCAGTATCGGTGGAAGGAGTTAAGGTCAAGTGGGAGGAGGAGTTGGGGCTGGTGTTGGAGGATGGGGTGTGGAGTGCAGGCCTGCGGAAGGTGAACGCTTGCATAATACAGCTTAAGGTAGTGCATAGGGCTCATTTGACTCGGTCTAGGATGAGTAGGTTTTTTGTGAGAGTGGAGGACAAGTGCGAGCGTGTGGGAGAGGTCCGGCTAACCATTTGCACATGTTCGGGTCATCTTCTAAGCTTCTGGGGTTCTGGGTCTCCTTCTTTAGCACCATGTCGGCGATTCTGAAAATTAAACTGGAGCCCTGTCCCTCAGGGCCATATTTGGGGTGTCACACTTGCCGGAGCTGCAGATGGGGGTGGGGACCTATCTCCTGGCCTTCACCTCGCTGATTGCTTGGAGACGAGTGCTGATTGGATGGAGGTCAGCTGCTCCACCCAGTGCCTCAGTATGGCTGAGGGATCTGACGGAGCTTCTATACCTCGAGAAAGTCAAGTACACCGTGAGGAAAGCAATCTAGGGGTCCTACTGAAGACGCCAGTCATTAATCTTGTACTTCAAAGAGTTGGTCACCATTTGTTGCTCAAGGGGTGGGGGGGGATGCTGGTGGGCAGGGGAGGGGAGGGAGTGAGGGGGTTGGTTCTTTAGTTTTTTTCCTTCTATAGGAGGGAGGGGTTTGTGATTGGGTGTGTTGTGGTGTTTTGGTGTTATATATAAAGTGGAAAACATTTGCATAACAATATTTTTTTTTAATACTGTTAATCTTTTTTTAAAAATATTTTTATTCTCCTCCTTTTTCACACTTTCTCCCAAATCTACACCCACCAACAATAAACAATAATCAGCAACAAGTATGTCAATCCCTATAACAATAACAACGATCCCATCCTGCCACCAACCCCCAAACATTGGCCTGCACGTTTACATAAACAAATGACAAAAAGGAATCAGGGATTACCCATAGTCACCCTAATACACACAGCCCCCCCTCCCCCCCAACTCTCCCACCCATCCCTCCCAACTAATGTTCGATGTTATCCAGTTCTTGAAAGTGCATAATGAATAGTGCCCATGAATTGTAGAACCCCTCCGTCCTTCCCCTCAGTTCAAACTTAACCTTCTCAAGGGTCAAGAATTCCAACAGGTCCCCTGCCAGGCCAGGGCACAGGGTGGAGAGGCTGCTCTCCATCCCAACAGGATCCGCCTCCGGGCGATCAACGAGGCGAAGGCTATGATATCTGCCTCCGCACCCGTTTCCAATCCTGAATAGGGGGCGCGATTCTCCGCTCCCGCAACTAAGTGTCCACGCCGTTGTGAATGCCGTCGAGGTTAACGATGGCGCGAAACGGCCCCGATCTCGACCAATTCAGGGCCCGAAAATGGGCTAGGATCAGAGCCGCGAGAAACTCGGGGGCTGAGTCGCGAAAGCAGCGTCGTCAGCGCGCGCCGGGCATTGGCGCCGCATAAAAGTGGTGCCGCGTCATCCGCCGCGTAACTGGCGTCACCCGCGCATGCATGGGTTGGCCGGCGCCAGCCGGCGCCAATCCACGCATGCGTGGTTGCCGTCCTCCCCGAGGCCACCCCGCAAGAAGATGCCGGATGGATCTTGCGGGGCGCGGAGGAAAAGAGGTCCTCCTTCAGAGAGGCCGGCCCGACGATCGGTGGGCACCGATCGCGGGCCAGACCACTTTTGGTCCTACTCCGGTGAAAGAACTCCCCTCGCCCCCCCACAGGCCGCCCCCCCAGCGTTCCCACACTGTTCCTGCCGGCAGCGAACAGGTGTGGATGGCGCCGGCGGGAATCCGTCGTTTTGGGCAGGCCGCTCGGCCCATCCGGGGCGGAGAATAGCGAGTGTAGTGGAGAATCGCCATTTTAGGCGTCCCGGGCGATTCTCCGGCCTGCCCCCGCAGAGCTCGACGGGGCCGTTCTCGCCGCTTGGGTGAATCGCGGGAGGGCATCAGACCGGCGTCGCGGGGAAAAATGGTGCGCCAGGCGATTCTCCCAACTGGCGAGGGAGCGTAGAATCGCGCCCAGGGTCCCCTGGGGACCCGGGTCCATTTGCACATGCACCACCTTGGAAATTACCCTGAAAACCTCCTTCCAGTAATCCTCTAGCTTTGGACAGGACCAAAACATATGAACGTGGTTAGCCCCCCCCCCCGCAACGTTCACACACATCTTCTACTCCTTCAAAGAATCGGCTCATCCTCGCCCTCGTGAGGTGTGCTCTGTATACCACCTTCAGCTGTATCAGCCCCAACCTCACGCACGAGGTGGAGGCATTCACTCTCCGGAGCACCTCACACCAGACCCCCTCCTCTATAACCTCTCCCAGCTCTTCCTCCCACTTTGCTTTGATCCTTCCCAATGGTGCCTTCTCCTCTTCCAAAATAGCTCCGTACACCGCTAACACTACCCCCCTCTCCAGTCCCCCTCTTGTCAGCACCTCCTCCAGCAATGTGGAGGCCGGTTCCTCCGGGAAGCTCTGTATCTCCTTTCTGGCAAAATCTCGAACTTGCATGTATCTAAACATTTCCCCTGCTCCAGCCCATAATTCGCTTCCAGCTCCTTCTATCCTGTAAACCGACCCCTAAGGAACATATCTTTTAGTGTCTTAATCCCCTTGTTGTTAATCTTTTTAAATCCTATTCTATGGGGGGGCACACTGGTGCAGTGGTTAGCACTGCAGTCTCATGGCACCGAGGACGCAGGTTCAATCCTGTCTCCGACTCACTGTCCGTGTGGAGTTTGCACATTCTCCCCCTGTCTGCGTGGGTCTCACCTCCACAACTCAAAGATGTGCAGGCTAGGTGTATTGGCCATGCTAAATTGTCCCTTAATTGGACAAAATAGAATTGGGTACTTTAAATTTATTGAAAAAAAACCTATCCTATGGTTTCAGCCCACTTGGTGGAAATGAAGTCACATTTTGATGAGAACATGTGGAGTGGAATTTTATGGCCCCTCCTACTGGCAGGGTTTTCCAGTGCCGCCAAAGTCAATGGACATTTGAATGGCTCGCTGCATTTTCCACGACCGGTCCATAAAATTCCACCCATGGTTTTGTGACAGGTCCTTACAAGGTTAGTAAGAAGAGCACTGAAAAATTGAAGGTACTTAGGTGTGGTTGCAGTTGTAAAGATGATGGGGTTGAGGGAATGGCATGTTTGGGCACAATGATAGTACAACAGTCTTCCCTTCCTCTTACAGTCTAGAGATTTTATAACCCCACTTCTTCTTACAAAATCATTTTCGGCCCTTCCAATTTTTTTACCTTACTGGGGATAATTTTCCCAGAAGCTTTTAGGTGCTGAAGAGCTAGGTGGTTCAATTGGGGGATGAGCTTGCATTTAGCATAAGCCACCATTTTGTTGTAGGAATAAAGGTGTGCACTATAAGCAGTCACCAGGAGGATTGTCAAGGTATAGATTGCTACTTAAATTACCTGCTAGTGCTATTAAGGAGGTTGCACAGTATTTTGTTGGCTAGCACTTGACAGGATGCTCTCTTCTAACAATGGCCGGTTGATTGAGAGTAAACATGTTATTACGGAGGATTCTGAGTGCTACTTTATGTTATATCACTTCTTGCTGTTAATTTGCTGCGAGAGGTTTGAAGTGGACTTTTAAAATAGAATGAGAGACTTTCTGAAGCACTTTGTCAAGACTTCACCAACACTCCTATCATTTATTCTGAAAATTGTCTTAGGACTTCATCTAAAATGGGTGAGTGCTGTACTGCTACGTGTTAATGAAGACCCTACAGGAGTTACAAAGAGAAAGGGAGTGATCAGTCGTCAGTATCGTGCTTGGTGCCTGCCCTTCTTGGTCTGTAGGTGAAATGAGAGGGGGCACGAGGTCAGACAGTGAGCACCAGTTGCTGCACAGTACAGGGGACATGAGAGAAAGGTGGACTCCTTCTTCTCCCCACCTTTTGTACCCACGATCCCTGCAACATCCTGTGGGTATAGGCCAACCCTCCTCTGGGACTCTCCTGCCAGGATTTCCAGAGCTATATTGGAGAACCTGTGCACCCTCTCACTCGGTCGCTGATCCATTCCACTTCAAACCTTTTGTGTAAGTAGCTACGTGTGGTTCAAAAAATTTGCACCATGAATATTGCATCTAATCAGTATCTGAGCATGAAAACTGCACATCTTTAATTCAGTACCTCCGGGTAACTTAATTTATTATCATCAGCAATTCGGACCAGAATTGCATGCCAATATCAGACTTTCAAGCAGGTGTGATTAACACTGCACCCATTTAGTACCTGTTTCCACCCTTTTATCAAAATAACCCACTCTCCATCTGTGAGCTTCAGTAACCCTCGAACCTCAGCTGAGATCAGCTCAGCTGAACTTCATGTGAGTTTAACATTGAGGATGGGAATGGTGTTTGACCTTAAGAGGTCATCACATCAAAGTTTGATTCTCAGCTGGCATCCACACAATGCACTTTTCGGCGGCATTTACTGAATAATGGTTATGAGGAGGAACTTTGGTTAACACTCACCCTTTACTTTAGGGATGTTAAAACTTGTGGTGTTCAACTACTGTCCTGGCAATTATTAGCTAATTTTAACACACAATTAGAATAATACCTGTGACATTATGGTTTGTATCATTTAGTCTGAGATTCTCTCAAGTTTCTAATTTTGATGGTACCTTGCAGTATGTTTTAGAACATACAGTGCAGAAGGAAGCCATTCGACCCATCGAGTCTGCACCGACTCACTTAAGCCCTCACTTCCACCCTATCCCCGTACCCCAATAACCCTTCCTAACCTTTTTGGTCACTAAGGGCAATTTATCATGGCCAATCCACCTAACCTGCACGTCTTTGGACTGTGGGAGGAAACCGGAGCACCCGGAGGAAAACTACGCAGACACGGGGAGAACGTGCAGACTCTTCACAGACAGTGACACGGCGGGGAATCAAACCTGGGACCCTGGCGCTGTGAAGCCACAGTGATTATCATAGAATTTACAGTGCAGAAGGAGGCCATTCGGCCCATCGGGTCTGCACCGGCTCCTGGAAAGAGCACCCTACCCAAGGTCAACACCTCCACCCTATCCCCATAACCCAGTAACCCCACCCAACGCTAAGGACAATTTTTGGACACTAAGGGCAATTTATCATGGCCAATCCACCTAACCTGCACATCTTTGGACTGTGGGAGGAAACCGGAGCACCCGGAGGAAACCCACGCACACACGGGGAGGATGTGCAGACTCCGCACATCTGAGCACCAGATTAAGCCTTCCTCCAATAGGAATGGTGTTGAAATTAAATTATTGGCGAATAAGACCCCGAGAGCAAGGAGAGGGTTCCTGGAACGCAGTAGGGACCGAGGAGGGTTGGCACTGCCAAACCTGGGGAGCTACTACTGGGCAGCAAATGTGGCGATGATCCGCAAGTGGGTTATGGAGGGAGAGGGGCGGCATGGAAGAGGATGGAGATGGCGTCCTGTAAAGGAATGAGCCTGGGGGCGTTGGTGACGGCACCGCTGCCGTTCTCGCCGACAAAGTATACCACGAGCCCGGTGGTGGCGGCAACGCTAAGGATCTGGGGCCAGTGGAGACGGCATCGGGGTGCAATGGGAGCATCGGTATGGTCCCCGATCAGGGGTAACCACCGAGAAGATGGACGGGGGGTGCCAGAGCTGGCATCGGGCAGGGATTGGAAGAATGGGGGACCTGTTCATCGATGGGACATTTGCGAGCCTAGGGGCACTGGAGGAGAAGTTCGAGTTACCCCCGGGAAATGCCTTTAGATATATGCAGGTGAGGGCTTTTGTGAGGCGACAGGTGAGGGAATTCCCGTTGCTCCCGGCACAAGAAGTTCAAGATAGGGTGATCTCGGGTGTATGGGTCGGGGAGGGCAAGGTGTCGGAAATACACCAGGAGTTGAAAGAAGAGGGGGAAGCGCAGGTAGAAGAGTTGAAGGGTAAATGGGAGGAGGAGCTGGGGGAGGAGATCGAGGAAGGTCTGTGGACTGAAGCCCTAGGTAGGGTTAATTCCTCCTCCTCGTGTGCCAGGCTCAGCCTGATACAATTTAAGGTGGTCCACAGAGCGCACTTGACGGGGGCGAGGTTGAGTAGGTTCTTTGGGGTAGAGGACAGATGTGGAAGGTGCTCAGGGAGCCCGGCGAACCATGTCCATATGTTTTGGTCATGCCCGTCACTGGAGGGGTTCTGGAGAGGAGTGGTGGGAGCAATATCTCAGGTGGTGAAAGTCCGGGTCAAGCCAAGCTGGGGGCTAGCAATATTTGGAGTAGGGGACGAACCGGGAGTGCAGGAGGCGAAAGAGGTCGGCATTCTGGCCTTTGCGTCCCTAGTAGCCCGGCGAAGGATATTGCTAATGTGGAAGAAGGCGAAGCCCCCCAGCCTGGAGGCCTGGATAAATGATATGGCTGGTTTCATAAAGTTGGAGAGGATTAAGTTCGCCTTGAGAGGGTCTGCACAGGGGTTCTACAGGCGGTGGCAACCGTTCCTAGACTATCTCGCGGAGCATTAGAGGAAGGTCGGTCAGCAGCAGCAACCTTGGGGGGGTGGGGGAGGGGGGGTGGAGGGGACGTCCTGGGAGGGGGGAGAGGGGGGGGGGGGGGAAAGGGGCGACTGCCTGGGAGGGTGGATGAGCAAGAGATAACATTAAGGGTTGGGGAAACTGGCACGTACGGGCGAGGGCCAGTGTACAAAGCTGTGTAAATATATCATTTTGCCATGTATATATCTTGCTCTGCGCCATTTCTCGTTTTTTTTTGTTACGAGGGGGAGGGGTTATTGTTTGTAAGGGAGAAAAATTGTGTTGAGAAACTTTAATAAATATATATTTTTTAAAAGAAATTAAATTATTGGAATAGAGTCTGAATGGACTTCAGGATTTCCAGTAATGGAAGGGTTGAGTAGATTTATTGCTTCATTTATACACGCCATTGACACTACAGATGCAACAAGTGACTTGTTGGAAAGTGTTTTCTGAGATAGGCTAGTTATGTTGAGAGGACAGACTTTCTTTCACTATTTTCTTGATTTTCTCCCCCCCCTAAATCAGTCCACTTCCAGTCTGATATTGTGGCATTTTCAACATCTTCATCAGTTGAAACCTTTTAGGTAATTCACTTTATTTCAGTCAAATGCTTCTTAGAATCCTTATAGTGCAGAAGGAGGTCATTCGGTCCATCAAGTCTGCACCGACCCTCCAAAAGAGCACCCTTCCTAGGCCCAATTCCCCACCCTATCCCCATAAACCCACCTAACCTTTGGACACAAAGGGTCAATTTACCATGGCCAATCCACCTAACCTGCGCACCTTTGGACTGTGTGAGGAATCCGGAGCACCCGGAGGAAACCCATGTAGACACGGGGAGAAGTTACAAACTCCATACAGTGACTCAAAGTTAGAATCAAACCCGTGTTCCTGGCACTGTGAGTCAGCAGTGCTAACCACTGTGCCACCGTGCCGCCCTAGCCTCATTTCAAGTGACCTTCATTTTCTTTTCCCCTTGTTAACGTGCGAAGTGGCTTATAGCTTGGGAAACAAAGATGGAAACTGTGAGAATGAGATTTTGGGGGCACTTTTGAGCCCATGACAGACATCAGTGGGAACGGCGACATGGGCACAAAATCCAGAGAGAATCGGAAAATGTGATTCTCTCCAACGAGATCATGATTTCTGATTTTCAATTCTCCTCTCTGGTGCAGTAACGCGAAACCCACCGTGGGCGCCAGTGCGTCTTTACTGCGTCATCAGTGTGGAAGGTGGGAGAGACTTGGCACTGCTGTTCTTACACTCCACAAGGATGAAGCACCGAGTGTGCATGAGGGTTTGCAGAGCATAGTGCCAGTGTTATGGGCCAGGGTTTAGAGAACCCCAAAGTGTATCATGGAGTTCACCTGACCCACAGCTTTTAATAGATTGTGGTATGGGGAGCACACGGCCCACTCTACAGGTGTGGTACAGCAGAAATGGAAAAGTATTTTTTAAAGCAAAATAATGTTTATTCTATGAATTCAAGTTAACCTTTTTAAAACATACAGTGAACATCTTAGCAACCATCAATTCAAATATAACCCTCAAAGAATACAACACTAAGTAATCCTTAAGCTGTCCTTTTAACATCCATAAGACTTTAAAAAAAACCTTTAAACAGAAGCACATCAAGTTAAAGTCACTACTGCGAGCAGTTATTAGTTTTAAATCACCAAAGGATCGATTTACAGTCTTTAGATTACAGAGAGAGAGAGACTCATACACCTTCTGGCTGTGACTGCAGCTATCCAGCTCTGAAAATGATACTAAAACACACCCTGGAGCAAACAGCCTAAAATGGAAGTAAAAAGCTGACAGAGAGCCTAGCTCCACCCACACTGATAAACACCCATTTCTTAAAGGTACATTTCTTAAACATTCATTTCTTAAAGGTACTCTCACATGACACCAGGAAATGACAAGGTGGAAGATCTGCTGGTTAACAAAGTGATGTTTAATACAAGAGCTATATTACACTGGTGACCTACCTCAACTAGTGTTCACTAGTTCACTTGTGCCCACTAAGTTCCTACAGTTTCTTACTCTTCCTCACCCTTCCACTATGTCCAGGTGTATCCCCACCTGTGGTTGAGCCTGCCTGCTGCCTTCCATGCCCTGTTGCCTGAGATGACCTTGGCAGACGTCCCCTGGGGACATTGAGGGTCCAACCCTACTTTGGGCAGCATGGATATTGCAGTGCTACCCTCCTCGGTGTGTGGGGCTGGAGGTGTTTTGCTCTCAGGGAGGGGGTCGGCATGTCAAATGGGCTGAACACTCCCTGAGTCACCTGGGTGGAGGGCCCCCAGCTGGGCTCCTTCCAATCCTTTCCCTTCGGGTGCCCAAAGCTGCTCGGCTCCTCCATGGATAGAGAGACAACTGGAGTGAGATTCAGAAGCCCTGCCATCCTCTGGTACTGACACTCGTGGATTCCCACTAGTGCCTGCACCATGCAGTTGAAGCCCTGCACCATGGAGCTCATGCCCTTAGACATGGAGGCCATGAGCTGAGCCATGAAGCGGACATCCCCCGGCATGGAGTGCTCATCCTGCACCAAAGTCTAGACTGCAACTGCCACCCTCATAGTGTTGGCCTCGTTGTGTTTGAATGATTACACCATCTCCTCGGACAGAATGCGATGGACTCTTCCATTCAGCCTTGCAGTCTGAGAAGGGATGCTGTCTCTGCTTTTGCAGCTTCAGCATCTCTGGGAGGACCGGACCCAGGGGCATGTCATCTGCCTGGGGCTCAGCAGAGTCCAGTTTGGGCATCCCTCGGTTCCCTGGGATGTCCCTGCCTCCGCCTGCTATGGATCTTCGATTGTGAGGTGCTCCCCAGTGAGAGACCCAGAACACTGTGTTGCACCTGTAAAACCTCAGGTACTTTCACCCAGTTTACTTATTCAAAGGTTTTATCTAGGGTGTCTTTATTTACGAGGAAACACACCACAAACACAAGTTCAAAATTCAACAATATTTATTTATTTAAATTTAGAGTACCCAATTATTTTTTTTTTCAATTAAGGGGCAATTGAGCGTGGCCAATCCACCTAACCTGCACATCTTTGGGTGTGGGGGGCAGCACACTGGCGCAATGAGTTAGCCCTGCTGCCTCACGGCGCCGAGGTCCCAGGTTCGATCCCGGCTCTGGGTCACTGTCCATGTGGAGTTTGCACATTCTCCCCGTGTTTGCGTGGGTTTCGCCCCCACAACCCAAAGATGTGCAGGATAGGTGGATTGGCCACGCTCAATTGCCCACTAATTGGAAAAAATTAATTGGGTACTCTAAATTTATTTAAAAAACAATCTTTGGGTGTGAGGGGTGAGACCCACGCAGACATGAGGAGAATGTGCAAACTCCACACGGACAGTGACCCAGAGCCGGGATTCGAACCCGGGTCATCAGCACCGTAGTCCCAGTGCTAACCACTGCGCCATAGAACATACAGTGCAGAAGGAGGCCATTCGGCCCATCGAGTCTGCACTGACCCATTTAAGCCCTCACTTCCAGCCTATCCCCGCAACCCAACGACACCTCCTAACCCTTTTTGGTCACCAAGGGCAATTTATCATGGCCAATCCACCTAAGCTGCACGTCTTTGGACTGTGGGAGGAAACCGGAGCACCCAGAGGAAACCCACGCAGACACAGGGAGAACATGCAAACTCCGCACAGACAGTGACCCAGCGGGGAATCGAACCTGGGACCCTGACACTGTGAAGCCTCAGTGCTATCCACCTATGCTACCGTGCTGCCCAATGTGCCATGTGCCACCCTCAACAATATTTATCAACACAATTAACCCTTATATTACCCACATAAAACAAGAGGATACTCCAGATTCAAGTATACTACTCGCAAAGATGGCTTGGTAGGCTGTGGGTCTGATCGCTGGAATTCCTCTGGCCCATCTTCACAAAGGTGATTCTCGCTGGCGGTCTCTTCCTTGCTTCCTTCCTTCCTTCAGGTCTGGTCAAGGTCACTTCACACACTGAGTCTTTGCTGCTGGTGTGTCTGGGATGCATACCTTTATACCCCTCCCTCCCCGCCTTTCCAGAAACCTCTCTGGCTTCCAGCCAACGACATCTTGGGAGGGGGTCCCAGCAACCAATGGTCTGGTTAATGATCGTTTGACAGGCCACCTGAACCTGCCCCAGGAGTCCCATCACAGGTGGTGTGGGCTGCACATGACCCGTTCCCATATAAGATAACAATAAAACCTCTGGGTGACGGAAAGTCTGTCTCGATCTGGGCTACGGACAATAGACCTGTGTATTTCAATGGGGATCTCCTGCTGGGTCTCAGTAGAGTGTGATGATCTTTGATCACACGACCAGGTACGTGGTACATACTCGTGCGACTCGGCCAACGTTGTCTACCTCATACGTTGCAGGAAAGGATGTCCTGAAGCGTGGTACACTGGCAAGACCATGCAGACGCTGCGACAACGAATGAACGGACATCGCGCAACAATCACCAGGCAGGAATGTTCCCTTCCAGTCGGGGAACACTTCAGCAGTCAAGGGCATTCAGCCTCTGATCTTCGGGTAAGCGTTCTCCAAAGCGGCCTTCAGGACGCGCAACAACCCAGAATCGCCGAGCAGAAACTTATAGCCAAGTTCCGCACACATGAGTGCAGCCTCAACCGGGACCTGGGATTCATGTCACATTACATTCATCCCCCACCATCTGGCCTGCGAAATCCTACCAACTGTCCTGGCTTGAGACAATTCACACCTCTTTAACCTGGGGTTACCCCATCTCTGGATCTGTAAAGATTTAATCACCTGCTAATGCTCGTATTCCAAGCATTGTCTGGCAGCTTTGAATTTGTCTATACATATGTTTCTGGAGCATACCTCTTCATTCACCTGAGGAAGGAGCAGCGCTCCGAAAGCTAGTGACATCGAAACAAACCTGTTGGACTTTAACCCGGTGTTGGAAGACTTCGTACTGATCTTTGATGGGTGATTGATGGGACAGGTCCAGACATGTTCTGGCAGCCTGTCTGCTGGTTGTGTGTTTGACTTTGGTCAAGTCTGAATTCCAACAGCCTGCCTGAGGTTTGACTGCAGTGTAATTTAAAAATGCACAACTCTTTAATTCAGGATATCCAAATTCATCGACCTTAAAACTAGGCCCTGATTATATTACCTGCCTATAAGGGTAATCCACCAAAGTGTGAGTATCTGCACTGGTGGAGGGTGCGGGTGACAGATGTGAGGCGTTTTCTATGCTTGTCCCCAAGATGTCTCCCTCAGAGCTGGTCAGGTCTGTATTGGCCAGTGGGATGCGAGGATGATCCTGGCTGCTCAAATGATTGCCCTGCAAGGGAAGGGAGTGGCAATAGTGCATCATGGGGGATAACTGAGGTGAAAATGTTTATTCACATGAGGCTTGAGGAATGGCTACGTGTATTGAGAGTTCTCACTTTTGCCTGCTGCCCTCACTTCACCCTCTGCGCAGGCGCAGTATTGCTCCTCTCCGGCCAACTCAATGGTGCTCTCCTCGAAGAGCGTGAGGCACCTGAGCTCGCGCATGACTCCAGCTGGTTGCACCCGCTCACATCTGTTCTGCTCAAGTCTGTGCTAACATGAGACAGATGGGGAATGTGTAGGCGGGAGTCCTGCCAGTTCAGATGATGATGAGGGATGGCACATATGGTACTCGAGTGAGAGTGGGGCTGTGAGGAGCAGAGTAGCTACTGGGGATTGGTGGGGGGGTGGGGAGAGGACCAACTGATAGGCCTTGCCAGCCCGCGAAGTGGCTGGGTGAGAGATCAACTCGGAGGTGTGAGGGGGTGCAGCAGGAGATGCACTTCCTCGTGTCTGCGTGGGTCTCACCTCCACAACTCAAAGATGTGCAGGCTAGGTGGATTGGCCCCGCTAAATTGCCCCTCAATTGCAAAAAATGAATTGGGCACTTTAAATTAAAAAGTATATTTATATATTTTTGTGGCATTGCATCCCGTCCTCTTCTGCAGCGAGTTGGCATTGACTAGGACTGCCACTGCCTCCCAGGCAGGGATGGTGTCCTTGCTGGATGGATGTCTGTGTAACCGTGGAAAGAGAACATCCCACCTCTGCTGCACAGCATCCAAAAGTTTGGTTTGGGCTCCCTCTGTGAACCTGGTGCTACCTTCCTGGCTGTCAACCCCTCGAATGCATACAGAACAAGTGCTGGGGAGGCTTTGTTTTTGAGCTCCCCACTGATTGCAGAGAGTAAGTTTCCCCAGGCAAGCGAACCAGTGGGAGGCCACCACAAGCGAGGTGTGGTAAAAAAAGTCTCAATACTCCGTGAGATTTCCTGCCGCTGGTGGGATTCGCACTGTTTTTTTCAAGTGTTCGAAGCGACACTTTGCCAAATTCTGATAAGGTTCTGTCCATTGTTACCCAGGAAGTAAGCGCCAGGATGAGGTGCAGTTAGCAAATGAAGAATGTGGACAAGTGAGTTTTGTGAATGTCAAGTGCCTGCGATATGTAAGCATATTCTTGTGGCATACATGTCCTGTTGATTTGCTCTTGTAATTAAAAAAATATTTTTATTGGTGGTTTCCAGTTTTTCCAGAGTAACAGCTCAAGTGTATCTGGTATTTACACGTAAATTTGTGTCTTATTTACAAAGGTTTTTACATGAGGTCCCCCCTCTCCTCCTTCCCCTTCGCTCATTGGTGGTTTAGTCCTCCTCTTAGTGTTGCTGTTTGCCCTGGGCGCCCCTTTATTGTGCTCCGCTTCATTCTGCTGAGGCTTTTAGTTTTTATTGTTGGGCAGGGGGTGGCCTGTGTGGCCCTTCCCTCCCCCCTTTGTTCCCGTGCTTCATTTTATGCTTCCCTTGGGTTCCCTTCCGACCTTTCCCCCTCTGCCTCTTTCTCCAGTGAATGCCTTCCCATGTCTTCTTCCCTCTCTTGCCCTCCCCCCCTCTTCCTCATCGCAGTTGGCCTTGAACAGGTCTTGGAACAGGCTGATGAATAGTCCCCACGCTTTGTGGAAGCCCTCGTCCGACCCTCGGATGGTGTGCTTAATCTTCTCCAGGTGGAGGAATTCCGAGAGGTCTGCCAGCCAGTCTGCAGACATAGGTGGTGCTGCTGATCGCCAGCCAAGCAGGATTCTCCAACGTGGAATTAGGGATGCAAAAGCCAGGGCATCAGTCCTCTTCCCCATATGAAGATCTGGCTGGTCCGATACACCGAAGACTACCACTCTCAGGTACGGTTCCACCTTCATCCCCAAAACCTTGGACATCGCCTCGAAGAAGGCTGTCCAGAACCCGACAAGTCTGAGGCAGGCCCAGAACATGTGGGCATGGTTGGCCAGCTCTCCCAGGCACCGTTCACACTTGTCCTCCACCTCTGGGACAAACCTGTTCATTCGGGTTCTAGTGAGGTGGGCTCTGTGCACCACTTTAAATTGCATGAAACTTAGCCTAGCGCAGGAGGAGGTGAAGTTGGCCCTGCTCAGTGCTTCGCTCCAGAGTCCCCAACCCACTTGCATCCCCAATTTGTCCTCCCATTTCCGTCTAGCTTCATCCAGTGGTAGTCTTGCCCTGACCAGCAATCGTCGGTATATGTTCCCACAGTTCCCCCCCCTTCTTACTGTCTGTGTTGATTAGTTCCTCTAGTGGACTGTCTCTCGGGGCCCTGGGGTACTTTGCCGCCTCCTTGCGGAGAAAATGTTTCATTTGGAGGTGCTGATCTCCTGTCTCATCGGCAGGTCCAAGCCCTTCGTCAGCTCGTCCAAGGTCGCGGGTCTCACCCCAAGGCAAAGGTCCCTAACCGCTAGCGCCCCCCTTCTGCCTCCATTTTAAAAAGTGGGACAAGCATGGCTGACAGGAATTTGTGGTTACCGCAAATGGGTCATGGAGGACATCTCGGTTAGACTGAAATGATTCCTCATTTGGTTCCATATCTTCAGTGTGGCTACCACCACAGGGCTGGATGTGTACTTTGATGGGGGCATGGGAGCGCTGCCGTGGCGAGTGATCGGGGGTCATTCCCTTGCAGGAGGACTCCTCCAGCCTCACCCATTCCGTGGTTGGCTCTATTATCCATCCGCTCACCCTCTCGGCTGTGGCCACCCAGTGGTAGTACTGGAAATTTGGCAAGGCCAGACCGCCCATGTTTTTCCTCCTTTGCAGTGTCGACTTAGGAATCCTCTGGTTCTTACTCCCACACAAAAGCTACAATCATTTTGTCTATTTTGTGGAAATAAGCCTTGGGGATGAAGATCGGTATGTATCTCAACAGGAAGAGGAACATCGGCAGTGCGTTCATTGCACTCTCCCCAGCCAGCTTTTCGCATCTCGCAGGGCGATAGCCAGTGATTCGATTGCCAGGGCGAACAGGAATGGGAACAGTGGGCATCCCTGCCTTGTGCCTCTGTGCAGCTGGAAGTATTCATAGCTGGTGGCTTTGGTCCGAATGCTCACCTGAGGGGCGTTGTACAGGAGTTTCACCCACGAGGTGAACCTGCTCCTAGCCCAAATCGCTCCAGTGCCTCGATGAGATACTTCCGTTTGGCTCTGCCGAAGGCCTTTTCTGCATCCAGGGAGACCATCACTTCTGGGGTTCTCTCCCGGGATGGGGTTATTATTACATTCAGCAGCCCCCTGATGTTTGGAGTTAGCTGTCTACCCTTGACAAAGCCCGTCTGGTCCTCTGCGATCACCTCTGGTATGCAGTTCTCCAGTCTCTTGGCCAGGACTTTTGCGAGTATCTTTGCGTCTACATTAAGCAGCGAAATGGGTCTGTATGATCTACATTCCATCAGGTCCTAGTGTTTTTTGGGGTATCAGTGATATTGTGGCCTGTGTTAGCATAGGAGGCAGAGTGGCCCTTGCTAGCGAGTCTGTGAACAAGTCCCGTAGGTGTGGGACCAGGGCTGGTGTGAATTTCTTATAGAAGTCTGCTGGGAACCAGTCAGGTCCCGCCGCTATCCCCGCCTGCATGGAGTTGATACTCCCCGCGATCTCTGCCCGCCTATTGTCTCCCACAACTGGCATGTTCAGTCCATCAAGGAACTGTTTCATCTCCGTGTCCCCATCACGGGGCTCGGAGGTGTACCGTCATCGGTAGAAGGTCTCAAACGCTTGGTTGACCTCTTTTTGCTCGATTACCATGCCTCTGCTATGCTTTACCTGCTCTATCTCTCTCGTGGCTGCCTACTTTCTTAGCTGATGGGTCAGTAGGCGGCCAGCCTTTTCCCTGTGTTTGTAGAAGGTCCAACATATTTGGCGGAGTTGGTGCACTGCTTACCTGGTGGACAGCAGGTTAAAATCTATCTGTAGCTTTTTCCTCTCCGCCAGAAGCTTTATGTTGGGGTCTCGGAGTATTTTCTGTCGACCTCCAGGATGGAGTCGATCAGTTGTTGCTTGGCCGCCCTCTGTTCCCTATCTCTTCGTGCCTAGTAGGCTATAATCTCTCCCCAAATCATTAATTAAAAAAAAAAATTAGAGTACCCAATTACTTTTCTTTTCCAATTAAAGGGCAATTTATCATGGCCAATCCACTTAACCAGCACATCTTTGGGTTGTGGGGGTGAAACCTACGCAGACACGGGGAGAATGTGCAAACTTCACAGTGTCCCAGGGCCGGGATTCGAACCCGGATCCTCAGCGCCATATTCCCAGTGCTAATCACTGCACCACGTGCCACCCCCCCCCCGCTAATCATTAATTAATAAATCAGGCAGAGAATCCCATTTGTCAGATTACAGCTTGACTCGTACAACATTCAATTTTAACCTACAGTTCCCTAATTAAACATTAAAGTATGTGATGTACAGGCAGCACGGTGGCGCAGTGATTAGCACTGCTGCCTACGGCGCTGAGGACCAGGGTTCGATTCCCAGCCCGAGTCACTGTCTATGTGGAGTTTGCACATCCCTCCGTGTCTGCGTGGGTTTGCACATCCCCCGTGTCTGCATTCTCCCCGTGTCTGCGTGGGTTTCACCCCCACAAACCAATGATGTGCAGAGTTGGTGGATTGGCCACATTAAATTGCCCTTTAATTGGAAAAAAAATAATTGGGTACTCTAAATAAAAACAACTAAAAAAAAAATCCAAAAAATATATGATGTGGAGATGCTGGCGTTGGACCGGGTGTGAGCACAGTAAGAAGTCTGACGACACCAGGTTAAAGTCCAACAGGTTTGTTTCGAATTACTCGCTTTCGGAGCGCTGCTCCTTTATCAGGTGAATGAAGAGGTGGGTTCCACAAACACATATATAGACAAATTCAATGATGCAAGACGATACTTTTAATGTGAGTCTTTGCAGGTAATTAAGTCTTTACTAATTAGGTCCAGACGATGCGAATGGAGAGAGGGATAATCACAGATTAAGGAGGTGTGAACTGTCTCAAGCCAGGACAGTTGATAGGATTTCACAAGCTCAGGCCAGATGGTGGGGGGTGAATGTAGTGCGACATGAATCCAAGGTCCTGGTTGAGGCCGCACTCATGCGTGCGGAATTTGGCAAAACGGAGCATCCCGGCAACGGAGAATCCAGCCACGTGTGTTTGATTTTTTTGGTGAAAATGAGCTGATATAGCTTTGTATTGGTACCAATATGGAACAGTGACATTTCCTTGTTGTTTAATGGTTAGTGTAATATGTGAAACGTTACGGAGTTGATTATCAAATCTTTGTTAATAATAATTAGTGTCACTTTATTAGTTTCACAAGTAGGCTTACATTAACACTGCAATGAAGGGCAGCACGGTGGTGCAGTGGGTTAGCCCTGATGCCTCACGGCGTCGAGGTCCCAAACTCGATCCCGGCTCTGGGTCACTGTCCGTGTGGAGTTTGCACATTCTCCCCGTGTTTGTGTGGGTTTCGCCCCCACAACCTAAAGATGTGCAGGGTATGTGGATTGGCCACGCTAAATTGCCCCTTAATTGGATAAAAATTAATTGCGTACTCTAAATTTATTTTTAAAAACCACTGCAATGCAGTTACTGTGAAAATCCCCTAGTCGTCACACTCTGGCGCCTGATTGGGTACACTGCATTTCAATCAAACTTTGATGACTTAACAGTTTGCCTGACCTCTAAGAGCATCAGCACCATTGAAGCAGCAACCAACAATCAAACACTGAAGAGCTGGACTTCAGCACTAGGGATATCCTCGCAAACAAAGGATGAGTGTGTGGATGTGGGGAGGGCATCTGAGCATGGTCTCCTTAATGTTCCAGGCAGGGGTCTGGTGCCTGAGGACTAGGGGCTCTTGTTGTGGACTGGGGTGAGTTTGCAGGTTTTCCAGCTCAACTGGCTCTGTAGATGACACTCTGAGAGAAGGTGTCACATGGAAGGGTGGGGGAAGCATGGGGGATTTGAGGGTCCCAGTTTGGAAGCTCTAACTAATTGTCGGTCTCTATCCTTCCCCAATTCCTTACAGATACCAAAATGGATGGCGGCATCGATCCTAAAGACGATGCTTTCGTGGTGCTGGTGGCAGCACAGGCGGCCAGATGGTGGAGAAGGCAGTAGCGTTGATGCAGGCTGGAGATTGCACCCCAGGTGCAGGGGGCCGCTGCACACCCTGAAGACCTGGCCATTGATCAGGCCGAGGAGGAATCCAAAGGAGACGCCGGCGATGGTCCAAGGTGGACAGACGTTGTAGGTCTTTCGAGGAGATGACAGACAGCATACGCTGCAGGAGACTCTGTCTCAACAAAGGGACATTGCGGTGCCTGTATCATGTCCTTGCGGACTTAGCACCCCAGGGATGAGGAGGACACCCGCTCCCGGTGGCCGTGAAGGTCACTCTTGCCCTGAACCTTTATGCAGCGGGTTCATTCCAGGGTTCGGGCAGGGACTTGTGCGACATTTCCCAAGCTACGCCGTGCAAGTGCATCCATGAGGTCACAAATGCCCTGTTTGGCTGGGCAGCTGACCATAGAACTTTGAGCTGGACTAAGCCCATCAGGATGCCCGGGCAGCAGGATTCTCTGCCATTGCCGGATACCGCAGGTCCAGGGGGAAATTGATGGCACGCTTGTCACCTTATGTGCATGACAGCTACATCCTGGGACACTCGGAGATCCCTGGTGTCTTCAGGGACCACCTCAGGATGATGGGTTGGCTCTTGGGGGAATAAGGGGTATCCGCTGAAGTCCTGTCTGATGATGCCAGTATGAAGGCAGGAGTCCGAGGCGGAGACCTGATATAATGAGGCCCATGTTGTCATACATCCTGAATTTGAATGGTGCACAATCTGCTGAAAATGGGATTCTGATACCTGGATTGCTCTGGTGGTGCACTGCAGTACACCCCCCAGATGGTCTCCCACTTTGTGGTGGTCTGCTGTGCCCTCCACAACCTGGCACAGCAGCGGGGTGACACGCTGGAGGAGGAGGAGGGACATGTGGCCTCGTCTGAGCAGAATGAGGAGGAGAAAGTGGACCAGGATGAGATGTCACTCAAGCCTGGGGAGGACCAGCACGAGGGGAATGAGGATGGAGGACAGGCAGCGGCAAGTGTCTGGCAAGCCCGGAGGACCATAGAGGCCCTCATCATCACCCAATTCTCGTAGGATGAGGCTTTAACCATCAGCTCACTCTTTCCCCCCCATTACCTTCCTTCCCCATTCCTCCCACGCCACTCCTTCCCCCCATTTCCCTTCCCCCCCTTCCATGACCCTCCCACCTGCCCCCCTCCCTCTCCCCCATACCTTGTTCCACGCTCCAAAGGCCTGTGTCAGCACTCTCAGCCCCTCCCCTCACATCTACAGTTCACCCTCTGATGTTAGTTTCTCTACTATTCGGACTTTCACATTTTTGTTCTCTCTGGGGACTGCCATTAGCACTCTTTCCCCTTGGGGCAGGATTCTCCCATCCCGCGGCAGAGGGTCCACGCCGTCGTAAACGCCGTCGCGCTTTACGACGGCATGAACGCGCCGCAGCCAGGAGTAATTCTGGCCCCTACAGGGGGCCAGCACGGCACTGGAGTGGTTCGCTCCGCTCCAGCTGCCGATCCCGGCGCGAACTGGGCGCCGCGGGATCTGCACATGTGCTGTGGCCTCCTTCAACGCACCGGCCCCGACGCAACATGCTGCAGGGCTACAGGGCACATAGGAAAGGAGGCCCCCAGCCAGAGAGGCCGGCTCGCCGATCGGCGGGCCCCGATCGCAGGCCAGGCCGCATCGGAGGCCCCCCCGGGGTTGGATCCCCCCTCCCCTCCCAAAGGCCGCCACCCGACCCTTCCACGCAGAGTTCGCGCCGACGGGACTCAGCGTTTTCACTATGGGCCGGGCCGAGAATCGGCAGGCCGGCCGCGTAGAGCGGCCCCCGACCGGCACCGCGCCAACCACGCCGGCGGCAATGGCCCCGAGTCTCCGCTCTGCGGAGAATCGCATGCCGGCATCGGGGCGGCGTGGCCCAGTCGCGGGGATTCTCCTGCCCGGCCCTAGGCTCAGAGAATCCCGCCCTTGGTTTCTGTGGTCATTAGCACCCGGTTTCCCTGGGTTTCTGTGGCTATGACTCATCTTTCATTCTCACTCCACAGTATAAATATTTCCCACTTTCTCTGTTAGCTTTGACAAAGAGTCATCGGACTCGAAACGTTAGCTCTTTTCTCTCCCTACAGATGCTGCCAGACTTGCTGAGATTTTCCAGCATTTTCTCTTTTGTTTCAGATTCCAGCATCTGCAGTAATTTGCTTTTATTATTGAAAAAAATGAGAAGCAGGTTCAGCTTGTAAAAGCACTGCCCAATGTGAAACAGATGTAAGGAAAGGGTTAATAACTAGGAGTTCAGAGCAGTGGAAATCAGATAGGTGCAATACCTACAAATTATATCAATACCTGTTAATGGGAGTGATACTGTTGAATGGAATAGAACCATTTACATTGAAATAGTACAGTTCATCACAGCAGACTGACTTCAATCAGATGGGTATATACTTGCTAATTACCTCAATACTTGTTAGTGGCAGTGACACTGCTGAAGAGAATAGAACAATTAACATTGAAATAATCACAGTAAACTGACCAAAGCCAGACATGCAATCACAGTGGAATAGGAAAAAGTCTTTATATGGTTAAACCAATAGAAGCTCACTTGGGAATATGCAAACCAACCACAACCGATTTTGCATCCAACTAACCAATCACATGCAGGAGTGATTGTGCAAGAGTTTTTTTTAATAGCCCCTGGTAGAGGCTGCAGAAAGAAGACTGAAGAATTGCACATTCCAAAGCGCAGTACTAAAGCTTCAGGCAGTCGCCGCAGAGGCGCAATGCAGGAAGGTCATAGTGAACTGAGGGATTGGGAATTACATAGAACCTACTCAGGCTGTATGACTTACATTATAATAATAATAGTAATCTTTATTATTGTCACAGGTAGGCTTACATTAACATTGCAATGAAGTTACTGTGAAAATCCTCTAGTTGCTATGCCTGTTCGTTGAATGTCTACAGTGAACATTACATGTATCATAATTGTATTGTAAGAAGCCTTACAACACCAGGTTAAAGTCCAACAGGTTTGTTTCAAATCGCTAGCTTTCGGTGCACTGCTCCTTCCTCGGGAGCAGTGCACCGAAAGCTAGTGATTTGAAACAAACCTGTTAGTCTTTAACCTGGTGTTGTAAGACTTCTTACTGTGCTCACCCCAGTCCAACGCCGTCATCTCCACATCATAATTGTATTGTATCACCTCACAGTGCAACTATGTAGACAACTTAAATACCTTTGCACCATTTGTAATGACTATTTTGAAATGTCTGTAATATTTCTTTGACTGTATCGAAACACCTCCGAGTGCAACATGATGTATGTAAGCAATACTTTTCCTTTGCCTGATGATTACATTATATCTTTTTTTTTAAAATAAATAAATTTAGAGTACCCAATTCATTTTTCCAATTAAGGGGCAATTTAGCATAGCCAATCCACCTACCTTCCACATCTTTCGGTTGTGACGGCGAACCACTGCGCCACCATGCTGCCCCAAGGAGCCACCCTTTATACTGGTTTGGTGTTAGGACCACTAAGCGATGTAACCACCTTTTAATTATAGTGAAATTGGAACTAAATGATTGAATGTTCTTAGCAGGATAATCATAAACCAATTGAGATTCTTTTTTAAAAAGTTGCACTTTAAATGTTGGCAATAATCTGCATGAGCATATAGAAATGAGAGACCACATGATCAGAAGTATCAGCTAAAACCCAACAGCACTAATGTCTAGAGTACTCTGTATCTAGTATTTGGTGCTTAAACAATTCACAGCAAGAGTATGTTAACTCTCCTGCACTAACAATATAATTGGTCACTCCAGCGAAGATGCAGGAGAGCCATCTACATCAGAGACAAACGGCATGATTTAATGGGTGAAAAAACAGAGTCCCGTTTTGGGCACGTTTAGTGGGGTGTTTCTTGTCGCCTGTAGCGCCGAGAGTGACCCCGCTATCAAACGGGACTCTGTTTTTTTGGGGCCTCCGCCAGGAAAGCCCCACTGAGGCCCACTTTCCTTCATTTCCTGCACTAAGGAGCTCAGTTCGCCAATTCAGGAAGAAATAAATGGGCCATTTTAAAATGCCGATCTTTTGACCCCCCCACCGCGGCCTCTGGACCCCGCCACCACCCCAAATTACCTGTTAGGGGGTCCTCAAGCCTTCTTCACCCCACCTCATAAGGGCTGGGCACCCCTGGGCCCGATTCCTGGCATGGGCAACCTGGCATCTGGGCACCATGGTGCTGTCAGCCTGGCAGGGACATGCCAGGCTGACAGTGCCACCCGGGCACCCTGACAGTGCCCGGGTAGCAGTGCCAAGGTGCCCGAGTGACACTGCCAAGATGCTAGGCTGGCAATGTCAAGGAACCACGGAGGCAGCAAGAGTGCCAGTGTACCAACCTGCCCAGAGCCAGACCACCTGGGGGCCTCCGAATGCCTGGGAGATCCCCCACAGGTACTCCCCTGGTCCATGTTTGTGTGGACTAGTGCTGAATGGTGCCATGGCGAGGTCTCCCAGGCATGGGCCAGGTTCGATCCCAGGCCTTGGGAGAAACCGGCGTAGACATATTTTAGTGAGCCTAACTGCTCACTTAAATATGCAAATATGGATCTCGCCCAGTGAGGGCGAGATCCAGATCGTGACACTCGTTAGATCTCACAAGGCGTGACTTCTGGTGGCGGCCATGATGTGAGTAGTCACACATTTGGTGGCTCCCGTCGTGGTGGAATTTTCAGAACTTTTCCCCGGCTAACGGGTGGATTTTGTGATCAAAAAGGTGCAGGAGGGGTAGGAGGAGAGAGTGTCCCACCAGTGGATGGATTTGTGGATCAGAAGTGGCTGAAAAAAAAGGGAACAGTCGGTGTGGTGTCTGCGACACAGGCGAAGATGGTAGATGGACAAGGACCGATCCTGCCCGCTCAGTGGTCGACGGAGCACCTGGTGGGTTTCCTGAATGAGCTAAGGGGGTTCATGGAGCACATGGGGGTGGGGGGGGTGGATCCATAGACGTTTGCGAGGCTGAGAGCGAAGGAATTTTCATTTTTTTCACATGTGCACAGGATGTACTCCCAAATTGATTTTTTAATTTTAGATAAGACACTGCTGGCGGGGGTGGTGGATGTAGAATACTCAGCAATAGTGGTGTCAGATCATGCTCCGCATTGGGTGGACCTGCGGGTGAGTAAGGGGGGCCAGCACCCACAATGGAGGTTAGATGTGGGGTGTTGGCGGGTGAGGAGGTGTTTGAGCGGGTGAGGGAAGCCATTCGGTGGTATGTGGAGATACATTATTCAGGAGAGGTCTCGGAGGGAATGGCATGGGAAGCATTGAAGGTAGTGGTGAGAGGGGAGTTCACTTCGATACGGACACATAGGGAGAAAGCGGAGCAGGTGGAGACGGAAAGGCTAGTGGGGGAGATCCTGCAGGTGGACAGGAGGTACTCGGAAGCCCTGGAGGCAGGGCTGTTTGAGGAGCAGCAGAAGCTGCAGATAGAGCTCAGGTTGTTACCACGGGGAAGGGGGTTGGGCAGCTGAGGAGGGCGAGAGGGGCGGTGTATGAATATGGTGAGAAGGCGAGCAGGATGCTGGCGCACCAGTTGAGGAAGCAGGAGGCAGCGAGGGAGATCGGGAAAGTGAAGGACAGAGGGGGGAGAGCGTGGTTTTGGACCCGGTGGGGGTGAATGGGGTGTTTAGGGATTTCTACAGTAGGCTGTATGAATCGGAACCCCAACCGGGGTGGAGGGTATGAAGTGGTTTTTAGAGGCGTTGGAGTTCTCGAGGGTGAAAGAGGAGCTAGTAGAAGGACTGGTGGCCCCACTTGGGCTGGTAGAAGTGGTAGGGGGCTGGAGACGATGGAGTTGAGCAAGGCCCCGAGTCTGCACGGGTACCCAGTGGAGTTTTATAAAACGTTCTTGGGGGTTCTGGAGCCCTTGTTGGTCAGGGCGTTTAACGAGGCAAGGGAACAGTTGGTGCTCCCGCCGACGCTGTTGCAGGCCTCGATCTCTCTCACTCTGAAGCAGGATAGGGATCCGGGGCAGTGTGGGTCGTACAGGCTGATCTCCCTAGTACATGTGACGCCAATTATTGGCCAAGATCTTGGCTTCGAGAATTAAGGACTGTGTGCTGGGAGTGATAGGGGAGGACCAGACGGGGTTTGTTAAGGGGAGGCATCTGGCAGCGAATATCAGGAGGTTGTTCAATGTGATAATGATGCCTCCCGAGTGACGAGAGGTGGAGGTGTGGTCACCAGGGACGCGGAGAAGACCTTCGATCGCGTGAAGAGGGACTATTTGTGGGAGGTCCTGAGGCGCTTTGGGGTTGTGCAGGGCGGATGAACCGGCTGAGCTCGGGTTATTTTAGGCTGCACCGGGGGGACAAGGCAGGGTGGTCCACTCTCCCCACTGCTTTTTGCCTTGGCTATAGAGCCATTGGCGATATCGCTGAGAGCGTTGAGGGACTGGCAAGGGATAGTACGGGAGGGGAGGATCACAGGGTCTCGCTTTACGCGGACGACCTGTTATTGTTCTTTTCGGACCAGCTGGGGGGGTTATGTGTCCTGCTGGGGGGATTATGTGTCCTCGAGGAATTAGGCCAGTTTTCAGGGTACAAATTGAATATGCGTAGGAACTAGGCGAGGAGGCAGGAAAGAGATTGGGGAAGATGCGTTCAAGGGGCTGGTTTAGCACAGGGCTAAATCGCTGGCTTTGAAAGCAGACCAAGGCAGGCCAGCAGCACGGTTCAATTCCCGTACCAGCCTCCCCGAACAGGCGCCGGAATGTGGTGACTAGGGGCTTTTCACAGTAAGTTCATTTGAAGCCTACTTGTGACAATAAGCGATTTTCATTTCATTTTCATTTCAGGTAGTGGGAAGGAGCTATTGGTATTTGAGCATTCAGGTGGCACGGGAGTGGGAGCCGCTGCATAAGCTGAATCTGGCTCGGTTAGTGGAGCAGATGAGGGGGGACTTTAGAAGGTGGGAGGCGCTCCCATTGTCATTGGCAGGGAGGGTTCAGACGGTGAAGTTGATGGTAGTCCCGAGGTTCTTGTTTGTTTTCCAGAGCCTTCCAATCTTTATCCCCAAGGTGTTTTCAGGAAAGTGCATGTGGTGATCTCAGAGTTTGTGTGGTTGTGTGGATGGGTAAAACTCCATGGGTGAAGAAGGTGCTGCTGGAGCGGGGTTGAGGGGAGGGGGTCTGGCCCTACTGAACTTTAGAAATTATTACTGGGCGGCAAACATAGCAATGGTCAGGAAATGGGTGGTGGAGGAAGGATCGGTATGGGAGCAGTTGGGGCGGCCTCATGTAGGGACACGTGTTTAGGGGCACTGTTAACGGCGCTTCTGCCATTCTCGCTGGCCAGGTGCTCCACAAGCCCCGTAGTAGCGGCAGCCCTGAGGGTGTGGGGACAGTGGCGGCAGCACATGGCACTGGAGGGGGCGTCGATATGGGCATCAATATATGGCAATCACCGGTTTGTTCCGGGAGGATTGGATGGGGGGTTCCGGGGGTGGCAGCGCGTGGGGATTGAACGGTGGGAATGGGTTCCGCTACCTGCAGGTGAGGGACTTTGTGCGGAGGCAGGTACCGACTTTCCCACACCTACCTTCTCAGGGACTACAGGATGAGGCCGTGTCGAAAATGGGAGTGGGGGAGGGGAAGGTATCGGAGATTTATTAGGAGCTGATGGAATGGGAGGGAGCCCCGATAGGGGAGGTGAAGCAAAAGGCAGAGCTGGATGGGGAACTGGAGGCTAGGTTGTGGGAGGACGCCCTGAGGCATGTCAAGGCACCCTCGTCATGTGCCAGGCTTAGCCTCATACAATTTAAGATAGTCCACAGGGCGACATGACTGTGGCCCGGATGAGCAGGTTCTTTGAAGGGGTGGAAGATAGGTGTGGGCGGTGTGTGTGGGGGGGGGGGGGGGGGGGGGGGCGGCCTGCGAATCATGTCCATATGTTTTCGGCAAGCCCGAAGCTTGGGGGATTTTGGCAGGGGTTTGCTGACATCATGTTGGAGGTACTGAGGGTAAGGGTGGTTCTGAGTCCAGAAGTGGCGATTTTTGGTCTGTCAGAAGACTCGGGAGTCCATGGGGCGAGAGAGGCCGATGTCTTAGCCTTTGCCTCCCTGGTAGCCTGGAGATGGATTTTATTGACATGGAGGGACTCGGAAACCCCGAAGTCAGGGGTGTGGGTCAGTGACATGGCGGGGTTTCTCTGGCTCAAGAAGATTACGTTCGCCCTGAGGGGATCGACGCTAGGGTTTGCCCGGAGGTGGCAGCCATTTATCGACTTCTTTGGGAAAATTTAGGCTGTCAGTAGTGGGGGGGATTAAATAGGGGAGGCATGGGGAGTTGGGTAAGGTAGGAGAATGTTCGTGGGGAATTGGAATTGGGGAGTCGTTGATGTAAGCCATGTTTCCCTCCATGTCCTTCACTGTTGATGGATCCAAATTCTGGAACTCCTTCCTCAACAGCACGGCACCACATGGACTGCAGCATAGAATATAGAACATACAGTGCAGAAGGAGGACATTCGGCCCATCAAGTCTGCACCAACCCAATTAAGCCCTCACTTCCACCCTATCCCCGTAACCCATTAACCCTTCCTAACCTTTTTTGGACACTAAGGGCAATTTATCAGGGCCAATTCACCTAACCTGCACGTCTTTGGACTGTGGGAGGAAACTGGAGCACCCGGAGGAAACCCACACAGACACGGAGAGAACATGCAAACTCCGCACAGACAGTAACTCCAGCAGGGAATCGAACCTGGGACCCTGGCGCTATGAAGCCACAGTGCTATCCACTTGTGCTACCATGCTGCCCAGCAGTTCACATAGCTGGCTCACCACCACTTTCTCAAGTGCAATTAGGGAGGTGCAGAAAATGCTGGCCTTACCAGCGACACCCGTATCTTGTGAAATAATAAATTAAGAACATTTCTTAAAAAAATTATTTTCAATCAGTCTTTCAGATTTAAATTACATTTTCAAAATGATTGTGCTAATTGAATGCAAGGCAACACCATTGGAATTCCTTTCTGTTTGCAATAAGATCCATTAATTCACAATTTTCTTTAATTATTCTTTCACACTGGTACTTGCATTTGTGTTATTATTAAGAATCACAATTTATTGGTAGCCCTGATATTGTAACCAAACTTATACCCTCAGCATGTTGACTACAGCCTACTTAATAACATGTCAAAATGCTACATGTACAAAATGTCTCCCAGAATGGAATGCTAATATTATAACTCCAACAGGAAGTGCGAACGTTCAGAAAGCAACATTGGTTTTGCAGTGTACCTTGTATCAGAGTATGAGATTTATCTGTATAAATTTAAAGCAATACTTCCTCTCAAATTGAAATCTCCTTTTGACTTCCGTCCCACAATTTAATTGATACTAAAAATTGGCCAAGGTCTCAACATCAGGGAATTGCCAGGAGCATTATTTTGAATCAGCAATATTCATATGGATAATAACTTCATTTAAATACAAAGAGCCAATTATGTTATGAAATGGCTTATATTAAAATGTTGTGCAGTTGGCCACAATTTTAAATCAAAACTTGCAAATGTCATTCTTTGAGTTGCATGGCAGCATCACATGGTTTTATCATATGAAATATGTCTGTATGCTATATGGGGGTATTTTTGCAAATGTTAATCTTGCCTTCTTTGCTGACAAAATTAAAACTTTGGCTTGGCTGGTATATCACCATTCTTTACAAGTGCTACGCTTCCGTGACAACATTTGGTTAGCTCATCTTCAATTACAGTCCGTGGGTGGAACTTAATGTGGCCCCTGGGGATGGGTTGTGAGGCACAATATCAGAAGAAAGGCTGGGTGAAGTGCCCATTGCCTTCTCGATGCTGTGCAATTGCCTTCATGAAAGGGAAGGTGGAGGACAGCCTTCCTGGCCAGAGGCTTTTTGAGACCCTGAAGTGACCAATTAAGTAATTAAGAGCTCAATGGCTTTTCTTGCTGCCCCTGGCTGACTACTAGCGTTGGGGGCGTGGGGGGGTAGGTGGAGATAGGAGGGGTCGTTGAGGCCGGTGCCTTCTGCCTGTGGAGACCACGCAGTATAACCTGGTGGCCCCTCAGCAGGCTTATCTAGACAAATTCTTAATCAGTGAGGGAACCAAGGGTTATGGGGATAAGGCGCAAAAATGGAACTGAGGATTATCAGATCAGTCATAATCTCATTGAATGGCTGAGCAGACTCTGGGCTGAATGGCCTACTTCTGTTCCTAAGTCTTTTGGTTTTATATGGCCGAGGATTGCCCTCCTGATCGGGCACTCTGGTAGAATAATATGGTGTCCATTTTTTGACTTGAGTGCTCCTGAATTAAGGAGTGAAAAATTAGCAAATGCTCCTGATTAATATGTATTCCTGCTGGAAAGAGCATTTGCTTGGATGCTCTACCTCAGCACTACTTCTCTCAACTCCACTGTAACTAAATTATCGGACTGCTTATCCAACATCCAGTACTGAATGAGCAGAAATGTTCTCCAATTACTGTTAATGTTGGGAAGAGTATTGTTTTCGGTCCCCATTCCATTCTCCGTACCGTGACTCTCCATCTCTCTCCATGGTAACAGTATGAGATTAAGCCAGTCTGTTCACAACCTTGGTGTCGCATTTGATTCTGAGTTGAGCCTCTGACCTCGTGTTTGTGCCAACACCAAGACCGCCTATTTCCAACTCTGTGTAGCATCGCCCGACTTTCCCCTTGTTTTGGCTCATTCTCCTGCTGAACCCATCATCCGTGTCTTCTTACCTCTAGATTTGACAATTCAACACACTCCTGACTGGTCTCTCACATTCTACGTCCGTAAACCTGAGGCCAACCAAAGCTCTACTGCCTGTGTCTCAAGTTGCAGCAACTCCGAATCCACGATCAACCCTGTGCTTGCTGACCTACACTGGCTCCTGGTCAAAAAGGGTCTTGATTTAAATATAATTACTCTTGTTTTCAAATCCCTCCATGGTCTTTGACCCTCGTTAACTCTGTAATCTCTTACAGCCCCACAACCCTTGGTGATTTCTGTGCTCCTCTAATCTTGGCCTCTTGTGCATCTCCTATTTGAATTGTTCCACCATTGGTGACTGTGCTCTAGTTGCCTTGGACCCAAGCTCCCTACACACCACCACCTCATTTTCCTCCTTTCAGACATTCCTTAAAACCTAGCTCTGACCTCATATTTCCTTATGTAGCCCGGTGTCATATCTTCTTTTACAATGCTTTTGTGAAGCTCCCTGGCATGTTTCATCATGTTAAAGGTGCTTTATGAATATAAATTGTTGTTGAACTTGTGACGCTAATAAATATTATTATTATTAATAAGGGCAGTGTCACACGTGGTATGTAAGACTAAATTGTCTTCTTATACATTTTCAACGCAGAGCCTGTCCATCAGATAATGCATATAATCACACTATTTTCTATCTGTTTAATTTACCGTGCACATTGTTCAGGATACTCAAACTGTCTTGCTGCTAGTCTGTAAAATTCAACGTCGAACCTTTCCCCTCAGATCATCTCCATTACACTTGGGAATTAGGGCCAGATTGTTCCTTTTTGTTGCAAACTTTTCAATGCGAATATAAATACCTTGGGCTTTGTGATCAAAACTTTACAAATTGGTAAACATTTTACAAATTAACACTTTAGTTAGTTTGGTCTGTCCAGTGCAGTGAAAAACCTTATTAATATGAAATTGACAACTTTGGTTACATCTTAGCTTTTTGAAATTCTCACTGGATGTGGTGTTGCTGACTATGCCGGCATTTTATTATTGTTCATCTCTTATTGTCCTTGAGAAGTTGGCGGTGAGCCACCTTCTTGTAACCCAACAGTCTATGTGGTGTAGGTACACCTACAGTGCTGTTAGGAAGGTAGCTCCAGGATTTGGTCCCAGTGACAGTGAAGGAACGCTGATCTGTTTCCAAGTCAGGATGGTGTGTGGCTCGGAGAGGAACTTGCAGCTAGTGGTGTTTCCATGCATCAGCTGTCTTTTTCCTTCTAGGTGGTGGAGATCACAGGTTTGGAAAGTGCTGTCAAAAGAGATTTGCTGCAGCAATCTTGTAGACGGTACACACTTCTGTTACTCTGTGTTGGTAGTGGAGGGGGCGACTGATTAAGGTGGTGGATGGGGTGCCAATCAACTGAGCTGCTTTGTCCTGGATCGTGTTGAGCTTCTTGAGTGTTGTTGGAACTGCTCTCATCTAGGCAGTGGTATAGTATTCCATCACATTCCTGACTTGTGCCTTGTAGGTGGCGGACAGGCTTTGGGGAGTCAGAAGGTGAGGTACTCTCCCAGATTTACAAGGCTCTGACCTGCTCTTGTAGCCACAGTATTTATATGGCTAGTCCGGTTCTGTTCCTGGTCAATAGTACTCCTCAGGATGTTGATAGCGGGGATTCCAGTGTGTAGCCATCTGGGATGGCCACTTACAAAGGATCCCGGGAAATATGGCCACCTGCAAAGGACCATGGGAAATATGGTCAACCCAGGACTCAGGCGTTCAGAGCTTATATATATTGGCAACTCAGATAACTGGATACTATCGAAACCCCCAGCTACTTTGCATTCTAACGGCCCATTTCTCCAGAACAAAAGACCTGTACTCAGGTAGCAGATACAGAAACAGACTCATCGGTGCCACTCCCTTTGCCCAGGGAGCCCAAAAAGCCAAGGTCAATGACCACTCAGGACATGCCCCGCCATCAAGGCACCCGCCCCTTTATTGGCCAAAATCGAAGGCAGTAATCGAAGCCTGCCGAATGATTGGGTCCAAAGCTAAGGACCGCCCAAAAGAGCGCAACACACCAGAAAGATAAAGGAAGACACTGCCATGTTCAGTCTCCCTTGGCCCTGGTGCTTGGTCTCTCTTGGCCCCGACCTACGCCTGAAACCAAGTGTAGCATCACAACCAGAAGACAAGTTCAAGACCAACGATCGCTACCAGACGGATGAGCCCAGCAGTAACAAAGTCACTTCTTCAGACCCAGCCACACAAGATCCGAAAAAAGGCCTTGTTCCTCTGCATAAAGCCGGGTGCCTGAAGTTAAGTACAGGTTGTTGTAGTGCTAGGTGTAATTTAGCTTGTAGTGTTTTATGTTGCATGTCGAAGTAATTCTTGTGTGTAAATAAACTATCATTGAACTTGAACTAACTAACTGGTTGTTTGGTCTTTGATCGATATCCGGTAAAACCTTGTGGTGGTATTATTTGATACCTGGCGACTCTGAAAAGCAATATCATCATTAATAACTGTCATATCAGTATCCAGTTAAAAAGAGCAACAAGTGATGTTAATGCCATTGAACGTCCAGGACGATGGTTGGATGATGGGCGATGCTGCAGATGGTCATTGTCTGGCACATGTGTGGCGGGAATGTTACTTGCCACTTAAATGTCCAAGCCCGAATATTGTCCAAATTTTGCTGCGTGTGAGCATATGCTATTTCAGTATCTGTGGAGTTACGAATGATGCTGAACATTGTGCAATGATCAACGAACACCCCCAGTTCTGACATATTGATGGATGGAACATCATTGATGAAACATCTGAAAATGGTTTGCCAAGGAGATTACCCTGAAGAACTCCTGAAATGATGTTTTGGGGCTGAGATGATTGACCTCGAACAACCACAACCATCTTCCTTTGTGATGTATATGATTCCAACCAGTAGAGAGGTTGCCCCCTCATTCCCATTGACTCCAGTTTTGCTCGGGTTCCTTGATGCCACGCTTGATCAAATGTTACCTTAATGTCAAGGGCAGTGATTCGCGCCGTACCTCTTTAGTTCAGCTCTTTTGTCCATGTTTGGAGTAAGGCTGTAATGAGGTGAGGAGCTGAATGGGCTTAGCGGAACCCAAACTGAGCATCAGTGAGCAGGTTGTTTTGATAGAACTGTCGACAAGCCGTTCTATCACTTTGTTGATGATCAAGGGTGGACTGATGGGGCGGTAATTGGCTTAATTTGTCCTGCTTTTTGAGGACATGATATACCTGGATAGTTTCCTTCATTGATGGGTAGATATCAATGTTGTGGCTGTACTGGAGCAGTCTTCTATTAGTTTGAAGCTACGTCACTCAGTTGTCTTATATTGCCAGTGAATTGTCTACCATTGCTTTCAAATAATTTTTTCCCTTATCAATAATGTTGTCAAGCACCTCCTCTCCTGACATATGAGAGAGATAACAAGAGACAATTTTCTTGACACTTGCCCTTGGAGAATTTAGAATTTATCAGGTACAAAAATCAGGAAAAAAGGGAGACATCTCTGTTGCTGTAAGCTGTATCCAAGTTCCTGTGGCTGAGACAGGTGGGGTTTGTAAAAGCCTGACCACTGTCTAATGTGGATGAAATAAAATATGAGGGGCCGATTCCAGCCTTCAGAGTCAGTTTGCTGATGCATCCTTTGTAACGTTCTCCAGGTCAAAGGCCATGGAGAAAAGATGGCACTGTTGATTGCTCTGGAATTCTGCCAAGCTAAGCGTCTGAGGATTGCAGAATTTAAAGTGAGGTGTCACTTTCATATTTTTGCCTTTCCCAGAAGCTTCAACATCAACTGGGACCTAATCTCCAGTTGCCAAAAGGTCCCAAACTCTTGAGGTTACAGGAGCTGCTACCATCTTGAGAGGCCTAATCCTGGATGTGGGCCTATGCCCAGTCTGCTTTTGTGCCATTTAAGTGACCCATTACAGGAAATCCTGGTGACTCCAGCAGTCTCTCCTTCCTTCCCTATGTACGGTATGCATTGTTTGTACAGCATGCAAGAAACAATACTTTTCACTGTATAGTACGAAGTCTTACAACACCAGGTTGTCAACCTGGTGTTGTAAGACTTCGTACTGTGCTCACCCCAGTCCAACGCCGGCATCTCCACATCATGGCTTTCACTGTATACTAATACATGTGACAATAATAAATCAAATCAAATCAAATCAAATTAAGAAGATTGATGCACGATCAATGACTACTAAAGCGAGGTTGTAGTCCAACTGAAGGCTTTAATAAACTAGATGATTCCCCCAGCAGCTCAGGTACAGAAAGAAGGCTGCTGTGGCGGCACACGCTCTTATACCCCGCCTTGCAGGGCGGAGCTACCATACAGCTTGACCAATGGGAAACATACAATATCTACCAATGGTGTTCCAGCATTACTAGGTACCGTAATACCTCTACATAGACTACCACATTCACCCCCTGTTAAAAAAGAGTCCGGCAGGGGTGGTGGCTTGGTATTACAACATGGTAACGTGGTAGAAGTTATAGTTATGGAGGTACCGTGATACCTCCGTACAGCGTTTTGTCTTATTGTCGTAACTATTTACAATTTCACAATTAACTATATACATTGTAAGATGAAGCAATCAGTTGATCGGGTGCCCTGGTCGTCCTCTGTGACCGTCAAAGCTTTGGTGGTGTCGCCGGTGGAGGCTCGGGTGCCTGTGACTCCGGGAGCGTGGCCTCGATCTCTGTGGCAGCTTCAACACCCCTAGACGGCGCTGGAGGGGAAGCCGATTGACCTGGGAAGGGATCGTCTGCAGGGTGCTTCGGTGGGCGGGGGGGTCTAGACGGGGCCGGCGGAAAAAACGATCCTCCTGGGAAGGGGGCGGCGGTAAGGTGCACCGGTGGGAGGGAGGGTGGGACTGGTGGCTGGGGTGCGCGTGGGGATCCGGCGGGCGCCAGGTCTCATAGGGAGACCGTATCTTGTCGGCCGTCGGGGTACGCCACGTGGGCGTACTGGGGGTTAGCGTGGAGAAGATGGACCCTCTCGACCAACGGGTCCGACTTGTGCGCCCGCACGTGTTTTCGGAGCAGGATAGGTCCGGGAGCTGCCAGCAAGGTCGGGAGCGAGGTCCCAAAGGAGGACTTCCTGGGGAAGACAAGGAGACGTTCGTGAGTTGTTTGGTTGGTCGTGGTACACAGCAGTGACCGGATGGAGTGGAGGGCATCCGCGAGGACCTCCTGCCAGCGAGAGACTGGGAGATTCCTGGACCATAGGGCCAGTAGGACGGTCTTCCAGACCTTCCCGTTCTCCCTCTCTACCTGTCCGTTACCCTGGGGGTTGAAACTGGTCGTCCTGCTTGAGGCAATGCCCTTGCTGAGTATGAATTGACGCAGTTCGTCGCTCATAAAGGAGGACCCTCTATCACTATATATGTACGCGGGGAACCTGAACAGCGTAAAGATGCTATGGAGGGCCTTTAGACTGTGGTTGCGGTCATGTCGGGGCAGGGGATGGCGAATGGGAACCGCGAGTACTCGTCAATCACGTTCAGGAAGTACGTGTTGCGGTGGGTGGAGGGGAGGGGGCCTTTGAAGTCCATACTGAGGCGTTCAAAGGGACGGGAAGCCTTTATCAGGTGCGCTTTCTCTGGCCTGTAGAAGTGCGGGTTGCACGTGATGGGTGCAAACCTCTAATACCTCTACACAGACTACCACAAAGATATATACATTTTTGGTGTGCAGTACCAAATTAGAACTCAGGCAAGAGGGTTCTAGGAACATCAGTCTATTTGACAGGCTAATTTTTTTTGACAATCTTCTCAATGGGATGAATGGGGAAGAAATGGGATAGGTAGGGGTTTGGGGGAGGAAGGAAGCTCTGACCATCCTGGAATGATCACCCACTGTCACATTTTTCAGACTAATTGACCTATTGGGTGGCAAAGATACATTACTAATTGCCTGCTGCCCTGTCTGCCTATTTGGTATTTTAAGAAGTCTTACAACACCAGGTTAAAGTCCAACAGGTTTGTTTCAAATCACTCGCGGAGCACTGCTCCTTCCTCAGATGAATGAAGAGATATGTTCCAGAAACATATATATATAAGATGCAAGACAATGCTTCGAATGCGAGCATTTGCAGGTAATTAAGTCTTTCCAGATCCAGAGATAGGGGTAACCCCAGGTTAAAGAGGTGTGAATTGTCTCAAGGCAGGACAATTGGTAGGACTTCGCAAGCCCAGGCCAGATGGTGGGGGATGAATGTTATGTGACATGAATCCAAGGTCCCGGTTGAGGCCGTACTCATGTGTGCGGAACTTGGCTATAAGTTTCTGCTCGGCGATTTTGCGTTGTCGCGCGTCCTGAAGGCCGCCTTGGAGAACGCTTACCCGGAGATCAGAGGTTGAATGCCCTTGACTGCTGAAGTGTTCCCCGACTGGAAGGGAACATTCCTGCCTGATGATTGTTGCGCGATGTCCGTTCATTCGTTGTCGCAGCGTCTGCATGGTCTCGCCAATGTACCACGCTTCGGGACATCCTTTCCTGCAGCCTATGAGGTAAATATTTGGTATTTAGCCAGGAAAGTCAGCGTATTATCTTCTTACTGAAGTACATATTCACTTGCACTCCCAGTGCTTAATTGAAGTTGCTGTTATTCATATTTAATCATCGGGCATGATCTAACAACTGTGCTGCCCGACTCAGGTAAATCTCGTGAGAGGAAATTTAAAAATAACACCGTGATCCAGGGCAGCACGGTAGCATAGTGGTTAGCACAATTGCTTCACAGCTCCATGGTCCCAGGTTCGATTCCCGGCTTGGGTCACTGTCTGTGCGGTGTCTGCATGTTCTCGCCGTGTGTGCGTGGGTTTCCTCCGGGTGCTCCGGTTTCCTCCCACAGTCCAAAGATGTGCAGGTTAGGTGGATTGGCCATGCTAAATTGCCCTTAGTGTCCAAAATTGCCCTTAGTTTTATAGAACATAGAACATAGAACGATACAGCGCAGTACAGGCCCTTCGGCCCACGATGTTGCACCAAAACAAAAGCCATCTAACCTACACTATGCCATTATCATCCATATGCTTATCCAATAAACTTTTAAATGCCCTCAATGTTGGCGAGTTCACAACTGTTGCAGGTAGGGCATTCCACGGCCTCACCACTCTTTGCGTAAAGAACCTACCTCTGACCTCTGTCCTATATCTATTACCCCTCAGTTTAAAGCTATGTCCCCTCGTGCTAGCCATTTCCATCCGCGGGAGAAGGCTCTCGCTGTCCACCCTATCTAACCCCCTGATCATTTTGTATGCCTCTATTAAGTCTCCTCTTAACCTTCTTCTCTCTAACGAAAACAACCTCAAATCCATCAGCCTTTCCTCATAAGATTTTCCCTCCATACCAGGCAACATCCTGGTAAATCTCCTCTGCACCCGCTCCAAAGCTTCCACGTCCTTCCTATAATGCGGTGACCAGAACTGTACGCAATACTCCAAATGCGGCCGTACCAGAGTTTTGTACAGCTGCAACATTTATAAAAATGACAAACAGCAACGGCCCCAGAAGAGATCCTTGTGGTACGCCACTTGTAACTGAACTCCATTCTGAACATTTCCCATCAACCACCACCCTCTGTCTTCTTTCAGCTAGCCAATTTCTGATCCACATCTCTAATTGTTCACCATTTGAAAACCTCAATTGTTCACCATTTCGTCTCGTGGTTATTGATGGTACATCAAGGCTGAATACCTGTGGTCCCAACACCATGGTGTAAATGCCAGGGTGCTCACCGTGACCCAAGCAGGATGAGGGGTTGGTCGATCAGGGATTGGTCACCTCATTTAAATATTCACCCATATTAGTGAGGGAACATTTCAGACATCCGGCAGATAAAGGAGGCTGCAAAGTATGGCAATGGCTGGCCACCCCAGGATGTTTAGATCTGTGCAACAACACCTTTATCAGAAACATCCCACCTTTGCTCCATCGATTCTGTTTCTTTTTTAAAAAAACATTTTATGAACGCATTTATGATATTATAACAACAAATACAAATGTAAACGTAACTCAGTAAATAACCCCCCCCCCCCAATCAACCACCATACCCAGCCAACATGGCTTTTCCACACCATTCCCCAGTCCCACCACCTCCTCTCACTGATCCAGCCTAAACTAGACTAACTCCCCCACATTCCCTAACACCACCCCCCCCCCCCACTATTGTACACTGATTCTGTTTCTTGATATTCCTCTCAACGTCTCCCATAATCTGATATTTCACCTCTTATGAATATTCCTGGACTTAGAAATTGTTTCATGCAGGGCCCATTTTTTTGCCACATATACCAGCCAGGAAGTATTTTTTAAAAAAATGTTTTGAGTACCCAATTATTTTCTTCCAATTAAGGGACAATTTAGCGTGGCCAATTCACCCAGCCTGCACACCTTTGGGCTGTGGGGGTGAAACCCAGGCAGACACAGGGAGAATGTGCAAACTTCACATGGAAAGCGACACAGGGCCGGGATTGAACCTGGAACCTCAGCGCCGTGAGGCAGCAGTGCTAACCACTGTGCCACAGTGCCACACCCCCAGCCAGGAAGTATTTCTTTTTGGTAGTGAACCGTTGAGTGGGTTAGGAGAAACAAGTGCATCCTTTACTCCTGCCTGGAGCAAACACTTTGCATATTCAAATAAGCAGTCCAATATTTGTTTGAGGTCCCTTCTGTAAAATTGGCCTGCTGAAGCTGAGCGATTGTGTGCAGTTAAGAAGCATAGCAACTTAACTTAGTGCGGAGTATGGAGGTAGGTGTGTGCTCCTCCTGACCCCACATTAGAGAGCATGACTATGCTCCCAGCCCCTCCCATTATCATTTCTTTTGATTGCCTCATTGTCACTATCCCTAGCCAACCGTTGGCCCTGATCTCCCCTCCACTCTAGTCCAAATCCATCCCCAATGCTTGTGATCCCTCAATGATGCTGATCTTGATTCCAAGACCATGCCCTAGTGCCCAACCTTTGGCTTCCTGATCACCAGCTCCCAGCAGCCTCACTTCTACAATCCCCAGTCCCATATTCCCTCACCCCCATCTTGGTCTCGGATTCTCAGGATCATGGTTCAAGTTCCCTGGCTTCTTGATCCAAACCCACACCTGGGGCGAGATTCTCCGACCCCCCAGCGGGTCAGAGAATGGCCGTTGGCCACCGTGAATTCCGCCCCCGCCGAAGTCTCCGAAGGGAGAAAAGTCGGCAGGGCGTCAATGGCGCCGCATACCTCGGAGAATGGCACGGGTGGGCGCAAGGCAATGGATTTTGGGGCTGCCGATATTCTCCCATCCGGATGGGCCGAAGTCCCGTCGACGTGATGACGGGTCACGTTGGCGTAAATCAAACCACCTTTCAATCGGCGTCAACCAGTGCTCAAGGTTTACGCCGACCAGCGTGGAGGTGGGTGACGGCCTGGGGGGTCGGCCACTGGAGAGGCGATGGCGTGGCCGCAGTCTGAATGTGTGGGGGAGAGGTGTGTGTAGGGTTTTGTGTGTGTGTGTGCGGCGGGGGGGGGGGGGGTGGTTAGTGTGGGCTGGGCTCCGGGGGAGGGCCGGGAGGGGGGGTGAGTGCCGGGGGGAGGATGGGGTCCGTGCAGGGGAGGGGGATGGGGTCCGTGCCGGGGAGGGGGATGGGGGGGGCCATGCCGGGGAGCGGGGTGGGGTCCGTGCCGGGGAGGGGGATGGGGTCCGTGCCGGGGAGGGGGATGGGGGGGGGGGTCCGTGCCGGGGAGGAGGATGGGGTCCGTGCCGGGGAGGGGGATGGAAGGGGGGTCCGTGCCAGGGAGGGGGATGGGGTCCGTGCCGGGGAGGAGGATGGGGTCCGTGCCGGGGAGGAGGATGGGGTCCATGCCGGGGAGGGGGATGGCGTCCGTGCCGGGGAGGAGGATGGGGTCCGTGCCGGGGAGGAGGATGGGGTCCGTGCCGGGGAGGGGGATGGGGTTCGTGCCGGGGAGGAGGATGGGGTCCGTGCCGGGGAGGAGGATGGGGTCCGTGCCGGGGAGGGGGATGGGGTCCGTGCTGGGGAGGAGGATGGGGTCCGTGCCGGGGAGGGGGATGGGGTCCGTGCCGGGGAGGGGGATGGGGTCCGTGCCGGGGAGGAGGATGGGGTCCGTTCCGGGGAGGGGGATGGGGTCTGTGCCGGAAAGGGGGATGGGGGGACGGGGTCCGTGCCGGGGAGGGACATGGGGGGGGGGGCAAGTGAGTTGGTACACCTGGCCAGGTGCCAGCCTCCAACAGTCGGACCCATGCGGTCCATGCCACCTGGCTGGGGGGAGGAGGGGGTATGGGCAATGATGACATGCCGTCGTTCCCCCCCCCACCACGCCGTCATGTTTTCTGATCAGCCAGCGATGTTGGCCACCGTGGCGGCAGCCGCTAATGTCCATGTTGCCCTGGATGAGGAGGAGGAGGAGGAGAAGCGTGCCAGAGAGGCGGCGCAGGCTGCCGCAGAGGGGCAGGCGGCAGCCGACCAGGCTGGAGGGACACCTGACCGACAGGACGAGGAGGACATCGCGGCCCCACGGCAACGGAGGCACCCGAGGGCGCCCCGTGTGTACCGGCCCCGGCAGTCATACCAGGACCTCACGGACCGAGAATGCAGGAGGAGACTCCGGATGAGCCGGGAAACCTTGGCACACATCTGCCACCTGCTGGCGCACCTGTCACCGCGTGGCACTGGCGGGGGGGACACTCTCCCCGTGTCCGTCAAGGTTACAGTGGCCCTGAACCTTTGTGCATAGGGGTCATTCCAGGCACCGAGTGGGGACCTGTCTGGCATATCGCAGACATCGGTGCACCGGTGCATCAGGGCAGTGACAGACACCCTATTTCCATGGCGCACCGCTACATCCGCTTCCCTGTGGACCGGGCCAGCCAAGATGCCCGGGCCGTGGGAATAACTGCCGTGGCCGGGTTCCCCATGGTCCAGAGCGCGATCGATGGGATGCACGTCGCCGTGCGGCCACCTGCAGATAACAGCGCCGTGTTCACCAATAGGAAGGGGACCTATTCGATGAACATACAGATGGTCTGCGACAACCGCATGATGATCCTGCACGTCTGCGCCCGTTACCCAGGCAGTGTACACGACTCATACGTGTTGTCGCGGTCATACATCACCGGCATGTATGAGGGACGCCATCCCCGGCTGAGGGGCTGGTTGCTGGGCGACAGGGGCTACCCATTGCGATCGTGGCTGATGACGCCTATACGGAGGCCACGCAATGAGGCGGAGAACCGCTACAATGATGCCCATGTAGCGACAAGGGGAGTGATAGAGAGGTGATTTGGCATGCTGAAGATGCGTTTCAGGTGCCTGGACCTCTCTGGGGACGCCCACCAGTATCGGTCAGATAGGGTCAGCCGCATCATTGTGGTGTGCTGCGTCCTGCACAATATAGCCCAGCAGAGGGGCGATGTGCCGCAGGCAGAGGAGGGCGGAGTGGAGGAGCAGCAGGAAGAGGCGCAGTCCTCGCCAGATGAGGGGGATGGGGCAATGGTCAGGGCAGACGGGCTAGACACGGGCGGGTGGCTGTCCACCGTTACCGGCTGGGCCAGCGGGCACGGGACAGGCAGTTAGCCGCCCGCTTCACTGACTAGATGGGCGTGGGAATCGGGTAGTATGGCCACAGACCGCACACCATGGCAACAGCCGACCACCCACACCCCCAACCCATCCACCCACCCAGCAGCCTCACCCCCCTCCCCAACCCCACCCACCCCACCCGCATGCACACCACCCCCCCATTGCCGATCCACCTGCGGCACAATGGCCGGGCTCACACAGTTGCCGGTGGACGCGTGTCTATTGCAGGCCATGGAGGATGATGACAACCCGCCCTGCGATGAGCTCCTGGCTCCACATCATTGGACTATGTCTGACCCATGGCCACAGTACCACCATCCACCCGGACCATCCCTGCATGCGGCTGTGACACTGCAGCGCACGGTCCCGTCCTCTGCCCGGGGGGGATGTTGATGGCGGCCCAGGGGGAAGGGGGCAGACTCACCTGGGGCTGAGGTAAGACCACCCCTCACACACACACTTGCGCTCAACGTACATGACACCCCCGCACGCTTTGGACAGAGCACAAAGGCAGCTTCTGTAGGTGTAACATTGACTTTAATAACGAAAGGAGTTCATGCACGTGCCCTAGCCCCTAAACCTCATCTGTGCCCTGCACCCGTGCCAACTTACTCAGTGTCTAATTGTTTGGCCTTACGGACCCTATGACTACGTCTACGTGGTTCCCCAGACGGTACAGCAGAACTGGAGGTGGACTCCTGTGATTCCTGCCCTCTGACACGGGATCCCTTTAGCGGCCGTTTCCTGGGGCGTCCTGGCCTAGATGGGCCAGGCTGTGGCCCGGGCGACTGGGATGGTGAGCTGCCAGCCTGTCCTGCCCGTTGCCCACCCGATGCACCTGGGACAGAAGGGGGGGAGTCTGAGGTGTCGCGGTGTTCCGGGACCTCCCCTAGAGGGGGACCCGGGACGGACCACAGCACCTCCTCCTTCCTCGGGGTGCCCGATGGCCCACAGGCCTCTACATGGGTGGGGGATGCGAACAGACTGGCCATCCGACGCCCCCCCGACATCTGGCGCTGCCAGTCCTGGAGGCCTGTGCTGGTATCGACAGGGGTCTGCAGGTTTGCAGCCATGGAGCTCAGGGGATTGGCAAACCCTGTCTGTGACTGTGCGACGCTGGCTTGCACATGGCCACTGGCGCCGATGCCCTCAGCGATGGCCTGCTGAGACTGGGCCATGGCCTGCAGAGACTGGGCCATGGCCTGCTGAGACTGGGCCATGGCCTGCAGAGACTGGGCCATGGCCTGCAGAGACTGGGCTATGGCCTGCTGAGACTGGGCCATGGCCTGCAGAGACTGGGCTATGGCCTGCTGAGACTGGGCCATGGCCTGCAGAGACTGGGCCATGGCCTGCAGAGACTGGGCCATGGCGTTGAGCACCTCTGCCATCTGGCGCTGGCACTGGGTCATGGCCTCCTGTGAGAGGGCAGCCGTGTCCTGGGCCACAGAAGCCACCTGCACGGAAAGCCCCAGGCCTCGCAAACCGTTCCCCATGTCTGACAGCGTCGCACCCATTGCCTCCACCGCGGACGCCACCCGTGCGGTGTCGGCCTGGGTGGCACGCATGACTGGCACCACTTCCAGCTCCTGGACGCGGGTGGACTCCTCCACCTGCGACTGCAGCCGCCGCAAGCCGGCCGTCACCCACTTCGCTCGTCTCCGGTTCGGCGGTTGCATCGGATCTATGTGTGGGTGTGGAAACTCCAGGAACCCGGGATCCATCTGGACGGCAGATGTTCGCTTGGGCTGGGCTGCCCTCCGACCGCCCGGCCCCTCTGCTGCTCCTACCTCCACCTGCTGTACCGGGACGGCTGTGTTGTGCGCACCAGTGAGTGTACCAGACGCCTCATCACTAAAGTGCCCAACTGAGGTGAGCGTCTCTGCGATGGTGGAGGGTGTTGGTGACAGCAGTGGCGTTGTGTCGTGCGCATCGTCCCACTCTGAGTCCATGGCACTTTGGGGTGGCAGTTCGTCTCTGCCCATCCAATCTGTGTCACTGTCCTGTATTTCAGTTTCCTGGGTAGTGGTGTCCTGGGTAGTGGTTTCGTGGCTCGGCTGTGACGGGTGCCTGTGGCTGCCCCTCTCGTCGCTGGGTGGCACACACCTGCGTCGTCGCACCCGCACGAGACGGGGGCGTCATCTCCCTGTTGCTCCAGGTCTCTCCGTCTCCCATGGTCTCCGAGGGGCATCGTGCGGGCGTCGTATGCCAGAGGGTCCGGGTCTCTCCATCTCCAGTGGTCTCCAAGGGGCATCCTGCGGGCGTCGCATGCCAGAGGGTCCGGGTCTCTCCGTCCCCCGTGGTCTCCGAGGGGCATCATGCGGGCGTTGCATGCCAGAGGGTCCGGGTATCTCCGTCCCCCCTGGTCTCCGAGGGGCATCATGCGGGCGGTCTGCATCTGCAGGGTTGGGTGCCTCGACGTTTGCTCCTGCGATACACAATGAAGCATGCATGGTTAGACACGCAGGCAGTGATCAGGTGATATGGGGGAGGGGGATATAGGGGAGGGGGGACATGGGGGAGGGGGGATATGGGGACAGGCTGTCGGTGGCTCACTTGCTGGTGGGCCCCCGACCTCTGCATCAGCAACCTCCCGGTCCTCAGGTCCGCCAGCCAGTTCCAGGGCCCTTCCCTCATGTTCGGTCAGTGGCCTCTCATCAGCGGGGCCTCCTCCAGTCCTCACATGCTCCCTATTGTTGTGTGCGCGCTTCTCCTGTGGGAGGGGGGTGGTGGTGGTGGCAGGGGTAAAAGGCAACAGTGTTAGACAGGTATATGAATGCACGCCATCGGTTGCGCGTGTATTGCAGAGGTTAAGGTTAGGGCTGGATTCACTTGGGGAAATGGGGGAAGACGGATATGGGGGAAGGGGGGATATGGTGGATATGGGGGAGGGGGATATGGGGAGGGGGATATGGGGGATGGGGGATATGGGGGATATGGGGAGGGGGGATATGGGGGAGGGGGATATGGGGGAGGGGGGATATGGGGGAGGGGGGATATGGGGGAGGGGGGATATGGGGGAGGGGGATATGAGGGAGGGGGGATATAGGGGAGGGGGGATATGGGGGATATGGGGAGGGGGGATATGGGGAGGGGGGATATGGGGGAGGGGGATATGGGGGATATGGGGGAGGGGGGATATGGGGGAGTGGGGATATGGGGAGGGGGATATGGGGGAGGGGGGATATGGGGGATAGGGGTTATGGGGGAGGGGGGATATGGGGAGGGGGATATGGGGGAGGGGGGATGTGGGGGAGCGGGGATATGGGGGAGGGGGAATATGGGGGATATGGGGAGGGGGGATATGGGGGAGGGGGCATATGGGGAGGGGGATATGGGGGAGGGGGGATATGGGGGATATAGGGGAGGGGGGATATGGGGGATATGGATATCGGGCAGGGGGGGGATGCTCACCCTGGCTGCTCTGACGAGGTCGTTCACCTTCTTTTGGCACTGGGTGCCTGTCCGTGGTGTCAGGGCCACAGCGGTGACGGCCTCTGCCACCTCCCTCCACAGACGCCGGCTGTGGCGTGGGGCAACTCTGCGGCTGTGCCCGGTATACAGGGCCTCCCTCCTCTGCTCCACCGCATCCAGGAGCGCCTCAATGTCACGAGACTGGAACCTCGGGGCTGAGCGGCGGGCGGCCATTCGGTCGGGTGTTCTGGTCGGATGGGGGGAGCAGCGCGTCCTTAATGAGCCATCACGCGTGCGGCCTGTATGACGCCGCACGGCGTGAACCACGTGAGCCAGTGCGGATAGCGTCACGTCGCTGCTAGCCCATTCCGGGCCGGAGACGTTGCGACGTTTTTGGAGGCGTGATGCAGGTGGGATTTGCGCAGTTTTTGCCGCCGGTCGGCGGACTTTGCGCCGATAACGGAGAATTTCACCCCTGTACCCAGAGACCTGGGATGAAATTCTCCCGAAACGGCGCAATGTCCGCCGACTGGCGCCCAAAACGGCGCCAATCAGACGGGCATCGCGCGCATCTTTGGGGGCCGAGCCCCAACATTGAGGGGCTAGGCCGACGCCGGAGGAATTTCCACCCCGCCAGCTGGCGGAAACGGCCTTTGTTGCCCCGCCAGCTGGCGCGGAAATTACATCCTCAGGCGGCGCATGCGCGGGAGCGTCAGCGGCCGCTGACAGTTTCCCGCGCATGCGCAGTGGAGGGAGTCTCTTCCGCCTCCGCCATGGTGGAGACCGTGGCGGAGGCGGAAGGGAAAGAGTGCCCCCACGGCACAGGCCCGCCCGCGGATCGGTGGGCCCCGATCGCGGGCCAGGCCACCGTGGGGGCACCCCCTGGGGCCAGATCGCCCCAGGACCCCAGAGCCCGCCCACGCCGCCTTGTCCCGCCGTTCAAAACGTGGTTTAATCCATGCCGGCGGGACAGGCAATTTATCAGCGGGACTTCGGCCCATCCGGGCCGGAGAATCCAGCGGGGGGGGCCCGCCAACCGGCGCGGCCCGATTCCCGCCCCCGCCGAATATCCGGTTCCGGAGACTTCGGCAACCGGCGGGGGCGGGATTCACGGCAGCCCCCGGCGATTCTCCAACCCGGCGGGGGGTCGGAGAATGACGCCCCAGTTCACTGTTCTTCCCTGTCAAGCTGTAATGAGGCTCCAATCCAAAATATATTTTAAAAATATATTTATTTGTAGGATTGTAGGATGTGGGCATTGCTGATATTTATTGCTCAATCCTAATTTCCCCTGAAAAAGTGGTGATATGCCACATTCTTGAACCTTTGTAGTTCTTATGGTGAAGCTGTTCCCGCAGTTCTGCTATGACAGGAGTTCTAGGATGATCACCAGCAATGATGAAGAAATGGCATTATATTTCTAAGACGATAATGTGCAATTGGGGAAGAACTTGTAGGTGACGGTGATCCTACACGTCTGCTGTCTTTGCTCTTCTGGGAGGTAGAATGCGTAAGTTTGGGATGTGGTGTCAAAGAAGCTTTGCAATTTGCTTCAGTGCATCTTGCAGATACACACTGCAAACACATTGTGCCGGTAATGGAGGAAGTGAATGCTTCAGGTGATGGATAGGATACTGATCAAGTGGATTGCTTTGACCTGGATGGTGTGGAGCTTCTCAAATGCTGTTGGATGTGCACTTATCAAGGCAAGTGGTGAGTATTCTATTACACTGCTGACTTGTGCCTTGAGATGGTGGAAGGATTTTGAGGAGTCAGTCGCTACAGAATACCCAACCTCTGACCTGGCCTGGCAGTATTTATGTGGCTGGTCCAGTTATGTTTCTGCTGGCCCAGGGGGTGCTGATGCTTGTGGATTTGGTGATGGTATTATTAATGAATGTCAAAGGAAGGTCGTTAGATTCGCTCTTGTTAGAGATGATCATTGGCTGGTACTTGGGTGGCGTGATTCTAGAATTGAACCTCTGGCCTCATTATTCTGGTACAGGGAATGTACCCCGCTCCCATGTGCCTAAAAACTAATTAACTGGAATGTCCTTAAAACATGAAAGAGACCATAAACTGTTCAATTAAACCTTAACCTTTTTGCTTATTTAAAAAGTGGAGTTAGCTGAACTAAAGGATGATTGCTACAAACCAGATGGTTCACAAATTGGCTACAGATTTTTGGAAATTTCCAACAGCAGTTACAGGACAAAAACTCAATCCTCTTCCTTGTGGAATCTCACGCCTCTCATTGTGATGACAGATTACAATCCACAAAACCAGGGGCCGGCAGATGGTCCAACTCCACAGTCTGATCCTGTAACAAAGGTACAGGAGGTACATACCTCTTCATTCACCTGAGGAAGGAGCAGTGCTCTGAAAGCTGGTGTTTGAAACAAAGCTGTTGGACTTTAATCTGGAGTTGTAAGACTTCTTACTGTGCTCACCCCAGTCCAATGCCGGCATCTCCACATCACTGTGACAAAGAGGAAGCCATCAAAACTTATTATATCTGAGAGGCACCAAAAGCTACCATTTATACCCTAAGGTGAGCAATGGATTTTGACCAGTCTTGGAAACTGCTTGTTAACCTGCGATTGGCTCATTAATGGGCAATCTCATATGATCAAACCTCCTGGCCTTTGAAAAGCTTTAATGTTACATTTCCAGACTCATAACTCAGTTTGATGTTTAAACTCCAATCTGCTAAAATCAAAGCTGAATCAGCAGTCTTCATCAAGTCTAAGTTTCCCCGAACCCTGTTTCATTGGAAGATTCCTGCCACCACCTGCTGTGCAAATCAAGCCTCTGTACACAAACCACCTCTTGCTCTGTCACCGTCAACTGCAAAGGAATTCTGCAAAATCCTGCTTCAGCTATCTGAGCTTTAACTCCTCTTGTGAACAAACCCTCACTGGACTCTGGCAATTACATGAACTGATATCCATATCTGTGGTTTTTTTTCTTTTTAAGTTCTTAATAGTTGTACAAACTCCTCTTTTCTTCGTTCTTATTGTGTGTGGGTGTATGAAGTTGTGAGTATTCCCTGGGTTTGAATGTGTGAATAAACTTTATTTCTGATTTAACCTGAGTTTTCTGTGAGTTACTTGAAAAAATTGGCCTGGCAAACAGAGGGATTGTGGAGGTATACCTCAGCATTTTCAAAAATTAGAACACCTCTGCTTATCATAGAATCATATCATAGACTTTACAGTGCAGAAGGAGGCCATTCGGCCCATCGGGTCTGCACCGACGCTTGGAAAAAGCACCTTACCTAAGGCCACATATCCACCCTGTTCCCGTACCCAGTAACCCCACTCAACATTTTTTGGACACTAAGGGCAATTTAGCATGGCCAATCCACCTAACCTGCACATCTTTGGACTGTGAGAGGAAACCGGAGTACTTGGAGGAAACCCACGCAGACACGGGGAGAACGTGCAGACTCCGCACAGACAGTGACCCAACAGGGAATCGAACCTGGGACCCTGAAGCTGTGAAGAACTGTGCTAACCACTGTGCTACCGTGCTGCCCACTGTGCTACCGTGCTGCCTTGTGGACAGGTAGCAAGAAAATAGAGTTCAATTTTCCCTCCTACCCCTCTCCGTTACATAACATAGTTTAAAAAACGGGAAGAATGCTAGATGTATATGACAAATGAATTTATAGAACATAGAACATAGAACATAGAACAATACAGCGCAGTACAGGCCCTTCGGCCCACGATGTTGCACCGAAACAAAAGCCATCTAACCTACACTATGCCATTATCATCCATATGTTTATCCAATAAACTTTTAAATGCCCTCAATGTTGGCGAGTTCACTACTGTAGCAGGTAGGGCATTCCACGGCCTCACTACTCTTTGCGTAAAGAACCTACCTCTGACCTCTGTCCTATATCTATTACCCCTCAGTTTAAAATTATGTCCCCTCGTGCCAGCCATATCCATCCGCGGGAGAAGGCTCTCACTGTCCACCCTATCCAACCCCCTGATCATTTTGTATGCCTCTATTAAGTCTCCCCTTAACCTTCTTCTCTCCAACGAAAACAACCTCAAGTCCATCAGCCTTTCCTCATAAGATTTTCCCTCCATACCAGGCAACATCCTGGTAAATCTCCTCTGCACCCGCTCCAAAGCCTCCACGTCCTTCCTATAATGCGGTGACCAGAACTGTACGCAATACTCCAAATGCGGCCGTACCAGAGTTCTGTACAGCTGCAACATGACCTCCCGACACCGGAACTCAATCCCTCTACCAATAAAGGCCAACACTCCATAGGCCTTCTTCACAACCCTATCAACCTGGGTGGCAACTTTCAGGGATCTATGTACATGGACACCTAGATCCCTCTGCTCATCCACACTTTCAAGAACTTTACCATTAGCCAAATATTCCGCATTCCTGTTATTCCTTCCAAAGTGAATCACCTCACACTTCTCTACATTAAACTCCATTTGCCACCTCTCAGCCCAGCTCTGCAGCTTATCTATGTCCCTCTGTAACCTGCTACATCCTTCCACACTATCGACAACACCACCGACTTTAGTATCGTCTGCAAATTTACTCACCCACCCTTCTGCGCCTTCCTCTAGGTCATTGATAAAAATGACAAACAGCAACAGCCCCAGAACAGATCCTTGTGGTACTCCACTTGTGACTGTACTCCATTCTGAACATTTCCCATCAACCACCACCCTCTGTCTTCTTTCAGCTAGCCAATTTCTGATCCACATCTCTAAATCACCCTCAATCCCCAGCCTCCGTATTTTTTGCAATAGCCTACCGTGGGGAACCTTATCAAACGCTTTGCTGAAATCCATATACACCACATCAACTGCTCTACCCTCGTCTACCTGTTCAGTCACCTTCTCAAAGAACTCAATAAGGTTTGTGAGGCATGACCTACCCTTCACAAAGCCATGCTGACTATCCCTGATCATATTATTCCTATCTAGATGATTATAAATCTTGTCTCTTATAATCCCCTCCAGACTTTACCCACTACAGACGTGAGGCTCACCGGTCTATAGTTGCCGGGGTTGTCTCTGCTCCCCTTTTTGAACAAAGGGACCACATTTGCTGTCCTCCGGTCCTCTGGCACTATTCCTGTAGCCAATGATGACATAAAAATCAAAGCCAAAGGTCCAGCAATCTCTTCCCTGGCCTCCCAGAGAATCCTAGGATAAATCCCATCAGGTCCCGGGGACTTATCTATTTTCAGCCTGTCCAGAATTGCCAACACCTCTTCCCTACGTACCTCAATGCCATCTATTCTATTAGCCTGGGGCTCAGCATTCTCCTCCACAACATTATCTTTTTCCTGAGTGAATACTGACGAAAAATATTCATTTAGTATCTCGCCTATCACTTCAGACTCCACACACAATTTCCCATCCCTGTCCTTGACTGGTCCTACTCTTTCCCTAGTCATTCGCTTATTCCTGACATACCTATAGAAAGCTTTTGGGTTTTCCTTGATCCTTCCTGCCAAATACTTCTCATGTCCCCTCCTTGCTCGTCTTAGCTCTCTCTTTAGATCCTTCCTCGCTACCTTGTAACTATCCATCGCCCCACCAGAAACTTCACACTTCATCTTCACATAGGCCTCCTTCTTCCTCTTAACAAGAGATTCCACTTCCTTGGTAAACCACGGTTCCCTCGCTCGACGCCTTCCTCCCTGTCTGACCGGTACATACTTATCAAGAACACGCAGTAGCTGATCCTTGAACAAGCCCCACTTATCCAGTGTGCCCAACACTTGCAGCCTACTTCTCCACCTTATCCCCCCCAAGTCACGTCTAATGGCATCATAATTGCCCTTCCCCCAGCTATAACTCTTGCCCTGCGGTGTATACTTATCCCTTTCCATCATTAACGTAAACGTCACCGAATTGTGGTCACTGTCCCCAAAGTGCTCTCCTACCTCCAAATCCAACACCTGGACTGGTTCATTACCCAAAACCAAATCCAACGTGGCCTCGCCTCTTGTTGGCCTGTCAACATATTGTTTCAGGAAACCCTCCTGCACACACTGTACAAAAAACGACCCATCTATTGTACTCGAACTACATCTTTTCCAGTCAATATTTGGAAAGTTAAAGTCTCCCATAATAACTACCCTGTTACTTTCGCTCATATCCAGAATCATCTTCGCCATTCTTTCCTCTACATCCCTAGAACTATTAGGAGGCCTATAAAAAACTCCCAACAGGGTGACCTCTCCTTTCCTGTTTGTAACTTCAGCCCATACTACCTCGGAAGAAGAGTCCCCATCTAGCATCCTCTCCGCCACCGTAATACTGCTCTTGACTAGCAGCGCCACACCTCCCCCTCTTTTGCCTCCTTCTCTGAGCTTACTAAAACACCTAAACCCCGGAACGTGCAACATCCATTCCTGTTCCTGCTCTATCCATGTCTCCGAAATGGCCACAACATCGAAGTCCCAGGTACCAACCCATGCTGCCAGTTCCCCTACCTTGTTTCGTATACTCCTGGCATTGAAGTAGACACACTTCAAACCACCTACCTGAACACTGGCCCCCTCCTGCGACGTCAAATCTGTGCTCCTGACCTCTATACTCTCATTCTCCCTTACCCTAAAACTACAATCCAGGTTCCCATGCCCCTGCTGCATTAGTTTAAACCCCCCCAAAGAGCACTAACAAATCTCCCCCCCAGGATATTTGTGCCCCTCAGGTTCAGATGTAGACCATCCTGTCTGTAGAGGTCCCACCTTCCCCAGAAAGAGCCCCAGTTATCCAAAAATCTGAATCCCTCCCGCCTGCACCATCCCTGTAGCCACGTGTTTAAATGCTCTCTCTCCCTATTCCTCATCTCACTATCACGTGGCACGGGCAACAACCCAGAGATAACAACTCTGTTTGTTCTAGTTCTGAGCTTCCATCCTAGCTCCCTGAAAGCCTGCCTGACATCCTTGTCCCCTTTCCTACCTATGTCGTTAGTGCCAATGTGGACCACGACTTGGGGCTGCTCCAAATTATGTTATTAATTTCTGCTGTGCTAGGTTTTTTATTTGATGCTTATTCATTTACCTATTTGTACCATGAGGTTTCCCATCTTTGGTTGTCTTTTCTATCACACATTCAAATCACATATCATGGGCGTGATTCTCCGACCCCCCGCCGGGTCGGAGAATCGCCGGGGGCTGGCGTGAATCCCGCCCCCTGCCGGTTGCCAAATCTCCGGCACCGGATATTCGGCGGGGGCGGGAATCGCGCCGCGCCGGTTGGCGGGCGCACCGCGATTCTCTGGCCCGGATGGGCCGAAGTCCCGCTGCTAGAATGCCTGTCCCGCCGGCGTAGATTAAACCACCTCTCTTACCAGCGGGACAAGGCGGCGCGGGCGGGCTCCGGGGTCCTGGGGGGGGCGCGGGACGATCTGGCCCCGGGGGGTGCCCCCACGGTGGCCTGGCCCGCGATCGGGGCCCACCGATCCGCGGGCGGGCCTGTGCCGTGGGGGCACTCTTTTCCTTCCGCCTTCGCCACGGTCTCCACCATCGCGGAGGCGGAAGAGACTCCCTCCACAGCGCATGCGCGGGGTTGCCGTGAGCAGCCGCTAACGCTCCCGCGCGTGCGCCGCCCGGAAATGTCATTTCCGCGCCAGCTGGCGGGGCACCAAAGGTCTTTTCCGCCAGCTGGCGGGGCGGAAATTAGTCCGGCGTGGGCCTAGCCCCTCAAGGTTGGGGCTGGGCCCCCCTAGATGCGGAAGATTCCGCACCTTTGGGGCAGCGCGGTGCCCGACTGATTTGCGCCTTTTTGGGCGCCGGTCGGCGGACATCGCGCTGATACTGGAGAATTTCGCCCCTGTTTTTTGAAACCAGTGTGGATTTTATTTTAATAATAATAATCTTTATTGTTTCAAGTAGGCTTACATTAACACTTCAATTAAGTGACTGTGAAAATCCCCTAGTCGCCATACTCAGGCGTCTGTACGGGTACTCTGAGGGAGAATCCAGAATGCCCAATTCACCTAATAAGCGCGTCTTTTGGGACTTGTGGGAGGAAACCGGAGCACCTGGAGGAAACCCACGCAGACATGGGGAGAATGTGCAGACTCCGAAACGAAAGAGAAAATGCTGGAAAATCTCAGCAAGTCTGGCAGCATCTGTAGATAGAGAAAAGACCTAATGTTTTGAGTCCTATGACTCTTTGTCAAAAGACTCCGCACAGTCACCCAAGCCAGGAATCGAACCCGGGTCGCTGGCGCTCTGAAGCATCAGTGCTAACCACTGTGCTACCGTCCCGCCCGTTAAAGTCGGGTGCAGACACTTAATCAGATTCAAGCTCTGAGCTGTGCAAGAGAATTTCTTGAGTGCCTGGATTGGACGCCAGTTTCAGCCTGGACACAGTCCTGTGGGAGAAAAGTACATTGTTGTTATTGACAAAAGACAGAAAAGAACAAAGTACCAGTGAAGGTTAAACTTTGGCAGATAAGGGGCGGAATTCTCACCCCCCACGCCAGGTGGGAGAATCGCCCGGGGGGCGGCCTGTGGGGGGGCGAGGGGGGTTCCTGCACCAGGGGGGGCTCATAAGGGGTCTGGCCCGCGATCGGTGCCCACCGATCGGTGGGCCAGCCTCTCTGAAGGAGGACCTCCTTTCCTCCGCACCCCCGCAAGATCGATCCGCCATCTTCTTGCGGGGCGGCCGCGGGAAGGAGGGCAACCGCGCATGCGCGGGTGACGCATTTACGCGGCGCCGGTCGTGTCATTTACGCGGTGCCGCTCCTCGCCCCCTGGGGGCGGGGGAATAGGGGGCTGGGAACGGCCTCCAACGCCGGAGTGAAACACTGGGGGGGGGGCTGCGTGCAGTATTTTGTCGAGGGTTTGAGGGGAGGAAAGACCCAGGGTTCTCACAGCCATCGGAGTGTGTGGCTGGATCAGTAGATATAGCCGTGCAAATACAAACACAGAACCTGATTAGTAAGTAGACCTTTTCAAATTAACTGAATGTAAGAGGGCAGTCCTGCAAAGGAACATTAGATGAAAATTCAATCAGATTGCAACATGAGTACAGTTGGGTATCCACATGAGGTTAGTTGAGATCGCTCTCCTTAATGGCCAGATTTTCCTGAGATCAGCGATGCGTATCGTAAATTTTGTCATCTAGCTTTCAGATCGCCACTGATAACATATTCATTCTTTTTCTTCATTTCCAATTAGAATATACTGCAGCAAGGGAAGCAATGTGGCCATTTTATTCCGATGATTGAACAAATAGCAATTAAGTGAAGTATTAGCATTTTTGAGGGAAACGGATTAGCCGCTTAAAATCACGACCGGAATCTCCCAGTGCATGTTCACAATTAATCATAAAATTCACTGGACTAAAATTGGGGTTACAATTAATCACAGATAGTTTCTATTGTTGAATCAAAGTAAAGCATTTTTTAAACCAGATTAACAGATCCATAAAACTGCCATTTCAGATGGATACTGAATATCTGAAGTTAAATGAAGCTGGGTGGTGGGGGGGGCAGAACAATGGTTAGCACTGCTGCCTCACGGCGCCAAGGACCCACGTTCGATCCCGGCCCCGGGTCACTGTCCGTGTGGAGTTTGCACATTCTCCTCATGTCTGCGTGGGTCTCACCCCCACAACCCAAAAAGATGTGCAGCGTAGGTGGATTGGCCACACTAAATTGCCCCTTAATTGGAAAAAAAAGAATGGGGTACTCAGAATTTATTTTTAAAAATGAAGATGGGGCCAACGTCATCTTCAGAGCGTTTCTGTTTCAGTTTTCGCCACACCCTCCAGCCCAGTTTATTTGTTCATGTTCTTTTGCTACTGTTTCAAAACAAATATACTCTTCATGGAAACAGTCAATGCTTAAAAAGAAACATAGTTTAAAAGACTTGAAAAATAGTTGACAATACTGACAGGACAAAGCAATGCTTTAAGGAATAAAAACATAACATTTTGGAATAAAACCATTACTCTCTCTCACCCTGGCTGTTCCCCTGGTACGGCCCTCATAGGTCCAAGGGACACAGATGTGAAAGGATATGATGGGTAATTGGTTTAGCCATCCATTGCCAGGTCTGGCTGGTCCACATTAATCGAGTCCTGCTCTTGTCTGTTAAAATTATTCACTATGCCAAGAACATCCTGGAATGCAAAGATATCCCAGCTTCTTTTCACTATAAACTGTCCTCTGAAACTTGTCTTCATCGTCCAACAAGTGAAAGAAACTCATGGAGTTCTTTGTCACTGAGGTTGAGACCATCTGATCAGCTGCCCTTGGCCAAATTTCCTCTAATGTTCTCTGCGTCCTTGAACATGTATCTTTAGTTTCTCTCCTATCTTCCTCATGGTCTTTCTGAATCATCTTGTCCATTATACCCACCTCCTGCTCCATCAATCCTATTCCCTCTAAACTGCTGACCTAACCTTCTCCTCCTGCTCCCCTTGTTAGTTGATATGGTAATGGCTCTCTCTCTTCAGTTTTTGTCCCGGTCTCTAAATCTGCCATCCTGACTCCTCTTCGTCAAAAGACCAACCCTTGACAACACCATCCCTGCAAACCATTGTCCCATCTCCAACCCGCCTTTCATCCCCAAAGCCCTTGAATGTGTTGTCACTTCCAAATCCATTCCCAACTTTACTGGATCTTCATGTTTGAATCCATCCAATCAGGTTTCCATCCCTGCTTCAGTACCAAAACAGCTCTTATTAAAGTCACAAATGACATCCTATGTGACCTATCTTTAGCCTTTGACACAGTTGACCAACCATCCTCCTCCACAACCCCTCCATTGTCCAGCTGTATGTGACTGCTCTCACCTGATTCCATTCTTATCTAATCATAATGTGGAGATGCCGGCGTTGGACTGGGGTGAGCACAGTACGAAGTCTTACAACACCAGGTTAAAGTCCAACAGCTTTGTTTCGATGTCACTAGCTTTCGGAGCGCTGCTCCTTCCTCAGGTGAATGAAGAGGCCTGTTCCAGAAACACATATATAGACAAATTCAAAGATGCCAAACAATGCTAGGAATGCGATCATTAGCAGGTGATTAAATCTTTACAGATCCAGAGATGGGGTAACCCCAGGTTAAAGAGGTGTGAATTGTCTCAAGCCAGGACAGTTGGTAGGATTTCGCAGGCCAGATGGTGGGGGATGAATGTAATGTGACATGAATCCCAGGTCCCGGTTGAGGCCGCACTCATGTGTGCGGAACTTGGCTATAAGTTTCTGCTCGGCGATTCTGCGTTGTCGCGGGTCCTGAAGGCCGCCTTGGAGAACGCTTACCCGGAGATCAGAGGCTGAATGCCCTTGACTGCTGAAGTGTTCCCCGACTGGAAGGGAACATTCCTGCCTGGTGATTGTTGCGCGATGTCCGTTCATTCGTTGTCGCAGCGTCTGCATGGTCTCGCCAATGTACCACGCTTCGGGACATCCTTTCCTGCAGCGTATGAGGTAGACAACGTTGGCCGAGTCGCACGAGTATGTACCGCGTACTTGGTGGGTGGTGTTCTCACGTGTAATGGTGGTATCCATGTCGATGATCTGGCACGTCTTGCAGAGATTACCATGACAGGGTTGTGTGGTGTCGTGGTCACTGTTCTGAAGACTGGGTAGTTTGCTGCAAACAATGGTTCGTTTGAGGTTGCGCGGTTGTTTGAAGGCAAGTAGTGGGGGTGTGGGGATGACTTGGCAAGATGTTCATCGTCATCAATGACGTGTTGAACGCTGTGAAGAAGATGACGTAGTTTCTCCGCTCCGGGGAAGTACTGGACGACGAAGGGTATTCTGTCGGTTGTGTCCCATGTTTGTCTTCTGAGGAGGTCGGTCCGGTTTTTCGCTGTGGCGCGTTGGAACTGTCGATCGATGAGTCGAGTGCCATATCCCGTTCATACGAGGGCATCTTTCAACGTCTGTAGATGTCTGTTACGCTCCTCCACGTCTGAGCAGATCCTGTGTATACGGAGCGCTTGTCCATAGGGGATGGCTTCTTTAATGTGTTTAGGGTGGAAGCTGGAGAAGTGGAGCATCATGAGGTTATCCGTGGGTTTGCGGTAAAGCGAAGTGCTGAGGTGACCGTCCTTGACGGAGACGAGTGTGTCCAAGAATGCAACTGATTTTGGAGAGTAGTCCATGGTGAGTCTGATGGTTGGATGGAACTTATTAATGTCATTGTGTAGTAGTTTCAGTGATTCTTCGCCGTGGGTCCAAAGGAAAAAAATGTAATCGATGTATCTGGTGTATAACATCGGTTGAAGGTCCTGTGCGGTGAGTAGGTCCTGTTCAAACTTGTGCATGAAGATGTTGGCGTATTGGGGTGCGAATTTGGTCCCCATGGCTGTTCCGTGCGTCTGAATGATGAACTTGTTGTCGAAGGTGAAGACGTTGTGATCCAGAATGAAGCGGATGAGTTGCAGAATTGCGTCTGGAGATTGGCAGTTGTCGGTGTTGAGTACTGAGGCTGTTGCAGCAATGCCGTCGTCATGGGGGATGCTGGTGTAGAGTGCCGAGACGTCCATTGTGACGAGGAATGTTCCTGGTTCAACTGGTCCATGGGTGCTGAGTTTCTGTAGGAAGTCCGTCGTGTCGCGACAGAAGCTGGGTGTACCTTGTACGATGGGTTTCAAGATGCCCTCGATGTAGCCAGAGAGGTTCTCACACAGGGTCCCATTGCCTGAAACGATAGGGCGGCCTGGTGTGTTGGCCTTATGTATTTTTGGGAGGCAGTAGAGATCTCCAATGCGGGGAGTACGTGGGATGAGAGCACGTAGGGTGCTCTGAAGATCTGGATCCAAGGTCTTGATCAGTCTGTTAAGTTGGCGGATGTGTTCCTTGGTCGGATCTGCGGGTAACTGTCTGTAGTGTTCTTGGTTGTTCAGTTGTCGGTATACTTTTTTGCAGTAGTCCGTTCTGTTCAGTACGACAGTGGCCCCCCCTTTGTCTGCTGGTTTGATGACGATGCTGTGGTTGGTCTTGAGAGCGTGGATGGCATTACGTTGTGCTTGGGTGACGTTCGGGGTTGTCTTGTGAATGCGACTGATGAATCTGGCATTGACGCGACTCCTGACGGCTTGAACATACATGTCGAGTCTAAGGCAGCGGCCTTTCGGAGGGGTCCAATTCGACTCTTTCCTCTTCGGTTGCCGCACCGCAGATCTCTCGGTCTGCTGTTCCGGTTCATTGGTAGTCTGCTTGGGTTCGCTGTTGGCCTCTTGGGGTCTGTGGAAGAATTCCCGGAGCCTCATTCGCCTGATGAATTCCTCCGTGTCTGCCGTGAGACTGATGGGGTCCATTTTGGTGGTGGTGCAGAAATTAAACCCTCTGCTGAGGACTTCGATTTTGTCTGGTTGAAGGGTGTAGTCTGACAAGTTGACAATAGATTTCCCTGTATTGTTTTCTACTGTGACACCGGGGGTGGCTTGGTTGCTGCCGGTGGTGATGCCAAGTTTCTCAAGCTTTCTGTTCTTGGTATGCATATAGGTGGCATAGTATTGTTGTCTCATCTGTTTGGCGGTGTTCCGCAGCTGGTCTGCTGCATCCTGAGCGCAAGTTGAGAATATGGCCTCTATCTTGGTTTCCAGGTTGCGTCGTCTGCTGTAGAGCTGGCGGACGAGGTGGTTGAGGAGTGTGAGAGAGGTGCGCCGGCAGAGTCTCTCAGTGAAGTCTGTGTTGTAGGTCGACTTGAGTGGGTTTGTGATCTGTAGCCCTTTCGGGATCTTGTCTGCTTTCTTGCATCTTTGTAGAAACTTAATGTCAGTGTCTATGTGCGCGATCTTCCTGGAGATCCTCTGGAGTGACATCGAAACAAACCTGTTGGACTTTAACCTGGTGTTGTAAGACTTCGTACAGTATCTAATCATAGCCAGAGTATCATTGTAATGGCTTCTCTTCCTGCTCCGAAACTGTTACCTCTGCTGTTTCCCAAGGATCTATCCTTGGCTCCATTCCATTTCCCATTTACTTTTAAAAAATAAATTACCCAATTCATTTTTCTTTTTTTCCAATTAAGGGGCAATTTAGCGTGACCAGTCAACCTATCCTGCACATCTTTGGGTTGTGGGGGTGAGACCCTCGCAGATACGAGGAGAATGACCCAGGGCTGGAATCGATCCAGAGTCCTTGGCGCCGTGAGGCAGCTGTGCTAACCACTGTGCCACCGTGCTGCCTCACTGTAGGAATTCTTGGTGATTCTATGATTCTATGATTGTGGTCTCACCAAAACGCTGTAAAAGTGTAGCAAGGCTTCTTTATGCTTTTATCCCAATCCCCTTGCAATGGGTGGCAAGGTAGCACAGTGGTTAGCACTGTTGCTTCTCAGCTCCAGGGTCCCAGGTTCGATTCCCGCTTGCGTTACTGTCTGTGTAAAGTCTGCATGTTCTCCCTGTGACTGCATGGGTTTCCTTCGGGTGCTCCGGTTTCCTCCCACAAGTACTGAATGACGTGCTGTTAGGTGAATTGGACATCCTGAATTCTCCCTCTGTGTACCCGAAAAGGCGTTGGAGTGTGGCGACTTGGGGATTTCCACAGTAACTTCATTGCAGTGTTAATGTAAGCCTACTTGTGACAATAATAAAGATTATTTTTATATAAAAGCCAATATGCCATTTGCCACCCTAATTGTTCGCTGCACTTGCATGCTAATGACTATATGTCTTCTAAGAGTATACCGAAGTCTCTTTTAACATCAATATTTATAGATCTCGCACCTTTTCAACATCGTCACCTCTGGTGTCTGGCAAAGGCACTCTCCCAAAAAAAGAAAAAGCACATAATTTCAAAGAGTGCATCAGCGGGGCGGCACAATGGCACAGTGGCTAGCACTGCTGCCTTACAGCGCCAGGAACCCGGGTTCAATTCCGGATTGGGTCACTGTCTGTGCGGAGTCTTCACGTTTTCCCCATGTCTCCGTGGGTTTCCTCCGGGTGCTCCGGTTTCCTTCCACAGTCCAAAGACGTGAAGGTTAGGTGGACTGGCCTTGCTAAATTGTCCCTAGTGTCCAGGGATGTGCAGGTTAGGGTATGGGAATACGGGGGAAGTGGGTATGAATAGAGTTCTCCTTTGAGGGGGCGGTGGCAGAATCGATGGGCCATCTGCACTGTAGGGAATCTATGATTCAAACCCTCCTGGGATTCTGAAGAGAGGGAAAGCTTAGATTCCATGGAAGAGGCAAGAAAAGTGTTTTGTGCCTTTAGATGGAGACAGCAGCATCCTCCTCTCTTTCCTTCGCTACCTATCTAATCTATTGGCAGTAGTGCTCACACATATTAGGCATGTACCCAGATTCCGTGCAGAAGGATGATGATAACGAGGAACAACAGCGAAAAAAGATTCTCTTTGTCAACTACAATGACAATGATGATCATCGGGGGGAAAGGCTGGTCAAACTAATTCAAGGACCCTGATATTTACATCAAGGCAGCATATATGGAATGGGGAGGAAACATGGAAATGAAATGCTGCCACGTTTTTTTTACTCTGTTTTCCACGCAAAAAGCCAGTGGCAGAAGGTCACAACTGGACAGTTGCACTCTAGCAGGAACCAGGATAGTCCACACTTGTGGCTAGCATGCAGGTATGTTCCGCTGTCTGCTTACTCCATCTCCCCTCTCAATAGTCTAAGTACATTGCCTGAATACAGGGTGTGGTGATATGCCTGTGAATAATATTGTATACACTCAGCCATGTGACCTCCCACCAGCAGGGAGCGTCAGACGTCAGTCATGTGACATCCGGCTCTCGCCAGTAGGTTGTAAGGCATACACCAGGACAGTCACAAATAAGGGTAGTTCCAGGAGAGTCTGTGTAACTCAATCAGTAACTTAGTCTGTGTATCATTCTGATTGTTACCTTACCACTTGTACATCAATAAATCATCATTCTAGTTAAGTCACCAACAGTTCTGTATGAATCATTGCAAAGACAAGGTTACAGAAAGCAGCACAGGGTTGCCAACTGTGATTAAATGTATTCCTAGAGACTTTATCGCGTGACTTGCCCTCAGGCTTTAGCCATTAGTTGGCCGACACATCATCATTGTGACACACTGCCTTCCTATACCAAATACAAAACAAGGAAACTCATTACCCTATTGTCTAATACTTAATTGTCAACTAAACAGCTTACTTCCCCCACTTTCAATACTTTTATACCTGCTAAAGAGAAAAGTTCAAAGAAAATGGCAAAAAAATGTTTTATGTTCCCAATGATGTTTCTTCAGGGCTACCCAGAACAGTGTGCTGGAGATTGATCTTCAATTCCTGGAGACTCCATGCCAACGCTGGAGGGTTAGCAACCCTACCTGACTAGGCTATTTTAGTAGGCCACAAACGAGTCCAAACTGAGATGGCCAAAAGAAAACTTGGTTTATTGCAAAGCAATTATATTTACACTGTACATCAGATCCCAGCAGAGCCTGCTCTGTCAGTTCCATGCCTGGTCAACTTTATACTGAACTCAATCATTATTGTCCTCGGGTTCCCTGTGCCCTTAGCCGGGGAGTTTATATTCGACGAGACTGATGGGCTCGTCATGATGCTGAACTCTTCTTCCGCCGCCTTCGACTTCGTCCTCACCTTTTCAGGCAGGAGACCTCCCCCCATTCAACAGATCCTTTTACCCGCCTCCAGCATTCTGCCTCCACCTGGATCCCTCCCTCGGGACACTCCCTGCTCTTGATCTTTTCATTCAGAACTGTCAGCATGACATTGGTCGTCTCAATTTCTCTGCTCCTCACCCACTCTAAGTTATCACCTTCTGAAATGGCCGCACTCCACACTCTCAGGTCCATCCCTGACTTTGTCATCAAACCCGCTGACCAGGGTGGGGCTGTTGTTGTCTGGCATACTGGCCTCTACCTTGCAGAGGCTGAACGCCAACTCTCACATGCTTCCTTCTACCTCCCACGGACCATGACTCCACCATCGAGTATCAAGTCATTGTTTTCAGGACTGTCACTGACCTTATCTCCTCTGGAGATCTTCCCTCCACAGCTTCCAACCTCATAATCTCCCAACCCCAGACTACCTGCTTCTATCTCCTCGCCAAAATCCACAAATAGGACTGTCCCGGTAGTCCCGGTGTCAGCCTGTTCCTGTCCCACCAAACCCATTTCTTCCTATCCACCGGCGTGGCCAATCCACCTAGCCTGCACATCTTTGGGTTGTGGGGACGAAACCCACGCAAACACGGGGAGAAGGGCAGCACGGTAGCCTTGTGGATAGCACAATTGCTTCACAGCTCCAGGGTCCCAGGTTCGATTCCAGCTTGGGTCACTGTCTGTGCGGAGTCTGCACATCCTCCCCGTGTGTGCGTGGGTTTCCTCCGGGTGCTCCGGTTTCCTCTCACAGTCCAAAGATGTGCAGGTTAGGTGGATTGGCCATGATAAATTGCCCTTAGTGTCCAAAATTGCCCTTAGTGTTGGGTGGGGTTACTGGGTTATGGGGATGGGGATAGGGTGCCGGTGTTGACCTTGGGTAGGTGCTCTTTACAAGAGCCGGTGCAGACTCGATGGGCCGAATGGCCTCCTTCTGCACTGTAAATTCTATGATAATTCTATGATCCTGACTCCACGCTCTCTCCTCTTGTTCAGTCACTTCCCACTTCCATTCCTCCAATGTCCTACATCATTAAAACAACTTCCAGTTCCCCCTGGCCCTAACTGCCACCTCTTTACCATGGATGTCCAATTCCTCTATACCTCCACTCCTCACCAGAATGGTCTGAGGGCTCTCCGCTTCTTCCTCGAACAGCGGCCTGAATAATCCTGATCCACCACCACTCTCCTCCGCCTGGCTGAACTTGTCCTCTCACTCAACAATTTCTTCTTTAACATGTCTCATTTCCACCAAATCAAAGATGTGGCAATGGGTACCCACATGGATCCCAGTTTTGCCTGTCTTTTAATGTGATATATTGAACATTCCTTGTTCCAGTCCTACTCCGGCCGCATCCCACAACTTTTTTATCGGTAAATCGATGACTGTTTTGGTGCTGCTTCATATTCCTTTTTTAAAAATTCAGAGTATCCAATTCATTTTTTCCAATTAAATGGGCAATTTAGCGTGGCCAATCCACCCAGCCTGCACATCTTTGGGTTGTGGGGACGAAACCCACGCAAACACGGGGAGAATGTGCAAACTCCACACGGACAGTGACCCAGAGCCGGGATTGAACCTGGCACCTCGGCGCCGTGAGGCAGCAGGGCTAACCCACTGCGCCACCATGCTGCCCACCGCTTCATATTCCTGTCTGGGCCAGGTAAAATGTATTAATTTTACTTCCGATTTCCACCCCTTTATTCACATGGTCCATCACCGACACTTCCCTTCTCTTCCTTGACCTTTCTATTTCAATTTCTGGGGGTAGACTGTCCACTAATATCCATTACAAACCCACCGACTCCCACAGCTACCTCGATTACAGCTCTTCACACCCGACATCCTGGAAGGACTCCATACCATTCTCCCAATTCCTTCGCCTCCGTCACATCTGTTCCGATGATGCCACGTTCCAAAATGGTGTTGCTGACATGTCTTCATTCTTCCTTAATCGTGGTTTTCCACCCACTATAGTCGGCAGGGCTTTCAACTATGTTCGCCCAATCTCCAACACCTCTGTTTTCACCCCTTCCCCTCCCTCCCTAAACCAGGATAGAGTCCCCCTTGTCCTCACTTTTCACTCCACCAGCCTCCGTATTCAAAGAATCATCCTCTGCCAGTTCCACCAACTCCAGCATGATGCCAACACCAAACACATCTTCCTGTCACTCCCTGTCAGCATTTTACAGGGACTGTTCCCTCTGGGATGCCCTGGTCCACTCCTCCATCACCCCTAACACCTCACCCTCTTCCCACGGCACCTTCACATGCAATCGCAGAAGGTGTAACACCTGAACTTTTACCTGCTCCCTGCTCACCATTGGCCAGCACGGTAGCACAAGTGGATAGCACTGTGGCTTCACAGCGCCAGGGTCCCAGGTTTGATTCCCCACTGGGTCACTGTCTGCGTGGAGTCTGCATGTTCTCCCCGTGTCTGCGTGGGTTTCCTCCGTGTGCTCCGGTTTCCTCTCACAGTCCAAAGACGTGCAGGTTAGGTGGATTGGCCATGCTAAATTGCCCTTAGTGTCCAAAAAGGTTAGATGGGGTTATTGGGTTACGTGGATAGGGTGGAAGTGAGGGCTTCAGTGGGTCGGTGCAGACTCGATGGGCCGAAAGGCCTCCTTCTGCACCGTATGTTCTATGTTCATCCCAGGCCCTCAACACTCTTTTCAACACTCAATTGAAGCAGCGCTTCACATGCACCTCCTTCAATCTGGTCTATTGCATTTGCTGCTCCCAGTGTGGTCTACTCTACATTGGAGAGACTAAATGCAGACTGGGTGACTGCTTTGCAGAACACCTCCAGTCTGTCTGCAAGCAGGAGCCAGACCTTCCTGGCGCTTGCCATTTCAACTCACCGCCCTGCTCTCACGTCGACATGTCCGTCCCTGGCCTGCTGCAATGTTCCAGTGAAGCCCAGCGCAAACTGGAGGAACAGCACCTCATCTTCCGATTAGGCACGTTACAGCCTTCCGGACTTCACATTGAGTTGAACAACTTCAGACTGTAAACTCTCTCCTTCACCTTCACCATTTTTATTTCTATCAATTTATCATTTCTTCCATCGATCTTTTTTCCCTCACCATTGTCTCCCCTCCCCCCATCCCACTTGGGCCATCTGTTCCCTGTTCCTAGTTGCCCTTTGACACACTGCTCATCTTTGTTCTGCCATTCACACAGTCTAATCTCTTAATGTGCCGCTATCAGCACCCTTCTTAACTTTAATCACCTACAATGTGGAGATGATGACCTTGGACTGGGGTTAATCACTTACATTTACATTCCCTTTGTCTTTCTGTCCAAGACACCTTTGTCACTCTCCAACTATTGCTGGCCCTCTACCCAGCCCCACTGCTCCACGCACCCCACAACAGTGTAAATCTGATCCTATTTCCAGCTCCTCTCCAGCTTTGACAAAGAGTCATCCAAACTCGAAATGTTAGTTCCTTTCTCTCTCCACAGATGCTGTCAGACCTGCTGAGATTGTCCAGTATTTTCTGTCTGTTTTAGATTCCAGCATCCGCAGTAATTTGCTTTTGTTAACAAGTTAATCAACTCTTTTATTTGGGTGGATAATTCACTGAGAATTCATAGGGTATTCCTTTAGAGGGATCAGCAGTCAGGGTCCTGGCATTGCCCAATTCGCTTGTTCGCTTATTACTAGACGGCCAATATTGAGAAGGTGCTGGGGTGGTAGGGGGAGTCAGATTCAGTATGGGAGCAGATGGAGGCGAGTTGGTGTAGGGGTTTGAATTTACGCCTTTGGTAATGGCTTCCCTCCCATTCTCCCCACTAAAGTATTCCTCAAACCCGGTGGTGATATCTAATTTAAGGATTATGGAAGCAGTTTAATAATGATAATGAACATAGAGCATACAGTGCAGATGGAGGCCATTCGGCCCATCGAGTCTGCAACGCCCCACTTAAGCCCTCACTTCCACCCTATCCCCGTAACCCAATAACCCCTCCTAACCTTTTTGGTCACTAAGGGCAATTTATCATGGCCAATCCACCTAACCTGGACATCTTTGGACAGTGGGAGGAAACCGCAGCACCCGGAGGAAACCCACGCAGACACGGGGAGAACGTGCAGACCCCGCACAGACAGTGGCCCAGTGAGGAATCGAACCTGGGACCCTGGCGCTGTGATGCCACAGTGCTATCCACTTGTGCTACTGTGCTGCCCAAAAATCTTTATTATTATAATGAGTAGGCTTACTTTCTGCAATGAATTTACTGTGAAAAGCCCCGAGTCGCCACACTCTGGCACCTGTTCGGGTACATGGAGGGAGAATTCAGAATGTCCAATTTACCTAACATTAAGTCTTTGGGGACTTGTGGGAGGAAACCGGAGCACCTGGAGGAAACCCACACAGACACGGGGAGACCGTGTAGGCTCTGCGCAGACAGTTTAGGCAGCCTGACAAGCTGAGTGCCATGTCTTTGTTGGCCCCTATCTGCGGCAACCATCTTTTGTACCGTTGGGTCTGGATGCAATGTTTACAGAAGGGGCCTTGTGTATTGTGGGGATCATGGAGGGACAGTTTATTAGCTGGGAGGAGCTTTTGATGAAATTTCAATTGTTACCATAGAACATTGAACCAAACATAGAACATACAGTGCAGAAGGAGGCCATTCAGCCCATCGAGTCTGTACCGACCCACGCCCTCACTTCCACCCTATCCCCGCAACCCAATAACTCCTCCAATCTTTTTGGACACGAAGGGCAATTTATCATGGCCAATCCACCTAATCTGCATGTCTTTGGACTGTGGAAGGAAACCAGAGCACCTGGAGGAAACACGGGGAGAACGTGCAGACTCCGCACAGACAGTGACCCAGCGGGGAATCGAACCTGGGACCCTGGCACTGTGAAGCCACAGTGCGTTCCACTGTGCTACCATGCTGCCCAAGGGTGTGCTTGTTCCCCTACTTCCAGTAACCCAATATTGTCCGGAAGGTCTGCCCTACATAGTCCTTAGCGCCAAGCCCTCTCTGCTGGGGAGAATCCTATTGCTGGTGGAGTCTGGGGGGAGGGGCATGTCCAATATTTCTGGGCAGATTATGTTAATGGAAGCTGGACCAGCTGAGGGAGAAGTGGGATGGGGAGCTGAGACCTATTTTGGATGAGGATGTGTGGGATGAAGCCCTTCATAGGGTGAACTCCACTTCCTTCTGCATGTGGTTCTGCTTGTTTCAGCTGAAGGTAATACATAGGGTTCTCCTAACTAAGGCTAGGATGAGTGGGTTCTTCGTGGGAGTGGAGGACAAGTGTGAACGGTGCTCCTGGGGGCCCGTTAACCATACCCATATGTTCTAGTCGTGTCCAAGAATGGTAAGCTATTGGGTGTCCTTTTTTAGCACCATGTCATGGATTCTTAACATTGATCTGGAGCCTTGTCTGTTGGTGGCAATTTACGGGGTATTGGACTTGCTGGGGCTGTAGACTGGGATGAAGGCTGATGTTCTTGCCTTCGCCTCGTGGATAGCCCAGAGGCGAGTTCTGGTGGGATGGAGATCTTCCGCTCCGCTCAGTGCCTCGGTCCGGTTGGGTGACCTTATGGAATTTTTATATCTGGAAAAGGTCAAGTGTACTAATAGGAGGTCACTGGAGGGGTTCTACCTGGGGTGGCAGGCGTTCATTTCCTAAAGTAAAGAGTTAAACACCATCAGGGGGAGGTTATTTTGGTCTTTCCTTGGGTGGGATTTATAAGTTCGGTTGGGTGCTTTTTCCTTTTTTTTCTTTTGTACAATATTGTACTATTTGATATTAATTTTCTGGGCTGTTTATTGTTAATGCCATGTTTGTTATAAATGAAACATTTTCAACATAAATATTTAATAAAAAAGATCAGTTAGATCAGTAATGGTGTGCAATCTAGCAAGATCAGCAATGGTGTGCAATTCGGCAAAATCAGCAAAGGGGCACAACCTAGCGAGATCAACAATGGTGCACAATTTGGCAAAATCAGCATTGGTGCACAACCTAACACGATCAGCAATTGTGCGCAATTCGGCAAGATCAACAATGAGGTGCAATTCAGCAAGATCAGCAATGGTGCGTAATCTATCAAGATCAGCAATGGTGCGCAATTTGGCAAATTCAGCAATGTTTAGCAATTCAGCAAGATCAGCAATGGTGTGCAATTCGGCTAAATTAGCAATGGTACGCAATTTGGCAAAATCAGCAATGGTGCACAATTCGGAAGATCGCAATGGCGCGCAGTCTGTCAAGATCAACAATGGTATGCAATCTAGCAAGATCAGCAATGGTGTGCAATCTAGCAAGATTAGCAATGGTGAGCAATTCGGCGCAGGCAACGCTGCCTTTTTGATAGCTTTGATTTGAATGAGGAGAAGGAGGGCCCATTGCTGATTGGCATAGCTCAGGGAAGATCATTGCCATGAGGAACAAGAGCCAGGAGCCAAGAGCCAGGAAGACCCAGATGCTGACAAGCAGGTGCCAAAACCACAAAGGTATTTAGTGTGAACAGAGATTCACAGAAGACACTGTGCATGGATGAAGATAGAACATACAGTACAGAAAGAGGCCATTCGGCCCATCGAGTCTGCACTGACCCATTTAAGCCCTCACTTCCACCCTAAGAAAGTAAGGAGGCGTGGGATAGTGGAAAATTTGGCCAGTTGGATGACGAACTGGCTAACCGATAGAAGTCAGAGAGTGGTGGTGGATGGCAAATATTCAGCCTGGATCCCAGTTACCAGTGGCGTACCGCAGGGATCAGTTCTGGGTCCTCTGCTGTTTGTGATTTTCATTAATGACTTGGATGAGGGAGTTGAAGGGTGGGTCAGTAAATTTGCAGACAATACGAAGATTGGTGGAGTTGTGGATAGTGAGGAGGGCTGTTGTTGGCTGCAAAGAGACATAGATAGGATGCAGAGCTGGGCTGAGAAGTGGCAAATGGAGTTTAACCCTGAAAAGTGTGAGGTTGTCCATTTTGGAAGGACAAATATGAATGCGGAATACAGGGTTAATGGTTGGGTTCTTGGCAATGTGGAGGAGCAGAGAGATCTTGGGGTCTATGTTCATAGATCTTTGAAAGTTGCCACTCAAGTGGATAGAGCTGTGAAGAAGGCCTATGGGTGCGCTAGCGTTCATTAACAGAGGGATTGAATTTAAGAGCCGTGAGGTGATGATGCAGCTGTACAAAACCTTGGTAAGGCCACATTTGGAGTACTGTGTGCAGTTCTGGTCGCCTCATTTTAGGAAGGATGTGGAAGCTTTGGAAAAGGTGCAAAGGAGATTTACCAGGATGTTGCCTGGAATGGAGAGTAGGTCTTACGAGGAAAGGTTGAGGGTGCTAGGCCTTTTCTCATTAGAACGGAAAAGGATGAGGGGCGACTTGATAGAGGTTTATAAGATGATCAGGGGAATAGATAGAGTAGACAGTCAGAGACTTTTTCCCCGGGTGGAACAAACCATTACAAGGGGACATAAATTTAAGGTGAATGGTGGAAGATATAGGGGGGATGTCAGAGGTAGGTTCTTTACCCAGAGAGTAGTGGGGGCATGGAATGCACTGCCTGTGGAAGTAGTTGAGTCGGAAACATTAGGGACCTTCAAGCAGCTATTGGATAGGTACATGGATTACGGTAAAATGATATAGTGTAGATTTATTTGTTCTTAAGGGCAGCACGGTAGCATTGTGGATAGCACAATTGCTTCACAGCTCCAGGGTCCCAGGTTCGATTCCGGCTTGGGCATTAAATATTGGGTAATAAATATTAAATATTTATGTTGGTCTGTGCAGAGTCTGCACATCCTCCCCGTGTCTGCGTGGGTTTCCTCCGGGTGCTCCGGTTTCCTCCCACAGTCCAAAGATGTGCAGGTTAGGTGGATTGGCCATGATAAATTGCCCTTAGTGTTCAAAATTGCCTTTATTGTTGGGTGGAGGTGTTGACTTTGGGTAGGGTGCGCTTTCCAAGAGCCGGTGCAGACTCAATGGGCCGAATGGCCTCCTTCTGCACTGTAAATTCAATGATAATCTATGATTAATCTAGGACAAAGGTTCGGCACAACATCGTGGGCCGAAGGGCCTGTTCTGTGCTGTATTTTCTATGTTCTATGTTATCCCCGTAACCCAATAACCCCATCTAACCTAAGGGCAATTTATCATGGCCAATCCACCTAACCTGCACGCCTTTGGACTGTGGGAGGAAAGCGGAGCACCCGGAGGAAACCCACGCAGACACGGGGAGAACGTGCAGACTCCGCACAGACAGTGACCCAGCAGGGAATCGAACCTGGGACCCAGGCGCTGTGAAGCCTCAGTGCTACCCACTTGTAATACCGTGCTGCCCATGAGTGAAATGATGAGTGAAAGACAGTCTGCTGACACCTTTGCTTGTTGAGGAATGCATTCTGTATGGACTTGAAGGGCATCCAATGCCAGTTGCTCTGAAGGTTACCATCGCAAAGAGTTTTTTGCCAGCTGATCCTTCCAGTGGTTCACTGGGGACCTTTGCAGAATCTCATAATTGGTGACACCCAAATGCATAAGGGCTGATGTCCTTTTCAATAAAGCTCACCATTACATTGATGATGTAAGTCAGGTTGCAGAGCTAGAAACTATAGAAACGTTATGGTACAGAAAGAGGTCATTCAGCCCATTATGTTTGCGTTGGCCAGAAAAGAGAAAAAAAGACCATGGCGGGGGAACAGCCAAGGGCAATTATTGCCAAACTACATAGATATGAGGATCGGGAGAAGATCCTCCTGGCAGCACGGTAGCATTGTGGATAGCACAATTGCTTCACAGCTCCAGGGTCCCAGGTTCGATTCCAGCTTGGGTCACTGTCTGTGCGGAGTCTGCACATCCTCCCCGTGTGTGCGTGGGTTTCCTCCGGGTGCTCCGGTTTCCTCCCACAGTCCAAAGATGTGCAGGTTAGGTGGATTGGCCTTGCTAAATTGCCCTTGGTGTCCAAAATTGCCCTTAATGTTGGGTGGGGTTACTGGGTTATGGGGATAGGGTGGAGGTGTTGACCTTGGGTAGGGTGCTCTTTCCAAGAACCGGTGCAGACTCGATGGGCTGAATGGCCTCCTTCTGCACTGTAAATTCTATGATAATCTATGCAGTGGGCAAGGGAGGCGAAAACGAGCAGCTAGGAAGGATATAGGATCCTGGTCTACCAGGACATTGGGATAGACCCGGCAAAGCACAGGGATGAGTTCAACTAGGCCCTATACAGGAGCTGGGAGAGATTTGGAATGCTGTTCCCAGCCAAGCTCTCGGTCATGTTCCAAACCAGGGAACATTATTTCAACACCCTGGCAGAGGTGGATGAGTTTGTGCGGACAAATGTCCTGGACAAGGGGCAAACAAGGCAGCATTGAGGATGAAGCAGAGGAGGAAAAGAGAGAAGCACTGTGATGGACTTATACAATGTTTGCGTGGGACAGTACTGCCTCACTTTGAACAGAAATATCAGGGAATGACGAGGGAAGAGGAACGCAGGAGAGGGTGAAGAGAAGTCAGAGAAAACAGCAATCTACTGATAAGCGGGCATAGGAAAGGGATAAGATCAGCCTTGGGAGGGGGACCATCACACTAGCAGGGAAAGCTATTGCTAGGAAGCACAAAAGCAAGGGGGGGGGGCGCAGCGCACCTTCCAATAGGGAGGGAGAGTCTGGCGGGGAGAGAACCACAGGGGCAGGAATGGGGAATGTAAAGGGGGAGATATGGAGGAGGGGACATGAGTGGGGGAGAGGATAGAAGGGGGGCGGTGGGGAGAAGGGAGAACACAAGGGAAATACAAGGATAAGAAAGGGATGGGTTTTAGATTGGCTTCAGCAGGTAAGGTGCAGGTTGAGGGAACAAGATGGCACGCAAGCAGCCACTTTGGATAGGTCCCTAAACAAAGGGAATCCCGGGGTGCAGGGGCACACCCACATGGCGTACACACAGTTGGTGTCCATGTTGGGTTCCCCATGGACAAAGGGAATCCCGGGTGCAGGGGCGCACCCACATGGCGTACACACAGTTGGTGTCCATGTTGGGTTCCCCATGGACAAAGGGAATCCCGGATGCAGGGGCTCACCCACATGGCGTGCACACAGCTGGTGTCCATGTTGGGTTTCCCATGGACAAAGGGAAACCCCGGAGTGCAGGGGCGCATCCACCAGGTAAGTATGGTTGATCCCGCAGGAAGAGGGGGGAACAAAAGCCCTCCACCAGGATTATCACCTGGAATGTCGTGGACTTATTGGCCCAGTGAAAAGACCAGAGTCTTCGCCCACTTGAGAAGTTTGAAAGCCGACATAGTTTTGCTTCAAGAGACATACCTGAGGGAGAAGGACCAACTGCGGGTAAGGAAAGACTGGGTGGGACAGATGTACTATTCATGTTACGGGATGAGGGGTTAGCGGGGTAGCTATCTTGATTAGCAAGCAGATGGTGTTTAATGTGACGAGGGCGGTTATGGACCCTGGGCGACGGTACGTCATGGCCAGCGGTGACCTTGTCGGTGCACCGGTAGTTCTGGTAAATGTGTGCCTGCCCAATTGGGACAACACGGATTTCATAAAGAAGACCTTGGCGGAAATCCCCGACATCAACACAAATCGACTGACCATGAGGGGTGGGGGGCACGACTTTAACTGTGTATAGGACCAATTGACGGACCAATCAAACCCCAGAACAGGGAAGAAGACAGGCATGACCAGGGAACTGGGAGCATTCATGGAGCAGATGGGGCCAGTGGACCCACAGCGGTTCCGACACCCAGGTGAGGAGGAATTCTCATTCTCATCAGTACACAAGGTATGACTTCTTTGCAATGGGGAAATCGGTGCTTCCAGAAATAGTAAGAGCGGAATGCTCCGCGATAGTCTCTCCGACCATGCTCCACATTTCATGGATGTAAGGTTGGAGATGGGCCGTGCCCAATGCCCCGCTTGGAGGTTGGAAACCTCTTGGTCGACAAGGTCTTCTGCCAGAAAACATCACAGGTCATAGGTGAATAGATTACGAACAACCAGAATGGGGAAGTTGTGGGAGGCGCTGAAGGCAGTGATTAGGGGAGAGAAAGGGAGGAGAGGGCGGCTAGGCAACAACTGATCACCTCCATCCTGGAGGTCGACAGAAGATACTCTGAGGCTCTGACCATAGAGCTTCTGGCGGAGAGGGAAAAGCTGCAAATGGACTTTAACCTGTTCATAAGTTCATAGTTCATAAGGTATAGGAGCAGAATTAAGCCATTCAGCCCATCGACTCTGTTCCACCATTCTATCATGGCTGATATGTTCCTCATCTGCTACTACAAAGTTACAGGCCAAGAGCTGGATTGCGAAATCAGGCAGAGCATCTCCTCCCGAGAACACATGACCTAGGAGCGGGGGATGGCAATTTAGCCTCCCGAGCCTTTAAAAAAAATAAATTTAGAGTACCCAATTCATTTTTTCCAATTAAGGGGCAATTTAGCGTGGCCAATCCACCTACCCTGCACATCTTTGGCTTGTGGGGGCGAAACCTACACAAATGCGGGGAGAAAGTGCAAACTCCACACAGACAGTGACCCAGAGCCGGGATCGAAACTGAGTCCTCGGCGCCGTGAGGCAGCAGTGCTAAGCACTGCGCCACCATGCTGCCGTAGCCTCCCGAGCCTAACGCTCTCAATGTGACCATGGCTGATCCCATCCTGGCCTCAACTCCACCGTCCTGCCCGTTCTCCATAACCCTTCAACCCATTACCAATTAAAAATCTGTCTAACTCCTCCTTAAATTTACTCACTGTCCCTGCATCCACCGCACTCTGGGGTAGCAAATTCCACAGATTCAGAACCCTTTGGGAGAAGTAGTTTCTCCTCAAATTTCTTTTAAATTTTCCACCTCTTATTCTAAGATAATGACATCTCATTCTAGAATGCCCCACAAGAGGAAGCATCTGCTCCACGTCTACTTTATCCATACCTTTTAGAATCTTAAATACCTCAATTAGTTCTCCCCTTATTCTCCTAAACTCTGGAGAGTGTAGGCCTAAACTGTTCAATTTCTCCTCATCTGACAAACCCCTCATCTCTGGAATCAACTTCCTCTGAACTGCCTCCAGTGCCTCTACATCTTTCCTCAAATAAGGGGACCAAAACTGTGCACAATACTCCAGGTGCGGTCTTACCAATGCTTTATCCACCAGCAAGGCAGTGCACCAATTCCGCCAGACACGGGGGACCTTCTATGAACACGGAGAGGAGGCTAGCTGCCCATTGGCTCACCAGCTGCGAAAGCAGGCAGCCACGAGGGATATAGTCCAGGTAAAAGACAACAGATGCAGCTCAACCAAGCATTTGAGGACTTCTACCGGGGACTACACCTCAGAGCTCCCTGACGGGAATTGTGGGGCTGAAACAGTTCCTCAACGGACTGGACATGCCAGTCGTGGGGGACGATGAACAGAGGGAACTGGAAGCACCAGTAGGACTGGGTGAGGTCATGAAGAGTATCAACTCCATGCAGGCGGAAAGGTGCCAGGACCCGTGGGTTCCCAGCAGACCTCTATAAAAAATGTGCACCAGCTCTTGCCCCGCACCGATGGGAGATGTTCGCAGATGCGCTAGTAAGGGGCACTTTGCGTCCTATGCTAACACAGACCACCATATCGCTGATACCCAAAAAAGTCAAAGACCCTATGGAATGCGGATCATAAAGACTCATATCGCTGCTTAACATAGATGCGAAAATAGTCGTGAAAGTCCTGGCCAAGAGACTGGAGAACTGCATACCAGAGATAGTCGCAGAGGACCAGACGAGCTTTGTCAAGGGTAGGCAGCTAACTGCGAACATCAAACCACTGCTGAATGGGTTAATGACCCCATCCGGGGAGAGAACACCAGAGATTATCATCTCCCTGAATGCAGAAAAGACCTTTGACAGAGTCGAATGTAAGTACCTCATTGAAATACTGGAGAGGTTTGGGCTAGGGACAGGATTCACCTCATGGGGGAAACTCCTGTACAATGCCCCCAAGGCGAGCGCTCAGACACCAGCTCTGAATACTTCCAGTTACACAGAGGCACAAGGCAGGAGTGCCCACTGTCCCCGTGTGGTAGTATGTATTAGGGGTCATGTGGGACTGTGAAGCCGTGATGCTATTGGCTGACAGATCCCGGGTCCTGGTTGGCTGTTGACTCCTGGCTCCGCCCTGAAGGCGGAGTATAAGAACCCGAGCTTCTCCCCGCCGCTCCATTCTGTTGCTGAACTGCTGGGGACAAGTCTCGCTTAATAAAGCCTCATCGACTTCATCTCTACTCGTCTCTCTCGTAAGTCATTGTGCGCTACAATTTATTAAGCGAGCTTAAAGGACTATGGAGCTCTGGATCGCCCCGGAATGCCTGCGGATCAGCCCCCACGCAGCGAACTCGGCAGCAGTTTTTAAACACTGGCAAGCTTGTTTTGAAGGCTACCTCCGAACGGCCCCCGGCCGGATCACAGAAGACCAGAAAATGCAGGTCCTGCATTCGAGGGTAAGCCCGGAAATTTACCCTCTCATAGAAGACGCAGAGGATTTCCCGACGGCGCTCGCAGCACTGAAGAGCATCTACGTTCGCCCCGTGAACCAGGTCTACGCACGCTACCAACTCGCAACGAGACGGCAAAGTCCCGGAGAATCATTAGAGGAATTCCATGCCGCGCTGCTAATTTTGGGACGGGGCTGCAGCTGCCCGCCGGTGAACGCGATTGAACACACGGACATGCTAATTCGCGATGCGTTTGTGGCAGGTATGAACTCTCCCCAAATCCGCCAAAGACTTTTAGAAAAAGAGTCGCTAGGACTCTCAGACGCACGGGCCATTGCAGCTTCCCTAGATGTGGCCTCGCAAAACGCCCGCGCCTACGGCCCCGACCGCGCGGCAGCCCCTTGGGCTCCGTGGACCCCCGTCGCGACAAACCTCGCCCCCCTCCCTCACAGGCTTGCGCGGTTATAGCGCCAGATCATCCCAGGGGGGCCCGCTGCTATTTCTGCGGGCAAGCGAAACACCCCCGGCAGCGCTACCCGGCCCGCGCAGCTATTTGCAAAAGCTGCGGCAAGAAGGGACATTACGCGGCTGTGTGCCGGTCCCGAGGGGTCGCCGCAATCCCCGGAGAAGAACGAGCCCAGCGCATCCCAAACGCTCCCCAACCCCCCCAGCGCCCCATGTGCCGTCATGTTGGGTCCCGGCCACCACGAGGGGAGGATGGGCGCCGCCATCTTGTGACTCCCCAGCCACGTGCGATTCATGGGGGCGGCCATTTTGTCCACCCCCGACCACGTGCGATCCATGGGGGCGGCCATTTTGTCCACCACCGGCCACGTGCGATTCATGGACGCCGCCATCTTGGATGACAACAAAGGACCCCAGCATCGACGGCTCCATGGGGTCCGAAGAAGACGCCGAGACACTACGACCACGACTGGCTTCGGTGACGCTGGATCAATCACGGCCCCGGACGCTCCAGGCGACGACAACAACGGTGCTGATCAACGGACACGAGACATCATGCCTGATCGACTCCGGGAGCACCGAAAGTTTCATTCACCCCGACACGGTAAGACGCTGTTTTCTGACCATCTATCCAAGTACGCAAAAGATTTCCCTAGCTGCAGGATCCCACTCCGTAGAGATCAAAGGGTTCTGCATCGCGAACCTAACGGTGCAAGGGAGGGAGTTTAAAAACTACAGGCTCTACGTCCTTCCCCAACTCTGCGCGCCCACATTACTGGGATTAGATTTCCAGTGTAACCTGCAGAGCCTAACATTTCAATTCGGCGGCCCAATACCCCCACTCACTATCTGCGGCCTCGCAACTCTCAAGGTTGAACCGCCGTCCTTGTTTGCAAACCTCACCCCGGATTGCAAACCCATCGCCACTAGGAGCAGACGGTACAGCGTCCAGGACCGGATATTTATTCGGTCTGAAGTCCAGCGGTTGCTGAAGGAAGGCATAATCCAGGCCAGCAATAGTCCCTGGAGAGCACAGGTGGTAGTAGTAAAGACCGGGGAGAAGCAAAGGATGGTCATAGACTATAGCCAGACCATCAACAGGTACACACAGCTAGATGCGTACCCTCTCCCCCGCATATCCGACATGGTAAATCGGATTGCCCAGTATAAGGTTTTCTCCACCGTGGACCTCAAGTCCACCTACCACCAGCTCCCCATCCGCCCAGGTGACCGCAAGTACACAGCCTTCGAGGCAGACGGGCGTCTATACCACTTCCTAAGGGTCCCATTTGGTGTCACGAACGGGGTCTCGGTCTTCCAACGGGAGATGGACCGAATGGTTGACCAGCACGGGTTGCAGGCCACGTTCCCGTATCTCGACAACGTAACCATCTGCGGCCACGATCAGCAGGACCACGACGCCAACCTCCAAAAATTCCTCCAGACCGCTAACGCCTTGAACCTCACATACAACGAGGAAAAGTGTGTTTTTAGCACAAACCGGCTGGCCATCCTGGGATACGTAGTGCGCAATGGGATAATAGGCCCCGACCCCGAACGCATGCGCCCCCTCATGGAATTTCCCCTCCCCCAGTGCTCCAAAGCCCTGAAACGTTGCCTGAGGTTCTTTTCATATTACGCCCAGTGGGTCCCCCAGTATGTAGACAAGGCCCGCCCGCTAATACAGACCAATACCTTCCCCCTGTCGACAGAGGTTCGCCAGGCCTTCAGCCGCATCAAAGCGGATATCGCAAAGGCCACGATGCGCGCCATCGACGAGTCCCTCCCCTTCCAGGTCGAGAGCGACGCCTCCGACGTAGCTCTGGCGGCCACCCTCAACCAAGCGGGCAGCCCCGTGGCCTTTTTCTCCCAGACCCTCCACGCCTCAGAAATCCGCCACTCCTCAGTAGAAAAGGAAGCCCAAGCCATAGTCGAAGCTGTGCGACATTGGAGGCATTACCTGGCCGGCAGGAGATTCACTCTCCTCACCGACCAACGGTCGGTAGCCTTCATGTTCGATAATGCACAGCGGGGCAAAATTAAAAATGACAAGATCTTAAGGTGGAGGATCGAGCTCTCCACCTTCAACTACGAGATCTTGTACCGTCCCGGAAAGCTGAACGAGCCGTCCGATGCCCTATCCCGCGGCACATGTGCCAACGCACAAATAGACCGTCTCCAAGCCCTCCACGAGGACCTCTGCCACCCGGGGGGGTCACTCGGTTCTACCATTTTATAAAGTCCCGCAACCTCCCCTACTCTGTGGAGGAGGTCCGTACAGTCACCAGGAACTGCCACATCTGCGCGGAGTGCAAACCGCACTTTTTCAGGCCGGATAGAGCTCACCTGATCAAGGCTTCCCGCCCCTTTGAACGCCTCAGTCTGGATTTCAAAGGGCCCCTCCCCTCCACCGACCGCAACACATACTTCCTGAACGTGGTGGACGAGTACTCCCGTTTCCCCTTCGCCATCCCCTGCCCCGACATGACAGCGGCCACAGTCATTAAAGCCCTTGGCACTATATTCACACTGTTCGGTTGCCCCGCATATATCCATAGCGACAGGGGGTCCTCCTTCATGAGTGACGAGCTGCGCCAGTTCCTGCTCAGCAAGGGCATAGCCTCGAGCAGGACGACCAGCTATAACCCCCGGGGGTACGGGCAAGTAGAGAGGGAGAACGGCACGGTCTGGAAGACCGTCCTACTGGCCCTACGGTCCAGGGATCTCCCAGTTTCCCGGTGGCAGGAGGTCCTCCCGGATGCTCTCCACTCCATCCGGTCGCTGCTGTGTACCACCACTAACCAAACGCCTCATGAGCGCCTCCTTGTCTTCCCTAGGAAGCCCTCCTCCGGAACGTCGCTGCCGACCTGGCTGGCGGCCCCAGGACCCATCTTGCTCCGGAAACATGTGCGGGCGCACAAGTCGGACCCGTTGGTCGAGAGGGTTGATCTCCTCCACGCGAACCCGCAGTACGCCTACGTGGCGTACCCCGACGGCCGACAGGACACGGTCTCCCTGCGAGACCTGCGCCCGCCTGCAACACACACACCCCCCCGACACCGATCATCCCCTCCCTGCCACCGGCGCACCCCGCGACCGCCCCCTTCCCGGGAGGATCGGTCCTCCTCCCGTGTCCGCCCAGGAGTGAAACAGGAACAAACACCGAAACGCTCCCGGAGACGACAACACCGGAACAAGCACCTGCACCACCACCGGGGCTGAGGCGATCGATGAGGAAGACCAGACCGCCCGCTCGACTCGTGGCATCGGCGTGACACCAAGAATGTTGTTGGACTGTAACAAAAAATTTTTCTCTTACTAATATTGTAAATAGTCTCACAAACCTTGTACATAGCCCAGTGTAGGGCTAAAACTGTAATGACATGCCCAAAATTTTCCTCCCAGGACCAGCCTTGTAAACCCCTACCACCATGCGAACCACCACCCCGCCGGGTTCATTTTTTAACAAGGGGTGGATGTGGTAGTATGTATTAGGGGTCATGTGGGACTGTGAAGCCGTGATGCTATTGGCTGACAGATCCCGGGTCCTGGTTGGCTGTTGACTCCTGGCTCCGCCCTGAAGGCGGAGTATAAGAACCCGAGCTTCTCCCCGCCGCTCCATTTTGTTGCTGAACTGCTGGGGACAAGTCTCGCTTAATAAAGCCTCATCGACTTCATCTCTACTCGCCTCTCTCGTAAGTCATTGTGCGCTACACCCCGCTCCTGTTCAACCTTGCTATTGAACCCCTGGCAATCGCCTTGCGAGGTGCGAGAGGTTGGAACGGTATTTGAAGAAGAGGCAGAGAGCACAGCGGCTCACTCTACGTGGATGATCTGCTCCTCTGCATCTTGCACCCACAGAACTGCTTGAAGGAAATCATGAAATTCCTGGAAGAATTTGGGGCCTTCTCAGGCTACAAACTCAACCTGGGCAGAAGTGAGATATTCCTGGTGAACCCGAGAGGGGGAGGGACAGAGCTGGAGGGTCTGCCATTTAACTAGCACAAAACAAGTTCCGCTACCTGGGGATTCAGATAGCTCATGACTGGAATCAGATCCACAAATAGAACCTGACCAGTCTGGCGGAGGAAGTTAAAAAGGACCTACAGACATGGGATGCACTCCCGCTCTCCCTTGCAGGGAGGGTGCAGACGGTCAAGGTGAATGTGCTGCCCCCATGTCTGCTTGGGTTTCACCCCCACAACCCAAAGATGTGGCTGGTTAGGTGGATTGGCCACACTAAATTGCCCCTTAATTGGAAAAGAAAAGCAATTGGCTACTCTAAAACTTATTTTTTTAAAAGATGAATGTGCTGCAAAGGTTCCTCTTCCTGTTTAGATCCATACCGATCTGCATCCCCCAAATCTTTTTCCAAACAATAGATAAAATGATTATGGTGTTTTTATGAGGGGGGGGGGGGTAGAATCTAAGAATCCCCAAATCAGTACTGCAGAGGAGAACAAGCATGGACGGCCTGGTCCTTCCAAACTTGCAATACTACCACTGGGCAGCCACAGCCGAGAAGGTCAGGGTATGGGTAAGGGAACGGGAATGACCCTCCAAGCCCTAGCCGCGACAGCGCTCCACCGCCCCCCCCCAAACGGACAGGAGCTTCATTACTTACAAATCAAAACCTTTCTCCACAAGGAGACAATGAGGTACCCTAGGGCCACGCAAGACAGACTACTGGAGGAACTGCTGGACGCAGACAGTATGGAACAGGGGAGCTGTGGGGAAATTTAAGGATGACATTTAGAAAGGGCAAGAAAAACATGAGATGGAGCAAGACAGGAATGGGAGGACGAAATAGGTACAAAAGTAGGGTGGGGAATCTGGAGCGAAGCACTGAGCAGGGCCTACTCCACCTCCTCCAGCGCAAGGCTAAACCTCATCCAGTTTAAAGTGGTGCACAGAGCTCACCTGGCAAGAACCCGAATGAACAGGTTCTTCTCCGGAGGTGGAGGATAAATGTGAACAGTGCCATGGAGGCCCAACCAACCATGCCCACATGGTCTGGGCCTGCCCCAGACTTGCCAGGTTCTGGATGGCCTTCTTCGAGGCGATGTCCAAGGTTGTGGGGGTGAGGGTGAAGCCGTGCCCGAGAGTAGCAGTCGTCGGGGTACTGGACCAGCCGAAACTTCATATGGGGAAGAGGGCTGAAGCCCTAGCTTTTGCCTTGCATAAGGACCATACAAATCAACAGGAACAGGGTGGGGGCAGAAAGGTAGGAATCCAGCGAAATACCAGGAGGGTACATAGGGAAAGAACGAAGAGGGAGACAGATACCCCCCCCCCCCCCCCCCCCCACTACTGGGCAGCATGGTAGCACAGTGGGTAGCACTGTTGCTTCACAGTGCCAAGATCCCAGGTTCGATTCCCGGCTTGGGTCACTGTCTCTGCAGTGTCTGCACGTTCTCTCTGTGTCTGCATGAGTTTCCTCCGGGTGCTCCGGTTTCCACCCACAAGTCCCGAAAGACGTGCTGTTAGGTGAATTGGACATTCTGAATTGTCCCTCCGTGTACCCGAACATGCGCCGGAATGTGGCGACTAGGGTTTTTTCACAGTAACTTCATTCCAATGTTGCATGAGCCTACTTGTGACAATAAACGATTAATATTATTAACAAAGCCATAGGGACAACAACAACAAAATCAAAATGAAAGATAGGCTTTCACCTCTACCTCTACGGCGGAAGAATGGGCCTGAGACAAAGACCGAATAACAGAATAGGGGGGGGGGGGGAAGCAAGAGGGACTGCTGAGGAAAGAAAAACATGTAAAATGTAAATAATAACTTTCAATCACCTTCTGTACAAATGTAAAACTCAATAAAATTATTTAACAAGAAAAAAATTCTGTCCCTTCAGGGTGACCCCTAATTTAAAAAGAAGTGCCCACTAGCTCTGGACTCAACCACAGGAGGAAATGTCCTTTCCATGTCCACCTTGTGAAGGCTGCTCAGGATCTTATACACTTATTTCTTCTTTCTTTTTTAAAAGTGGTTTTATTGAAATTTTTACATATTATACACTATACAATCAGTAGGGATAACTGTGCCGATTACAACGTACATGTCATTTTCCTTTGTGCTGATCATCCCTCTCCTGCCTTCATACACGCCCCCCCTCCCCGTCCTCTTCATTTGTTGTTTCAGGGACCTTTCCTCAGCCCTTCACTGGATAGTTATTTGCTTCTTACATGTGGGAAGTGCCCTCCCCTTCTCTTCCTCCCCCCCTTTTGTTATTGGGTCTTTCCCCTTTCCTTTCCCCCCTTTCCCTGTCCTATTTATGGTATTCCCTTGGGGGTTCCTTTTCTTGTGGTCTCGTTCTAGGCTCCCTGGCCTCTGTGTTGGTTGCTTTGTGGCCTCCCCCTCCTTTTTCCACAGCCTCCCCCCCTCCCGCCTCATCCATTTCACTTTGGTTCCATTGGCTCCCGTACGTCCCCTGCCTGCCCTGTTCTATTGGCTGTTGGCTTCGAACAGGTCCTGCAACAAGTTGGTGAATGGCCCCCAAGCTTTGTGAAAGTCATCCTCTGACCCTCTGATGGTGAACTTGATCTTCTCCAGGTGGAGAAATTCCGATAGGTTTGCCAGCCAGTCTGCAGCTGTGGGTGGTGCTGCTGATTGCCAGCCGAGCAGGATTCACCGGCGGGCAATTAGAGAAGCAAAGGTTTGTCATCGGCCGTCTTCCTCATGAATAGTTCTTTTTTTTAAATTTAGAGTAGCCAATGATTTTTCTTTTTCCAATTAAGGGGCAATTTAGTGTGGCCAATCCACCTAACCAGCACATCTTTGGGTTGTGGGGGTGAGACCCACGCAGACACGGGGAGAATGTGCAAACTCCACACGGACAGTGACCCAGAGCTGGGATCGAACCTGGGACCTCGGCACCGTGAGGCAGCAGTGCTATCCACTGCGCCACTGTGCTGCCCTCCCCCATGAATAGTTCTGGCTGGTCCGATACCTCGAAGACTGCCACTCTCGGGCACGGCTCAACCATCACCTCCATCGCCTTGGACATCGCCTCGAAGAAGGCTGTCCAAAACCCAACAAGTCTGGGGCATGCCCAGAACATGTGGGCGTGGATGGCTGGGCCTCCCTGGCACCGTTCGCATTTGTCTTCCACCCCCTGGAAGACCCTGTTCATTCAGGTTCTTGTCAGGTGTATTCTGTGCACTACTTCCAGCTGCATGAGGACAAGCCTTGCGCAGGAGGATATGGAGTTGGCCCTGCACAGTTCTTTGCTCCGGAGTCCCCACCCTATTTCTGTCCCTAGCTCTTCCTCCCACTTTTCCCCTGTCTCGTCCAGTGGGCAGCGCGTCCTTTCTAAGAGTCGTCTGTAGAGGTCCCCAGTTTCCCTTCCCCAGACTGTCCGCGTTCAATAACTCCTCTAGCTTTCTGCTTCTCAGAGTTTGTGGGTATGTGATCACCTCCTTGCGGAGTAAGTTTTTGACTTGCAGATGTCGGAATTCGTTCCTATTTGGTATTTCCAATTTCTCCGTCAGCTCCTTTAAAGTCGCTAGTCTGTCACCCATGTAAAAGTCCCTAACCATCAGTGTCCCTCCGTCCTGTCTCCACCTCTTGAAGGTGGCATCGAGCATGGCTGGTGCAACCTATGGTTGCCGCAGAAGGGGGCCATGATGGACACTTCAGTCAGACCGAAATGCTGCCTCATCTGGTTCCAAGTTCTCAGGGTCACTACAACCATTGGACTTGGAAAAATCTTTTGCTGGCGGGGATGGAAGCGCTGCCGTGGTGAGGGCCTGGACAGTCATTCCTGTACAGGAGGAGTAACCTAGGCACTACGTTCACCTTGATCGTCTGCACCCTCCCCACCCCAGGGAAAACGGGAATGTATCCCATCTCTGTAGGTCCTTTTTAACTTCTGGGATCCCCAGGTCGCGGAATTTGCTTTGGGCTTGTTTAAACGGTGGACCCTCCAGCTCTGCCCACCCCCCTCTCGGGTTCACTGGGAAAACTTTGTTTTTGCCCAGGTTGAGTTTGTAGCCCGAGAAGGTTCCAAACTCTCGCAGGGGCTTCATGATTTCTTTCATGCCACTTTGAGGGTCCGAGATGTAGAGGAGCAGGTCATCCACATGCCCCCTCTTCAGATTCCCTTCCAACCTCTTGCCGCTCTCAGGGCAATCGCCAGCCACCCGATTGCCAGCGCCACGGGCGAACAACAGCGGGGTCGTGGGTACCCCTGCCTTGTGGCTCTGTGCAGCTGGAAGTATTCAGAGCTGGTGGCGTTGATCCGAATGCTCACCTTGGATCATAGGGGGTTCACCCATGAGGTGAACCCTATCCCTATTCCAAACCGCTCCAGTACCTCAATGAGGTATGTCCACTCAACTCTGTCGAAGGCCTTTTCTGCGTCCAGGGAGACAATCACCTCTGGTGTTCTCTTCCCGGCTTGGGTCATTATTACATTCAGTAGGTGCCTGATGCTCGCAGTTAACTGTCTACCTTTGACAAAGCCCGTCTGGTCTTCTGCGACCACCTCTGGTACGCAGTTCACCAGCTGCTTAGCCAGGACTTTTGCGAGTATTTTCGCAGCCATATTGAGCAACGAAATGGGACCCTATGATCCAAACTCCATTGGGTCTTTGTCCTTTTAGGCTATCAGCGATATGGTGGCCTGTGTTAGTGTTGGAAGCAGGGTGTCCCTCGCTAGCGAGTCTGTGAACATTTCCTGTAGGTGCGGGGCCAGTGCCAGCGTAAATTATTTATAGAAGTCGGCTTGGAACCGGTCGGGTCCCAGAGTCTTCCCCACCTGCATGGAGTTGATACTCTCCATGACCTCGCCCAGTCCCATTGGTACTTCCAGTCCTCCATTACTGGCATGTCCAGTCCATCAAGGAACCGTTTCATCCCTGAGTCCCTGTCAGGGGGTTCAGAGGTGTTTGGTCCCTGGTCCCTGGAATGCTTCATTGACCTTTTTTGGTTTGGCTACCAGTCTGCCTCTGCTATCCTTTACCTGGGCTATTTCCTCGTTGCTGCATGCTTTTTCATCTGGTGAGCCAGCAGGCAGCCAGCCTTTTCTCCATGTTCATTAAAAGTCCCCTCTGTCTGATGGAGTTGATACACTGTGCGTGTCTATGTCGGGATTTCCGCCATTGTCTTTTTCATAAATTACTTGCTGCCCCAGTTGGGCATGTACACGTTCACCAGGACTACTGGTGCCCCATCCAGGACACTGCTGACCATAATGTACCATCCTCCTTGGTCCATAACCTTCCTTTCCACCTCAAACATCGTCCTCTTACTTATCAGTACGGCTACCTCCCTCGCCCTCGTCCCGTAGCAGGAATGGTAGGTCTGACCCACCCAACCTTTCCTTACCCGCAGTCAAAGAACAAAGAACAATATAGCACAGGAACAGGCCCTTCGGCCATCCAAGCCTGCGCTGGTCACGTGTCCTATCTAGACCAACCGCCTGTATCCTTCTATACCCCGTCTGTTCATGTGCCTATCCAGATAAGTCTTAAAGGTCGTTAATGTATCTGCCTCAACCACCTCACTTGGCAGTGCATTCCAGGCCACCACCACCCTCTGTGTAAAAAACTTCCCCCGCACAGCTCCACTGAACCTTTCCTCCCTCACCTTGTGCCCCTTGTAATTGTCATTTCCGCCCTGGGAAAAAGCGTCCAACTGTTCACCCTATCTATATCCCTAATAATTTAATAAACTTCTATCAGGTCGCCCTTCAGCCTCCGTCTCTCTAGGGAGAACAATCCTAGTTTATTCAATCTCTCCTCATAGCTAATACCCTCCATACCATGCAAAACCCTGGTAAACCTCTTCTGTACTCTCTCCAAAGCCTCCATGTCCTTCTGGTACTGCGGTGACCAGAATTGGACACCGTATTTCAAATGTGGCCTAACCAATGTTCTATATAATTGTAACATAGGGCGGGATTCTCCCCTACCCGGCGGTGTGGGGGGTTCCGGCGTAATGGAGTGGCGGGAACCACTCCAGCGTCGGGCCGCCCCAAAGGTGCAGAAGTCTCTGCACCTTTAGGGGCCAAGCCTTCACCTTGAGGGGCTAGGCCCGCGCCGGAGTGGTTTCCGCTCCGCCAGCTGGCGGGAAAGGCCTTTGGCACCACGCCAGCCGGCGCCGAAAGGTCTTCGCCGGGTGACGCATGCGCAGAAGCGTCAGCGACTGCTGACGTCATCCCCGCACATGTGCAGGGGAGGGGGTCTCTTCTGCCTCCGCCATAATGAAGACCATGGCGAAAGCAGAAGAAAAAGAGTGCCCCCATGACACAGGCCCGCCCACGGATTGGTGGGCCCCGATCGTGGGCCAGGCCACCGTGGGGGCACCCCCAGGGGCCAGATCGTTCCGCGCCCCCCCCCCGCAGGACCCTGGAGCCTGCCCGCACCGCCTTGTCCCGCCGTTCAAAAGGAGGTTTAATCCACGCCGGCGGGAGGGGTTTGACAGCGGCGGGACTTCGGCCCATTGCGGGCCGGAGAATCGGCGGGGGTGGGCCCGCCGACCGGCACGCCGCAATTCCCACCCCCGCCGAATCTCTGGTGGCGGAGAATTTGGGACACGGCGGGGGCGGGATTCACGCCAGCCCCCGGCGATTCTCCGACCCGGTGGGGGTTGGAGAATCGCGCCCCATAGTTTTCGAGCTTTTATACTCGATACCCCGTCCAATGAAGGCAAACATGCCATATGCTTTCTTTACCACCATTTCCACCTGTGCTGCCACTTTTAAAGATTTATGGACCTGAACGCCCAGATCTCTCTGTTCTGCCATTTACTTTATAGCGCCCACCTGAATTGGATCTAGCAAAATGCATCACCTCGCATTTGTCCAGGTTAAATTCCATCTGCCCAATTTTGCAGCCTATCTATATCCTGTTGTATTCCCTGACAATCTTCATCACTATCCACAACTCCTACAATCTTAGTATCACCTGCAGATTTGCTAATCAGACCCGCTACGTTTTCTTCCAAGTCATTTATATATATTACAAAGAGCAGAGGTCCCAGTACTGATCCCTGCGAAACACCACTAGTTTATTCGGAAAAACACCCTTCCACTGCTACCCTCTGTCTTTTATGGCCAAGCCAGTTCTGGATCCATCCAGCTAGTTCACCCCTGACCCCATGTATTCTAATCTTTTGCATCAGCCTACCATGAAGGACCTTATCAAATGCTTTACTAAAGTCCATGTAGACAACATCCACAGCCCTTCCCTCGTCAATCATTTTTGTCACCTCCTCAAAAAATTCAATCAAATGATTGAGACATGACCTCCCTCGTTCAAAACCATGCTGTCTGTCGCTAATAAGACCATTCACTTCCAAATGTGCATAGATTCTATCTCTGAGAAGCTTTTCCAACAATTTCACCATCACTGACGTCAAGCTCACTGGCCTATAATTACTCGGATTATCCTTGCAACCCTTCTTAAATAACGGTACAACATTGGCTATCCTCCAATCCTCTGGGATCTCACCTGTGGCCAATGAGGACACAAAGATTTCTGGAAGAGGCCCAGCGATTTCATCTCTTGTCTCCCTCAGTAATCTGGGATAGATGACATCTGGCCCTTGGGATTTGTCTACTTTAATGCTTTTTAACACATCTAACACTTCCTCCTTCGTAATAACGACCTGTTCTAAAGTGTTTACACATCCATCTGAGACACCACCAATCAACGTGTCCCTCTCCTTTGTGAGTACCGATGCAAAATACTCATTAAGGACTCACCTACTTCCTCTGGTTCGACACATAATTTCCCTCCTTTGTCCTTGAGTGGACCAACTCTTTCTCTAGCTACCCTCTTGTTCCTAATATATGTATAAAATGCCTTGGGATTCTCCTTGATCCTGTCTGCCAAGGACATTTCGTGACCCTTTTTGCCCTCCTAACTCCCTGCTTGAGCTCTTTTCTACTTTCCTTGGATTCCTCAAGTGCTTTATCTGTTTTTAGTTGCCTGTACCTCACATATGCATCGTTTTTCTTTTTGACAAAATTCTCAATTTCCCTGGTCATCCATGGTTCCCGAATCCTGCCTTTCCTGTCCTTCCTTTTTACCGGCACAAGCCTGTCCTCCCATTATCTGCTCCTTAAAAGACTCCCACATGCCAAATGTGGATTTACCCTCAAACAGTCTCTCCCAAACAACAGCCTCCAAATCCTGCCTAATCTGGTTGTAGTTAGCCTTCGCCCAAGTTAGCACCTTAAACCTAGGACAACACTCGTCCTTTTCCATGAGTATCCAAAAGCTTACGGAATTGTGGTCACTTTTCACCACATGTTCTCCCACTGCAACTTTGGTGACCTGGCCGGGCTTGTTCCCTAGTACTAGATCCAGCACAGCCCCCTCTCTAGTCAGACTATCCACATATTGTTCCAAAAAACCTCAGTCCTTCTGCCTCAGGTGTGTCTCTTGGAGGAAGACTATGTCAGCTATCATACCTTTCAGGTGGGCGAAGACTCTGGATCTTTTCACTGGGCCATCAAGTCCCCTGATGTTCTACGTGACTATCCTGATGGGGGTTTTTGTCCCCCCTCCTGTGGGGTCAACTATACTTACTTCATGGATGCGTCCCTGCACTCCGGGGGTTCCCTTTGTAAGATAATGTTTCTGTTTTATTTTTAAAAATATTGATTCTTATCATGGTCTCTAACATGAGAAGTTAGCAATCACATGTAGTGACAAAAGATCTATGAAAACCATCTGCAAAAAATTGGTACTAACTGCATGACAAAAAAAAAATCCTCACTACCTTTGCCATTGAAAATTCCACACAAAACATTAAATAGGCAATACCTTTCCATCACTCTGGAATCCCTCTCTTCTTGGAAGGCTGTGCCTTTAAAAAATCAGCTACTTACAATTAAAACAGTATAGGGCCTGGCTACGCAGTGTAAAAATACAACACTAACTATACACAGTTTTGTACAGTTTCTTTATACCTAAGCCATTGATCCAAATTGCAAATGAGTTCACATTTCCTGTCTTTGCAAAAAAAAAATAGATCAAGCTTAGACAAAGATCTTTTTTTTACATCTGGGTTTATTTATTCGTCATCCTCATCATCATCCTCTTCTTCCTCATCATCTTCCTCTTCATCTTCGTCCTCTTCTTCCTCCTTAGATGGATTGGCCATGCTAAATTGCCCTTAGTGTCCAAAAAGGTTAGGTGGGGTTATTGGGTTACGGGGAGAGAGTGGAAGTGAAGGCTTAGTGTGGGTTGGTGCAGACTCGATGAGTCTCATGGCCTCATTCTGCACTGTATGTTCTATGTTTTGTGTTCCTCCTCTTCCTTCTTCTTCTTTGCAGCCTGAGCTGGCTTTGCAGCAGGTTTCTTACCAGTTTCACCCTTGCATTTGCCATGATAGGCTGCAATCTCCTTTTCATATTTCTCCTTTAATTTGGATGCCTTCTGCTCATATGGTACTTTATCCTTGGGTTGCACCGTAGGCCACATCTCTCCCAGCTTCTCTGCACTTCCCCAATGGACATTCCAGGAGATTCACTCTTGATCTTTGGACGTTTCTCAGAGCAGAAAATGTAAAATGCTGATGGTGGTCTCTTGGGGCATTTGGATCCTTCTTCTTCTTATCCCCCTTCTGAGGGACATAGTTCTTCATCTCCCGATCATAATGGACCTTGTCGCTCTTAGCCAGATCTTCAAACTTTGACTTCTCTTTGCCGGACATGGTCTCCCACATTTCTGAACATTTCTTTTTTTAAAAAAATAATTTTTATTAAAGGTTTTCATAAAATATCAATAACAAAATGAGAAAGAAACAAGAACCCAACAGGGGTAAGTACAAAACACAATCTAAAAAAGCACCCCCCCAAACAACTCCCCCCCTGTACATAAATAATAAATTAACATTAACACCCCGACTTAACACAACAGGTGTATACACCCCCTCAGACCCTCCAGTGTAAATAACATAAACAAAAATAAAGTAAACCCCCCCCCCCCCGAGCTGCTGCTGCCATTGACCAATGTCTATCGTTCTGCCAGGAAGTCTAAGAACGGTTGCCACCGCCTAAAGAACCCTTGTACCGACCATCTCAAGGCGAATTTCACCCCTCTCCAATTAAATGAACTCCGTCATATCGCTGATCCAGGATTCCACACTTGGGGGCCTCGCATCCTTCCACTGAAGAAGAATCCTTTGCCGGGCTACCAGGGACGCAAAGGCCAGAATTCCGGCCTCTTTCGCCTCCTGCACTCCCGGCTCCCCTGCCACCCCAAATATTGCGAGCCCCCAGCCCGGTCTGACTCTGGATCCTACCACCCTCGACACCGTCCTCGCTACGCCTTTCCAAAATTCCTCCAGCGCTGGGCATGCCCAGAACATATGGGTGTGATTTGCTGGGCTCCCTGAGCACCTAACACACCTGTCCTCACCCCCAAAGAACCTGCTCATCCTTGTCCCGGTCATGTGTGCCCTGTGCAGCACCTTAAACTGTATGAGGCTGAGCCTCGCGCATGAAGAGGAAGAGTTCACCCTCCCTAGGGCATCTGCCCACGTCCCCTCTTCGATCTCCTCTCCCAACTCCTCCTCCCACTTACCTTTCAACTCCACCACTGAGGCCTCCTCCCCCTCCTGCATCACCTGGTGAGTTTCCGAGATCTTCCCCACTCCCGCCCACCCCCCCGAGAGCACCCTGTCCTGTACTGTGTGTGGCAGTAGCCGCGGGAATTCCACCACCTGCCGTCTGGCAAACGCCCTTACCTGTAAATACCTGAAGGTGTTCCCCGGGGGGAGCCCGTACTTCTCCTCCAGCTCACCCAAGCTCGCGGACTTCCTGTCCACAAACAAGTCCCCCAACTTTGTATCCTTTCTGATCATTTCTTTGCGAACTCTGCAAAGTTGACACTGGCTTCGGGCTGTTTCTTCTTCTGTTCCTCTCGACAAGTCTGCACAAAGTATGCATGTGAGGACATCTTGACCTGAGGCTTATTGGGATCTCTTCTAACCATGGCTGATGTGTGTCAGGCTCACACTACACAAGGTGTCAATGGCGGGTTTCCCTTTGTAAGGGGGCCATTCAGAGTGGCTGTGTTCACTGTTCTCACCATGAGGCCGGGCCTCTGTGCTCCCGGGTTGCTCTTTGTCCAGGGGCCACCCAACATGGCCGCCAATTGTATGTGCGCCATGTGGGTGAGCCCCTGCACTCCCTGCAAAGTGACTGCTTGCAGTGTTATCTTGTTCCATAGTTACGATATCGACATGCTGAAGCCAGACTAGAGCCCTTCCCCCCTTAGCATTTTGTTCCCCCCATGGTTTTGTTTCCCCCTGCTGCCCCCCTCACTGCCCCCCACCTCCCCTCTGTTGCTGTGTCGCTCCCCCCCCCCAGAGGCTCTCTCTCCCTGGTGGGAGATATGCCACAGCCCCCCTCTCTCTCAGACTTCCTGGCGCTAGCTTTTTCGCTACTGTGGTGGCCCCTCTCCCAGAGTTGATCTGACCTCCTCCTACGCCCGATCTGCTAGTGTCCCTTTTATCTCCTCCTCACCCTCCCCTAAGCTCAGCTCCCTCGCCCTGGGTTAGGGAGCAGAGCTTACTTCCTATGAGCTGGTTCCCCCGTTTATAGCGAGGCAATGCAGTCCCACATAAAATTGTCCATTTCTTACTTTTGTTTCCTCCGTGCCTTCCTCACTGCTGCCTCTCATCTGCCTGTCCAGACCATTCTTACGAACGAACCCATCTGTCTCTGCTGGGCAGTCAAATAATGTTCTTTACCCTGGCTGGGAATAACATCCTGAATCTGGGGCAGCACGGTGGCCCAGCGGTTACCATTGCTGCCTCACGACGCTGAGGATCCAGGTTGTATCCCGGCCCCGGGTCACTCCCCGTGTGGAGTTTTCACGTTCTCCCTGTGTTTGTGTGGGTCTCACCCCCACAACTCAAAAACGCAGAGTAGGTGAATTGCCGTGCTAATGCCCCTTAATTGGAAAACAATAATTGGGTACTCGAAATTCAAAAATAAATATCCTGAATCTGACCTTGTTCTTGTACAGGGCCGACTTTGCTTGGTTAAATTTGGCCCTGCGCTTTGCCAGGTCCGCCCCAATGTCCTGATATACTCTTGTTTTATGTCCCAATCAGTTGAACACCTTCATCTGTTGAGCCCAGCGAAGGATCCTTTCTTGGTCCTGATATTTGTGCAGCTTGGCTGCTCCCCGGCCCTGGGCTTTGGTCGGAGTGACCTGTGAGCCCTGATGATCTCCGGTGGTTTGGGGCAACTGTCCCTCCTAACTAGGTTGCCCAGCATTTGGGTGACGTAGTTGGTTCTCTCCCTGCCCTCAATCCCCACCGGCAGGCCCACTATTCGCATGTTCTGCCCCCTCGACCAATTCTCCTCTTCCTCGACCTTCCCTTTCAGGCTTCCCAGTCGCCACCAACCTCTCGCTCTTGGACTCTGGGGCGACGATTCGGTCACCCTGATCCGTTAACGCCTTTTCCAGCCCCTGAATCGCGCTCCCCTGGGCTTTCAATCTCTTCCCCATTCCGTCAAGTGCTGTCTGCATGGCGGCTAGTGCCTCCACCATCGCCACCTTGACTGCCGCCTTTATCTTGGCCTTGATGTCGTCTTTCATTGCATTTAGATCCTTGGTTAGGAACATCTTTCATCCATCGCCTGGTGGGGGGATGGCGGAGCTTGTTTTTCGGGTCACCAGTCTCCCTACCTCGGGGAGGCCGGGGACCCCTTGCCTCGTGGGCCCGCCCACCCGCTTGTTCGCCGCTCCTGTCCCTTGCCGAAATTCCTGGTGTCCCTGCGGCCTCTGGAGCTGCTGCTTCCTGGCATTTTTGTCGTCTGTGCTAATATTGAGGGTGAGGGGATGTTTAAGTCCAATTTTGTGGGCTAAATTCGGCCGAATGTGCCTAATTATCTGTTGTATGGAGGAGAGCCACCTGATGTCGGAGTAGAGTTAAGAGAGAAATCAGGAGGGCAAAATGGGGACATGAGATTGTCTTGGCAGATAAGGCAAAGAAAAATCCAAAGAGCTTTTACAAATACATAAAGGGTAAAAGAGTGACTAGGGAGAGGGTAGAGCCTCTTAAGAATAAACAGGGTCATCTATGTGTGGATCCACAAGAGATGGGAGAGGTCCTAAATAAATATTTCTCATCAGTATTTAGTGTTAAGAAAGGCACGAATGTTCGGGAAATTGGGGAAATAAAAAGTGATGTCTTGAGGAGTGTAGATATTACAGATATCTACTGGAGGTGCTGGAAATATTAAAGCGGATCAAGATAGATAAATTCCCGGGACCTGATGAAATGTATCCCAGGATGTTGTGGGAGGCTAGGGAAGAAATTGCCAGCCCCCTAGATGAGATATTTGAATCATCGACAGCCACAGGAGAGGTGCCTGAAGATTGGAGGGTAGTAAATGTTGTGCCCTTGGGACTACAGACCAGTGAGCCTAACGTCTGTAATGGGTAAGTTATTAGAAGGTAATCTGAGGGATAGGATCTACAGGCATTAGACAGGAAAGGGCTAATTAGGGAAAGTCAGCATTACTTTGTAAGGGGAAAGTCATGTCTAACAAATTTGAATACGTTTTTGAAGGGGTAACCAAGAAGGTAAATGAGGGCAGTGCGGTCGACGTTGTCTCCATGGACTTTAGCAAGGCCTTTGACAAGATACCACATGATAGGTTGTTGCAAAAGGTTAAATCTCACGGAATCCAGAGCGAGGTAGCCAATTGGATACAAAATTGGTTTGGCGACCGAAGCCAAAGAACATAACATAAGAACTAGGAGCAGGAGTAGACCATCTGGCCCTTCGAGCCTGCTCTGCCATTCAATGAGATCATGGCTGATCTTTTGTGGACTCAGCTCCATTTTACCTCCCAAACACCATAATCCTTTATTCTTTAAAAACTATCTATCTTTACCTTGAAAACATTTAATGAAGGAGCCTCAACTGCTTCACTGGGCAGGGAATTCCATAGATTCACAACCCTTTGGGTGAAGAAGTTTCTCCTACACTCAGTGCTAAATCTACTTCCCCTTATTTTGAGGCTATGCCCCCTAGTTCTGCTTTCACCCGCCAGTGGAAACAACCTGCCCGCATCTATCCTATCTACTCCCTTTATAATTTTGTATGTTTCTCTAAGATCTCCCGCATCCTTCTAAATTCCAACGAGTACAGTCCCAGTCTACTCAACCTCTCCTTGTAATCCAACCCCCTCAGCTCTGGGATTAACCTAGTGAATCTCCTCTGCACACCCTCCAGCGCCAGTATGTCCTTTCTCAGGAAGGAGACCAAAACTGAACACAATACTCCAGGTGTGGCCTCACTAATACCTTATACAGTTGCAGCATAACCTCCCTCGTCTTAAAATCCATCCCTCTTGCAATGAAGGACAAAATTCCATTCGCATCTGTTGCACTGTAAACCAACTTTTTGCGACTAATGCACTAGGACACCCAGGTCCCTCTGCACAGCAGCATGTTTTAATATTTTATCATTTAAATAATAATCCCTTTTGCTGTTATTCCTACCAAAATGGATAACCTCACATTTGTCAACATTGTATTCCATCTGCCAGACACTAGCCCATTCACTTAACCTATCCAAATCCCTCTGCAGACTTCCAGTATCCTCTGCACTTTTTGCTTTACCACTCATCTTAGAGTCGTCTGCAAACTTGGACACATTGCGCTTGGTCCCCAACTCCAAATCATCTATGTAAATTGTGAACAATTGTGGACCCAACACTGATCCCTGAGGGACACCACTAGCTACTGATTGCCAACCAGAGAAACACCCATTAAGCCCACTCTTTGCTTTCTATTTATTAACAAATCCTCTATCCATGCTACTACTTTACCCTTATCATCGTGCATCCTTATCTTATGCAGCAATGTTTTGTGTGGCACCTTGTCAAAGGCTTTCTGGAAATCCAGATATACCACATCCATTGGCTCCCCGTTGTCTACCGCACTGGTAATGTCCTCAAACAATTCCACTAAATGAGTTAGGCACGACCTGCCCTTTATGAACCCATGCTGCATCTGCCCCATGGGACAGTTTCCATCCAGATGCCTCACTATTTCTTCCTTGATGATAGATTTCAGCATCTTCCCTACTACCGAAGTTAAGCTAACTGGCCTATAATTACCCACTTTCTGCCTATCTCCTTTTTTAAACAGTGGTGTCATGTTTGCTAATTTCCAATCTGCCGGGACCACCCCAGAGTCTAGTGAATTTTGGTAAATTATCACGAGTGCATTTGCAATTTCCCTAGCCATCTGTTTTAGTACCCTGGGATGCATTCCACCAGGGCCAGGAGACTTGTCTACCTTTAGCCCCATTAGCTTGCCCATCACTACCCCCTTGGTGATAACAATCCTCTCAAGGTCCTCACCTGTCATAGCCTCATTTCCATCAGTCACTGGCATGTTATTTGTGTCTTCCACTGTGAAGACCGACCCAAAAAACGTGTGGTGGCAGCGGTCAGGAACATGGGGCGTCATTCTCCGCCGGTGGGAGCCTCCGTTTTGCCGGCGCCAGGGGGTTTCCCGACGGCGTGGGGCTGCCCCACAATGGGAAACCCCACTGACCGGCTGGTGTTACGGAGACTCCCGCCGGCCGGTCGGGGCAGAAATGTGGCGGGGCGGGTAGGAGAATTTCGCCCCTGGTGTGCCGGCTGCGGACAGTGTCCAGCTCCGCCACACCCGTCCGGTATCTCTGCCGCTGGCTGAGTTGCTTCTGCTAGGGCTGGGGGAGTGGTGGGAAGTGGCCAGGGAGTGGCTGCGGGGTTGGAGTGGGTGGGTTAGGGTTTCGGTACGGCTGGCGCCATATTTTCCTGCATGACCGGTGCAGCTCGTCAGCCCTGCCTGTGCGCGGCCTGGGACCCAGCGATTGTCCGGCCGTTTCTGCGTGATCCGCGGTTATTCCACGCTGCGGCGGTGCTCGCCCCTCACTGGTACTGGAATTGGTGAGGGGTTCGCACCGATTTTCCCATTGTGAATCACCCACAGATTCTCTGTTGGTGCTGGCACTTAGCCACAGGAACAGCATATACTTTTTATTTTATTATCCTTTATGTGTTCCTTGCCCATTATCTATCATTTTCTGGTGTGGATAATAAAGAAACTTTACTGTTAGAAAAGCAAAGAGGCACTGGAAACTCTTGAATTTTGGCAGATGCCTTAAATTACAATAAAAAGATCTTGCTGCAATTGGCTGTTAAGACTCAGCATTCTGGGTTCTAGCATTTCAGCTTCAGTTCTGGGACAGGATAAACATATTATATAAAATAGATTAAACACAGAAGTTGTAATTGTTTTGGAAGGCAGCTTTATCAGAAAAAACATGGGTGGGATTCCCCGTTTCAGAGACTATTGTTGACGCAGGGACTGAATCGGTGGACATATACGACAACAAAATTGGCGCTGGTCCTGGAGCAATTGATGATCTGTTAATGGGCCAGCGCCGGACATGGAACTTGAACAATCCCAATGAAAAATGGTGTCTGATTCACCGGGGTCGATTTTGGCACTCGAGAGGCTGACAAGCTACAGCCACATGTAAGCACTCCACGCCCCAGCCAACAAGATGGCAACAAGAAGAGCAGCACCCCAGTTCACGGATGCAGAGCTTGAGACCTTACTGGACGGTGTGGAGGAGAGGCGGGCCACCCTCTTCCCTGGGCTGGGAAGGAGGCTGCCACCTGCGGCTGTACACCGGGCTTGTGTGCAGGTGGCAGAGGCCGTGAGCGCAGTGGGCCCCACCGCCAGGACCAGACAGCAGTGCAGAAAGAAACTGCACGACCTCCTCAGGGCAGCCAGGGTGAGTCGGCAGCACTGTGGCCCTGCCACCAACGCTCGACCCGAATATCCGTAACCCCCCCCACCCGGAGGGCGACCATACCACACCCACCTGCAGCGTGCACGCACCGCACCCTGCACCACATGTCAGCACCCATACTGGCTGCCACAAAGGCCACCAGTTGGGCCCCCCCCACCATCAGGACAAGGCAGTGCATAACCGGAGAGAGAGAGAGAGAGAGAGAAGACCAAAGCTGGACCTCCGGACCTGCGGTCCCTCATCGCCGCAGAGCAGTAGGCACTGGGCCTGGTGCGGAGAGAGGGCAGTCGCCGAGGTGGAGGTCGGCATCAGGCAACCTAGTGAGACTCCGCTGCATTGCGGTTTCCCACGCCATGCCTGGCACGACCCCCACCCCAACCCCCCACACCACCCTTCACCACCCCTCACCACCCCTTCATACCCTTCACCACCCCTCGCCACCCCTTCACCACCCCCACCCCAACCCCTCGCCACCCCTTCACCACCCCCACACCACCCCTCGCCACCCCTTCACCACCCCCACCCCAACCCCCCACACCACCCCTCACCACCCCTTCATACCCTTCACCACCCCTCGCCACCCCTTCACCACCCCCACCCCAACCCCCCACACCACCCCTCGCCACCCCTTCACACCCTTCACCACCCCCACACTATCCCTCGCCACCCCCTCACCACCCCCACCCCAACCCCCCACACCACCCTTCACCATCCCTTCACACCCTTCACCACCCCCACACTACCCCTCGCCACCCCCACACCACCCCTCGCCACCCCTTCACACCCTTCACCACCCCCACACTACCCCTCGCCACCCCCTCACCACCCCTACACCACACCCTCGCCACCCCTTCACCACCCCCACAGTACCCCTCACCACCCCCACCCCAACCCCTCGCCACCCCTTCACCACCCCCACCCCAACCCCCACACCACCCCTCGCCACCCCTTCACCACCCCCACACTACCCCTCGCCACCCCCTCACCACCCCTACACCACCCCTTCACCACCCCCACAGTACCCCTTGCCACCCCCTAACCATCCACACACCACCCCTCGCTGCCCCTTCACCAACCCCACACTACCCCTCGCCACCCCCTCACCATCCCTACACCAGACCCTCACCACCCCTTCACCCCCCTTCACCACCCCCACAGTACCCCTTGCCACCCGCTAACCACCCCCACACCACCCCTCACCACCCCCTCACCACCCCTACACCACACCCTTGCCACCCCTTCACAGCCCTTCACCACCCCCACACCACCCCTCGCCACCCCTTCACCACCCCCACCCCAACCCCTCGCCACCCGTACACCACCCCAACCCATGATTCAATCATGCGTCATGTCTTGTGTCTTGCAGGATCACCTGGTGACAAGGCCGGCCCTTCTGGTATCCCCATCCCCAACTCCAAGCAGGTTCCAGCGATGAGGAGGCAACAGACAATGATGTGAGTCTCCGAACGGCAGCCCGAGATACCCTGGAACACCAGTCCGAGGATGACACTGATTTCCCATCACTGCTGTCAATAACCATCTCAGAGACACTCACCTCGGTTTGGCATGATAGTGAAGAGGCTCCTGGGGCACAATCTGGTGCCCACCCACACATGCTGCGGTACATCAAGGGAGGTGGGAATCTCTGAAGAGGTGGACAGTTGCATTGTGGCCTGGCCCCAGGGACGAGCTGCCGCCCAGACCGGTCTTGGGCTTCTGGAAGCGGCTGTCCCATCGAAAATGGAGATGCAGGCACAGAGTCAGGGACTACATGAGGGGCTGTTAGCAACTATCGAGCGCCTGCAGGTGCAGGTGGAGGAGTTTAACTGCCTGCAGGAGCAGGAGGTGGTACCGACCATGCGTGCCACCCAGGCCAACACCGCACGGGTGGCGTCCGTGTTGGCGGCATTGGGGACGATGGTTTCAGGGCAGGGCTGCCCTATCACAGGCATCCATGTACCAGGGCCACCTGGACATTGCAGTGGAGCTCCAGAGCGTGGCCCGGTCACAGTGGGCCATGGTTGAGGACGTTGGCACCATTGCCCAGGTGCTGGCCGACGTGGCACTGACCCAGAGGGAGGTAGAGCAGTCACTGGCTGATGTGGGAGGGACCCACAAGGTGGTTGCACAGTCCCAGTCCCGGAGAGAGGTGGTCCACTCCATGTGCTCCATGGGGGTGCGCATTGAGACCCTGGTCGAGACAGGAACCGGCCTCCAGAACTGGCAGTGCCAGGTGGCGGGGGAGCCTCAGGGGCTAGCTCCGCTTGCACCCTCATCCCATGGAGTCGCCTGGGGGCCATCGGGCACCCCGAGGGAGGAGGAGGTGATGGGGCAGGCGCTGGTGACTCCTGAGGAGGAGGTGCCGGAACACCGCAGCACCTCGGACAATCCCCCACCCCCCCCGTCCTGTCCCTAGCACATCTGATGGGCAGCGGGCAGAACAGAGTGGCACCACGCCATCCAGGCCGTCGGCCCAGAAGACAACCTCTAAAGGGGACCAGGTCATAAGACGGGGATCGCAGTGGGCCGTTTCCACTCCTGATGTACCGCCTGGGGATCCACCTAAGCTTAGCGTTAGGGCCTGTTAAGCCAGAAAGGTAGCCACCAGTTAAGTTGGCACGGGTGCAGCACATTGGATAGTGTTAGGGGCTACGACACAAACCTGTACATATATATATAGTTACTTGTTCACAATAAACACATGTTCACAATGTGAAAACCTGCCTTGGTGCACTGTCAGAAGTGTGTGATGGATGGGCTGGTCTGGGCTGGCCGCAGAGGGGGCACTGGGGCGGGGTGGGGAATGGGCGGACATTGGGGATGGGCATGGGCCAGGCACCCCAGTTCATCCAGCGCTCACTGCTCTGGTGTCCCACCCCCATCCCTCTCCACTCCATCCCCCCTGCCTCCACCCCAGCCCATCCCCCACCTTTCCCCCCCTCTCCACCCCAGCCTCCCCCCCACCTTCCCTGCCCTCTCCACTCCAACCCACCCCCCACCTTCCCCACCCTCTCCACCCAATCCCCCTGCCTCCACCCCAACCCATCCCCCACCTTCCCCACCCTCTCCACCCAATCCCCCTGCCTCCAGCCCAGCCCACCCCCCACCTTCCCCACCCTCTCCACACAATCCCCCCTGCCTCCACCCCAACCCATCCCCCACCTTCCCCACCCTCTCCACCCAATCCCCCTGCCTCCACCCCAACCCATCCCCCACCTTCCCCACCCTCTCCACCCAATCCCCCTGCCTCCAGCCCAGCCCACCCCCCACCTTCCCCACCCTCTCCACCCAATCCCCCTGCCTCCACCCCAGCCCATCCCCCACCTTCCCCACCCTCTCCACCCAATCCCCCTGCCTCCAGCCCAGCCCACCCCCCACCTTCCCCACCCTCTCCACCCAATCCCCCTGCCTCCACCCCAGCCCATCCCCCACCTTCCCCACCCTCTCCACCCCAACCCACCCCCCCACTTTCTCCACCCTCTCCACCCCAACCCACCCCCCCACCTTCCCCACCCTCTCCACCCCATCCCCCCTGCCTCCACCCCAGCCCACCCCCACCTTCCGCTTCGGCGTCACCACAAGGGTTTTGCGTGGGACCGTGTGATGGAATGGCCAGCTCACATGCAGGGAACACCCAGGTGGACGGTGGGAAGTGCTACTGTGGGCAGGAGTCAGCCATTGTCAAACGCTGCGGAGCACCAGAGCTCATCGCAGAGCAGGTTGTCATCATCCACCATCCCATGGACCAGACCCAGTGCTACTGTCAACCTGGATTTCACTTGGCTGGTTTGAAGAAAGTGGCTCTGTCTCTGCTGGGCTCAGCCGTCAGGTAGCGATTGTTGGTCTTGAACTTAACTGGCTGTTCCTGCTGCAATTGGGTGGCACAGGCCGGATCCAAGAGAGACAGAACACATGGCTGCGCTCTCTTTTATCCCCCTGGGATTTCACACTCTTTAGGGGGTCCTTAACCTTGGGCCCAATAGTTCGACAGGGCTCTGATCACTCTCTTCGATTTCGGCCAGTAAAGGGGCGGGTGCCTTGGTCGCTGGGCGGGTCCTTAGCGGTCATTGACTTCTGCAACTGCGCATGCAACGGAGTTTTGTTACAAACCCCATACCAGCCCCGAACACGACCACCCAACAGACCACCACCGCCCAGATGATGAGAAAGAGACACTGCCTAAGCAGTTGTGCTATCTGAGCAAGGGGAGGGTGGCGCCGATCAGCCTGTGGCTGTACCGGTTGCTTGATTGGAGTTCTATTGTCCTGGGATAATTAAAATGTAAACGAGCGGGGGGGGTTTCAGTCAGGTCTGGTGACCTGTGTTTCAGATACACATAGGCTGTGTATCTGTCTGAGTCCTGGGTTGGCCATAATTCCCATGGTCCTTTGCAGGTGGCAATCTTAGATGGCTACATTCCGTCCTTTTGATCCTGAATGCAAAGCGTGGTGGATCACACTATTGATCCCTGTTCATCCTTGGTGGCCCGGTCACCCTTGGTCAAGACAAGGTTCTACTCTACTCTATCTTATGGTTTGGGACATTTACCTAATATTCCATTAATACATTCACAAATTAATTCGTCTCTAACGGTTACTATAATTTAGGTCACTATAACATTTAATTTATCCGCACAGTTGATCTCTAGCTAACGCTCTCTAAGCTACTCTCATGCTGCTGGTGAATATCAAAGAACTTATATATAGTACAAAATTTAAAACAGCAGCATCACATTTCTACTTAATCCTAATAAAGTTAAAGAGGTACATGGTTTATTTTCAGCAGCGATTGTTACATTAGTTCAATTTTGTTGAATTCCAAAGAAGGGGGTTCGGACGGTATATATCGGGGAGCAGGAGGCTTTTGCTCACCATTTACAGAGTCGGAGTGTCTGAATGACACTGTAGATTATTGCAATTACTAGAAGGGCCTCTACTATGTATGAATGGGGGTTCCATTTGGCAATGTTTTCGCACCAGGTGGGGGTTTCGATGTCTGTCTTTATGTGTGGTGTAGTGTCAGGGCTGGTGGTGCCTGCTATGTGGTAGTATTCGGGGCTGGTGTGGGGTTAGTTAAAACAGTCCATTGCGCGCGCAGTTGCAGAAGTCCAGCGATGATCCAAACGCATGTCAGCAGTCCTTGCTTCATCCTGTGTTGTCTGTTTTACGGGTAATCCTGGGGGATGCAAGCATAGTATCTGTTATTATCTTCGGTTAATATCTCGTTTTATTAGTCTTTCTCTCCTTACTCGAATTACCCGTTTTGATTGTCACCATGTGTGACTCCCTCATTTTATTTTTTTGAAATGCCATTTTAGAGAGACAAGAAATGCAATTTATTAAAGTACAGAGACTCTCGCAGTTTGTAGTCGATGCGGGGAGTGGTCGGACAATTTCTTCGACCAGTCTTTTCTTTACTTGCAACCAGTGGTGGTTGAGGCTTATCTTAATCAGCCGAATTTCAGGGCAGCCAGTTTTATAGATTTTCGTTCCAGGGCTCAGAGGTAGTTGGCATGTAGCAGCGTGTATAGCAGCAGTGATCAGCAACCAATTGTGTCGTACGTGTAAATAGCATGTGGGGAACAAAGGAAAGAAGGGGTGAGCGTACAGAACGTGACAAAATACATTCTTTATACCACAACCAAAGAGAGAGTAGAGGTGAAACTAAGGCCTACCAAAGGCAATGCAGAGTGTAGAGAACCATTCCAGAGTGTATTAAGTGACGGGAACATGAGGTGCGTGTGGGCCGCTGTGGGATAAGAATGGGTGGAATCCCAGGGTAGGGCGGGGATTAGTGCCGTTACTCCCTACCTGTGTGACCTGGATGAACAGGAAGAGTTTGTAGTCATGTGGAAACCTGTCATAAAGACTGGGAGAACAGTGATCTGTTTCCCAACAACCGTGTGCCTTTAACTGACATTGGGCATTTTACCCTCGAATCAGAAGAATAATTTTGTGTCGGGCGACATTAATTAAAACCATGTAGTAGAAGAAGAAGAAGGAAAAAGGCGGGCAGACTCCATCAGAACTTGGACACCTTAATACTTAGGCGGTGTCTCTTTCTCATCATCTGGACACCTCAGGGTTCTGTACCAAACAGTGTTGTAAAAGCATTATCGAAACGAGACTCAGTATCTGAATCATCACCATCTCCCGGTTGCCAGACTCGTGTCGGCCGTTTCTGTGCCTTGGCCGCGTGGGCCGTCCGATGGTCCGAATCATCGTGCCTTACCAGTCTGCAAGAGTTGTTGCGGTGCCAAAGACGGGCTTGTTTTTTGTGAGGCGTAGGGGCGGTGGGAGTGGAGGGCAAGTTATTGTGGTTGGGCGGTGGATGTGGCGGTGGCTGGGGGACGGCATATAGGGCGTCAATCGTGGTTCTGGGGGCTGGGGTGACTGGTGGCAGAGAGATTGCGCCAGTGTTCAGGGATAGTAATCAAATCCGGGAGGCTCTCGCTGTCGTTGGAGTCAAGTTCAAGGTGAAAGTCCGTACCTGTGGGCGGAGACAACTTCGGGTCTGTGGGCGTGGACAAGGGATAAATGCCGGCATGGCTGGTGGAGGGTTGGCGTAGGGGACAGACTAGGTTGTCGATGGGCGGGGCGTAATCGTCTCCTATTGCCAGAGAGATGTGGTGGGAGTGGCTACATTGTGATCCGTAGACTTTGAGTTGGTTGATGTGGAACCAACCAGTTTTACCGTTGGGGTACGTTATCTTGTACACGGAGGGGCTCACTTTGTCTGAAATGGTGTAGGGTCCTGCAATTTTGGGGAGAGGAAAGAACTGGGGTTGTAAAGTGAAACCATTACTTGCTGACCGACTGTGTACTCTACGGGGTGGATGGTTTTGTCAAAACAGGCTTTACTCTGCTTCTTTCTAGCGCCTAATCGGACAGCTGCAGTGAGTTGTGCCGCTTTAATGTTATCTGTAACCTGTTGGATTGCTTTTTCGTGGGTGAGGGCGGTTACTGTAGGGCTCACCAGATCGCGGTCTAATAAATATTCAATACCCTTCATGGGCCGTCCGGTCATGAGAGTGTGGGGGGTGAAACCTGTGGATCTGGAAACGGTGTTTCGAATAAACATGAGAGCAAATGGGAGGACTGTGTCCCACGTGATATTGTTCAGTTGCACCATCTTCCTAATGGTCGCTTTTAAAGTTCGATTCATGCTCTCGACAATGCCACTGGATTGGGGGTGATATGCTATATGGAATTTCTGCCGGTGAAGTGGGAGCCTTAGTCTGACTCAATGCTGCGGGGGGACCCCAGCGTGTGAATATCTGTTGGGTCAAAATCTTAGCGGAGGACTTTGCTGTGTTTGTCCGTGAGGGAAATGCTTCTACCCATTTAGTAAAGATGTCGATTACAACCAGCAAGTACTTGAAACCGTTTCTGCAAGGGGGAAGGGGGCCAATGTAATCGATTTGCAAATTTGTCCAAGGGCCATTCACAGGTCGGGTGTGATGTAATTGTCCTTTCTTTGAGTAACGTTCAGGATTGTTCTGTGCACAGATAAGGCAATTCTCAACATAATGGGTTACATCGCTTTTTAAATTGGGCCACCAACACAAAGGTCCTAAATGGGCAATGGTATTGTCTATCCCCTGATGTCCGTGTCCGTCATGAAATTGGTAAATAAGCTGGTTTCTGTCCTGGGTGGGGACCACATAAAATCCTTTATTTAAAATTATGCCGTCCTGTACAGTCAGTGCGTCCTTCCATTTATCATAGGGGGCTGGGAAGTTGCCGTCTAAAACCTGTTTGAGGGTGTTGTCTGCTTTTTGGGCTTGGGATAGATCCTCAATATTGGTCTGGGAAACCTGGAGTGAGTGTATCGGTTCGCTTTCGGGTGGCTGCCAGAAGTGACCATGGCGTGATCCTGCTTTGGCTAAGGCATCTGCCTTTACGTTACCGGGTGGGGAGGAGCGATGATGGCTTCTTACTTTAATGATACCGTATGTGCGATCTGAGACTGTCTTGAGAATGTGCTTTAACGACTTCCGGTTGTGGCTATGCGGAGCTAAGTCGCACGTTCGGCAGCTCCCGACAGAAACGGACTTTGGGGTTCTTTTTTAGGGCCCAGTTCGACGGTTCCCAGTGTGGGAAGGTGAGAGTAACATTTCCCCGGCACTGTATGGATTGGACCAGGAGTGGAGCTGTGGAAAAAGTAGTTTTGGAGCAGCGAAAAGTGTGCGGGAGGAAAATCAAGATGGCGGCGGGTGGACAGCAGGCAGCGTGGGCGCAGGAACAGCAGGAGTTTCTCCAGCGCTGCTTCACGGAATTGAAGGCAGAGCTGCTGGAGCCGATGAAGGCTTCGATAGACAAGCTGCTCGAGACCCAGAAGGCCCAAGGGGCGGCGATCCGGGAGGTGCGGCAAAAGGCCTCGGAGAATGAGGACGAGATCTTGGGCCTGGCGGTGAAGGTAGAGGCGCACAAGGCGATGCATAAGAAATGGCAGGAGAAGTTCGAGGACATGGAGAACCGGTTGAGGAGGAAGAACCTGCGGATTCTGGGTCTCCCGGAGGGAGTGGATGGGTCGGATGTTGGAGCATACGTGGTTACGATGCTGAACACGTGATGGGCGCGGGGCCCTCCCGAGGCCCCTGGAGCTGGAGGGGGCCCACCGAGGTGGCCCAAGCCCAATGAGCCGCCGCGGGCGGTGCTGTTGCGGTTCCACCGCTTCGTGGAAAGGGAGTGTGTCCTAAGATGGGCAAAGAAGGAGCGGTGCAGCAGGTGGGAGAATGCAGAGGTCTGGATATGCCAGGACTGGAGCACTGAGGTGGCCAAGAAGAGGGCAGGGTACAATCGAGCTAAGGCAGCTCTGCATCGGAAGAGGGTGAAATTTGGAATGTTGCAGTCGGAGAGACTGTGGGTCACGTTTAAGGACCGCCACCACTACTTCGAGACGCCGGAGGAGGCGTGGACCTTTATCCAGGCCGAAAAGTTGGACTCGGATTGAGGGTCGGTTGCGAGGGGATGTCGGGAGGGGTTTGATGTGATTGTTGTGTTTTGGGGGGATGTTCTATTCTGTTTGGTACTGTTTTTTATTTTGAGTGCTGGGTAGGGTAGGGTGAAATGGTTTGTCGTGGGGGTTAGGTGAGAGTGTGGGGGTTGGTGGTTGGAAGGGGGAGGGGAGAGGGAGGCCCGAGGTGGGGTAGCTGGGACCATGCCGCGAAAGGGAGCTGCGCCTGAGGGGGCGGGGCCGGCTTGGTGGAAAGCGCAGGTTCTTTTTTCCCTGTGCTAGGGAAGGAAGGGGGCGGGGTCAGGGGGAGGGGTGGTGCTGGAGAGGAGCGCCCGCTGATGGACAGGAGGGGGGGGAGATTCTCACACTGGGGGGGTCGATGGAGTGGCGGGAGCGGCCGGGGTCAGCTGACTTACAGGAGTGCTATGGGGGGAGCAACGCAGCTAGGGGGGACCTAGCTAGGGGGGTGAGGGGGGAGGTGGGGGGAACTGGGTTGCTGCTGCATTGGCCAAAGGGGAGCTGGAGCCTGAAGAGAGAGTCGGGGCGGGTGTCTGCCGCTGGGGGAATGGAGAGTTCGGGAGGCGAGGGCACGCGGCTGGCCTAGAAAGGGAGAAAGCTAATCGGCGGGGGGGGGACAGCCCCCCAGATCCGGCTGATAACTTGGAATGTCAGAGGCCTTAACGGGCCGGTCAAGAGGGCCCCTGTGTTCGCGCACCTGAAGGGACTGAAGGCAGATGTGGTTATGCTCCAGGAGACACATTTGAGGGTAGCAGACCAGGTTAGGCTAAGAAAGGGGTGGGTAGGGCATGTTTTCCACTCGGGGTTGGACGCAAAGAATCGAGGGGTGGCGATTTTGGTGGGGAAGCGGGTGTCGTTTGAGACGCTGAACATCGTGGCAGACAATGGAGGTAGGTACGTGATGGTGAGCGGTAAGCTGCAGGGGATGCGCGTGGTCTTGGTGAATGTGTATGCCCCGAATTGGGACGATACCGATTTTATGCGGCATATGTTGGGCCGGATTCCGGACCTGGCCGGCCGGCGGCCAAGTTGTTGAGGGGATTTATGGACCAGATAGGAGTGGACCCATGGAGGTTTGTTAGGCCGGGGTCCAGGGAATTCTTTCTTTTCCCACGTCCAGAAAGCCTGCTCCCGGATTGACTTCTTCGTTTTGAGCAGGGCGCTGATCCCGAGGGTGGAGGACACGGAGTATTCGGCCGTAGCCATCTCAGACCATGCCCCGCACTGGGTGGAGCTTGAGCTAGGGGAGGAGAGGGACCAGCGCCCGCTGTGGCGCCTGGAGGTGGGTTTGCTGGCGGATGAGGAGGTGAGCGGGCGGATCCGGGGGTGCATTGAAAGATACCTAGAGGTGAACGATAATGGGGAGGTGCAGGTAGGGGTGGTCTGGAAGGCGCTGAAGGCGGTGATTAGGGGAGAGCTAATCTCCACTAGGGCCCACAAGGAGGGGAAGGAGAGGAGAGAGAGGGAGAGGTTGGTGGGGGAGATTTTAAGGGTAGATAGGAGGTATGCAGAGGTCCCCGAGGAGGGACTACTCAAGGAGCGACGAAGCCTCCAGGCTGAGTTCAACCTGTTGACTACCAAGAAGGCAGAGGTGCAGTGGAGGAAGGTGCAAGGGGCGGTGTATGAATACGGGGAGAAGGCTAGCCGGATGCTGGTGAAGTGTTGGGTGATCTGAGGTACAGACGAACCAACACGGTTGCGATTGGTACAACGCAGTTTTATTCCATTTAACTATTTATACATCAGACTTGGTGCTCAGCACGTTGTGACGGTGTGAGTGTCTTGCTATGAGGTCCTGGCCCTGTGCTGTCTCCAGATGGACTGCCCAGGAAGTGTTGTGTTTCTTGTCTTATACTGTGTCTGCTCATGTCTGTGATTGGCTGTCGTGTTATGTGTGCTAATTGGTCCGTTGGTCTGTCTATCATTATGTATGTGTTATGATGTATGTTTGAATATCATGACAGCTGGCACATCAGCTTCGGAAGCGGGAGGCAGCGAGGGAGATTGGGGGAGTTGGGGATAAAGGGGGGAACACGGAGCGGAGTGCGGTGGGAATAAATGGGGTATTTAGAGACTTCTATGAGGGGCTGTATAGGTCTGAGCCCCCGTCGGAGGAGGGGGGGATGCGTCATTTTCTGGACCGGCTGAGGTTCCCGAGGGTAGAGGAGGGGCAGGTGGCGGGGCTTTGGGCTTTGGGCTGGAGGAGCTGACTAAGGGGCTGGGGTGTATGCAGGCGGGGAAGGCACCAGGGCCAGATTGGTTCCCGGTGGAATTTTACAGGAAGTATATGGACCTGTTGGGCCCACTACTAGTGAGGACTTTCAATGAGGCGAGGGAGGGGGGCCCTACCCCCGAAGGACCCGTTACAGTGTGGGTCGTATAGGCCAATCTCGCTCCTCAACGTGGATGCGAAGCTGTTAGCGAAGGTGTTGGCTACCAGAATTGAGGACTGTGTTCCGGGGGTGATCCACGAGGCCCAGACGGGTTTCGTGAAGGGAAGGCAGCTAATCACCAATGTGCGAGGTAGTGGCGGCTATGGATGCGGAGAAGGCCTTCGATAGGGTGGAGTGGGGGTACCTGTGGGAAGTGTTGAGGAGGTTCGGGTTCGGGGAGGGGTTCGTTAGTTGGGTTAGGTTACTGTACGAAGCCCCGGTGGCGAGTGTGGCCACAAATCAGAGGAGGTCAGAATACTTTCGGCTGTACCGGGGGACGAGGCAGGGGTGCCCCCTATCCCCCCTGCTATTTGCATTGGCAATTGAACCTTTGGCGATGGCTTTGAGGGAGTCCAGGAACTGGAGGGGGCTGGTGCGGGGCGGGGAGCGGGGGGAGGGGGGGACCGGGTATCGCTGTATGCTGACGACCTGTTACTGTATGTGGCGGACCCAGTGGGAGGGATGCCGGAGGTGATGCAGAGCCTCAGGGTGTTTGGAGACTTTTCCGGGTATAAGCTCAACATGGGGAAGAGTGAGCTATTCGTGATACACCCAGGGGACCAGGGAAGGGGGACAGACGTGCTTCTACTGAAGAGGGCGGAAAGGAGTTTTCGGTACCTAGGGATCCAGGTGGCCAGGAGCTGGGGGGCCCTACACAAGCTCAACTTGACGAGGCTGGTGGAGCAGATGGAGGAGGAGTTTAAAAGGTGGGATATGCTGCCGCTCTCCCTGGTGGGTAGGGTACAGTCGGTGAAGATGACGGTGCTCCCGAGGTTCCTTTTTATATTCCAGTGACTCCCCATCCTGATCCCGAAGGCCTTTTTTAAGCGGGTCAGCAGGAGCATCATAGGGTTTGCATGGGCGAAAAAGACCCCGAGGTTGAGAAGGGTTTTTCTGGAACGGAGCAGGGCTAGCGTTGCCTAATCTGTGTGGGTACTACTGGGCTGCCAATGTGGCGATGATACGCAAGTGGGTAATGGAGGGGGAGGGGGCGGCGTGGAAGAGGCTGGAGATGGAGTCCTGTGTGGGCACGAGCCTGAGGGCGCTGGTGACGGCACCGCTGCCGCTCCCGCCGACCAGGTACACCACGAGTCCAGTGGTGGCGGCAACCCTCAAAATTTGGGGGCAGTGGAGATGCCACAGGGGGGAGGCAGAGGCTTCGGTGTGGTCCCCGACCCGAGAGAACCATCGGTTTGTCCCGGGGAGAATGGATGGGGGGTTCCTGAGCTGGCACAGGGCAGGTATTAGAAGGATGGAGGACCTGTTTATAGATGGGATGTTTGTGAGCCTTGGGGTGTTGGAGGAAAAACTCGGGCTCCCCCCCGGGAAATGCCTTCAGGTACATGCAGGTAAGGGTGTTTGTAAGACGGCAGGTGAGGGGATTTCCGCTGCTGCCAGCACATAAGATCCAGGATAGGGGGCTCTCGGAGGTGTGGGTTGGAGAAGGCAAGGTCTCGGCGATCTACCAGGAGATGCAGGAGGAGAAGAAGGCCTCGCTGGAGGAGCTGAAAGGTAAATGGGAGGAGGAGCTGGGGGAGGAGATAGATGAGGGTACGTGGGCGGATGCCCTGGGCAGGGTAAATTCTTCCTCTTCTTGCACCAGGCTTAGCCTGATACAATTTAAGGTTCTGCACAGGGCGCACATGACTGGGGCAAGGCTGAGTCGGTTTTTTGGAGTGGAGGACAGGGGTATGAGGTGTTCCGGGAGCCCAGAAAATCATGCCCACATGTTCTGGGCGTGCCCAGCGCTGGATGGGTTCTGGAGGGGCGTTGCGAGGACGGTGTCTAAGGTGGTAAACACCCGGGTTAAGCCGAGTTGGGGGCTTGCGCTATTTGGGGTATCGGACGAGCCGGGAGAGCAGGAGGCGAAAGAGGCCGGTATTCTGGCCTTTGCGTCCCTAGTAGCCCGGCGGAGGATTCTGCTACAGTGGAATGATGCGAGGCCCCCAAGCGTGGAAGCCTGGATCAGCGACATGGCAGGATTCATTAAACTGGAGAGGGTAAAATTTGCCTTGAGAGGGTCTGTGCAAGGGTTCTTCAGGCGGTGGCAACCGTTCCTAGACTTTCTAGCGGAGCGTTAGGAGGTGGACAGCAGCAGCAGCAACCCCGGGGTGGGGTACTTGGTGTTTACTACTGTGTTTATTATCGTTTGATGGGGGGCTTGTATACTGGGGGAATACGTGACATAGCTATAAGGGGCGAAATTCTCCCCCAACGGCGCGATGTCCGCCGACTGGCGCCAAAAACGGCGCCAATCAGACAGGCATCGCGCCGGCCCAAAGGTGCGGAATGCTCCGCATCTTTGGGGGCCGAGCCCCAACATTGAGGGGCTAGGCCGGCGCCGGAGGGATTTCCCGATTCCCGCCCCCGCCCAATCTCCGGTCCCGGAGACTTCAGCGGGGGCGGGGGCGGGATTCACGGCGGCCAACGGCCATTCTCCGACCCGGAGGGGGGTCGGAGAATGACGCCCAAGATGTTTATTCATGTGTTCTTTGTTTTTTCTTATTTCTGTAAGGGGAGGGGGTTTGTTGAAAATATGTAAAAAAGTTGAATTAAAATATTTTTAAAAAGAGAATGCTTTAACAACGGGGCAGAGGGTAGGGGTTTTCCATCGGCTGTAACAAAGCCTCGAGATTCCCACAGGGGCAGGAATTCTGTTAAGCTGTTGCACACATACAGGCTGTCTGAGTGTATGTCTGCGGGGGTTGGAAAAGAGTCAGGGTGCTCAATTACATAGGCTATTGCTGTGGGTTCTGCCGCTTGTGAACCTAGGTGGCCGGGCAATTTTAAAGAGATCTCTTATAGTGGGCGTCCCTTCGCGTCGTCTACGTAAATTCCACAACCAGTAATTCTAACTCCATTTTCGATTGTGGCGGATCCGTCTTCATAAATTTTTTAAGTATCCCCTGTGGTTTGGGAATCCTGTGTCTTACTGCCTGCTCGTGGGTGTAGTGACTTTGGGATAAAGGGTCCTGTGTGGTGTTGGGCTGCTATGATCTGGCACTCACGTGGTGTCCCTGCATATTGGAGATTATCGGCCAGAAATGTGTGGGTCTTGGTGCGTTTTACCGTAATGTCCCTGCCTTGTAACAGTACTGTCCAGCGAGCTGCTCTGATTTTTCTGACTGAACCGTCCTTTAATCTACCGTCTAGTAATAGTTGTGTGGGGGGGGTGCTCGCTCAAGACCATGACTGGGTTGAGGCCTGTGATGTACGTAAAGTACTGTACTGCCCAAAAGACTGCAGGCAAGTGCCGTTCGCAGGCTGAGAATTCTTGCTCTATGGGGTCTAATACTCTTGAGGCATAGACTACGGGTCCTAAGTGATTGTGTCGTTCTTGCAGGAGAACTGCTGTTAGGGTTCGGTCGGTGGTTGCTGCTTCTATGGCATAAGGCAAGTCTGGGTCTGGAACTTGTAAAGCGGGGGCTGTGCCTAGGGTGTGTTTTAAATCGTCAATGGCGTCTGTGTGCTGCGGAAGCCATTCCCATGGGGCATTCTTTTTAAGGAGCTCTGAGAGTGGGGCTGCTTTGGTGGCAAAACAATCTATATAATTTCTGCAATATCCTACCAAACCCAGGAATGATCGGAGTGCAGTGACATTTTGGGGCAGGGGCAATTTAACGATGGACTTGATCCGTTTTTGCTCAATTTCTCTCTTCCCGTGGGTGATGATGGTGCCGAAATAAAGAACATTTTCCTTTAAAATGTGGGCCTTTTTGGGGTTTACCTTGCATCTGATTGATTGCAGTAGGCCTAGTAGTTCAGATAAGAGCTCTACGTGTTCCTCTTTTGTGTCCGTTTGCAAGAACAGATCATCTACATATTGTATGAGGCATTCGGGTCGGGAAAATTTAGAAAGTCCGTTGGCCAATTGTCGGTGGAAAATGGAGGGGGAGTTATGGAATCCTTGTGGAAGGCATGTCCACGTGTACTGCTGCCCTTGAAACGTAAATGCAAATTTATACTGGCAGGCCCTGTCTAACGGGATGGACCAAAAGCTATTGCTGATGTCCAGCACTGTGAAGTACTTTGCCTGTACTCTCTGTTTGAGCATGGTCATGGGACACGTGGCAATGGTGGGGGCTGCTAAAGGGGTTACCTTATTAAGTTCTCGGTAGTTGATCGTTAGTCGCCATGAACCATTGGGCTTCTTTACGGGCCAAATTGGGGCATTATTTGTGGAAGCTACCGGTTGAATAACTCCTTGGTCTAACAAACTTTTAATAACCTTCGAAATCTCACCCTCGACTTGCTGTGGGAAACCATATTGCGTTTGCAGCTTTGGTTCAGGACCTGAAATCTTCACTGTACCTGGAATCTTCCCACAGTTGTGTTTGTGTTGTGCAAACGAAGCTTTGTGATTTATGAGGACCTCTCTAATCGTCTGGTCTGCACTAATTGTTTGCGGGTTAAACCAATAGTCCCCGACTGAGCAAATCCTGTTTTCAGAATCCCCTACTGTGAGCATAGCGGGAGCCCTAGCTGTTTTAGCCATTTGCCAGACAGATTTGTTTACTGGGTCAAACAAAAGGTTATAGGAGTTCATAAAGTCAATGCCTAAGATGTGTTCTGCGGTTTGGGGTAAGTCAACTAAAATGAAGGGGTGTTTGGTGCTAATGTTCCCTATCTGGATGGGTACAGGAGCTGTGATATATCCTTGTTGCATGTGGCCTGTGAATCCACTCAGGGTGATGGTGTCTGTGGTGGGCCATTTGTCCTGTTGAAACATGGTGGAGGAGTTCAAAGTGGTGCGGGATCCTCCTGTGTCCCAAAGAAAATCGACTGTATGTCCCCGGACTGTGCCTAAAACTACTGGTCTGCCTGATTTGTCCCAGCGTGTGTCACAGACCCAAGTTGGGGAGTCCGAACACCGTCAATCTAGGGAGTTAAACGCTAAGTCGTCTGAACGGGTGCTAACATTATGCATGGGCCTAACATTGTTCCTAGGTGGGGGGTTTGGTTGTTGGTATCGGTGTTGGTTCGGGGGGTTTTGTCAGCAATCGCGGGGGTAATGTCCTACGTGGCCACAATTGTAACAACCTTGTGATGCCTGTGCTCTGGGGTGCTGTTCCTCGTGTCTGCCCTCATTTATCCATGCTGGGTCCTGGCTAATCCTAACTGGGTGCATGTTTGCTTCTATCTCGTCCTGATCTGTCCGTCGATGTAGGGTTTGTTCCCATGCTGTAGAACGTCGCTTAAGTATCCAAACCTCATTGTGTGTGGTCTGCGGGGTCGTATTTTACACAAGCCTTTTGACCTGTGTCTGTGGCATGCGAGACTAAGGTGCGGGACCATTTAGTGGTGTCCTCCTCATTTAGGTGTGCGCGGTTCAATTGTCCGTAGACTGCCATGAAATGAATCCATAGGCGACCAGCAAAAGAGGTCGGATGTTCTCCTTGCTTTCGCCTCCAGTGATTTAAACCCTCGACTGGATCTCCTTTGTTATACCCAATGGCATCTAATATGGCTGTTTTCATTTCCTGTAGGGTGCCTCCTGCTACATTTTGGGGTTCTGGCAAAGCTGACCTTACAGACTGGCTGAGGCTCATAACTATTAGCTTTACTTCCTCCCTCTCATCTAGGCCGTGCATAACGTTTTGTTGGCGCACCTCCTCAAAGAAGCTGTGCGGGTCTGCGGTGGGCTGGAATGGAATAATTTTCGTGCAAGCTTCTCTTAATTGGGTTATGGGTAGTGGGGTGGTGTAAACGATATCAGGCTCATCCTGATCCGATGACTTGCGTTGTGTGGTATCCGGATTCATGGGGGTCGAATTGTGAGTGGGGGTGTGTGCTGCCTGTGCAGTCGGTGCTGCGGGTGCTTTCCTTTTTGGGGTGTGGGGGGGCTTGATTCTGATTTCCCGTGTCCTCTACGTATCTTTGGGCGCTTTCGTTTAACTCTTGACAATCGGGAGCATCTCCGTCATCTAAATCCTGCCCGAAAGTGTACCTGAAGCCATTCTGTACTGAGAGTAGCGACTGTAACTTTTCCATCTTCTGTCGGCATTTAGCATGGTCAACGGTACTCTGCCTCTGTTTCTTAGTGGAGCTGTGGAGCACTCTCAAAGCTGCTTTTAAATCTGTGCATTTGCGAGTTAGCTGGGCGGCCTGTTGTTCTGTTTCCTCTCTTACCAGGACTGCGTGCAGTGCATCTTGGTCGGCTTTATCATACTGGGTCTGGAAGCTACTAAGGTGAACTAGATAAGATTGATGTGCGCGTTTTACATCGGCCATTTCCTTGCCCTTAGCTGCTAACTGTTCCTGGAGTTGCTCAATTATCTTCTTGCTTTTGTTACTGTTTCCCTCGTTCTTTTCTTCCTTCTCAATTAACTGTCTACGGAGCGTCTTCACGACGGCCTCTGTGCCTCGCAACTGTGCCAAACAGGACACTATTGCCATCGGTTTTCTGACTTTCCCTACGTTTTTCTTGTGAACCTCGCGTAGGCCCTCCCACCAAGTCTGTCCTATCTTTCCTGGACCTGACTCATCATTCCCTGCTCAGCCGGAGTCTTTGACAGCATGTCCGGTTCAGCAAGTTCTCGAATGACAGGTGCTGCCGACACACACATGGTCTGATGTGGCGCCTCCTTTCCACCTCCTCCTCGGCCTGTTCAGCGACCGGCTCTCCATCCTTACCAGCTGCCTCCTGTTCCTCTGCAACAGGCTCCGTTGCTACTGGACCCTCTTCAAACAGCTCCAGCTCGTCCAGCCTCAGTGCATCCCCCATGGCTGTGAGGACTAGGATGAAGGCCATCATTCCTGGTTGAATTCTGAAGCCCATTGTCTGTCGGGGGTGACAGTCAGCCATGTTAGCAGCATGGTGCGTTCCCCATGCCCAACCAGGTCCACTGGGCTACCTGATGGCCCCGGCCTGCACTGCAGACCCTAGCCCAGCATGTGCCCCTCCCCCATCCCCACACCCACCCCGGCCGTTCCCCTTGACACTCCGCCCTCCACAACTTTGGCCTTGTCGGTGCCCGGCATGGTGGTGGCCTTTGGCCCTGGTGCCCGTCCCTGCTGCCAGGGGTACGGGTGGCTGCCGTCCCCCCATGCCAGTGGCACGCCCCGCGGCTCCTGTCTGGCGCCTTCCTGCAGGGCGTTGCCTTTGGGTGGGTCACATGCTGCCCCTCCAGTGGGTGGTGCCTGGTTGGAGAGGGGTGATTTGGTGGTGTGGGGGTAGTGGGCGGGGGTTGAGGAGCGGAGGGTGGGGGCTGGGTTGCAGGGTTGGTGAGGCAGGAGCACCCAAACGGCTGGTGTCACCGTGAACAACCACAGGCCACGGTGGGTGGTCAGTGGCGTGCGCAGCAAGATGGCTGCCTTGCAGGCTGCAACAAGGGCGATCTGTGTCTGGACACCGTGGTCCCATGGGGTGTCACCCCGATCCCATAGCCCATCTGCTGGTCACCCCCCTGCATCTGGATGACGCCCCCCCCCCCCCCCCCCCCCCCCCCCCCCACCAGCCAGCCCTGCCACGGGCAGCCCACGATCGTGCCTCTGTATGTTCTACCTCCTCTCTCTCCCTCATCAGCCACGGCACCTGTTTCCCGATTTTCGAAACCATAAGTGAAACTTGCTGTTGGTAATTCCCCCCGTAAAGGCGGGGCATCGCAGAGGCCCAGAGAATACCGGGTCAGGCCCACTAATGATACGCGAATGGCGTTTACCGTACGTGTGGAGTAAAACTCATTGATGCCACTGTCGAGGCACCGGAGAATGGCATTCTGGCATGTGCCCGGCCCCTGCCACAATTTTGGCTTCCCAACCAATTCTGTGCCCAATCGCCTTACCCGATTTCAACGCGGCCCACCCTGTGTCTCTCATTTCAAAACCACTCTTCTCACCATTCGTACGCCGAGTAAATTTGAATGACCTGGAGTATGTATCTGGTCATCCTGATAGTTGTTCTTTTGATGATTTTTAAAATTTGAGAGTGCAGAATATAATCTTGAAGTGTTACAAACAATTTGTAGATTACTACGTTAAGAGGATTTATGAATTTGAAATGGATCCGCAGCCATGACTGGGGATAATTGCAGTGTTAACGTGTAGGTAGCACATATAAATGAGGGATTAAGGCACACTATTTGTGCCGAGTACATGACGTTTTTCTGACTCTAAGCTACCTAATAGCTAAGCAAAGAATGGTTACTGCTGACTGCTTGCAGCTGGTGCCAAAAGGTAAAGGTGTTCAATCTGATAAAACTGACTCCGCACATCAATGGGCCTAAAAATGGGTTTTCTTTTGTTTTGCACCCGATAACCAAAATATAACACGTGAAACAGTTGTAAAAATGACTTTCATTTGTTAATTTGCATATTGTTTATTTAATTTTGTTTCCTTTCTCCTTAACAAATCGAAAAAAGTAATTATTGTCCTTGGCACAATTTGGTACAGAGGCAAAGTTCAAGGCTTGAGACAAAGGCCAAATGTTCAAAAAGATTGTTTTTACAGATAACTAACTAACTGCTACACAGGAAGGGAGTAAACCTGAATTCTCAAGGATTTCCTATTTCAAATATGTCTCTTTTAAAGTAGCAACACCTCAACTTGTATCATCCAGTTCAAAATTGTGCATCAAATATTTCAATAAACGAATGTCCAGGATCCTCCAATCAGTGATAATGACGATTGGATTATTGCTACACTCATGAATTCCCCTGACCCAATGTTGCTCCACATTTCTTCCATGACCTACTGAGCCTGATTTTCCCAGGAACGTCCAATGCAGTGTCCATGGGTGAACTTCATCAGAGAAGAGCAGTGTTGGGGCACAACTTCTCTCTGCAAACCCATGTCTTTAAAAAAAGTTAATCTAGACCTTGGCAACTACAGGTGGTGTTGTGTTGGGTGTTCTGGATCCGTGGAACACATACAAGTCACCAACACTTGAAATAGTGCAACACTATTTTATTGAATCATCAACTGTTTAACATACTCTGACTGTGGGTTAACACGATACTAGCTTTAACTAAAGACCTTTGCCTTGTCCTAACCAGTCGATGCACTCAGCACATGGTGAATGTCTGTGTTGCAGGCTGTGAGCTCTGTCCTCCTAGCTAGCTGCAGCTCGAATGAGCGGGAACTCTGATGCCCCCTGTCTTTATAGTGCGTGTGCTCTCACTGGTGATTGGCTGCGGTGTTGTGTGTGTTGGTTGGTCCCACTGCATGTCCATCAGTGTGTGTCTGCACCATGATATACTGGTCTATATTATGACATCCCCCTTTTATAAAAAAATGTACCTGTGTGGCAATAAATAGTGTATGGTGAGAATGCCCCTGACTACGTGTGTGCAAAATATTTACAGGACTATGTACATGAGAACAAAGCTATTTACATGGGAAGGTGCCTGGTGCAGAAAAACAGTGTGTCACAAGAATAACGAGATGAACACTATAGACAAACCATGTAAACGATCAAACGGAAGAACAGAACAAATCAGAAAGTCCATAAGCCCACAAGGTTCACAAATTAAGTCTCTGAGGTGGGTGACGAATTCTGGTTGACCGCCTCAAGGGTGGGTCGGGAGCCGCCGGCTGAGGAGCGGGCTGGACTGCGTCAGAGTGAGGAGGATGCAGAGTAACCGGAATCTCTGCATAGTCCATGGCAGGGTCAGCAGGAGGGCGAGGCGATAGTGGAGGATCACGTAGCGGGCGCGGAACGAGACGGAGGGCACGTCGATTGCGGCGCCGAATGGAGCCACCCGGTAGACGAACCAGGAACGAGCGGGGGGCCATCTGCCGAAGGACCACAGCGGTTGCAGACCAGTTCCCATCCGGAAGATGGATGCGGACATTATCATCTGGAGCCAGAGCAGGGAGATCAGCTGCACGGGAGTCATGAGACGCCTTGTGCTGTGCACGAGACAGCTGCATCCGTCGAAGGACCGGAACGTGGGCGCGGTCTGGGACATGAATGGACGGCACCGTCGTCCTCAGAGTGCGACCCATGAGCTGCTGGGCTGGCGACAGGCCAGTGGACAGTGGGGCTGAGCAATAGGCCAGCATGGCGAGGTAGAAATTGGACCCAGCATCGGCAGCCTTGCAGAGGAGCAGTTTGACCATGTGGATGCCCTTCTCTGCTTTGCCGTTGGATTGGGGGTACAGGGGACTGGATGTCACATGTGCAAAATTGTACCGCCTGGCAAAGTTTAACCATTCCTGGCTTGCGAAGCAGGGGCCATTGTCTGACATCACCGTGAGTGCGATGCCGTGTCGAGCAAAGGTGTCCTTACAGGCACGGATGACTGCAGACGATGTGATGTTGTGCAACCGTATCACCTCCGGGTAATTTGAAAAGTAGTCCACAATCAGGACATAGTCTCTCCCCAGCGTGTGGAACAGGTCGATGCCCACCTTGGTCCAAGGTGACGTGACCATCTCATGGGGCTGCAGGGTTTCACGTGGTTGGGCCGGCTGGAAGCGCTGACAAGTGGGGCAGTTGAGCACTGTGTTGGCTATGTCCTCATTAATGCCGGGCCAGTACACTGCCTCTCGGGCCGGTCGGCGGCACTTCTCCATGCCAAGATGGCCCTCGTGTAGCTGTTCCAGGACGAGCTGGCGCATGCTATGCGGGATGACAATGTGGTCCAGTTTCAGAAGAACCCCGTCTACTATCGCCAGATCATCTCTGACATTATAGAACTGAGGGCATTGGCCCTTGAGCCACCCGTCTGTTAGGTGGCGCATGACACGCTGCAGCAAGGGGTCAGCCACCATCTCACGGCGAATTTGGACGAGGCGGTCATCCGTGGCAGGTAGATTGGAGGCCACGAAGGCCACATGGGCATCAACCTGGCAGACGAATCCCGCTGGGTCACACTGAGTGTTGACTGCCTTGGATGAGGTCTTTGCCTGGGGTGTATACCAGTTGGAAGTCGTATCGCCGGAGCTTGAGCAGAATACGCTGGAGGCGAGGCGTCATGTTGTTCAAGTCTTTCTGTATTATGTTGACCAGCGGGCGATGGTCGGTCTCGACGGTGAATTGAGGAAGTCCGTACACATAATCGTGAAACTTAACCACACCGGTCAGAAGGCCCAGGCACTCCTTTTCTATCTGTGCGGAACGCTGCTCCGTGGGGGTTATCGCACGTGACACATATGCAACGGGGGCCCATGATGAGGCCTCATCGCGTTGCAGGAGCACCGCCCCAATGCCGGATTGGCTGGCATCGGTTGAAATTTTGGTCTCTTTTGCTGGATCAAAGAAAGCTAAGACCGGGGCCGTGGTGAGTCTGGTTTTGAGTTCTCTCCATTCGCGCTCGTGGGCAGGGAGCCATTGGAAGTCTGTCGTCTTCCTGACCAGGTTCCTGAGAGCCGTGGTATGAGAGGCGAGGTTAGGGATGAACTTCCCTAAAAAGTTGACCATGCCCAGAAATCAGAGGACCGCCTTCTTGTCCTCTGGTGTTTTCATGGCTGTGATAGCAGCCACCTTGTCCGCATCTGGCCGCACACCCAACTGGGAGATGTGGTCCACGAGGAACTTGCGTTCCGTCTGACCAAAAGAGCATTTGGCCCTGTTAAGGCGTAGGCCCTGCTCACGTATGCGTTTGAACACGCGCTGGAGGCGACTGACATGCTCCTGGATGAGGGCGGCCATTTCACGTGGTGGTGGACCAAATGATTATGTCGTCGACATAGACACGAACACCTTCAATGCCTTCCATCATTTGTTCCATGATCCTATGGAACACTTCTGAAGCAGATATGATCCCAAACGGCATCCTGTTGTAACAATATCTGCCAAAAGGGGTGTTAAAGGTACACAGTTTCCTGCTGGATTTGTCGAGCTGGATTTGCCAGAATCCTTTTGAGGCGTCGAGTTTGGTGAAGAGCTTGGCGCGAGCCATCTCGCATGTGATCTGTTCGTGCTTGGGAATTGAATAATGCTCCCTCATGATATTGCGATTCAGATCCTTGGGATCAATGCAAATTCTCAATTCGCCGGAAGGCTTTTTTACACATACCATGGAACTGATCCAGTGGGTTGGTTCCGTGACTCTGGAGATCACTCCTTGGTCCTGGAGGTCCTGCAGCTGCTGCTTGAGGCGGTCCTTAAGGGGTGCTGTCACCCTGCGAGGTGCGTGCACCACAGGCGTGGCAGTCTGTTTCAATAAGATCTTGTAGGTATATGGGAGCATGCCCATGCCTTCGAAGACGTTGTAGTGCTGGTCGATGATGCTGTCGAGTTGCGCCCTGAAGTCAGTGTCCTGAAAGGCAGATGTGTCATCAGGAGAGAGAGAGTGAACTCTTGAACTAGGTTCAACAGCTTGCATTCCTTTTTTTAAATAAATATATTTTATTAAAGTTTTTCGATCAAACAAATTTTTCCCATTTTACAACTTTGTAATAATATATACATTGATCGTTTTTAAAAAAAATAAATAATATGCTAACTAACGGCAACTGCCAACAACAAAATAAGAAACAACAGAAATAGTAACTAAAATAGTAACTTCGTAACATCTAATATAAATAACTAATATATAAACACACACATAAAACCCCTGAGGACCCAAATGAGCCCTCTCCCCCCCCCCCCCCCTCGCCCCTGGGTTGCTGCTGCTACCTTTCCTATTTTCCCTTATCGCTCTGCGAGATAGTCGAGGAACGGTTGCCACCGCCTGGTGAACCCTTGAGCCGAACCTCTTAGTGCGTACTTTGTCCGCTCCAATTTTATGAACCCTGCCATGCCATTGATCCAGGCCTCCACACCCGGGGGCTTAGCTTCTTTCCACATAAGTAGAATCCTTCGCCGGGCTACTAGGGACGCAAAGGCCAAAACATCGGCCTCTCTCGCCCCCTGCACTCCCGGCTCATCTGCAACCCCAAATATAGCCAACCCCCAGCCTGGTTCGACCCGGACCCCCACCACCTTTGAAATCACTTTTGCCACACCCACCCAGAAACCATGCAATACCGGACATGACCAAAACATATGGGTGTGGTTCGCCGGGCTTCTCGCGCATCTCCCGCACCTATCCTCCACTCCAAAAAATCTACTCAGCCTTGCTCCAGTCATATGCGCCCTGTGTAGGACCTTGAATTGTATCAGGCTGAGCCTGGCACACGAGGACGAAGAGTTTACCCTACTTAGGGCATCTGCCCACAGCCCCTCCTCAATCTCTTCCCCCAGCTCCTCCTCCCATTTTCCCTTCAGCTCCTCTACCATCGTCTCCCCCTCGTCTCTCATTTCCCTATATATATCTGACACCCTACCATCACCCACCCATGCCCCCGAAATTACTCTGTCCTGGATCTCTTGCGCCGGGAGCTGCGGAAATTCCCTCACCTGTTGCCTCACAAATGCCCTCACTTGCATATAGCGAAATGCATTTCCAGATGGCAACCCATATTTTTCTGTCAGTGCTCCCAGACTCGCGAAGGTCCCGTCTAAGAACAAGTCCTTCAATTTCGCAATTTCTGCTCGCTGCCAAGATTTAAATCCCCCATCTATCCTTCCCGGGACGAACCTATGGTTGTTCCTTATCGGGGACCACACTGAGGCACCCGTCACTCCCTTATGTCGTCTCCACTGCCCCCAAATTTGTCACCACCACTGGGTTTGTGGTGTATTTTTTCGGGGAGAACGGTAACGGCGCCGTCGCCAGTGCTTTTAGACTAGTTCCCCTACAGGACGCCATCTCCAGTCTTTTCCACGCCGCTCCTTCCCCTTCCCTCATCCACTTACATACCATTGACACGTTGGCGGCCCAATAATAATCACTTAGACTCGGCAGTGCCAGTCCCCCGCTGTCCCTACTGCGCTGTAGGAACCCCCTCTTTACTCTTGGGGTCTTTCCAACCCACACAAAGCTCATAATACTCTTGTCCACCTTCTTAAAAAAGGCCTTTGTAATCAGTACAGGGAGGCACTGGAACACAAAAAGAAACCTCGGAAGGACCACCATTTTAACTGCCTGCACCCTGCCCGCCAATGACAGGGGCGCCATGTCCCACCTCCTAAAGTCCTCTTCCATCTGCTCTACCAGCCGTGCCAAGTTAAGCTCATGCAAGGTTCCCCAGTTCCTGGCCACCTGGATCCCTAAATACCGGAAATCCCTTGTTACCCTCCTCAACGGTAAATCGTCTATTCCCCTGCCCTGTTCCCCGGGGTGCATCACAAACAGTTCACTCTTCCCCACATTCAATTTATATCCTGAAAATTCTCCAAACTCCCTGAGTGTCTGCATTATCTCAGGCATCCCCTCCACTGGGTCCGCGACATACAACAACAAATCATCTGCGTATAATGACACCCGATGCTCTTCTCCTCCTCTAAGTACCCCCCTCCACTTCCTAGAACCCCTCAGCGCTATGGCCAGTGGCTCAATTGCCAATGCAAACAGTAACGGGGACAGGGGACATCCCTGTCTTGTACCCCTATATAGTCGGAAGTGGTCAGATTGTTGCCTATTTGTAATCACACTTGCCACCGGGGCCCTGTACAGGAGCTGAACCCATCTAATGAACCCCTCTCCAAATCCAAATCTCCTCAGTACTTCCCACAGGTAGTCCCACTCCACTCTATCAAATGCTTTCTCTGCATCCATCGCCACCAGTATCTCCGCCTCCCCCTCCGGTGGGGGCATCATCATCACCCCCAGCAGCCTCCGTATATTAGCATTCAATTGCCTCCCTTTAACAAACCCCATTTGATCATCATGCACCACCCCAGGGACACAGTCCTCTATCCTCGTCGCCATCACCCTGGCCAAAAGCTTGGCATCTACGTTCAAGAGGGAGATAGGCCTGTATGACCCGCACTGCAGCGGGTCTTTGTCTCTTTTCAGGATCAGCGATATCGTTGCCTCCGACATCGTCGCCTCCGACATCGTCGGGGGTAGTGTCCCCCTTTCCCGAGCCTCATTAAAGGTTCTCGTCAGAAGTGGGGCCAGCTACATTGAAAATTTGGGGGCAGTGGAGACGGCATAGGGGAAAGACGGGAGCCTCGGTGCGGTCCCCGATAAGAAATAACCATAGGTTTGTTCCGGGGAGAATGGATGGGGGATTTGGAGCATGGCAAAGAGCTGGGGTAGTACAATTGAGAGATCTGTTCGTAGATGGGACGTTTGCGAGTCTGGGTGTGCTGACGGAAAAATATGGGTTGCCCCAAGGGAATGCATTTCCGTATATGCAACTGAGGGCTTTCGCGAGGCAACAGGTGAGGGAATACTCGCAGCTCCCGACGCATGAGGTGCAGGATAGAGTGATCTCAGAGACATGGGTGGGGGATGGTAAGGTGTCGGACATATATAGGGAAATGAGGGACGAGGGGGAGATCATGGTAGATGAGCTGAAAGGGAAATGGGAAGAAGAGCTGGGGGAGGAGATTGAGGAGTGGCTGTGGGCTGACACCCTGCGTAGGGTAAACTCATCGTCCTCGTGTGCCAGGCTAAGCCTGATACAATTCAAGGTTCTACACAAGGCGCATATGACTGGAGCACGGCTCAGTAAATTTTTTGGGGTATAGGATAGGTTAGGTGTGGGAGATGCTCGAGAAGCCCAGCGAATCACACCCACATGTTCTGGTCATGCCCGGCACTACAGGGGTTCTGGGTGGGGGTGGCAAAGGTGCTTTCGAAGGTGGTGGGGGTCTGGGTCGAACCAAGCTGGGGGTTGGCTATATTCGGGGTTGCAGAAGAGCCGGGAGTGCAGGAGGCGAGAGAGGCTGATGTTTTGGCCTTTGCGTCCCTAGTAGCCCGGCGCAGGATATTGTTAATGTGGAAGGAAGCCAAACCCCCGGGTGTGGAGACATGGATAAACGATATGGCAGGGTTTATAAAGTTAGAACGGATCAAGTTCGTATTAAGGGGTTCGGCTCAAGGGTTCACCAGGCGGTGGCAACTGTTCGTCGACTACCTCACAGAAAGATAGAGGGAATGGAAAAGAAGAAGACAACAGCAGCAACCCAGAGGGGGGGGGGGGGGGGGGGGGGGGGCGGAGGGGGGGGGAGGAACCGGACGGACTCTCAGGGATGTCATTGTATATGTATAGACACTTGTTATAGGTAATGTATATTGGATTGTTGGACTGTATCTTTGGAGAGTAACTATTTTTGACAAGGCAGTTGCCACTCAGTTATGTTTTTGTTTTTGTTTATATATTATTTATTTGTTTAAAATTGGCCACGGTTATTTATATTGCTTTGTTGTTGTTCAAAAGAAAAACTATGTACTGTTATGTTTGGCCACAAAATTTTGAATAAAATATATTTTTAAAAAAAGAAGTGGGGCCAGCAGGTCCACGTATGTCCTATAGAACTCCGGTCCGGGGCATTCCCTGCCTGCATGTTCCCAATCCCTTTTACCACCTCCTCCACAGCAATCTGCGCTCCCAGTCCTGTCATCTCCTGTTCCTCAATCTTCGGGAACTCCAGCTGGTCTAGGAAACGCATCATTCCCTCTTTCCCTTCCGGTCATTGAGCCTTATATAGCCTCTCGTAAAATACCTTAAACACCCCGTTCACCCTCTCCGCTCCCCGTTCCATCTTTCCCTCCTCGTCTCTAACCCCTCCGATCTCTCTCGCCGCCCCCCTCTTCCTAAGTTGTTGGGCCAGCAGCCGGCTCGCCTTCTCTCCATATTCATACTACACTCCCTGTGCCTTCCTCCATTGTGCCTCCGCCTTACCTGTGGTCAACAAGTCAAAATCCGTGTGCAATCTCCGTCTTTCCCTGTATAGCCCTTCATCTGGAGCCTCCGCATATTGCCTATCCACCCTCAAAATCTCCCTCAACAATCTCTCCCTTTCTTTACCCTCTTGTTTCCCCTTATGGGCCCTTATGGAGATCAGCTCCCCTCTAACCACCGCCTTCAGCGCCTCCCAGACCACTCCCACCTGGACCTCTCCGTCATCATTAATCTCTAGGTACCTTTCAATACATCCCCTCACCCTTACACATACCCCCTCGTCCGCCAACAGTCCCATATCTAATCTCCAGAGTGGGCGCTGTTCCTTTTCCTCTCCTACTTCCAGATCTACCCAATGTGGGGCATGATCTGAAATGGCTATAGCCGAATACTCCGTTCCTGCCACCTTCGGGATCAGCGCCCTTCCCAGGACAAAGAAGTCTATCTGGGAGTACACTTTGTGAACAGCTTGCATTCCTGCGCGCTAAGCAGGGAGGTTTTCGAGGAGCCCACAATTTCAAAAGGAAGGATGACTTTGCGTGACCTGTGCGTCACTTCAAGTTGGCACGAGCCGCTAGCAGCAATGACATTGCCATTATAATCCAATAGCTGGCAGGCTGATGGAAGGATGGCTGGTTTGACACGAAGGCTTAGGAAGTCAGACTGCGCAATGAGATTGGCAGAGGCACCAGTGTCCAGGCGGAATCATATTTGGGACCGGTTGACCGTCAGGGCGGCACACCACTCATCGTCTGGATCGATGCTGTATACCGACATCGCCTGGTGTCGTTGCTTTGGGGACAGCCTGTTTTTTGTCACGACACCGACTCAAAAAGGCGTCTTCGGGTCCTCGGTGTAACTGCTGTGTGGGAGGTCCGCATCGGACGCGGTGACCATGGGTTGAATTACCCGGACATTCCTGCGAGGCTGGCTGAAGCGATATGAATTGGCAGGCTGAGCTGCTCGGCAGCAGGCAGCATAGTGTCCAAGTCTGCCACACCGTAGGCATTGTCGAGATTTGGCAGGGCATTGCTATTTTAAATGGGCGGAGCCACAGTTACCGCACGTCGTAGCGTCAGCACGTTCGCTGCGCCACTGCGCATGCGCGGTGCAGTCGTGTGTGGTGCGCGCCTGCACATTAGGGGCTGGTTTAGCTCACTGGGCTAAATCGCTGGCTTTTAAAGCAGACCAAGGCAGGCCAGGAGCACGGTTCAATTCCCGTACCAGCCTCCCCAAACAGGCGCTGGAATGTGGCGACTAGGGGCTTTTCACAGTAACTTCATTGAAGCCTACTCGTGACAATAAGCGATTTTCATTTTTCATTTCATTCATTACGTTCTTCGACATCGCCGTCCCCTCATTTGGTGCGCACAAGCGCGGGAGTCCGCGAAAAGCACGCGAAATGGCTGCCCTCATCCAGGCTGAGGCCCTGGAATTGCTCAATCACTTGGACCCGTTCCGCCTCGTGGGGACCTTGCTGCGCTGTTTCAGCTGCTTGGATGTGGGAATACCGACTGGTGGCATTTTCGTGTAAGACACAGGTCTCAATGGCGGTCGCTAGGGTGAGCTGCTTTACTTTGAGGAGCTGCTGTTGTAGGGGGCCCGACTGAACACCGAAAACGATCAGGTCGCATATCATGGAGTCGGAGGTGGGCCCGTAGCTGCAAGACTGCGCAAGGATGCGGAGATGCGTGAGAAAGGATTGGAAAGGTTCAGCCTTACGCTGCAAACGCTGTTGGAACACGTAGTGCTTGAAACATTCATTCACCTCCACGCTGCAGTGAGTGTCAAACTTGAGGAGGACCGACTTGAACTTTGTTTTATCTTCATTATCCGCAAAGGTGAGAGAATTGAAAATGTGGATGGCATGGTCCCCGGCCGTGGAGAGGAGGAGAGCAATCTTCCTGGTATCCGAGGCGTCCTCCCTCTCTGTGGCCTCAAGGAGGAGCTGGAAGCGCTGTTTGAATATCTTCCAGTTGGCCCCGAGGTTGCCGGCGATGCGGAGCGGCGGCAGCGGGCTGATGTTGTCCATGTTGCAGGATGACGGAATGCTGGCGGAAGGCAGATCACTTGCAGGTAGGTCTAAGAAGTGCTGATATCAACTCCTGGTATCATGTTGTGTTCGGTGTTCTGGATCCATGGAACACATACAGGTCACCAACACATGAAATAGTGCAACACTATTTTATTGAATCATCAACTGTTTAACATACTCTGACTGTGGGTTAACACGATACTAGCTTTAACTAAAGACCTTTGCCTTGTCCTAACCAGTCGATGCACTCAGCACATGGTGAATGTCTGTGTTGCAGGCTGTGAGCTCTGTCCTCCTAGCTAGCTGCAGCTCGAATGAGCGGGAACTCTGATGCCCCCTGTCTTTATAGTGCATGTGCTCTAACTTGTGGTTGGCTGCGGTGTTGTGTGTGTTGATTGGTCCCACTGTGTGTCCATCAGTGTGTGTCTGCACCATGATATACTGGTGTATATTATGACAGGTGGCATATCTGAAACATGAGTAATGGTGAAGGCTGACAAAGGCAGGGTGACTAACCGACCCGTATTTCAGCCATTTTTCCCATGTCCTGGGTCAAGCCTTCCCAGGATGCATTTCCTCCCAGATTTCTTGTGTGTCCCCACCCCACCTCTGAAGATTTTACCTGTACCCCCAATTGACACAGGCTTGCCAACACCACTCCACGCCTCCTCCCCCCACCCCCGCCCCACCGGTAAGCTTCCCACCTGCATGGTAACTGTGCCATTTCGGGCAGTATTGTGGCGCAGTAGGGAGCACTGCAGCTGAGGTCCCAGGTTCAATCCCGGCTCTGGGTCACTGTCCGTGTGGAGTTTGCACATTCTCCCCGTGTTTGCATGGGTTTTGCCCCCACAACCCAAAGATGTGCAGGATAGGTGGATTGGTCACGCTAAATTGCCCCTTAATTGGAAAAATGAACTGGGTACTTTAAATTTATAAAAAAAAGAAAAAAAGAACTGTGCCTTTTTGACCCGAGTTGCTCAACCTGGGACAAGGAGCAATGGGGTGGTTACAACAGACAAATAATTCATGCCAGCTTGAGTTCATCACCATAGGAGGGCAACGGTACACAAATGCAATGTTTCACAAGTTGGATATTATGTCTGTTGCTATATCTAAAATGCTATGTAACCATGGTTACTGAAAGACTATAATAAGATTGAGATCAGATGATCAAATCCGTTGAAGAAGATATGTAAGCCCGATTTAACTCCTCCAAAGGAATACAAAACCTATTATCTTCCCATTGCAGCTGGAGCATTGGAAAGGCAGAAAATGCATTGGTTTAATGTCCCATTTAAAGAATGACACCATTGTTGATATGAAAACCCTTCAGTGCTGCATTAGATTATCAGCCTGAATTATGTTCTTAAATTCTGGTGCATGATTCAAACCCAAAACTTTCTGACTCACACAGAGGTAGGATTTTTTTGGTACCATTGGGGATGGGCCGGGAGACATAATTAAATAATAATAATCTTTATTGTCACAAGTAGGCTTACATTAACACTGCAATGAAGTTACTGTGAAAAGTCCCTAGTCGCCACGTTCCGGCGCCTGTTCAGGTACACAGAGGGACAATTCAGAATGTCCAATTCACCTAACAGTACGTCTTTCGGGACTTGTGGGAGGAAACTGGAGCACCCGGAGGAAACCCACGCAGACAAGGGGAGAACGTGCAGACTCCTCACAGACAGTGACCCATGCTGGGAATCGAACCTGGAACCCTGGAGTTGTGAGGCAACTGTGCTAACCACTGTGCTACCGTGCTGCCCATGTTGGCATGCTGGTATTGCATACCAGGCGTTTTCCTCAGGATGGGGAAAGGCGGACCCCAGAAAGCTGCTTGATTTGGGACTGAGGGCAATTAATCCTGTTAACGAGCACATTGCCAGCTCATTGAGAGCCAGTGTGGAATTTTGATGGGGTTCACGGATTGTATACGAACATATGGACATAAGAATTAGTAGCAGGAGTAGCCATTCAATAAGGTCATGGCTGATCTGATTGTGGCCTCAACCTCACATTTTGCCTTCCCCTAATAACCTTTGACTCCTTTGTTAGCTAAAAATCTGCCACCTCTGCCTTAAATTATTCAATGACGCAGTCTCCGCCCTCTCTCTGGGAAGGAGAATTCCACAAGTGCATGACCCTCTGAGAGACTAGGACATCATTGATTGCACCCATATTGCACTGAATAGATGGGCAGTGAGATTCATTAGCAGGAAGGGCTTCCATTCACTCAATGTCCATCTGGTCTGTGTCCAGCTCATTTTCCTGGCAGCTGCCGTACCACTTTCATCCTCCAATTCAGGTGCTGCAGCTCTCTACTCCACCCCTCCCAAAGCTTTGTAGATTAATTCTAGTGAATAAAGGATGCCCTTGAAGATATGGCTCCTCACCCCTTAATGTGACCCCGAGATGGAGTTACAGAAGGTCGACCACCCCAAACCATCTGCTCATGAAGACCAACAATGACCTAGCCATTGGGATTCTGAAGATCCAGTTCCTGTGCCTAGACCGGTTGGGAGCACTCTGCAGTGCACTCCTGCAAGGGTCTTGCGCATTGCGGTGGTTTACTGCACCCCAAGGGAGTTGTGTCCTTGAAGAAAGGGACTCTCTGGAATGACGCGGCACATTGCAGGAAGCAGAGGATCTGGGCGTTGACCATGAAGAGAATGAAGAGTAGGTGAAGGAGGAGGAAGATATTGAGCACAAATGTGTCCTGGTTGCACAGGACGGTGGGTGGGGGCAGGGCCAGTCCTGTGCTCAAGGGTCCCATAATGATACCTTCAATATCAGGGGTCATCTGATCCAGGCATGTTTCAGCTGAGTCCTTAAAATCTAGGAAGGCAACCTGGCCTGGCACTCATTCTGAGCTGCCTGTCAGAACAATTCAACTGAAGACACAGCCTTGAATGGGCAGACATCTGATTGACAATGAAAGATGCACGTCTAACCCATGGTCTCACTAGTCTCTTTCAAAAACACTTGCTTCCATTCATCACTTTTTCCCTCATTTCCAGCGTACGTGTTAAAGAATAGAGGTTAAAGTTTGGTGTCTTGTGCCAGTTTTAACATAATGCATATTTATAAGTGAAGTAAACCTGAATGAACGACTCAGTACTCTGTCCAGCTGGTGGCCTCTGGTCTCAGCCACTTCTACATATGGTGCCTCCCTTCTGGCCTCAGATGTGCTGGAGGCAGCCTGCTCACTTGTCTCTGCTTGTGACTGAGATGCATGTGACGATTGTCTCATTTTGGAGGCGTCCATGAGATTGCCACACCAGTATCACTGCAAGAGTCAGCCGCCAGCACTGGGATCTGCGGCATAGATGGTCCCTCAGTCAGAGGCATCAAGGATGCTGATGATGTTGATAGTGCCCTATGAGGGGTGGCTATCTCATCTACTTCGATGACTGCCTCAGGGTTTGGTTGGTGACCACCAGGGGACCACCAGCTGAGTTGCATCTGGACTTTACTCCCGACATCGTTATGTCACCAATGTCACTGACAGAGCACTGAATACACTCTGTAAATGTGACTGTGTTGCTCTTGCATCCATCCACTCTGTGATGATTGGAAGACTTTAGGAATATTCGATTCTAAATATTGGAACAATTTAAGGGTTAAAAACCTAGGGTTAGAGTGTATTTGACTGCAGTGGTCGTGTTTAAAAATAATAATAATTCTGTTTTGCAGAGCCTGAATGCTTTTAGTAGCCAGAAGATGAAATTGACAGAGGAATGTGTTTTTCAGTCTCGACTAATAGACTGTGGTTTGACTGGGGAAGTCCCTGAGGAGTTAATGTGCTTTGCAGCCTGCAGAGATAATTTGGTTTTCAGCTTAGGGAGATGAGGTCATTGCTGGGTGGAGCCAAGGAATACAGAGAAACATTTTGAAAAGCTTTAGAGAGACATTTGATAAGCTTTAGACTGGTAGTTTTGTGGAGAAATTTTGGAGAGAGAAGTTGAATTCTGATCTGCCTGATGCTGAGTCCACAATTCTCCCACACCAAGATTGTTATAAAAGAGTAATATGTAAAGCAGAGCAGTCTTGTCAGTGGCCAAGAAAGAAGCTTTTTGAAGATACTCAGTCAGAATCTGAAGGGGCTCTAACAGGAGTTCAAATCTGTTTTGTGCAACAAGTATTACTCTAGGCCATGCTGCTTATTGAGATAGATTGAGAGCTGTATGTTTCTTTTCTTATTGTTTAATGGGAAATTGAGTTGTAGAGTTTAAGGGGTAATCGTGAGCTGTTCTTCTCAGGCATGAAGTTCAAAAGTTTAATATTGTATTTGTAATAAAGTTTAGTTTTAAAAATACCTAAAGCCTTATTTCTTCTTGCAATCACTCCTGGAGCGAATCATTCTTTACGCACAGTCTTACAAATAAACTAGAATATTGGGTCCAGTATCTTAACCACTGTTGGGGTCTGGTCTGGAATCGCAAGTTGTCTTTTTAAAAAATATATATATTTATTAAAGTTTTTTAACACAATTTTTCTCCCTTACAAACAATAACCCCGTAACAAAAGAAAAACAAGAAATCGCGCAGAGCAAGATATATACATGGCAAAATGATATATTTACACAGCTTTGTACACTGGCCCTCACCCGTACGTGCCAGTTTCCCCAACCCTTCATGTTATCTCTTGCTCATCCACCCTCCCAGGCAGTCCCCCCTTTCCCCCCCCCCTCTCCCAGGACGCCCCCTCCACCACCCCCCCCCCCCCCCCCCCCCCCAAGGTTGCTGCTGCTGCTGACCGACCTTCCTCTAACGCTCCGCGAGATAGTCTAGGAACGGTTGCCTCCGCCTGTAGAACCCCTGCGCAGACCCTCTCTAGGCGAACGTAATCCTCTCCAACTTTATGAACCCAGCCATATCATTTATCCAGGCCTCCAGGCTGGGGGGCTTGCCTCCTTCCACATTAGCAAGATCCTTCGCCAGGCTACTAGGGACCCAAAGGCCAGAATGCCGGCCTCTTTCGCCTCCTGCACTCCCGGTTCGTCCACTACTCCAAATATTGCTAGCCCCCAGCTTGGCTTGACCGGACTTTCACCACCTGAGATATTGCTCCCGCCACTCCTCTCCAGAACCCCTCCAGTGCCGGGCATGACCAAAACATATGGACATGGTTCGCCGGGCTCCCTGAGCACCTTCCACATCTGTCCTCTACCCCAAAGAACCTACTCAACCTCGCCCCCGTCAAGTGCGCTCTGTGGACCACCTTAAATTGTATCAGGCTGAGCCTGGCACACGAGGAAGAGGAATTAACCCTACCTAGGGCACCAGCCCACAGACCTTCCTCGATCGCATCCCCCAGCTCCTCCTCCCATTTACCCTTCAACTCTTCTACCAGCGCTTCCCCCTCTTCTTTCAACTCCTGGTGTATTTCCGACACCTTGCCCTCCCCGACCCATAAACCTGAGATCACCCTATCTTGAACTTCTTGTGCCGGGAGCAACGGGAATTCCTTCACCTGTTGCCTCACAAAAGCCCTCACCTGCATATATCTAAAGGCATTTCCCGGGGGTAACTCGAACTTCTCCTCCAATGCCCCTAGGCTCGCAAACGTCCCTTCGATGAACAGGTCCCCCATTCTTCCAATCCCCGCCCGATGCCAGCTCTGGAACCCCCCATCTTCCCCGGGACAAACCGGTGGTTACCCCTGATCGGGGACCACACCGATGCTCCCATTGCACCCCGGTGCCGTCTCCACTGGCCCCAGATCCTTAGCGTTGCCGCCACCACCGGGCTCGTGGTATACTTTGTCGGCGAGAACAGCAGCGGTGCCATCACCAAAGCCCCCAGGCTCGTTCCTTTACAGGACGCCATCTCCATCCTCTTCCATGCCGCCCCCTCTCCCTCCATAACCCACTTGCGGATCATCGCCACATTTGCTGCCCAGTAGTAGCTCCCCAGGTTTGGCAGCGCCAACCCTCCTCGGTCCCTACTGCGTTCCAGGCACCCTCTCCTTACTCTCGGGGTCTTATTCGCCCACACAAACCCCATAATACTCCTGCCTACTCTCTTAAAAAAGGCCTTAGTGATCACGATGGGAAGGCACTGAAACACAAACAGAAACCTCGGAAGGACCACCATTTTGACCGACTGCACTCTACCTGCCAGCGAGAGCGGTAACATGTCCCATCTTTTGAAATCCTCCTCCATTTGCTCCACCAACCTCGTCAGATTCAGTTTATGTAGGGTCCCCCAACTCCGGGCTATCTGGATCCCCAGATACCGAAAGCTCCCCTCCGCCCTCCTCAGCGGTAGGTCCCCTATCTCTCTTTCTTGGTCCCCGCCTGTAATACAAAGAGCTCACTCTTCTCTACATTGAGCTTATAGCCCGAAAACTCCCCAAACTCCCTTAGAGTCTGCATGACCTCCACCATCCCCTCCATTGGATCCGCCACGTACAGCAACAGGTCATCCGCATATAGCGACACCTGATGCTCTTCTCCCCCTCGGACCACCCCCCTCCATTTATTAGACTCCCTCAATGACATGGCCAATGGTTTGATCGCCAATGCGAACAACAGGGGGGACAGGGGGCACCCCTGCCTCGTCCCTCCGTACAGTTGAAAGTACTCCGACCTCTGCCGGTTTGTCACTACACTCGCTATCGGGGCTCTGTAAAGGAGCTTAACCCAATTGATAAACCTTACCCCGAACCCAAACCTACGCAGCACCTCCCAGAGATACTCCCACTCTACTCGGTCAAAGGCCTTCTCCGCGTCCATAGCTGCCACTATCTCCGCCTCTCCCTCCTCCGATGACATCATTATCACGTTTAAGAGCCGCCGCACATTGTTGTTTAGTTGCCTGCCCTTTACAAATCCCGTCTGGTCCTCGTGGATTACCCCCGGGACACAGTCCTCGATCCTCGTGGCCAGCACTTTTGCCAGCAACTTTGCATCCACATTGAGGAGCGAGATCGGCCTGTACGATCCACATTGCAGTGGGTCCTTGTCCCGCTTTCGGATCAAAGAAATTGTCGCTTCCGACATTGTCGGGGGCAGGGTCCCCTCCTCTCTTGCCTCATTAAAGGTCCTCACCAGTAGCGGGGCCAACAGGTCTGCGTACTTCCTGTAGAACTCCACCGGGAATCCGTCCGGTCCCGGGGCCTTCCCCGCCTGCATGCTCCCCAAACCCTTGCTCAGCTCCTCCAACCCAATTGGTGCCCCCAAACCAGCCACCTCTTGCTCCTCCACCCTCGGGAATCTCAGCTGATCTAGGAATCGTCTCATCCCCTCTTCCCCCGCTGGGGGCTGGGATCTGCACAGCTCTTCATAAAAGGCCTTGAATACCTCGTTTATTTTCGTCGCACTCCGAACCGTGGCTCCCCTTCCATCTTTGACTCCCCCTATTTCCCTCGCTGCCATCTTCTTACGGAGCTGGTGTGCCAGCATCCGACTAGCCTTTTCCCCATACTCGTAGGTCGCCCCCTGCGCTTTCCTCCACTGTGCCTCCGCCTTCCCTGTGGTCAACAGGTCAAACTCCGTCTGGAGCCGTCGTCTTTCCCCAAGTAATCTTTCCTCCGGGGCCTCTACGTATCTCCTGTCCACTCTCAAAATCTCCCCCACTAACCTCTCCCTTTCCATACCCTCTGTCTTCTCCCTATGAGCCCTAATGGAAGTTAGCTCTCCCCTGATCACCGCCTTCAACGCCTCCCATACCACCCCCACCCGCGCCTCCCCGTTGTCGTTGGCCTCCAAGTACCTTTCGATACACCCCCTCACCTTCCCACACACCACCTCATCCGCCAGCAGTCCCACATCCAGCCGCCACAACGGGCGTTGGTCCCTCTCCTCTCCCAGCTCCAGTTCCACCCAGTGTGGGGCATAGTCCGAAACGGCTATGGCCGAATACTCCGTCCCCTCCACCCTCGGGATGAGCGCCCTACCCAGAATAAAGAAATCTATCCGGGAGTAGGCTTTGTGTACATGGGAGAAGAAAGAAAATTCCCTGGCCTGTGGCCTTGCAAACCGCCATGGGTCCACTCCCCCCACCTGATCCATAAACCCCCTAAGCACCTTGGCCGCCGCCAGCCTCTTTCCAGTCCTTGATTTGGAGCGGTCCAGTGCTGGATCCAACACTGTATTGAAGTCCCCTCCCATTATCAGGCCTCCTATCTCCAGGTCCGGAATGCGCCCCAACATGCGCTTCATGAATCCTGCATCATCCCAGTTCGGGGCGTATACGTTTACCAACACCACCCACGTCCCTTGCAGCCTACCGCTCACCCTTACATATCGCCCTCCATTGTCCGCTACAATGGTCTTGGCCTCAAATGACACCCGCTTTCCCACCAATATTGCCACCCCTCTATTCTTCGCGTCCAGTCCCGAGTGGAATACCTGTCCTACCCATCCCTTTCTTAACCTGACCTGATCCGCCACCTTCAGATGTGTCTCTTGGAGCATGGCCACGTCCGCCTTCAGTCCCTTTAAGTGCGCGAACACTCGAGCCCTCTTCACCGGCCCATTCAGGCCCCTCACATTCCATGTTATCAGCCGGATTGGAGGGGCTCTCACCCCCCCCCCCCACACCCCGCCGACTAGCCATCTCCTTTTCTGGGCCAGTCCCGTGTCCACGCCTCCCTCACCATCAAGTCCCCCACCTCTTCTGTGTCCCATTCCCTTTTGGCCAGTGCAGCAGCAACCCTTTCCCCCCCCCTTCCCCCCCTCCCCTCCCCCCCGCTAGACCCCTGTCTAGCTTTTTTGCTCCCCCCATGTCACTCCCGTGAGTCAGCTGACGCCTGCTGACCCCGGCTTCCCCCGCCGTCCCATTGACCTCCCAGCGTGGGAGTCTCCCAATCCATATGCATTCCTTCGTTCCCCTTCCCGCCTTTCTTCCCGCACGCGGGAAAAAACCCCGCACTTTCCAAAGCCCGCTCCGCCCCCTCTGGCGCAGCTCCTGACGTGGCCTTGTCTCTCTCCCCCAGCCCATGTAACATTTCCTGCGCGTGATTGACCCCCTATATACAACAACCATCACACATCAAACCCCAAAACATCCCCCCCACCCTCACAAACCCTCAGTTAGAGTCCAACTTTTCGGCTTGTACAAAGGTCCACGCCTCTTCAGGCGTTTCGAAGTAATAGTGTTGGCCCTTGTATGTGACCCACAGTCGCGCTGGCTGCAGCATTCCGAATTTCTCTTCTTTCCGGTACAACGCCGCTTTGGCCCGGTTGAAACCCGCTCTCCGCTTTGCAACCCCCGTGCTCCAGTCCGGGTATATTCGGATCTATGCATTGTCCCACTTACTGCTCCGCTCCTTCTTGGCCCATCTCAGGACCCACTCTTTGTCCGTGAACCGGTGGAGCCTCACCACCATCGCCCTTGGCGGCTCATTTGCCTGGGGCTTCTTCGCCAGCACCCGATGTGCCCCATCCAACTCCAGCGTCCTCGAAGGGGCCTTCGTGCCCATCATTGCCTCGAGCATCGTGCTCGCGTATGCCCCGGCATCAGCCCCCTCCACTCCCTCAGGGGGACCCAGGATTCGCAGATTCTTTCTCCTCGACCTGTTCTCCAGGTCTTCGAGTCTTCCCGCCCACCTCTTGTGTAGCGCCTCGTTCTGCTCCACTCTCACCGCCAGGCCCACGAGCTCGTCCTCGTTCTGGCTGACTCTTTTCTGTACCTCCTGGATCTTAGCTTCATGGGCCTTCTGCGTGATCCCGAGTCCTTCAATTGCCGAAAGCATAGGCGCCAACATCTCTTTGCGCATCTCCTCGCGCTGCTCCTCGAAGCAGCGCTTGATGAACTCCTGCAGCTCCTCTTTGTCCCTGGCTGCCGCCATTTTGTTTTCTTTCCCTCGCTTCTCCCGTTGCTCCAGTGCCGCTCCTTTGGCCGTTACACTTCTGGTCCGTTTCGTAGAAGTTGGCAGTGTTTGCTTCACCAGTCTGCCCCAAAAAGTCTATGGAAACTCCTGAAAAAGGTCTGGGAGTCAGTTCCAGACGGGAGAACAAACAAACAAAGAACAAAGAAATGTACAGCACAGGAACAGGCCCTCCGGCCCTCCAAGCCCGTGCCGACCATACTGCCCGACTAAACTACAATCTTCTACACTTCCTGGGTCCGTATCCTTCTATTCCCATCCTATTCATATATTTGTCAAGATGCCCCTTAAATGTCCCTATCGTCCCTGCTTCCACTACCTCCTCCGGTAGTGAGTTCCAGGCACCCACTACCCTCTGCGTAAAAAACTTGCCTCGTACATCTACTCTAAACTTTGCCCCTCTCACCTTAAACCTATGCCCCCTAGTAATTGACCCCTCTACCCTGGGGAAAAGCCTCTGACTATCCACTCTGTCTATGCCCCTCATAATTTTGTATACCTCTATCAGGTCGCCCCTCAACCTCCTTCGTTCCAGTGAGAACAAACCGAGTTTATTCAATCGCTCCTCATAGCTTATGCCCTCCATACCAGGCAACATTCTGGTAAATCTCTTCTGCACCCTCTCTAAAGCCTCCACATCCTTCTGGTAGTGTGGCGACCAGAATTGAACACTATACTCCAAGTGTGGCCTAACTAAGGTTCTATACAGCTGCAACATGACTTGCCAATTCTTATACTCAATGCCCCGGCCAATGAAGGCAAGCATGCCGTATGCCTTCTTGACTACCTTCTCCACCTGTGTAGCCCCTTTCAGTGATCTGTGGACCTGTACTCCTAGATCTCTTTGACTTTCAATACTCTTGAGGGTTCTACCATTCACTGTATATTCCCTACCTGCATTAGCCCTTCCAAAATGCATTACCTCACATTTGTCCAGGTTAAACTCCATCTGCCATCTCTCCGCCCAAGTCTCCAGACAATCTAAATCCTGCTGTATCCTCAGACAGTCCTCATCGCTATCCGCAATTCCACCAACCTTTGTGTCGTCTGCAAACTTACTAATCAGACCAGTTACATTTTCCTCCAAATCATTTATATATACTACAAAGAGCAAAGGTCCCAGCACTGATCCCTGTGGAACACCACTGGTCACAGCCCTCCAATTAGAAAAGCATCCCTCCATTGCTACCCTCTGCCTTCTATGGCCTAGCCAGTTCTGTACCCACCTTGCCAGTTCACCCCTGATCCCGTGTGACTTCACCTTTTGTACTAGTCTACCATGAGGGACCTTGTCAAAGGCCTTACTGAAGTCCATATAGACAACATCTACTTCCCTACCTGCATCAATCATCTTAGTGACCTCCTCGAAAAACTCTATCAAGTTAGTGAGACACGACCTCCCCTTCACAAAACCGTGCTGCCTCTCACTAATACGTCCATTTGCTTCCAAATGGGAGTAGATCCTGTCTCGAAGAATTCTCTCCAGTAATTTCCCTACCACTGAAGTAAGGCTCACCGGCCTGTCGTTCCCGGGATTATCCCTGCCACCCTTCTTAAACAGAGGAACAACATTGGCTATTCTCCAGTCCTCCGGGACATCCCCTGAAGACAGCGAGGATCCAAAGATTTCTGTCAAGGCCTCAGCAATTTCCTCTCCAGCCTCCTTCAGTATTCTGGGGTAGATCCCATCCGGCCCTGGGGACTTATCTACCTTAATATTTTTTAAGACACCCAACACCTCGTCTTTTTGGATCACAATGTGACCCAGGCTATCTGCACCCCCTTCTCCAGACTCAACATCTACCAATTCCTTCTCTTTGGTGAATACTGATGCAAAGTATTCATTTAGTACCTCGCCCATTTCCTCTGGCTCCACACATAGATTCCCTTGCCTATCCTTCAGTGGACCAACCCTTTCCCTGGCTACCCTCTTGCTTTTTATGTACGTGTAAAAAGCCTTGGGATTTTCCTTAACCCTATTTGCCAATGACTTTTCATGACCCCTTCTAGCCCTCCTGACTCCTTGCTTAAGTTCCTTCCTACTTTCCTTATATGCCACACAGGCTTCGTCTGTTCCCAGCCTTTTAGCCCTGACAAATGCCTCCTTTTTCTTTTTGATGAGGCCTACAATATCACTCGTCATCCAAGGTTCCCGAAAATTGCCGTATTTATCTTTCTTCCTCACAGGAACATGCCTGTCCTGTATTCCTTTCAACTGACACTTGAAAGCCTCCCACATGTCAGATGTTGATTTGCCCTCAAACATCCGCCCCCAATCTATGTTCTTCAGTTCCCGCCTAATATTGTTATAATTAGCCTTCCCCCAATTTAGCACATTCATCCTCGGACCACTCTTATCCTTGTCCACCAGTACTTCAAAACTTACTGAATTGTGGTCACTGTTACCGAAATGCTCCCCTACTGAAACATCTACCACCTGGCCGGGCTCATTCCCCAATACCAGGTCCAGTACCGCCCTTCCCTAGTTGGACTGTTTACATATTGTTTTAAGAAGCCCTCCTGGATGCTCCTTACAAACTCTGCCCCGTCTAAGCCCCTGGCACTAAGTGAGTCCCAGTCAATATTGGGGAAGTTGAAGTCTCCCATCACCACAACCCTGTTGTTTTTACTCTTTTCCAAAATCTGTCTACCTATCTGCTCCTCTATCTCCCGCTGGCTGTTGGGAGGCCTGTAGTATACCCCCAACATTGTGACTGCACCCTTCTTATTCCTGATCTCTACCCATATAGCCTCACTGCCCTCTGAGGTGTCCTCTCGCTGTATAGCTGTGATACTCTCCCGAACAAGTAGCGCAACGCCGCCTTCCCTTTTACATCCCCCTCTATCCCGCCTGAAACATCTAAATCCTGGAACGTTTAGCTGCCAATCCTGCCCTTCCCTCAACCAGGTCTCTGTAATGGCAACAACATCATAGTTCCAAGTAGTAATCCAAGCTCTAAGTTCATCTGCCTTACCCGTATTGCTCCTTGCATTAAAACATATGCACTTCAGGCCACCAGACCCGCTGTGTTCAGCAACTTCTCCCCGTCTGCTCTGCCTCAGAGCCACACTGTCCCTATTCCCTAGTTCTCCCTCAATGCTCTCACCTTCTGACCTATTGCTCCCGTGCCCACCCCCCTGCCATACTAGTTTAAACCCTCCCGTGTGACACTAGCAAACCTCGCGGCCAGGATATTTATGCCTCTCCGGTTTAGATGCAACCCGTCCATCTTATACAGGTCACACCTGCCCCGGAAGAGCTCCCAGTGGTCCAGATAACAGAAACCCTCCCTCCTACACCAGCTGTTTAGACACGTGTTTGTCTGCTCTATCTTCCTATTTCTAGCCTCACTGGCACGTGGCACAGGGAGTAATCCCGAGATTACAACCCTCGAGGTCCTGTCTTTTAACTTTCTGCCTAGCTCCCTGAACTCCTGCTGCAGGACCTCATGCCCCTTCCTGCCTATGTCGTTAGTACCAATATGTACAACGACCTCTGCCTGTTTGCCCTCCCCCTTCAGGATTCCCTCTACCCGTTCGGAGACATCCTGGACCCTGGCACCAGGGAGGCAACATACCATCCTGGAGTCTCTTTCACGTCCACAGAAGCGCCTATCTGTGCCCCTGACTATAGAGTCCCCTATTACTATTACTCTTCTGCGCTTTGACCCTCCCTTCTGAACATCAGAGCCAGCCGTGGTGCCACTGCTCTGGCTGCTGTTGTTTTCCCCTGATAGGCTATCCCCCCCGACAGTATCCAAAGGGGTATATCTGTTCGAGAGGGGGACAACCACAGGGGATTCCTGCACTGACTGCCTGCCCTTTCTGGTGGTCACCCATTTCTCTGCCTGCACCTTGGGTGTGACCACATTTACATAACTGCGATCTATGACGCTTTCCGCCACCTGCATGCTCCTAAGTGCATCCACTTGCTGCTCCAACCGAACCAAGCGGTCTGTGAGGAGCTGCAGTTGGGTGCACTTTCTGCAGATGAAGCCATCTTGGACGCTGGAAGCCTCCCGGACCTGCCACATCTCACAGTCAGAGCACAGCACCCCTCTAACTGACATTGTGTCAATTAATTAAAATTAAAATGTCTTTTTTTTTTTTAAATACTTTTTTTTAAATTGCAAAGTTACTGTCAACTATCTGTTTCCTAGCACTAGATTTCTAATAGAAATGCGATAGCTAACTATAATATTCTCCGATCTCTGGCTTAGATATCCTCTAAATTATAATTAAGTTATTATGTTTAATTAGTTCCCAAATACTCAAAAAAATTTAGGTTAGAATCCCAACCAGCCACTCAGGTCACAGCTTTTCTGTGATGTCACTTCAGTTTCCCCCCGACACACACAATTTGAAAAAAGGTATAAAAGTAAAAATCACTTGCTTACCTTCTGAGATGTTCTCAGGTTCTCTCGCTGACAGAGACTGCTCCTCCACCTCCAATCCTTGACCTGCACAATGCTAATAATATAATAATATAATATGGCACTTACCTTACACCAATGGGTCTTATTATTAGGTTAGAGGAGGAGGGTGGGTGGGAGACACTACACGTGTAGTGTCTCGGGTTTCCTCTCCACCAGAATTTATTGGTTGGGGGGGGGGGACTTGCCAGAGGTCGAACCTCCGGTTCCCGCCGAAATCCAAAGGGCTGCTCCTGTAAAGGTAAGTGGTTTTAAAGTCGCTACTCACCTCCCAGAAGGCCCCTGCGCACCGCTGCCGCCGAAATCCAAAGGGCTGCTCCTGTAAAGGTAAGTGGTTTTAAATACACTACTCACCTCCCAGAAGGCCCCTGCGCACCGCTGCCGCCGAAATCCAAAGGGCTGCTCCTGTAAAGGTAAGTGGTTTTAAAGTCGCTACTCACCTCCAAGAAGGCCCCTGCGCACCGCTGCCGCCGAAATCCAAAGGGCTGCTCCTGTAAAGGTAAGTGGTTTTAAAGTCGCTACTCACCTCCCAGAAGGCCCCTGCGCACCGCTGCCGCCGAAATCCAAAGGGCTGCTCCTGTAAAGGTAAGTGGTTTTAAATACACTACTCACCTCCCAGAAGGCCCCTGCGCACCGCTGCCGCCAAAATCCAAAGAGCTGCTCCTGTAAAGGTAAGTGGTTTTAAAGTCGCTACTCACCTCCAAGAAGGCCCCTGCGCACCGCTGCCGCCGAAATCCAAAGGGCTGTTCCTGTAAAGGTAAGTGGTTTTAAAGTCGCTACTCACCTCCAAGAAGGCCCCTGCGCACCGCTGCCGCCGAAATCCAAAGGGCTGCTCCTGTAAAGGTAAGTGGTTTTAAAGTCGCTACTCACCTCCCAGAAGGCCCCTGCGCACCGCTGCCGCCGAAATCCAAAGGGCTGCTCCTGTAAAGGTAAGTGGTTTGAAATACACTACTCACCTCCCAGAAGGCCCCTGCGCACCGCTGCCGCCGAAATCCAAAGGGCTGCTCCTGTAAAGGTAAGTGGTTTTAAAGTCGCTACTCACCTCCAAGAAGGCCCCTGCGCACCGCTGCCGCCGAAATCCAAAGGGCTGCTCCTGTAAAGGTAAGTGGTTTTAAAGTCGCTACTCACCTCCCAGAAGGCCCCTGCGCACCGCTGCCGCCGAAATCCAAAGGGCTGCTCCTGTAAAGGTAAGTGGTTTTAAAGTCGCTACTCACCTCCCAGAAGGCCCCTGCGCACCGCTGCCGCCGAAATCCAAAGGGCTGCTCCTGTAAAGGTAAGTGGTTTTAAAGTCGCTACTCACCTCCAAGAAGGCCCCTGCGCACCGCTGCCGCCGAAATCCAAAGGGCTGCTCCTGTAAAGGTAAGTGGTTTTAAAGTCGCTACTCACCTCCCAGAAGGCCCCTGCGCACCGCTGCCGCCGAAATCCAAAGGGCTGCTCCTGTAAAGGTAAGAGCTTTTAAACTCACTACTCACCTCCCAGAAGGCCCCTGCGCACCGCTGCCGCCGAAATCCAAAGGGCTGCTCCTGTAAAGGTAAGAGCTTTTAAACTCACTACTCACCTCCCAGAAGGCCCCTGCGCACCGCTGCCGCCGAAATCCAAAGGGCTGCTCCTGTAAAGGTAAGTGGTTTTAAAGTCGCTACTCACCTCCAAGAAGGCCCCTGCGCACTGCTGCCGAATGCGCGACCTACTCCTCCATGGCAGCCACCAGAAGCCTCGTCCCCGCTTCTTCAATGGCCTTGGTAGATCTTTTCACAGTTGTTCCCTCTGCTGCTAGAATTCACCTTTGATAGAGTCAAGTCAGATTGCAGCTTTAAGCTTGCCCTTCCCCCGCCTGCATGCTGGAAGAGGCTCTGTTTATCCTGCAGTTACAGCCAAATCCTTTACTGTTTCTGCCGGGTCTGGTAGCCAAAAGACACAACATTCCTGGGGGACACTGTCAGGGGAATGCTGCAGTCTTCTTCCCACACCGGGAAATGTCAAACAAATGCCGTGGGGGCCCTGTAAAAGAGCCCAAAAGTCCGTTCCAAGCGGGAGCTGCCGAATATGCGACCTAGCTCTGCATAGCCGCACCCGGAAGTCCAATCGCAAGTACTCTAAGTGCTGCTCTCCATGAGGTTGATGGGTTCTCCATTCTCAGACCATCTCCCTGCACAGCCTCAGAACGCTCTGACACAAGGGAACATATTCATTGTTGCTAATCAAAGTGGAGTCTCCTTCCCTGTGACTCCCGAGGCCCATCATTGGTGCCATGTTGAGCATGGCCCCTTGGGGGATCTGCCCATCACGGCTTCTGCCTCTTTCAACTCCTCCTGCTCACTGGTTCCATGCTCTTCATCTAGTGTACTGTTATAACCTGCCTCTTTACTATTGGCTGGGGAACAGTGGCAATTCCGCAATCCTTAGTGAGTATGAGCTTCCCCAATGAGGAGGGTGGAGAAATCATTAGCAGTCACCTGCATAAATAAAACTGGCCAGAGTGGAACCACCAGAGAGAGGAGTGAGCAGTAAGGGAGTACTGCTGCTGCTGTTTTATAATATATTTATATATATATATATAAAAATGAAGTTATTTCTTTCATTCTACAAACTCGTGCTGGATTCTTCGTGGTCCTCACAAAACTGGCGACGAGTGTTAAAGTGGATAACTGCCTACGCTGCTAAATCACCTCCCTGGATTTTTGTTGGATACAGGTTGGAAGTTTTTTTTCTATTACACTATGCCTCTTTATGGACGTTTGGATGTTTTTGATGCTGCGCTGGAAAGTTGGAACCAGAACGCACAACGGATGCGTTACTATTTCCGGGCGAATAACATCACCGAAAACGAGCGCCAGGTGGTCATTTTGCTCACCGCCTGTGGCCTGCATACGTTTGGGATGATTAGGAGCCTTACGTACCCAGCTGCGCCGGACACCAAGACGTTTGATGAACTTGTGATTTTGGTGGGACCTCCTTAGCATGGTTTTCCCAGACATTGGAGCCAAAGTACGCCACACTCAAGAACGCCAGGGGCATGGCTTTTCTCGGCATCGGCTGATTCGCTAGTTTGAGCCTGGTGACCCAGTATTCCTTCGAAATTTTGCTGGTGGTGCCCAGTGGGTCCCTGGCGTTATCTTTCGTCGAACGGGCCCTATCTCTTACCAGGTGCAAGCACAGGGCCGTCTCCAACACCAGCATGTAGACCATGTTTAACGATCTTCCTCTGGCGCCACACTCAAAGCCTGTGCAGGTTGTTGCAGAACCGCGTGGAGATAGGGACGCCGAGATGACAGAGCGGAGGCAGTGGACTCCGACTCTGAGATGGAGAGACAGGACGTCTCCGAGGGAGAGTCCTCGGTCCCACGGGCCGTGGATGTACAACCGCTACATCTGGGAAGTGCCGTTCCCCTTCTCGATACAAGCCGCCCGATCCAGTGCCTTGTGCAAATTGTGTCCGACCTGCGGCAAAACTAGTCTGTCGCCCTCCTTCACCAGGATCTTCGGTGGATTCCTTGGACTTTGGGAGGGATGGATGTTATAACCTGCCTCTTTACGACTGGCTGGGGACAAGTGGCAATTGCACAAGCCTTAGTAAGTATGAGTTTCCCAATGAGGAGGGCGGAGAAATCATTAGCAGTCAGGTAGTGCAGGATGTCCCTGTAAGATGTGATGGTGCTGGGTATGTTGTCTCAGTTTAATGTAATAGCTCCAGTGCGACAACTGTATTCAGGCATTCCCCCGCCCTTCTCTGGGAGACACAAACAGGAGATCATAAGGCTGTCTTTGGGGGGGGGCACCACGATGGCGCAGTGGTTAGCACTGCTGCCTAACAGCGCCGAGGAACCAGATTTGATCCCAGCCCGGGGTCACTATCCGTGTGGAGTTTGCACATTTGGGTTTCAATTTGTTTATTGTCACATGTACCGAGGTACAGTGAAAAGTATTTTTCTGCGAGCAGCTCAAACAGATCATTTAGTATATAAAAATAAAATAAAGGAAAAGAAATGCATAATAGGGCAACACAAGGTACACAATGTAAACACATAGACACTGGCGTTGGATGAAGCACACAGGAGTGTAATATTAATCAGGTCAGTCCTTAAGAGGTTCGTTTAGGAGTCTAGTAACAGCAGGGAAGAAGCTGTTTTTGAATCTGTTCGTGCGTGTTCTCAGACTTTTGTATCTCCTGCCCGATGGGAGAAGTTGGAAGAGTGAGTAAGCCGGGTGGGAAGGGTCTGTGATTATGCTGCCCGCTTTCCCCAGGCAGCGGGAGGTGTAGATGGAGTCAATGGATGGGAGGCAGGTTCGTGTGATGGACTGGGCGGTGTTCACGACTCTCTGAAGTTTCTTACGGTCTTGGGCCGAGCAATTGCCATACCAGGCTGTGATGCAGCAGATAGGATACTTTCTTTGGTGCATCTGTAAAAGTTGGTAAGAGTTAATGTGGACATGCCGAATTTCCTTAGTTTCCTGAGGACGTATAGGCGCTGTTGTGCTTTCTTGGTGGTAGCGTTGACGTGGGTGGACCAGGACAGATTTTTGGAGACGTTCACCCCTAGGAATTTGAAACTGCTAACCATCTCCACCTCGGCCCCGTTGATGCTGACAGGGGTGTGTGCAGTACTTTGCTTCCTGAAGTCAATGACCAGCTCTTTAGTTTTGAGGGATAGATTGTTGTCGTTGCACCACTCCACTAGGTTCTCTATCTCCCTCCTGTATTCTGACTCGTCGTTATTCGAGATCCGATCTACTATAGTCATGATGTCAGCAAACGTTGAGATGGAGTTGGAACCATATTTTGCCATGCAGTCGTGTGAGCACAGGGAGTATCCATGTGTTTGTCAAGATGCCTTTTGAACGCCGTTAATGTATCTGCTTCCACATCCTCCCCTGGCAATGCATTCCAGGCACTCACCACCCTCTGCGTAAAAAAACCTGCCTCGCACATCTCCTCTAAACTTAGCCCCACGGACCTTAAACTTATGCCTCCTGGTGACTGATCCCACCACTCTGGGGTCCAGTATTGAGGATTATCATGGAGGAGGTGTTGTTGTTTATTTTTACTGATTGTGGTCTGTGGGTCAGAAAGTTGAGGATCCAGTTGCAGAGTGGGGAGCCAAGTCCTAGGTTTTGGAGCTTTGATATGAGCGTGGCTGGGATTATGGTGTTGAAGGCAGAGCTGCAGTCAATAAATAGGTGGCTGATGTAGGAGTCCTTGTTGTCGAGATGCTCTATGGATGAGTGTAGGGCCAGGGAGTTGGCACTTGCTGTGGATCGTTTGTGGTAGTATGCGAATTGCAATGGGTCTAGACGTTCTGGGAGTATGGAGTCGATGCGCTTCATGACCTACCTCTCGAAGCACTTCATTACAGTTGATGTTAGGGCCATCGGACGGTAGTCATTGAGGCATGTTGCCTGGTTCTTCTTTGGCACACCCACAATCCACAAAGATGTGCAGGGTAGGTGAATTGGCCACGCTAAATTGCCCCTTAATTGGAAAAAAAAATTGGGTACTCTAAATTTATTTTTAAAAACAAGACCGTCTTTGACAATAGAAATCCCTTCAGTGCTGAGGTTTCTTATTGCAGCGAAGTCTTTGGCATGCACTTCACCCACTTCATCTATAATATCTTTTCAGCTTCTCAGCTAGGAATGCCCATCTCTCCTTCAGCAACTTGCTCCTGTGGGATCATTCTCCCAACTAATATGGCTTCTTCCTCCATTATAGTCACAATGGCAAGCTGGAGGCTTCTGGTTGCGGCTATGCCTAGGTAGGTCCCTCCGGGAACTGACTTTTGGGCTCTCTAGAGGGGCCCCAACGGCAATTGTTCGACTGCTTCCAGTGTGGGAAGGTGACAGCAAGGTCCCCCGACATTATATGGATTGGACCAGGAGTGGAGCGGTGAAAAAAGTGATCTTGGAGCAGCGAAAAGTGAGAGGGAGAAAAAACAAGATGGCGGCAGGTGGAGACCAAGCAGCATGGGCGCAGTGGTCGCAGGAGCAGCAGGGGTTTCTTAAACGCTGCTTTGAGGAGCTGAAAACCGAAATGCTGGCGCCAATGAAGGCGGCGATTGAGAAGCTAGTGGAGACCCAGAAGGCCCAAGGGGCGGCGATCTGGGAGGTGCGGCAAAAAGCCTTGGAGAACGAGGGCGATATCTTGGGCCTGGCGGTGAAGGTGGAGACGCACGAGGCGCTGCACAAGAGGTGGGCGAAAAGATTTGAGGACCTGGAGAATAGGTCGAGGAGGAAGAATCTTCGGATTCTGGGTCTCTCCGAAGGAGTGGAGGGGCCCGATGCCGGGGCATATGTGAGCACGATGCTCAATTCGCTGATGGGCACGGGAGCCTTCCCGAGGCCTCTGGAGCTAGATGGGGCTCACCGAGTCCTAGCAAGGAGACCCAAGGCCAACGAGCCGCCAAGGGCTGTAGTGGTGAGGTTTCACCGCTTTATGGACAGAGAGTGTGTCCTGAGATGGGCCATGAAAGGGCGGAGCAGCAGGTGGGAGAACACGGAGATCCGAATCTACCAGGACTGGAGTGCAGAGGTGGCTAAGAAGAGAGCTGGTTTCAATCGGGCTAAGGCGGTGCTCCATCGAAAGGGGGTGAAGTTCGGTATGCTGCTGCCAGCGCGATTGTGGGTCACGTTCCAGGATCGGCACCACTATTTTGGGCAGCACGGTAGCATTGTGGATAGCACAATTGCTTCACAGCTCCAGGGTCCCAAGTTCGATTCCGGCTTGGGTCACTGTCTGTGCGGAGTCTGCACATCCTCCCCATGTGTGCGTGGGTTTCATAGAACATAGAACATAGAACATACAGTGCAGAAGGAGGCCATTCGGCCCATCGAGTCTGCACCGACCCACTTAAGCCCCCACTTCCACCCTATCCTCGTAACCCAATAACCCCTCCTAACCTTTTGGGTCACTAAGGACAATTCACCATGGCCAATCCACCTAACCTGCACGTCTTTGGACTGTGGGAGGAAACCGGAGCACCCGGAGGAAACCCACGCAGACACGGGGAGAACGTGCAGACTCCTCACAGACAGTGACCCAGTAGGGAATCGAACCTGGGACCCTGGCGCTGTGAAGCCACAGTGCTATCCACTTGTGCTACCGTGCTGCCCGTGTTTCCTCCGGGTGCTCCGGTTTCCTCCCACAATCCAAAGATGTGCAAGTTATGTGAATTGCCCATGTTAAATTGCCCTTAGTGTCCAAAATTGCCCTTAGTGTTAGGTTGGGTTATGGGGATAGGATGGAGGTGTTGACCTTGTGTCGGGTGCTCTTTCCAAGGGCCGGTGCAGACTCGAAGGGCCGAATGGCCTCCTTCTGTACTGTAAATTCTATGATTTTGAAACGCCTGATGAGGCATGGAGCTTTATACGGACTGAAAAGTTGGACTCAAATTGAGGGTTTGTTGGGGGGGGATGTTTACTGTGTATATGGTGTTGATTATGTTTAGGGAATGTTCCTTTGGTTTGGGTGCTGGATGGGGATGGATGAAGGGATTTGATGGGGAGACTGTGGGAGAGTGTGGGCATCGGTGTTGGAGGGGCAGACTCCCACGAAGGAAGAGGGGGAGTGGAGGCCCGGGGATGGGGAATTGGGGTAAGGCCGCAAAAGGAGCTGCGCCAGAGGGGGCGGGGCCGGCTCAGGAAAGCGCGGGCTTTTTCCCGCGCTAGGGAAGGACGGGGGTGGGGGCCGGGGGGGGGGATGGGCGGTGCTGGAGAGGAGCGCACACTGACTGCTGGGGAGGGGAAGGTGGGATTCTCACACTGGGGGGTGGTCGATGGAATGGCGGGAGAGGCTGGGGTTCAGCAGGAGTCAGCTGACTTACGGGCGTGTTATGGGGGGAGCAAAAGGGCTAGATGTGGATCTAGCGGGGGGGAGGGGGAGAGGGGGGGTGTAGGGTTGCTGCTGCATTGGCCATAGGGGAGCTGGAAATAGGAGAGGTGGTCGGGGCGGGGGTCCGCCGTCTGGGGGACGGGAGGGTGCGGGAGGTGTGGGCATGTGGCTGGCCTAGAAAAGGAGATGGCTAGGGGGGGGGTGGGTGGGGGTGGGGGGGAGGTGAGCAGCCCCCCAATCCGGCTGTTAACTTGGAATGTGAGGGGCCTGAACGGGCCGGTCAAGAGGGCCCGAGTGTTCGCACATTTAAAGGGACTGAAGGCAGACGTGGTTATGCTTCAGGAGACACATCTGAAGGTGGCAGATCAGGTTAGGCTGAGAAAGGGATGGGTAGGACAGGTATTCCATTCAGAGCTGGATGCGAAGAACCGAGGGGTTGCAATACTGGTGGGGAAGCGGGTGTCGTTTGAGGCAATGAATATTGTAGTGGATAATGGAGGTCGATATGTGATGGTGAGCGGTAGGTTGCAGGGGGGGTGGGTGGTACTGGTAAATGTATATGCCCGAACTGGGATGATGCCGGATTCATGAAGCGCATGCTGGGTCGGATTCCGGACCTGGAGGTAGGAAGCTTGATAATGGGGGGGGAGGAATTTCAACACGGTGCTGGACCCAGCACTGGATCGCTCTAGGTCCAGGACGGGTAAGAGGCCAGCTGCGGCCAAGGTGCTTAGGGGGTTAATGGACCAGATGGAGGGAGTGGATCCATGGAGGTTTGTCAGGCCCCTGGCCAGGGAATTTTCATTCTTTTCCCACGTCCATAGAGCCTGCTCCCGGATAGATTTTTTAATTTTGAGTAGGGCGCTAATCCCGAAAGTGGAGGGAACGGAGTATTCGGCCATAGCCATCTCAGACCACGCCCCACACTGGGTGGAGCTGGAGTTAGGAGAGGAGAGGGACCAGCGCCCGCTGTGGCGTCTTGATGTGGGATTATTGGCGGATGAGGAGGTGTGCGGGCGGGTGCGGGGGTGCATTGAAAGATATTTGGAGGTCATTGACAACGGTGAGGTGCAGGTGGGGGTAGTCTGGGAGGCGCTGAAGGCGGTGGTCAGGGGAGAGTTAATCTCCATCAGTGCCCACAGGGAGAAGAGTGAGGGCAGGGAGAGGGAGAGGTTGGTGGGGGAGATCGTAAGGGTAAACAGGAGATATGCAGAGGCCCCCGAGGAGGGACTACTCAGGGAGCGGTGGAACCTCCAGACGGAGTTCTACCTGTTGACCACGGGGAAAGCAGAGGCACAGTGGAGGAAAACGCAGGGGGCGATGTATGAGTATGGGGAGAAGGCGAGTCGGATGCTGGCACACCAGCTTCGTAAGAGGGAGGCAGCGAGGGAGATAGGTGGAGTTAAGGATAGAGGGGGAATACGGTGCGGAGTGCGGTGAGAATAAACGAGGTATTTAGGGACTTCTATGGGGATCTGTACAGATCTGAGCTCCCAGCGGGGAGGAGGAGATGCGACGACTTTTGGATCAGCTGAGGTTCCCGAGCGTGGAGGAGGAGGAGGTGGCTGGTTTAGGGGCGCCAATTGGGCTGGAGGAGTTGGTTAAAGGATTGGGGAGTATGCAGGCGGGGAAGGCCCCGGGGCCAGATGGGTTCCCGGTCGAGTTTTACAGGAAATACGTGGACCTACTAGGCCCGTCGCTAGTGAGGACTTTTAATAAGGCAAGGGAGGGGGGGGACCTTGCCCCCAACAATGTCCGGGACGCTGATCTCTCTGATCCTGAAGCGGGACAAGGACCCACTGCAATGTGGGTCGGATAGACCGATCTCGCTCCTCAATGTGGATGCTAAGTTGCTGGCAAAAGTGCTGGCTACGAGAATTGAGGACTGTGTCCCGGGGGTGATTCATGAGGACCAGACGGGATTTGTAAAGGGCAGGCAGCTAAACACTAATGTGCGGAGGCTCCTCAATGTGATTATGATGCCCTCGGTGGAGGGAGAAGCGGAGGTAGTGGCAGCTATGGACGTGGAGAAGGCCTTCGACCGGGTGGAGTGGGAGTATCTTTGGGAAGTGCTGCGGAGGTTTGGGTTCGGGGAGGGGTTCTTCAGCTGGGTCAGGTTGCTATATAGAGCCCCGGTGCCGAGTGTGTCTATGAATCGGCGGAGGTCGGAGTACTTTCGGCTGTACCGAGGGACGAGGCAGGGGTACCACCTGTCCCCCTTGTTGTTTGCATTGGCAATTGGGCCTCTGGCCATGGCACTGAGGGAGTCCAGGAAATGGAGGGACTGGTCCGAGGGGGAGAGGAACATCGGGTGTCGCTGTATGCGGACGACCTGTTGCTTTATGTGGCAGATCTAGTGGAGGGGATGGTTGAGGTCATGTGGATCCTAAGGGAGTTTGGGGACTTCGCGGGCTATAAGCTCAATGTAGGGAAAAGTGAGCTCTTTGTGGTGCATCCAGGGGACCAGGGAAAGGGGTTAGATGACCTGCTGTTGAAGAGGGCGGAAAGGAGCTTTCGGTACTTAGGGATCCAGGTGGCTGGGAGTTGGGGGGCCCTGCACAAACTCAATTTGATGCGGTTGGTGGAGCAGATGGAAGAGGATTTCAAAAGATGGGATGTGCTGACACTCTCGCTAGCGGGCAGGGTGCAGTCGGTTAAAATGATGGTCCTCCCGAGGTTTCTCTTTGTGTTCCAGTGCCTTCCCATTATGATTCCCAAGGCCTTTTTCAAACGGGTAGGTAGGAACATCATGGGTTTTGTGTGAGCAAATAAGACCCCGAGGGTAAAGAGGGTGTTTCTGGAGCGTAGTAGGGACAGGGAGGGCTGGCCCTGCCTAATTTGTGCGACTATTATTGGGCTGCCAATGTGGCGATGATCTGTAAGTGGGTAATGGAGGGAGAGGGGGCGGCATGGAAGAGGTTGGAGATGGCGTCCTGTGTGGGCACGAGCCTGAGGGCGCTGGCGACAGCACCGCTGCCGCTCTCGCCGACAAGGTACACCACGAGTCCGGTGGTGGTGGCGACGTTGAAGATCTGGGGGCAGTGGAGACGACACAGGGGCGAGGTGGGAGCCTCGGTTTGGTCCCCGATTCAGGAGAACCATTGGTTCGTCCTGGGAAGGATGGATGGGGGGTTTCGGAGCTGGCATCGGTCAGGGATTAGAAGAATGGGGGACCTGTTTATAGATGGGACGTTTGCGAGCCTAGGGGCGCTGGAGGAGAAGTTTGGGTTACCCCCCCGGGAAATGCTTTCAGGTATATGCAAGTGAGGGCGTTTGTGAGGCAGCAGGTTAGGGAATTCCCGCTGCTCCCGGCACAGGGGACTCAGGACAGGGTGATTTTGGGTGTAAGGGTTGGAGAAGGTAGGGTTTCGGCGATCTACCAGGAACTGAAAGAGGAGGAGGCCTCGGTAGAGGAGTTAAAGGGCAAGTGGGAGGAGGAGCTTGGGGAGGAAATAGATGAGGGTCTGTGGGCTGATGCCCTGAGTAGGGTTAATTCTTCCTCCTCTTGCACCAGGCTCAGCCTAATACAATTCAAGGTTATTCACAGAGCGCATATGACAGGGGCGAGGTTGAGTAGGTTCTTTGGGGTGGAGGACAGATGTGGGAGGTGCTCGGGAAGCCCGGCGAATCACGTCCACATGTTTTGGTTGAGCCCGGCACTGGAAGGGTTCTGGACGGGTTTCACGAGGACTATGTCCAAGGTGGTGAAAGTCCAGGTCAAGCCGAGTTGGGGGTTGGCACTATTTGGGGTAACGGACGAGCCTCGAGTGCAGGAGGCGAAAGAGGCCGGTATCCTGGCCTTTGCGTCCCTGGTAGCCCGGCGGAGGATCTTGCTATTATGGAAGGACACGAAGCCCCCCATTGTGGAAGCCTGGATAAATGACGTGGCAGGGTTCATCAAACTGGAGAGGATAAAGTTTGCCTTGAGAGGGTCTGTGCAGGGGTTCTTCAGGCGGTGGCAACCGTTCCTAGACTATCTCGCGGAGCGTTAGGAGGAGGTCAGCAGCAGCAGCAACCCAAGGGTGGGGGGGGGGGGAGGTGGGGTGGTCTCTTTCGGGTGGGTGGGGGGGGTGCTTCCCTATGGGTACCTTTGAATGTCATATGGGGGGGTTACCACATATGGGGAAACCCAATGTATAAGTTTTGTATAATTTTTGACTGTTGTGTTTGTGTTTCTTTATTTTTGTTATGGGGGGGGTTGTTAAAAATTTTGTTGGAAAATTTGAATAAACATATTTTTAAAAAACAAAACAATGGCAAGCTGGAACACTCCTCCAGTCAGAACCCTTTCCCTGTCATTATGTGCCCTTTCCTCCTTCAAGGAGTAAACAGAGAAATAAAGCACTGCTGGCTTCCCTGACAAATGCCAATGGTTCATTGACAGAAGAAGCTGCATGTATCAGGAATGACCGATGTTCAACAGCACTTGAACTTTGAGCATTGCTAAAGGCTAAGTAAATACCCTGTGTATTGTAGGATGTTGGATACTGTTAGGTATGTCTTAATGAATACTTCATAGTCTTAAGTAGGTTAACAGTAGGCAAAGGGTAGAAGTAGATGGGTGTTTTTCTGACTGGAAGGTTGTGACTAGTGGTGTTCCACAGGGATCGGTGCTGGGGCCTCTGTTTTTTGTGGTGTACATACACAATTTGGAGGAAAATGTAGCCGGTCTGATTAGGAAGTTCGCGGATGACACCAAGGTTGGTGGAGTGGCAGATAGTGTTGAGGATTGTCAAAGGATACAGCAGGACATAGATAGGTTGGAGACTTGGGCAGAGAAATGACAAATGGCGTTTAATCCTGACAAATGTGAGGTAATGCCTTTTGGTAGGTCTAACATAGAGGGGAAATATACCATAAATGGCAAAACTCTTATGAATATAGAAAGTCAGAGACACCTGGGTGTGCAGGTCCACAGATCTTTGAAGGTGGCAACACAAGTGGACAAGGTAGTCAAGAAAGCATACGGAATGCTTACGTTCATTGGATGGGGCATTGAGTATAAAAAACTGGCAAGTCATGCTACAGTTGTATGGAACCTTGGTAAGGCCGTACTTGGAATATTGTGCACAATTCTGGTCGCCACACTACCAGAAGGATGTGGAGGCTTTGGAGAGGGTGCAGAGGAGGTTTACCAGGATGTTGCCAGGTCTGGAAGGTGTTAGCTCTGTGGAGGGGCTGAATAAACTCGGACTGTTTTCATTAGAAAGACGGAGGTTGAGGGGCGACCTGATAGAGGTCTACAAGATTATGAGGGGCAGGACAGAGTGGATGGGCAGGCACCCTTTCCCATGGGGTAGAGGGGTCAGTCACCAGGAGGCATAGGTTTAGGGTCCGTGGGGCAAAGTTTAGAGGAAATGTGCGAGGCGAGTTTTTTACGCAGAGGGTGGTGAGTGCCTGGAACACATTGTCAGGGGAGGTTGAGGAAGTGCTGAGGGTTTTGGCCAAGGTTGGTATCATGATCAATACAGGCTTGGAGGGCTGTATTGTTCTTTGTTCTTTGTATGTATTAGCTACAAGAACTGTGTACATATCTACACTATAGGGCTCAAGCTACGAGCTGTCTCCATGCCTATTTGTGTACACAGCTCTATCCAAAAATACTGACTTCTTGGTGTGGGTCTCTTACATCACTGTGTGGGTGATACTGTACTCAGTCCCATTTTAACCCGATATGTGCCAGACCCTTCTGCTACACTTGGCAAACATTCCTCCCGTGTTCAGGTGCAGCATGCACCCTCAGGCTCTTCAACTGGTGTGTGTGTGCTGGAGATTGTATATCCAGAGGCGTGTCATTAAAATCTGACATTGCACGAATCTTGCCAAAATGCAACAGGCCTGTGGTGAACGTATTATGGTAACCATTCACCACTGTATTACATTGTATTATGCTGTTGCCCATGTGGGCTCCACCTATGGACCATTGAACTGTATTACACTGCTTGTATCATGTTGGTGCCCTTGTGGGCTCCGCCCCCTTGAGGGGAGATATATAGAGCAGCTGTCCTGTAGGCGGCTCTCAGTGCAGAGCAGTCGCAGGCACTGTTCTAGTTGATTAAAGCCACTGTTCACTTCAACACTCTGTCTCGTGTGAATTGATGGTCGCATCAAGGTCATTGAACCTTTTATGGCACTGGACCCACACTTGACCAACCACAATACTTTTCTGCTTGGTTTGGCTGGGTTGCCTTCTCCTTCCAACTTCCAGAACGAGGACCTCTCTTCTCTCCTTAACAATCCCAATAAGAACTTCAAGGTCAGCATCAGGGCATCTAGGGGAAGCCCTGCCCCACATGTCAGGACCCTGTCTCTCCTCCTTACTCCCTGCTTCTTGCATTTCTTCTTTTAAATGAATGCCAGAGTAATAGCTGCCACAATGCCATAAAATTTGAACATGGAACTGTGGTAGTATGTATTAGGGGTCATGTGGGACTGTGAAGCCGTGATGCTATTGGCTGACAGATCCCGGGTCCTGGTTGGCTGTTGACTCCGCCCTGAAGGCGGAGTATAAGAACCCGAGCTTCTCCCCGCCGCTCCATTCTGTTGCTGAACTGCTGGGGACAAGTCTCGCTTAATAAAGCCTCATCGACTTCATCTCTACTCGTCTCTCTCGTAAGTCATTGTGCGCTACAATTTATTAAGCGAGCTTAAAGGACTATGGAGCTCCGGATCGCCCCGGAATGCCTGCGGATCAGCCCCCGCGCAGCGAACTCAGCAGCAGTTTTTAAACACTGGCAAGCTTGTTTTGAAGGCTACCTCCGAACGGCCCCCGGCCGGATCACAGAAGACCAGAAACTGCAGGTCCTGCATTCGAGTGTAAGCCCGGAAATTTACCCTCTCATAGAAGACGCAGAGGATTTCCCGACGGCGCTCGCAGCACTGAAGAGCATCTACGTTCGCCCCGTGAACCAGGTCTACGCACGCTACCAACTCGCAACGAGACGGCAAAGTCCCGGAGAATCGTTAGAGGAATTCTACGCCACGCTGCTAATTTTGGGACGGGGCTGCAGCTGCCCGCCGGTGAACGCGATTGAACACACGGACATGCTAATTCGCGATGCGTTTGTGGCAGGTATGAACTCTCCCCAAATCCGCCAAAGACTTTTAGAAAAAGAGTCGCAAGGACTCTCAGAGGCACGGGCCATTGCAGCTTCCCTAGATGTGGCCTCGCAAAACGCCCGCGCCTACGGCCCCGACCGCGTGGCAGCCCCTTGGGCTCCGTGGACCCCCGTCGCGACAAACCCCCCCCTCACAGGCTTGCGCGGTTAAAGCGTCAGATCATTACGGGGGGGCCCGCTGCTATTTCTGCGGGCAAGCGAAACACCCCCGGCAGCGCTGCCCGGCCCGCGCAGCTGTTTGAAAAAGCTGCGGCAAGAAGGGCCATTACGTGGCTGTGTGCCGGTCCCGGGGGGTCGCCGCAATCCCCGGAGAGGAACGAGCCCAGCGCATCCCAAACGCTCCCCAACCCCCCCAGCGCCCCATGTGCGACCCGCGGGCTCAGCCATTTTGGGTCCCGACCACCACGAGGGGAGGATGGGCGCCGCCATCTTGTGACTCCTCAGCCACATGCGATTCATGGGGGCGGCCATTTTGTCCACCCCGACCACGTGCGATCCATGGGTGCGGCCATTTTGTCCACCCCCGGCCGCGTGCGATTCATGGACGCCGCCATCTTGGATGACAACAAAGGACCCCAGCATCGACGGCTCCACGGGGTCCGAAGAAGACGCCGAGACACTACGACCACGACTGGCCTCGGTGACGCTGGATCAATCACGGCCCTGGATGCTCCAGACGACGACAACGGTGCTGATCAACGGACACGAGACACCATGCCTGATCAACTCCGGGAGCACCGAAAGTTTCATCCACCCCGACACGGTAAGACGCTGTTTTCTGACCATCCATCCAAGTACGCAAAAGATTTCCCTAGCTGCAGGATCCCACTCCGTAGAGATCAAAGGGTTCTGCATCGCGAACCTAACGGTGCAAGGGAGGGAGTTTAAAAACTACAGGCTCTAGGTCCTTCCCCAACTCTGCGCGCCCACATTACTGGGATTAGATTTCCAGTGTAACCTGCAGAGCCTAACATTTCAATTCGGCGGCCCAATACCCCCACTCACTATCTGCGGCCTCGCAACTCTCAAGGTTGAACTGCCGTCCTTGTTTGCAAACCTCACCCCGGATTGCAAACCCGTCGCCACTAGGAGCAGACGGTACAGCGCCCAGGACCGGGTATTTATTCGGTCTGAAGTCCAGTGGTTGCTGAAGGAAGGCATAATCCAGGCCAGCAATAGTCCCTGGAGAGCACAGGTGGTAGTAGTAAAGGCCGGGGAAAAGCAAAGGATGGTCATAGACTATAGCCAGACCATCAACAGGTACACCCAGCTAGATGCGTACCCTCTCCCCCGCATATCCGACATGGCAAATCGGATTGCCCAGTATAAGATTTTCTCCACCGTGGACCTCAAGTCCGCCTACCACCAGCTCCCCATCCGCCCAGGTGACCGCAAGTACACCGCCTTCGAGGCAGACGGGCGGCTCTACCACTTCCTAAGGGTCCCATTTGGTGTCACGAACGGTGTCTCGGTCTAACAACGGGAGATGGACCGAATGGTTGACCAGCTCGGGTTGCAGGCCACGTTCCCGTATCTCGACAAAGTAACCATCTGTGGCCACGATCAGCAGGACCACGACGCCAACCTCCAAAAATTCCTCCAGACCGCGAACGCCTTGAACCTCACATACAACGAGGAAAAGTGCGTTTTTAGCACAAACCGGCTGGCCATCCTGGGATACGTAGTGCGCAATGGGATAATAGGCCCCGACCCCGAACGCATGCGCCCTCTCATGGAATTTCCCCTCCCCCACTGCTCCAAAGCCCTGAAACGTTGCCTGGGGTTCTTTTCATATTACGCCCAGTGGGTCCCCCAGTATGCAGACAAGGCCCGCCCGCTAATACAGACCACTACATTCCCCCTGTCGACAGAGGCTCGCCAGGCCTTCAGCCGCATCAAAGCGGATATCGCAAAGGCCACGATGCGCGCCATCGACGAGTCCCTCCCTTTCCAGGTCGAGAGCGACGCCTCCAACGTAGCTCTGGCGGCCACCCTTAACCAAGCGGGCAGACCCGTGGCCTTTTTCTCCCGAACCCTCCACGCCTCAGAAATCCGCCACTCCTCAGTGGTAAAGGAAGCCCAAGCCATAGTGGAAGCTGTGCGACATTGGAGGCATTACCTGGCCGGCCGGAGATTCACTCTCCTCACCGACCAACGGTCGGTCGCCTTCATGTTCGATAATGCACAGCGGGGCAAAATTAAAAATGACAAGATCTTAAGGTGGAGGATCGAGCTCTCCACCTTCAACTACGAGATCTTGTACCGTCCCGGAAAGCTGAACGAGCCATCCGATGCCCTATCCCGCGGCAGATGTGCCAACGCACAAATAGACCGTCTCCGAGCCCTCCACGAGGACCTCTGCCACCCGGGGGTCACTCGGTTCTACCATTTTATAAAGTCCCGCAACCTCCCCTACTCTGTGGAGGAGGTCCGTACAGTCACCAGGAACTGCCACATCTGCGCGGAGTGCAAACAGCACTTTTTCAGGCCGGATAGAGTGCACCTGATCAAGGCTTCCCGCCCCTTTGAATGCCTCAGTCTGGATTTCAAAGGGCCCCTCCCCTTCACCGACCGCAACACATACTTCCTGAACGTGGTGGACGAGTACTCCCGTTTCCCCTTCGCCATCCCCTGCCCCGACATGACAGCGGCCACAGTCATTAAAGCCCTTAGCACCATATTCACACTGTTCGGTTGCCCCGCATATATCCATAGCGACAGGGGGTCCTCCTTCATGAGTGACGAGCTGCGCCAGTTCCTGCTCAGCAAGGATATAGCCTCGAGCAGGACGACCAGCTACAACCCCCGGGGGAACGGGCAAGTAGAGAGGGAGAACGGCACGGTCTGGAAGACCGTCCTACTGGCCCTACGGTCCAGGGATCTCCCAGTTTCCCGGTGGCAGGAGGTCCTCCCGGACGCTCTCCACTCCATCCGGTCGCTGCTGTGTACCACCACTAACCAAATGCCTCATGAGCGCCTCCTTGTCTTCCCCAGGAAGTCCTCCTCCGGAACGTCGCTGCCGACCTGGCTGGCGGCCCCAGGACCCATCTTGCTCCGGAAACATGTGCGAGCGCACAAGTCGGACCCGTTGGTCGAGAGGGTTCACCTCCTCCACGCGAACCCGCAGTACGCCTACGTGGCGTACCCCGACGGCCGACAGGACACGGTCTCCCTGCGAGACCTGGCGCCCGCCGGCAACACACACACCCCCCCGACACCGATCATCCCCTCCACACCGATCATCCCCTCCCTGCCACCGGCGCACCCTGCGACTGCCCCCTTCCCGGGAGGATCGGTCCTCCTCCCGTGTCCGCCCAGGAGTGAAACAGGAACAAACACCGAAACGCTACCGGAGACGACAACGCCGGTACAAGCACCTGCACCACCACCGGGGCTGAGGCAATCGACGAGGAAGACCATTCCGCCCGCTCGACTCGTGGCATCGGCGCGACACCAAGAATGTTGTTGGATTGTAACAAAACATTTTTTTTCTCTTACTAATGTTGTAAATAGTTTCACAAACCTTGTACATAGCCCAGTGTAGGGCTAAAACTGTAATGACATGCCCGAAATATTCCTCCCAGGACCAGCCTTGTAAACCCCTACCACCATGCGAACCACCACCCCGCCGGGTTCATTTTTAACAAGGGGTGAATGTGGTAGTATGTATTAGGGGTCATGTGGGACTGTGAAGCCGTGAAGCTATTGGCTGACAGATCCCGGGTCCTGGTTGGCTGTTGACTCCTGGCTCCGCCCTGAAGGCGGAGTATAAGAACCCGAGCTTCTCCCCGCCGCTCCATTCTGTTGCTGAACTGCTGGGGACAAGTCTCGCTTAATAAAGCCTCATCGACTTCATCTCTACTCGTCTCTCTCGTAAGTCATTGTGCGCTACAGGAACATGGAAAATTGGACCACACTCGCAGAGTCCAGCCTCAATCTAACTGCTGCTCTCCCAACCTGTCATCTAGCCAATTCAAAGCCACCTCTGCAGAAATCACAAGCTGTGGCTACATCCCCCTGGAGTGGGATCAGATTCCACAAACAGTCCGCATGTCAGTTTCCCGAGACTGGAGGCAAAATCCTGCCTGAGAGAATGAAAGTCCAGGAAGAAGGCAATAAAACTGAGAACAATTAGTGGGAACGTCTGTTTTGGTTTGCATAAATATTGAGCCTTACTTGTGAAATATCTTCTACAATATTCTGACAAGGATACTAAGCACACTTTAGAGCCAGACCAGGCATATTGTCTCCTGGGTTTAGTTCAGGTCAACAAAGAAAAGCTGGAAGCTGATGGTACAAGAACTAGGGGACATAGGTTGATGGTTTTGGGAAGGTGATTCAGGGGAACGTGAGGAAGAACGTTTTAATGCAGCGAGGGCTGGAACTTGCTGCCAATGGGGTTGGAGGAATCAGAAAAAATCAATGATTTCAAAAGGATGGGCACTAGAAGGAAATAAACTTTCAGGCTACAAGGACAGGATGAAGGATTGGGACTGACCGGATTGTTCGACAGAATGTCAGGATGGACTCAAAGCCCAAATGGCCATCCACTCTGCTGTAATGACTTTGATTTAGGAATTAACAGTGAATGTTTTACTTTATTAAAAGCTTGTATAAGTGCAAGTTCTGAATGGGGATGGGAAAGTGGTCGGTAAGTTTGATAAATACTGCAAAGTATACAAAACTCTGCTCTCTCAACTGAGCAAGTTTTGTTCGCCCATTACTCGATGCTCACTGACCTGCATTGGCTCACGGAACAGCAACTCATCAATTTTTAAATAATGATTTTAAAATATTAGCTTTAATCACCCCCATTTCCATTCCATTTGTCTACTGTCCTTGACATATTTGTCAATCTCCTCTCTACCTATCGCTGGCTCTCTATCCAGCCCCCCCCCCCCCCCCTTCACTACAGTATAAACCTGATCCCATTTCCAGTTCTCTCCAACTTTGACAAAGAGTCATCCAGACTTGAATTAATTTTTCACAATTAAAGGGCAATTTAACCTGGCCAATCCACCTACCCTGCATATCTTTGGGCTGTGGGGGTGAGACCCACGCAAACATGGGGAGAATGTGCAAATTCCACATGGACAGTGACCTGTGGCTGGGATCAAACCCGGGTTATCAGAGTTGTGAGGCAACAGTGCTAACCACTCCACCACCGTGCCGCCATACACACAGGTGATTTTAAAGGCTGATCTACACACTCTGGGAGTACCTACACCTCGGGGACTGCAGCGGTTCAAGAAGGCAGCTCACCACCACCTTCTCAAGGGCAATTAGGGATGGGCAATAAATGCTGGCCGAGTCAACACATCCCGTAAAAAATGAATTTTTAAAAAAAAGGTTCTGCTGTAAATAAGACAGGATTCCACAGACCATTGAATCTTGGACGAGTTGGTGGCTCGGGATTTCCTCCCCTTACGTTTTCTCTCTGCCACTGAAATGCGCTTGCTTTCAAACCGGGCTCTAATTTTAAAATAATTTGATTGTGCCAGGTTCATTGATCTTGGACAAGCTCTCCCAGATTTTGAAGCCTGCATCAAAACTCCTAAGTAATGTCTTCCGAGTGTCCTTGTGGCACTTACATTGATTCTATTCGAGTGCACCCCAGACACAAGCCCACCATCTCTAGCGATTGACAGCCTTCCTTGCGGTTGATCCTTATGTCCAGCCAGTGCTCTGTATCATTGTATGAGTCACATGAGACCAGGCTGCTCAAGATAAACCACTATCAACATTATCAGCAGCAGTTCCACAACAAGAGACTGATGTCATGGGTCAAGGAACTCCTCGGCCCAATTGCCTTCAGTGCACCATTGTGATCCAGCCACCTCCCAAGTCCCTCACCCAGTTGACCAGTCAGATTCAGCACCAAGCCATTTGGATGGAAAGGCCAGGGGGTAACACAAGTGTCTGAATGTTTTGGATGGCAGGGTCTGGCTTCCATCCATCTGGTTCCTCGCCAACTCCAAGTGCACCGCAGCCATTTCATGCGCGAATGAGTGTTAAGTGGCTGCAGGTGGGACTTCCGCCGCCCACTTGGGAGGACGTCCCACCTTCGAGAGCAGCGGTCAGCCTGATTGGCCAGCAGTTGTCCAGTCCCTGCAGCGACAGAATGCAAAAGGGATGCAGGATGGAAAAATTGATAAAACCGAAGACCTCAGAAACAGCGAACCAAATAATTATTCTACGAACATGTGAATTAGGAGCAGCTTGTTCTGCAATTCAATAAGATCATGGCTGATTGTAACCTCCACATTCCTGACTACCCTTAATAACCTTTCACCCCCTTTCTTATCGAGAATCCATCTACCTCTGCCTTAAAAATATTCAAGCACTCTTCTTCCACTGCCTTTTGAGGAAGAGAGTTTCAAAGAGTCATGACCCTCTGAGAGAATAAAATCTCCTCTGTCTCAAATGGGCAACCCCTTATATTTAAAAAGTGACCCCAAGTTCTAGATTCTCCTGTAAGAGGAAAACATCCTCTCCAAACCGATCAGGGGCTTAAATGTTTCAATCAAGTCAGCTCTTACATTTCTAAACTCCAGTGGAGATAAGCCTTGCCTGTCAAACCTTTCCTCATAGGACAACCTGCTCATTCCAGGCATTAGTCCAGTACACCTTCTCTGAACTGCTTTTCATGTATTTACATCCTTCCTTAAATAAGAAGACTAATACTGTACACAGTACTCCAGATGTGGCCTCTCTAGTGTCCTGCAGAACTGAAGCATAATCTCCCTACTTTTGTATTAAATTCCCCTCGCAATGACCAATAACATCCTATTAGCTTTCCTAATTACTTGCCATACCTGCGTACTATCCTTTTGCAATTCATGCACAGCATACCCAGATCCTTCTGTATCTCAGAACTCGTATAGTTACAATACAGAAGGTGGCCATAAGGCCTGTCACATCTGTGCCAGCTCTCCATTGGAGCAATGTACATAGTGCTCTTCCTCCTCCTTCACCTCGTATCACTGTGTATTTTTTCTTTTCAGATAACAATCCACTCCCTCCTGAATGTCTCGAGTGAATCTGCCTGCACCATTCTCTCAGGCAGTGCATTCCAGACTGTAACCACTCGCTGCATGAAAGTGTTTACCCTCATGTCACCGTCGTTTCTTCTGCCAATTATTTTAAATTTGTGCCCTCTTCTTCATGGTCCTTCCACCAATGGGAACAGTTTCCCTCTCTACTCTGTCCAGACCCCTCATGATTTTGAGCACTTTTATAAATCTCTTTTCAACCTTCTCTTCTCCGACGCAAACAACCCCAACTTCTCCAATCTATGAGAAGTCCATGTGGGAGATTAAATCCAACCATCAGAGATGATGTTTCATGTGTTTTATGGTCCCTTCAAGCTCAGAATGACATAAATCACATCAATGCCAGGTGACAGAAAGCTCATCCATTTCATTATTTTTCAATTCAATCGACAAAAGTGAAAAAACGAGCTTAAATCCAGGTAATGTGGTATTGACCTGTAAGGGGATTGGCGGAGCCAGTTTTGGTGAGGGTGTCAGAACAAGGTGAGCAATGATGTAACTCTCTTTTGTGTATTTATAGTACTTCCAATGGTTCCTTACCAGCAGACTTGCAGCTGAACAGGGGCACTTTGAGAGAATGCTTGTATAATGTCATCGCCGTTTAGCACGGGTAACTGGACGGTATCACATCGCAGCCTGTCGTGTTCAGATCTCCTGAATAAAGCTCTTTGTTTTAGTTGAGCTCCATGGCTCCTGAAGTCAATCCTGCGAACACCACATTAGAAACAAACTGTCGACGAGGAAGCCGGGCAACACTTGCAGTCACCAGGAGGAGCAAAGAAAACCACCCAAAATTCAAAGAAAATAGGTTTGGAGAGAAGCTCGCCATGTGCTCTACCCAAATAAACTTGGTAACTGTGAGTGGCAATTACTCTGCAACAACAAATTTAGAGCTGGGGGTGTTGTAATACACAAACACCAACAGACTGACCTCAGGTTGTGCCTTGTTTTGGGAGCAAGGAAACAAGACAGTGCTAAAGATTTGTGGCACATTGGGGTGGCATGGTGATGCAGTGGTTAGCATTGCTGCCTCACGATGCTGAGGTCCTGAGTTAGATCCCCGCAATCTAACTTTAAAGAAAGTCTTGGAAGTTGTTGTATCAGTGGAATTAGCAGCCAAAGGAGCTCACCAGTTGAGTTCAAACACAACAATTCACAAGATGTCTGCTGAAACTCGAGTGCAAACACAGGCTCAAACATGCCATAGGTTTGCGAAGACCGGGCATTCAGCAACTGATTGTTGGTGCGAAGACATCATGTGCAGAAATTGTGGGAAAAGGGGTCACATTGAATGTGCCTGTTGAAAAAAGAAACAAATTTCAGGTAAAAGTTGCAAAATGCAAGAACCAAATGAAACAAATGGCAAACAGAATAAAGGAAAGAGTGTACATGCAGTACAAGAAGAACACGAGGAGCTGGCAGTAAATGTACTAGCTATTGCTAGTGCTACAAATCAGTATTGGGTCAGCCAGTTAACATCGAGGTGGACACTTGGGCAACAGTCTTGCCAGAGACATTTTATTTAAAAAAAAAAATATTTTATTGAGGTATTTGAAACTTTTTTATAACAGTAACATAAACAATGACATCAACATGGTAAAATAAACATTTCCCCCCCAGCCCAATGTTCACGCACCCCAACCATACAACAATAATCCCCCCCCCCCCCCCCCTTGGAATACTGCATCTGCTGACATTTTAATTTTCCCCGAGAAAGTCAACAAACGGCTGCCACCTCCGGACGAACCCTAACATTGACCCTCTTAAGGCAAACTTTATTTTCTCGAGGCTGAGAAACCCAGCCATGTCACTAACCCAGGTCCCTACACTCGGGGGCTTCGAGTCCCTCCACATTAATAAGATCCATCTCCGAGCTACCAGGGAGGCAAAGTCCAGAACGTCAGCCTCTTTCACTCCCTGAACTCCCGGCTCTTCTGACACTCCAAAGATCGCTACCTCCAGACTCGGCACCACCCGTAGTTTTAGTACCGTGGACATTGCCTTAGCAAAACCCCGCCAAAACCCTGTAAGCTTCGGGCATGCCCAAAACATGTGGACATGATTTGCTGGGCTTCCCGCGCACCTCGCACACCTATCTTCTACCCCGAAAAACATGCTCATCCTAGCCACTGTCATGTGTGCCCGGTGGACTACCTTAAATTGTATCAGGCTAAATCTGGCACATGATGAGGAGGTATTGACCCTGCCTTGGGCTATCTCTCCTCCTAGCTCGTCCTCCCACATGCTCTTAAGCTCCTCCACCGGGGTTTCCTCCGCAAGCTCCTGGTAAATATCTGAAACCTTCCCCTCTCCCACCCAGGTACTGGAGACTACTCTATCCTGTATCCCCCGTGGCGGCAGCAGCAGAAAGGCTGGCACCTGTTTTCTCAGGAAGTCTCGCATCTGCAAATACCTAAAACCATTCCCTGCTGGCAATTCAAATTTATCCTCCAAGGCTTTCAAGCTGGGAAAGCTCCCATTTATAAATAGAACCCCCATCCTTCTAATTCCTGCCCTTTGCCAACTCCAGAACCTGCCATCTAGCCTACCCGGTACAAACCTAAGGTTATTATAAATCGGGGTCCAAATCGATGCTCCCTCCACTCTCATATGTCTCCTCCATTACCCCCAGATTTTCAGAGCCGCCACCACCACCGGACTTCTGGAGTATCGGGCTGGCAAGAACGGAAGTAGTGCCGTTATCAGTGTTCCCAAATTGGTGTTTTTGCATGCCGCCACCTCCATCCGCTCCCATGCCAACCCCTCCTCCACTACCCACTTCCTAATCATGGCTATATTAGTCACCCAGTAGTAATTAAAGAAGTTCAGCAGCGCCAACCCACTCTCCCCCCGACTGCGCTCCAGCAACACTTTCTTCACTCGCGGGGTTTTACCCGCCCACACAAAGCCCGAAATAATCTTATTCACCCGCTTGAAAAAGACCTTTGGGATGAAGATGGGGAGGCACTGAAAGACAAACAGAAATCTGGGGAGGACCGTCATTTTCACAGTCTGTACCCTCCCCGCCAGTGATAGTGGGATCATGAACCATCTCTTAAAGTCCCCTTCCATTTGTTCTACCAACCGGGATAGGTTTAACTTGTGCAGTACCTCCCATTCTCGGGCCACCTAGGTTCCCAGATATCGAAAGCTCTTCCCTACCAATGTAAGTGGCAGCTCTCACAGTCTCTTCTCCTGTCCTCTTGCCTGGATCACAAACATCTTGCTTTTCCCCATGTTCAATTTATACCCTGAAAAATTGCCAAATTTCCCCAAGATTAGCATTACTTCCCCCATCCCCTCCAGCGGGTCTGAAATGTACAAGGGCAGGTCACCTGCGTAGAGCGAGACCCGGTGCTCCACCCCCCCACCCCCACCCCCCCCGAACCAGCCCTTGCCAGTTCCTAGAGGCTCTTAGCACCATGGCCAATGGCTCTATGGCCACAGCAAACAGTAACGGGGCCTCAGAGGGGGCATCCTTGCCTCGTTCCTTGGTGTAGTTTAAAATACCCCAACCTCAGCCGGTTCATACGCACACTCACTACTGGTGCCTGATAAAGCAACCACACCCAGTCAATGAAGCCCTCACCAAACCCAAACCTTCCCGGCACCTCCCACAGGTAATTCCACTCCACCCGATCAAAAGCCTTCTCCCTGTCCATCGCTACCACCACCTCCGCCTCCTCTCCTTCTGAGGGCATCATAATAACATTGAGCAGCCTTCGAACATTGGGCTTGCCTGCCCTTAACAAATCCCGTCTGGTCTTCCCCTATCACACCCGGGACACAGTCCTCTATCCTTGTGGCCAGTATCTTAGCCAGCAGTTTGGCATCCACATTCTGTAGAGAAATCGGCCTGTATGACCCGCATTGCTCCGGATCCTTCTCCCGTTTCAGGATCAATTAAGTCGAGGCCTGCGACATTGTTGGGGGGAGGACTCCCTTCTCTCGCTTCATTAAATGTCCTCACCAGCAGTGGGCTCAATATCTCTGAAAGCTTCTTATAGATTTCCACCAGGTAGCCGTTAGGCCCTGGGGCCTTGCCCGACTGCATGTCCTCCAGCCGCTTGATTATTTCCTCAATCTCAGTTGGGGCTCCCAGCCCCTCCACCAGGTCCTCCTTCACCCTCGGGACCTCAACTGATCCAGAAATTGCCTCATCCCCTCCACCCCAGCCGGGGTTCCGACTCATATAATTTACTATAGAAGTCCTTAAACACCTCGTTTACCCCCGCTGGGTTCAGGACAGTATGATCGTCTCTACTCTTTACTTTACCTAGCTCCCTAGCTGCCTCTCTTTTCCTGAGCTGGTGTGCCAACATTCTGCTTGCTTTTTCCCCGTACTCTTCGATCGGCCCCCCCCTTGCCTTCCTCATCAGTTCCACTGCTTTCCCTATGGTCAACAGCCCAAACTCCGCCTGTAGCCTCCGCCGCTCCCTCAGTAGCCCCACATCTGGGGCCTCCGAGTATCTCTTGTCCACCTGGAGTATCTTCTCAACTAACCTGTCCCTCTCAGCCCATTCCACCTTTTCTCTGTGGGCCCATATCGAGATTAATTCCCCTCTGACTACTGCCTTCAAAGCTTCCCAGACCATCGCTGCAGAGACCTCCCTCGTATCATTTGTTTCCAGGTAGTTCTGGATGGAATTGTTAGCCCACAAATCGCTTCGTCCACTAGCAACCCCACATCCAGTCTCCACAGCGGGCATTGCCCTCTCTCCACCCATAGATCCACCCAGTCCGGGGCATGATCCGACACTGCGATTGCCGAGTACTCAGTATCCACCACCTTCGGTATTAGCGCCCTGCTCAGAACAAAAAAGTCGAGAGTATACCTTGTGGACATGTGAGAAAAAGGAAAACTCCTTCGCCCTTGGCCGTGCAAACCTCCATGGGTCTACTACCCCCATCTGTTCCATAAACCTCTTCAATTCCTTTGCCGCAGCCAGCCTCCTCCCTGTCCTGGATTTTGACCGGTCCAATTCCGGATCAATGACTGTATTGAAGTCCCCACCCATGATCAGGTTATGTGACTCTAAGTCTGGGATCTTACCTAACACCCGCCTCATAAATTCTACACTGTCCCAATTCAGAGCATATACGTTCACGAGTACCACCCACACCCCCTCCAGCTTCTCACTCACCATTATGTACCTACTCCCCTTGTCTGACACGATTCTCCCTGCCTCGAATGCCACTCGTTTGTTGATCAAGATCGCTACCCCCCTGGTCTTTGAGTCCAGCCCTGAGTGGAATACTTGGCTAACCCACCCCTTTCTCAATCTTGTCTGGTCTGTAACCTTCGGGTGTGTCTCTTGTAGCATTGCCACGTCCATCTTCAGCTCCCTCAAATGTGCGATCACGCGAGCCCTCTTGACCGGCCCATTCAGTCCTCTCACGTTCCATGCAATCAGCCTGGACAGGGGGCTTCCAACCCCCCCCCCCCCTCCCCCGCACCCCCCCCCCCCCCCCCCCCCGCCGATCAGCCATCACCCTTTTTAGGCCAGCCTCGAGCTCGCGCCCTCCGCTTCCTCGAGTCCCCACTCGGGCAGTCGCCGTTCCCAACCTCCCATTTGTCCCCTAATAACAGTTCCTCCCCTGTCAGCAAAGCAGCTCCCCTCCCTCCCCCCTAGCAACAACACTAGAAACTCAATCTCCCAAGTCAAACTCCAGCTTAACACCTGCTCACCCCCCACTGCGCTTCCGAAAGTCAGCTGACCCATGCTGACTTGGTAGCTCCCGCCCATGGCACCAAGCAGTCTATCTCCCTATTGTTCTCGTCCCTCTCCCCCCACATGAATAAACATTTTAAAAGCATCACATTGCCCAGTAATCAAACATCAGAAAAAACAGTGAAAAAAGTCACTTTAGAAAAATAGTCACCCAAAAAGCAGAACCAAATTCAAAGCCCATCCCACCCTCTAACCAGCTCCCTGCAAGACAAAGCAACCATTAACCATCCACACAGCCCATTATTTCACATAGCGCTACTTAAATTTACACAATCCAGCACAACAAATCGCCGCCACAGTACTTCTCCAAGGCGTCAGTGTCTTTTAATTCGCCTCCAGCTTCATTTCTTTAATTAAGGTACATACTTCGTCAAGTAGAACTCCTGTTCCTCATGTGTGACCCACAGACTGGCTGGGTACAGCATCCTGAACTTCACCACTTTCTTAAAGAGGGTCGTTTTTGCCTGATTGAACCCAGCTCGCCTCTTGGCCAGGTCCTGATAGATGCGCAACTCACAGTTCTCCCTCTTGCTGCTCCGTTCTTTCTTGGCCCACCGCAAAATGTGTTCCTTGTCCATGAAACGGTGAAAACGTACCACCATGGCCCCCGGCGGTTCGTCCACTCGGGGCTTCCTCGCGAGGGCTCTGTGCGCTCTGTCCAATTCCAGGGGCCGAGGGAAGGTCCCAACCCCCATCAACTTCTCCAACATGTCCGTCATATAAGCCCTCGCATCCGATTCCTCACTGCCTTCAGGGAGGCCAACAATTCTGAGATTCTGCCTCCTGGACCTATTCTCCAGGTCCTCCAGCTTCTCCTGCATTCTTTTCTGGCGGTCGTTCATCATCCCCACCTTGCTTTCCAGCACGGTTATATACTTCTTGTGCTCGAACAACTTTTATTCCACCTCCTGGATCGCTCTCCCGTGAGTTTCCTGATTCTGAACCAGCTGATCAATCGAAGCCTCAATCGGGTCCAGCGTGTCCTTCTTCAGCTTGGCGAAGCAATCCTCGAAAAACTTCACCAGCTGCTCCGTCGACCACTGTGCCATCTCCCCGCGGCCCTGCTGCTCCACCATGCTGTCCCGTGTTACCAGCTCTACTTGCGTCTCCCTTATTGGACTTTGTCGTCTCTCACAGCCACGTCTGGTCCAATTCTCCATACACCGGAGGGGGATTTCTCCTCATTGTCTCACTCTTCACCGATTTATCCCATAAAATCCGGAAATAATTGGGGGGGAAAAGGTCCAAAAGTCCGTTACAGGCGGGAGCTATCAAATGTGCAACCTCCTCCTCCATGGCCGTCACCGGAAGTCCCCACCAGAGACATTTTATAAAGGAAAGCTCTGACATATCTATCTTAAACCCTTGAAGAGAGTGTTAATACTAACACTGGAGATGGTTCTCTTGAATTCTCTACTGAGCGCAGTTATCACTGAATTCCCCAAATGATCTAGAGATAGTCATTAGATGGCCGAGAGATAAAACTTACACCTTCTTTGGCTGGCTGCAGCTCCAACACTAAAACGAAACTAAAAAACACAGACACAAGCTTTTCCTCAAAGCGAAACTAAAAAGCAGAGCCAAAGCTCAGTTCCACCCACACTCTGACATCAAAGAACAAAGAACAAAGAAATGTACAGCACAGGAACAGGCCCTTCGGCCCTCCAAGCCCATGCCAACCATGCAGCCCGACTAAACTACAATCTTCTACACTTCCTGGGTCCGTATCCCTCTATTCCCATCCTATTCATGCATTTGTCAAGATGCCCCTTAAATGTCACTATCGTCCCTGCTTCCACCACCTCCTCCGGTAGCGACTTCCAGGCACCCACTACCCTCTGTGTAAAAAACTTGCCTCGTACATCTACTCTAAACCTTGCCCCTCTCACCTTAAACCTATGTCCCCTCGTAATTGGCCCCTCTACCCTGGGGAAAAGCCTCTGACTATCCACTCTGTCTATGCCCCTCATAATTTTGTAGACCTCTATCAGGTCGCCCCTCAACCTCCGTCGTTCCAGTGAGAACAAACCGAGTTTATTCAACCGCTCCTCACAGCTAATGCCCTCCATACCAGGCAACATTCTGGTAAATCTCTTCTGCACCCTCTCTAAAGCCTCCACATCCTTCTGGTAGTGTGGCGACCAGAATTGAACACTATACTCCAAGTGTGGCCTAACTAAGGTTCTATATAGCTGCAACATGACTTGCCAATTCTTATACTCAATGCCCTGGCCAATGAAGGCAAGCATGCCGTATGCCTTCTTGACTACCTTCTCCACCTGTGTTGCCCCTTTCAGTGACCTGTGGACCTGTACTCCTAGATCTCTCTGACTTTCAATACTCTTGAGGGTTCTACCATTCACTGTATATTCCCTACCTGCATTAGACCTTCCAAAATGCATTACCTCACATTTGTCCTGATTAAACTCCATCTGCCATCTCTCCGCCCAAGTATCCAAACAATCTAAATCCTGCTGTATCCTCTGACAGTCCTCATCGCTATCCGCAATTCCACTAACCTTTGTGTCGTCTGCAAACTTACTAATCAGACCAGTTACATTTTCCTCCAAATCATTTATATATACTACAAACAGCAAAGGTCCCAGCACTGATCCCTGCGGAACACCACTGGTCACAGCCCGCCAATTAGAAAAGCATCCTTCCATTGCTACTCTCTGCCTTCTATGACCTAGCCAGTTCTGTATCCACCTTGCCAGCTCACCCCTGATCCCGTGTGACTTCACCTTTTGTACTAGTCTACCATGAGGGACCTTGTCAAAGGCCTTACTGAAGTCCATAAAGACAACATCCACTGCCCTACCTGCATCAATCATCTTTGTGACCTCCTCGAAAAACTCTATCAAGTTAGACACGACCTCCCCTTCACAAAACCATGCTGCCTCTCACTAATGCGTCCATTTGCTTCCAAATGGGAGTAGATCCTGTCTCGAAGAATTCTCTCCAGTAATTTCCCTACCACTGAAGTAAGGCTCACCGGTCTGTAGTTCCCTGGGTTATCCTTGCTACCCTTCTTAAACAGAGGAACAACATTGGCTATTCTCCAGTCCTCCGGGACATCACCTGAAGACAGTGAGGATCCAAAGATTTCTGTCAAGGCCTCAGCAATTTCCTCTCCAGCCTCCTTCAGTATTCTGGGGTCGATCCCATCAGGCTCTGGGGACTTATCTACCTTAATATTTTTTAAGACGCCCAACACCTCGTCTTTTTGGATCTCAATGTGACCCAGGCTATCTACACACCCTTCTTCAGACTCAACATCTACCAATTCCTTCTCTTTGGTGAATACTGATGCAAAGTATTCATTTAGTACCTCGCCCATTTCCTCTGGCTCCACACATAGATTCCCTTGCCTATCCTTCAGTGGGCCAACCCTTTTCCTGGCTATCCTCTTGCTTTTTATGTACGTGTAAAAAGCCTTGGGATTTTCCTTAACCCTATATGCCAATGACTTTTCGTGACCCCTTCTAGCCCTCCTGACTCCTTGCTTAAGTTCCTTAAGCCACTTAAGCAGGCAAACATTTCTTAAAGGGACATTCTCATGACACCTCCCCCCAAGAAAACAAAATAAACCATCAACTTCAAGATGGTTTCATTTTTCACCTTTTCACTATCCTTTAAGAAATGCAGACAGTAAGTATACTTTCTCGTTTCTAAAAACAACACAATAACAGGTATCATAACATAGTCCATTTTAGTTCTTCTTCCTCCACCGAACCGGCTTCTTCTTGATTGAGAGTCTCTTTAAACAAGAAGGTCTCTGCACGATCCGTCCATTTCTCTACGCCTCGGCATTTCTCTTTAAGGTCAGATACTTTAGTTCAATCTGATCACAGAGCCCCTTGTAATTCTCCAACACAGGAGCATTTGTTATCACAACTTTCAGGCAGTCAAATGCCCGTTGAAACTCCGCTGGCAACTGAAATTTTTGACGTTTCTTCAGCACGTCCGTCAATGGAGCAACCACGCTACAAAGATTTTGCACAAACACTAAAATGAAACTGAAAAAACACAGAAACACCCAAGCTTTTCCTCAAAGTGAAACTAAAAAGCAGAGCCAAAGCTCAGCTCCACCCACACTCTGACATCACTGCAGCCACTTGAGCAGACAAACATTTGTTAAAGTGACATTCTCATGACACCTCAGTCAAGCATATTTACAAATGAATGTGGATCAGGATGTACAACAGTTCCTGATAATTGCGACAAAGGGCTATTTCGATACAAAAGATGACCATTTTGCATCACCTCAATTCTGGCATTGTTTCAACAGGCTATGGGCAAAATTTGAAGTGAGTTAAATGGAGTCCAGTGTTACCTGGATGATATTCTGGTGACTGGGAAGAATGAGGAAGAACATCTCTGCAATTTAGATGCCACAGTTCAAAGATGAGAGGATTATGGATTAAGAGTCTGAAAAGTCAAATACTAATTTTTCCAAACTTCAATCGAATGTCTGGGACATGTAATTACATTTTTTTTTAAAATTTACATTTAGTGTTCCCAATTCATTTTTTCCAATTAAGAGGTAATTTAGCGTGGCCAATCCACCTAGCCTGCACATCTTTATGTTGTGGGGGCGAACCCATGTAAACACGGGGAGAATGTGCAAACTCCACACGGACAATGACCCAGAGCCGGGTTCAAACCTAGGACCTCGGCGCCATGAGGCTGCAGGGCTAACCCACTGCGCCACCGTGCTGCCCTCTGGGACATGTAATTGATGCCAAGGGATTACATAAATCACCTTCTAAGGTCAAAGCTATTACTGAGGCACCTGCACCTCAGAATTTTAATCAACTTCGATTTTAGTAAATGACTACACAAGGTTTGTCCTCAATCTGGCGACTATTCTAACACCCTTGTATAATCTACTGTGCCAAAATAAAAAGTGGAAGTGGGTGGATCAATGTGCGATAGCGTTCGTGCAAGCCAAGGAGGCAAGTCAGAAGTCCTGACACCTTTTGATCCGAACAGGCCCCTGCAGTTGGCGTGTGATGTATCACCTTATGGTGTTGGGCGGTGATTTCCTAAATGATGCCTACAGGTGAAGGGAAGCCGATAGCCTTTGTATCCAGAACATTGAATAGAGCCGAAAGCAATTATGCGTAATTAGAGAAAGAATCCTTAAGAATCATCTTTGGGATAAACCGATTCGATCAATTAATGTATGGGAAGAAATTCACATTATTGACGGGCCAGCGTTCATTAACAAAAATTTTTGGCCAATATATGAGATTCCATCACTGGCACCAGACAGAATGCAGAGATGTTCATTGTTGTTGTCAGCGCACATGTATCCTATCAAGTGTCGTCGGTCAAGCCTTCATGGTAATGCAGATAGACTTCCCTGACTACCCTTACCAGACAGTTTGTTGACAAGTAGTTTGTATGGAAACATTTCCTACTAAGGCGGCACGGTGACACAGTGGTTAGCACTGCTGCCTATGGCGCTGAGGACCCTGGTTCGATCCCGGCCCCGGGTCAATGTCTGTGTGGAGTTTGCACTTCCTCCCCGTGTCTGTGTGGGTTTCACCCCCACAACCCAAAGATGTGCAGGGTAGATGGAATGGCCACGCTAAATTGCCCCTTATTTGGAAAAAAAATAATTGGGTACCCTAAATTTAAAAAAAAAAAAAATTTTTTTTTAAAAGGAAACATTTCCTACTTCGAGCTGGTTAATAATACTCCTGTAATTGCAGAACATGCGGAGAAGCAACCCAAACTAATTCAGCACTTTCCAAGGTAATGGACACAGTACTTTGAGGCAAGGTTTCATGAGCAATCCCTGAGTTAATGTCATATTCCACTCGAAGACTTAAGTTATGCGTACAGGCAGGATTTCTCCTCTGGTGAATAAGAGTCATTCTAATATATTAAGAAAATGTGTGTTGAACCAATTACACGCAAAGGCCATTGTAGTATTGTGAGAATGAAGGAGATAGCGATGAGCTATTTCTGATGGTCTGGTTTAGATGCTGAAATAGAGAAGGCGGGAATGTGCTTATCTTGTGCAAATGTACCTGCCACCATTAGCACAGTTGAATCCATGGCAATGAGTACACGCTGATTATGCAGGACCATTTGAGGGCCACATGTTTCTCATTCTATTCGATGCTCATTCAAAATGGCTGGAAGTTGCCATCCTGAAATGAGCGTCAACAGAGAAGACAATTGAGAGATTGGGGGAAACTGTCAGCAGATTTGGTTATCCTGAACAGTTGGTGAGTGATAATGGACCACAGTTCATAACTCAAGAGTTTGAAAACTTCTTAAAAATTTTTTTTTACAGTACCCAATTCATTTTTTCCAATTAAGGAGCAATTTAGTGTGGCCAATCCACCTAGCCTTCAGATCTTTTGGGTTGTGGGGGCGAAACCCACAAAAACACGGGGAGAATGTATAAACTCTACAAGGACAGTGACCCAGAGCCGGGATTGAACCTGGGATCATAAGACCATAAGACATAGGAGCAGAATTAGGCCACTTGGCCTATTGAGTCTGCTCCGCCATTCAATCATGGCTGATATTTTCTCAACCCATTCTTCTGCCTTCTCCCCATAACCCCTGATCCCCTTATTAATAAAGAACCTACCTATCTCTGTCTTAAAGACACTCAGTAAATTGGCCTCCACAGACTTCTGCGGCAAAGCGTTCCACAGATTCACCACCTTCTGGCTGAAGAAATTCCTCCTCATCTCTGTTTAAAGGATCGTCCCTTTAGTCTGAGATGGTGGCCTATGGTTCTAGTTTTACCCACAAGTGGAAACATCCTCTCCACGTCCACTCTATCCAGGCCTCGCAGTATCTTGTAAGTTTCAATAAGATCCCCTCTCATCCTTCTAAACTCCAACGAGTACAGACCCAGAGTCCTCAAACGTTCCTCATACGACAAGTTCTTCATTCCAGGGATCATTCTTGTGAACCTTCTCTGGACCCTTTCCAAGGCCAGCACATCCTTCCTTGGATATGGGGCCCAAAACTGTTCACAATGTTCCAAATGGGGTCTGACCAGAGCCTTATACAGCCTCAGAGGTACATCCCTGGTCTTGTATTCTAGCCTTCTCGACATGAATGCTAAAATTGCATGGACCTCGGCGCCGTGAGGCTGCAGGGCTGACCCACTGCGCCACCGGGCAAGGCTAACCCGCTGCCCTTGAGTTTGAAAACTTCTTGAAGGAGAACGGAACACAACACATCAGATCCACACCATACCATCCTGCTACGAACAGACTGCCATAATGTTTTGTGCAAACAATGAAACATACATTAAAGGTGACCAGAGAACAAGGTTCATTGACTAAATGCTTGAGCCAATTCCTGCTCATGTACAGGAATACTGCACACTCAACAACCCAAATTTCTCCGGTGTTGCTTATGGTGAAATGGCATTACATACAGCATTCGACTTACTAAAGCCACCAAAGACAAAAGACATTGTCCTGAAAAAAATAACAGGATCAGGTCATACAGCTGGAAAACAAAGCAAAATGTCATGTTTTTTGCCAGGGACAAGAGGTTCTGGCAATAAACTATATTACAGATGAAAATGGATTCCTGCTACCATCATAGCACAGACTAGACCATTTTCCTGCACCGTCTAAACCCGAGATGATGTCATCTGGAGGAGGCACACGGTTCAACTTTTGGTGACAAGAACAAATCCGTCAGAGACAGAAACAGAGCATCCAAATCCAGCTGTGCTGAGAGATGACCTGAATCTTCCCGGAGACCTGACACTAATGGAACCGATTGGGGAAAACCCGGCACCTCAATTGCCAATCAAGCACCGAGTCAACCTCAGATCATAACATCATCTCTAGCTAAAACAGCCACTAACGGCATTCACATCGAACCAAAGACACTAGAAGTTGCAGCAAGGACTAAGGAACAGACGCCTGAAGTTTGCCGATAACCAATCAGAGAACGATGACCTGCAAAACGTCTGACATATTGACTTGTTGATATATTTGTTTGTGTTATGCTGTTTAATGTGTTGGGGAACGTTTGATTTAAAGAGGAAGGAAATGTTATGTATTTATAGTTCCATACCAGCAGCCTTGCAGCTGAACAGGGTCACTTTAAGAGAATTTAAGAGAATGCTTGGGTGACGTCATTTATTGGCTGTTTGCCTGGGTAACTGCGCAGTGTAACATCACAGCTTCTAGTATTACCATCTCCCGAATGAAGCTCTTTGTTTTTGTTGAACCTCCACAGCCTCTGAAAGTTAATCCTGTGAACACCACACTCACATTATAATTTTCCAAGATTTTGTGATTGTAAATGCACCCAATCACATTCATGCACGATTGCAATGGCACAAGTCTGGGTTGTTGGCTGCAAGATTTATTTCTCTAAATCAAGAATCTGACTAAAGTGTAATATTTATAAAACTGTTGGGCAGGGGATCAGGATTGTTAACTACCTCACACAAATCAGATTGTTTGTAGACAAGCATGAATTACTGGATCAAACAAATTAATACCACAGAAGATATTGAGTGAAAGGTGCAAGGGCTATGTTCAGGTGAAGTCTTCCACCAAATATTGTCCATGTAAATAAAATAGCTACTTGGATTTTTATTTCAAAATGCTATAGCATAATATTCAGCAACGAACTGAATATTCCAAGAAAATATAATCAACTGAATTAATCAGTAGAGACAGCAGTTGAGGAGCTGTATGGAAACAGATGTTGGTCTCATTGAGCATTTAATGAACTAAGTGGTATGTAATTTATTCAGAGAATGTTTGATCATGGTAGTAAGATTACTTCATTTAACATGGATGCAACATAAATATTCAATGCCAATCAAAACAAAATCAAAATATTTGAGAGAAACTGTGATATATTCTATTTTCAGTACAGCTATACACAAAAGAAATTGATTGATGTAAATTTTCAACACTTAAATAATCCCCCTCAAATTAATGCAAGGATCAGCATTAATTTGAGTGACTTATTTATTTCAACTAATAGCGGAATAAATTTTAGCTGATTATTTTTCAGAAGTGTCTCCATGAATAAAATACAGCATAATGGTTCACACAATTTGAATGCACATGCTTGCATTTCCAATTACGGAAAATAATAAAATGCTCCTTTGATTGAAGAAGTTCAATTGTCTTCGAGTTCGCAAATGGAAATGTTGCTATAGTAACATTGTGACAGAGCAAAAAATACAATATATGTGCAATAAGGGTTCAAACAGGGTTGTGACTCACAAAAATCTGACAAGTATTTCACCCGACACAGACTGAGTTTGCTTGGATTCTTTCTTTCCTTTTATTTTAATGAAAATATTGAGAAGTAGTAATGAACCTGGTGATAATTTTATAGCCCACTGATCTTGGCTAAGGAAATGTCCAATGTGGAACTTGCTACCACAGGGAAGTTTGAAGCGAATAGTATAGATGCGTGTGAGAGGAATCTAGACAGGCATTTGAGGGAGAAGGGAATAGATGGTTATAACTGTAGATTTAGGTGAGAAAAGATGGAGGAGGCTTAAACATAGAACATAGAAAATACAGCACAGAACAGGCCCTTCGGCCCACGATGTTGTGCCGAACCTTTGTCCTAGATTAATCATAGATTATCATTGAATTTACAGTGTAGAAGGAGGCCATTCGGCCCTTTGAGTCTGCACCGGCTCTTGGAAAGAGCACCCTACCCAAACTCAACACCTCCACCCAACACCAAGGGCAATTTTGGACACTAAGGGCAATTTATCATGGCCAATCTACCTAACCTGCACATCTTTGGACCGTGGGAGGAAACCGGAGCACCCGGAGGAAACCCACGCAGACACGGGGAGGACGTGCAGACTCCGCACAGACAGCGACCCAAGCCGGAATTGAACCTGGGACCCTGGAGCTGTGAAGCAATTGTGCTATCCACAATGCTACCGTGCTGCCCTTAAGAACAAATAAATCTACATTATATCATTTTACCGTAATCCATGTACCTATCCAATAGCTGCTTAAAGGTCCCTAATGTTTCCGACTCAACTACTTCCACAGGCAGTGCATTCCATGCCCCCACTACTCTCTGGGTAAAGAACCTACCTCTGATATCCCTCCTATATCTTCCACCTTTCACCTTAAATTTATGTCCCCTTGTAATGGTTTGTTCCGCCCGGGGAAAAAGTCTCTGACTGTCTACTCTATCTATTCCCCTGATCATCTTATAAACCTCTATCAAGTCGCCCCTCATCCTTCTCCGTTCTAATGAGAAAAGGCCTAGCACCCTCAACCTTTCCTCGTAAGACCTACTCTCCATTCCAGGCAACATCCTGGTAAATCTTCTTTGCACCTTTTCCAAAGCTTCCACATCCTTCCGAAAATGAGGCAACCAGAACTGTACACAGTACTCCAAATGTGGCCTTACCAAAGTTTTGTACAGCTGCATCATCACCTCACGGCTCTTAAATTCAATCCCTCTGTTAATGAACGCGAGCACACCATAGGCCTTCTTCACAGCTCTATCCACTTGAGTGGCAACTTTCAAAGATGTATGAACATAGTGGTGTATATGCTTGAGTGGAGCATATACACCAGTATGGATTAGTTAGACCGAATAGCTAGTTTCTGTGCTGCACATCATAAATAACAGGGCCACTTCATGGTTCTGCTTTATGGAACATGTTTAGCCGTAGTATTATGATCCCAGACCAGACCTTAACAGTGGCTAGGACACTGGACCGAAACCCCAATATTTTAGTTTATTTGTAAGACTGTGCGGAAATAATTATTTGCTCCTGGAATGACTGCATAAAGGAACAAACTTTGTTATTTTGAAAACAAAACTTTATTATGAATACAATGAACACACCCAAAAGGAACAGTTTACAATTACCCCTTAACACTTCTACTCCCTTGTGTGCGAGGTTGGGGCTGATACAGCTGAAGGTGGTATATAGAGCACACATTACCAGGGCGAGGATGAGCTGGCTCTTTGAGGGGTTAGAAGATGTGTGTGAACGTTGCGGGGGCCGGGAGGGTGGGGTGGGGGGTTGGGGGGGGGGGGGGGGGTGGCAGGGGGGGGGGGGGGAGACCCACAAGCCACGTTCGTATGTTTTGGTCCTGTCCAAAGCTAGAGGATTACTGGAAGGAGGTGTTTAGGGTAATCTCAAAAGTGGTGCACGTGAAACTGGACCCGGGCCCCCGGGTGGCCATATTCGGGGTGTCAGACCAGCCGGGGTGGGAAACGGGTGAGGAGGCAGATGTTGTAGCCTTCGCCTCGTTGATCGCCCGAAGGTGGATCCTGTTAGAGTGGAGATCAACCTCTCCACCCTGTGCCCTGGCGTGGCGGGGGGTCCTGCTGGAATTCTTGACGCTTGAAAAGGTCAAATTTGAACTGAGGGGAAGGATGGAGGGGTTCTACAATTCATGGGCGTTATTCATTATGCACTTTCGAGAATTGAATCACATCGAACATTGCGGGGGGTGGTTGGGAGGGTTCGGGGGAGAGGGACTGCATGTGTTAATGGTGACTATGGGTGATTCCTGTTTCCTTTTTGTCATTTGTTTATGTTAACATGCGGGCTAATGTTTGGGGATTTGGTGGGAGGATGGGATCGCTATTATTGATATTGGGATTGACATTACATTCATTACTGATTATTGTTTATTGTTGAGTGCAGATTTGGGGGAAAATGTGAAAAAGGAGAATAAAAAATATTTAAAAAAAACACTACAACTCAATTTCCCATTAAACAACAAGAAAAGAAACATGTAGCTCTCAATCCTCCTTAAAAATAGCATGGCCTAGAGTAATACTTCATTTGTAAATCAAATTTGGCTCCTGTTAGAACCCCTTCTGACTCTGGCTGAATAGCTTCAAAAAAACTGGTTCACCTGGTGTGTTTCTGCTTCTTCCTTGTCCCCAGCTATGACTGCTCTGTTTTACATATCATTACTCTTTTATAACTATCCTTTTATAGCTATCCTAATGTGGGAGAATTGTGGGCTCAGGGTCAGGTAGGTCAAGAATTCAGCTCCTCTCTCTCTCTCTCTCCCAAAGCTTCTCCAAAAAAATCTGCCTCGCTGCATTCCACAGCTCCACCCAACAATTACCTCATCTCCCCAAGCTGAAAAACAAATTGGGCGGGATCCTCTGATCCTGAGGCTAAGTGTTGACACTGTCGTAAACGCCATCGCGTTTTACGACGGCGTCAACAGGACGCCAGGATCAGCGATCCTGCACCCTACAGGGGGCCAGCACGGCACTGCAGCCAGTCAAGCAGCTCCAGCTGCCGAACGCAGCTTCAAACGGGTGCTGCAGGTCTGTGCATGCGCGCTACGGCCGGTGCAAACTCGCGCATGTGCGTTACGACCGGCGCAAACTCGCGCCTGCGCGCTAGTTTCCTTCTCCGCGCCGGCCCCGACGTAACATGGCGGACAGCTACAGTGGCCGGCGCGGAGTAAAATAGGCCCCACCAGGAGAAGCCGGCCCGCCGATCGGTAGGCCCCGATCGCGGGCCAGGCCACGGTGGAGGTCCCCCCTGGGGTCGGATCCCTCCTCCCCTCCACCAGGCCGCCCCAGCTGGATGAACGGTGAGGTCCTGGTGGGTAGGACCACATGTGAACAGTGCCGGCGGGACTCGACCTATCTCGGCGGCCACTCAGCCCAACGAGCACGGAGAATCGAGCGGCCCCCGACCGGCGCCAACTGCGCTGGCGCCAATGGCCGCCGATTCGCCGGTCACCGGAGAATCGCCGGACTGGCATCGAAGCGGCGTCGCAGGAATCGCACCCCCCCCGCCCCCCGATGATTCTCCGATCCAGCCCGGGGTCAGAGAATCCCGCCCATTATCTCTGCAGGCTGCAAAGCACATTAATTCCCCAGGAACGTCCCGAGTCAAACCATATTCCTCTGGTCAATTTCACCTTTTGTTTCCTAGAAGCTTCCAGGCCTGTAAAAAACAAAACCCCTTTTTAAAAACATGACCACTGCAGTCAGACATACCATAACCCCAGCTTTTAACCCTTAAATTGTCCCAATATTTAGAAGCCATTATTAAAATCTTCCATTTGTCACATTGGCAATATCATTTTCAACATTGGTGCAGTAGAAATACCAATTTTTCAAGTCCATTTGAGTGACCCCTGCCATCATCTCAGTTGAGATGAGGCACCAGCGACTCTATGGGTTGCCATTGAATCATAGGCATCACTGAGAGCAATTCTGCATGTGGATGTCATGCTGGGATCGGGGCAGGAGGGCAGCCTCCTCATAAACCTTCCTCTCTTCATCCTGCAGTAGAAGAGAGCACATTTCCCAGACAGGTGGTGGTGTGCTGCAGCTCCACACACTGACCCAGATGGAGGAGGCTATACTGGAGATCAGGAAGGTGCTATCAAATCAGGTTGTGGGTGAAAATTAGACAACATGTCATGAAGGGCAGGGTCATTTGATAACTCAACCTATTGGTGAAGGGCGGAGAGGATACATCTGTCTAATCCAAGTTATATCGATGCAACCTCTGTCAGCTTTGCATTGGGTTGTGCTGAGACACTCACTGAGCAGCCTGAGTTCCCATCACCGCTTTCTTGTGTGTCCCACAAACCCTGTGGAGAGAGGGCTGAACATCCCAGCACAATTATTTCCGGCCTCCCCAGCGAGCCGAGATGTTGCAGAATGAGCACCATCACATCATTTCTCAGCAACTTCTACCAGTTTTTAAAAATTAATTTATGGGATATGGCCATCGTTGGTTAGGCTAGCATTTATTGCCCATCCCTACTTGCCCTTCAGAAGCTAGTGGTGAGCTGTCTTCCGAACCGCTGCAGTCCCCGAGGTGGAGGTACACCCACTGTGTTGTTAGGGAGGGAGTTCCAGGATGTTGCCCAGCAACAGTGAAGTAATAGCGGTATATTTCCCAGTCAGGGTGGTGAGTGACTTGGAGAGGAACCTCCAGGTAGTGGGGTTCCCAGGTATCTGCTATTCTTGTCCTTCTAGATGGTAGTGGTCATGGGCTTGGAAGGTGCTGTCTAAGGAACCTTGGTGAGTTACTGCAGTGCATATTGTGGATGGTACACACGGCTGCCATTGTTCATCGGTGGTGGAGGGTTTGAATGTTTGTGGAACGAGAAGTAATCAAGCGGGCTGCTTTGTCCTGGATGGTGTCGAGCTTCTTGAATGTTCTTGGAACTACATTCATCCAGGCAAGTGGAGAGTATTCCATTGCACTCTTGACCTGTGCCTTGTAGATGGCGGACAGGCTTTGAGGGGCCAGGAGGCGAGTTACTCACTATAGGATTGCTAGCCTTTGACCTGCCCTGGTAGCCACAGTATTAATATGGCTAGTCCAGTTCAGTTTCTGATCAATGGTGACCCCCAAGATGTTGACTGTGGGGGATTCAGCAATGGTAGTGCCATTCAATGTCAAGAGTCGATGGTAGATCTTCTCTTGTCATTGCCTGGCACTAGTGTTACGCAAATGTAACTTGCCACTTGTCAGCACAAGCCTGGATATTGTCCAGGTCTTGCTGCATTTGGACATGGACTGCTTCATTATCTGAGAAATCACGAATGGTGCTGAACATTGTGCAGTCGTCCACAAACAACCCCACTTCTGATGTTCTGATGGAAGGGAGCTCATTGGTGAAGTAGCTGAAGATGGTTGGTCCTAGGACTCTACCCTAAGGCACTCCTTTAGTGATGTCCTGGAGCTGAGATGATTGATCTCCAACCACCATAACCATCTTCTTTTGTGCCAGGTATGACTCCAACCAGTGGAGATTTTCCCCACTGATTCCAGTTTTGCTGGGGATCCTTGATGCCATACTTGGTCAAATGCTGCCTTGATGTCAAGGGCAGTCACTCTCACTTTACCTCTGGCATTCAGCTCCTTTGTCCATGTTTGAACCAAAGCTGTAATGAGGTCAGGAACTGTGTAATCCTGGCGGAACCCAGACCGGGCGTCCATGGGCATGTTATTGTTGAGTAAGTGCTGTTTGATAGCACTGTTGATGACTCCTCCCATCACTTTGCTGATGATGGAGAGTAGACTGATAGGGCGGTAATTGGCTGGGTTGGATTTGTCCTGCTTCTTGTGTACAGGACACACCTGGGCAATTTTCCACATTGCTGGGTAGATGCAAGTGTTGCAGCTGTACTGGAACAGCTTGGCTAGGGGTGCGGCAGGTTCTGGTGTACAAAACTTCAGTACTATTGCTTGAATATTATCAGGGCCCACAGCCTTTGCAGTATCCAGTGCCTTCAGCCATTTCTTGATATCATGTGGAGTGAATCTTATTGGCTGAAGACTGACAGCTGTGATGCCTCGATCATGTCTCGTCGGAGCTCCCCTCTGAGGTATTCTCCTGGGAAGCTGGAGAGGGGGCCATCCGGGATGAGTTCCTAAATGTCAGAGTTCCTTGGAGTATTGTGGAGTCAGAGGCAGTTAATGGAGGAGTCCATTTAGGACATATGCTCCACTATGTCTCAGGATTTTGATCACAAGAACTCCTGCACTGAGGGAGGGGGTCAAACTTTTGGAAGAGCCATATGCAACACCACTTAATGAGTGCAGAACCAGCATTCTGACGTGCAAAGAAAGAGTGAGACTCTCTGTACATGAACTGTTCATTGGATGGCAGCTGCATCCCAGCCGGTGGCCTCATTCTGCACACAAGGGCCCTTTGAAAGGGATGAAACAGTGGAAGAGGCTGTTGAGGGAATCACTTCTCAGGATCTCCAGCATTGCCCCTCACCTTTTTGGCTTCTCTGGCTCAGGAGCCATCTATGCTGCAAGGCACTGGGGTATGGGTTTACCCTGCAGAGATATCGGGTGCAGGAGCCTTTGAGCGAGTCCACATGGGCAACTCACAACAAGGACAGCAGCCATGGGCATCTCAGCCAGATTCAGACACAGTGGAACTGGATGCCTCCATCTCATCCTCAGCTATGCAGCATCACATATAGAAATGGGCATGAACATAAGGTGCCACATTGTTAGTCACAATGAATAAGTTATCTGGGTAATATATTCTCTATTTGTATGGCCATTAATTTTAAACTTATGCCAGTGCAGGGGAAGGAGGGAATGGTCAGTATTGGGAAAGAAGGTTGATAGTGGCGATCCCAATCTAGGTGACAATAGGAATATTCAGATGTGTGTGTTTGCTGAATAATCTTTCTCTGATTATGGAAGGTGAGTGACAGTGTCATCTACCAAAGGGGCGAAGAGCCAATTAGCTATGATCTTGCTGAACCAGCGTGGTGCCTGTGGTCATGCTACTCTGTCAAATGATGTGAGGCCTTGGATGACCTTGACAATCTTTCCCCAATGCCTGGGAAATAGCTTCCTCTGTAATGTCCTCCTTGTCCTCCTCTTCTTTGTCCTCCTTCCCATCCTCCTCCCAGGAGCCGGTGCAGACTCGATGGGCCGAATGGCCTCCTTCTGCACTGTAATTTTTATGATAATCTATGATAAGAGTGATGTTCCACATATTACTCTTGATTTAGCTCCAGTCCTTTTTGTATGATCATGTTGAGCCATGCACGGCAACTAACCAATTCAAGACACCCTGGCTGGTTCATTCTAGAGAATGCCATCCAACAGGTCAAGGCAAGGCACATCTTCAACATGGTGGGGTGATAATCTGGCAACTGTGAGATACCACCAAGTTTGCAGCCAATCTCTTTAAAGACCTAGACCCTGGGTAAACATTCACGGTGAGGGTGACCTTGATGGCTGCAGATAGGGGACTACCATGGGGGCCGTGAGGCATTAGGTTATTATAAACTGGAACAAATGTCCATGACAACCCTATGGATTGGTCCTACGGCACTATACAGGTAGCTGACTCTTGGGTGGTACACCTGGGCTGGATTCTCTGTGTAGGAGAATAAGTGTCCCCCAGTAACTGAATAGCGTGTGATTCACGCTTCCGTTGGGGCTCCATATGTTCCCCTATTCAGGACAGGCAAATGGGCCAGCACTCTGCCCACATGGATTGCCAGCATTTCCCATTCCTGCTGATGGCTGATTTGTTGGGGCCGGAACTCACGTTAAAGAGCCTGTCAAGCTGGAGCTGCTCATAAGCGCTCCACTCACCACACACTTTCATTCCAGCCAAGAAGGTGGCCCAGAGATGACCAGCACCATGATTCTGTGAATCTGAGGTGGACAGACTGCTGAACGCTATTGAGGAGAGGCGGAGCAACCTCTTCCCCAGGGTGGGCTGCAGACTCAATCCCGCCATAGTCAACAGGGCCTAGCAGGAAATGGCAGAGGCAGTCAGTGCTGCGGCCCTCACAAGAGGGATTGGAACACAGTGATGTAAATGTTTCATTACCTCCTTAGGGAAACTCGGGTTAGTCATGACCTCTGTGCCCCTGGCATCACCCCCGTCCTTCACTCATTACATCACCCTCCCAAACTCCTAGAGGCCAATAACATCCCAACCTGCCTGCATCTCCCTTACATCCCACCCTCCACAAAACCCCAACACATGTACTGTCCTTTGGACAGGAGCCTTGCACATATATGCCACCAGCTACCGACTGCCCCCCCCCCCCTACCCGGCCCCCTCTCCCAGAGAACTAGCCTCCATGTGTCTTACTATGTCCTTTCTATGTCCCATAGGATAAGGCAGTCCACAACAGGCATGAGACTGGAGGGGCATTTCTGACTTGCGAGTCCACATCCCTGCAGAGGATAGGGTCATGCATATGATAGTGGGTGAGGTTGAGGAGAGGGCAGTGGCTGACACAGAGATCAGCATGCCGCAAACAAGTGAGAGCCCAATGCAATATTGCTGTCCCTATAGCAAGTGAGTCACTCCCCTTTCACAGAGCCCCCCCTTCCCAAGGCCTCACCATGCCTTTGTCTTGCACGATCACCGTCAGACAAGGCCAGGCCGCCCAGGGTCGCTGCCCCCAGCCACATCCCCAGCACACCCCAGAGCACCAGTCCGGGGAAGACACCAATTTCTCTTTACTGCTGTCACCTGCACCCTCCAGCATCACAGAGCCTATCACCTCACAGGCACATTTTAATGAAGAGGCTCCTGGGTCACCTTCTGGTGCAGACTACACACATGCTGCAGCACATCAGGTGGAGGATCCTGAGGGACTGAACGGTTGGAAGGCTGCCCGATCCCAAGGAACAGCTGTAGTCCAGGCAGGTGTCGCACTTCCTTTTTAAAAATATTTTAAAATTAGTTTTCACATTTTATGTTCGCACGTCAGCTCATAGGTTGGATTACATGTGGCATACCCACGCGAAAAAAGGGAAAAATTAAAATTACAAAAAAAAAAGACAGGGAGAAGAGGACAAAAGGGAGGACAAAGACAAACAGAAATCACCACATGTTTATGGACAATTGTCTCCCCTCCCACTGTGGCTGTGGTCCCCCTTTAGTCGGTCTGCCTCAGTTATATTCCCCAGTGTAGCCCGAGTGTGTATTTACAGGTGCCTCTGTATCGTTTACTTTGGTTTTCAGCACGCCCCTGGGCCTGTTCCCTGTGGTTCTGTCCCTTGTGTCTCTCGCCTACATTGCGTGCTTTTGCTCCCTCTACTCCCCATTCCTCCCTCCCTTTCCTTCTCCCCCTTGTCCCATTGCTTGTTTGCTACTCTCCCCTCTCCTCCCTTGCCCCCCCCCCCCCCCGCCCCCCCTTACTGTACTGGTTGCTGGCTGCGAACAGATCTTGGAACAAGTTAGTGAGCGTCTTCCATGTCCTATGGGAGCCCTCTTCCAACTCCCAGATGGCAAATGTTATTTTCTCCAGCCTGAGAAATTCCTCCAGGTTGGTCAGCCAGTCCGCAGCTTTGGGTGAAGTTGCCGATCGGTAGCTGAGCAGGATTCTCTGGCAAGCGATTAGGGAGGCAACGGCTAGGGTGTCGGCCCCCTCCCCATAAAGAGTTCTGGCTGCTCTGAAACCCCAAAGACTGCAGGCCCAGAACATGTGGGTTAGGGTGAAGGATTCATTAGGAAGATTTCACTTTTGCTCAGGTTGAATTTATGCCCTTCCATGCTGAGGACCTCGGGTGATGGGGATGGGCTGAGTAGGCACACATCTGGTGGCTCTCCTCCTAAGAACCCGAAATGAGGCTCTTTTACTCAAAATAGCCCGTTCTAGCAGGGAAAAAAGTATCCCCTCACCTGATCTTACAACAGCATAAGCGAAGAGCAACAGTAGTTCCAGAGGCCGTAAAGAGACATAAAGCGGGAGAAAACAGGAAAAACAAGCGATCGAGGCGGCAGACGAAAAGGCGGCAAGTGCCACATCAGTTTGCGAGGGACCGGCAAACCGCAACAGGGCTCCCCCTCACCGGAGGGTGGATGGAGGAGGTTCCTCTCCAGGGAACTAAGGGAGCTCAGGGAAGAGATTAAGACCGCTATCCAAGCTGCGGTTAGGGTGGCGGTCGCGGAGGCTCTGGTCACCATGCAGGTGACCCTGGACGAGGCAGAGGGGTGACTGGAGGCCTAGGGGATCACCATCACGGAACTAGAAAAAGCCTCAACAGATCAGAGTGACTGGATCGTTGCCCTGGAGATGGAAGTAGTGAGGGTGGGCACGACGCAGGGATCTCTGAAGGGGAAAATAGAGGACCAAGAGAACTGGTCATGGCGTCAGAACTTAAAGATAGTGGGCCTGCCAGAAGGGATCGAACACAGGGGCCCCACAGACCATGTGGTCCAGATGCTGGGAATCCTGGTAGGAAGGGACAGCTTCCCCAACCTGCCAGAAATAAACTGAGCGCACTGGTCACTGCGGCGGAAACCCAAGGCCAAGGGCGACAATCACCAAAATGCACCGATATTACGACCGGGAAAGAATCCTGGGCTGAGCCAGGCAAACAAGGACCTGCAAGTGGGAAGGGCACCAGATCAGATATATAAGGACATTGGGGCAGACCTGGCCAAGGGCTGGGTGGAATTCAACACCCAGGTGTTAAAGTGCTCTGCACAGAAGCAAAGTGAAGTTTGGGATGCTGTACCCGGCTAAACTCTGGGTCACATTCCAGGTGAGGGGGCTTTTCTTCATGACCCCTGCGGATGCGGACAAATTAAATTTGTCCAGGAAAACAGGCTGGGAAAACAGCAGCAAAGGCAGCGGTGAGATGATCACCTGAAGGGACTGTATGAACCTGAGAGACACCTTGCGCGGAACTGCACTGCCTCACTCTGAATACGGGAACCAAAATGTAGGAAGGAAGGGATAAGGGGAACGGAGCACAGGGGAGGGTGAGGAAGATGGATGGAGGGGAAACCACGTAGCGGGTGAAGGGTAGGGACATAACCGACCCCAGGAGGGGGCCACCACACTATCAGGAAAGCTAATGCCACGAGGTATGAGCGAGTGGGGCCCGCGGCGCATCTCCCGCAGAGGAAGGAGCACCTGGCAATGGGGGATACACAACACCAATGTGGGAATAGCTAGCGGGGTGAACATGGAAAGGAGTGTAAGGAGGGGGGACAGTAACAGGAGGGGGTGGGGGAGAAGACAAGGGGGAAGAATCATAGGGAAAATATATGGATAACAATGGTAAGGGCTCTAGGCTCGCTACAGCAGGCCACACGTGGCGACGTGGAACATGAAGGCACCGCAACCAGCCACTTTGGAAGGTCCCTGAGCAAAGAGAAACCCTGGAGTGCAGGTGCTCACCCACCCATGCGACGTACACAAAGTTGGCGGCCATGTTAGGTGCCCCCCCCCAACAAAGTGAAACCCCGGAGTGCGGGGGCACATCTACAAGGTAAGGATGGTTGATCCCCCATTCTGGGGGGGGGGGGAGCGGGTTGGACAAAACCCACCATCAGGGTAGTCACCTGGAAAATCAGGGGGTTCAAGGGCCCAATGAACAGATCCAGAGTCTTCACCCACCTTAAAATTGTGAAACCTGACATAGTCTTCCTGCAAGAGGTGCACCTGAGGGAGAAGGATCGACTGCAGGTAAGGAAGGGCTGGGTAGGACCGACCTACCAACCATTCTTGCTATGGGATGAGAACCAGGAAGGGTAGCCATATTGTTAAATAAGAGGACGATGTTTATTCTGACTGGGACGGTTACGGACCCAGGTGGACGGTACGTCATGGTCAGCGGGGTCCTAGACGGGCACCGGTAGTCCTGGTTAATGTGTAGGCACCCAACTGAGACAGCACGGAGTTTATAAAGAAGACCATGGCGGAAGTCCCTGTCATCGACACGCACTGATTCATCATGGGGAGCACTTTAACAGTGTACAGGACCCACGGACAGACAGGTCGAAGCCCAAAACAGGGAAGATCTCTAATATGGCAAAAGAACTTGGCATATTCATGGAGCAGATGAGGGTAATGGACCCCTGGAGGTTCACACACCCAGGGGAGAAGGAATTTTTCTTCTTATCCCAGGTACATAACATTTACACCTGGTTTGACTTCTTTGTAGTGGGGAAATCGGTGCTTCCACAGATAGTAGGAGCGGAATACTCCGCGATCGTGATCTCCGAACATGCCCCACACTGCATGGATGTGAGGTTGGAGATGGGCCGTGCCCAATGCCCCCCCATGGAGATTGGACACAGCCCTACTGGCCAACAAGGCTTGCTGCAAGAAAATATCGCAGGCCACAGATGAGTGTATTACTAATAACAAGAATGGGGAGGTCTCACCCTCCACGCTCTGGGAGGTGCTGAAGACTGTGATCAGGGGTGAAATCATTGCTTACAAAGCATGAAGAGACAGTGAAGAGAGGGCGACTAGGCAACAGCTAGTCGACTCCATATTGGAGGTAGACTGGCAATACTCTGTGGCACAGACCTGGCAGAGAGGAAGAAACTACAAATGGACTTTGACTTGTTCGCCACGAGAAAAGCAGTGCACCAACTCCGCCAGGCACGGGAGACCCTGTATCAGCACGGAGACAAAGCTAGCCGCCTTCTGGCTCACCAGCTGAGAAGCAGACAGCCACGAGGGAATGAGGACAGATTAAAGACAACAGAAGCAAACTAGTAGAGGAGATGGAAAAAGTCAATAAAGCATTCGAGGCCATCTACTGGGGGTTGTACACCTCTGAGTCCCCCAATGGGGACTTGGGGATGAAGCAGTTCCTCATTGGACTGGAAATGCCAGTTGTGGGGGAGGACAGAAAATGGGGGCTGTAAGCACAACTAGAACTGAGGGAATTCATGGAGAGTATCAACTCCATGCAGGCAGAGAAGGAGCCAGGACCTGACGGATTTTCGGCAGACTTCTACAAAATATTGGAGACAGCATTGGCCCTGTACTTGGGGGAGATGTTCATGGACTCGCTGGCAAGGGGTACCCTGCTGCCTACTCTAGCACAAGCCTCAATCTCGCTGATACCCAAAAAGAGCAAAGACCCAACAGAATGTAGATCCTACAGACCCATTTCGCTGCTCAATGTAGGCGCGAAAATACTGGCCAGACTCAGCCAGACGACTGGAGACAGGTACGCAGAGGGCCAAATGGGCTTTGTCAAGGGTAGTCAGTTAACGTCGAACATCAGGAGACTGCTGAACATGATAATGATCTCTCCACATCAACCCAAGGATCCCCCCAAAATCCTACAAAAAACGAGAAGCATAGAACATAGAGCATACAGTGCAGAAGGAGGCCATTCGGCCCATCGAGCCTGCACCAATCCACTTAAGTCCTCACTTCCATCCTATCCCCGTAACCCAATATCCCCTTCTAACCTTTTTTGGTCACTAAGGGCAATTTATCATGGCCAATCCACCTAACCTGCACATCTTTGGACTGTGGGAGGAAACCGGAGCACCCGGAGGAAACCCACGCAGACATGGGGAGAACGTACAGACTCCGCACAGACAGTGACCCAACAGGTGTCGAACCTGGGACCCTGGCGCTGTGAAGCCACAGTGCTAAGCGCTGTGCTACCGCGCTGCCCTCCCACACCTGCGATATTACCACTGGGCAGCAACAGCGGAAAGGCTAACGGGATGGATAAAGGAACCGGAAGTCGGATGGGTAAGAATCAAAGAGAGCTCCTGCACAGGGACATCCCTCCAGACCCTGATCACAACAACCAAGCAACTCAACGAGCCCAGTGGTGATGGCCACTCTCTGGTTCTGGAACCAACTAAGACAACACTTCAGTCTAATCAAGATTTTTATCAAGGCCCCCATCTGCACCAGGTCCGCGCCAGCCACAATGGACGCCGCCTTTAAAAGGTGGAGACAGGCTAGGGGAGACACACTAACAGTTATTCACTTCTCCACGGACAACAGACTAACAACACTAGATAAACTGACAGAGAAGTTCCAACTGACCGGGGGAAACAAATTAAGATCCATGCAAAATTAAAACTTCCTACGCAGGGAAACAAAGACATACCCATGGGCATCGCAACAATCGCTATTAGAGGACCTATCGCTCGCAGATATCTTAGTGGTTGGGAGGGGGGGGGAGGGAAGGGGGGGGGGGGGGGACTGCGTGGTCCTGTATGGGAAAGGCACGCCCTCCACTGAACGAGACAAGAGGAAAATGGGAGGAAGACCTAAGGTTTGAAACTGGGTGGGGGATTTTGGAGCGAAGCACTGTACAGGACCAACTCCACCTCTACTTGCACAAAGCTAAGCCTAATGTATCTGAACGTGGTGCACAGCGCACACCAAACCAGAACCCATATGAGCAGGTTCTTCCCGGAGGTGGAGGATAAATGTGAACGGTGCCAAGTAGGCCCGGCCAACCATGCCTATACGTTCTGGTCATGCCCATGACATGTCGGGTTCTGGGTGGAGCCATGCCTGAAACTGGCTGTCTTTGGGATATTAAAACAGCAAGAACTCTTTATGGAGAGGAGGAGCAACACCATAGTCTTTGCCTCCCTAATTTCCCACCAAAGAATCCTGCTCGGCTGGCGATCACAGCACCACCCAAAGCTGCAGACTGGCTGACTGACCAATCCAAATTTCTCAAAATGAAGGAAATCAAATTCGCCATCCAGGGGTTGGAAGAGGGCTTCCACAAGTTCTGGAGGCCATTCACCAACCTGTTCCAAGACCGGTTTGTAGCCAACAGCCAATAAGCCAAGGGGAGGGGGGATCCACAGAAGAACCACAGACACAAACGGAAAGAGAGAAGATGGGGGGAGAAGGAGGGAGGGATCAAAGACGTTCAGAACCTAACGACACCTCACACGAGTAACCCAACAAGAAGCAGTATATGTAGCACTACACTACCTCAATAGATCAAGTTTTGATGAACCAACACACAAAAATGACACGGCAGATAGCAAGAAGGGGAGGGGAACTGGAAGAATTGGGGAGCTGGGATTAGGAGGTCAAGTCACTGAGTCTGCGTGTGCAGAATGATCCAGAGGCATAAAATGTCCAAGGCGACTGTCACCTTGACGACCACCATAGAGTATCATAGAATTTACAGTGCAGAAGGAGGCCATTCAGCCCATCGAGTCAGCACCGGCTCTTGGAAGGAGCACCCTACCCAAGGTCAACACCTCCACCCTATCCCCATAACCCAGTAACCCCACCCAACACGAAGGGCAATTTTGGACACGAAGGGCAATTTATCATGGCCAATCCACCTAACCAGGAGAGGGTGTCCTCCTCCAAACTCCTGAGGAGCCAGGTGTGTCACCATCTGGCACACGGTCTCACTAGTGAGCCGGAGTCAGCGTCGGCACAGGTGGTCCCGCAGCTCCTCGAAGCACAGGCGCCAATGGTTTTTGGGTCATCTAATGTGGGGCCTCCTTCGCACCACTTTCTGGAACTGTTGAACGGCTGGTACTGGTGCCTCACTGACTAGCCCCTGCTCTTCTGGGGCAGGCTCATCTTGTGCAGAGTCGTCCCCGATCAGACCCTGCTTTTCCAGCCTCTGTGCGTCCGCAACGGCAGCATCAGCCAGGTAGATAGCGAGCACTGCTTGCTGGTCTCTGAAATTCATTCTCTGCAGGGAGAGGGGTGGAAATAAGTGTCTGCTGGGAGCGTAGCTGCAGTGTGATGTGGGTTCTGGGTGTGACAAACAGGTTGTGACAACCTGTCTGGGGGCAGCATGGATGGTAGCAGGGGAACAGTGGACAGGCAGGGTTTGGAGACAGTTGGTGGTCCTGTGGATTGGGCTACTGACATTGTCACTGATGAGGCCTCTGCCATGAGAGAGGCAGTGTGCTGGAGAGGGTGCCAAAGGTCACAGTGCATGTGTCATTTGTTTGGGGTGAGCTCTGCTATTCCCATGCTTCCCCTGCAGTGGGGCTGCGTTTCTTTTTTTTAAAATTTAGAGTTCCCAATTAATTTTCTCCAATTAAGGGGCAATTTAGCATGGCCAATCCACCTAGCCTGCACATCTTTGGGTTGTGGGAGCGAAACCCACGCAAACACGGGGAGAATGTGCAAACTCCACACGGACAGTGTCCCAGAGCCGGGATCGAACCTGGGACCTTGGCGCCGCGAGGCAGCAGGACTAACCCACTGCGCCACTGTGCTACCAGTGCTGCATTTCTGATGAGTGAACTGAGGAGTGGCAGCACCTTGTGAGCTACTGATTGAGCTTGGCCATGCCCATCCTGGTGATGATGCAGCTGGGGCCTGAGGGCAAGCCTGAAAGTTTTTGAGAGTTTAAAAATTATTTAATTTTTCCAATTCAGGGTAATTTAGCGTGGCTAATCCACCTACCCTGCAGATCTTTGAGTTGTGGGAGTGAGACATGGAGAGAATGTGCAAATGCCACAGAAACAGTGACCCAGGGCCCAGGATCAAACCCGGGTCTTTGGCGCTAACCACTGCGCCACCATGCTGTCTTTTTGAGAATTTCTGAGAGTTTTCTTACCGTCCTGCTCCTCTCAACAGCCATGACACCCAGGCCCCGTTGTAAATATTTGCACCAATTTGTGCCCCTGTGACTTCCGTCTGAGAGGGGTGGTGCATCGTGGAGGCTGGAGCATGCAGTGTGCAACCTGCTAATGAGGTTTAAATCCATGCAAATGATGTTTTTGCATGGGCCCGCCGACACGGGGTGCAAACTGCGGTAACGTGATCAGCGGGGACGGAGCATTGCAACGGAGAGGCGTCAGCTGCAAATCACAAATTTTCCATTGTGCACTATTGTGCACTATTCTCCTCCCAATCGAATTTTCGCTGACGGTGGCGGGAAACAGAGAATTCAGCCCCTGATATCTTGGGTAGCGTCTTCTTCCCCTTGCAACCCCTCTATGCCCCTCAGCTTCCTCCTGGCCAGCAGTGTCATAATATACATCAGTACATTATGGTGCAATCACATACACACACTGATGGACATGCAGTAGGACCAACCAGCATACATAACACCGCAGCCAATCACCAGTGAGAGCACAAGCACTATAAAGACAGGGGACAGGAGAGTTCCCACTCATTCTAGCAGCAGCCAGCTCAGAGCACAGAGCTCACAGCCTGCATCACAGACATTCACCATGTGCTGAGTGCCTCACCATAGCTAGTGATAGGAAAGGGTCCACAGTTAGGCTGGTATTGCTTATACCCACGTTTACTGTATGTTAGCATAGTTGAACAGTTAATAAAATAGCGTTACACCACTTCCAGCATGGCTTGTTTGTAAACCAGAACACCCAACACGACAAGGAGGATGTAGCTGCTGAAGCTCCTCCCCACTAGCCTATTGATGTCAGAGTAACCCTGCTCCAATCTCATCTTCCTCAGGTGCGGAACTTATAGCCAAGTTCCGCACACATGAGTGCGGCCTCAACCGGGTGGGATTCATGTCGCATTACATTCATCCCCCACCATCTGGCCTGCGAAATCCGACCAACTGTCCTGGCTTGATACAATTCACACCTCTTTAACCTGGGGTTACCCCATCTCTGGATCTGTAAAGATTTAATCACCTGCTAATGCTCGCATTCCTAGCATTGTTTGGCATCTTTGAATTTGTCTATATATATGTTTCTGGAGCATACCTCTTCATTCACCCGAGGAAGGAGCAGCACTCCGAAAGCTAGTGACATCGAAACAAACCTGTTGGACTTTAACCTGGTGTTGTAAGACTTCGTACTGTGCTCACCCCAGTCCAACGCCGGCATCTCCACATCATCTTCCTCAGCCACTACCATTTTGTTCACAGCAGTTTTCTCTGCTAAACTCTGATACCCAAATTATGCCAGCAGCTTCATTACCCTCTCAATCACTTACTGTGTTGCTAACTTGCTGTTGTCTCTTAATTTGGCTCTGTTTAATTACATTTGCTCAAGAGTCGCCAGGTATCTTTCGACACCGCCACAAGGTTCAAAACCGAATACTGATCAAAGACTCGATATACCAGTTAGTAAGTTCAAAAGCAATGCTCATTTATTTACACACAGTCAAATCTACTGATGCATAAAACTCTACAAACTAAACTATCACTATTGCTAAAAGCCTATACTTAGCTTCGGGTGCCCACTCAGTCAGAGGAACAATGGCCGTTGCTCGGTTCTGAGGCTGCTGGGTTGAGCTGTTTACAGGATAGAAACTAGGAGCGTCTATCTCGTAGCGTGCGTTGACTTGGAACTTACTTGGTCTGGCGTAGCTGCTAGGCATGTCTCTCCTCGCTGAGAGCCAAGGCCAAGAGAGCGATCCTCTCTTGGGGAGTCCTTTTTATACCCCAAAAGGGCTTTGCCCGCTTTTGGGCGGGCCTTGAACTTGGCCCCAATTAATTGGGCCGTTTCACAATTGTCCTTATCAATTTTCCTCCAGTAGAGGAGTGGGTTCCCTGGTTGCTGGGCGTGTCCTAGGTGGCCGTTGGTTTGCTTTGTTTTAGTTTCCTCTGGCGCCGGGATGTCTGTCTTAGCATTGTTTACCTAAATGTTGCCTTTTGTTCCCGGGGATGGCTCATTAGTATGTAGATGGCTTAGAAGTACCGGTCCTGTCTGAGAGCTAAGGCACTAATCAACAGACAGACCTTGCACCTGCTTGCTTTTTCGGTATTGTCCAATTTCCCCTGCATTCTTTGCAAGTGTCCATTTTGTAATCGGGACATGGCCATCTCAGATGGCTACAACTGTTCACAGGTTCACAAGCTTCTCCGCACCGGCGATGGCAATTTGGTGCCCCCAGTTGTGCAGCTGAGTACAAATCTTCGATCCTTTAATGTTGACCAGTGTTGCCAGTGACTCGCATTATGCCCTGCTGTGTTCATGACAACTGCACCCTTAAATGTCCCAGAGATGGGACCTGTTTGCGGCCAACAAATAAACAAACAAACAAATAAATAAATACGTTGCCAGGAGCCAGGGAAAAGTAGCCAAGACATGATAGAGATGAGGGGAGTGAGGGAGGACCCGGGGGAAGCAAGAAGGAGTAACCAAACCCAGCAGGAAAGAAAGGGTGTGAGGAGAGGAAGGGGGGTGGGAATGTGGGGGGTCGGGAGGGAGGGGGGTGGGGGGGAGAACAATAGAGGGGAGTTAGAAGGGAGAAGAGGAGGGAACACGCACTGAAGGGAGAGCGCAGGGGAAGATAACAACCGCAACAAGCACAGCAAGGTGAAAGAAAGAAAGACCAAGAAGAAAGAACAACCAATGGCCGATGCTGACGCAATTGCACTGAGATAAAAAAGCGACCAAGAAACGTAAATAGCATTAGGGGCACCACCCAGGTGCCCCTTCCACCCTGTTTTGTTTTGTATAAAATAAAAGAAAGGGGGGGGGGGGAGAAAGATCCCCTTTTCTGTTATGTATTTTTTACTTCCATTGTTTTTTTGTTTTCTGTGTGTATCGTTGTGATCATATCATGTACAAAACCCAATAATCAGCCAGTTAATTGGAGGCGTATGGGTTTCCAGCTCTCATCCCGCCTTCCCTTTGAAAATCACCTTACATTTTGGAGGCGTTGAGATCTAATGACACCTTCTGGGAACACAATTTTCAAAGAACATCTGCACCCAAACTCGCCCTCACAGGCAATTGAAAATCCAGCTCCTGCCTTTTGGTTTATATTAAAAAAACATCTGACCAGCTGCCGAACAACTGAACCAGTCGGGACAGAAATGCTCAGGGAGTTGATGCAAACATATGGGCCGAATGGCCTCCTTCTGTGCTGGAACAATTCTGGCACTCTGTGATACGGAATCAGATAGGTGGAGTGGCCACTCTGCCACACTTGCTGATAGAGTGTCATTGAAGGGAACAACTTCTCTACCTTCTTAAAGAAACAAACTCCAGGACCAGAAAGGATTTACAGATTGTCCAGCCAGTCCTTGAGGTGGAAATTGTTTAAGGCCTGAGAGGCCCAAGGCCATTGAAAATAATAATTCTATTTTGGTGAGCTACTGTCAGGCCTCCACAAATAGATTGCCTGTTATAAAAATATGAGCTTGGGCGCTTGCCTCATTTGCAATGCCTCATTTAGTGTGTGTGGGGGATGGGGTGCAAAGTGGTTGTTATGCTTTAATGGAATATGTAAATAGTGAATGTGTCGTGCCATTGCAGGAAGTGACAATATACCGCACTTGGCACAGTAAATAGAGTTGTGTTGATTTCCTGGCACGATGTGCATGTAGCGCTTTCCTGTAACATGTATTTAGTCTTCAATAAAAAAAACCAAAGTATTTGTTATCATTGTGTGATTGGGATGTTTGTGTGAATAATGCTGTAATACAGTGGCAGTCATGTTGTTGTGGAATCAAGCGAGTACTCCTGCTCCCCCTGGATCGACAGGAACATTTCAAAGATGCCCTCTCCTATCCCACTTGCTTTCCCCCCTGAGTCCAACCATTGCACCAAGGATAATCCACCTGGTTGTCCAACCCACCTGCCTGCTTTGTCTACTGCTTACAAATTAACTCTGTCTGAGGACTTGCATCTCTTTTCTATGTTTTAGTTTGTCAGCGGTAACTGACTGCGAAAGCCACGCAAACATAGGGCATTCGCCCACCCACTCATGCACAAGCTCGTCAGCACATAAATCACCAGGGTGCTGCCTTGCTTAGAGTAACTGCATAACTGGGCTAATTGGTGAATTGAGACTTCTTGCAAATCCATATACCAAGCTTGCTATGCAGCATTGGCGTCTCATATAAACATCACATAAAATACATTCAAAACAAAAATGTACGATTAGTTCATTTACTGGTGGATGTTTGTGATCAGGGTGACAAATTTTCACACTGGAGAGTCAGACATGTTTTCCATTTTTTTAAACCAGAGCCGTATTTGACATGGATCACATGTACAACCAAAGGGTACCAAAATCATGCTTCAACGTGAGCTTCTTAAGAGCATTTCCAATATGAGAACGTAAATGTACTTCCCTCCTGAATTAGTCATTTTTCTGGCCTCTCTGCCACAAGCTGTTTCTCAACTACATTTAAATTGATTCTGGGCACGATGCTCCAGAAAAATTTCTAAGTTTGTTTGTGTCGGGTATTTCAGGGTTTTTTTGCCACCGGTTCTGTCGGTGAGTTCCCCACCGTTATTCAATGACACTTAGTCACTTTTTTGGGCCCTGGGGAGTTTCTCACCAGTTGAGCCCACACTTTAGCTCCCCGAACAGGCGCCGGAATGTGGCGACTAGGGGCTTTTCACAGTGACTTCATTTGAAGCCTACTTGTGACAATAAGCGATTTTCATTTTCACTTAGGGTGCGATTCTTCCGCCCCGCCCACTGCAAGAACGCCACGGGCAAGACACGGACAATGGAAATGTCCATTGATCCCGGGCGGGATTTTCCGGTAGGCGGGCGGGCGAGAATCCCTTGGGTGTGCTTGTGGGGCAGGATGGTCCAGCACAACTGACCCTTTGGACGGTTGTAAGAGATGGCAGGGAATGTAAGGGTGGGGAGGCTTGGGGGATTCGGGGGTACTGGGGTGGAAGCACTAACTGATTGTTGGGCTCACACCCTCTTCAATTCCTTACAAATATCATGGTCTGGATGATATTGTGGACCCCGCAGCAGCTGCCCTCGTGGTAGCGGTGGCAGTCCAGGCGGCCAGAAGCCAGAGAAGGCAGCAGCGTTGACAGAGGCTCAAGGTGGCAGCCCATGTGAAGGGCCCGCCCACATCCTGAGGACCCACCACCCATCAGGCCAGGGGGAACCCAAAGAGGGAGGCCGGAGACAGCCCAAGGTGTGCAGGCGTCGCTGGTCCTTTGAAGAGATGTCAGACGGCATGTGTCACAGGAGGCTCCGCCTCAACAAGGGGACATTGCGGCACCTCTGCCATGTCCTTGAAGATTTGGCACCACATGGACGAGGAGGATACCCGCTCGGTCACCGCAGACCTGATCTTTTAATAGTCGGGTTCATTCCAGGGCTTGAACGGGTACTTGTGCAACATTTCCCAGCCAACAGCTGACAGTGCATCCATGAAGTCATGGATGCCTTGTTTTCCCGGGCAGCCGACAGTATAAACTTTGACCTGGACAAGGCACATCAATGTGCTCGGGCAGCAGGAATCTCCACCATCGCCGGGATGGCCCAGGTCCAGGGGCAAAGATGGCACACATGTCGCCTTGCGTGCACTGGGCATTCCAGGAGTGCCCTTCATTAACAGGAAGGGGTTCCATTCCTTGAACCTTCAACTTGTGTGTGACTGCCACCTCATGATCATGCATGCTTCTCATGGGATTGTGCACGACAGCTACATCCTGGGACAGTTGGAGATCCCCGGCATCTTTGAGGACATCCCAGGATGACTTGTGGCGGATTTCATGGTTGGTGAGGCTTTTGAGTCGAACAGCAGGCCAAAAGTCGGAAACCCATGGCGTTAACAGAGTTTTCAATTCTCCCACTGGCAGGTTAATGGTGTGTTGGCTAACCTGTTGCCTTGTGGTGTGTGTAGTGATAGCATGGTTGTGTAAAAAAACAAATGAGTGCGGATGCTGGAATCTGAAACCAAAGAGAAAATGCTGGAAAATCTCAGCAGAATTGGCAGCATCTGTAGGGAGAGAAAAGAACTAATGTTTTGAGTCCAGATGACCCTTTGTCAAAGCTAAAAGATATAGAACATGCAAAATATTTATACTGTGGAATGAAAGAATGAAAGATGAGTTATAGCCACAGATACCAAAGGAACAGAGTGCTAGTAGCCACAGAAACCGAAGGAAAGAGTGCTAATGGCCGTCCCAAGAGAGAACAAAAGGTTTGAAAGAGGGGCAGCACGGTGGCGCACTGGGTTAGCACTGCTGCCTCACGGCGCTGAGGTCCTAGGTTCGATCCCGACTCTGGGTCACTGTCCGTGTGGAGTTTGCACATTCTCCCTGTGTTTGCGTGGGTTTCGCCCTCACAACCCAAAGATGTGCAGGGTAGGTAGATTGGCCACGCTAAATTGCCCCATAATTGGAAAAAATTAATTAGGTACTCTAAAAAATTTTTTTAAAGGTGTGTAAGGCCATACAGCGCAGAAACTAACATCAGGGGATAAACTGTGACAGATGTAGATGTGGCAGGAGGGAAAGGGGGAAGCAAAGGGGCAAAAAGGTAAAGAAAGGGGGATAAATTGGGGGGCAAATATATATAAAGAAAGACAAGAAAGAAAGGAACGGTAAAAGACAGTTAAAGTGAAATGGAATGAAAACAAATGGGTGGAGGTGGGTTAGAGCTAATCATCTGAAGTTGTTGAATTCAATGTTGAGACCGGAAGGCTGTAGCGTGTCTAACCGGAAGATGAGATGTTGTTCCTCTAGTTTGCGTCGAGCTTCACTGGAACATTGCAGCAGGCCAAGGACAGACATGTGTGCATGGTAGCGGGGTCTTATGTTAAAATGGCAAGCAACGGGAAGGTCAGGGTCCTGAATGCGCACAGACCGAAGGTGCTCAGCAAAGCGACCACCCAGTCTGCGTTTGGTTTCTCCGATATAGTGGAGACCACATTGGGAGCAGCGAATGCAATAGACCAAATTGAAAGAGGAGGAAGTGAAACAGCTGTTTTACCTGGAATGAGTGCTTTGGGCCTGGGATGTTAAGCACGGAAGAGGTAAAGGGGCAGGTATTACACCTCTGCGATTGCATGGGAAGGTGCCATGGGTAATGGGAGAGGTGTTGGGTATGGTGGAGGAGTGGACTAGATTATGTCGGAGGGAATGGTCTCTGTGGAATGCTGACGGGGAGTGAAGGGAAGATGTGTTTGGTGATGGCATCACGCTGGAGTTGGCGAAAATGGCGGAGGATTATGCTTTGCATATGGAGGCTGGTGGGATGAAATGTGAGAACGAGGGGGACTCTATCCTTGTTCTAGGTGACACTGCTAAGATGCCTGAATAATACTACCAGGATGCCAGGCTGGCAGTGCCAAGGTGCTCAAGTGCTAGAGGGAGTGCCAGGGCGCCACCCAGCCCAGTCCCCGACCACCCAAAGGTCTCTAATGGCCTGGAGGACCCCCCATGACTGGTTCACGTTTGGAAACCGATATGAAATGACACCCTGGCAAGTTCTCCCAGGCATGGCTGTTAAGTCCCGGGTGCTGGGAGAACCCGTGAACGCATATTCAAATGAGACGAGTGGATCATTCAAATTTGCAGATCTGGATCACATCACGACATTGCGTGAGATTTTTTTCCATTGAATCTTGCCCATGATTATATTTGTTTGAAATTAAGTTTTGCGTCCTCGTGATCTTTCTTCTTTAAACCAATTATTATTTTTTTTCTTTTTTATAAATTTGGAGTACCAAATTATTTTTTTCCCAATTAAGGGGCAATTTAGCATGGCCAAGCCACCTAGCCTGCACGTCTTTGGGTTGTGGGGGTGAGACCCACTCAGACACGGGGAGGATGTGCAAACTCCACAAAGACAGTGACCCAGGGCTGGGATCAAACCCGGGTCCTCAGTGCTGTAGACAGCAGTGCTAACCACTGTGCCACCGTGCTGCCCTGCCTTGTGATCTTTCAACTTCATGGACATGTACCTGCATTACAGCCTCAGCTTGCTTCAGTAAGTCAGACTTCTTGCTTCGAAGTTAAGTGGCTGTGATTTCAAACCTCACTTCAGCACTTGAAGATATAAGCGAGGCTGATACTTCAGTGAATTACTGAGGAACACCTGGGGTGCCTCCTGGTTCGGATACTTGTTTACTTGTTCAATGAGATATAAAATATACATTGCTCTTTTTTAAAGAATAGCAGTGAGTTCCTGGTGTCTTTAGCACTAATTTCACAACCAACACCACACAGATTAACCGATTATTCATCTCCATGTTTTGTTTAGGATCTTGCTACGTGCAAATAGGCATGTTTGCTTACAAAGCAGCAATTAATTGGCTATGGATCACTTTAGGATACCCTGGGGCATGTGCTATATAACTTCTTCCTTCTTCTGAAGATCTTCTAAGCAGCTTATCTGTCAGAACATTTTATTGGACAGTGGTATTCTAAAAAATAGTTAACAGGTCAAGGTATTAATTATGACAGATTTTTAAAAAGTACCTAGCTCATTGAAGTTTTTCCAACAGAAACATTGAGTTGTCAAGACATTAATTTATGGAAAATAAACCTTTAAATGATCTAAGGAGCACTGGAGCAGGCAATGGAAAATCAATGAGGGCCCGTGTTCGAAGTGAATATTCAGTGACCTCTGCTGGAAGCGCATACAAGATGAGGATGTTTTAAATTCATTTTTGCAGGATGTGGGCTTCACTGGCTAGATCAGCATTTGTTGCCCATTTCTAATTGCCCTTGAGAAGGTGGTGGTGAGCTGCCTTATTGAACCACTGCAGTCCATGTGGTGTAGGTACACCCACTATGCTATTAGGAAGGGAGTTCCAGGATTTTGTCCCAGTGACAGTGAAGGAATATCAATATATTTCCATGATGTGAAGATGCCGGTGTTGGATTGGGGTGAGCACAGTAAGGAGTCTTACAACACCAGGTTAAAGTCCAACAGGTTTGTTTCAAACACTAGCTTTCGGAGCACTGCTCCTTCCTCAGGGGATATATTAGGTGTTTAGCACAGGGCTAAATCGCTGGCTTTGAAAGCAGACCAAGGCAGGCCAGCAGCACGGTTCAATTCCCATACCAGCCTCCCTGAACAGGCGCCGGAATGTGGCGACTAGGGACTTTTCACAGTAACTTCATTTGAAGCCTACTTGTGACAATAAGCAATTTTCATTTTCATTTCATTTCCAAGTCAGGATGGTGAGTGACTTGGAGGGGAACTTCCAGGTGGTGGTGTTCCCATATATCTCCTGCCCTTGTCCTTTTAGATGGTAGTGGTCGTGGGTTTGGAAGGTGCTGTCTAAGGAGCATAGAGGAGTTCCTGCAGTGCATCTTGTAGATGGTACACACAGCTGCTACTGTGCATTGGTGGTGGAGAGTTTGAATGTTTGTGGAAGGAGGAGCAATCAAGCGGCCGGATTTGTCCTGGATGGTGTCGAGCTACATGAATGTTGTCGGAGCTGCACTCATCCATCACACTCCTGACTTGTGCCTAGTAGATGGTGGGCTGGCTTTGGGGGGGTCAGGAGGTGAGTTACACACCACAGGATTCCTAGCCTTTTACCTTTTATTGTAGCCACAGTATTAATATGGCTAGTCCATTTCAGTTTGTGGTCAATGGTTATCCCCAGGATGTTGATAGTGGGGATTCAGTGATGGTAAAGCCATTGAATGTCAAGGGGTGACGGTGATTCTCTTATTGGAAATGATCTGGGAAGGACGGTGGCACAGTGGTTAGCACTGCTGCCTCTCGGCGCTGAGGACCCGGGTTTGATCCCGGCCCCGGGTCACTGTCCATGTGGAGTTTGCACATTCTCCCTGTATCCGTACGGGTCTCACCCCACAACCCAAAACATTGCGCAGGGTAGGTGAATTGGCCACACTAAATCGGCCCTTAATTGGAAAAAAAATAATTGAGCACTCTAAACTTATATTTAAAAAAAGACACGATCATTGCCTGGCACTTGTTTGGTGCAAATGTTATTTGTCACTTGTCAATCCAAGCCTGAATATTGCCCAGGTCTTGCGGCATTTGCTCGTGGACTGCTTCAGTGTCTGTGGAGTCAGGAATGGTGCTGAACATTGTGCAATCATCAGTGAACATCCCCACATTTGACCTTATGTTGAAAAGAAGGTCATTGATGAAGCAGCTGAAGATGGTTGGGCCTAGGACACTACCCTGAGTGATGTCCCGAGACTGAGATGACTGACCTCCAACAACCGCAATGCATTTCTTGGTAAAATAACCAAATGATATAACATTTTTCCAGCGGAGCGGGCAGAGAGGGGAGCGATTTTTGGAGGGGAGAGCTGGAAGGTAAGCTGAGTTTTTGATTTTTAACTTACTTTTTTGGAGCAGGAAACTGGAAGTCGGCCGTGGGGAGACCTGGGAAGGTTGTATTCCCCAATAAATTTGAACGGTAAGGAAACCCGAGACGCTACACGTGTAGTGTCTCCCACCCTCCCTCCTTCTCTAACCTAAAAAAGTGCTGTGAGCAGGTAAGCTATTTACTTTTTTTTTCTTTTTTACTGGGAGACTAAGTAAAGGTGATGGCAGCTAGGGCAGTGGAATGTTCCTCCTGCAGAATGTTCGAGGTAAGGGAGACCACCGGTGTCTTTGCTGACTTCACCTGTGGGAAGTGCAGCCACCTCCAGCTTCTCACAGACCGTGTTAGGGAACTGGAGCTGGAGCTGGATGAACTGAGGATCATTCGGGAAGCTGAGGGGGTGATAGATAGAAGCTACAGGGGCATAGTTACACCTGAGAACAAAGGTAGCTGGGTAACAGTTAGAGGTGGGAAGAGGAGGAAGCAGTCAGTGTAGGGATCCCCTGTGGTTGTTCCTCTCAACAATAAGTATACTGCTTTGGATACTGTTGGGGGGGATTACCTAGCAGGGGTAGGCTGCAGTGACCGGGTCTCTGACACGAGGTCCGGCTCTGGGGCTCAGAAGGGAAGGGGGGAGATTAGGCGAGCACTAGTTATAGGGGACTCAATAGTTAGAGGTACAGACAGGCAGTTCTGTGGGCACAGGCGAGACTCTCGGATGGTTTGTTGCCTCCCAGGTGCCAGAGTCCATGACGTCTCGGATCGTGTTTTCAGGATCCTTAAGGGGGAGGGGGAGCAGCCAGAAATTGTGGTGCACATTGGTACCAACGACATAGGTAGGAAAAGGGGTGTGGAGGTAATAAACGAGTTTAGGGAGTTAGGCTGGAAGTTAAAAGCCAGGACAGACAGAGTTGTCATCTCTGGTTTGTTGCCGGTGCCAGGTGATAGCGAGGCTAGGAATAGGGAGAGAGTGTAGAATCATAGAATTTACAGTGTAGAAGGAGGCCATTCGGCCCATCGAGTCTGCACCGGCTCCTGGAACGAGCACCCCACCCAAGGTCAACACCTCCACCCCATCCCCATAACCCAGTAACCCCACCCAACACTAAGGGCAATTTTGGACACTAAGGACAATTTAGCATGGCCAATCCACCTAACCTGCACATCTTTGGACTGTGGGAGGAAACCGGAGCACCCGGAGGAAACCCACGCACACACGGGGAGGATGTGGAGACTCCACACAGACAGTGACCCAAGCCGGAATCGAACCCGGGACCCTGGAGCTGTGAAGCAATTGTGCTAACCACAATGCTACCGTGCTGTAGTTGAACTCGTGGCTGCAGGAATGGTGTAGGAGGGAGGGCTTCAGGTATTTGGATACTTGGAGCGCATTCTAGGGAAGGTGGGACCTGTACAAGCAGGACAGGTTGCATCTGAACCAGAGGGGCACCAATATCCTGGGAGGGAGGTTTTCTATAACTCTTCGGGATGGTTTAAACTAATTTGGCAGGGGAATGGGAACCGGATTTGTAGTCCAGCAACTAAGGTAGCCGATGTTCAGGACGTCAAAGCATGTAGTGAGGCAGTGGGGAAGTTAACACTGACAAAGGAGAGTACTTGTAGGCATGGAAATGGGTTGAAGTGTACTTCAACGCAAGAAGCATCAGGAATAAGGTGGGTGAACGTAAGGCATGGATCGGTACTTGGGACTACAATGTGGTGGCCATCACAGAAACTTGGATAGAAGAGGGGCAGAAATGGTTGTTGAAGGTTCCTGGTTATAGATGTTTCAATAAGATGAGGGATGGTGGTAAAAGAGGTGGGGGGGGGGGGGTGGCATTGTTAATTAGAGATAGTATAACAGCTGCAGAAAGGCAGTTCGAGGAAGATCTGCCTACTGAGGTTCTATGGGTTGAGGTCAGAAATAGGAAAGGAGCTGTCATCTTGTTGGGAGTTTTCTATAGGCCTCCCAATAGCAGCAGAGATGTGGAGGAACAGATTGGGAAACATGGGCAAAATTCTCCAGAAACGGCGCGATGTCCGCCGACTAGACCCCAAAACGGCGCCAATCAGACGGGCATCGCACCGCCCCAAAGGTGCGGAATGCTCCGCATCTTTGGGGGCCGAGCCCCAACCTTAAGGGGCTAGGTCGGCGCCGGACGAATTTCCGTCCTGCCAGCTGGTGGAAGAGGCCTTTGGTGCCGGGCCAGCTGGCGCGGAAATGACATCTCCGGGCGGCGCATGCGCCGGAGCGTCAGCGGCCGCTGACGGCATTCCCACGCATGCGTAGTGGAGGGAGTCTCTTCCGCCTCCGCCATGGTGGAGACCATGGCGGAGGCGGAAGGGAAAGAGTGCCCCCACTGCACAGGCCCGCCCGCGGATCGGTGGGTCCCGATCGCGGGCCAGACCACCATGGGGGCACCCCCCGGGGCCAGATCGCCCCGCGCCCCCCCCCAGGACCCTGGAGCCCGCTCGCGCCGCCTTGTCCCGCCGGTAAGGTAGGTGGTTTAATCTACGAGACTTCGGCCCATCCAGGCCGCAGAATCGCGCGGGGGGGCTCGCCAACCGGCGCGCCGCGATTCCCACCCCCGCCGCATCTCCGGTGCCGGAGACTTCGGCAACCAACGGGGGCGGGATTCACGCCAGCCCCCGGCAATTCTCCGACCCGGCGGGGGGTCGGAGAATCTCGCCCCAGATTTTGGAAAGGTGCAGAAGTCACAGGGTAGTAGTTACGGGTGACTTCAACTTCCCAAATATTGAGTGGAAACTCTTTAGATCAAATAGTTTGGATGGGGTAGTGTTTGTGCAGTGTGTCCAGGAAGCTTTTCTAACACAGTGTGTAGATTGTCCGACCAGAGGGGAGGCCATATTGGATTTAGTACTTGGTAATGAACCAGGGCAAGTGATATTAGTGGGGGAGCATTTTGGAGGTAGTGACCACAATCCTGTGACTTTCACTTAGTAATGGAGAGGGATAGGTGCGTGCAACAGGGCAAGGTTTACAATTGGTGGAAGGGTAAATACGATGCTGTCAGACAAGAACTGAAGTGCATAAGTTGGGAACATAGGCTGTCAGGGAAGGACACAATTGAAATGTGGAACTTGTTCAAGGAACAGGTGCTACGTGTCCTTGATATGTATGTCCCTGTCAGGCAGGGAAGAGATGGTCGAGTGAGGGAATCATGGTTGACAAGAGAGGTTGAATGTCTTGTTAAGAGGAAGAAGGATACTTATGTAAGGCTGAGGAAACAAGGTTCAGACAGGGCGCTGGAGGGATACAAGATAGCCAGGAGGGAACTGAAGAAAGGGATGAAAATTCTTTGGCCAGTAGGATCACGGAAAACCCCAAGGCCTTTTACACATATGTGAGAAATATGAGAATGACTAGAGCAAGGGTAGGTCCGATCAAGGACAGTTGCGGGAGATTGTGTATTGAGTCTGAAGAGATAGGAAAGATCTTGAATGAGTACTTTTCTTCAGTATTTACGAATGAGAGGGGCCATATTGTTGCAGAGGACAGTGTGAAACAGATTGGTAAGCTTGAGGAGATACCTGTTAGGAAGGAAGATGTGTTGGGCATTTTGAAAAACTTGAGGATAGACAAGTCCCCCGGGCCTGACGGGATATATCCAAGGATTCTATGGGAAGCAAGAGATGCAATTGCAGAGCCGTTGGCAATGATCTTTTCGTCCTCACTGTCAACAGGGGTGGTACCAAGGGATTGGAGAGTGGCGAATGTCGTGACCCTGTTCAAAAAAGGGAATAGGGATAACCCTGGGAATTACAGGCCAGTTAGTCTTACTTCAGTGGTAGGCAAAGTAATGGAAAGGATACTGAGGGATAGATTTCTGAGCATCTGGAAAGACACTGCTTGATTAGGGATAGTCAGCACGGATTTGTGAGGGGTAGGTCTTGCCTCACAAGTCTTATTGAATTCTTTGAGGAGGTGACCAAGCATGTGGATGAAGGTAAAGCAGTGGATGAAGTGTACATGGATTTTAGTAAGGCATTTGATAAGGTTCCTCATGGTAGGCTTATGCAGAAAGTAAGCAGGCATGGGATAGTGGGGAATTTGGCCAGTTGGATAACAAACTGGCTAACCGATAGAAGTCAGAGAGTGGTCGTGGATGGCAAATATTCAGCCTGGATCCCAGTTACCAGTGGTGTACCGCAGGGATCAGTTCTGGGTCCTCTGCTGTTTGTGATTTTCATTAATGACTTGGATGAGGGAGTTGAAGGGTGGGTCAGTAAATTTGCAGACAATACGAAGATTGGTGGAGTTGTGGATAGTGAGGAGGGCTGTTGTCGGCTGCAAAGAGACATAGATAGGATGCAGAGCTGGGCTGAGAAGTGGAAAATTGAGTTTAACCCTGAAAAGTGTGAGGTTGTCCATTTTGGAAGGACAAATATGATGCGGAATACAGGGTTAACGGTCGGGTACTTGGCAATGTGGAGGAGCAGAGAGATCTTGGGGTCTATGTTCATAGATCTTTGAAAGTTGCCACTCAAGTGGATAGAGCTGTGAAGAAGGCCTATGGTGTGCTAGCGTTCATTAACAGAGGGATTGAATTTAAGAGCCATGAGGTGATGATGCAGCTGTACAAAACCTTGGTAAGGCCACATTTGGAGTACTGTGTGCAGTTCTGGTCGCCTCATTTTAGGAAGGATGTGGAAGCTTTGGAAAAGGTGCAAAGGAGATTTACCAGGATGTTGCCTGGAATGGAGAGTAGGTCTTACGAGGAAAGGTTGAGGGTGCTAGGCCTTTTCTCATTAGAACGGAGAAGGATGAGGGGCGACTTGATAGAGATTTATAAGATGATCAGGGGAATAGATAGAGTAGACAGTCAGAGACTTTTTCCTCGGGTGGAACAAACCATTACAAGGGGACATAAATATAAGGTGAAAGGTGGAAGATATTGGAGGGATATCAGAGGTAGGTTCTTTACCCAGAGAGTAGTGGGGGCATGGAATGCACTGCCTGTGGAAGTAGTTGAGTCGGAAACATTAGGGACCTTCAAGCGGCTATTGGATAGGTACATGGATTACGGTAGAATGATGGGGTGCAGAGTGATTTGTTCTTAATCTAGGACAAAAGTTCGTCACAACATCGTGGGCTGAAGGGCCTGTTCTGTGCTGTATTTTCTATGTTCTATGTTCTAACACGTGATTAATGGACATTCAGGTGAGTTACCAGAGAGTGATTGCTGCCTGTTCCCCTTGTGAAAGGTTGTGACGGCACAGGTTTAAAGTAGTTTACAAAAGAAGTAAAAGCGTTATGAGAAAAACATTTCCATAGTGATTGGTTAAGGTCTGCTCTGTCTGAGAGTGTGGTGGAGGCAGGTTCAAATGAGGCATTCAAAAGGAAATTCGACTGTTATCTGAAGAGGGAAAATGTGCAGGGTGATGGAGAGAAGGCAGGAGAACGGAACTAAATGAATTCCTTATTCAGAAAGCTGGTGCAGGTCTGATGGGCTGTATGGTCTCTTTCTCCACTGTAACCAAGCTGTGATTGTCTAATTTCACAAGGAATTGCACAAAAGAAAGAGGACGCTTTGATTAAACACGTTTTGTAGAATGGACTAAAACTATTTTAGCACTATGTGCACATGTGTAATTTATTTCTGACTATCTGAACCATCTATTAATATGTATTAATGGACCTTGCAATCTGGTTTATGGTCTGTGAGACACTGGGTAATGGCACCAGCAGATAGTGGGAAGGTAGGGGCAGTAGAAGAGCTGTGTAGAGCAAACCTTCTTTCCCGGGATGCACTTTTGCCAAGCGGTCGGCCATTTGGACCCACACCGGCTGACCTTCGTGACCCACACCGGCTGACCTTTGTGACCCACACCGGCTGACCTTTGTGACCCACACCGGCTGACCTTTGTGACCCACACCGGCTGACCTTTGTGACCCACGCCAGATGACCTTTGTGACCTATGCCATGCCGACTGATCTTTGCGACCCACACCATGCTTGCTTACTTTTAGTGCGAAAGGGGAACCTGCAGGCAGCACGGCGATGTCGTGGTTAACATTACTGCTTCACGGTGCCACGGTCCCGGGTCACTGTCCGTGTGGAGTTTGCACATTCTCTCTGTGTCTGCGTGGGTCTCACCCCCACAACCCAAAGATGTGCAGGGTAGGTGGACTGACCATGCTAAATCATGCCTTAATTGGAAACATTTTTGAATTAATTTTAAAAAAAGAAACCTACTTGGTCCTTACCACCTCACTCCAATCAGGTTCACAGGAGGAGAGGGCAATGCACAAATCAGGTTCAGAGTTCAATCAGTTCCTTTGTGCCGTCTTCACCTTTGTGAAAACAGAAAAGTCAACCTCATATATGTAGGTCGTTGTGAAGGGCAATAACAGCAAATGCTTAATTTACTCAGCACTAGAAACTCCTGGGAGATGCTACTCCGGAATGCAGGCAGCCTCATAGACTTTCCGTGTTTTTAATGTGGTATCACAGTTCAAGTGTAGCAACATAGTTTTTAAATTTGGAGTCAGCTGTAAGTTAATAACTGACTCAGGGGTCTCAACCTCAAAAGGAACCTTTCACCCCCCACTTCTCTTTCAAAATCTGAATATTCTCCTCTCATTTGCCAGTTCACCCCTGCATATAACACACATGGGCTTGGCACCCTTATTTGCACTGGCACAATTGACAAAAATCATAACGCAATAAATCATCATTATGCAGTTTTGTTCCTGAATTAAATTTCTTCTTTGTAGGCTCTTAGCCAGAGACCCCAGCCTGGATTCTCCGACTCGGCGGTCGAAGAGTCGCCGGGGGGGGGGGGGGGGGGGGGGGGGGGGGGGGGGTGGGGTGGGGGGGGGGGGGGTGGGGGGCGCGCGAGAATCGTGCCCCGCCCCGGACGCCGGCTTCCGCGTTCACCGCGCTGTTTTTCGGGCGCCAGCGGGATTCCCGCCACGCCGGTCGGGGACCGTTGACAGCGGCCCCCCCGGCGATTCTACGGGCCCCGATGGGCTGAGTGGCCGACGAGTTCGGCCCAGTCCCGCCGGCGTGGATTACTCACCTCACACACGGCGGGACCTGGAAGGTAAGTGTGCGGGGACTGTCCTGGAGGGGTGGGTGAGGGGATCCGACCCCAGGAGAGGCCCCCACGGTGGCCTGGCCCGTGATCGGGGCCTATCGATCGGCGAGCGGGCTGGTTCTGTGGGCATGTCCGGACTCGCGCGTCCCGTTCCCTGCTGGCTGGAGCTGCGGGGACCACTCCGGTAGCAACCTAGCCCCCTAGAAAGGTGAGAATTCCTCACTTTCGGGGGGCCGTTGACGCCGGAGTCATTGGCGCCGGTTTTCCCGCTGGCGTGGGGACATGGCCCCATTTTTAGAGAATCCCGCCCCCTGGAACTTTAAACAGAGTTAACACTAGCACTGCTCTGTCCTGGACTTTCCTGCGCAGCTTTCTCCCAGCAGATTCAGATGCGAGATTCTGTCCAATAGATACACTGCCTATTTATGTCTCTGGTTGTCTCTTACTTGTAATAAAACAATTCATCTTCACAGTCCTCTTGCCTTGTTTGCTAGCAGCTAGAAAATGGAAGAAGCTCTCCTCCATGATTTTGTGAGAAATGCACGTACATAGACGGCGCTTGACATCAAGTGTACATGCAGGGTGTGTGACTGCTGTTATTTCTGGCCGGAAGACGGCACATAGCCTCATTTCTTCTCATTTAAAAGACGGCAGCAGCGGCATTCTCAATAATTGCGACCGTTGGGTGCTTCTCCCGCGATCGGGACCACCGTGGGAATGCCACAACCAATCACTCCACAGCACACCCACGGGTCGCGACCCGCACTTTGAAAATCTCTGTTGTAGAGAACCAAGCTGGAAGCTTGACTGAAGAAACTGGATTGCTTGCAATAAATGTCCTGTGTTGCGGAGGACAGTAAAAGCGGAATGAGGCCAAAACTCAAGTGGAATTTATGTAAAAGAATATTTAACATGATAACAAAATGGGGTAAATCAGGAATAATCCACCTATTTAAATTAGTTGAACTGTTTAAAAAACTTCTATTTGTGATAGGTAACAAAATGTAAGGAGGAAAACTAATAATAATATTTATTATTTTACATAGATTTACATAGAATCTATGTAAAATAATAAATATTATTGTCACAAGTAGGCTTACATTAACACTGCAATGAAGTTACTGTGAAAATCCCCTAGTTGCCACACTACGGCACCTGATTGGGTACACTGCATTTCAATCAAACTTTGATGACTTAACAGTTTGCCTGACCTCTAAGAGCATCAGCACCATTGAAGCAGCAACTAACAATCAAACACTGGGAGAATTCAGAATGTCCAATTCACCTAACAAGCATGTATTTTGGGACTTGTGGGAGGAAACCGGAGCACCTGGAGGAAACTCACGCAGACACGGGGAGAACATGCAGACTCCTCACTGACAGTGACCCAAGCCAGGAATCGAACCTGGGGCCCGGGGTGAAGCAACAGTGCTAACCACAGGGCAGCACAGTGGTGCAGTTGTTAGCACTGCTGCCTCATGGCACCGAGATCCCAGGTTCGATCCCGGCTCTGGGTCACTGGCCATGTGGAGTTTGCACATTCTCCCTGTGTCTGCGTGGGTCTCGCCCCCACAACCCAAAGATGTGCAGGGTAGGCGGATTGGCCACGCTTAACTGGCCCTTAGTTGGAAAAAATGAATTGGGTCCTCTAAATTTATTTTTTAAAATACAGTGCTAACCACTGTGCTCCCGTGAGCAAAAATTGAAGAAAAGTAAAGTAAAAACTAGAGTAAAAATCAACATCACAACAGGTACTTTAGAGCGGCAACTTTGCAACAATAAGCAAAAATTAACAGCAGAGATTCAATAAAGCAATGACAACGTAAACAATTCAGGAACCAAAACACGGGATCTTCAGCATCATTATGGAGAAGAATTGAGCAAAAGGGAACATTTACGAGCCAGACACTCCTGGTAATGGCAAGAGAAATTAGGACCCTAAATATTCACCAAGAAAGACCTACAGCTTGATCTTCACAGCATGGTGGCACAGTGGTTAGCACTGCTGCCTCACAGCGCCAGGGACCCGGGTTCAATACCAACATCGGGTGACTGTGTGGAGTTTGCACTATCTACCCGTGTCTGCATGGGTTTCCTCCGGGTGCTCCGGTTTCCTCCCACAGTCCAAAGATGTGCAAGTTAGGTGGGTTGGTCTTGATAAATTGCCCCTTAGTGTCTGAAGGTTAGGTGGGGTTACAGGGATAAGTAGCAGGCAAGTAGACCTGGGTAGGGTGCTCTTTTGGAGGATTGTGCAGACCCGATGGGCTGAATGGCCTCTTCAGCACTGTAGGGATTCTATGATTCAGAAGGACAAAAGGGAATGAGAATTTTGGGACAAACAAGAGGACATCATCCTGTGGGAGGATAGAAATGAAAAGAAGGGTTTCCAGTGATGGAGATGTGCTGAGAAGTCGCACATCAGGTGGCTCTCCTCCCACAAACTTGAAAATAAGCTCTTTTCACCTGGAAAAAAACGCTAATTCAATGAAAAAACATCCCCACACATCTACCAGCAACAATACGAAGGGAAAATGCCAAACAACAGCCACTCCAGAGGCCATGCGGAAACCAGGAGCGGAAAAAGCCTGGAGAAACAAACGGCCGAGCAGGCCTGCCACACGAGAAGCCCCCCCCCACGACAGGGGATGGGTGGAGGATGTTTCTCTCAAGGGAACTGAGAGAACACAGGGAAGAAAACCGACATTCAAGCTGCGGTCAGGGTTGCAGTTGCGGGAGCTCTGCCGACCATGCAGGTGGCCCTAGACATGGTGAAGAGGCGACTGGAAGTGCAGGAAAACACCATTAAATAGCTGGAGAAAGCTGCAACTGACCAGGATGACCAGATTGCCGCTCTAGAAAACGAAGTGACAAGGCTGGTCGTGACACAGGGCAGCCTGAAGGGGAAAATCGATGACCAGGAAAATCGATCGAGGTGCCAAAACATACGGATAGTGGGCCTGCCGGAGGGTATTGAAGGCAGGAACCCCACAGACTATGTGGCCCAAATGCTGGGCAACTTGGAACCTGGTGGGAAGGGATAGCTTCCCTAACCCACCAGAAATAGACAGAGCGCACAGGTTGCTTTGCCCAAAGCCCAGAGCCTGGGAACAGACGAGGGCAATAATCACCAAAATGCACCGGTACCAGGACCGGGAACGAATCTTGCGCAGGGTGTGACAAACTAAGAACTGTAACTGGGAAGGTCACCGGATACGGATACATCAGGACATTGTGGCTGACCTGGCCAAGCATGGGCAGAATCCAATAGGGCTCAGGCCACGCTGTACAAAAGCTCTAAAGTTCGGGGTGCTGTACCTAGCCAAGCTCTGGGTCACATTCCAAGGCAGGGAGCGCTTTTTCACAGCCCATGCGGACACAGACAAGTTTGTCCTGGAGAATGAACTTGAGAAACGGCAGCAGACACAGTGATGAAGTGTCCTTCAGAAGAAACTTTTACCTTTTGAGTTGCTCACTGTGAACCAACATGCTGACACTTTGCGCGGGATTACACTGCCTCGAGGGAGGAAAGAAAGGAAGGAAGGAGCAAGGGCAGCAAAGCGCAGGAAAAGGTGAGGGGAAGGGCAGAAAGGGAGCTCAGGGAATGGGCGGTAGGAGGACACACAACTAAGCCTGGGAGAAGGGCCATCACACTAGCGAGGAAGCTAGCACTGGGAAGCATGAGCAAGAGTAGGGCCACGGCACATCTCCCGCAAGGGGGAAAGCACCTAGCAAGGGGGGGGCAGACATCGGTAACAGAGGGATGACTAGGGGAAAAGACAGAGGGAAGGGAGAATGGGGGTGGGGGGGGGGGGGGGCGGTGGGGGGAGCTATGGGGGGGGGGGGAGAGAAAACACCACAAGAGAAAGGGCATTATGCTGGCTACAGCAGGTCAGACGTGGCGACATTAAACAAAATGGGACTTAATGGCCCAGTGAAAAGATCCAGAATCTTCGACCACCTCAAACAAGCCGACATCGTCTTCCTCCAAGAGGCACACCTGAGGCAGAAGGACCGACTGCGGGTAAGGAAGGGCTGGGTGGGACAGGCCAAGGGCCAGCGGAGTAGCCATACTGTTAAACAAGAGGGCAGACTTGTAAAAGTCTGCCGGGAAACCATCTTGTCCTGGTGCCTTCCTCACCTGCATGGGGCTGATACATGGAGAGTATCAGCGAGGGAAATAGCACAGATCAGGGACAGTAAGGGCAAACTAGTAGTGGTGCTGGAAAGGATCAACAATTCATTTGAGACATTCTACCAGGGGCTGTACACCTCTGAGCCCCCAGCAGGGTACTTGTGGATGAAGCAGTTCCTCGATGGACTAGAAGTACTGCTGGAACTGAGAGAATTCATGGAGAGTATCAGCTCCATGCAGGTGAGGAAGGCGCCAGGACTGGACGGTTTCCCGGGGGTGTGTGGGGGTGTGTGTGGGGGGGGGGGGGGGGGGGGGGGGGTGGAGGGGGGGAAGAACGCAAGGATCCCTAAAAGGGTACTGTAGAGAGCGAGAACCACAAGGGCCCTGGCCCTCCCAAACCTGCAATTTTACCACTGGGTGATGTGGTGTTGCTGAATTCAGAATGGTTGGTGTAGTGTTCACACAGACCACAAAATAGCTTGAACTTGATCAAAGCTATAAATTTATTAACACTACTAACTTGGATTCGACACATACTTCTAAATAACATACAGTTGATTATTAACATAGAAACCACACTCATCTACAACTAATCTTTATACTGTTATAAACTATGATCTGCTCTTACTCCCACTATATACTTCTGTCTGTCTCTCGCTAACTCTACTCTCTCACACAAGGCTTAGCATCAATACCTTATATACTTGTAGCTGTAGCTCCCTCTCGTGGCTACTCGAGACATTTCCTTAACCCTTGCAGTTCTTACAGTTATGATAATGCCACAGGTGGCAACCGCGGAGCGGGTAAAGGGGTGGATAAAAGAGCCAGAAGCCGAATGGGTGCTTATGGATGAGGACTCCTGCAGAGGGTCTTCCCTCCGGGCCCTAGCCACGGCAGCACTCCCATCCCCCCTGAATAAATACTCAACGAGCCCAGTGGTGATAGCAACACTCCAGTCGTGGAACCAGCTGCGACAGCACTTCGGGCTAACTGAGATGTCTGATAAATCCCCCATCTGCAACAACCACAGGTTCATGCCAGCGACCATGGACGCCTCCTTCAAAAGGTGAGACAGGACGGGGGGCGGGGGGGTGGGGGGGGGGGGGGGGGGGAGACGCTGACAGTTAGGGACTTCTACACTGACAACAGATTGACAACGCCCGAGGAACTAACAGACAAGTTCCAGCTGATGGGGGGGGAGGGAAACAAACTAAGATACATGCAGGTTAAAAACATCTTACGTGGGGGCAGCGCAGTGGCACAGTTAGCATTGATGCTTCACGGCGCCAAGGTCCCAGGTTCGATCCCAGCTCTGGGTCACTCTCTGTGTGTAATTTGCACATCCTCCCTGTGTTTGCATGGGTTGGGCCCCCACAACCCAAAGATGTGCAGGGTAGGTGGATTGGCCACGCTAAATTGCCCCTTAATTGGAAAAAATGAATTGGGCACTTTAAACTTAAAAAAACCCCCAAAAAACATCTTACGCAGGGAAATGAGGACATCATAGAATTTACAGTGCAGAAGGAGGCCATTCGGCCCATCGAGTCTGCACCGGCCCTTGGAAAGAGCACCTCACTTAAGCCCACATCTCCACCCTATCCCTGTAACCCAGTAACCCCACTTAACCTTTTTGGACACTAAGGGCAATTTTATCATGGCCAATCCACCCAACCTGCACATCTTTGGACTGAGAGGGGAAACCGGAGCACCCGCAGGAAACCCACGCACACACGGGGAGGATGTGCAGACTCCGCACAGACAGTGACCCAAGCCGGAATCAAACCTGGGACCCTGGAGCTGTGGAGCAACTGTGCTAACCACTGTGCTACCATGCTACATACTCACGACCAGCACAACAATCGCTGCTAGAGGACCTACTGGACATGGACATCCTAGGGAAGGGTGGCGACATGTATGGGCGACTCCTGAGAAAGGCTAACACACAACTGGACAAGACAAGAGAAAAGTGGGAGGAGGACTTGGGGTTTGGTATAGGGTGGGGAGCTGGAGTGAAGCACTGCACAGGGTCACATCCACCTCCACGTGCGCCAGGCTAAGCCTAATGCGGCTGAAAGTGGTATACACTGCGCACTTAACTAGAACCTGAATGAGCAGAGTAGGTGGAGGACAAGTGCCAAGGAGGCCCGGCCAACCATGCCCACATGTTCTGGTCTTGCCCCCGGACTTGTGTTTCGGGCAGCCTTCTTTGAGGCAATGTCCAAGGTTGTGAGGGTGGAGCCGTGCCCGAGAGTACTAGTCTTCAAGGTATCAGAACAGCCAGATCTCTTCATGGGGAGGAGGGCCGACGCCCTTGCCTTTGCCTCCCTAATCGCCCGCTGGAGAATCCTGCTCAGTTGGCGGTCAGCAGCACCACCCAAATCTGCAGACTGATTGTCCGACCTATCGGAATTTCTCCAGATGGAGAAAATTAAATTCGCCATCCAGGGTCCAGAAGAGGGTTTCCACAAAACATTCACTCGGTTGTTCCAAGACCTGTTTGTAGCCAACAGCCAATAAGCCCGCGGAAGGGAGAGGGAAGCCACGGATAACAATGAGCGGGGTGGGGGGAGAGGGGAATAAGGAGGCATGCCCAGCAAATAACAAAATACACGGCATTACGGCAACCCAACTGGAACACGACATAAAGGCAGACGAGGGTAGACGGCCAGAAGTGGATGAGGATCAGGAAGAAGGAGGGGAGCAGGGGACCCAACCAGAATCAAACGTCTACTGGCAAATGACAAACAAGAAGCTGTAACTATTGTAAATAACGTATGATAACCGATGTAAAAAACAGAAGTTGACCAATGTATATTTATTTCTCTTTATTTTTCTTTTGTTTTCAATGTATGTCCACGCTTACCTTTGTTCTGTATATTACAAACAATCCGTAATAAAAACATTTAAAAAAAGAAATCGAAGGGCGGCACGTGGCGCAGTGGTTAGCATTGGGACTGCGGCGCTGAGGACCCGGGTTCAAATCCCGGCCCTGGGTCACTGTCCGTGTGGAGTTTGCACATTCTCCCCATGTCTGCGTGGGTTTCACCCCCAAAGCCACACTAAATTGGCCCTTGAGTGGAAAAAAAAGTAATTGAATATTCTAAGTTTATTTTAAAAATCTACATTCTTCAGTTCCTGCCTAATAATTTTGTAATTAGCCTTCCCTGATTTAGAAGCTTCACCTGAGGACTACTTATCTTTATCCATCAGTATCTTAAAGCTTACTGAATTGTGGTCACTGTTCCCAAACTGCTCCCCTACTCAACCGTCGACCACCTGGCTGGGTTCATTCCCCAATACCAGATCCAGTACGGTCCCCTCCCTAGTTGGACTATCTACATACTGTTTCAAGAAGCCTTTCTGGATGTTCCTTACAAACTCTGCCTCAGCCATTCCCCCAGCACTAAGTGAGTCCCAGTCAATATAGGGGAAACTAAAATCGCCCATCACAACAACCCTGTTACTTTTAAACCTTGACAAAATCTGCCTACCTATTTATTCCTTGATCTCCTGCTGGCTGTTAGGAGGCCTATAGTAAACCCCCAACATTGTGACTACACCCTTCCTAGTATTGAGCCCTACCCATACCTCACGGTATGAGCCCTCTGAGGTGTCCTCCTGCAGTACAGATGTGATATTCTCCTTAACCAGTAGTGCGACTCCCCCACCCTTTTTATATCCCTCTCTATCCCATCTGAAACTGTACTCTGGAACGTTAAGCTGCCAATCCTGTCCTTCCCTTAACCAAGTCTCTGGAACGGCAACAACTTCATAGTTCCAAGTATTAATTCAAGCTCTAAGTTCATCTGTCTTACCTGTTACACTTCTCACATTGGAACAATTGCACTTCAGTCCACCAGACCCTCTTTGATCAGCAAGCACACCCTGCCTGCTCTTCCTCTGAGTCTTACTAGCCCTACACTCTAGTTCCCCTTCAGTTAATTATCCTTTGCTATGGTTCCCACCCCCCTGCCAAACTAGTTTAAATCCTCCCATGTAACACTAACAAACCTCACGCCAGGATATTTATGCCTCTACAGTTTAGAAGCAACTCGTCCTTCTTATTCACGTCCCACCTGCCCTGGAAAAGCTTCCGATGGTCCAGAAATCTGAAACCCTCCCTCCTAAACCAGCTGTTTAGTCACCTATTGAGCTGTACTATTTTCCTATTTCTAGCCTCACTGGCACATGGCACAGGGAGTAATCCTGAGATTACAACTGTAGAGGTCCTGCTTTTTAACTTTCTACCTAACTCCCTAAACTGCTGCTGCAGGACCTTGTCACTCTTCCTACCTATGTCAATATGTTCCACGACCTCTGGCTGTTCATCCTCTCCCTTTAGAATGCTTTCTGCTTGTTCAGAGACATCCTGGATCTGGCACCAGGGAGGCAACATATTATCCTGGAGACTCTTTCACATGCATAGAAGCACCTATCCATACCCTACCTTGGAGTCCCCTATAACTATTACTCTAGTGCTCTTTGTCCCTCCCTGCGTAACAACAGAGCCAGCTCTGGTGCCACTGCTCTGGCTGCTGCTGCTGTTATCCCCTGATAGGCCAGCCCCCAACAGTATCCAAAACAGTATACTTGCAAGAGAGGGGGACGACCACAGGGGATTCCTGCACTGACTGCCTGTCCCTTCTAGCGGTCACCTATCTATCTGCCTGCATCTTGGGTGTCACCACTTCACTAAAACGCCTGTCTATCACACTTTCCGCCACCTTCATGCTCCTAAGTGCATCCAACGGCTGCTCCAATCTATCCATGTGGTCTATGAGGAGCTGCAATTGGGTGCACTTCCAGCAGATGTAGTTGTCCGAGACGCTGGAAGCGTCACGGATATCCCACATCTCACAAGTGCAGCACCTAACCCCACTCACCGACACCAATTAAATTATTTAAAAATGTATTAAACTCTTACCTTCACTTATCACTGCAGGTACCCGAGGTAGGTCTTTACATCACTCATCTTCCTAGGATGCTCTCTGGATCTCTCCCTGCAGATTAACAGTTACAAAGCGAGAAGAAAGAAAACAAAACAAAAAGAGAAAAAGGACCTCCTCCCACTCTGCACTGAATTACCACACTGCTCCAAATTACCAAGTTTCAATCCCACTCTGGCTGCCTCACTCAGGCTGTCTCCCACGTCATGTGCGCAAAGCTTATTGAGAGTGCGCTAATGCCTATCACTTATATGGAGCTCAGCTGGGCTGAGATGACACACACCAGTTAGGCTTCAAACAGATGTGTAACTGGGTCCTGTGTGAATACTGCTGTTATGCTGAATAAATGTCTTTCTTATAAAGGGAGAAGGGGGTGAAGGAAGGATTAGGGGGCGTTGAAGAGAGGGGTGTGAAGGGAGGGTTGGGGGTTTGAAGGGAGGGTGGTGGAGGGAGGGCTGGGGATCACATGGAGAGTTAGGGGGTGGATACTCTCGTGGGGCTGGAAAGATCTCGGCGGAGGGGGGGTGGGTGTCTACTCACTCATGCTGCCCGGTGTAGATCGTTGATCGTTTTCCAGCACTTGATGCCAGTCCTCCTGGTCACACTCCCAGTGCTCACACCTGCCGCCACATTGTCCCAGGCAGCACTGGCTGCCCTGTGGCTGACCCTCCGGGACATCTCGCCTGGCCTCCACTGCATCTATGAGCCTCCCCAGATCTGCATCCCCGAATCTTGGGGCCGATCGCCTGGGCGAGCTGGCTGAGGATGGCTGAGCAAGTGCCGTGCGACCTTGTTAGTGGGGGGGCGGGGGGGTGGGGGGGGGGGGGTTGGCCAGCGCGGTGCCGGCGAATCGGCTGGCGAACCTTCATTTGCAGCGAGAAGCCCGTGGGGCCTCGTTCAGTGGACCAATTAACATTGAATAGCATTGCCTGCCCTGCTGGGCCGAGCGCCGGGAAGCTCACAGCAATTCCCACTCCCTACCACACTTGGGAAATCTTTCCAGAGAATTGCGGCCAACATTTCGAGTCTGGATGACTCTTTGTCAAAGCCGCTTGAAACGTTAGCTCCCTTTTCTCTTCACAGGTGATGTTGGACCTGCTGAGATTATCCAGTAGTTTCTGTTTTTGTTTCAGATTCCAGCAACAGCAGAAATTTGCTTTTATATTATTCTAGTAGATCATGATGAAAGCTATAGGTTTCAGGATGACAAACAGGATGATGAAATGAGCAGAAACATGACAGATGGAATTTATTGCAGTGAGTGTGAAGTGATGTACTCTGGGAGGACTAAAATAGAAAGATAGTACTCTATAAATGTCACGATCCTGAAAAGTGTAGATGAGTAGAAAGACATGTGTACTCTACACACAAATCCTTAAAGTTAGCAGGGCAAGTTGATAAAGTAGTTAAACTGCAGATGGGTTACTTAAGTTTATAAGTAAAGGAATAGAATATTAAAGTAAAGCGATCATGCTGGAATTTTATTTCATAAACTCATTAGGCCTGAGCTGGAATATTGTGAACAATTCCAGACACCACCTTTCAGGAGGTTTGGCTTAATTAAGGAAAGCCAACATGGATTTGTTCAGGGCAAATTGTGTTTAACAAACTTGCTTAAGTTTTTTGATGAGGTGATGTAGTTGATACGGTGCATATGGACTTCCAAAAGGCACTTGATAAAGTGCCACACTAGAGGCTTATGAGCAAAGTTAAAAATCATGGAACAGAATCGACAGTGGCAGCATGGACATGAAGTTTCCTCAGCAACTGGAAACAGGAGCGAAATTCTCCATCCCGCCCCGCCACATTTCTGCCCCGACCCGCCGGCGGGATGCTCCGTTACACCGGCCGGTCAATGGGGTTTCCCATTGTGGGGCAGCCCCATGCCGTCGGGAAACCCCCGGGCGCCGGCAAAACGGAGACTCCCGCCGGCGGAGAATGACGCCCCAGATTAGTGGTGAAAGTTTGTTTTTCCGACAGGAGGACAAAATGTAGTGGGATTTCCCAGAGTTGGAGTGAGGACCACTACTTTTCTTGATCTGTATTAAAGAATTAGTGCGAGGGAACAAGGCACAGTTTCAAAATCTGCAGATGATACAAAACTTGGAAGTATTGAGAAATATGATGAGGGCAGTGATAAAGTTCAAGAGGACATAAAATAGGCTGTGGAATGGGTGAACACATGATGGGTGCGATTCTCCAGAAGGATTTCTAAGTGTAGTCGCAAGCAGGACCTGCCGGGAGCTTCCCAGCTCTTGGTCCAGCGAGGCCAACAACACTATTCAATGTTAATTGGTTCACCTAACAATGCCCCACAGGCTTCGCTCTTCAAAAAATGGCTCCCTTCACCCCCCTCTCTCTTCAATCTCCCAAACCTTCCTTCATACCTCCCCTCTCATCACTGTGAACCACACGTGTGGCTAACGATGCCCTCTCTGCGTCTCCTCAGGAAACGCTCTCCCACAATTGTCAGGAGAGGGGCCAGACTGGCGGAAGCGTGCTGGACTTAAGAACACTCACTACCTTTGAGGAATGGGCCCTGGAGATGACGGGGTGGCCGAGGACAGAGCGGTCACCAACCCATCCCTCTCATTGACCAAATGTCGATTCTCCCTCAGGTCCTCCAGCTGACGGTGCTGGCCCATCCCAGGTGGCCCGCTCCCCAGTCTCCCATGAGAACATCTCAGAGGAGAGCTCCGAGGATCCCCACCCTCCACCAGCGTAGATACACCACCTCGGTGGGAAATGTTAATGGACAGGCTTCTGGGGCACAGTCTGGTGAGCACCACACAGCTGCAGATGCACATCAGGTGGAGGCAGGAAATCCCAGGTGAGACGGCTGTTGGAGGTCTGCTGGATCCCAGGACCCAGCTGGTCCCAGCGTGATGCTGAGCCTTAGGTAGAGAGTACCCTGAGCTGATGGAGACGTTAGAATGCGGCCGGGACATTCAGAGGGAGATGACAGCGACACTCCAGCTGATCCACAGCCGCTTACAGGAGTCCCAGAGGCTACAGACGCAGGAGATGTCGCCGGCAATGCGAGGCAGCATGGCCAAAACTGCTAGGGTGGCGTACACGGTGAAGAGCCTGGTGCACAATATCAACACCATTAGTGAGGGTGTCCAAGGGGTCACGCAATCGGTGACGGCCATGGCTGAGGGTCTCGCTGGGGGATGTGACCCCAGCTGACCAGTCTGACCTTGATGAGATTCTGCGGGACATGTCCCGCTCTCAGATGGGAATGGCTGAAGTTCTGCAGAGCTTGCCCCAGTCACAGATGGGCATTGCCGAGGCACTGCAGAGTGTGTCCCAACCACTGAGGAGCATCGCCGAGGGCGTTGACGCGAGGATCATGAGGATCGGCCAGGACTGGCAGAACCAGATGACGCAGGGGCAGCCGGGACTTGAACCAGCTGCCCTTCTGTCCCGAGGTGAACCCCAGGCCCTATGGGCACTGATCGGGGGGAGGGGACATTGGGTGCCAACCCGGACCCATCCCACTGAGTGGGGATGGTGGCCACCAGCTCCCCTGAGTTCCACCCCTCGATGAGGCTGCGTCTCGGGGTCAGCTCACGGGACAGGACAGCGCGGCTGTGCATTTTGCCGTCGACAAGTGCGCCAGGGCCTTCCAGCCCCAGGGGATGCCCATCAGGGGCATCAAAGGTCACGGGACGAGGTAAGCAGCTGTCTGCCTCCCCTTCTGATGTGTATCCTGGGGACACACTTAGATGCAGTGGTCGAGCAAGGAAGGCAAAGTACACTGAGGATCACTGAGGGCACAGGGGAAGGAGAGAGAGGGCGGGGGGGGTTTGAGTGGGGGCGGGGGGTAAGGGCATTTTGGCGAGGGTGGGGTGGCACCATCGGCAGAGTGGGGAATTGTATGACACATTAAAATCCCTACAACCAGTATGACGCCTCTGTCACTTTCTTCCGTAACACGACCGACCTCCGAACTCTTGGCCCATCTATCCAGGAATCCATTACCCCCAGCACACCGCATGCAGTGGGTGGGAGCGAGCACTCAGCAGGCAGGCAGGGGTCAGACTATGGCATATATTGAGGAGCAGCGGCGCTCAGCTCTCTGCGGGTTATCATCACCCACCTGCCGAGCACCCTGGAGTGATGTGACACAGACCCTGGGAGGGTGAAGGTGGGTAAGGGATTGACGACGGACCAGGCAATACCCTATGTCAATCAGGCGAGTATCAGGATCACTCTGGTCCTCCAGGCTTGCCGGACCTTCGCCGCTGCTGCCTGTCCTCCAGCACCTGACGATCTGGTGGCGCCTCATCATCCTCGTCCTGCTCCTCATCCTCGGAGGTGGCCATATGTTCCTCATCACCAACCTCCAGCTCGGCCCTCCGCGGCTGTGCCAGGTTGTGGAGGACACAGCAAACAACCACAAAGCGTGCGATCCTCTGGGTGGTGTGCTGCAGGGCACCACCGGAACAGTCAAAGCATCAGAACCGCAACTTGAGGAGTCCGGTGCACTGTTCAATGACGGCCACATGGACCTCGTTGTACTGGGTCTCCGTTTCGGTCTCCAGCCTCCGTACTGGTACCATTAGCCAGGTCCTCAGCGGGTAACCCTTATCCGCAAAGAGCCAGCCACCACTCTGTGGTGGTCCTCAAAGAGGCCGGGGATGACCGACTGCCCAGGAGGTAGGTGTTGTGCATACTCCCCGGGAAGTGTGCACACACGTGCTTGATCTTCATGTGATGGTCGCATATCAGCTGTATTTTCAGGGACTGGAACCCCTTCCTGCTAATGTAGGGCACTCTAAGATGGCCTGGAGAGCGCAGGGCAACATGCATGCCATCCACTAACCCCCGGACCTGCGGCATCCTGGCGATGGTGGGAAATCCTGCTGCCCGGGCATCCTGTTGGGCTTGGCCCATGTCAAAGTAATTTTCCACCCAGTCAAACAGGGCATCTGTTACCCGTCAGATGCACCTATGGGGTGGGCTGTGGCCTGGGAGATGCCACACGGGTCCCCGCTCGAGCCCTGGAAAGATGCTGAGGCGCAAAAGTTCAGGGCTGCGGTGACCTTGATGGCCAATGGGAGCAGGTGTCTTCCTCCTCCATGTGGTGCCAGGTCCGCGAGGACATGGCACCGGTTCTGTGCCTTCTCCTTGTTGAGGCTGAACCTCCTGCGGCATATGTTATCCGTCATCTGTTTGAATGACCAGCGACGCCTGTACACCCTGGGCCGTTGCGTACCTCACCCTCTGGGTCCCTCGGCCTGATGGGCGGCTGGGTCCTCAGGGTGTGTGGCGGGGTCTGGCACATGGGCCTCTTCCTCTAGCATCTGCAGGCGCTGCTGCCGCTGTCTCTGGCATCTAGCCACCCAGCTTAGCAGCAACGCCATTAGGGCAAGTTCTGCAGGTCCAAAATCCCATCCATAGCATTTAATACTTGTAAGGAATTGGGAGAGGGTGCTCGACTGACAAACAGTGTTGGCTCTCACCCCAGGACCCTCCATTCCCCATTCATCCCCCCCTCTCCCCCACTTATAAGGCCCTGCCCACGCACACCCGCCGGGCCCCCCTCAATGGACCCCAAACCCTGTACTCCAGCCACCTGCTCATAACGTCACCAGGCTTGGGCACAGGTCCCCTCCCTGTTGCACTCACCCACCTTCTGGCCATGAACATGTGTCCCATCGCCCGGGAGTTTGGATGTTGGCTGCTGCGTGTGTGGTGTTGCCTCCCGCGGTGTTCAGGCACAATGTCCTGGCATCAAGGTTTGATTGGGTTGCTAGGCAAGGATTCGCACATGTGAATCCAATTGGGTTGTGTGAAGTGTTCACTTAACCTTGGCTGAGCTTAATAAACTGCAGTCACCAGGTTTGTGAAATTAAAACAAAAATAACCTTTTTATTATTTAACAGTAATATAATTACACTTACAAAAATGTAACTGACTACCAAATATCCCTTTCCCAACCCCCCCTTTCTAACTATCCCACTCTCTACACACACATGGACAAACAACACAAAGAGAAAAGGGTGGTTAATAGGTAAAGAAAGGCTTCCGGGTGCGGCGATGACCAGCTGAGTCGCACGTTTCGGCAGCTCCCTGTGAAACGGACTTTTGGGCTCTTGATAGGAGCCCCAACGGCAATTTTAACGGCTGAAAACACCGTGCGGTAAACCAGAAGGGTGTTCCCCCTGGACACGGATGGAAAAAGGAGAGGAAAGTGGCCGGATTGCAGCGGATCCTTTGGAGCAGCGGCAAGGAAGGCAAGCAGAAACCAAGATGGCGTCGGAAGGTGGCAGTTTCATATGGGGCCCTGAACAACAAGAGTTTTTGAAACGCTGCGTGGAGGAGATAAAAAAGGAAATGAAGAAAGAGTTGTTGGCCCCGATATTACAGGCGATTGAAGGGCTGAAAGAGGAACAAAAGACCCAGGAGCAGGAGCTTCGGGTCGTGAAGGCGAAAGCAGCAGGGAATGAAAACGATATACAGGGCCTGGTGGTGAAGTCGGAGATACAGGAGGCACACCAGAAACGATCTGTGGAGAGGTTGGAGGCACTGGAAAATAACGCAAGGAGGAACAACTTGAGGATTCTTGGCCTTCCTGAAGGTGTGGAGGGGGCGGACGTCGGGGCATATGTGAGCACGATGCTGCACTCGTTAATGGGAGTGGAGGCCCCGACGGGTCCGCTGGAGGTGGAGGGAGCATACCGAGTTATGGTGCGAGGATCGAGAGCAGGAGAAGCTCCCAGAGCCATAGTGGTGAGATTTCTCCGTTTTAAGGATAGAGAAATGGTCCTTAGATGGGCGAAGAAAACTCGGTGTAGTAAATGGGAGAACGCGGTGATCCGCGTCTATCAAGATTGGAGTGCGGAGGTGGCGAGAAGGAGGGCGAGCTTTAATCGGGCCAAAGCGGTACTTCACAAAAAAAAGATAAAGTTTGGAATGCTGCAACCGGCAAGACTGTGGGTCACATATCAAGGGAGGCACCACTACTTTGAGACGGCGGATGAAGCGTGGACTTTTATTGTAGAAGAAAAATTGGAATGATTGGACTACGAAAATGAACGTTTGGACAAAGTGGTGGGACGAGTGGGGGGGGGGGGGGGCAAAGAGGGATTGTATGATTAATCCTGCGGTATGGTAACTTTTCTTTCTCCCACAGGTGGTGATGGGGGGAGGTGGGGAGGGAGAGGAGATGGGGCGTTGGCCGTGGGAGGCGGGGCCGAGGGAGAGGCGCGGGCTTGGTTCCCGCGCTATGATAATTATGGCGGGAATAGAGAAGCAGGAAGGAGGGGGCGCCGCACGGGGCGAGCCGTGATCACGGGGGGAAGCCGAGGTCAGCCAGAGTTTGCTGACTTCTGGGAGCAACATGGGGGGAGTAATTACGCTAGCGGGGGGTCTAGCGGGGGGGGGGGGGGGGAGGGGGGAATTACTGGGTTGCTGCTGCTGGGGAAAGGGGGGAGTGGGTACGGGAAAGGATGGGCGGGGGGGCACCGTCTGGGAGAAATACAGCTGCGTGGGAACTGGGCGAGAAGCTGGAAAAAGATGATGGCTAACCGGCAAGGGGGGGGGGTGGGAAGCCCCCCAACTCGGCTGATCACGTGGAACGTGAGGGGGCTTAACGGGCCGATAAAGAGGGCACGAGTACTCGCACACCTTAAGAAACTTAAAGCAGATGTGGTCATGTTACAGGAAACGCACCTGAAACTGATAGATCAGGTTAGGTTGCGCAAAGGATGGGTAGGGCAGGTGTTCCATTCGGGGCTGGATGCGAAAAACAGGGGGGTGGCTATATTAGTGGGGAAGCGGGTAATGTTCGAGGCAAAGACTATAGTGGCGGATAACGGGGGCAGATACGTGATGGTGAGTGGCAAATTACAGGGAGAGATGGTGGTGTTGGTAAACGTGTATGCCCCGAATTGGGACGATGCCAATTTTATGAGGCGAATGCTAGGACGCATCCCAGACCTAGAGACCGGAAAGCTGATAATGGGGGGAGACTTTAACACGGTGTTGGAACCAAGGCTGGATAGGTCGAAGTCCAGGACTGGTAGGAGGCCGGCAGCAGCCAAGGTGCTTAAGGATTTTATGGAGCAGATGGGAGGGGTGGACCCGTGGAGATTCAGTAGACCTAGGAGTAAGGAGTTCTCGTTTTTCTCCTATGTCCATAAAGTCTATTCACGCATAGACTTTTTTGTGTTGGGTAGGGCATTGATCCCGAGGGTGAGGGGAACGGAATATACGGCTATAGCCATTTTGGATCATGCCCCACACTGGGTAGACTTGGAGATAGGGGAGGAAACAAGAGGGCGTCCACCCTGGAGAATGGACATGGGACTAATGGCGGATGAGGGTGTGTGCTTAAGGGTGAGGGGATGCATTGAAAAGTACTTGGAACTCAATGACAATGGGGAGGTTCAGGTGGGAGTGGTCTGGGAGGCGTTGAAGGCGGTGGTTAGGGGGGAGCTGATATCAATAAGGACACATAAAGGGAAGCAGGAGAGCAAGGAACGGGAGCGGTTGTTGCAAGAACTTTTGAGGGTGGACAGACAGTATGCGGAAGCACCGGAGGAGGGACTGTATAGGGAAAGGCAAAGGCTGCATGTGGAATTTGACTTGCTGACCACAGGCACTGCAGAGGCACAATGGAGGAAGGCGTAGGGTGTACAGTATGAATATGGAGAGAAGGCGAGCAGATTGCTGGCACACCAATTGAGGAAAAGGGGAGCAGCGAGGGAAATAGGGGGGGTGAGAGACGAAGATGGAGAGACGGAGCGGGGAGCGGAGAGAGTGAATGAAGTGTTTAAGACATTTTATAAAAAATTGTATGAAGCTCAACCCCCGGATGGGAGGGAGAGAATGATGGAGTTTTTGGATCGGCTGGAAATTCCCAAGGTGGAAGAGCAGGAAAGGATGGGATTGGGAGCACAGATCACGGTAGAAGAAGTGGTGAAAGGAATTAGGAACATGCAGACGGGAAAGGCCCCGGGACCGGACGGATTCCCAGTTGAATTTTACAGAAAATATTTGGACTTGCTCGCCCCGCTACTGACGAGGACCTTTAACGAGGCAAAGGAAAGGGGACAACTGCCCCCGACTATGTCAGAAGCAACGATATCGCTTCTTTTAAAGAAGGAAAAGGATCCGCTACAATGCGGGTCCTACAGACCAATCTCCCTCCTCAATGTAGATGCCAAGGTCTTGGCCAAGGTAATGGCAATGAGAATAGAGGAATGTGTCCCGGGGGTGGTTCATGAGGACCAAACTGGGTTTGTGAAGGGGAGACAGCTGAACACGAACATACGGAGGTTGTTAGGGGTAATGATGATGGCCCCACCAGAGGGTGAAACGGAGATAGTAGTGGCGATGGATGCCGAGAAAGCATTTGATAGAGTGGAGTGGGATTATCTGTGGGAGGTGTTGAGGAGATTTGGGTTCGGAGAGGGGTATGTTAGATGGGTGCAGCTGTTGTATAGGGCCCCAGTGGCGAGTGTGGTCACGAATGGACGGGGATCGGCATATTTTCGGCTCCATAGAGGGACAAGGCAGGGATGTCCTCTGTCCCCATTACTGTTTGCACTGGCGATTGAGCCCCTGGCGATAGCGCTGAGAGGTTCCAAGGGATGGAGGGGAATACTTAGGGGAGGAGAAGAACACCGGGTATCTTTATATGCGGATGATCTGCTACTATATGTGGCGGATCCAGCGGAGGGGATGCCAGAAATAATGCGGATACTTGGAGAGTTTGGGGATTTTTCAGGGTATAAATTGAACATGGGGAAGAGTGAGCTGTTTGTGGTGCATCCAGGGGAGCAGAGTAGAGAAATAGAAGACCTACCGTTGAGGAAGGTAACAAGAGACTTTCGTTACCTGGGGATCCAGATAGCTAAGAATTGGGGCACATTGCACAGGCTAAATTTGACGCGGTTGGTGGAACAGATGGAGGAAGATTTCAAGAGATGGGATATGGTAGCATTGTCAATGGCAGGGAGGGTGCAGGCGGTTAAGATGGTGGTCCTCCCGAGATTCCTCTTTGTGTTTCAGTGTCTCCCGGTGGTGATCACGAAGGCTTTTTTCAAAAGGATAGAAAAGAGTATCATGGGTTTTGTTTGGGCCGGGAAGACTCCGAGAGTGAGGAAGGGATTCTTACAGCGTAGTAGGGATAGGGGGGGGCTGGCACTACCGAGCCTAAGTGAGTATTATTGGGCCGCTAATATTTCAATGGTGAGTAAGTGGATGGGAGAGGAGGAAGGAGCGGCGTGGAAGAGATTAGAGAGGGCGTCCTGTAGGGGGACCAGCCTGCAGGCTATGGTGACAGCCCCATTGCCGTTCTCACCAAGGAACTATACCACGAGTCCGGTGGTGGTAGCTACACTGAAGATTTGGGGACAGTGGAGACGACATAGGGGAAAGACCGGAGCACTGGGGGGGTCCCCGATAAGAAACAACCATAGGTTTGCCCCGGGGGGAATGGATGGGGGATATGGAATGTGGCAAAGAGCAGGTATAACGCAATTGAAAGATCTATTTGTGGATGGGAAGTTTGCGAGTCTGGGAGCGCTGACCGAGAAATATGGGTTGCCCCAAGGGAATGCATTCAGGTACATGCAATTGAGGGCTTTTGCGAGGCAACAGGTGAGGGAATTCCCGCAGCTCCCGACACAAGAGGTGCAGGACAGAGTCATCTCAAAGAAATGGGTGGGGGACGGTAAGGTGTCGGATATATATAGGGAAATGAGAGACGAAGGGGAGACTATGATGGACGAACTAAAAGGGAAATGGGAAGAAGAGCTGGGGGAGGAGATTGAGGAGGGGATGTGGGCAGATGCCCTAAACAGGGTAAACTCGTCGTCCTCGTGCGCCAGGCTAAGCCTGATTCAGTTTAAGGTATTACACAGGGCACATATGACTGGAACACGGCTCAGTAAATTTTTTGGGGTGGAGGATAGGTGTGCGAGGTGCTCGAGAAGCCCAGCGAATCATACCCATATGTTTTGGTCATGCCCGGCACTACAGGGGTTTTGGATGGGGGTGACAAAGGTGCTTTCGAAAGTAGTAGGAGTCCGGGTCGAACCAAGCTGGGGGTTGGCTATATTTGGGGTTGCACAAGAGCCGGGAGTGCAGGAGGCGAAAGAGGCCGATGTTTTGGCCTTTGCGTCCCTAGTAGCCCGGCGCAGAATATTGCTAATGTGGAAAGAAGCCAAGCCCCCGGGGGTGGAGACCTGGATAAATGATATGGCGGGGTTCATAAAGTTAGAGCGGATTAAGTTCGTCCTAAGGGGGTCGGCTCAAGGGTTTACTAGGCGGTGGCAACCGTTCGTCGAATATCTTGCGGAAAGATAGATAGGGGAGAACAAAGAAGGCAGCAGCAGCGGCCCAGGACTTGGGGGGGGGGGGAGGGATGGGGGGGGATGGGGGGGGGGTGTGGCCTGAGACAAGGCAGTTGCCAATTAGGGCTAGGTTTTATTTTTTGTTATTTAATATTTATTTATTTGTTGTTGTTTTTGTTTAAATTTAAAAAGGTCATTATTATCTGTAGTGTTACAATGTTGTGTAAAGGATGCACAATGTACTGTGTTGGTTGACCAAAAAGTTTCAATAAAATATTATTTAAAAAAAAAAAAAATAGGTAAAGAAAATATCAATAAAAATAAAAGGATAAAGAATCTTTGACGCATTGGGAAGGCTTCCAGTTAATGTCTCTCTGGAGTTCAAGCTTTCATTTGGGTACTTCTTCCTTCTAGGCTTGGGATGGTTTTCTCTGGCAAGGTTGTCTACTTTATCTGTCGATTCAAGATCATTTCAAGTTTATAGTAAAGATGTGCCAAGCACTCACTGGTTTTTGAACAATAAAACAATTCTTTCCTTCAGCAGCGAGAGCGAGTTCTTTGTCCTTTCAAGGTCTAATCACTTCTGCCCAGCTCTCTCAGGAGCATCATTCAGGAACAAATCACCGACTGTTGTCTGGCAGAACACTCTCTCTGACCAACCCACAGTTTTCCAGCTAGCTGGTCGAACCAACTTCCTCCAAAGCTAGTTCTTAAGGTTCCCTTGGCCTTGCCGAGTCTGTTTTTCCTCTCTGATTAACATTCAAGTAATATCCCTAAGACTATTGGCCACCAGTCCACTGGTTCACAGGATGTATTGCGCATGTGGCTCAATTGTCCTGCTACTTCCTCAAAATGTATGCCAATAATTAGTCCATTTCATTTCTGTGATTATAGAAAGAAGAGAAATTAAATTAATTTAACAGCTGATATTCCACTCATCTGGGAGAAAAGAAAACACACATAAAACAGTGAAATTAAATGACTAATTCATGAATGTTTATTACAACTCCTCCAAACTGCAATATGAGGGGTTAAAATGCTAAACGTTTCTTCTCTGCTCAACATAAAATGTGAAAATGCAGGTGATTATCCAACAGGGAGAAACAGTTGAACAATATGCACGCTGTTAGCACAACATTGAAGTTCAGTGAAACGATTGCAGCAGTGGACTTTGTCACAGAATGTCAGTTACTATAGCAACGAGGCCATACATTGTTAATTGCTGTACAATAAGTAAGCTGGGTGGCAGGGAAAATAAATGAATGTTAATGAAATCTAATATCCTCCTGCCTTTTCTTGATTATTGTCAGGCTAATTTTTTTCTGATAATCTTGAACAGCGTACCAATTGTGAATTTTTTAAAAATTACATGGCAGTCATTGGCAAGGCCAATATTTGTTGCCTGTCCCTAATTGCTCTTGAATGAGTGGCTTACTAGCTCAATGGAAAGAAAGGGAAGGGGGGGGGGGGGACGCATGGGAACCACTAGGGCCACAGAAAGCAGACAGGAACAAGGGGGAGGGGCAACGGGGGTTGAGACCCAAGGAAACGCCAGGAGTGAACCCAGTGAGAGATTGACATTGGGACCAGCCCCCCCCCCCCAGCTATAACAGCAAAACAAACAACAAATAAACCATCTACGGCGGCAGAAAGGGCCTAACATGGGCCCTGAAAATAGTAGAAAAGGGGAGGGGGAAGCAGGGGGTGGGAGGGAACAAAGGGGGAGAGAGGGAGTGCCAAAAAGGAACAGCATGTAAATTGTAAATAATAACTGTTTCAGACACCTCCCTAACAGTGTAAAAATGTAAACTTCAATAAAAATATTTATGAAAAAAAAGAATCTCGCAAGAGGCCTGTCGTGAGATTTGTGATGCTCAAAACACCATGCGAGATTTAACAAAATCTCGCGAGACATTGCGATCTGGATCTTGACCTTACTGGCATGATCCAGATCTGCATATTTAAATAAACCATTAGACTCCTTTAGATATGCAGTCGTGGAATTCTCCCGAGCTTGGGACCAAAGGCGGAGCCTAGGAGATGTCGCCAGGGGGCCGTTTGGTACTGGTTTCCACAAACATGGACCATCATAATGACACCTGGGGGGAAGGGGGGGGGGAGGGGGGGGTCACCCACGCTACTGGAGACCCTTGGGTATCATAGACATAGTGGCATGGTCACACTCCCTCTGGCACCCAAGCACCTTGGCACTGTCAGGCTGACAGTGCCAGGCTGTCTGGATGACATGTTGACACTGCCAAGGATCGGGCCCGGGGGCCTTCGCAGGCTGAGTAGTGTGAGGGGGCGTTCCCCCAGGGGCCTCTCCGAGGTTGGCGAGGGGTGGGGGTGGGGGTGGGGATTGAAAATGGGGGGGGGGTGGCTGAAAGCGGGGGAAAGATCAGGGCAACCAGACAAAATCAAAATGGTGCCCAGTTCTCTCATAATATCCACGCATGTATATAATGAGATGCAGACAGGCAGTGATTGACACACAGGATGACCAGTAAGCACACAGCACTGTGCAGCCAATCACCAGACAGGTCACTACCACTATAAAGCCAGAGGGCACTAGGTTTCCCGCTATCTCTGGACCCAGCCACTGAGACAGTCAGAGTCCACGAGCTAGCACAGTGCAAACACCATGCGGTAGCTAGTAAGTCTGGTCAGACTAGTACAAGGTCTCCAGTCAGTTCAGTATAGTGTTGACCAACAGTTAAAGATGTATGTATGTTCTATCGTTCAATAAAACCGTGTTGGATCTTCTACAGTGTTAGACGTCTGTTTCTAGCTTCCCTGCATCGAGTGCAGTCCACATCGAACCTACCTGCCTAACACATCATGGTACCGCAGTGATACTGATCTTAACGGACCTACCTCGAGTGAATCAGCATTGACCAGCAAACAGCCATCCGGTGAAATGGAAAACATCCAGCCTCCTCCGCAGCTCCGCATCTCCGGCAGCCTCGGCGTCATTTGGAAGCTCTTCAAGCAAAAGTTCCTCTGGTTCATCGAGGCCTCCGACCTCGAAGCAGCATCGGATGCCAGGAAGATCGCGCTATTTCTCTCCACCGCGGGGAACCACGCCATCCACATCTACAACTCCCTCACGTTCGCTAACGGTGAAGACAAAACAAAATTTAAAACAGCCCTGCTGAAGTTTGACAGCCACTGCGACATTGAGGTTAATGAGAGCTTTGAACGGTACGTTTTCCAGCAGAGGCTTCAGGGTAAGGATGAACCTTTTCAGTCCTTCGTGACCCATCTCCGCATCCCAGCACAGTCATGTAACTATGGCTCGATGGCTGATTCCATGATCCGGGATCAGATTGTTTTCGGGGTCCACTCCGACTCCCTTCGGCAGCATCTCCTGAGAGTCAAACGGTTGACCCTCTCTGTCGCTATCGAAACGTGAGTTGTCCATGAGCATGCTAAGAATCGTTACTCCCACATCAGGGTGGCAGAAACTGCAAAGCTGGCCTCCCACGAGGTGGAACGGGTGCAGACCATTGCACAAATGCAGGGCCTGAGCATCGAGGAGAGTGGCCGTTTCGCGCGCTTTTCCCGGGTCCCTGCGCATGCGCGCCACGACCGAGTGGGCGACGAGCCCAACAACCCGACTGCGCAGGTGTGTAAGTCGACCGACTGCACTGCGCATGCGCGATGGCTCACGGAACGCGCTGACATCCGCGTCATGATGTGTCCGAGTTGTGGCTCCACCCATTTAAAGCGGCAATGTCCGCCAAAAGGACGCCGGTGTCTACAGTGTGGCAAGCTTGGCCACCACGCAGCCCTTTGCAGATCTGCTCCACCGCTCAGCAGCCAGCGATCCCAGCTGTGGCGCAGAAGTGTCCGTTCAATACAACAAGGCATGGCCAGATTCCGATCCTGACAGCCCAACAAACTCTGATGCTGAGTGCCTCAAGTCCCCATACCGGGTGGGTAGCATAACTACACATGCACTGCCTTCTAGCACAACGGTGAAACGCCTCGTGATCCTCAGTGTGGATCCCGACGACGAGTGGCCTGCTGTCCTCACAGTGAACAAGGCCCGCATCCGATTTAAACTGGACACAGGCACATCAGCAAACCTCATCTCAAAATCCGACCTCAACACCATCCGCGCCAGACCAAGCATTCTTCCACCGGCCTGCCAGCTCCTTGACTACAATGGCAATGCCATAGCTGCCAGTGGCTACTGTCAACTGGGGGTATCCAACAAGGCGAGCAAGGCAACACTGCGGTTTGAAATCGTCGGACCTGACAGAGCGTCCCTGCTCGGTGCTCGAGCCTGCAAGCTCCTGAACCTGGTTCAGCGAGTCCACACCATGTCATCATCACCGGCGATGGCCTCACCCGATGGAAACTTGCAAGCCGACATAGACGACATTATCACGCAGTACCACAGCGTATTCGATGGAATGGGCACGCTCCCATACCGATACAAAATCCTGCTCAAGCCGAATGCCACCCCTGAAATTCATGCACCTCGCCGGGTGCCGACACCCCTCAAGGATCGTCTGAAGAAGCAATTACAGGACCTCCAAGACCAGGGCATCATATCGAAGGTCACAGAGCCAACAGACTGGGTCAGCTCCATGGTCTGCGTAAAGAAGCCGTCAGGGGAGCTTCGCATTTGCATTGACCCTAAGGATCTAAACCGCAACATCATGCGGGAACATTACCCGATACCAAAACGTGAAGAGTTGACCAGTGAGATGGCTCATGCCAAATTCTTTACTAAGCTGGATGCCTCCAAGGGTTTTTGGCAAATACAGCTGGACGCATCCAGTCGTAAGCTGTGCACGTTCAACACCCCGTTTGGTCGCTACTGCTACAACCGGATGCCTTTTGGGATCATATCTGCCTCCGAGGTATTTCACCGCATCATGGAGCAGATGATGGAGGGCATTGAGGGGGTGCAAGTATACGTTGACGACATAATTATCTGGTCCACAACGCCCCAGGAACACAATCGCTCGCCTCAAGAAGGTATTCCAGAGAATTCATGAACCTAGGGCGAAATTCTCCGGAAACGGCGCGATGTCCGCCGACTGGCACCCAAAACAGCGCAAATCAGACGGGCATCGCGCCGCCCCAAAGGTGCGGAATGCTCCGCATCTTTGGGGGCCGAGCCCCAACCTTGAGGGGCTAGGTCGGCGCCGGACAAATTTCCGCCCCGCCAGCTGGCGGAAAAGGCCTTTGGTGCCCCGCCAGCTGGCGCGGAAATGACATCTCCGGGCGGCGCATGCGCAGGAGCGTGTGCGGCCGCTGACAGCTTCCCACGCATGCGCAGTGGAGGGAGTCTCTTCCGCCTCCGCCATGGTGGAGACCGTGGCGAAGGCGGAATGGAAAGAGTGCCCCCACGGAACAGGCCCGCCCGCGGATCTGTGGGCCCCGATCGCGGGCCAGGCCACCGTGGGGGCACCCCCCCAGGGCCAGATCGCCCCGCGCCCCCCCCAGGACCCCCGAGACCGTCCGCGCCGCCTTGTCCCGCCGGTAAGGTAGGTGGTTTAATTTATGCCGGCGGGACAGGCATTTTAGCGGCGGGACTACGGCCCATCCAGGCCGGAGAATCGAGCAGGGGGGGCCCGCCAACCGGCGGGGGCGCGATTCCCGCCCCCGCCGAATCTCAGGTGCCGGAGACTTCGGCAACCGGCGGGGGCGGGGTTCACGCCAGCCCCCGGCGATTCTCCGACCCGGCGGGGGGTCGGAGAATCTCACCCATGGTCTCCAGCTCAACAGGGCCAAGTGCTCATTTGATCAATTGGATATTAGGTTCCTGGGTGACCACATCTCGCAGCAGCGCGTGCGGACAGATGCCGACAAGGTCTCGGCGATCAACGCCATGAAGACCCCGGAGGACAAGAAGGCGGTCCTCCGCTTCCTCGGGATGGTCAACTTCCTCAGGAAATTCATTCCCAATATGGTATCCCACACTACGGCCCTCCACCATCTCGTCAAGAAGTCAACGGAATTCCAGTGGCCGCCACGCATGAAGAGGAATGGCATGAGCTGAAAGCAAAGCTCACCACAGCCCCGGTTCTAGCGTTCTTCGACCCAACCAAGGAAACCAAGAATCGACTGATGCAAGCCAGGATGGCATTGGGGCGATGCTCCTTCAGCGAGATGATTCCTCATCCTGGGCTCCAGTGGCATATGTCTCCAGGGCCATGACGCCCACTGAGAAATGGTACGCTCAGATTGAGAAGGGGTGTCTGGGCCTCCTGACAGGGATTGTCAAGTTTCACGACTACGTTTACGGCCTGCCAAAATTCACGGTAGAAACGGACCACAGGCCTCTAGTACATATAATCCAGAAGGATTTAAATGACATGACACCTCGGTGACAGCAAATTCTTCTTAAGCTACGCCGCTACAACTTCGAACTTGTCTACACGCCAGGCAAAGAGCTGATCGTTGCAGATGCCCTATCCAGGTCCATTACCACACCGTGTGAACAAAGTGATTTCATCTGCCACATAGAAGCCCCAGTGCAGTTGTGTGGCACCAACCTTCCGGCCTCTGACGAACGGGTGGTCCAAATTCGTGAGGAGACGGCCAAGGATCCTCTGCTGCAGCATGTGATTCAGCACCTTACCAATCGCTGGCAGAAGGGACAATGTCCCCAGTTCTATAACGTAAAAGACGACCTGACGGTGGTGGAGGGAATCCTCCTTTGTAATTCCTCAGAGCATGCGTGCTATGGTGCTGGGCCAACTCCATGAGGGTCACCTTGGGGTCGAGAAATGCCGACGCAGTGCTCGGGAGGCGGTCAATTGGCCGGGCATCAGCCAGGACATTGCCAACACAGTCCTCAACTGCCCTACCTGTCAGAAGTTTCAACCAGCTCAACCCAAGGAAACGCTGCAACAGCACGAGATCGTGACCTCTCCGTGGTCCAAAGTCAGTGTAGACCTTTTCCATGCAAAGGGGCGTGACTACGTACTCCTGGTCGACTACTTCTCCAGTTACCCAGAAGTGGTGAAACTGTCCGACCTCACGTCGAAGGCGGTAATCAAAGCCTGCAAAGAAACGTTCGCCAGGCACGGGATTCCGCTCATGGTAATGAGCAACAACGGTCCTTGCTTTTACAGCCAGGAATGGTCAGATTTTGCACAGTCCTACAACTTCCGTCACGTAACCTCCAGTCCCCACTACCCGCAGTCAAACGGGAAGGCCGAGAAAGGGGTCCATATTGTAAAGCGGTTGCTGTGCAAAGCTGCAGATTCAGGCTCCGACTTCAACCTGACGATGCTGGCACACCCCAGTGTCCACTGGATTGTCTTCAGCGCAGATGCTAATGAATCGCTCTCTGAGGACCACAGTTCCAGCCATCCATGTTCCAGACCTTGACCACCTCACGGTCTTACAGAAAATTCAGCCGTCACGGGCCCAACAGAAGGCCACATACGATGCTCATGCCACGGATCTACCCGAGCTGGCCCCAACTGATCATGTTCGTGTCCAGTTGCCTGAGGGCGTCTGGTCAGCCACAGCTGTTGTGATCAAACAAGTGGCCCCAAGATCGTTCCTTTTCCGCATGGCTGATGGCTCCCTGCTACGGCGCAACAGACGGGCACTGCGAAGAGTTCCACGCCCGCTACCTGACCGAAGTGCCCCGCCGCCTACGATGCTTCCTCCGGACGTACCCTGCCACGAGGCCACAGATCTACCAGCAATCCTGCCAGCCCCTGCGACCACCGCGATGGCAGCGATCCCGCCTATCCACGTGCAGGCGGCTCCTGATCCACCTCTGCGGTGATCGACAAGAATTTGTCGCCCACCACAAAGACTGAATCTGTAGACTGAACTTTTGTACATTTTGTGACTTCATCGATTTAACCTCTGTAAATATTGTTTTGTTTGCCATGTATCTGCACTATTGACACCTTCCTATGTATATATGTTCATTTAGACACCTTTTGTATATAGTCAGGCATATATATATATATACGCACACACACCTTAGTATTTATTTATCTAAAAACAAAATGGGGAGATGTCATAATATCCACTCATGTATATAATGAGATGCAGACAGGCAGTGATTGACACACAGGATGACCAGTAAGCACACAACACACTGCAGCCAATCACCAGACAGGACACCACCACTATAAAGCCAGAGGGCACTAGGTTTCCCGCTCTCTCGGGACCCAGCCACTGAGACAGTCAGAGTCCACGAGCTAGCAAGTGCAAACACCATGCGGTAGCCAGTAAGTCTGGTCAGGCTACGACAAGGTCTCCAGTCAGTTCAGTATAGTGTCGACCCACAGCTGAATATGTATGTCAGTTCTATTGTTGAATAAAACAGTGTTGGATCTTCTCCAGTGTTAGACGTCTGTTTCTAGTTTCCCTGCATCGAATGCAGTCCACATTGAACCTAGCTGCCTAACACATCAAGTTCAACGAGGAGCCTTTCCTGCTGGGCTCACCACAAAAAAGGGGCAAACGTGGTCTCGGCAGAGTGAAACACCCCGTGACCAAAAAAAGTGACAAAGTGCTGCTGACTAGCGGGGTGTTCCTTCGCACTGCAACTGCTGAGAAACACTCCGCTAAACCCGCCCAAAACCCAACAAAGATTTTTCTGTTGAATTATGCTTTGTACATTTACATATGTAACATTAATGCTTTTATTATCTCTCCAAAAGCCTCTGACCCCAATAAATACATTATCCTTTAGGAAACAGTCCTGAAATATGCTAATGAGGCTCTGTTGTTAAATTTGGCTGTGTCTCCACATTCCCCCAAGCCTTGTCAGTTTACCCTACGTGGCCCTGCACACTCCCTGCCTCACTGTAATTATCAGGGTTCGTATTTCCCTTGTCGCTACTTGACTGCAATTTACCCTAGCCAGAATTCTCCAGCCGTTCGCTGGTGGCGGGATTCTCCGGTCCTGCTGGCAGCTCACCCCTGCTCATGGGTTTCCTGGTGGTGTGGGGTGGCATCAATGGGAATTCCCATTGACGCATCTGGGAGGCCGGAGAATCCCGCCCCCTATTCCCCTCTTTGCTATTTCTCTGTATCTTGCTATATCCTTTTGTTTCATTGTTAAGGAAATAGACCATTTGGTATAGTGTTCATGAGGTCCCAGTTGTGATGTTTATATCACAGCACTATTGTTGTTTCAACAACCCCACAATTTGTAATACTGTGCAATGTGAATTGTGAGGTTAAAAAGTCATTCACTGGGAGATGTACCATTGCAGCAATTTCTTGCTCATAAACTTACCTTTTCTCCATAGAGATCTGGCTGATTTGCTGTGCGTTTGCAGCATTTCCTGCTTTAATTTAACTTTTCCAGTTTTTCAGTTTTGTTTCTCTTTCTACTGACATAAATCCAGTTGTGGAATACACCATTTTGTTAAAAGTAAAAGGATGCACTGCATTTGCAAAGTCTACATCAGAGAAGATACCACAAAAATTGTGGAATGAGGGCTCAGCAAAGTGCTCTTTTTGAGATCAACTCACCAACAAGACGGTAAGCAGATAAGGGGAGGAAATCATGCTTATAGTGAACGCTACATTATTCACCTGTCTCATGTGGTGAATGAGACCTGGAGTAAAGTGTGAAGGTGAGCAATGCAAAGACCCTTCCTGTTGATTTCCTTATTTCCCATTTCTTTTACTTTGTTGATTCATGGATATTTAATGGACATTTACCTTTTATTCGAGCAGAGGAAGTGGCATCCGGGCACCTGGGTTTCCGGGCACCCAGGCACCTTGGTATTGCCATCCAAGCACCCTGGTGGTCAGGTGGCAGGCTGGCCGTTCTAAGGTGCTGGGCTGCCAGCAGGCGTGCCAAGATGCCACCCTGTCCAATGTCTGACCACCTGGAGGTCTGGGATGCTGAGAGAAGAAACTGTGTTATTCTCTCTCTCTCACTTTCTCCCTCTCCAGAAATGCTACCATCTTCTGTTTCTGAATCGGCAGAGAAATCTTGAGAGCCTGATGAATCTACAGTGGAAACCATCACAGACTGAAAGCAAAGACTTCATCCAACTGAAGACCCACCCTAAAAGAATCAAACTGCAAGGCGTCCATCTGAAACAGAGACTTTTATCCTTTTACATTTCATATTATTCTTTTTCTTTTACACCCTTCTTTCTTCTCTGTGTTTCTCTGTCTTGTGTGTGTGTGTAGAGGGTGGGGCGAGTTAAAGGAGGGAGGTTAGGAATTAGATAATAGGTAACCAGTTGTTACAAACCTGGGTGACTGTAGTTATTGGGCAGCCAAAGACCAAAGACTTAAGATATTTTCTAAAAGTGAATAGTTAATAAATAGTGGGAATGGAATTGACTGCACGCTAGCTCAGGGTGTTGTAACAACAATAACAATGTATGTGAGTCATCTGTGGCTACATACTAAAATCAATTAAATTGCATTAAAGTGCTGATGACACGATCATAGTGGGTCGGATCTCAAACACCAATGAGTCAGAGTATAGGATGAGATAGAGAACCCAGTGGCATGGTGTAACGACTACAATCTCTCTCAGCGTCAAGATGTGTTTACAGATGTGTCATAGAAAGCATCCTATCTGGCTGCATCACAGTTTGGTACGTCAACTGCTCGGCCCAAGACCATAAGAAACTACAGAGAGTCGTGAACACAGCCCAGTCCATCAAGCGAACCCGCCTCCCATCCATTGAGTCTGTCTACACTTCCCGCTGCCTTGGGAAAGCGGGCAGCATAATCAAAGACCCCTCCCACCCAGGTTATTCTCTCTTTCAACCTTTTCCATCAGGCAGGAGATACAAATGTCTGAGTACACGCACTAACAGGTTCAAAATCAGCTTCTTCCCCATTGTTACAAGACTCCTGAATGACCTTCTCATGAAGTGAACTGATCTCTCGATGCACCTTCTCTACTGAGTAGCACTACACTCCGTATGCTTCACCCGATGTCTATGTATTTACATTGTGTATGTATCATATGTCCTATGCTTTTCATGTATGGAACGATCTGCCTGGACTGCATGCAGAACAACATATTTCACTGTACCTCGTACATGTGACAATAAATCTAAATCTAAAATCTGTGCTAGATATGTGGCAATGCATACCTTTACAATTAAAGCAAATTACTGCGGATGCTGGAATCTGAAACCAAAGAGAAAATGCTGGAAATGCTGGAAAGAGACCAAACGCAGGCTGGGTGGTCGCTTTGCTGAGCACCTTCGGTCTGTGCGCATTCAGGCCCCTTACCTTCCCGTTGCTTGCCATTTTAACACAAGACCCTGCTCCCATGCCCACATGCCTGTTCTTGGCCTGCTGCAATGTTCCAGTGAAGCTCAACGCAAACTGGAGGAACAACACTCATCTTCCGGTTAGGCACGCTACAGCCTTCCGGTCTCAACATTGAATTCAACAACTTCAGATGATCAGCTCTACCCCACCTCGAACCCTTTGTTTTCATTCCATTTCATTTGAACTGTCTTTTACTCTTTCTTTCTCTCTTGTCTTTCTTTATATATATTTAAACCCCCACCCCCCACCTTATCCACCTTTCCTTACCCTTTCTCCCCTTTGCTTCCCCCTCCCCCTCCCCCACATCTACATCTGTCACAGTTTACCCTCTGATCTTAGTTTCCCTGATGTTTGGCCTTTCACACCTTTTGTTCTCTCTGGGGACTGCCATTAGCACTCTTTCCCCTTGGTTTCTGTGGCTGTGACTCACCGTTCATTCTCACTCCACAGTATAAATATTCCCCACTTTCTCTGTCTGTTAGCTTTGACAAAGGGTCACCGGGACTCGAAACGTTAGCTCTTTTCTCTCCCTATAGATGCTGCCAGACCTCCTGAGATTTTCCAGCATTTTCTCTTTGGTTTCATACCTTTACAATGTTTTGTTAAATTTGATGGGGTAAATCTGTAAAACGGTTGGTAATTAGTTGACAGCCTGTTTTACATTTTCAGGAAAGATGTAAAACAGACTGCGAATTCCCTATTTTATATTTTCACACAACATCAAGATCTATCACAATTAATCTTGCAATATGGTGGAATTGCAATATCGAGGAAACCAAAGCCTACAGTTGCTGTACTTCAATAAATAAGTAATTAATTGTGAAAAGTGCTGTGACACATTTGGCATGGAAAGATTTATACAGATATAAGTATTATTATTGATAATGAAAATTGTTTTTAAGTAAGCCAACCAAATTGGAAATCTAGAAAGATGAAGGGAAGTAAAGTTGATGATTGCCTCTCATTACACACACATACGAGCAATGATATCAGTGCATTCAAGGCACTATTTGAAGTCTTTCTTGAGAACGCTGGCTGGCCCCCTGCCATGCAATGGTGTCCCTGGAATGACACAATGTGGTCAGGCATCCACTGATGTATCAAGGAAACTGGACTCCAATTAACACCTTTCTGTGGAAGATGTGGTACATTGGGTTTGTTGCTCATCTGCCCCCTCAGGAATACAGGTTAGTAAGAACATCTTACAATAACCAAATACTGCAAATGCTGGGGATCTGAAACAAACAGAAAATCCTGGAAATACTCAGAGATCCAGCAGGATCTACGGAGGGAGGGAGCAGTTAGCTTTTCTGGTGGATGACCTGGTGTTCTGATGAAAGATCATCAATCTGAAATGTTGAGTGAAATTTTGGGACCCCCCCAGATCAGGTCTGGCAAGCCAGGGCTGGGTGGGGCTGGTAGTGCTGGGCTAAAGGGTGTCATGATGGCAGCGCTGTTCTCTATCTGTCTCCACTGGGATTTTACCTGCAGATAGGGGAGATGCAGGCAGCCAGCTGACCCTTACGCCAATTGAGGCCGTCAAGTGGCCAATTAACAGTGCCGATGAAATGTTAACTGTGTTCCTCTCTACCCACAGATACAGTCTGTCCTGTTGAGTATTTCCTGCATTCTCCACCTTTCATTCAGATTTCCAGCATCTGCAATTTGTTCTTTTGCATTCGAGGTAATTGTTACACTGCCCGCTTGACAGACCCTGGATGAACAGACATGAAATAAATGTCAGCTGTAGAATTCACCTGTCAATGTCCCACTCCAATTCCACAGGTTGTGAATTTAACCTATTCTTTTCAGTAGACAAGAGGGTCACCTGCTGGTAACTGGTAACTTCTTTAGATCAGGAGATCTGGGGCGAAATTCTCCGTTATCGGCGGAAAGTCCGCCGATCGGCGCAAAAAACGGCGCAAATCCGACTTGCGTCACGTTGGAAAAATGGGCCGAAAGTCTCCGGCCCGAAATGGGCTAGCAGCGACATAACGGGATCCGCGCTTGCGCAGTGGTTCACGCCGTGCAGCATCATACGCGCCGCACGGCGTGACGGCTCATAAGGCCGCGCTGCTCCCCCCCACCCGACCGGAACACCCGACCGCAACACCCGACTGGATGGCTGGCCGTCGCTCAGCCCCGAGGTTCGAGTCACGGGATGTGGAGGCGCTCCTGGACGCGGTGGAGCAGAGGAGGGACGCCCTGTATCCCGGGCACGGCCGCAGAGTTGCCCCACGCCACAGCCGGCGTCTGCGGGTTGTGGGGGGAGACCCACGCAGACATGGGGAGAATGTGTAAGCTCCACATGGACAGCGACCCGGTGCTGGGATTGAACCCGGGCCTTGGCGCCGTGAGGCAGCAGTGCTAATCACTGCACCACCGTGCTGTCCGCTTCTCAGTCTTCTTGATTTTACATGGTGTGCTGCTACGTCTAGGTGTGTCCCCAGGATACACATCAGAGATGGAGGCAGCAGGCTGCTTTCTGCACCTTGTGGTCTTTGATGCCCTTGGTGGACACGCTCTGGTGATTCCTCACCTCTGCGGTGTCCGCCAGCCTCAGCGTGGGTGGCCGCCCTGTCCTTAGCCACACCAGTCACCTTCAGTGCACACTCCTCAGAGGTGGTGAGGAGGGAAGTGGCAGAGGCCGTCACCGCTGCGGCCCTGACACCACGGACAGGCACCCAGTGCCACAAGAAGGTGAACAACCTCGTCAGAGCAGGCAGGGTGAGCCTCCCCCATATCCCCCTCCCCCATATTCCCCCTCCCCCATATCCCCCCTCCCCCATATCCCCCCTTCCCCCATATCCCCCTCCCCCATATCCCCCCTTCCCCCATATAGTGTTTCCAGCCTCACTGGCCGAGCAACGGGAAGCTCGCGGCAATTCCTGCTCGCTACAACACTGAGAAATCTTTACGGAGAATCACGCCCTACCTCTACAAAACTGGTAATATCTATCTTCTGATATGCCTCCCATTTAAGGCAGAAATGAGGAGAATGTTTTTCTCTCAGAGGGCGGTTCGGAAATGGAGAATTCTGTGCTCAGTGTTGGCCTCAGCACAGGTAGAAGCATTTGTTGTACCGCTGTAGCAGTGGTAGCTGCCACCTGTTGTTGTTCGGGCCTTCTACTTACTCAGCTGCAGCTTATTTACTTCAGCAGATGGCTGGCAATTGTTAGCTCGAACATTTCTCGAGTCATGTTCCCCCATGTCCATGGATAATGCTGTTTGACAAACTATGCCATAAGTTAGGCAATTTCATTGACTTACTGAGAATGCGTTCACTTTCTGAACCACAAACAAATCTGTTCTGCAGTGTTCCCTCGTGAAATTTTCCAAAATTACCCATAATGGACAGCGTTTTCAAAGCCACGATAAAGTCTCCAATGTCTTCACTGGGAACTGATTCCTCCAAACTGATAGATTTGTGGAACCGCCAACATTTGGAACTGCAGTGCTGCTCACACTTGTACAAAATGTCTGGCAACGGTGTGTCTTTTGGCTGAGCTGGGGCAAGCAAATTCTTGAACATCTTGTTCACTCCTGGGCCTGCTTGAGTCAACAATGCCACCCTTTTCCTGATTAACAGCTGGATTATCAGGTTTTTGGGGGATATTATTAGCAGTGAAAAATATCTCGAGCTGCTCACATATGCACCGAAAGACTCTCAGTCACTGTATTCTCACAGTCGCCCAATGATACCTGGTGACGCAGCCATCTTTGCAAATCCAGTCCACCCACATGGGCAAACAGTCTTTTTTCTCAGACTGGATTTTTAAGCTTAATTGTCACTGAAAAGAAAAAATTCAGAAGTTCTTCTGCTGGTTTTCTCAAAGCTTCTCCAACTCAGTTGTTGAGCTAAGGAATCCGCAATCCCACCTTGCCACCAGACGGTGATATCTTTGCAGGACAAGAACGCTGTATGCTGCACGGACTCTGGTACCCAAGTAAAAATTGGTTTCATCCAGTTTGGTTTATACAGCAACATAGGAAATAGGACTCTGAGTATGCCATTCGGCCCCTCGAGCCAGCTCCACCATTAAATTAGATCATTGCTGATCTTCCACCTTAAACCCACTTTCCTGCACTATACCCGCATCCCTTGATACAAACATAGGTACATACATGTTTATATGCTTTACACAAATGACCAGAGGAGGGTGCTATTAGAGTGGCCTGGTGGAACAGCTTCAGATGACATACTGGGGGTTAAATGAGGCTGTGTAGCAACCGTTTCTTCAATGCTATGTGGCCTCAAGAGGATTGAAAATTGGAGCTAAGATATGTGTACAATTCTGACAAGAAGCACGCAGACCACCATCTTGGCAAAGGAGTTAGTGATCCTGATTGCTTGCAAAATTGGAGCCGCAAGATGATGATATAAATCAATGTACAACTCCGATTTAATGCCAGTGCTGCCATTTTCAAACTACACGCGCAGGCCAATGCCCTGATATAATCTCACGCAGTTAAGCACATTACATGGAATGAAGGAATCGTCACAAGTAGATTATGAACTACTTACAGGCCAGTTGCTGGATTATTTCTTTTGACTGTTGCGTGTTTTTGGTGTTTTCCTGTACTTGACAGAGAGTGGTCTGATTGGTGTTGAAGTACTTTTTCGGACATTTAAAATTTTGTGCTGAAGTAAGTTGCTTCCGGACATAGTTGGCCGATAGGACTTCCTCCAGGAATGAAAGAAACAGGGAGATTTTAACGAGGCCATGAGAGCAGGGCAAGTTGGTAAAAAAAGGAGAAAGTGGGGGAAAAGAGCTCTCAGCAGAAGGCCATATGGGCCCGAAGGAACTATTCCCTTACTTCAACTGGATTAAACCAATTTTCACTTGGGTATCAGACTCCATGCAGCATCCAGGCCCATAACCTCTATGTATCAGAGGTAGAAAAGTGACCAATTACCAGCGCGCAAAAATCCCAACAAACCTTCCACCCTCCAGTAGCAGCCTTCTGTGGCAGAACACTTTGAGCAGACCAGAGCATGGCGCAGTTTGAATGTACCCATGCCTCCTTGTGATGGGAAAATAAGGGAACACACATTGAGGTCAGGGATTTAAACTGCAGGTTTTAATTGAAGACAACAAGCTGTTTTAAAGGTACATTGAAGATTTTCACCTTTTTTGTTCTTTATTTTAAACATGCAATGCTGTTTTGTTTACAACATAATTTCTCTCAACCCTCCTCCGGCTACTTTCTGAGGTCCCTATTTGACTTTTCCAAAACTGCCTGCTTTACACATACCTCTCCTGCCAAAGTTACCACATCCTCGCTTGGCCGCTTCCTCCATTCCCTCTCCACCTATATCTGACCCAGGATATGTTCTGCGAGTGCATACTGCCCTTCCTTTTCACCAAAGACATTTGCCAATCCCTCTTTTTCTGCATCATTCTATCTCCTTTATCCACCATTTTAGTTTTATACTCCTCCAGCTTTTTTGCCTCTGGTATTATCGCTGACTTTTATTTCCATTATTTAGCTGTCTAATTTCTTGTATTTTGCCTGCGGTGCCAGCGATCAGGTTGCCCTGTTTTACTCACTGATTTACCCACACCGGGTCCACCTCAATGACTGGATCATCGGATTGTTGGGAGTCACAACCTTCCTTCCTTCAGGGATAACTCAGCTCGAAGATGTTTCTCTATTGCCCCATCCAGGTGCATCTCTGCACTCCTGGCTGGCTGTCAAAATCTGTAACAATTTAATTGAATATATGGTAATTAAAATCGACAATATAAAAAAGTTAAAAGAACGATAAAGGAGATTGCACACAAATATATAAAAATGTTTCTATTGGGCATGATCTAACGGCTGTGGCACGCGGGGTGAGAGAGAGTGGGAGGGCCGGTTAGATAGCTGGAGTGGCAGGAATCGGGAACCATGCCAGGCGCTATCGGATTCCGATCTAACCGGCCACTCCCATTGGCGAGATCCAGATCCCGCCACGGCGAGAAACCAATAATCACCAATTAAGACCATCTCCATCCCATGGCCGCCCAGCCAAACGGCCGCCCAGGATGTAAGCTCCTCCCAGCGAACAGCCTTGCGGGCGCCGTTTAGTAAACCTTTTCAATCATGAACCTGGTGGAGAAGTTGCTGTGGGGATTTGTGTCTGTGTGGGTTTTCTCCGGGTGCTCTGGTTTCCTCTCACAGTCCAAAGATGTGCGGGTTAGGTGGATTGGCCATGCTAAATTTCTTGTCCGTCCCACCGAATATCCCAGTGACGGTGATGGTCACCTTCACTCCCACTGCCCATAGCGTCTGCAGGTTAGTGTTAATGGGGAATCTGCAATTCCAGCACTTCCCAGCTCCCAAGTGGATTCCCAGGGTCCATGTGCCAGGAAGCAGGCGGCTGATAAAGCTGAGAATTCCAATCAGCCCGTGAGGCCGGGAGACAGAAACACCACAGAGGCAGCGGGCAACATTCCCAACCCAGGAGCTGGGCCATCGCACTGGGGTGACCAGAGGGTGGGTGTGTGGACCGGGGAGGGAACCAGCATCCGGTCCGGGGTCTGCCATCCTGCTGTGGATGGGGGTGGGTGTGCAGGGCATGTTGGATGGCACCATGAGGGATGGCAGGGGATGTGAGGGTGAGGGCGAGGTCTGGGGGACCTCTGGGTCTGGGGTGGAAGCCGTAGCTGATTGGCCCTCACCTCTCCAATTCCTTATAGATTTCACATTATGGACCCCGCGGAGGCTGCCATCATGGAGCTGCTGGCAGGACCAGACGGTCAGACGGCGGAGAAGATGTCGGCATGAGCGTCGGCAAAAGCGCAAGGCAGCTGCCCATGCGCTGAGTCCCGCCCCACACCCTGAGGACCCGGCCATCCATCAGGTCAGGGAGGCAGATGCGGGAGTCCGGTGAAGGCCCAGAGTGCACAGCATCGCTGGTCTTTCAAACAGGTGACGGACAGCGTGTGTCTCGGGAGGCTCCGCCTCAACAAGGAGATGGTGCGTCATTTGTGCCATGTCCTCACGGGCTTGGCACCACGTGGAGGAGGAGGATACCCGCTCCCGGTGGCCATCAAGGTCACCGCAGCCCTGAACGTTTACGCCTCAGGTTCATTCCAGGGCTCGAGCGGGGGCGTGTGTGGACGCGGATGTTTCCCAACCTCCTTGAAGTCACAGATGCCCTGTTTGCCCGTGCTGGTGAGTAAACTTTGAACTGGACCAGACAGGATGCCTGGGCAGCAGGATTCTCCGCCCTCGCCAGGGTGCAGGGGGTAATAGATGGTACACATGTCACCTTCCGTGCACTGGGCGGTCCGGGAGTGCCCTTCAGTAACAGAAACGTCCAGCTTGTGTGTGACCACCACCTCAATAATCTTTATTAGTGTCACAAGTAGGTTTACGTTAACACTGCAATGAAGTTACTGTGAATATCCCCGAGTCGCCACATTCTGCCGCGTGTTCGGGTAGAAGATCACGACGTGCGCCCGCTTCCCAGGGAATGTGCAAGACAGCGACATCCTGGAGCAGTTGGAGATCCCGGCATCATTGAGGAACACCCCAGGATGGGGGATAAGGGGTACCCGCTTAGGACCTGGCTAATGCCGCCAGTACGGCGACAGGTGGCTGATGCGGAGACCCGGTACAACGCTGTCATTGAGCGGTGCATCGGACTGGTAAAAATACAGTTCTGCCACCTCGACTGCTCTGTTGGAGCCTGCAGTACCCCCCCCCCCCCCCCCCCCCCCGGAGGGTCGCCCACTTTGTGATGTGGTGGTGAGGGTCCGGCATTCCCAGGGGATCTTCACAAAGGATATGGCTTCATCCGTCATCACTCCCCCCCCCCCCACTTGCCCCCCCCCCCCCCAACCTCCCACTTCATCACCATGTTCCAGCCTTCCAGGGTGTCCTCGGGTCACTGTCGAGCGCAGGGGGGTGATGATAACCCGCAGAGAGCTGAGCGCCGCTGCTCCTCAATCTATGCCATAGTCTGACCCCTCCCTGTCTGCTGAGTGCTCGCTCACACCCATCACCGGCACGTGATACACCTTGGTGGGGAGGGTGGGGTGCGGTGGGGCAAGGACCCTGGGACTGGGGAAGGCGGAGCGCAGAGGGGGGAGGGCAGCGCGGAATAACATGTCAGAGGCTTCACATGTCTCAAATGTAATGTCTGTTTGATAATGGACCAGTCCCCAGTCCCCGATGGTACCCCCCTCCCCGTGCCCTCTCAGTGATCGTCAATCTTATTAACCCTCCGTGCTCTACCGTCACGTTGAGCTGTATCCCCTGGATACACATCGAGGTGTAGACAGCTAACTGCTTACCGCGTCGCATGGCCTTTGATGCCCCATGCAGGCTTCCCCTGGAAGGACCCAGCCGATTGGCTGGCACATGCCTTGCCATGCCACCCTGTTCCACGCGCTGACCCCGTAAAGCACTGTTGTCAGGGGCGTGGACTCGGGGGAGCTGGTGACTGTCTCCCTCTTGGTGTCCCCTGGTTGGCCTCCAGCACTCCTTCCTCCCGGTCGGTGCATGTAGAGCCCAGGGGGGGTCACCTTGGGTGGTAGGGCAGCTGAATTCAGTTCCGCCTGCCCCTTCATCATCTGGTGGCTCTCCCGGTGTCCACGGCAAAGTGTCTCTGAGGCTATTCCCTCGCCAATGACCAGCTGCGTCAGGAACACAGTCCTCTGCGACCGGGACATGGTCATGAACTCCACAACGTCCACCTGAGACTGGGACTCAGAGTAGGCAGCACGGTAGCACAGTGGTTAGCACTGTGGCTTCACAGCTCCAGGGTCCCAGGTTCGATTCCCGGCTTGGGTCACTGTCTGTGAGGAGTCTGCACGTTCTCCCCGTGTGTGCGTGGGTTTCCTCCGGGTGCTCTGGTTTCCTCCCACAGTCCAAAGATGTGCAGGTTAGGTGGATTGGCCATGTTAAATTACCCTTAGTGTCCAAAAGGCTAGGTTGGGTTTTATTAGGTAGGGTTACTGGGTTTGCGGGGATAGGGCGGGGGAGTGGGCTTGGGTAGAATGCTCTTTCAGAGGGTTGGTGCATATTCAATGGGCCGAATGGCTTCTTCCTGCATGTGATGAACGGTTACTGCCTTATCACCATGTAAGGTGATGTCCCCTTTAAGACCAGGCTTGGAACCCTGGGGACTCCGCCTCTGGCTCCGCCCATCTGGGAGCCATACATAAAGGCCTGCCTCATGGTCTGTATAGCAGTCAGCTCTCGTCCAAATCTGTAGCATAGTTATTAGCCTAATAAAGCCTTCTTTACAGTTTAATCTCTAAGCATCATTATTGAGGGTACCTCAATTTAATAGGCTAAACTAGATTCAGGATGGACGCAGGCCTAAAACCAGAGAAGCTCAATCTGGAAGCACTAACGCCGGAGGCAAAGGACATTTTTAAATACTGGCTGCGGTGCTTCGAGGCCTACCTGGACTCCGCAGAGACTCCCATCCTGGGGCCACACAAGCTGCGTCTACTCCACGCCCGGGTGAGTCACAGAATCTCCGCCACGCTCGAAAAGGCCACGACTTATGAGGAAGCGATTGAGTTGCTCCGCAAGCGGTTTGTCAAACCCGTCAATGAGGTGCACGCCCGGCATCTGCTCTCTACCTGCCGGCAGTGCTCGGGGGAATCGCTCGACGGGTTTGTTGAGAAACTCACCGCGCTGGCCAGGGACTGTGACCATCAGGATGTGACAGGGGAAGTCCATATGAACCTGCACATCAGAGATTCTTTCGTGTCTGGCATCCGCTCGACCTACATCCGGCAGCGACTGCTCAAAAACGGGGCAAAAGACCTCCAGGAGACGCTAACGCTCGCCTCCTCGCTGGAGGTGGCCCGACACAACTTGGGTACGTACCCCACAGACTCTGCCAGCCCCCCCCGGACTTCCTCAGACTCGCCCGTATTACAGGCCTGCGCCACGCGGTGACCCGCTCACCATGGGGGCACACCTTGCTACTTCTGCGGGCAGGGCCAGCACCCATGCCCACGCTGCCCAGCCCGCTCCGCGATCTGCAGCGACTGCGGGAAGAAAGGGCACTTTGCGAGGGTCTGCCTGGCCAGACCCAGGGGCCAGAAAAACAAAGAACAGCCGGCCCGAAAATCACGCTCTCAGGCCCGCAGGCCTCGCAATGCGGCTGCGCACCGACCCGTCACGCCCCCTTCTGACGCGTCATCAGCCTCGTGCGAATCATGGGAGCGGCCATCTTCTCGACCTGACACGTGTGACCAACGGCAGCGGCCATTTTACGACTCCGACTACCCGCGACTGGGTGCGATCACCCTCGATCAAACTCGGCCAAAACACCTGCAGGACTCCATGATGCAGGTCCAGGTCAACGGGCACGACACTGCATGCCTCTTCGACTCCGGGAGCACGGACAGCTTTATCCACCCTGAAACGGTAAGGCGCTGCTCCCTACGCACCCATCCCACATCCCAAACCATAGCCCTCGCATCTGGGTCCCACTCGGTACAAATCACGGGGTACTGTATTGCGGATCTCTCGATCCAGAGTGCCAAATACACCCGTTTCAAATTTTATATCCTCCCTCACCTCTGTGCCCCCCTACTGCTCGGACTGGATTTCCAGTGCAGCCACCGAAGCCTGACACTGAAGTTCGGCGGACCCTTGCCCCACCTCACGGTGTGCTGCCTTGCGACACTGAAAGTTGCACCCCCCTCGCTATTCGCTAACCTCACTCCCGACTGTAAGCCCGTCGCCACCAGGAGCCGGCGCTACAGTGCCCAAGATATGGCTTTTATCAAGTCAGAGGTTCAGCGTTTACTGGGAGAGGGGGTCATCGAGGCTAGCAACAGCCCTTGGAGAGCGCAAGTGGTGGTAGTCCGGTCCGAGGAGAAGAAACGGATGGTCGTGGATTATAGCCAGACCATCAACCAATTCACGCAGTTTGATGCGTACCCCCTTCCTCGCATCGCGGAAATGGTAAATCGGATCGCCCAATACCGAGTCTTTTCCACGGTCGACCTCAAATCTGCCTACCACCAGCTCCCCATCCGACCAAAAGACCGCCTCTATACTGCCTTCGAAGCAGCCGGCCGGCTCTTCCACTTCCTCAGGGTCCCCTTTGGTGTCACAAATGGGGTCTCCGTCTTTCAAAGGGCGATGGACCAAATGGTGGACCAGTACGGTTTGCTGGCTACATACCCGTACTTGGACAATGTCACCATCTGCGGCCATGATCAGCAGGACCATGACGCTAACCTCAAAAAGTTCCTCCAGACCGCCCGAGACCTTAACCTTACCTATAACGAGGGCAAATGCGTTTTCCACACCACCCGGCTGGCCATCCTCGGCTATGTCGTGGAAGACGGGGTCCTAGGTCCCGACCCCGACCGCATGCGCTCCCTTTAGGAACTCCCTCTCCCCCGCAGCCTCAAGGCCCTCAAACGGTGCTTGGGGCTTTTCTCCTATTACGCCCAGTGGGTCCCCAAGTATGCGGACAAAGCCCGCCCACTCCTAAAGACCACCACTTTTCCCCTCTCGGCTGAGGCTCAATTGGCCTTCAACCGCATCAAGGCCGACATCATCAAGGCCGCCATGCACGCGGTGGACGAAACCATCCCTTTCCAGGTAGAGAGCGATGCATCAGACATCGCCCTGGCTGCTACCCTCAATCAAGGAGGCAGACCAGTAGCGTTCTTCTCCCGAACCCTCACGGCCTCCGAGATTCGACACTCTGCAGTCGAAAAGGAGGCACAAGCCATTGTGGAGGCTGTGCGGTGCTGGAGACACTACCTCACCGGTAGGAGGTTTACCCTCGTCACCGACCAACGGTCGGTCGCCTATATGTTCGATAACACGCAACGGGGCAAAATAAAAAACGATAAGATTTTGAGGTGGAGGATCGAACTCTCCACCTACTCGTACGATATCAAGTATCGTCCAGGGGAGCTCAACGAGCCCCCAGATGCCCTGTCCCGCGGCACATGCGCCAACGCGCAGGAGGACCGCCTGCAAGCCATCCACAATGACCTCTGCCACCCGGGGGTTACCCGGCTCGTCCATTTCATCAAGTCCCGCAACCTACCTTACTCAACCAAGGAGGTCAAGGCCATGGTCAGGGCCTGCCAGGTCTGTGCGGAGTGCAAACCGCACTTCTATCGGCCAGACAAGGTTCGGCTCGTGGAGGCCTCGGGCCCCTTTGAGCGACTGAGCGTGGACTTCAAGGGGCCTCTCCCGTCCACCAACCGTTATGCCTATTTCCTCACCGTGATCGATGAGTTCTCCCGTTTCCCATTCGCCATTCCCTGCACCGACATGACCTCAGCCACGGTGATTAAGACACTGCACAGCATCTTCACCCTGTTCGGTTTCCCTGCTTATATCCACAGCGACCGGGGTACATCGTTCATGAGCGATGAACTGCGTCAGTATCTGCTCAGCAAAGGCATCGCCTCGAGCAGAACGACCAGCTATAACCCACGGGGAAACGGGCAGGTGGAGAGGGAGAACGCTACCGTGTGGAAGGCTGTCCTTCTGGCCCTGCGGTTGAGAAATCTCCCAACCACCCGCTGGCAGGAGGTCCTACCCGATGCCCTACACTCCATTAGGTCACTCCTCTGCACGGCCACAAATGAGACCCCTCTTGAGCGATTGTTTCTCTTCCCCAGGAAGTCTACCTCCGGGGTCTCGCTTCCACCTTGGCTGACGGCTCCAGGACCTGTTCTTCTCCGGAGGCACGCGAGGAGCCATAAAACGGACCCCCTAGTTGAAAAGGTCCGACTGCTCCACGCCAACCCCAGTTACGCCTACGTGGAGTACTCCGACGGCAGGCAAGATACGGTTTCCCTCCGGGATCTGGCGCCCGCTGGATCCTCCACCACAGACGCCCCTTCCCGCGCCGCTCCCCTGCAGGACCCGTCGCCTCCTACAACACACCCCCTTCCGGCCCTACCACCCGTTGGTGAGCTCCTACCGTGCGCCCCCCCCTTTACACACCCCGCCGGTGCCGGCTCCGCTACCCCCGGCCCTGCCTAGTTCCTCTGCCCCGACCCGGACCGAAGCTCCAACCGCTGTGCTCCCGGATGTGCCCTCAACCGGGACGTCCGTGCCCGCCGCACCACCGCCCGAACTGAGGAGATCGAGGAGGACGATCCGGCCGCCGAGACGGATGGACCTATGATGGCACTTCACCCCCCGCCGGACTCCTTTTTAAACAGGGGGGTGAATGTGATGAACGGTTACTGCCTTATCATCATGTAAGGTGATGTCCCCTTTAAGACCAGGCTTGGAACCCTGGGGACTCCGCCTCTGGCTCCGCCCATCTGGGAGCCATACATAAAGGCCTGCCTCATGGTCTGTATAGCAGTCAGCTCTCGTCTCTAGCTGTAGCATAGTTATTAGCCTAATAAAGCCTTCTTTACAGTTTAATCTCTAAGCATCATTATTGAGGGTACCTCATATTATATAACAGTGCATGCTGCATGCTTAAAAGTGTTTGTATGTTTTAATTTAGAATATGGCAATTGAAAATTTAGTTGGGAAGAAGAGAAGTCAGAACTTCTTGGACCACTAACAATGGAGATTCTTGAAGCCGGACAAAATGTAAATGACACTGTCTCCTTACAGTCCTGCAGAAGGGGTCGTAAAATGTTGTTACAAGATGGTTCTGACCTGGTCAAATATCCCCCATGTCTTATTGTCTTTAGGTCTCATTGTCCTTGGAACATCTGGGGCTGGATTCTCTATTTCAGCGGCTAAGTGCCAGCTGGAACGGAGAATTTGCGGGTGGGTTATGTTGAAAAGATCAGCGCCGCCCCTTCACTTATTCCGGGACTGGTGAGGGGCTAGCAACGCACTGAAAATGGCCAGATTGGGCAGCACGGTGGCGCAGTGGTTAGTGCTGCAGTCTCACGGCGCCGAGGTCCCAGGTTCGATCCCAGATCTGGGTCAGTGTCCGTGTGGAGTTTGCACATTCTCCCCGTGTTTGCGTTCGCCCCCACAACCCAAAGATGTGCAGGGTAGGTGGATTGGCCACGCTAAATTGCCCCTTAATTAGAAAAAATGAATTGGGTACTCTAAATTTAGCAACAAAAAGAAAATGGCCAGATTATGGCCAGATCCCTGGCCGCATATGTGCATGGCTGACATGCAACGTTTGCGCCGTACAACATGGCGCAGCCATGCACAGACCTGGCCCACCATCCGCGACCCCACGGGCCACCTCCTGGCCAGTCCCCACCAATCCCCCAACACTTGCGGCCGCGGATGGGCAGGTGGAAGCCGCTCAGGCTGGAGGGCGGTCTGCTCGACAGGCCGAAGAGGAGAAGGAGGGATAAGACGAGGAGGAGGAGGTGGTGGTGCCAAGGAGGCGCCTGATGAGGCTTCGCATGTACCGGCGCCGCATGGGAGTGGGGGGGACACCCGCTACCGGTGGCCGTCAAGGTGACGGTTGCCCTCAAACTCTACGCCACGGGGTTGTTCCAGTCGCTGAGTGGGGACCTGTCCGGCATCTCGCAGGCATAGGTGCACAGGTGCATCCACGCCATCACGACGCCCTGTATGCCCTTGCGGACCGGTACATACAGTTACCTGTGGACCGCGTCCACCAGGATGCCCGAGCAGTGGTGTTCACTGCCATCGCCAGGATGCCCATGGTCCAGGCGGTCATTGATGGGATGCATGTCGCCCGACAGGCATCGGTGTGTAACAGGCCGATGTTCACGAACAGGAAGGGTTACTATTCCATGGACGTACAGGTGGTCTGTGACCACGAGATGAAGATCCTGCATGTCTGCGCCCGGTACCCAGGCAGTGTGCATGACTCATTTATCTTGGCGCAATTATTCATCCCAGGCTGTGGGGCTGGTTGCTGGGCGACAGGGGTTACTCGTTTATGTTGTGGCTGATGACGCCAATACGGAGGATACAGAGCAACGCGGAGAACCGCTACAATGAGGTGCTTTGGGGTGCTCAAGGTGCGTATCAGGCGCTTGGACCGCTCTGGAGGGGTCCTCCAGTACGAATCAAGGAAGGTCGGCCGCATTGTGGCGGTCTGCTGCATTCTCCACACTATAGCCCAGCAGAGGGGCAATGTGCTGGAGGAGGATGAGGTGCAAGGGTCTCGTCAGACGAGGAGGAGGAGAGAGAGAGGGACAATGGGTGGGACAGGGCGGCTGGACATGCACGGCAGGCTGTGTGACAACACCGGCAGGGCAAGCGAGCATGGGGCGCTTTGGTCGACTCACATTTCACCAACTGGGGGGTGGGGTTGCTGGGCAGGAGCATGAATACCATAATAGCGCCCCCCTCACCACCCTCCCCTCCCACACCACCGAACACACTCACCTTCACCACCACCGAGCACACTCCCCTCCCCCAGCACCGAGCACACTCACCTCCTCACCACCGAACTCACTCACCTCCCACACCACTGAGCACACTCACCTCCTCCAGCACCGAACACACTCACCTCCCCCACCACCGAGCACACTCACCTCCCCCACCACCGAACACACTCACCTCCCCCACCACCGAACTCACTCACCTCCCCCACCACCGAGCACACTCACCTCCCCCACCACCGAACTCACCCCCCGCCCCCACCATCGAACTCACTCACCTCCTCACCACCGAGCACACTCGCCTCCCCCACCACCGAACTCACTCACCTCCCCCACCACCGAGCACACTCACCTCCCCCACCACCGAACACACTCACCTCCTCACCACCGAACTCACTCACCTCCCACACCACTGAGCACACTCACCTCCTCCAGCACCGAACACACTCACCTCCGCCACCACCGAGCACACTCACCTCCCCCACCACCGAACACACTCACCTCCCCCACCACCGAACTCACTCACCTCCTCACCACCGAACTCACTCACCTCCCCCACCACCGAACTCACCCCCCGCCCCCACCATCGAACTCACTCACCTCCCCCACCACCGAACTCACTCCCCGCCCACACCACTGAACACACTCACCTCCCCCACCACCGAGCACACTCACCTCCCACACCACCGAACACACTCACCTCCCCCAGCACCGAGCACTCACCCCTCCCCCAGCACCGAGCACGCTCCCCTCCCCCAGCACCGAGCATACTCACCTCCCACACCACCGAACACACTCACCTCCCCCACCACCGAACACACTCACCTCCCCCACCACCGAGCACACTCCCCTCCCCCAGCACCGAGCACACTCACCTCCCACACCACCGAACACACACCTCCCCAGCACCGAGCACACTCACCTCCCCCACCACTGAGCACACTCCCCTCCCCCAGCACCGAGCGCACTCACCTCCCCCACCACCGAACACACACCTCCCCAGCACCGGGCACACTCACCTCCCCCACCACCGAGCACACTCACCTCCCCACGACCGAGCACGCTCACCTCCCACACCACCGAACACACACCTCCCCCAGCACCGAGCACACTCACCTCCTCCAGCACCGAGCACACTAACCTCCCACACCACCGAGCACACTCACCTCCCCCACGACCGAACTCACTCCCCGCCCCCACCACCGAACTCACTCCCCGCCCCCACCACTGAGCACACTCCCCTCCCCCACCACCGAGCACACTCACCTCCCACACCACCGAGCACACTCCCCTCCCCCACCACCGAGCACACTCCCCTCCCCCACCACCGAGCACACTCCCCTCCCCCACCACTGAGCACACTCCCCTCCCCCACCACCGAACTCACTCCCCGCCCCCACCACCGAACTCACTCCCCTCCCCCAGCACCGAGCACACTACCCTCCCCCACCACCGAGCACACTCCCCTCCCCCACCACCGAGCACACTCCCCTCCCCCACCACCGAGCACACTCCCCTCCCCACCACCGAGCACACTCCCCTCCCCCACCACCGAGCACACTCCCCTCCCCCACCACTGAGCACACTCCCCTCCCCCACCATCGAACTCACTCCCCGCCCCCACCACCGAGCACACTCCCCTCCCCCACCACCAAGCACACTCACCTCCCACACCACCGAGCACACTCCCCTCCCCCACCACCGAGCACACTCCCCTCCCCCACCACTGAGCACACTCACCTCCCCCACCACCGAACTCACTCCCCGCCCCCACCACCGAACTCACTCCCCTCCCCCAGCACCGAGCACACTACCCTCTCCCACCACCGGACACACTCCCCTCTCCCACCACCGAACACACTCACCACCCCCACCACCGAGCACACTCCCCTCCCCCAGCACCGAACACACTCACCTCCCACAACACCGAGCACACTCACCTCCCCACCACCGAGCACACTCACCTCCCCACCACCGAGCACACTCCCCTCCCACACCACCGAGCACACTCACCTCCCCCACCACCGAGCACACTCACCTCCCCCACCACCGAGCACATTCACCTTCCCCACCACCGAGCACATTCACCTCCCAGCACCGAGCACACTCACCTCCCCCACCCCCGAACACACTCACCTCCCCCACCACCGAGCACACTCACCTCCCCCACCACCGAGCACACTCGCCTCCCCCACCGCCGAACACACTCCCCTCCCCCACCGCCGAACACACTCCCCTCCCCGACCACCGAGCACACTCCCCTCCCCCAGCACCGAACACACTCACCTCCCACAACACCGAGCACACTCACCTCCCCACCACCGAGCACACTCCCTTCCCACACCACCGAGCACACTCACCTCCCCCACAACCGAGCACACTCCCCTCCCCCACCACCGTGCACACTCACCTCCCACACCACCGAGCACACTCCCCTCCCCCACCACCGAGCACACTCCCCTCCCCCACTACTGAGCACACTCCCCTCCCCCACCACCGAACTCACTCCCCGCCCCCACCACCGAGCACACTCCCCTCCCCCACCACCGAGCAAACTCACCTCCCACACCACCGAGCACACTCCCCTCCCCCACCACCGAGCACACTCCCCTCCCCCACCACTGAGCACACTCACCTCCCCACCACCGAACTCACTCCCCGCCCCCACCACCGAACTCACTCCCCTCCCCCAGCACCGAGCACACTACCCTCCCCCACCACCGGACACACTCCCCTCTCCCACCACCGAACACACTCACCACCCCCACCACCGAGCACACTCCCCTCCCCCAGCACCGAACACACTCAACTCCCACAACACCGAGCACACTCACCTCGCCACCACCGAGCACACTCACCTCCCCACCACCGAGCACACTCCCCTCCCACACCACCGAGCACACTCACCTCCCCCACCACCGAGCACACTCACCTCCCCCACCACCGAGCACACTCACCTTCCCCACCACCGAGCACATTCACCTCCCAGCACCGAGCACACTCACCTCCCCCACCCCCGAACACACTCACCTCCCCCACCACCGAGCACACTCACCTCCCCCACCACCGAGCACACTCGCCTCCCCCACCGCCGAACACACTCCCCTCCCCCACCGCCGAACACACTCCCCTCCCCGACCACCGATCACACTCCCCTCCCCCAGCACCGAACACACTCACCTCCCACAACACCGAGCACACTCACCTCCCCACCAGCGAGCACACTCACCTCCCCACCACCGAGCACACTCTCTTCCCACACCACCGAGCACACCCACCTCCCCCACCACCGAGCATACTCACCTCCCCACCACCGAGCACACTCCCTTCCCACACCATCGAACACACTAACCTCCCCCACCACCGAGCACACTCACCTCCCCACCACCGAACACACTCCCCTCCCCACCACCGAGCACACTCCCCTCCCCCACCACCGGACACACTCCCCTCTCCCACCACCGAGCACACCCCCTCCCCCACCACCGAGCACACTCACCACCCCCAGCACCGAACACACTCACCTCCCCCACCACCGAACACACTCACCTCCCACACCACCGAGCACACTCCCCTCCCCCAGCACCGAACACACTCACCTCCCACAACACCGAGCACACTCCGCTCCCCCACCACCGAACACACTCACCTCCCCCACCACCGAGCTCACTCACCTCCCCACCACCGAGCACACTCCCCTCCCACACCACCGAGCACACTCGCCTCCCCCACCACCGAGCACACTCGCCTCCCCCACCACCGAGCACACTCGCCTCCCCCACCACCGAGCACACTCGCCTCCCCCACCACCGAGCACACTCCCCTCCCCCACCACCGAGCACACTCACCTCCCCCACCATCGAACACGCTCACCTCCCCCACCATCGAACACACTCACCTCCCCCACCACCGAGCACACTCACCTCCCCCACCACCAAACACACTCCCCTCCCCCACCACCGAGCACACTCCCCTCCCCCACCACCGGACACACTCCCCTCTCCCGCGACCGAGCACACCCCCTCCCCCACCACCGAGCACACTCACCACCCCCAGCACCGAACACACTCCCCTCCCCCACCACCGAGCACACTCACCTCCCACACCACCGAACACACTCACCTTCCCCACCATCGAACACACTAACCTCCCCCACCACCGAACACACTCACCTCCACCACCACCGAGCACACTCCCCTACCCCACCACCGAACACACTCACCTCCCCCACCACCGAACGCACTCACCTCCCCCAGCACCGAGCACACTCACCTCCCCCACCACCGAACACACTCACCTCCCCACCACCGAACACACTCACCTCCCACACCACCGAACACACTCACCTTCCCCACCACCGAAAACACTCACCTCCCCCACCACCGAGCACACTCCCCTCCCCCACCACCGAACACACTCACCTCCCCCACCACCGACCACAGTCACCTCCCCCACCACCGAACACACTCACCTCCCCCACCACCGAACACACTCACCTCCCCACCACCGAACACACTCACCTCCACCACCACCGAGCACACTCACCTCCCCCACCACCGAACACACTCCCCTCCCCCAGCAGCGAGCACACTCACCTCCCCCACCACCGAATACACTCACCTCCCCCACCACCGAGCACACTCCCCTCCCCCAGCACCGAGCACACTCCCCTCCCCCAACACCGAGCACACTCCACTCCCCCACCACCGAGCACACTCACCTCCCCCACGATCGAACTCACTCCCCGCCCCCACCACCGAACTCACTCCCCGCCCCCACCACTGAGCACACTCCCCTCCCCCACCACCGAGCACACTCACATCCCACACCACCGAGCACACTCCCCTCCCCCACCACCGAGTACACTCCCCTCCCCCACCACTGAGCACACTCCCCTCCCCCACCACCGAACTCACTCCCCGCCCCCACCACCGAACTCACTCCCCTCCCCCAGCACCGAGCACACTACCCTCCCCCACCACCGAGCACACTCCCCTCCCCCACCACCGAGCACACTCCCTTCCCCCACCACCGAACTCACTCCCCGCCCCCACCACCGAGCACACTCCCCTCCCCCACCACCGAGCACACTCACCTCCCACACCACCGAGCACACTCCCCTCCCCCACCACCGAGCACACTCACCTCCCCCACCACCGACCACACTCACCTCCCCCACCACCGAACACACTCACCTCCCCCACCACCGAACATACTCACCTCCCCACCACCGAACACACTCACCTCCACCACCACCGAGCACACTCACCTCCCCCACCACCGAACACACTCCCCTCCCCCAGCAGCGAGCACACGCACCTCCCCCACCACCGAACACACTCACCTCCCCCACCACCGAGCACACTCCACTCCCCCAGCACCGAGCACACTCCACTCCCCCACCACCGAGCACACTCACCTTCCCCACCACCGAACACACTAACCTCCCCCACCACCGAGCACACTCACCTCCCCCACCACTGAACACACTCGCCTCCATCACCACCGAGCACACTCCCCTCCCCCACCACCAACACACTCACCTTCCCCACCACCGAACACACTCCCCTCCCACCACCGAACACACTCACCAACCCCACCACCGAGCACACTCCCCTCCCCCGCCACCGAGCAGACTCACCTCCCCCACCACCGAGCACACTCCCCTCCCCACCACCGAGCACACTCACCTCCCACACCACCGAGCACACTCCCCTCCCCCACCACTGAGCACACTCACCTCCCCCACCACCGAGCACACCCACCTCCCCCACCACCGAACACACTCCCCTCCCACCACCGAACACACTCCCCTCCCCCACCACCGAGCACACTCACCTCCCCCACCACCGAACACACTCCCCTCCCCCACCACCGAGCACACCCACCTCCCCCACCACCGAGCACACTCACCTTCCCCACCACCAAGCACACTCCCCTCCCCACCACCGAGCACACTCCCCTCCCCCACCATCGAACACACTCCCCTCCCCCACCACCGAACACACTCCCCTCCCCCACCACCGAGCACACTCACCTCCCCCACCACCGAGCACACTCACCTCCCCCACCACCGAACACACACACCTCCCCCACCACCGAACACACTCACCTCCCCCACCACCGAGCACACCCACCTTCCCCACCACCGAACACACTCACCTCCCCCACCACCGAACACACCCACCTCCCCAGCACCGGGCACACTCACCTCCCCCACCACCGAGCACACTCACCTCCCCACGACCGAGCATGCTCACCTCCCACACCACCGAACACACACCTCCCCCAGCACCGAGCACACTCACCTCCCCCAGCACCGAGCACACTAACCTCCCACACCACCGAGCACACTCACCTCCCCCACGACCGAACTCACTCCCCGCCCCCACCACCGAACTCACTCCCCGCCCCCACCACTGAGCACACTCCCCTCCCCCACCACCGAGCACACTCACCTCCCACACCACCGAGCACACTCCCCTCCCCCACCACCGAGCACACTCCCCTCCCCCACCACCGAGCACACTCCCCTCCCCCACCACCGAACTCACTCCCCGCCCCCACCACCGAACTCACTCCCCGCCCCCACCACCGAACTCACTCCCCTCCCCCAGCACCGAGCACACTACCCTCCCCCACCACCGAGCACACTCCCCTCCCCCACCACCGAGCACACTCCCCTCCCCCCACCACCGAGCACACTCCCCTCCCCCACCACCGAGCACACTCCCCTCCCCCACCACCGAGCACACTCCCCTCCCCCACCACTGAGCACACTCCCCTCCCCCACCACCGAACTCACTCCCCGCCCCCACCACCGAGCACACTCCCCTCCCCCACCACCGAGCACACTCACCTCCCCACCACAGAACACACTCCTCTCTCCCACCACCGAACACTCTCACCACCCCCACCACCGAGCACACTCCCCTCCCCAGCACCGAACACACTCACCTCCCACAACACCGAGCACACTCACCTCCCCACCACCGAGCACACTCACCTCCCCCACCACCGAACACACTCACCTCCCCCACCACCGAACACACTCACCTCCCACACCACCGAACACACTCACCTCCCCCACCACCGAGCACACTCCCCTCCCCCACCACCGAGCACACTCCCCTCCCCCACCACCGAACACACTCACCTCCCCCACCACCGACCACACTCACCTCCCCCACCACCGAACACACTCACCTCCCCCACCACCGAACATACTCACCTCCCCACCACAGAACACACTCACCTCCACCACCACCGAGCACACTCACCTCCCCCACCACCGAACACACTCCCCTCCCCCAGCAGCGAGCACACTCACCTCCCCCACCACCGAACACACTCACCTCCCCCACCACCGAGCACACTCCCCTCCCCCAGCACCGAGCACACTCCACTCCCCCACCACCGAGCACACTCACCTTCCCCACCACCGAACACACTAACCTCCCCCACCACCGAGCACACTCACCTCCCCCACCACTGAACACACTCACCTCCATCACCACCGAGCACACTCCCCTCCCCCACCACCAACACACTCACCTTCCCCACCACCGAACACACTCCCCTCCCACCACCGAACACACTCACCAACCCCACCACCGAGCACACTCCCCAACCCCGCCACCGAGCAGACTCACCTCCCCCACCACCGAGCACACTCCCCTCCCCACCACCGAGCACACTCACCTCCCACACCACCGAGCACACTCCCCTCCCCCACCACTGAGCACACTCACCTCGCCCACCACCGAGCACACCCACCTCCCCCACCACCGAACACACTCCCCTCCCACGACCGAACACACTCCCCTCCCCCACCACCGAGCACACTCACCTCCCCCACCACCGAACACACTCCCCTCCCCCACCACCGAGCACACCCACCTTCCCCACCACCAAGCACACTCCCCTCCCCACCACCGAGCACACTCCCCTCCCCCACCATCGAACACACTCCCCTCCCCCACCACCGAACACACTCCCCTCCCCCACCACCGAGCACACTCACCTCCCCCACCACCGAGCACACTCACCTCCCCCACCACCGAACACACACACCTCCCCCACCACCGAACACACTCCCCTCCCCCACCACCGAACACACTCACCTCCCCCACCACCGAGCACACCCACCTTCCCCACCACCGAACACACTCACCTCCCCCCCCACCGAACACACCCACCTCCCCACCACCGAGCACACTCACCTCCCCCACCACTGAGCACAATCCCCTCCCCCAGCACCGAGCGCACTCACCTCCCCCACCACCGAACACACACCTCCCCAGCACCGGGCACACTCACCTCCCCCACCACCGAGCACACTCACCTCCCCACGACCGAGCACGCTCACCTCCCACACCACCGAACACACACCTCCCCCAGCACCGAGCACACTCACCTCCCCCAGCACCGCGCACACTAACCTCCCACACCACCGAGCACACTCACCTCCCCCACGACCGAACTCACTCCCCGCCCCCACCACCGAACTAACTCCCCGCCCCCACCACAGAGCACACTCCCCTCCCCCACCACCGAGCACACTCACCTCCCTCACCACCGAGCACACTCCCCTCCCCCACCACCGAGCACACTCCCCTCCCCCACCACTGAGCACACTCCCCTCCCCCACCACCGAACTCACTCCCCGCCCCCACCACCGAACTCACTCCCCTCCCCCAGCACCGAGCACACTACCCTCCCCCACCACCGAGCACACTCCCCTCCCCCACCACCGAGCACACTCCCCTCCCCCACCACCGAGCACACTCACCTCCCACGCCACGGAGCACACTCCCCTACCCCACCACCGAGCACACTCCCCTCCCCCACCACTGAGCACACTCCCCTCCCCCACCACCGAACTCACTCCCCGCCCCCACCACCGAGCACACTCCCCTCCCCCACCACCGAGCACAATCACCTCCCACACCACCGAGCACACTCCCCTCCCCCACCACCGAGCACACTCCCCTCCCCCACCACTGAGCACACTCACCTCCCCCACCACCGAACTCACTCCCCGCCCCCACCACCGAACTCACTCCCCTCCCCCAGCACCGAGCACACTACCCTCCCCCACCACCGGACACACTCCCCTCTCCCACCACCGAACACACTCACCACCCCCACCACTGAGCACACTCCCCTCCCCCAGCACCGAGCACACTCACCTCCCCACCACCGAGCACACTCACCTCCCCACCACCGAGCACACTCACCTCCCCACCATCGAGCACACTCCCCTCCCACACCACCGAGCACACTCACCTCCCCCACCACCGAGCACACTCACCTCCCCCACCACCGAGCACACTCACCTTCCCCACCACCGAGCACATTCACCTCCCAGCACCGAGCACACTCACCTCCCCCACCCCCGAACACACTCACCTCCCCCACCACCGAGCACACTCACCTCCCCCACCACCGAGCACACTCGCCTCCCCCACCGCCGAACACACTCCCATCTCCCACCGCCGAACACACTCCCCTCCCCGACCACCGAGCACACTCCCCTCCCCCAGCACCGAACACACTCACCTCCCACAACACCGAGCACACTCACCTCCCCACCACCGAGCATACTCACCTCCCCACCACCGAGCACACTCCCTTCCCACACCACCGAGCACACTCCCCTCCCCCACCACCGAGCACACTCCCCTCCCCCACCACTGAGCACACTCCCCTCCCCCACCACCGAACTCACTCCCCGCCCCCACCACCGAGCACACTCCCCTCCCCCACCACCGAGCACACTCACCTCCCACACCACCGAGCACACTCACCTCCCCCACCACCGAGCACACTCCCCTCCCCACCACCGAGCACACTCACCTCCCACACCACCGAGCACACTCCCCTCCCCCACCACTGAGCACACTCACCTCCCCACCACCGAGCACACCCACCTCCCCCACCACCGAATACACTCCCCTCCCACCACCGAACACACTCCCCTCCCCCACCACCGAGCACACTCACCTCCCCCACCACCGAACACACTCCCCTCCCCCACCACCGAGCACACCCACCTCCCCCACCACCGAGCACACTCACCTTCCCCACCACCAAGCACACTCCCCTCCCCACCACCGAGCACACTCCCCTCCCCCACCATCGAACACACTCCCCTCCCCCACCACCGAACACACTCCCCTCCCCCACCACCGAGCACACTCACCTCCCCCACCACCGAGCACACTCACCTCCCCCACCACCGAACACACACACCTCCCCACCACCGAACACACTCCCCTCCCCCACCACCGAACACACTCACCTCCCCCACCACCGAGCACACCCACCTTCCCCACCACCGAACACACTCACCTCCCCCACCACCGAACACACCCACCTCCCCACCACCGAGCACACTCACCTCCCCCACCACTGAGCACAATCCCCTCCCCCAGCACCGAGCGCACTCACCTCCCCCACCACCGAACACACACCTCCCCAGCACCGGGCACACTCACCTCCCCCACCACCGAGCACACTCACCTCCCCACGACCGAGCACGCTCACCTCCCACACCACCGAACACACACCTCCCCAGCACCGAGCACACTCACCTCCCCCACCACCGAGCACACTAACCTCCCACACCACCGAGCACACTCACCTCCCCCACGACCGAACTCACTCCCCGCCCCAAACAACGAACTCACTCCCCGCCCCCACCACTGAGCACACTCCCCTCCCCCACCACCGAGCACACTCACCTCCCACACCACCGAGCACACACCCCTCCCCCACCACCGAGCACACTCCCCTCCCCCACCACTGAGCACACTCCCCTCCCCCACCACCGAACTCACTCCCCGCCCCCACCACCGAACTCACTCCCCTCCCCCAGCACCGAGCACACTACCCTCCCCCACCACCGGACACACTCCCCTCTCCCACCACCGAACACACTCACCACCCCCACCACCGAGCACACTCCCCTCCCCCAGCACCGAACACACTCACCTCCCACAACACCGAGCACACTCACCTCCCCACCACCGAGCACACTCACCTCCCCACCATCGTGCACACTCCCCTCCCACACCACCGAGCACACTCACCTCCCCCACCACCGAGCACACTCACCTCCCCCACCACCGAGCACACTCACCTTCCCCACCACCGAGCACATTCACCTCCCAGCACCGAGCACACTCACCTCCCCCACCCCCGAACACACTCACCTCCCCCACCACCGAGCACACTCACCTCCCCCACCACCGAGCACACTCGCCTCCCCCACCGCCGAACACACTCCCATCTCCCACCGCCGAACACACTCCCCTCCCCGACCACCGAGCACACTCCCCTCCCCCAGCACCGAACACACTCACCTCCCACAACACCGAGCACACTCACCTCCCCACCACCGAGCACACTCACCTCCCCACCACCGAGCACACTCCCTTCCCACACCACCGAGCACACTCACCTCCCCCACAACCGAGCACACTCCCCTCCCCCACCACCGAGCACACTCACCTCCCACACCACCGAGCACACTCCCCTCCCCCACCACCGAGCACACTCCCCTCCCCCACCACTGAGCACACTCCCCTCCCCCACCACCGAACTCACTCCCCGCCCCCACCACCGAGCACACTCCCCTCCCCCACCACCGAGCACACTCACCTCCCACACCACCGAGCACACTCACCTCCCCCACCACCGAGCACACTCCCCTCCCCACCACCGAGCACACTCACCTCCCACACCACCGAGCACACTCCCCTCCCCCACCACTGAGCACACTCACCTCCCCACCACCGAGCACACCCACCTCCCCCACCACCGAATACACTCCCCTCCCACCACCGAACACACTCCCCTCCCCCACCACCGAGCACACTCACCTCCCCCACCACCGAACACACTCCCCTCCCCCACCACCGAGCACACCCACCTCCCCCACCACCGAGCACACTCACCTTCCCCACCACCAAGCACACTCCCCTCCCCACCACCGAGCACACTCCCCTCCCCCACCATCGAACACACTCCCCTCCCCCACCACCGAACACACTCCCCTCCCCCACCACCGAGCACACTCACCTCCCCCACCACCGAGCACACTCACCTCCCCCACCACCGAACACACACACCTCCCCACCACCGAACACACTCCCCTCCCCCACCACGGAACACACTCACCTCCCCCACCACCGAGCACACCCACCTTCCCCACCACCGAACACACTCACCTCCCCCACCACCGAACACACCCACCTCCCCACCACCGAGCACACTCCCCTCCCCAGCACCGAACACACTCACCTCCCACAACACCGAGCACACTCACCTCCCCACCACCGAGCACACTCACCTCCCCCACCACCGAACACACTCACCTCCCCCACCACCGAACACACTCACCTCCCACACCACCGAACACACTCACCTTCCCCACCACCGAACACACTCACCTCCCCCACCACCGAGCACACTGCCCTCCCCCACCACCGAACACACTCACCTCCCCCACCACCGAACACACTCACCTCCCCCACCACCGAACACACACCTCCCCAGCACCGGGCACACTCACCTCCCCCACCACCGAGCACACTCACCTCCCCACGACCGAGCACGCTCACCTCCCACACCACCGAACACACACCTCCCCAGCACCGAGCACACTCACCTCCCCCACCACCGAGCACACTAACCTCCCACACCACCGAGCACACTCACCTCCCCCACGACCGAACTCACTCCCCGCCCCAAACAACGAACTCACTCCCCGCCCCCACCACTGAGCACACTCCCCTCCCCCACCACCGAGCACACTCACCTCCCACACCACCGAGCACACACCCCTCCCCCACCACCGAGCACACTCCCCTCCCCCACCACTGAGCACACTCCCCTCCCCCACCACCGAACTCACTCCCCGCCCCCACCACCGAACTCACTCCCCTCCCCCAGCACCGAGCACACTACCCTCCCCCACCACCGGACACACTCCCCTCTCCCACCACCGAACACACTCACCACCCCCACCACCGAGCACACTCCCCTCCCCCAGCACCGAACACACTCACCTCCCACAACACCGAGCACACTCACCTCCCCACCACCGAGCACACTCACCTCCCCACCATCGTGCACACTCCCCTCCCACACCACCGAGCACACTCACCTCCCCCACCACCGAGCACACTCACCTCCCCCACCACCGAGCACACTCACCTTCCCCACCACCGAGCACATTCACCTCCCAGCACCGAGCACACTCACCTCCCCCACCCCCGAACACACTCACCTCCCCCACCACCGAGCACACTCACCTCCCCCACCACCGAGCACACTCGCCTCCCCCACCGCCGAACACACTCCCATCTCCCACCGCCGAACACACTCCCCTCCCCGACCACCGAGCACACTCCCCTCCCCCAGCACCGAACACACTCACCTCCCACAACACCGAGCACACTCACCTCCCCACCACCGAGCACACTCACCTCCCCACCACCGAGCACACTCCCTTCCCACACCACCGAGCACACTCACCTCCCCCACAACCGAGCACACTCCCCTCCCCCACCACCGAGCACACTCACCTCCCACACCACCGAGCACACTCCCCTCCCCCACCACCGAGCACACTCCCCTCCCCCACCACTGAGCACACTCCCCTCCCCCACCACCGAACTCACTCCCCGCCCCCACCACCGAGCACACTCCCCTCCCCCACCACCGAGCACACTCACCTCCCACACCACCGAGCACACTCACCTCCCCCACCACCGAGCACACTCCCCTCCCCACCACCGAGCACACTCACCTCCCACACCACCGAGCACACTCCCCTCCCCCACCACTGAGCACACTCACCTCCCCACCACCGAGCACACCCACCTCCCCCACCACCGAATACACTCCCCTCCCACCACCGAACACACTCCCCTCCCCCACCACCGAGCACACTCACCTCCCCCACCACCGAACACACTCCCCTCCCCCACCACCGAGCACACCCACCTCCCCCACCACCGAGCACACTCACCTTCCCCACCACCAAGCACACTCCCCTCCCCACCACCGAGCACACTCCCCTCCCCCACCATCGAACACACTCCCCTCCCCCACCACCGAACACACTCCCCTCCCCCACCACCGAGCACACTCACCTCCCCCACCACCGAGCACACTCACCTCCCCCACCACCGAACACACACACCTCCCCACCACCGAACACACTCCCCTCCCCCACCACGGAACACACTCACCTCCCCCACCACCGAGCACACCCACCTTCCCCACCACCGAACACACTCACCTCCCCCACCACCGAACACACCCACCTCCCCACCACCGAGCACACTCCCCTCCCCAGCACCGAACACACTCACCTCCCACAACACCGAGCACACTCACCTCCCCACCACCGAGCACACTCACCTCCCCCACCACCGAACACACTCACCTCCCCCACCACCGAACACACTCACCTCCCACACCACCGAACACACTCACCTTCCCCACCACCGAACACACTCACCTCCCCCACCACCGAGCACACTCCCCTCCCCCACCACCGAACACACTCACCTCCCCCACCACCGACCACACTCACCTCCCCCACCACCGAACACACTCACCTCCCCCACCACCGAACATACTCACCTCCCCACCACAGAACACACTCACCTCCACCACCACCGAGCACACTCACCTCCCCCACCACCGAACACACTCCCCTCCCCCAGCAGCGAGCACACTCACCTCCCCCACCACCGAACACACTCACCTCCCCCACCACCGAGCACACTCCCCTCCCCCAGCACCGAGCACACTCCACTCCCCCACCACCGAGCACACTCACCTTCCCCACCACCGAACACACTAACCTCCCCCACCACCGAGCACACTCACCTCCCCCACCACTGAACACACTCACCTCCATCACCACCGAGCACACTCCCCTCCCCCACCACCAACACACTCACCTTCCCCACCACCGAACACACTCCCCTCCCACCACCGAACACACTCACCAACCCCACCACCGAGCACACTCCCCTCCCCCACCACCGAGCACACTCCCCTCCCCCACCACCGAACTCACTCCCCGCCCCCACCACCGAACTCACTCCCCTCCCCCAGCACCGAGCACACTACCCTCCCCCACCACCGAGCACACTCCCCTCCCCCACCACCGAGCACACTCCCCTCCCCCACCACCGAGCACACTCACCTCCCACGCCACGGAGCACACTCCCCTACCCCACCACCGAGCACACTCCCCTCCCCCACCACTGAGCACACTCCCCTCCCCCACCACCGAACTCACTCCCCGCCCCCACCACCGAGCACACTCCCCTCCCCCACCACCGAGCACAATCACCTCCCACACCACCGAGCACACTCCCCTCCCCCACCACCGAGCACACTCCCCTCCCCCACCACTGAGCACACTCACCTCCCCCACCACCGAACTCACTCCCCGCCCCCACCACCGAACTCACTCCCCTCCCCCAGCACCGAGCACACTACCCTCCCCCACCACCGGACACACTCCCCTCTCCCACCACCGAACACACTCACCACCCCCACCACCGAGCACACTCCCCTCCCCCAGCACCGAGCACACTCACCTCCCCACCACCGAGCACACTCACCTCCCCACCACCGAGCACACTCACCTCCCCACCATCGAGCACACTCCCCTCCCACACCACCGAGCACACTCACCTCCCCCACCACCGAGCACACTCACCTCCCCCACCACCGAGCACACTCACCTTCCCCACCACCGAGCACATTCACCTCCCAGCACCGAGCACACTCACCTCCCCCACCCCCGAACACACTCACCTCCCCCACCACCGAGCACACTCACCTCCCCCACCACCGAGCACACTCGCCTCCCCCACCGCCGAACACACTCCCATCTCCCACCGCCGAACACACTCCCCTCCCCGACCACCGAGCACACTCCCCTCCCCCAGCACCGAACACACTCACCTCCCACAACACCGAGCACACTCACCTCCCCACCACCGAGCACACTCACCTCCCCACCACCGAGCACACTCCCTTCCCACACCACCGAGCACACTCCCCTCCCCCACCACCGAGCACACTCCCCTCCCCCACCACTGAGCACACTCCCCTCCCCCACCACCGAACTCACTCCCCGCCCCCACCACCGAGCACACTCCCCTCCCCCACCACCGAGCACACTCACCTCCCACACCACCGAGCACACTCACCTCCCCCACCACCGAGCACACTCCCCTCCCCACCACCGAGCACACTCACCTCCCACACCACCGAGCACACTCCCCTCCCCCACCACTGAGCACACTCACCTCCCCACCACCGAGCACACCCACCTCCCCCACCACCGAATACACTCCCCTCCCACCACCGAACACACTCCCCTCCCCCACCACCGAGCACACTCACCTCCCCCACCACCGAACACACTCCCCTCCCCCACCACCGAGCACACCCACCTCCCCCACCACCGAGCACACTCACCTTCCCCACCACCAAGCACACTCCCCTCCCCACCACCGAGCACACTCCCCTCCCCCACCATCGAACACACTCCCCTCCCCCACCACCGAACACACTCCCCTCCCCCACCACCGAGCACACTCACCTCCCCCACCACCGAGCACACTCACCTCCCCCACCACCGAACACACACACCTCCCCACCACCGAACACACTCCCCTCCCCCACCACCGAACACACTCACCTCCCCCACCACCGAGCACACCCACCTTCCCCACCACCGAACACACTCACCTCCCCCACCACCGAACACACCCACCTCCCCACCACCGAGCACACTCACCTCCCCCACCACTGAGCACAATCCCCTCCCCCAGCACCGAGCGCACTCACCTCCCCCACCACCGAACACACACCTCCCCAGCACCGGGCACACTCACCTCCCCCACCACCGAGCACACTCACCTCCCCACGACCGAGCACGCTCACCTCCCACACCACCGAACACACACCTCCCCAGCACCGAGCACACTCACCTCCCCCACCACCGAGCACACTAACCTCCCACACCACCGAGCACACTCACCTCCCCCACGACCGAACTCACTCCCCGCCCCAAACAACGAACTCACTCCCCGCCCCCACCACTGAGCACACTCCCCTCCCCCACCACCGAGCACACTCACCTCCCACACCACCGAGCACACACCCCTCCCCCACCACCGAGCACACTCCCCTCCCCCACCACTGAGCACACTCCCCTCCCCCACCACCGAACTCACTCCCCGCCCCCACCACCGAACTCACTCCCCTCCCCCAGCACCGAGCACACTACCCTCCCCCACCACCGGACACACTCCCCTCTCCCACCACCGAACACACTCACCTCCCCCACCACCGAACACACTCACCTCCCCCACCACCGAACACACACCTCCCCAGCACCGGGCACACTCACCTCCCCCACCACCGAGCACACTCACCTCCCCACGACCGAGCACGCTCACCTCCCACACCACCGAACACACACCTCCCCAGCACCGAGCACACTCACCTCCCCCACCACCGAGCACACTAACCTCCCACACCACCGAGCACACTCACCTCCCCCACGACCGAACTCACTCCCCGCCCCAAACAACGAACTCACTCCCCGCCCCCACCACTGAGCACACTCCCCTCCCCCACCACCGAGCACACTCACCTCCCACACCACCGAGCACACACCCCTCCCCCACCACCGAGCACACTCCCCTCCCCCACCACTGAGCACACTCCCCTCCCCCACCACCGAACTCACTCCCCGCCCCCACCACCGAACTCACTCCCCTCCCCCAGCACCGAGCACACTACCCTCCCCCACCACCGGACACACTCCCCTCTCCCACCACCGAACACACTCACCACCCCCACCACCGAGCACACTCCCCTCCCCCAGCACCGAACACACTCACCTCCCACAACACCGAGCACACTCACCTCCCCACCACCGAGCACACTCACCTCCCCACCATCGTGCACACTCCCCTCCCACACCACCGAGCACACTCACCTCCCCCACCACCGAGCACACTCACCTCCCCCACCACCGAGCACACTCACCTTCCCCACCACCGAGCACATTCACCTCCCAGCACCGAGCACACTCACCTCCCCCACCCCCGAACACACTCACCTCCCCCACCACCGAGCACACTCACCTCCCCCACCACCGAGCACACTCGCCTCCCCCACCGCCGAACACACTCCCATCTCCCACCGCCGAACACACTCCCCTCCCCGACCACCGAGCACACTCCCCTCCCCCAGCACCGAACACACTCACCTCCCACAACACCGAGCACACTCACCTCCCCACCACCGAGCACACTCACCTCCCCACCACCGAGCACACTCCCTTCCCACACCACCGAGCACACTCACCTCCCCCACAACCGAGCACACTCCCCTCCCCCACCACCGAGCACACTCACCTCCCACACCACCGAGCACACTCCCCTCCCCCACCACCGAGCACACTCCCCTCCCCCACCACTGAGCACACTCCCCTCCCCCACCACCGAACTCACTCCCCGCCCCCACCACCGAGCACACTCCCCTCCCCCACCACCGAGCACACTCACCTCCCACACCACCGAGCACACTCACCTCCCCCACCACCGAGCACACTCCCCTCCCCACCACCGAGCACACTCACCTCCCACACCACCGAGCACACTCCCCTCCCCCACCACTGAGCACACTCACCTCCCCACCACCGAGCACACCCACCTCCCCCACCACCGAATACACTCCCCTCCCACCACCGAACACACTCCCCTCCCCCACCACCGAGCACACTCACCTCCCCCACCACCGAACACACTCCCCTCCCCCACCACCGAGCACACCCACCTCCCCCACCACCGAGCACACTCACCTTCCCCACCACCAAGCACACTCCCCTCCCCACCACCGAGCACACTCCCCTCCCCCACCATCGAACACACTCCCCTCCCCCACCACCGAACACACTCCCCTCCCCCACCACCGAGCACACTCACCTCCCCCACCACCGAGCACACTCACCTCCCCCACCACCGAACACACACACCTCCCCACCACCGAACACACTCCCCTCCCCCACCACGGAACACACTCACCTCCCCCACCACCGAGCACACCCACCTTCCCCACCACCGAACACACTCACCTCCCCCACCACCGAACACACCCACCTCCCCACCACCGAGCACACTCCCCTCCCCAGCACCGAACACACTCACCTCCCACAACACCGAGCACACTCACCTCCCCACCACCGAGCACACTCACCTCCCCCACCACCGAACACACTCACCTCCCCCACCACCGAACACACTCACCTCCCACACCACCGAACACACTCACCTTCCCCACCACCGAACACACTCACCTCCCCCACCACCGAGCACACTCCCCTCCCCCACCACCGAACACACTCACCTCCCCCACCACCGACCACACTCACCTCCCCCACCACCGAACACACTCACCTCCCCCACCACCGAACATACTCACCTCCCCACCACAGAACACACTCACCTCCACCACCACCGAGCACACTCACCTCCCCCACCACCGAACACACTCCCCTCCCCCAGCAGCGAGCACACTCACCTCCCCCACCACCGAACACACTCACCTCCCCCACCACCGAGCACACTCCCCTCCCCCAGCACCGAGCACACTCCACTCCCCCACCACCGAGCACACTCACCTTCCCCACCACCGAACACACTAACCTCCCCCACCACCGAGCACACTCACCTCCCCCACCACTGAACACACTCACCTCCATCACCACCGAGCACACTCCCCTCCCCCACCACCAACACACTCACCTTCCCCACCACCGAACACACTCCCCTCCCACCACCGAACACACTCACCAACCCCACCACCGAGCACACTCCCCTCCCCCGCCACCGAGCAGACTCACCTCCCCCACCACCGAGCACACTCCCCTCCCCACCACCGAGCACACTCACCTCCCACACCACCGAGCACACTCCCCTCCCCCACCACTGAGCACACTCACCTCGCCCACCACCGAGCACACCCACCTCCCCCACCACCGAACACACTCCCCTCCCACGACCGAACACACTCCCCTCCCCCACCACCGAGCACACTCACCTCCCCCACCACCGAACACACTCCCCTCCCCCACCACCGAGCACACCCACCTTCCCCACCACCAAGCACACTCCCCTCCCCACCACCGAGCACACTCCCCTCCCCCACCATCGAACACACTCCCCTCCCCCACCATCGAACACACTCCCCTCCCCCACCACCGAACACACTCCCCTCCCCCACCACCGAGCACACTCACCTCCCCCACCACCGAGCACACTCACCTCCCCCACCACCGAACACACACACCTCCCCCACCACCGAACACACTCCCCTCCCCCACCACCGAACACACTCACCTCCCCCACCACCGAGCACACCCACCTTCCCCACCACCGAACACACTCACCTCCCCCCCCACCGAACACACCCACCTCCCCACCACCGAGCACACTCACCTCCCCCACCACTGAGCACAATCCCCTCCCCCAGCACCGAGCGCACTCACCTCCCCCACCACCGAACACACACCTCCCCAGCACCGGGCACACTCACCTCCCCCACCACCGAGCACACTCACCTCCCCACGACCGAGCACGCTCACCTCCCACACCACCGAACACACACCTCCCCCAGCACCGAGCACACTCACCTCCCCCAGCACCGCGCACACTAACCTCCCACACCACCGAGCACACTCACCTCCCCCACGACCGAACTCACTCCCCGCCCCCACCACCGAACTAACTCCCCGCCCCCACCACAGAGCACACTCCCCTCCCCCACCACCGAGCACACTCACCTCCCTCACCACCGAGCACACTCCCCTCCCCCACCACCGAGCACACTCCCCTCCCCCACCACTGAGCACACTCCCCTCCCCCACCACCGAACTCACTCCCCGCCCCCACCACCGAACTCACTCCCCTCCCCCAGCACCGAGCACACTACCCTCCCCCACCACCGAGCACACTCCCCTCCCCCACCACCGAGCACACTCCCCTCCCCCACCACCGAGCACACTCACCTCCCACGCCACGGAGCACACTCCCCTACCCCACCACCGAGCACACTCCCCTCCCCCACCACTGAGCACACTCCCCTCCCCCACCACCGAACTCACTCCCCGCCCCCACCACCGAGCACACTCCCCTCCCCCACCACCGAGCACAATCACCTCCCACACCACCGAGCACACTCCCCTCCCCCACCACCGAGCACACTCCCCTCCCCCACCACTGAGCACACTCACCTCCCCCACCACCGAACTCACTCCCCGCCCCCACCACCGAACTCACTCCCCTCCCCCAGCACCGAGCACACTACCCTCCCCCACCACCGGACACACTCCCCTCTCCCACCACCGAACACACTCACCACCCCCACCACCGAGCACACTCCCCTCCCCCAGCACCGAGCACACTCACCTCCCCACCACCGAGCACACTCACCTCCCCACCACCGAGCACACTCACCTCCCCACCATCGAGCACACTCCCCTCCCACACCACCGAGCACACTCACCTCCCCCACCACCGAGCACACTCACCTCCCCCACCACCGAGCACACTCACCTTCCCCACCACCGAGCACATTCACCTCCCAGCACCGAGCACACTCACCTCCCCCACCCCCGAACACACTCACCTCCCCCACCACCGAGCACACTCACCTCCCCCACCACCGAGCACACTCGCCTCCCCCACCGCCGAACACACTCCCATCTCCCACCGCCGAACACACTCCCCTCCCTGACCACCGAGCACACTCCCCTCCCCCAGCACCGAACACACTCACCTCCCACAACACCGAGCACACTCACCTCCCCACCACCGAGCACACTCACCTCCCCACCACCGAGCACACTCCCTTCCCACACCACCGAGCACACTCCCCTCCCCCACCACCGAGCACACTCCCCTCCCCCACCACTGAGCACACTCCCCTCCCCCACCACCGAACTCACTCCCCGCCCCCACCACCGAGCACACTCCCCTCCCCCACCACCGAGCACACTCACCTCCCACACCACCGAGCACACTCACCTCCCCCACCACCGAGCACACTCCCCTCCCCACCACCGAGCACACTCACCTCCCACACCACCGAGCACACTCCCCTCCCCCACCACTGAGCACACTCACCTCCCCACCACCGAGCACACCCACCTCCCCCACCACCGAATACACTCCCCTCCCACCACCGAACACACTCCCCTCCCCCACCACCGAGCACACTCACCTCCCCCACCACCGAACACACTCCCCTCCCCCACCACCGAGCACACCCACCTCCCCCACCACCGAGCACACTCACCTTCCCCACCACCAAGCACACTCCCCTCCCCACCACCGAGCACACTCCCCTCCCCCACCATCGAACACACTCCCCTCCCCCACCACCGAACACACTCCCCTCCCCCACCACCGAGCACACTCACCTCCCCCACCACCGAGCACACTCACCTCCCCCACCACCGAACACACACACCTCCCCACCACCGAACACACTCCCCTCCCCCACCACCGAACACACTCACCTCCCCCACCACCGAGCACACCCACCTTCCCCACCACCGAACACACTCACCTCCCCCACCACCGAACACACCCACCTCCCCACCACCGAGCACACTCACCTCCCCCACCACTGAGCACAATCCCCTCCCCCAGCACCGAGCGCACTCACCTCCCCCACCACCGAACACACACCTCCCCAGCACCGGGCACACTCACCTCCCCCACCACCGAGCACACTCACCTCCCCACGACCGAGCACGCTCACCTCCCACACCACCGAACACACACCTCCCCAGCACCGAGCACACTCACCTCCCCCACCACCGAGCACACTAACCTCCCACACCACCGAGCACACTCACCTCCCCCACGACCGAACTCACTCCCCGCCCCAAACAACGAACTCACTCCCCGCCCCCACCACTGAGCACACTCCCCTCCCCCACCACCGAGCACACTCACCTCCCACACCACCGAGCACACACCCCTCCCCCACCACCGAGCACACTCCCCTCCCCCACCACTGAGCACACTCCCCTCCCCCACCACCGAACTCACTCCCCGCCCCCACCACCGAACTCACTCCCCTCCCCCAGCACCGAGCACACTACCCTCCCCCACCACCGGACACACTCCCCTCTCCCACCACCGAACACACTCACCACCCCCACCACCGAGCACACTCCCCTCCCCCAGCACCGAACACACTCACCTCCCACAACACCGAGCACACTCACCTCCCCACCACCGAGCACACTCACCTCCCCACCATCGTGCACACTCCCCTCCCACACCACCGAGCACACTCACCTCCCCCACCACCGAGCACACTCACCTCCCCCACCACCGAGCACACTCACCTTCCCCACCACCGAGCACATTCACCTCCCAGCACCGAGCACACTCACCTCCCCCACCCCCGAACACACTCACCTCCCCCACCACCGAGCACACTCACCTCCCCCACCACCGAGCACACTCGCCTCCCCCACCGCCGAACACACTCCCATCTCCCACCGCCGAACACACTCCCCTCCCCGACCACCGAGCACACTCCCCTCCCCCAGCACCGAGCACACTCACCTCCCCACCACCGAGCACACTCACCTCCCCACCACCGAGCACACTCCCTTCCCACACCACCGAGCACACTCACCTCCCCCACAACCGAGCACACTCCCCTCCCCCACCACCGAGCACACTCACCTCCCACACCACCGAGCACACTCCCCTCCCCCACCACCGAGCACACTCCCCTCCCCCACCACTGAGCACACTCCCCTCCCCCACCACCGAACTCACTCCCCGCCCCCACCACCGAGCACACTCCCCTCCCCCACCACCGAGCACACTCACCTCCCACACCACCGAGCACACTCACCTCCCCCACCACCGAGCACACTCCCCTCCCCACCACCGAGCACACTCACCTCCCACACCACCGAGCACACTCCCCTCCCCCACCACTGAGCACACTCACCTCCCCACCACCGAGCACACCCACCTCCCCCACCACCGAATACACTCCCCTCCCACCACCGAACACACTCCCCTCCCCCACCACCGAGCACACTCACCTCCCCCACCACCGAACACACTCCCCTCCCCCACCACCGAGCACACCCACCTCCCCCACCACCGAGCACACTCACCTTCCCCACCACCAAGCACACTCCCCTCCCCACCACCGAGCACACTCCCCTCCCCCACCATCGAACACACTCCCCTCCCCCACCACCGAACACATTCCCCTCCCCCACCACCGAGCACACTCACCTCCCCCACCACCGAGCACACTCACCTCCCCCACCACCGAACACACACACCTCCCCACCACCGAACACACTCCCCTCCCCCACCACGGAACACACTCACCTCCCCCACCACCGAGCACACCCACCTTCCCCACCACCGAACACACTCACCTCCCCCACCACCGAACACACCCACCTCCCCACCACCGAGCACACTCACCTCCCCCACCACTGAGCACAATCCCCTCCCCCAGCACCGAGCGCACTCACCTCCCCCACCACCGAACACACACCTCCCCAGCACCGGGCACACTCACCTCCCCCACCACCGAGCACACTCACCTCCCCACGACCGAGCACGCTCACCTCCCACACCACCGAACACACACCTCCCCAGCACCGAGCACACTCACCTCCCCCACCACCGAGCACACTAACCTCCCACAACACCGAGCACACTCACCTCCCCCACGACCGAACTCACTCCCCGCCCCCACCACCGAACTCACTCCCCGCCCCCACCACTGAGCACACTCCCCTCCCCCACCACCGAGCACACTCACCTCCCACACCACCGAGCACACTCCCCTCCCCCACCACCGAGCACACTCCCCTCCCCCACCACTGAGCACACTCCCCTCCCCCACCACCGAACTCACTCCCCGCCCCCACCAACGAACTCACTCCCCTCCCCCAGCACCGAGCACACTACCCTCCCCCACCACCGAGCACACTCCCCTCCCCCACCACCGAGCACACTCCCCTCCCCCACCACCGAGCACACTCACCTCCCACGCCACCGAGCACACTCCCCTCCCCCACCACCGAGCACACTCCCCTCCCCCACCACTGAGCACACTCCCCTCCCCCACCACCGAACTCACTCCCCGCCCCCACCACCGAGCACACTCCCCTCCCCCACCACCGAGCACACTCACCTCCCACACCACCGAGCACACTCCCCTCCCCCACCACCGAGCACACTCCCCTCCCCCACCACTGAGCACACTCACCTCCCCCACCACCGAACTCACTCCCCGCCCCCACCACCGAACTCACTCCCCTCCCCCAGCACCGAGCACACTACCCTCCCCCACCACCGGACACACTCCCCTCTCCCACCACCGAACACACTCACCACCCCCACCACCGAGCACACTCCCCTCCCCCAGCACCGAACACACTCACCTCCCACAACACCGAGCACACTCACCTCCCCACCACCGAGCACACTCACCTCCCCACCACCGAGCACACTCCCCTCCCACACCACCGAGCACACTCACCTCCCCCACCACCGAGCACACTCACCTCCCCCACCACCGAGCACACTCACCTTCCCCACCACCGAGCACATTCACCTCCCAGCACCGAGCACACTCACCTCCCCCACCCCCGAACACACTCACCTCCCCCACCACCGAGCACACTCACCTCCCCCACCACCGAGCACACTCGCCTCCCCCACCGCCGAACACACTCCCATCTCCCACCGCCGAACACACTCCCCTCCCCGACCACCGAGCACACTCCCCTCCCCCACAACCGAGCACACTCCCCTCCCCCACCACCGAGCACACTCACCTCCCACACCACCGAGCACACTCCCCTCCCCCACCACCGAGCACACTCCCCTCCCCCACCACTGAGCACACTCCCCTCCCCCACCACCGAACTCACTCCCCGCCCCCACCACCGAACTCACTCCCCGCCCCCACCACCGAGCACACTCCCCTCCCACAACACCGAGCACACTCACCTCCCCACCACCGAGCACACTCACCTCCCCACCACCGAGCACACTCCCTTCCCACACCACCGAGCACACTCACCTCCCCCACAACCGAGCACACTCCCCTCCCCCACCACCGAGCACACTCCCCTCCCACACCACCGAGCACACTCCCCTCCCCCACCACCGAGCACACTCCCCTCCCCCACCACTGAGCACACTCCCCTCCCCCACCACCGAACTCACTCCCCGCCCCCACCACCGAGCACACTCCCCTCCCCCACCACCGAGCACACTCACCTCCCACACCACCGAGCACACTCCCCTCCCCCACCACCGAGCACACTCCCCTCCCCCACCACCGAGCACACTCCCCTCCCCCACCACCGAGCACACTCACCTCCCCCACCACCGAACTCACTCCCCGCCCCCACCACCGAACTCACTCCCCTCCCCCAGCACCGAGCACACTCCCCTCCCCCACCATCGAACACACTCACCTCCCCCACCATCGAACACACTCACCTCCCCCACCACCGAGCACACTCACCTCCCCCACCACCGAACACACTCCCCTCCCCCACCACCGAGCACACTCCCCTCCCCCACCACCGGACACACTCCCCTCCCCCGCGACCGAGCACACCCCCTCCCCCACCACCGAGCACACTCACCACCCCCAGCACCGAACACACTCACCTCCCACACCACCGAACACACTCACCTTCCCCACCACCGAGCACACTCCCCTACCCCACCACCGAACACACTCACCTCCCCCACCACCGAACACACTCACCTCCCCCAGCACCGAGCAAACTCACCTCCCCCACCACCGAACACACTCACCTCCCCCACCACCGAACACACTCACCTCCCACACCACCGAACACACTCACCTTCCCCACCACCGAACACACTCACCTCCCCCACCACCGAGCACACTCCCCTCCCCCACCACCGAACACACTCACCTCCCCCACCACCGACCACACTCACCTCCCCCACCACCGACCACACTCACCTCCCCCACCACCGAACACACTCACCTCCCCCACCACCGAACACACTCACCTCCCCACCACCGAACACACTCACCTCCACCACCACCGAGCACACTCACCTCCCCCACCACCGAACACACTCCCCTCCCCCAGCAGCGAGCACACTCACCTCCCCCACCACCGAACACACTCACCTCCCCCACCACCGAGCACACTCCCCTCCCCCAGCACCGAGCACACTCCACTCCGCCACCACCGAGCACACTCACCTTCCCCACCACCGAACACACTAACCTCCCCCACCACCGAGCACACTCACCTACCCCACCACTGAACACACTCACCTCCATCACCAACGAGCACACTCCCCTCCCCCACCACCGAACACACTCACCTTCCCCACCACCGAACACACTCCCCTCCCACCACCGAACACACTCACCAACCCCACCACCGAGCACACTCCCCTCCCCCGCCACCGAGCAGACTCACCTCCCCCACCACCGAGCACACTCCCCTCCCCACCACCGAGCACACTCACCTCCCACACCACCGAGCACACTCCCCTCCCCCACCACTGAGCACACTCACCTCCCCCACCACCGAGCACACCCACCTCCCCCACCACCGAACACACTCCCCTCCCACCACCGAACACACTCCCCTCCCCCACCACCGAGCACACTCACCTCCCCCACAACCGAACACACTCCCCTCCCCCACCACCGAGCACACCCACCTCCCCCACCACCGAACACACTCCCCTCCCCCACCACCGAGCACACTCACCTTCCCCACCACCAAGCACACTCCCCTCCCCACCACCGAGCACACTCCCCTCCCACACCACCGAGCACAATCACCTCCCACACCACCGAGCACACTCACCTCCCCCACCACCGAGCACACTCACCTTCCCCACCACCGAGCACATTCACCTCCCAGCACCGAGCACACTCACCTCCCCCACCCCCGAACACACTCACCTCCCCCACCACCGAGCACACTCACCTCCCCCACCACCGAGCACACTCGCCTCCCCCACCGCCGAACACACTCCCATCTCCCACCGCCGAACACACTCCCCTCCCCGACCGCCGAGCACACTCCCCTCCCCCAGCACCGAACACACTCACCTCCCACAACACCGAGCACACTCACCTCCCCACCACCGAGCACACTCACCTCCCCACCACCGAGCACACTCCCTTCCCACACCACCGAGCACACTCACCTCCCCCACAACCGAGCACACTCCCCTCCCCCACCACCGAGCACACTCACCTCCCACACCACCGAGCACACTCCCCTCCCCCACCACCGAGCACACTCCACTCCCCCACCACTGAGCACACTCCCCTCCCCCACCACCGAACTCACTCCCCGCCCCCACCACTGAGCACACTCCCCTCCCCCACCACCGAACTCACTCCCCGCCCCCACCACCGAACTCACTCCCCGCCCCCACCACCGAGCACACTCCCCTCCCACAACACCGAGCACACTCACCTCCCCACCACCGAGCACACTCACCTCCCCACCACCGAGCACACTCCCTTCCCACACCACCGAGCACACTCACCTCCCCCACAACCGAGCACACTCCCCTCCCCCACCACCGAGCACACTCCCCTCCCACACCACCGAGCACACTCCCCTCCCCCACCACCGAGCACACTCCCCTCCCCCACCACTGAGCACACTCCCCTCCCCCACCACCGAACTCACTCCCCGCCCCCACCACCGAGCACACTCCCCTCCCCCACCACCGAGCACACTCACCTCCCACACCACCGAGCACACTCCCCTCCCCCACCACCGAGCACACTCCCCTCCCCCACCACCGAGCACACTCCCCTCCCCCACCACCGAGCACACTCACCTCCCCCACCACCGAACTCACTCCCCGCCCCCACCACCGAACTCACTCCCCTCCCCCAGCACCGAGCACACTCCCCTCCCCCACCATCGAACACACTCACCTCCCCCACCATCGAACACACTCACCTCCCCCACCACCGAGCACACTCACCTCCCCCACCACCGAACACACTCCCCTCCCCCACCACCGAGCACACTCCCCTCCCCCACCACCGGACACACTCCCCTCCCCCGCGACCGAGCACACCCCCTCCCCCACCACCGAGCACACTCACCACCCCCAGCACCGAACACACTCACCTCCCACACCACCGAACACACTCACCTTCCCCACCACCGAGCACACTCCCCTACCCCACCACCGAACACACTCACCTCCCCCACCACCGAACACACTCACCTCCCCCAGCACCGAGCAAACTCACCTCCCCCACCACCGAACACACTCACCTCCCCCACCACCGAACACACTCACCTCCCACACCACCGAACACACTCACCTTCCCCACCACCGAACACACTCACCTCCCCCACCACCGAGCACACTCCCCTCCCCCACCACCGAACACACTCACCTCCCCCACCACCGACCACACTCACCTCCCCCACCACCGACCACACTCACCTCCCCCACCACCGAACACACTCACCTCCCCCACCACCGAACACACTCACCTCCCCACCACCGAACACACTCACCTCCACCACCACCGAGCACACTCACCTCCCCCACCACCGAACACACTCCCCTCCCCCAGCAGCGAGCACACTCACCTCCCCCACCACCGAACACACTCACCTCCCCCACCACCGAGCACACTCCCCTCCCCCAGCACCGAGCACACTCCACTCCGCCACCACCGAGCACACTCACCTTCCCCACCACCGAACACACTAACCTCCCCCACCACCGAGCACACTCACCTACCCCACCACTGAACACACTCACCTCCATCACCAACGAGCACACTCCCCTCCCCCACCACCGAACACACTCACCTTCCCCACCACCGAACACACTCCCCTCCCACCACCGAACACACTCACCAACCCCACCACCGAGCACACTCCCCTCCCCCGCCACCGAGCAGACTCACCTCCCCCACCACCGAGCACACTCCCCTCCCCACCACCGAGCACACTCACCTCCCACACCACCGAGCACACTCCCCTCCCCCACCACTGAGCACACTCACCTCCCCCACCACCGAGCACACCCACCTCCCCCACCACCGAACACACTCCCCTCCCACCACCGAACACACTCCCCTCCCCCACCACCGAGCACACTCACCTCCCCCACAACCGAACACACTCCCCTCCCCCACCACCGAGCACACCCACCTCCCCCACCACCGAACACACTCCCCTCCCCCACCACCGAGCACACTCACCTTCCCCACCACCAAGCACACTCCCCTCCCCACCACCGAGCACACTCCCCTCCCACACCACCGAGCACAATCACCTCCCACACCACCGAGCACACTCACCTCCCCCACCACCGAGCACACTCACCTTCCCCACCACCGAGCACATTCACCTCCCAGCACCGAGCACACTCACCTCCCCCACCCCCGAACACACTCACCTCCCCCACCACCGAGCACACTCACCTCCCCCACCACCGAGCACACTCGCCTCCCCCACCGCCGAACACACTCCCATCTCCCACCGCCGAACACACTCCCCTCCCCGACCGCCGAGCACACTCCCCTCCCCCAGCACCGAACACACTCACCTCCCACAACACCGAGCACACTCACCTCCCCACCACCGAGCACACTCACCTCCCCACCACCGAGCACACTCCCTTCCCACACCACCGAGCACACTCACCTCCCCCACAACCGAGCACACTCCCCTCCCCCACCACCGAGCACACTCACCTCCCACACCACCGAGCACACTCCCCTCCCCCACCACCGAGCACACTCCACTCCCCCACCACTGAGCACACTCCCCTCCCCCACCACCGAACTCACTCCCCGCCCCCACCACCGAGCACACTCCCCTCCCCCACCACCGAGCACACTCACCTCCCACACCACCGAGCACACTCCCCTCCCCCACCACCGAGCACACTCCCCTCCCCCACCACCGAGCACACTCACCTCCCCCACCACCGAACTCACTCCCCGCCCCCACCACCGAACTCACTCCCCTCCCCCAGCACCGAGCACACTCCCCTCCCCCACCATCGAACACACTCACCTCCCCCACCATCGAACACACTCACCTCCCCCACCACCGAGCACACTCACCTCCCCCACCACCGAACACACTCCCCTCCCCCACCACCGAGCACACTCCCCTGCCCCACCACCGGACACACTCCCCTCCCCCGCGACCGAGCACACCCCCTCCCCCACCACCGAGCACACTCACCACCCCCAGCACCGAACACACTCACCTCCCACACCACCGAACACACTCACCTTCCCCACCACCGAGCACACTCCCCTACCCCACCACCGAACACACTCACCTCCCCCACCACCGAACACACTCACCTCCCCAGCACCGAGCAAACTCACCTCCCCCACCACCGAACACACTCACCTCCCCCACCACCGAACACACTCACCTCCCCCACCACCGAACACACTCACCTCCCACACCACCGAACACACTCACCTTCCCCACCACCGAACACACTCACCTCCCCCACCACCGAACACACTCACCTCCCCCACCACCGACCACACTCACCTCCCCCACCACCGACCACACTCACCTCCCCCACCACCGAACACACTCACCTCCCCCACCACCGAACACACTCACCTCCCCACCACCGAACACACTCACCTCCACCACCACCGAGCACACTCACCTCCCCCACCACCGAACACACTCCCCTCCCCCAGCAGCGAGCACACTCACCTCCCCCACCACCGAACACACTCACCTCCCCCACCACCGAGCACACTCCCCTCCCCCAGCACCGAGCACACTCCACTCCGCCACCACCGAGCACACTCACCTTCCCCACCACCGAACACACTAACCTCCCCCACCACCGAGCACACTCACCTCCCCCACCACTGAACACACTCACCTCCATCACCAACGAGCACACTCCCCTCCCCCACCACCGAACACACTCACCTTCCCCACCACCGAACACACTCCCCTCCCACCACCGAACACACTCACCAACCCCACCACCGAGCACACTCCCCTCCCCCGCCACCGAGCAGACTCACCTCCCCCACCACCGAGCACACTCCCCTCCCCACCACCGAGCACACTCACCTCCCACACCACCGAGCACACTCCCCTCCCCCACCACTGAGCACACTCACCTCCCCCACCACCGAGCACACCCACCTCCCCCACCACCGAGCACACTCACCTTCCCCACCACCGAGCACATTCACCTCCCAGCACCGAGCACACTCACCTCCCCCACCCCCGAATACACTCACCTCCCCCACCACCGAGCACACTCACCTCCCCCACCACCGAGCACACTCGCCTCCCCCACCGCCGAACACACTCGCCTCCCCCACCGCCGAACACACTCCCATCTCCCACCGCCGAACACACTCCCCTCCCCGACCACCGAGCACACTCCCCTCCCCCAGCACCGAACACACTCACCTCCCACAACACCGAGCACACTCACCTCCCCACCACCGAGCACACTCACCTCCCCACCACCGAGCACACTCCCTTCCCACACCACCGAGCACACTCACCTCCCCCACAACCGAGCACACTCCCCTCCCCCACCACCGAGCACACTCACCTCCCACACCACCGAGCACACTCCCCTCCCCCACCACCGAGCACACTCCACTCCCCCACCACTGAGCACACTCCCCTCCCCCACCACCGAACTCACTCCCCGCCCCCACCACCGAGCACACTCCCCTCCCCCACCACCGAGCACACTCAACTCCCACACCACCGAGCACACTCCCCTCCCCCACCACCGAGCACACTCCCCTCCCCCACCACCGAGCACACTCACCTCCCCCACCACCGAACTCACTCCCCGCCCCCACCACCGAACTCACTCCCCTCCCCCAGCACCGAGCACACTCCCCTCCCACACCATCGAACACACTCACCTCCCCCACCATCGAACACACTCACCTCCCCCACCACCGAGCACACTCACCTCCCCCACCACCGAACACACTCCCCTCCCCCACCACCGAGCACACTCCCCTCCCCCACCACCGGACACACTCCCCTCCCCCGCGACCGAGCACACCCCCTCCCCCACCACCGAGCACACTCACCACCCCCAGCACCGAACACACTCACCTCCCACACCACCGAACACACTCACCTTCCCCACCACCGAGCACACTCCCCTACCCCACCACCGAACACACTCACCTCCCCCACCACCGAACACACTCACCTCCCCCAGCACCGAGCAAACTCACCTCCCCCACCACCGAACACACTCACCTCCCCCACCACCGAACACACTCACCTCCCACACCACCGAACACACTCACTTTCCCCACCACCGAACACACTCACCTCCCCCACCACCGAACACACTCACCTCCCCCACCACCGACCACACTCACCTCCCCCACCACCGACCACACTCACCTCCCCCACCACCGAACACACTCACCTCCCCCACCACCGAACACACTCACCTCCCCACCACCGAACACACTCACCTCCACCACCACCGAGCACACTCACCTCCCCCACCACCGAACACACTCCCCTCCCCCAGCAGCGAGCACACTCACCTCCCCCACCACCGAACACACTCACCTCCCCCACCACCGAGCACACTCCCCTCCCCCAGCACCGAGCACACTCCACTCCGCCACCACCGAGCACACTCACCTTCCCCACCACCGAACACACTAACCTCCCCCACCACCGAGCACACTCACCTCCCCCACCACTGAACACACTCACCTCCATCACCAACGAGCACACTCCCCTCCCCCACCACCGAACACACTCACCTTCCCCACCACCGAACACACTCCCCTCCCACCACCGAACACACTCACCAACCCCACCACCGAGCACACTCCCCTCCCCCGCCACCGAGCAGACTCACCTCCCCCACCACCGAGCACACTCCCCTCCCCACCACCGAGCACACTCACCTCCCACACCACCGAGCACACTCCCCTCCCCCACCACTGAGCACACTCACCTCCCCCACCACCGAGCACACCCACCTCCCCCACCACCGAACACACTCCCCTCCCACCACCGAACACACTCCCCTCCCCCACCACCGAGCACACTCACCTCGCCCACCACCGAACACACTCCCCTCCCCCACCACCGAGCACACCCACCTCCCCCACCACCGAACACACTCCCCTCCGGCACCACCGAGCACACTCACATTCCCCACCACCAAGCACACTTCCCTCCCCACCACCGAGCACACTCCCCTCCCACACCACCGAGCACACTCACCTCCCCCACCACCGAGCACACTCACCTCCCCCACCACCGAGCACACTCACCTTCCCCACCACCGAGCACATTCACCTCCCAGCACCGAGCACACTCACCTCCCCCACCCCCGAACACACTCACCTCCCCCACCACCGAGCACACTCACCTCCCCCACCACCGAGCACACTCGCCTCCCCCACCGCCGAACACACTCCCATCTCCCACCGCCGAACACACTCCCCTCCCCGACCACCGAGCACACTCCCCTCCCCCAGCACCGAACACACTCACCACCCACAACACCGAGCACACTCACCTCCCCACCACCGAGCACACTCACCTCCCCACCACCGAGCACACTCCCTTCCCACACCACCGAGCACACTCACCTCCCCCACAACCGAGCACACTCCCCTCCCCCACCACCGAGCACACTCACCTCCCACACCACCGAGCACACTCCCCTCCCCCACCACCGAGCACACTCCACTCCCCCACCACTGAGCACACTCCCCTCCCCCACCACCGAACTCACTCCCCGCCCCCACCACCGAGCACACTCCCCTCCCCCACCACCGAGCACACTCACCTCCCACACCACCGAGCACACTCCCCTCCCCCACCACCGAGCACACTCCCCTCCCCCACCACCGAGCACACTCACCTCCCCCACCACCGAACTCACTCCCCGCCCCCACCACCGAACTCACTCCCCTCCCCCGCGACCGAGCACACCCCCTCCCCCACCACCGAGCACACTCACCACCCCCAGCACCGAACACACTCACCTCCCACACCACCGAACACACTCACCTTCCCCACCACCGAGCACACTCCCCTACCCCACCACCGAACACACTCACCTCCCCCACCACCGAACACACTCACCTCCCCCAGCACCGAGCACACTCACCTCCCCCACCACCGAACACACTCACCTCCCCCACCACCGAACACACTCACCTCCCCCACCACCGAACACACTCACCTTCCCCACCACCGAACACACTCACCTCCCCCACCACCGAGCACACTCACCTTCCCCACCACCGAGCACACTCACCTCCCCCACCACCGAACACACTCACCTCCCCACCACCGAACACACTCACCTCCACCACCACCGAGCACACTCACCTCCCCCACCACCGAACACACTCCCCTCCCCCAGCAGCGAGCACACTCACCTCCCCCACCACCGAACACACTCACCTCCCCCACCACCGAGCACACTCCCGTCCCCCAGCACCGAGCACACTCCACTCCCCCACCACCGAGCACACTCACCTTCCCCACCACCGAGCACACTCACCTCCCCCACCACCGAACACACTCACCTCCCCACCACCGAACACACTCACCTCCACCACCACCGAGCACACTCACCTCCCCCACCACCGAACACACTCCCCTCCCCCAGCAGCGAGCACACTCACCTCCCCCACCACCGAACACACTCCCCTCCGGCACCACCGAGCACACTCACATTCCCCACCACCAAGCACACTTCCCTCCCCACCACCGAGCACACTCCCCTCCCACACCACCGAGCACACTCACCTCCCCCACCACCGAGCACACTCACCTCCCCCACCACCGAGCACACTCACCTTCCCCACCACCGAGCACATTCACCTCCCAGCACCGAGCACACTCACCTCCCCCACCCCCGAACACACTCACCTCCCCCACCACCGAGCACACTCACCTCCCCCACCACCGAGCACACTCGCCTCCCCCACCGCCGAACACACTCCCATCTCCCACCGCCGAACACACTCCCCTCCCCGACCACCGAGCACACTCCCCTCCCCCAGCACCGAACACACTCACCACCCACAACACCGAGCACACTCACCTCCCCACCACCGAGCACACTCACCTCCCCACCACCGAGCACACTCCCTTCCCACACCACCGAGCACACTCACCTCCCCCACAACCGAGCACACTCCCCTCCCCCACCACCGAGCACACTCACCTCCCACACCACCGAGCACACTCCCCTCCCCCACCACCGAGCACACTCCACTCCCCCACCACTGAGCACACTCCCCTCCCCCACCACCGAACTCACTCCCCGCCCCCACCACCGAGCACACTCCCCTCCCCCACCACCGAGCACACTCACCTCCCACACCACCGAGCACACTCCCCTCCCCCACCACCGAGCACACTCCCCTCCCCCACCACCGAGCACACTCACCTCCCCCACCACCGAACTCACTCCCCGCCCCCACCACCGAACTCACTCCCCTCCCCCGCGACCGAGCACACCCCCTCCCCCACCACCGAGCACACTCACCACCCCCAGCACCGAACACACTCACCTCCCACACCACCGAACACACTCACCTTCCCCACCACCGAGCACACTCCCCTACCCCACCACCGAACACACTCACCTCCCCCACCACCGAACACACTCACCTCCCCCAGTACCGAGCACACTCACCTCCCCCACCACCGAACACACTCACCTCCCCCACCACCGAACACACTCACCTCCCCCACCACCGAACACACTCACCTTCCCCACCACCGAACACACTCACCTCCCCCACCACCGAGCACACTCACCTTCCCCACCACCGAGCACACTCACCTCCCCCACCACCGAACACACTCACCTCCCCACCACCGAACACACTCACCTCCACCACCACCGAGCACACTCACCTCCCCCACCACCGAACACACTCCCCTCCCCCAGCAGCGAGCACACTCACCTCCCCCACCACCGAACACACTCACCTCCCCCACCACCGAGCACACTCCCCTCCCCCAGCACCGAGCACACTCCACTCCCCCACCACCGAGCACACTCACCTTCCCCACCACCGAACACACTAACCTCTCCCACCACCGAGCACACTCACCTCCCCCACCACTGAACAGACTCACCTCCATTACCAACGAGCACACTCCCCTCCCCCACCACCGAACACACTCACCTTCCCCACCACCGAACACACTCCCCTCCCACCACCGAACACACTCACCAACCCCACCACCGAGCACACTCCCCTCCCCCGCCACCGAGCAGACTCACCTCCCCCACCACCGAGCACACTCCCCTCCCCACCACCGAGCACACTCACCTCCCACACCACCGAGCACACTCCCCTCCCCCACCACTGAGCACACTCACCTCCCCCACCACCGAGCACACCCACCTCCCCCACCACCGAACACACTCCCGTCCCACCACCGAACACACTCCCCTCCCCCACCACCGAGCACACTCACCTCCCCCACCACCGAACACACTCCCCTCCCCCACCACCGAGCACACCCACCTCCCCACCACCGAACACACTCCCCTCCCCCACCACCGAGCACACTCACCTTCCCCACCACCAAGCACACTCCCCTCCCCACCACCGAGCACACTCCCCTCCCCCACCATCGAACACACTCCCCTCCCCCACCACCGAGCACACTCCCCTCCCCCACCATCGAACACACTCCCCTCCCCCACCACCGAACACACTCCCCTCCCCCACCACCGAGCACACTCACCTCCCCCACCACCGAGCACTCTCACCTCCCCCACCACCGAACACACACACCTCCCCCACCACCGAACACACTCCCCTCCCCCACCACCGAACACACTCACCTCCCCACCACCGAGCACACCCACCTTCCCCACCACCGAACACACTCACCTCCCCCACCACCGAACACACCCACCTCCCCACCACCGAGCACACTCCCCTCCCCCACCACCGAGCACACTCACTTTCCCCACCACCGAACACACACACCACCCAGCACCGAACACACTCACCTCCCCCACCACCGAGCACACTCCCCTCCCCCAGCACCGAGCACACTCACCTCCCCACCATCGAACACACTCAACTCCCACACCACCGAACACACACATCCCCACCACCGAGCACACTCACCTCCCCCACCACCGAGCACACTCACCTCCCCCACCACCGAGCACACTCACCTCCCACACCACCGAACACACTCACCTCCCACACCACCGAACACACTCCCCTCCCCCACCACTGAAAACACACATCCCCACCACCGAGCACACTCACCTCCCACACCACCGAACACACTCCCCTCCCCCACCACCGAACTCACTCCCCTCCCCCAGCTCCGAGCACACTCACCTCCCTACCATCGATCACACTCACCTCCCCCACCACCGAGCACACTCACCTCCCCCACCACCGAGCACACTCCCCTCCCCTACCACCGAGCACACTCACCTCCCCCAGCATCGAACACACTCACCTTCCCCACCACCGAGCACACTCACCTCCCCCACCACCGAGCACACTCACCACCCCCACCACCGAACACACTCCCCTCCCCCACCACCGAGCACACTCACCTCCCCACCACCGAGCACACTCACCTCCCCCACCACCGAGCACACTGACCTCCCCCACCACCGAGCACACTCACCTCCCCCACCACCGAGCACACTGACCTCCCCCACCACCGAGCACACTCACCACCCCCACCACCGAACACACTCCCCTCCCCCACCACCGAACACACTCCCCTCCCCCACCACCGAGCACACTCACCTCCCCCACCACCGAGCACACTCACCTCCCCCACCACCGAGCACACTGACCTCCCCCACCACCGAGCACACTCCCCTCCCCCACCATCGAACACACTCACCTCCCCCACCATCGAACACACTCACCTCCCCCACCACCGAGCACACTCACCTCCCCCACCACCGAACACACTCCCCTCCCCCACCACCGAGCACACTCCCCTCCCCCACCACCGGACACACTCCCCTCCCCCGCGACCGAGCACACCCCCTCCCCCACCACCGAGCACACTCACCACCCCCAGCACCGAACACACTCACCTCCCACACCACCGAACACACTCACCTTCCCCACCACCGAGCACACTCCCCTACCCCACCACCGAACACACTCACCTCCCCCACCACCGAACACACTCACCTCCCCCAGCACCGAGCACACTCACCTCCCCCACCACCGAACACACTCACCTCCCCCACCACCGAACACACTCACCTCCCACACCACCGAACACACTCACCTTCCCCACCACCGAACAGACTCACCTCCATTACCAACGAGCACACTCCCCTCCCCCACCACCGAACACACTCACCTTCCCCACCACCGAACACACTCCCCTCCCACCACCGAACACACTCACCAACCCCACCACCGAGCACACTCCCCTCCCCCGCCACCGAGCAGACTCACCTCCCCCACCACCGAGCACACTCCCCTCCCCACCACCGAGCACACTCACCTCCCACACCACCGAGCACACTCCCCTCCCCCACCACTGAGCACACTCACCTCCCCCACCACCGAGCACACCCACCTCCCCCACCACCGAACACACTCCCGTCCCACCACCGAACACACTCCCCTCCCCCACCACCGAGCACACTCACCTCCCCCACCACCGAACACACTCCCCTCCCCCACCACCGAGCACACCCACCTCCCCACCACCGAACACACTCCCCTCCCCCACCACCGAGCACACTCACCTTCCCCACCACCAAGCACACTCCCCTCCCCACCACCGAGCACACTCCCCTCCCCCACCATCGAACACACTCCCCTCCCCCACCACCGAGCACACTCCCCTCCCCCACCATCGAACACACTCCCCTCCCCCACCACCGAACACACTCCCCTCCCCCACCACCGAGCACACTCACCTCCCCCACCACCGAGCACTCTCACCTCCCCCACCACCGAACACACACACCTCCCCCACCACCGAACACACTCCCCTCCCCCACCACCGAACACACTCACTTCCCCACCACCGAGCACACCCACCTTCCCCACCACCGAACACACTCACCTCCCCCACCACCGAACACACCCACCTCCCCACCACCGAGCACACTCCCCTCCCCCACCACCGAGCACACTCACTTTCCCCACCACCGAACACACACACCACCCAGCACCGAACACACTCACCTCCCCCACCACCGAGCACACTCCCCTCCCCCAGCACCGAGCACACTCACCTCCCCACCATCGAACACACTCAACTCCCACACCACCGAACACACACATCCCCACCACCGAGCACACTCACCTCCCCCACCACCGAGCACACTCACCTCCCCCACCACCGAGCACACTCACCTCCCACACCACCGAACACACTCACCTCCCACACCACCGAACACACTCCCCTCCCCCACCACTGAAAACACACATCCCCACCACCGAGCACACTCACCTCCCACACCACCGAACACACTCCCCTCCCCCACCACCGAACTCACTCCCCTCCCCCAGCTCCGAGCACACTCACCTCCCTACCATCGATCACACTCACCTCCCCCACCACCGAGCACACTCACCTCCCCCACCACCGAGCACACTCCCCTCCCCTACCACCGAGCACACTCACCTCCCCCAGCATCGAACACACTCACCTTCCCCACCACCGAGCACACTCACCTCCCCCACCACCGAGCACACTCACCACCCCCACCACCGAACACACTCCCCTCCCCCACCACCGAGCACACTCACCTCCCCACCACCGAGCACACTCACCTCCCCCACCACCGAGCACACTGACCTCCCCCACCACCGAGCACACTCACCTCCCCCACCACCGAGCACACTGACCTCCCCCACCACCGAGCACACTCACCACCCCCACCACCGAACACACTCCCCTCCCCCACCACCGAACACACTCCCCTCCCCCACCACCGAGCACACTCACCTCCCCCACCACCGAGCACACTCACCTCCCCCACCACCGAGCACACTGACCTCCCCCACCACCGAGCACACTCCCCTCCCCCACCATCGAACACACTCACCTCCCCCACCATCGAACACACTCACCTCCCCCACCACCGAGCACACTCACCTCCCCCACCACCGAACACACTCCCCTCCCCCACCACCGAGCACACTCCCCTCCCCCACCACCGGACACACTCCCCTCCCCCGCGACCGAGCACACCCCCTCCCCCACCACCGAGCACACTCACCACCCCCAGCACCGAACACACTCACCTCCCACACCACCGAACACACTCACCTTCCCCACCACCGAGCACACTCCCCTACCCCACCACCGAACACACTCACCTCCCCCACCACCGAACACACTCACCTCCCCCAGCACCGAGCACACTCACCTCCCCCACCACCGAACACACTCACCTCCCCCACCACCGAACACACTCACCTCCCACACCACCGAACACACTCACCTTCCCCACCACCGAACACACTCACCTCCCCACCACCGAGCACACTCCCCTCCCCCACCACCGAACACACTCACCTCCCCCACCACCGACCACACTCACCTCCCCCACCACCGACCACACTCACCTCCCCCACCACCGAACACACTCACCTCCCCCACCACCGAACACACTCACCTCCCCACCACCGAACACACTCACCTCCACCACCACCGAGCACACTCACCTCCCCCACCACCGAACACACTCCCCTCCCCCAGCAGCGAGCACACTCACCTCCCCCACCACCGAACACACTCACCTCCCCCACCACCGAGCACACTCCCCTCCCCCAGCACCGAGCACACTCCACTCCCCCACCACCGAGCACACTCACCTTCCCCACCACCGAACACACTAACCTCTCCCACCACCGAGCACACTCACCTCCCCCACCACTGAACAGACTCACCTCCATTACCAACGAGCACACTGCCCTCCCCCACCACCGAACACACTCACCTTCCCCACCACCGAACACACTCCCCTCCCACCACCGAACACACTCAGCAACCCCACCACCGAGCACACTCCCCTCCCCCGCCACCGAGCAAACTCACCTCCCCCACCACCGAGCACACTCCCCTCCCCACCACCGAGCACACTCACCTCCCACACCACCGAGCACACTCCCCTCCCCCACCACTGAGCACACTCACCTCCCCCACCACCGAGCACACCCACCTCCCCCACCACCGAACACACTCCCGTCCCACCACCGAACACACTCCCCTCCCCCACCACCGAGCACACTCACCTCCCCCACCACCGAACACACTCCCCTCCCCACCACCGAGCACACTCCCCTCCCCCACCATCGAACACACTCCCCTCCCCCACCACCGAGCACACTCCCCTCCCCCACCATCGAACACACTCCCCTCCCCCACCACCGAACACACTCCCCTCCCCACCACCGAGCACACTCACCTCCCCCACCACCGAGCACTCTCACCTCCCCCACCACCGAACACACACACCTCCCCCACCACCGAACACACTCCCCTCCCCCACCACCGAACACACTCACCTCCCCACCACCGAGCACACCCACCTTCCCCACCACCGAACACACTCACCTCCCCCACCACCGAACACACCCACCTCCCCACCACCGAGCACACTCCCCTCCCCCACCACCGAGCACACTCACTTTCCCCACCACCGAACACACACACCACCCAGCACCGAACACACTCACCTCCCCCACCACCGAGCACACTCCCCTCCCCCAGCACCGAGCACACTCACCTCCCCACCATCGAACACACTCACCTCCCACACCACCGAACACACACATCCCCACCACCGAGCACACTCACCTCCCCCACCACCGAGCACACTCACCTCCCACACCACCGAACACGCTCACCTCCCACACCACCGAACACACTCCCCTCCCCCACCACCGAAAACACACATCCCCACCACCGAGCACACTCACCTCCCACACCACCGAACACACTCCCCTCCCCCACCACCGAACTCACTCCCCTCCCCCAGCTCCGAGCACACTCACCTCCCTACCATCGATCACACTCACCTCCCACACCACCGAACACACTCACCTCCCCCACCACCGAGCACACTCACCTCCCCCACCACCGAGCACACTCCCCTCCCCTACCACCGAGCACACTCACCTCCCCCACCACCGAACACACTCACCTCCCCCACCACCGCGCACACTCACCTCCCCACCACCGAACACACTCACCTCCCCCACCACGGAGCACACTCACCTCCCACACCACCGAACACACTCACCTCTCCCACCACCGAGCACACTCACCTCCCCCACCACCGAGCACACTCACCTCCCACACCACCGAACACACACCTCCCTCACCACCGAACACACTCACCTCTCCCACCACCGAGCACACTCCCGTCCCACCACCGAACACACTCACCTCTCCCACCACCGAACACACTCACCTTGGCCACCACTGAGCACACTCACCTTCCACACCACCGAGCACAGTCCCCTCCCCCAGCACCGAACACACACACCTCCCACACCACCGAGCACACTCCCCGCCCCCACCACCGAGCACACTCACCTCCCCACCACCGAGCACACTCCCCTCCCACACCACCGAGCACACTCACCTCCCCAGCACGGAGCACACTCACCTCCCCCACCACCGAACACACTCACCTCCCCCACCACCGAGCACACTCCCCTCCCACCACCGAACACACTCACCTCTCCCACCACCGAACACACTCACCTTGGCCACCACTGAGCACACTCACCTCCCACAGCACCGAGCACACTCCCCTCCCCCAGCACCGAACACACACACCTCCCACACAACCGAGCACACTCCCCGCCCCCACCACCGAGCACACTCACCTCCCCACCACCGAGCACACTCCCCTCCCACACCACCGAGCACACTCACCTCCCCAGCACGGAGCACACTCACCTCCCCCACCACCGAGCACACTCACCTCCCACACCACCGAACACACTCACCTCCCTCACCACCGAGCACACTCACCTCCCCCACCACCGGATACACTCCCCGCCCCCACCACCGAGCACACTCACCTCCCCACCACCGAGCACACTCCCCTCCCACACCACCGAGCAGACTCACCTCCCCAGCACGGAGCACACTCACCTCCCCCACCACCGAGCACAGTCACCTCCCACACCACCGAACACACTCACCTCCCTCACCACCGAGCACACTCACCTCCCCACCACCGGACACACTCCCCTCTCCCATCACCGAGCACACCCCCTCCCCCACCACCGAGCACACTCACCTCCCAAAGCACCGAGCACACTCATCTCCCCCACCACCGAACACACTCACCTCCCCCACCACCGAGAACACTCCCCTCCCCCAGCACCGAGAACACTCCCCTCCCCCAGCACCGAGCACGCTCACCTCGCCCACCACCGAGCACACTCACCTCCCCCACCACCGAACGCACTCACCTCCCCCACCACCGAGCACACTCCCCTCCCCCAGCACCGAGCACACTCACCTCCCCCACCACCGAGGACACACACCTCCCCCACCACCGAACATACTCACCTCCCCACCACCGAGCACACTCCCCTCCCCCACCACCGAGCACACTCACCTCCCCCACCACCGAGCACACTCACCTCCCCCAGCATCGAACACACTCACCTTCCCCACCACCGAGCACACTCACCTCCCCCACCACCGAGCACACTCACCACCCCCACCACCGAACACACTCCCCTCCCCCACCACCGAGCACACTCACCTCCCCACCACCGAGCACACTCACCTCCCCCACCACAGAGCACACTGACCTCCCCCACCACCAAGCACACTCACCTCCCCCACCACCGAGCACACTGACCTCCCCCACCACCGAGCACACTCACCACCCCCACCACCGAACACACTCCCCTCCCCCACCACCGAGCACACTCACCTCCCCCACCACCGAGCACACTCACCTCCCCCACCACCGAGCACACTGACCTCCCCCACCACCGAGCACACTCCCCTCCCCCACCATCGAACACACTCACCTCCCCCACCATCGAACACACTCACCTCCTCCACCACCGAGCACACTCACCTCCCCCACCACCGAACACACTCCCCTCCCCCACCACCGAGCACACTCCCCTCCCCCACCACCGGACACACTCCCCTCCCCCGCGACCGAGCACACCCCCTCCCCCACCACCGAGCACACTCACCACCCCCAGCACCGAACACACTCACCTCCCACACCACCGAACACACTCACCTTCCCCACCACCGAGCACACTCCCCTACCCCACCACCGAACACACTCACCTCCCCCACCACCGAACACACTCACCTCCCCCAGCACCGAGCACACTCACCTCCCCCACCACCGAACACACTCACCTCCCCCACCACCGAACACACTCACCTCCCACACCACCGAACACACTCACCTTCCCCACCACCGAACACACTCACCTCCCCCACCACCGAGCACACTCCCCTCCCCCACCACCGAACACACTCACCTCCCCCACCACCGACCACACTCACCTCCCCCACCACCGACCACACTCACCTCCCCCACCACCGAACACACTCACCTCCCCCACCACCGAACACACTCACCTCCCCACCACCGAACACACTCACCTCCACCACCACCGAGCACACTCACCTCCCCCACCACCGAACACACTCCCCTCCCCCAGCAGCGAGCACACTCACCTCCCCCACCACCGAATACACTCACCTCCCCCACCACCGAGCACACTCCCCTCCCCCAGCACCGAGCACACTCCACTCCCCTACCACCGAGCACACTCACCTTCCCCACCACCGAACACACTAACCTCTCCCACCACCGAGCACACTCACCTCCCCCACCACTGAACAGACTCACCTCCATTACCAACGAGCACACTCCCCTCCCCCACCACCGAACACACTCACCTTCCCCACCACCGAACACACTCCCCTCCCACCACCGAACACACTCACCAACCCCACCACCGAGCACACTCCCCTCCCCCGCCACCGAGCAGACTCACCTCCCCCACCACCGAGCACACTCCCCTCCCCACCACCGAGCACACTCACCTCCCACACCACCGAGCACACTCCCCTCCCCCACCACTGAGCACACTCACCTCCCCCACCACCGAGCACACCCACCTCCCCCACCACCGAGCACACTCACCTCCCCCACCACCGAACACACTCCCCTCCCCCACCACCGAGCACACCCACCTCCCCCACCACCGAACACACTCCCCTCCCCCACCACCGAGCACACTCACCTTCCCCACCACCAAGCACACTCCCCTCCCCACCACCGAGCACACTCCCCTCCCCCACCATCGAACACACTCCCCTCCCCCACCACCGAGCACACTCCCCTCCCCCACCATCGAACACACTCCCCTCCCCCACCACCGAACACACTCCCCTCCCCCACCACCGAGCACACTCTCCTCCCCCACCACCGAGCACTCTCACCTCCCCCACCACCGAACACACACACCTCCCCACCACCGAGCACACCCACCTTCCCCACCACCGAACACACTCACCTCCCCCACCACCGAACACACCCACCTCCCCACCACCGAGCACACTCCCCTCCCCCACCACCGAGCACACTCACTTTCCCCACCACCGAACACACACACCACCCAGCACCGAACACACTCACCTCCCCCACCACCGAGCACACTCCCCTCCCCCAGCACCGAGCACACTCACCTCCCCACCATCGAACACACTCACCTCCCACACCACCGAACACACACATCCCCACCACCGAGCACACTCACCTCCCCCACCACCGAGCACACTCACCTCCCCCACCACCGAGCACACTCACCTCCCACACCACCGAACACACTCACCTCCCACACCACCGAACACACTCCCCTCCCCCACCACCGAAAACACACATCCCCACCACCGAGCACACTCACCTCCCACACCACCGAACACACTCCCCTCCCCCACCACCGAACTCACTCCCCTCCCCCAGCTCCGAGCACACTCACCTCCCTACCATCTATCACACTCACCTCCCACACCACCGAACACACTCACCTCCCCCACCACCGAGCACACTCACCTCCCCCACCACCGAGCACACTCACCTCCCCCACCACCGAACACACTCACCTCCCCCACCACGGAGCACACTCACCTCCCACACCACCGAACACACTCACCTCTCCCACCACCGAGCACACTCACCTCCCCCACCACCGAGCACACTCACCTCCCACACCACCGAACACACACCTCCATCACCACCGAACACACTCACCTCTCCCACCACCGAGCACACTCCCCTCCCACCACCGAACACACTCACCTCTCCCACCACCGAACACAGTCACCTTGGCCACCACTGAGCACACTCACCTTCCACACCACCGAGCACAGTCCCCTCCCCCAGCACCGAACACACACACCTCCCACACCACCGAGCACACTCCCCGCCCCCACCACCGAGCACACTCACCTCCCCACCACCGAGCACACTCCCCTCCCACACCACCGAGCACACTCACCTCCCCAGCACGGAGCACACTCACCTCCCCCACCACCGAACACACTCACCTCCCCCACCACCGAGCACACTCCCCTCCCACCACCGAACACACTCACCTCTCCCACCACCGAACACACTCACCTTGGCCACCACTGAGCACACTCACCTCCCACAGCACCGAGCACACTCCCCTCCCCCAGCACCGAACACACACACCTCCCACACCACCGAGCACACTCCCCGCCCCCACCACCGAGCACACTCACCTCCCCACCACCGAGCACACTCCCCTCCCACACCACCGAGCACACTCACCTCCCCAGCACGGAGCACACTCACCTCCCCCACCACCGAGCACACTCACCTCCCACACCACCGAACACACTCACCTCCCTCACCACCGAGCACACTCACCTCCCCCACCACCGGATACACTCCCCGCCCCCACCACCGAGCACACTCACCTCCCCACCACCGAGCACACTCCCCTCCCACACCACCGAGCAGACTCACCTCCCCAGCACGGAGCACACTCACCTCCCCCACCACCGAGCACAGTCACCTCCCACACCACCGAACACACTCACCTCCCTCACCACCGAGCACACTCACCTCCCCCACCACCGGACACACTCCCCTCTCCCATCACCGAGCACACCCCCTCCCCCACCACCGAGCACACTCACCTCCCAAAGCACCGAGCACACTCATCTCCCCCACCACCGAACACACTCACCTCCCCCACCACCGAGAACACTCCCCTCCCCCAGCACCGAGAACACTCCCCTCCCCCAGCACCGAGCACGCTCACCTCGCCCACCACCGAGCACACTCACCTCCCCCACCACCGAACACACTCACCTCCCCCACCACCGAGCACACTCCCCTCCCCCAGCACCGAGCACACTCACCTCCGCCACCACCGAGGACACACACCTCCCCCACCACCGAACATACTCACCTCCCCACCACCGAGCACACTCCCCTCCCCCACCACCGAGCACACTCACCTCCCCCACCACCGAGCACACTCACCTCCCCCAGCATCGAACACACTCACCTTCCCCACCACCGAGCACACTCACCTCCCCCACCACCGAGCACACTCACCACCCCCACCACCGAACACACTCCCCTCCCCCACCACCGAGCACACTCACCTCCCCACCACCGAGCACACTCACCTCCCCCACCACCGAGCACACTGACCTCCCCCACCACCGAGCACACTCACCTCCCCCACCACCGAGCACACTGACCTCCCCCACCACCGAGCACACTCACCACCCCCACCACCGAACACACTCCCCTCCCCCACCACCGAGCACACTCACCTCCCCCACCACCGAGCACACTCACCTCCCCCACCACCGAGCACACTGACCTCCCCCACCACCGAGCACACTCCCCTCCCCCACCATCGAACACACTCACCTCCCCCACCATCGAACACACTCACCTCCCCCACCACCGAGCACACTCACCTCCCCCACCACCGAACACACTCCCCTCCCCCACCACCGAGCACACTCCCCTCCCCCACCACCGAGCACACTCCCCTCCCCCGCGACCGAGCACACCCCCTCCCCCACCACCGAGCACACTCACCACCCCCAGCACCGAACACACTCACCTCCCACACCACCGAACACACTCACCTTCCCCACCACCGAGCACACTCCCCTACCCCACCACCGAACACACTCACCTCCCCCACCACCGAACACACTCACCTCCCCCAGCACCGAGCACACTCACCTCCCCCACCACCGAACACACTCACCTCCCCCACCACCGAACACACTCACCTCCCCCACCACCGAACACACTCACCTCCCCCACCACCGAACACACTCATCTCCCCCACCACCAAACACACTCACCTCCCCCACCACCGAACACACTCACCTCCCCCACCACCGAGCACTCTCACCTCCCCCACCATCGAGCACACTCACCTCCCCCACCACCGAGCACACTCACCTCCCCCACCACCGAACACACTCCCCTCCCACACCACTGCGCACACTCACCTCCCCCACCACCGAACACACTCACCTCCCCCACCACCGAGCACACTCACCTCCCCCACCACCGAACACACTCACCTCCCACACCACCGAGCACACTCCGCTCCCCCACCCCCGAGCACACTCACCTCCCCACCACCGAGCACACTCCCCTCCCCACCACCGAACACACTCACCTCCTCCAGCACCGAGCACACTCACCTCCCCCACCACCGAGCACACCCCCATCCCACACCACCGAGCACACTCACCTCCCCCACCACCGAGCACACTCACCTCCCCCACCACCGAACACACTCCCCTCCCCCACCGCCGAGCACACTCACCTCCCCCACCACCGAGCACACTCACCTCCCCCACCACCGGACACACTCACCTCCCTCACCACCGAGCACACTCACCTCCCCCACCACCGAGTACACTCACCTCCCCCACCACCGAGCACACCCACCTCCCCCACCACCGAACACACTCACCTCCCCCACCACCGAGCACACCCACCTCCCCACCACCGAACACACTCCCCTCCCACACCACCGAACTCACTCCCCTCCCCCACCACCGAGCACACTCACCTCCCCCACCACCGAGCACACCCACCTCCCCCACTACCAAACTCACTCCCCTCCCCCACCACCGAACTCACTCCCCTCCCCCACCACCGAGCACACTCCCCTCCCCCACCACCGAACACACTCACCTCCCACACCACCGAGCACACTCCCCTCCCCCACCACCGAACACACTCCCCTCCCCCACCACCGAGTACACTCACCTCCCCCACCACCAAACTCACTCCCCTCCCCCACCACCGAGCACACTCCCCTCCCCCACCACCGAACACACTCCCCTCCCACACCACTAAGCACACTCCCCTCCCACCACCGAACACACTCCCCTCCCCCACCACCGAGCACACTCCCCTCCCCCACCACCGAGAACACTCCCCTCCCCCACCACCGAGTACACTCACCTCCCCCACCACCGAACTCACTCCCCTCCCCCACCACCGAGCACACTCCCCTCCCACCATCGAACACACTCACCTCCCCCACCACCGAACACACTCACCTCCCCCACCACCGAACACACTCACCTCCCCCACCACCGAGCACACTCACCTCCCCAACCACCGAACACTCTCACCTCCCCCACCATCGAGCACACTCACCTCCCCCACCACCGAGCACACTCACCTCCCCCACCACCGAACACACTCCCCTCCCGCACCACCGAGCACACTCCCCTGCCCCACCACCGAGCACACCCCCTCCCCCACCACCGAGCACACTCACCTCCCCCAGCACCGAGCACACTCATCTCCCCCACCACCGGACACACTCGCCTCTCCTACCACCGAACACACTCCCCTCCCCCACCACCGAGCACACTCACCTCCCCCACCACCGAACACACTCACCTCCCCCACCACCGAGCACACTCCCCTCCCCCAGCACCGAGCACACTCACCTCCCCCACCACCGAGCACACACACCACCCCCACCACCGAACATACTCACCTCCCCCACCACCGAGCACACTCACCTCCCCCAGCATCTAACACACTCACCATCCCCACCACTGAGCACACTCACCTCCCCCACCACCGAGCACACTCACCACCCCCACCACCGAACACACTCCCCTCCCCCACCACCGAGCACACTCACCTCCCCCACCACCGAGCACACCCACCTCCGCCACCACCGAGCACACTCCCCTCCCCCACCACCGAGCACACTCCCCTCCCCCACCACCGAGCACACTCACCTCGCCCACCACCGAGCACACTCACCTCCCCAACCACCGAACACACTCCCCTCCCCCACCACCGAGCACACTCCCCTCCCCCACCACCGAGCACACTCACCTCGCCCACCACCGAGCACACTCACCTCCCCAACCACCGAACACACTCCCCTCCCCCACCACCGAGCACAGTCGCCTCCCCCACCACCGAGCACACTGACCTCCCCCACCACCGAGCACACTCACCTCCCCCACCACCGAGCACACTGACCTCCCCCACCACCGAGCACACCCACCTCCCCCACCACCGAGCACACTCCCCTCCGCCACCACCGAACACACTCACCTCCCCCACCACCGAGCACACTCACCTCCCCCACCACCGAGCACACTCACCTCCCCCACCACCGAGCACACTCACCTCCCCCACCACCGAACACACTCACCTCCCACACCACCGGACACACTCCCCTCTCCCACCACCGAGCACACCCCCTCCCCCACCACCGAGCACACTCACCTCCCCCACCACCGAGCACACTCCCCTCCCCCAGCACCGAACACACTCCCCTCCCCCACCACCGAACACACTCACCTCCCACACCACCGAACACACTCACCTTCCCCACCACCGAACACACTGACCTCCCCCACCACCGAACACACCCACCTCCCCCACCACCGAACACACTGACCTCCCCCACCACCGAGCACACTGACCTCCCCCACCACCGAGCACACTCACCTCCCCCACCACCGAGCACACTCACCTCCCCCACCACCGAGCACACTCCCCTCCCCCACCACCGAACACACTCACCTCCCTCACCACCGAGCACACTCACCTCCCCCACCACCGGACACACTCACCTCCCTCACCACCGAACACACTCACCTCCCCCACCACCGAACACACTCACCTCCCTCACCACCGAGCACACTCACCTCCCTCACCACCGAACACACTCCCCTCCCCCACCACCGAACACACTCACCTCCCTCACCACCGAGCACACTCACCTCCCCCACCACCGGACACACTCACCTCCCTCACCACCGAACACACTCCCCTCCCCCACCTCCGAGCACACTGACCTCCCCCACCACCGAGTACACTCACCTCCCCCACCACCGAGTACACTCACCTCCCCACCACCGAACACACTCCCCTCCCCCACCACCGAACACACTCACCTCCCCACCACCGAACACACTCACCTCCCCCACCACCGAGCACACTCACCTCCCACACCACTGCGCAAACTCACCTCCCACACCACCGAGCACACTCCCCTCCCCCACCACCGAACACACTCACCTCCCACACCACCGAGCACACTCCGCTCCCCCACCCCCGAGCACACTCACCTCCCCACCACCGAGCACACTCCCCTCCCCACCACCGAACACACTCACCTCCTCCAGCACCGAGCACACTCACCACCCCCACCACCGAGCAAACTCCCATCCCACACCACCGAGCACACTCACCTCCCCCACCACCGAGCACACTCACCTCCCCCACCACCAAACACACTCCCCTCCCCCACCGCCGAGCACACTCACCTCCCCCACCACCGAGCACCCTCACCTCCCCCACAATCGAACACACTCACCTCCCCCACCACCGAGCATAATCACCTCCCCCACCACCGAGCACACTCCCCTCCCCCACCACCGAGCACACTCCCCTCCCCCACCACCGAACACACTCCCCTCCCCCACCACCGAACACACTCACCGCCCTCACCACCGAGCACACTCACCTCCCCCACCACCGGACACACTCACCTCCCTCACCACTGAGCACACTCACCTCCCCCACCACCGAGTACACTCACCTCCCCCACCACCGAGCACACCCACCTCCCCCACCACCGAACACACTCACCTCCCCCACCACCGAGCACACCCACCTCCCCCACCACCGAACACACTCCCCTCCCCCACTACCAAACTCACTCCCCTCCCCCACCACCGAACTCACTCCCCTCCCCCACCACCGAGCACACTCCCCTCCCCCACCACCGAACACACTCCCCTCCCACACCACTGAGCACACTCCCCTCCCCCACCACCGAACACACTGCCCTCCCCCACCGCCGAGCACACTCACCTCCCCCACCACCGAGCACCCTCACCTCCCCCACCATCGAACACACTCACCTCCCCCACCACCGAGCACACTCACCTCCCCCACCACCGAGCACACTCCCCTCCCCCACCACCGAACACACTCCCCTCCCCCACCACTGAACACACTCACCGCCCTCACCACCGAGCACACTCACCTCCCCCACCACCGGACACACTCACCTCCCTCACCACCGAGCACACTCACCTCCCCCACCACCGAGTACACTCACCTCCCCCACCACCGAGCACACCCACCTCCCCCACCACCGAACACACTCACCTCCCCCACCACCGAGCACACCCACCTCCCCCACCACCGAACACACTCCCCTCCCCCACTACCAAACTCACTCCCCTCCCCCACCACCGAACTCACTCCCCTCCCCCACCACCGAGCACACTCCCCAATTCCCCACCACCGAACACACTCCCCTCCCACACCACTGAGCACACTCCCCTCCCCCACCACCGAACACACTCCCCTCCCCCACCACCGAGTACACTCACCTCCCCCACCACCAAACTCACTCCCCTCCCCCACCACCGAGCACACTCCCCTCCCCCACCACCGAACACACTCCCCTCCCACACCACTGAGCACACTCCCTTCTCACCACCAAACACACTCCCCTCCCCCACCACCGAACACACTCCCCTCCCCCACCACCGAGAACACTCCCCTCCCCCACCACCGAGTACACTCACCTCCCCCACCACCGAACTCACACCCCTCCCCTACCACCGAGCACACTCCCCTCCCACCATCGAACACACTCACCTCCCCCACCACCGAACACACTCACCTCCCCCACCACCGAACACACTCACCTCCCCCACCACCGAGCACACTCACCTCCCCAACCACCGAACACTCTCACCTCCCCCACCATCGAGCACACTCACCTCCCCCACCACCGAGCACACTCACCTCCCCCACCACCGAACACACTCCCCTCCCACACCACCGAGCACACTCCCCTGCCCCACCACCGAGCACACCCCCTCCCCCACCACCGAGCACACTCAACTCCCCCAGCACCGAGCACACTCATCTCCCCCACCACCGGACACACTCGCCTCTCCTACCACCGAGCACACTCACCTCCCCCACCACCGAGCACACTCACCTCCCCCACCACCGAACACACTCACCTCCCCCACCACCGAGCACACTCCCCTCCCCCAGCACCGAGCACACTCACCTCCCCCACCACCGAGCACACACACCACCCCCACCACCGAACATACTCACCTCCCCCACCACCGAGCACACTCACCTCCCCCAGCATCGAACACACTCACCTTCCCCACCACCGAGCACACTCACCTCCCCACCACCGAGCACACTCACCACCCCCACCACCGAACACACTCCCCTCCCCCACCACCGAGCACACTCACCTCCCCACCACCGAACACACCCACCTCCGCCACCACCGAGCACACTCCCCTCCCCCACCACCGAGCACACTCCCCTCCCCCACCACCGAGCACACTGACCTCCCCCACCACCGAGCACACTGACCTCCCCCACCACCGAACACACTCACCTCCCCCACCACCGAGCACACTGACCTCCCCCACCACCGAACACACTCACCTCCCCCACCACCGAACACACTCACCTCCCCCACCACCGAGCACACTCACCTCCCCAACCACCGAACACTCACACCTCCCCCACCATCGAGCACACTCACCTCCCCCACCACCGAGCACACTCACCTCCCCCACCACCGAACACACTCCCCTCCCACACCACCGAGCACACTCCCCTGCCCCACCACCGAGCACACCCCCTCCCCCACCACCGAGCACACTCACCTCCCCCAGCACCGAGCACACTCATCTCCCCCACCACCGGGCACACTCGCCTCTCCTACCACCGAACACACTCCCCTCCCCCACCACCGAGCACACTCACCTCCCCCACCACCGAACACACTCACCTCCCCCACCACCGAGCACACTCCCCTCCCCCAGCACCGAGCACACTCACCTCCCCCACCACCGAGCACACACACCACCCCCACCACCGAACATACTCACCTCCCCCACCACCGAGCACACTCACCTCCCCCAGCATCGAACACACTCACCTTCCCCACCACCGAGCACACTCACCTCCCCCACCACCGAGCACACTCACCACCCCCACCACCGAACACACTCCCCTCCCCCACCACCGAGCACACTCACCTCCCCCACCACCGAGCACACCCACCTCCGCCACCACCGAGCACACTCCCCTCCCCCAGCACCGAGCACACTCCCCTCCCCCACCACCGAGCACACTGACCTCCCCCACCACCGAGCACACTGACCTCCCCCACCACCGAGCACACTGACCTCCCCCACCACCGAGCACACTGACCTCCCCCACCACCGAGCACACCCACCTCCCCCACCACCGAGCACACTCCCCTCCCCCACCACCGAGCACACTGACCTCCCCCAGCACCGAGCACACCCACCTCCCCCACCTCTGAGCACACTCACTTCCCCCACCACCGAGCACAACCACCTCCCCCACCACTGAGCATACTCGCCTCCCCCACCATCGAACACACTCACCTCCCCCACCACCGAGCACACTCACCTCCCCCACAACCGAGCACACTCACCTCCCCCACCACCGAGCACACTCACCTCCCCCACCACCGAGCATACTCACCTCCCCCACCACCGAACACACTCCCCTCCCCCACCACCGAGCACACCCACCTCCCACACCACCGAGCACACTCCCCTCCCCCACCACCGAGCACACTCCCCTCCCCCACCACCGAACACACTCACCTCCCCCACCACCGAGCACAATCCCCTCCCCCACCACCGAGCACACTCCCCTCCCCCACCACCGAGCACACTCCCCTCCCCCACCACCGAGCACACTCCCCTCCCCCACCGCCGAGCACACTCCCCTCCCCCACCACCGAGCAGACTCCCCTCCCCCACCACCGAGCACACTCCCCTCCCCCACCACCGAGCACACTCCCCTCCCCCACCACCGAACTCACTCACCTCTTCACCACCGAACTCACTCACCTCCCACACCACTGAGCACACTCACCTCCTCCAGCACCGAACACACTCACCTCCCCCACCACCGAGCACACTCACCTCCCCCACCACCGAACACCCTCACCTCCCCCACCACCGAACTCACTCACCTCCTCACCACCGAACTCACTCACCTCCCCCACCACCGAACTCACTCCCCGCCCCCACCATTGAAATCACTCACCTCCTCACCACCGAGCACACTCACCTCCCCCACCACCGAACACACTCCCCTCCCACACCACCGAGCACACTACCCTGCCCCACCACCGAGCACACCCCCTCCCCCACCACCGAGCACACTCACCTCCCCCAGCACCGAGCACACTCATCTCCCCCACCACCGGACACACTCGCCTCTCCTACCACCGAACACACTCCCCTCCCCCACCACCGAGCACACTCACCTCCCCCACCACCGAACACACTCACCTCCCCCCCCACCGAGCACAGTCCCCTCCCCCAGCACCGAGCACACTCACCTCCCCCACCACCGAGCACACACACCACCCCCACCACCGAACATACTCACCTCCCCCACCACCGAGCACACTCACCTCCCCCAGCATCGAACACACTCACCTTCCCCACCACCGAGCACACTCACCTCCCCCACCACCGAGCACACTCACCACCCCCACCACCGAACACACTCCCCTCCCCCACCACCGAGCACACTCACCTCCCCCACCACCGAGCACACCCACCTCCGCCACCACCGAGCACACTCCCCTCCCCCACCACCGAGCACACTCCCCTCCCCCACCACCGAGCACACTGACCTCCCCCACCACCGAGCACACTGACCTCCCCCACGACCGAGCACACTCACCTCCCCCACCACCGAGCACACTGACCTACCCCACAACCGAGCACACCCACCTCCCCCACCATCGAGCACACTCCCCTCCCCCACCACCGAGCACACTGACCTCCCCCAGCACCGAGTAGACTCACCTCCCCCAGCACCGAGCACACCCACCTCCCCCACCTCTGAGCACACTCACTTCCCCCACCACCGAGCACAACCACCTCCCCCACCACTGAGCATACTTGCCTCCCCCACCACCGAACACACTCACCTCCCCCACCACCGAGCACACTCACCTCCCCCACCACCGAGCACACTCACCTCCCCCACCACCAAGCACACTCACCTCCCCCACCACCGAGCACACTCACCTCCCCCACCACCGAACACACCCACCTCCCCCACCACCGAGCACACTCACCTCCCCCACCACCGAACACACTCACCTCCCCCACCACCGAGCACACTCACCTCCCCCACCACTGAGCACACTCCCCTCCCCCACCACCGAGCACACTCACCTCCCCCACCACCGAGCACACTCCCCTCCCACACCACCGAACACACTCACTTCCCCCACCACCGAGCACACTCCCCTCCCCCATCACCGAGCACACTCCCCTCCCCCACCACCGAGCACACTCCCCTCCCCCACCACCGAGCACCCTCCCCTCCCCCACCCCCGAGCACACTCACCTCCCCACCACCGAGCACACTCCCCTCCCCACCACCGAACACACTCACCTCCTCCAGCACCGAGCACACTCACCTCCCCCACCACCGAGCACACTCCCATCCCACACCACCGAGCACACTCACCTCCCCCACCACCGAGCACACTCACCTCCCCCACCACCGAACACACTCCCCTCCCCACCGCCGAGCACACTCACCTCCCCCACCACCGAGCACACTCACCTCCCCCACCACCGGACACACTCACCTCCCTCACCACCGAGCACACTCACCTCCCCCACCACCGAGTACACTCACCTCCCCCACCACCGAGCACACCCACCTCCCCCACCACCGAACACACTCACCTCCCCCACCACCGAGCACACCCACCTCCCCACCACCGAACACACTCCCCTCCCACACCACCGAACTCACTCCCCTCCCCCACCACCGAGCACACTCACCTCCCCCACCACCGAGCACACCCACCTCCCCCACTACCAAACTCACTCCCCTCCCCCACCACCGAACTCACTCCCCTCCCCCACCACCGAGCACACTCCCCTCCCCCACCACCGAACACACTCCTCTCCCACACCACCGAGCACACTCCCCTCCCCCACCACCGAACACACACCCCTCCCCCACCACCGAGTACACTCACCTCCCCCACCACCAAACTCACTCCCCTCCCCCACCACCGAGCACACTCCCCTCCCCCACCACCGAACACACTCCCCTCACACACCACTGAGCACACTCCCCTCCCACCACCGAACACACTCCCCTCCCCCACCACCGAGCACACTCCCCTCCTCCACCACCGAGAACACTCCCCTCCCCCACCACCGAGTACACTCACCTCCCCCACCACCGAACTCACTCTCCTCCCCCACCACCGAGCACACTCCCCTCCCACCATCGAACACACTCACCTCCCCCACCACCGAACACACTCACCTCCCCCACCACCGAACACACTCACCTCCCCCACCACCGAGCACACTCACCTCTCCTACCACCGAACACACTCCCCTCCCCCACCACCGAGCACACTCACCTCCCCCACCACCGAACACACTCACCTCCCCCACCACCGAGCACACTCCCCTCCCCCAGCACCGAGCACACTCACCTCCCCCACCACCGAGCACACACACCACCCCCACCACCGAACATACTCACCTCCCCCACCACCGAGCACACTCACCTCCCCCAGCATCTAACACACTCACCATCCCCACCACTGAGCACACTCACCTCCCCCACCACCGAGCACACTCACCACCCCCACCACCGAACACACTCCCCTCGCCCACCACCGAGCACACTCACCTCCCCCACCACCGAGCACACCCACCTCCGCCACCACCGAGCACACTCCCCTCCCCCACCACCGAGCACACTCCCCTCCCCCATCCACCGAGCACACTCACATCCCCCACCACCGAGCACACTCACCTCCCCAACCACCGAACACACTCCCCTCCCCCACCACCGAGCACAGTCGCCTCCCCCACCACCGAGCACACTGACCTCCCCCACCACCGAGCACACTCACCTCCCCCACCACCGAGCACACTGACCTCCCCCACCACCGAGCACACCCACCTCCCCCACCACCGAGCACACTCCCCTCCCCCACCACCGAGCACACTGACCTCCCCCAGCACCGAGTAGACTCACCTCCCCCAGCACTGAGCACACTCACTTCCCCCACCACTGAGCACACTCACTTCCCCCACCACCGAGCACAACCACCTCCCCACCACTGAGCATACTCGCCTCCCCCACCACCGAACACACTCACCTCCCCCACCACCGAGCACACTCACCTCCCCCACCACCGAGCACACTCTCCTCCCCCACCACCGAGCACACTCACCTCCCCCACCACCGAACACACTCACCTCCCACACCACCGGACACACTCCCCTCTCCCACCACCGAGCACACCCCCTCCCCCACCACCGAGCACACTCACCTCCCCCACCACCGAGCACACTCCCCTCCCCCAGCACCGAACACACTCCCCTCCCCCACCACCGAACACACTCACCTCCCACACCACCGAACACACTCACCTTCCCCACCACCGAACACACTAACCTCCCCCACCACCGAACACACCCACCTCTCCCACCACCGAACACACTCACCTCCCCCACCACCGAGCACACTGACCTCCCCCACCACCGAGCACACTGACCTCCCCCACCACCGAGTACACTCACCTCCCCCACCACCGAGTACACTCACCTCCCCCACCACCGAACACACTCCCCTCCCCCACCACCGAGCACACTCCCCTCCCCCACCACCGAACACACTCCCCTCCCACACCACTGAACGCACTCCCCTCTCACCACCGAACACACTCCCCTCCCCCACCACCGAACACACTCCCCTCCCCCACCACCGAGAACACTGACCTCCCCCACCACCGAGTACACTCACCTCCCCCACCACCGAACTCACTCTCCTCCCCCACCACCGAGCACACTCCCCTCCCACCACCGAGCACACTCCCCTCCCACCACCGAACACACTCACCTGCCCCACCACCGACCACACTCACCTCTCCCACCACCGAACACACTCCCCTCCCCCACCACCGAGCGCACCCCCTCCCCCACCACCGAGCACACTCACCTCCCCCAGCACCGAGCACACTCACCTCCCCCAGCACCGAGCACACCCCCTCCCCCACCACTGAACACACTCACATCCCCCACCACTGAGCACACTCACCTCCCCCAGCACCGAGCACACTCACCTCCCACACCACCGAACACACTCACTTCCCCCACCACCGAGCACACTCCCCTCCCCCACCACCGAGCACACTCAACTCCCCCAGCACCAAGCACACTCACCTCCCCCACCACCGAGCACACTCACCTCCCACACCACCGAACACACTCACCTCTCACACCACCGAGCACACTCACCTCCCCCACCACCAAAGACACTCACCTCCCCCACCACCGAGCACACTCCCCTCCCCCACCACCGAGCACACTCCCCTCCCCCACCACCGAACACACTCCCCTCCCCCACCACCGAGCACATTTCCCTCCCCCACCACCGAGCACACTCACCTCCCCCACCACCGAGCACACTCACCTCCCCCACCACGGAGCACACTCACCTCCCCCACCACCGAGCGACCTCACCTCCCCCACCACCGAACACACTCACCTCCCACACCACGGAACACGCTCACCTCCCCCACCACCGAGCACACTCCCCTCCCCCACCACCGAGCACACTCCCCTCCCCCACCACCGAACACACTCACCTCCCTCACCACTGAACACACTCCCTTCCCCCACCACCGAGCACACTCACCTTCCCCACCACCGAGCACACTCCCCTCCCCCACCACCGAGCACACTCACCTCCCACACCACCGAGCACACTCACCTCCCACACCACCGAACAAACTCACCTCCCCCACCACCGAGCACACTCCCCTCCCGCACCACCGAACACACTCACCTTCCCCACCACCGAACACACTCACCTCCCCGACCACCGAGCACACTCCCCTCCCCCACCACCGAGCACACTCCCCTCCCCCACCACCGAGCACACTCACCTCCCCCACCGCCGTACACACTCCCCTCCCCCACCACCGACCACACTCACCTCCCCCAGCACCGATCACACCCCCCACTCCCACCACCGAGCACACTCACCTCCCCACCACCGAGCACACTCACCTCCCCACCACCGAGCACACTCACCTCCCCCACCACCGAACACACTCACCTCCCCCACCACCGAGCACACTCACCTACCCCGCCACCGAGCACACTCCCCTCCCCCACCACCGAGCACACTCACCTCCCCCACCACCGAACACACTCCCTTACCCCACCACCGAACACGCTCCCCTCCCCCACCACCGAACACACTCCCCTCCCCCACCACCGAACACGCTCCCCTCCCCCACCACCGAACACAGTCACCTCCCCCACCACCGAGCACACTCCCGTCCCCCAGCACCGAGCACACTCCCCTCCCCCACAACCGAACACGCTCCCCTCCCCCACCACCGAACACAGTCACCTCCCCCACCACCAAGCACACTCACCTCCCACACCACCGAACACACTCACCTCCCACACCACCAAACACACTCACCTCCCCCACCACCGGGCACACTCACCTCCCCCACCACCGAGCACACTCACCTCCCCCACCACCGAACACACTCACCTCCCCCACCACCGAGCACACTCACCTTCCCCACCACGGAGCACACTCACCTCCCCCACCACCGAGCGACCTCACCTCCCCCACCACCGAACACACTCACCTCCCACACCACCGAACACACTCACCTCCCGAACCACCGAGCACCCTCCCCTCCCCCACCACCGAACACACTCACCTCCCACACCACCGAGCACACCCCCTCCCCCACCACTTAACACACTCACCTCCCCCACCACCGAACACACTCCCCTCCCCCACCACCGAGCACACTCACCTACCACACCACCGAACACACTCCCCTCCCCCACCACCGCGCACACTCCCCTCCCCCACCACCGAACTCACTCCCCTCTTTCCCCACCGAACACACTCCCCTCCCCCACCACCGAGCACACTCCCCTCCCCCACCACCGAACACACTCACCTCCCCCACCACCGAGCACACTCCCCTCCCCCACAACCGAGCACACTCACCTCCCACACTACCGAGCACACTCACCTCCCCCACCACCGAACACACTCCCCTCCCCCACAACCGAGCACACTCACCTCCCCCACCACCGAGCACACTCACCTCCCACACCACCGAACACACTCCCCTCCCCCACCACCGAGCACACTCCCCTCCCCCACCACCGAACACACTCACCTCCCCCACCACCGAGCACACTCACCTCCCCCACCACCGAGCACACTCACCTCCCACACCACCGAACACACTCACCTCCCCCACCACCGAACACACTCACCTCCCACACCACCGAGCACACTCACCTTCCCCACCACCGAACACACTCACCTCCCCCACCACCGAGCACACTCCCCTCCCCCACCACCGAGCACACTCCCCTCCCCCACCACCGAGCACACTCACCTCCCACACCACCGAACACACTCACCTCCCCCACCACCGAACACACTCACCTCCCCCACCACCGAACACACTCACCTCCCCCACCACCGAGCACACTCACCTCCCACTCCACCAAGCACACTCACCTCCCCCACCACCGAACACACTCACCTCCCACACCACCAAGCACACTCACCTCCCCCACCACCGAGCACACTCCCCTCCCCCACCACCGAACACACTCACCTCCCTCACCACTGAACACACTCCCTTCCCCCACCACCGAGCACACTCACCTTCCCCACCACCGAGCACACTCCCCTCCCCCACCACCGAGCACACTCACCTCCCACACCACCGAGCACACTCACCTCCCACACCACCGAACAAACTCACCTCCCCCACCACCGAGCACACTCCCCTCCCGCACCACCGAACACACTCACCTTCCCCACCACCGAACACACTCACCTCCCCGACCACCGAGCACACTCCCCTCCCCCACCACCGAGCACACTCCCCTCCCCCACCACCGAGCACACTCACCTCCCCCACCGCCGTACACACTCCCCTCCCCCACCACCGACCACACTCACCTCCCCCAGCACCGATCACACCCCCCACTCCCACCACCGAGCACACTCACCTCCCCACCACCGAGCACACTCACCTCCCCACCACCGAGCACACTCACCTCCCCCACCACCGAACACACTCACCTCCCCCACCACCGAGCACACTCACCTACCCCGCCACCGAGCACACTCCCCTCCCCCACCACCGAGCACACTCACCTCCCCCACCACCGAACACACTCCCTTACCCCACCACCGAACACGCTCCCCTCCCCCACCACCGAACACACTCCCCTCCCCCACCACCGAACACGCTCCCCTCCCCCACCACCGAACACAGTCACGTCCCCCACCACCGAGCACACTCCCGTCCCCCAGCACCGAGCACACTCCCCTCCCCCACAACCGAACACGCTCCCCTCCCCCACCACCGAACACAGTCACCTCCCCCACCACCAAGCACACTCACCTCCCACACCACCGAACACACTCACCTCCCACACCACCAAACACACTCACCTCCCCCACCACCGGGCACACTCACCTCCCCCACCACCGAGCACACTCACCTCCCCCACCACCGAACACACTCACCTCCCCCACCACCGAGCACACTCACCTTCCCCACCACGGAGCACACTCACCTCCCCCACCACCGAGCGACCTCACCTCCCCCACCACCGAACACACTCACCTCCCACACCACCGAACACACTCACCTCCCGAACCACCGAGCACCCTCCCCTCCCCCACCACCGAACACACTCACCTCCCACACCACCGAGCACACCCCCTCCCCCACCACTTAACACACTCACCTCCCCCACCACCGAACACACTCCCCTCCCCCACCACCGAGCACACTCACCTACCACACCACCGAACACACTCCCCTCCCCCACCACCGCGCACACTCCCCTCCCCCACCACCGAACTCACTCCCCTCTTTCCCCACCGAACACACTCCCCTCCCCCACCACCGAGCACACTCCCCTCCCCCACCACCGAACACACTCACCTCCCCCACCACCGAGCACACTCCCCTCCCCCACAACCGAGCACACTCACCTCCCACACTACCGAGCACACTCACCTCCCCCACCACCGAACACACTCCCCTCCCCCACAACCGAGCACACTCACCTCCCCCACCACCGAGCACACTCACCTCCCACACCACCGAACACACTCCCCTCCCCCACCACCGAGCACACTCCCCTCCCCCACCACCGAACACACTCACCTCCCCCACCACCGAGCACACTCACCTCCCCCACCACCGAGCACACTCACCTCCCACACCACCGAACACACTCACCTCCCCCACCACCGAACACACTCACCTCCCACACCACCGAGCACACTCACCTTCCCCACCACCGAACACACTCACCTCCCCCACCACCGAGCACACTCCCCTCCCCCACCACCGAGCACACTCCCCTCCCCCACCACCGAGCACACTCACCTCCCACACCACCGAACACACTCACCTCCCACACCACCGAACACACTCACCTCCCCCACCACCGAACACACTCACCTCCCCCACCACCGAACACACTCACCTCCCCCACCACCGAGCACACTCACCTCCCACTCCACCAAGCACACTCACCTCCCCCACCACCGAACACACTCACCTCCCACACCACCAAGCACACTCACCTCCCCCACCACCGAGCACACTCACCTCCCACACCACCGAGCGACCTCACCTCCCACACCACTGAGCACATTTCCCTCCCCCACCACCGAGCACACTCACCTCCCCCACCACCGAGCACACTCACCTCCCCCACCACGGAGCACACTCACCTCCCCCACCACCGAGCGACCTCACCTCCCCCACCACCGAGCACACTCCCCTCCCCCACCACCGAACACACACCCCTCCCCCACCACCGAGCACATTCCCCTCCCACACCACCGAGCACACTCACCTCCCACACCACTGAGCACACTCACCTCCCCCACCACCGAGCACACTCACCTCCCCCACCACCGAACACACTCCCCTCCCCCACCACCGAACACACTCACCTCCCCCACCACCGAACACACTCCCCTTCCCCACCACCGAACACACTCCCCTCCCCCACCACCGAACACACTCACCTTCCCCACCACCGAGCACACTCCCCTCCCCCACCACCGAGCACACTCACCTCCCCCACCACCGAGCACACTCACCTCCCACACCACCGAACACACTCACCTCCCCACCACCGAACACACTCACATTCCACACCACCGAACACACTCACCTCCCCCACCACCGAGCACACTCACCTTCATCACCACCGAGCACACTCATCCCCCCCAGCACCGAGCACACTCACCTCCCCCACCACCGAACACACTCCCCTCCCCCACCACCGAACACACTCACCTTCCCCACCACCGAACACACTCACCTTCCCCACCACCGAACACACTCACCTCCCCCACCACCGAACACACTCACCTCCCCCACCACCGAACACACTCACCTTCATCACCACCGAGCACACTCATCCCCCCCAGCACCGAGCACACTGACCTCCCCCACCACCGAACACACTCCCCTCCCCCACCACCGAACACACTCACCTCCCCCACCACCGAACACACTCACCTCCCACACCACCGAGCACACTCACCTCCCCCACCACCGAACACACTCCCCTCCCCACCACCGAACACACTCACCTCCCACACCACCGAGCACACTCACCTCCCCCACCACCGAACACACTCCCCTCCCCCACCACCGAGCACACTCACCTCCCACACCACCGAACACACTCACCTTCCCCACCACCGAACACACTCACCTCCCCCACCACCGAACACACTCACCTCCCCCACCACCGAGCACACTCACCTTCATCACCACCGAGCACCCTCATCCCCCCCAGCACCGAGCACACTCACCTCCCCCACCACCGAACACACTCCCCTCCCCCACCACCGAACACACTCACCTCCCCCAGCACCGAGCACACTCACCTCCCCCACCACCGAGCACACTCACCTCCCACACCACCGAACACACTCACCTCCCCCACCACCGAGCACACTCCCCTCCCCCACCACCGAACACACTCACCTCCCACACCACCGAGCACACTCACCTCCCCCACCACCGAGCACACTCCCCTCCCCCACCACCGAACACACTCACCTCTCCCACCACCGAGCACACTCCCCTCCCCCACCACCGAACTCATTCCCCTCCCCAGCACCGAACGCACTCACCTTCCCCCCCCACCGAGCACACTCCCCTCCCACACCACTGCGCACTCTCACCTCCCCCACCACCGAACTCACTCACCTCCCTCACCACCGAACACGCTCACCTCCCTCACCACCGAACACGCTCACCTCCCTCACCACTGAACACACTCCCCTCCCCCACCACCGAGCACACTCCCGTCCCTCACCACCGAACACGCTCACCTCCCTCACCACCGAACACACTCCCCTCCCCCACCACCGAGCACACTCACCTCCCCCACCACCGAACTCACTCACCTCCCTCACCACCGAACACGCTCACCTCCCTCACCACCGAACACGCTCACCTCCCTCACCACTGAACACACTCCCCTCCCCTACCACCGAGCACACTCCCCTCCCTCACCACCGAACACGCTCACCTCCCTCACCACAGAACACACTCCCCTCCCCCACCACCGAGCACACTCACCTCCCCCACCACCGAACGCACTCACCTCCCCCACCACCGAGCACACTCACCTCCCACACCACCGAGCACACTTCCCTCCCCCACCACCGAGCACACTCCCCTCCCCCACCACCGAGCACACTCACCTCCCACACCACCGAGCACACTCTCCTCCCCCGCCACCGAGCACACTCACCTCCCCCACCACCGAACACACTCACCTCCCCCTCCACCGAACACACTCACCTCCCCCACCACCGAACACACTCACCTCCCCCACCACCGAACACACTCCCCTCCCCCACCACCGAGCACACTCACCTCCCACACCACCGAGCACACTTCCCTCCCACACCACCGAGCACACTCCCCTCCCCACCACCGAGCACACTCACCTCCCACACCACCGAGCACACTCCCCTCCCCCGCCACCGAGCACACTCACCTCCCCCACCACCGAACACACTCACCTCCCCCTCCACCGAACACACTCACCTCCCCCACCACCGAACACACTCACCTCCCCCAACACCTAGCACACTCCCCTCCCCCACCACCGAGCACACTCACCTCCCCCACCACCGAACACACTCACCTTCCCCACCACCGAGCACACTCCCCTCCCCCACCACCGAACACACTCACCATCTCCACCACCGAACACACTCCCCTCCCCCACCACCGACCACACTCACCTCCCCCAGCACCGATCACACCCCCCACTCCCACCACCGAGCACACTCACCTCCCCCACCACCGAACACACTCACCTGCCCCACCACCGAACACACTCCCCTCCCCCACCACCGAACACACTCACCTCCCCCACCACCGAACACACTCACCTCCCCCACCACCAAACACACTCACCTCCCCCACCACCGAGCACACTCACCTCCCCCACCACCGAGCACACTCACCTCCCACACCACCGAACACACTCACCTCCCACACCACCGAACACACTCACCTCCCACACCACCGAACACACTCACCTCCCCGGCCACCGAGCTCACTCACCTCCCCCACCACCGAACACACTCCCCTCCCCCACCACCGAACACACTCACCTCCCCCACCACCGAACACACTCACCTCCCACACCACCGAACACACTCACCTCCCCCACCACCGAGCACACTCACCTCCCACACCACCGAACACACTCACCTCCCCGGCCACCGAGTTCACTCACCTCCCCCAACACCGAACACACTCACCTCCCCCACCACCGAACACACTCACCTCCCCCACCACCGAACACACTCACCTCCCCCACCACCAAGCACACTCACCTCCCACACCACCGAGCACACTCACCTCCCCCACCACCGAACACACTCACCTCCCACACCACCGAGCACACTCACCTTCCCCACCACCGAACACACTCACCTCCCCCACCACCGAGCACACTCCCCTCCCGCACCACCGAGCACACACACCTCCTCCACCACCGAGCACACTCCCCTCCCCCACCACCGAGCACACTCACCTCCCCCACCACCGAGCACACTCACCTCCCCCACCACCGAGCACACTCACCTCCCCCACCACCGAACACACTCACCTCCCCCACCACCGAGCACACTCCCCTCTCGCACCACCGAGCACACACACCTCCTCCACCACCGAGCACACTCCCCTCCCCCACCACCGAGCACACTCACCTCCCCCACCACCGAGCACACTCACCTCCCCCACCACCGAGCACACTCACCTCCCCCACCACCGAACACACTCACCTCCCACACCACCGAGCACACTCACATCCCCCACCACCGAACACACTCACCTCCCACACCACCGAGCACACTCACCTCCCACACCACCGAGCACACTCCCCTCCCCCACCACCGAGCACACTCCCCTCCCCCACCACCGAGCACACTCCCCTCCCCCACCACCAAACACACTCCCCTCCCCCACCACCGAGCACACTCACCTCCCCTACCACCGAGCACACTCACCTCCCCACCACCGAGCACACTCCCCTCCCCCACCACCGAGCACATTCCCCTCCCCACCATCGAAGACACTCACCTCCCCCGCCACGGAACACACACACCTCCCCCACCACGGAGCACACCCCCTCCCCCACCACCGAGCACACTCCCCTCCCCCACCACTGAGCACATTCCCCTCCCCCACCACCGAGCACACTCACCTCCCCCACCACCGACCACACTCACCTCCCCCACCACCGAGCACACTCACCTCCCCAACCACCGAACACACTCCCCTCCCCCACCACCGAACACACTCACCTCCCCCACCACCGAACACACTCCCCTCCCCAGCACCGAACACACTCCCCTCCCCAGCACCGAACACACTCCCCTCCCCCACCACCGAACACACTCACCTTCCCCACCACCGAACACACTCACCTCCCACACCACCGAACACACTCACGTCCCCGGCCACCGAGCACACTAATCTCCCCCACCACCGAACACACTCAACTCCCACACCACCGAACACACTCACGTCCCCGGCCACCGAGCACACTCACCTCCCCCACCACCGAACACACTCCCCTCCCACACCACCGAGCACACTCACCTCCCACACCACCGAGCACACTCACCTCCCCCACCACCGAACACACTCCCCTCCCCCACCACCGAACACACTCCCCTCCCACACCACCGAGCACACTCACCTCCCACACCACTGAGCACACTCACCTCCCACACCACTGAGCACACTCCCCTCCCCCACCACCGAGCACACTCCCCTCCCCCACCACCGAAAACACTCACCTTCCCCACCACCGAGCACACTCCCCTCCCCCACCACCGAGCACACTCCCCTCCCCCACCACCGAACACACTCACCTCCTCCAGCACCGAACCACTCCCATGCACACCACCCCTCCATTATATATCCACCTGCGCACACTGAGCTGGGGGCACTGGGTTGGCAGTGACAGCGGGTCGGGTCCATGGGATGGAGGATGATGACAGCCCGCTCTGCGATGAGCTCCGTGCTCCGCATCGTTCGACAATGTCTGACTCCTGCCCACCGCAGCACCTGCCACCTTGGTGATCCCTGCATGCCAGCTGGACATTGATTCACTTGCCCCTATCCTACAGTTGGGGACAGGGTGATGCGGACGTCCGGGGGGTGGGGGTTGGTGGGCTGTACGGTGCACCCATTGGGCCTCACTCTTACACCATCCCTCACCAACAGTGGCCCTCACTTACCGCCCCACCCCCACACCCATCAGACAGAGCACAGAGGCAGCTTTCATTGGTGATAACAGGTGTTTAATGTGCAGAGGTGTATACAGTCTGTGACCTCGCCCCGATAACTAGACTGTGCCCTGCACCTGTGCCAACATTACTGGTGTCTATCTTTCTCGCCTTAAGAGCCTTATCACTACTCCTAGGTGGTTCCCCAGACGGCACACCAGGAGTGGAGGAGGATTGCTGTGACTCCTGCCCCGCGGCGAGGGTCCCATTGGCGCACGTTTCCTGGGGTGGCCCAGCCTGGATGGGGCAAGCTCCCCCTCGGGCATCCCCGCTGTCCACCAGATGCACCAGGGACAGGATTGGGTTAAGTCCGAGGTGCTGCGGTGTTCCGGCACCTCCCCTGCGGGAGTCACCAGCACGGGCCCCAGCACCTCCTCCTCCATCGACCTGCCCGATGGCCACCGGGTGCCTCAATGGGACCGGGTGCGAGCGGAGCCATCACCCGAGGCCCTAGGCCACCTGGCGCTGCAGTCCTGGAAGCCCGCTCTTGTATCGACAAGGCTCTGAATGTTCGCGGCCTTGGAGCACAGGGAGTGCGCCGTCCCTGTTTGGGTCTGTGCCACGCCAGCCAGCAACTGGGCAATGGCGCCGCTGCTCACAGGCAGCCGTGGCCTGCTGAGACTGGGCCACACTGAGGAGTACCGCTGCAGTCTGCAGCTGGCTCTGGCACATGGCTGCCTGTGAATGGGCACCCCTCTCCTGGGCCACGGCCCCTGCCTGCACAGATAACCCCAGGCCTTGCGTAAACTGGCCATGCCCGACACATCCGCCCACATTGCCTCCACCGCGGACGCCACCCGTGCGGTTTCGGCCTGGGTGGCACGCATGACCGGCAACACTCCCTGCTCCTGCAGGTGGTTGGACTCCTCCACCTGCACCTGCAATTGCTGGAAACCGGCTGTCATCCCCTTCTCTGGTCCCCGATGTCTCTGACTTAGGGGGTGGGGTGAGGGGCTCGGGTGAGGGGGGTGGGGTAAGGGGGTGGGGTGAGTGGATGGGGTGAGGGGTTGTGGTGAGGGGTGGGGTGAGGAGGTGGGGTGAGGGGTGGGGTGAGAGGTTGGGGTGAGAGGTTGGGGTGAGGGGGTGGGGTGAGGGGGTGGGGTGAGGGGGTGGGGTGAGGGGGTGGGGTGAGGGGGTGGGGTGAGGGGTTGGGGCGATGGGGTGGGGTGAGTGGGTGGGGTGAGGGGTTAGGGTGAGGGGGTGGGGTGAGGGGGTGGGGTGAGGGGGTGGGGTGAGTGGTTGGGGTGAGGGGGTGGGGTGAGGGGATGGGGTGAGGGAATGGGGTGAGGGGATGGGGTGAGGGGATGGGGTAAGGGGGTGGGGTGAGGGTTTGGGTGATGGGGTGGAGTGATGGGGTGGGGTGATGGGCTGGGGTGAGGGGTTGGGGTGAGGGGTTGGGGCAATGGGTTGGGGTGAGTGGGTGGGGTGAGGGGTGGGGTGAGCGGTTGGGGTGATGGGGTGGGGTGATGGGGTGGGGTGATGGGGATGGGGTGAGGGGTTGGGGTGATGGGGTGGGGTGAGGGTTTGGGTGAGGGGGTGGGGTGAGGGGTTGGGGTGAGGGTTTGGGTGATGGGTGGTGTGATGGGGTGGGGTGAGGGTTTGGGTGATGGGCTGTGTTGAGGGGGTGGGGTGAGGGGTTGGGATGAGGGGGTGGGGTGAGCGGTTGGGGTGATGGGCTGAGGTGAGGGGGCTGGGTGAGGGGTTGGGGTGATGGGCTGGGGTGAGGGGGTGGGGTGAGGGGTTGGGATGATGGGCTGGGGTGAGGGGGTGGGGTGAGGGATTGGGTGATGGGGTGGGATGAGGGGGTGGTGTGAGGGGTTGGGGTGATGGGGTGAGATGAGGGTGTGGGGTGAGGGGTTGGGGTGATGGGGTGGGATGAGGGGGTGGTGTGAGGGGTGAGATGTTGGGGAGTGGGTGTGGGATGAGGGGGTGGGGTGAGGGGTTGGGGTGATGGGATGGGGTGAGGGGGTGGGGGTGAGGGTTTGGGGTGATGGGGTAGGGTGAGGGGGTGGGGGTGGGCACACATGTGTTGTGACGGGCCACATACAGGCAGGGGGTTGTCACTTGGTGGCGTGCCTCCGACCTCCGCATCGGCAACCTCCCGCTCCTCGGGTCCGCCAACAATGTCCAGTGCCCTCTGCTCGGGCACGGTGAGGGGACGCAGTTCTTGTGATCCCCCTCTGGTCCTCTCCCGCTCCCGGCAGTTATGCGCGCATTTGTCCTGACGGGTAGTGGGGGTGCAAATACAAACAGCAACAGCTTTAGATGTCCAACGCATGCAGCCCCGGGGTTGGTCTCTGATCGCATCAGTGCACATGGCACCCGGCCATTGCGGCTGGCATGGGTAGGTACAGCCATGTGGGAAGGATGGGGGTGGGACTGTCCCCCTGGGTGGGAGGGCTGCGGGTCACATGTGTATGGGGGGAATGGTGGTTGGTGCCAGGGGCACAATGCTGGGTACTCACCCTGGCTGCCCTGAGGAGGTCATGCAGATTCTTCTGGCCCTGGTCTGCGGTCCTGGCCACCAGCCCGACGGCGCTGACAGCCTCGGCCACCTCTGCCCACGCACGCTGAACGGTGGCGCTTGCTATCCTGCGTCCCGGACCGGGGTACAACACCAGCCTCCTCTCCTCCACGACGTCCAGGAGGGTGTCCAACTCACCGTCACTAAATCGCGGGGCTGCCCGTCTGGTGGCCATCGTGCCTGCGACGCTGAGTGTGTGGAGGGGAGAATGCTTTTCAGCAGCTGCGGCGTTGCATCAGTGACGCAACCCGCATAAGGGCGGCCTCTCCCTTGGGCGCTCCACGTTCCGCCCGTGCTATCTCCTTGTGGGCCGTTGAATAGCTCCACCTGGGGGCCCGATGACGCCATTGTGAAACTCCATGGTTTTCACTACAGCGTCAAGACTTATCCCCATTTTCAGAGAATCCAGCCTCACGTTAACATTTAACATAATGTTTAACATTAACAGCTGTACTATGGCATTTTGTTTCATAACTACCTCAACTTTTCCAAATTTCTTGCAATAAATATATTTTTTCACTTTAACACAACACCCAATAACTTTTTTTTACATGAACACAACAGTTTTGTAAACAGAGGAGGGAGGGGTAGGGATGGAGTTGGGGATGCTGTTGAGGGAGGTGAGCAGAGGGAGGGGAGAAAGGGAGGAGGCAGGAAAGGGGAGGAGGGGTAGGAGGGAGGCTCAATGTCAAAAAGTAGCAATTCATAAAATCATAGAATTTACAGTGCAGAAGGAGGCCATTCGGCCCATCGAGTTTGTACCAGCCTTTGGGAAGAGCACCCTAATTAAGCCCACACCTCCACCCTATCCCTGTAAATCCAGTCACCTGACCTAACCTAAGGGGCAAATTAGAATGGCCAATCCACCCAACCTGCTCATCATGGGACTGTGGGAGGAAACTGGAGCACAGGAGGAAACCCACGCAGACTCGATTCTGAATTTTCCACCTGCATTGCTACTCTTTCTGATGGCAATCGTGGGCTGAAAATCACCTCCAATATGTTATGGTCATTCTTGCCTGGAAGATCCTTTATTTTGAGGCCCTTAATTAATCCTTTCTCAATGCACGTTACCAGGTCCTAAATGCTCTGCTCCCTGGTTGGTTCCAAAACGGCCACATTACACCAGACGAGAATCCACACGAGCCGGTTAGCTCGTAGGAGAGGCCGAAATTGGTAGGGGGGGGAGAGGACAGGCTGATTTTGGGGGGGGTCGGCCGCCAACGGTGGGGGTTCACCCAGGGCTGGGGGCGTGAGATGTCTCACGCCCACGAGTCCAGAATGTCCTGGACCGTGTATACGCATAACAGCGCCAACTCTAGCTGCTGCCCATTCACCCAACCGAACACCTCAGGGCAGAGCCCCATCTGTGGTAATATGGTGAAGGTCACTTTAACCCCCGTTGACAGTAGCGACCGGAGGCTATTGCTAATAGGGAATTGACAATTCTAGTACTGAGTGCACTCCAGCGCTCCCAAGTTGATTCCCGTGAGTAGACGTGCCATGTCGCAGGCAGGTGTTACTGCCAAGCACCCCAATCGGACTCTGAGGTCTAGACACTGTGCCTGAACTCCGCAGGCATCCAACACTGCAGCCAACATTCAAACACCCAAGAGTTGGGCCACAGCACCGGCAACATCCTTGCGACCAGAGGGTATGGGTGTACGTATGGACGGGAGGGAACCAGCACCTGGTTCAGGTAGCGTTACTAGCGGGGGGCTGGGGTAGAGGGATTGGTGTCCAGTGCCCAGAGGTCCCTGCTGCGGCCGGGGTGCATGTGCAGGGCATGTTGATTGGCACCCTGAGGGATGGCAGGGGATGTGAGGGTGAGGAGGAATGGAGGACTCATGGGTGCTGGGGGGGAAGCCGTAACTGGTCTCTCACTCTCTCCAATTCCTTACAGATATCAATATGATGGATGATATTGTGGACCCTGTGGAAGCTGCCCTCACGGTGGCGTTGGCAGTGCAGGCGGCCAGACACTGGGGAAGGCAGCGGCAGCAACGTCGACCGAGGCTTGGGGTGGCGGCCCATGTGCAGGGGCACACTCCACACCCTGAGGACCCAGCCACCTTTCAGGCCAGAGAGGGACAGTGGGGGAGACTGGCGATGGCCCAAGGTGTACAGGCATCGCTGGTTTTTCAAACAGATGTGGGACAGCATGTCCGCAGGAGGCTCCGTCTCAACAAGGAGACAGTGCAGCAACCTGTGCCATGTCCTTGTGGACTTTGCACCTCGTGGAGGAGGATACCTGTTCCCGGTGGCTTAAAGGTCATGGCAACCCTGAACTTTTACGCCTCAGGATCACTCCAGGGCTTGAGCGGGGACTTGTGTGGCATTTCCCAGCCAATGGCCCACAAGTGCATCCAGGAAGTCACAGATGCCCTGTTTGCCTGGGCAGCCAACTGTATAAACCTTGACCTGGACAATGTCCAAGAAGATGCCCGAGCAGCAGGATTCTTGCCATCGCCGGGATGCCCCAGGTCCAAGGGGTAATAGATGGCACGCATGTCATCTTCCAAATGGACCAGCTGGAGATCCTGTGGGAGAATGGACATGTGGTTAGTGGGAGGTAATGATCACCATGCTGGCATGAACAACACACGTGTGACAGGCCATATGGGCGGATGCCGGTGGTACTCACTTCTGTGACGCAGGTCAATCTCAACATTGGTGACCGATTTGTCCTTGGCCACCCCCGTGACCTCCAGGGTCCGTTCCTCGTACGGGGTGAGGGCTCTGATATCCGGCTGAGCCCCCTCCCATCTGTCGTGGGCCAACTTCTTCTCCGGGGACACAGAGAGGTCATCGTGAGCCGCACACTGCATGCTTCGCTGGGGGGTGTGGAGCGGGTTGCAAAGTGGGGGACAGGAGTGCGCACCGCCGCTGGGTATACGTGGCATGAGCTGATAGATGCCAGGCTGTCCTGGGGCATTGGTGCAGTATTGTGCTGGGGGGGAGATACCAAGTGCAGGGCCATCTGGAGTCGGGGGGTGGGGGGGGGTGTATAGCGATATTCAGATATCAATATACATGATCAATGTATGGAAATGTAGTACTGTCATTTCAACACTAGATAGCTCACAGTCAGATACTGTAAGAACTGGTTTCCTGCCTTTTCTAAGTCAGATGATGATCATGATGATGTGATTCAGAACAGTGAATACTGTTGAAGCAAGACATAGAATAGCTAGTGAGAGAAGTTAGAACTAGTTTATTATAATAGTGTATAATTATATAGTTATCTGTATTGTACTTTAATTCTTTATTATTAGTTTAATATTGAGTAAAAAGACTCACAGTTTATTATTTTATTACTCATTAAATAGTTCATCTTTCAACAAGAAGACTATTGGTCATTTTATCATCCTGCTGGATTCAAGAGTAATATATATATTATAGATAAGTCATTATTTAAAGTATAACGGGGGGAGTGTGCGGGGGCTGATAGGTGGGACCGGTGTCATGGGGCCGATGCCAACTCATCCATGTGGCACGGTGTAGGTCGCTTAGCTTCTTGTGGCACGGGGTGGCGGTCCTCCTGGTGACAGTCCTTAGCTGATGGCCGCTGCCATTGCCTCCCAGGCTGATCCACCGACCCCTTCTGGGGAACAGGGTATCCCGTCTGGACTCCACCATATCCATCAGTCTGGCCAGGTCGGCATCCCTGAATTGTGGAACTGGCTACGTGCTGTCTGGTGTTTGCTTTGTGGGATTGATTTAAGAGGGGCTCCCCCTCGATAGCGGGGAGCTATCGAGCACAGTCCTGGTAAATCAACTGGTGGGGCAGTCTTTTCCGCAGTGAAGCCGTGGGGCATCTTTAAGTGGCTCAATTAATGTTAGATATCAGTGACAGCCTTACCGGGTTGGCCATCAGGAAACACCCAGCTGTTCCCCCTCGTTACCACACTTAGAAACTTTCCCTTAGATTGCACCCATACTGTTCCACAAAACTGTCTCGAATACAACTCTATGAACTCATCTTCCAGGTCACCACAGCCAATCCAATTTGTCCAATCTATATGAAGATTAATGCCATCCATGATTAGTGCAGTATCTTTCTTGCACGCCTCAATTACTCATTGATATATATCTGTCCTACTGTAGAGCTACTACAAGAGGCCTATAAACTGCTCCTACCAGTGCCTTATTTCCTTTGATATTTCTTACATTCACCCAAAGTGATTCTACACCTTGATCTTCTGAACCAAGGTAATTTTTCATTATTTCACTGATCTCATGCTTTACTTTTTATTTTTTTAAATATAAATTTAGAGTACCCAATTAGTTTTTCCCCAATTAAGGGGCAATTTAGCGTGGCCAATCCACCTAGCCTGCAGACTTTGGGTTGTGGGGGTGAAACCCACGCAGACATGGGGAGAATGTGCAAACTCCACACGGACAGTGACCCAGGGCTGGGATTCGAACCCAAGTCCTCAGCGCTGTAGTCCCAGTGCTAACCACTGCGCTACATGCCGCCCGATCTTATCCTTTATTAACAGAGCTACCCCACCTTCTTTCCTATCCTCCCTCCCGAACTTCTCAAATATCAGACACCCTTGATTATTCAAGCTCCAGCTTGGTCACATTGCAACCACATCTCCGTAATGGCCGTCATATCATACCAATTTATTTCTATTTGTACTATCAATTCAACCATCCTGTTATAAATGTGCGAGTATTAAGATAAGGAGCCTTTAACTCTGTCTTTTTACCATTTTTGCTTAAGTTTGCATGCCCTGTCCCTTCCTGTTGCACTCTGGTTATCATTACGTGTACCGTTACCCTTCAAAATTGCTTTGCCAATTCTTTTTAACTTTCCAAATCGCCTCTCACTTTGAGCTCATCAGGAATGTTTTCTTTAAACCTGCAGCTGGTTTCATTGCCAGGCCTACTGATGAATTACTGATTAGGGAAGAAGTCAGAGGAACATGAACCAAGGTAGCTGAGTCAGGGAGGAAAGCCTGGTCCAATGAGGGAAAAGTTGCTTTTTCAAGCTCAGAGACAAATTGAATCAGAACACTTACCTGAAATTAGTTTGGTGAGCCCAGATAAGAATATAGGAACAGGAGGACGCCATTCAGCCCCTCAAGTTAATATATCACGGGTGGGATTCTCCATTGACTGACGTTGAAATCGGGAAATGCGATTGGGCGGAGAATAGGTTCCGACGCCAAAATCGCGCCAGGCACCGATTTGATGCCAAATCACAATTCTCCATCACCTCAATAACGGCATCAATACGTTCCGGAATGCACATACAGTAAACATTGTTTGCATATCATTGGCGTGCCTGACCCAGCAGTCTCTGGGGCCTCCGCGATTCTCTGCCTCCTATGGGCCGAGTTCCTGACGACGAGTTTCACTTGTGCTTTTAAAAATCGTGAAACCGGCGTCATGGCTGAAGAGGGAGAGAGAGAGGAGGTAGGACACGAGAGGCGTGACTATGGGCTGCAGGGCTGGACACAGGCCGGGCTGGCTGAGGTGGGGGGACCCTGCCAAGGCCAGGGGGGGAACAAGGGAACACGCCGAGTGGCCGGGACTGGGGCAATGTCCAGGCACGGACCTCCGTTGCTGCAGCCTGCAAGGCAGCCACCTTCCTGCGCACCTCACTGACCACCCAGCTTGGCCCCTAGTTCTGCAAAATGACACTGGCTGTATGGGTGCCCCTAGCTTCCCACCTACACACCCCACCCTCTGGCGGGGCATCAGGCGGCCCACCCAGGGCAAAGCCCACTGTAGCCCCTACATAAAGTTGGCAAGGGCAGTGCCAGCCGATGGTCCGTTTGGCATCAGGAGCAGCCAGCAGGACCAGAGGCCCCCACAGTACCAGGCACCGACGGGGCCAGGGGTGCGCAGATGGGGGGGGGGGGGGGGTGAACATGTGGGGGAAGAGCGCGCAGTTCCAACCAGGACCACCATGGTGCCCGTTGGACTCCCCATGCCAACATGTCGGCCTTTCACCCCCTACAGACAATGGATATTGGAATTCAATCAGCAATGGTGGCCTTCATCCTGCCCGCCGCAGCCCTGGGGAATGCCCTGCGGCTGTACGAGCTGGAGTGTTCGAGGAGGAGGAGCCTGCAGCAGCGGAGCGGGCCCAGAGGAACACGAGGCAGCTACCTAGGATGGAGACCCAACCACCCAACCAGCCTAGGAGGAAGAGGTGCCAAGGAGGCACCGCATGAGACCTTCTGTGTACCGGCAGAGTCTATCATTCGAGGACCTGCCGGACCGGGCATGCCGTCAAAGACTCAGGCTGAGCAGGGGGACTGTGCTACAGATCTGACAGATCATGGCACACCTGGCACCAGGGGTGTGTGGGGAGGACACCCGCTCCCAGTGGTCATCAAGGTGATGGTCATCCTGAACATTTACGCCATGGGCTCCTTCAAGACGCTGAGTGGGGACCTGTCCGCCATCTCACAGAGCTCAGTGCACAGGTACATCTGCGTCGTCACCGAGGCCCTATATGCCCAGACGGCACAATACATCCATTTCAATGTGGACTGAGCCAACCAGGATGCTGAGGTGCCCCGGGTCCAAGCTGATCAATGGGATGCATGTCCGCCTACAAGCACCTACAGATGACAGGCCGCTCTACACAAACCGAAAGGGGTTCAACTCGATGAACATGTAGCTGCTTTCTGACTATCAACTGCTCATCATGCACCTCTGCGTCCGATACCCAGGCAGTGTGCACAGCGCCTTCATCTTGGCACCCTCGATGATTCCTGACATGTTTGAGATGCCCCCAAAGTTGGGGGGCTGGCTCCTGGGCGACAGGAGTTATCTGTTGCGGTTGTGGCTGATGATGCTTATCCTGAGGCCGCAGACCGACGCGGAGATCTCCAACAACAACGCCCATACAGCGACCAGGTCCATGGTCGACCAGTGCGTCGACATCTTGAAGATGTGGTTCAGGTGCCTGGATCGCTCTGGAGGGCCCTCCAGTATGACGCTGATAGGGTCGCCTGCATTGTGGTGGCCTGCTGTGTCCTCCACAATGTCGCGCAGCAGAGGGGAGACGTGCTGAAGGAGGAGGATGAACACCAGGCCTCATTCCACGAGGAGGATTCGGGGGAGAGCGAGGATGGGCAGGATATGGGGCCCTTGGCAGGCACAGGAGGCTGCACGATATGTGCGCCAGGGCCAATACGCATGGGATGAACTGATAGCCTCCAGGTTCACCGACCGGGGTGTGGAGATTGGCCAGGGCCATGGACACCGCATCCTGTGAGGCGGCAACACTGTCCTGGGCCCCGGCCAGTACCTACACAGAATGCCCAAGCCTTGGACACGCTGGTCCATAGCCACGGCCGCCGCCCCCAATGCCTCCACGACGGACGCCCCCTCGTGCAGTGTTGGCCTGGGTGGCACACGTTGTTGGCTCCACCTCCTGCTCCTGTATGCAGTTGAACTCCTCCACCTACACGTGCAGGTACTGGCTGCTCGCCGCCAACCCCTCATGTATTCCCTGGCTCTACAACTGCATCTTCACAATCGATGGGACAGTCTATCCAAGAAGGCCGAAACCCATCTAGATGGCAGCTAGTTGCTTGGGTAGGCCTGCCCTCCTACAGGCGCAGGAAATGGCACCAGCAATGAGTGGCACCGAGGCCAACGCTGCTAGGGTGGCGACCGTAGTGGAGAGCCTGGTGCACGATGTTGGCACCATCAGTGAAGGTCTCCAAGGCGTTGCGCAGTCGGTGACGGCCATGGCTGAGGCAGAATGTTGACTCGCTGGGGGATGTCACCTAGTACCAGGTCGACCTGGATGAGGTTCAGTGGGACATGTCCCGCTCTCAGGTGGGAATGGCTGAGGCGCTGCGGAGCTTGTCCCAGTCGCATGTGGGCATTGCTGATGTGCTGTAGACCATGTCCCAGTCACTGAGGAGCATCACCAAGGGCATCAACATGATTGTGCAGACCATGGAGCAACGCCAGGGCTGGCAGAGCCAGATGATGCAGGGGCAGCCGGGTCTCAAACCAGCTGCCCCTCCATCCCAAGGTGAACCCCAGGGCCCTATGGGCAACGAATGGAGGGAGGGGGCGCTGAGTGCCAACCCGGGCCCATCCCATGGAACGGAGATGGTGGCCACCAGCTCCCCTGAGTTCCACTCCCATGGTGAGGCTGTGCCTCAAAGTCAGCACACGGGACATAGAACATACAGTGCAGAAAGAGGCCATTCGGCCCATCGAGTCTGCATCGACCCACTTAAGCCCTCACTTCCACCCTATACCCAGAACCCAATAACCCCTCCTAAATGTTTTGGATACTATGGGCAATTTATCATGGCCAATCCACCTAATCTGCATGTCTTTGGAGTGGAGGAGGAAACCGGAGCACCCGGAGGAAACTCACGCAGACATGGGGAGAACGTGCAGACTCCGCACAGACAGTGACCCAGCGGGGAATCGAACCTGGGACCCTGGTGCTCTGAAGGCTCAATGCTATCCACTGTGTTACTGTGCTGCCCACAAACATGGCGACATGGCTGTGCATGTGCCGGCGAGAAGTGAGCCGGGGCTCTCCGGCCTCAGAGCTTCCAGAGCCCCCATCAAAGGCCATGGGACAAGGTAAGCAGCTGGCTGCCTCCACCTCAGATATGCACCCTGGAGACGCATCTAGACGTAGTGGTAGAGCTAGGAGGGCTAAGCACATTGAGGATCACTGAGGGCACCGGAGGTGGGGATAGTGGGCAGGGGTGTAGAAAGGGAGTGGGGAGGGGGGTGGGGGTGAAGCACTATTGGGAGAATGAGGGATTGAAAAAGCACTTTAAAAGCCTTTTTGCACAACCATTATGATGCCTCTGTCACTTTCTTCCCCAATGCAGGCTGACCTCCAACCATTTGCCCATCTCTCATCTCTCCAGGCATCCCCCTCTCCCCGTGGCACTCACCCATATTCCAGCCATGGACATACCCCGGAGCTGTGGCCCATCCCCTGGACGTATAGATGTTGGCTGCTGCGTGTGAGGTGTTGCCTCCCGCAGTGTTTAGGCACAGTCTAGGCATCAAGGTGTGATTGGGATGCTAGGCAATGGCTCACACTTGCTACATGGCCCACCTGCCCACGGGAATCCATGTGACATATGTGAAGTGCTCACTTAACTACAATTGCCAATTCCCTGTCAGCAAGAGCCTTCAGCTGCATGGCCAGAGGCCTCGGCAGTTGGTGGGGGTTATGGGTAGTCATTGAGGCAGATGGGCTGGGACAAGGGTTTCCCCCCAGAACCCTGATTCAAAACGACCATGACACCACACAACCCTGTCATCGCAATCTCTGCAAGACGTGCCAGATCATCGACATGGGTACCACCATTACACGTGAGAACACCACCCACCGGGTACTCCTGCGACTCGGCCAATGTTGTCTATCTCATACGCAAGAAAGGATGTCCCGAAGCGTGGTACATTGGTGAGATCATGCAGACGCTGCGACAACGGATGAACGGACATCGCGCGACAATCGCCAGGCAGGAATGTTCCCTTCCAATCGTGGAACACTTCAGCAGTCAAGGGCATTCAACCTCTGATCCTCGGGTAAGCGTTCTCCAAGGCGGCCTTCAGAACGCGCAACAACGCAGAATCGCTGGCAGAAACTTATAGCCAAGTTCCGCACACGTGAGGATGGCCTCAACTGGGACCTGGGATTCGTGTCGCATTACATTCACTCCCCACCATCTGGCCTGGGTTTGCAAAATCCTATCAACTGTCGTGGCTTGAGACAATTCACACCTCTTTAACCTATGATTATCCCTATGATTAAGTTGCTTCGTCTGGACCTGTAGACTTAATTACTACAAAGACTCGCATTCAAAGTATCGTATTGCATCTTTGACTTTGTCTATAGACATGTTTCTGGAGCCCACCTCTTCACTCATCTGAGGAAGGAGCTGCGCTCTGAAAGCTAGTGATTCAAAACAAACCTGTTTGACTTTAACCTGGTGTTGTAAGATTTCTTATTGTGCTCACCCCGGTCCAACACCGGCATCTCCACATCAATATTGCAGGGCACAGGCATTCCTCCCACAGTTTCCCTATGTCTGACTTAAAGATTGGAGAAGTGCGCACGAGGACACTTGCGAATGACACAAGCCCTTAAATTTTGTTGTGTTCTTATGGTTTCCCTTTGTAATCCAGTTCTCTTAAAATAAGTGCTGAAAATCAAATGGAATGGTGCCTTGTACATGCTGAGATACATTCTCATTCATTTTGACTAATTTGTACTTCTTTGCCGTAATTGTAAAATGAACAGTAAGTTCTTATCACTGTGGAGTATTGCTAGCAGGCTGGTTGGCATGACGATTCTTGAAGACCAGAATCGTGAGGTTTTTTTTTTGTGTGTATTCCCCAAAGCAAAACAAAATGTTGGCTGCAATAGAATGTACCAGCAGATCAAATTACAACTGCTGCTTCTCAACATGTCAAGAGATTCATTTGAAAGTCATCTCTACTTAGTGTTTATCTATGGTTTAGTATTTTTAAAAAACATTGTTTTGGCATATGTAAATGGAATTGAAATAAATAGCAATAGCTGGGATCATGAAACAAAATACAAAATGTTAAAAATGCATAACATCCTTGGGCAGCACGGTGGCACATTGCTGCCTAAGGCGCTGAGGACCCGGGTTCGAATCCCTGCTCTGGGTCACTGTCCGTGTGGAGTTTGCACATTCTCCCCGTGTCTGCGTGGGTTTCGCCCCCACAACCCAAAGATGTGCAGGGTAGGTGGATTGGCCACGCTAAATTGCCCCTTAATTGGAAAAAATAATTGGGTACTCTAAATTTTAAAAAAAATGCAAAACATCCGCAAGGGAAAAGATAGGTTATGTTATGGGTTAAAAATCGGCCTGAGTTTCAATTCATGTGCCAGTTGAGGTGGAGGTAAGCAGTACACAAATTTGGTGCTGCCACCTCATTTATCTGATAGAAGCATTGGGCTAAGTGGCCCCCCTGCCGTTGGTTTCCTCGAGGCTCAGCAGGAAGCCAAGCAGCATGTACTAATAGCATGTGGTACAACAAGCTTTCTGTTCTGAAAACTAATGTTCTTGAAGGGAACTGCACTGAATTACAGGTGACTGCTGCTGAATGCTACAGCTGTCATTTTAAAGAAGGAAGTGGAACTGCCAGGCAGAGAGAGGGTCAGAGGGGAATAGGAGAAGAAATGCCAAGTTCATCCTCAGAAGTAATTAGGTGGATGTAGCCAGAAGATCAATTCCTGGTCGCTGACGCCAGGGCATCAATAGCACAAGAAGTTGAATGAATCACATGAGCGGTCAAGTGAGGAATTCCAGTGGCGACCATGGAGGAGTAGGTCGCGCAGTCGATAGCTCCTGCCTGAAACGGACTTTCGGACCTTTTTCCCCGACTTTTCTCGAACTTTAAGGGATAGATCGGTGTAGTGGACGATATTAAGAAGGATTCCCCCCCCCCGATGTATGGCTAATTGGACTAGAAGTGGCCGTGTGAAAAGACTCAGCCGGGATAGAGTGAAGCAGTCGGAGCTGGTACCGCGGGGCAGCATGGCGGAGGGTCAGGACCAGGGAGCGGTGGCTCAGTGGTCTAAGGAGCAGCAGATGAAGTTCTTTGAGGACTGTTTTGCTGAGCTGAAAAAGGAAACGCTGGGCCCGATCAAGGCTGCGATCGATTTGAACCAGGCGGCCCAAGGGAAAGCGATACAAGAAACTGAGCTGAAGTTGTCCAGCCAGGAGGCCTATCTAACCGTGCTGGAGCACAAGGTGGATGTGTTGGATGAGCGCCACAAGAGAATGCAGGAGAAGTTGGAGGACCTGAAGAACAGGTCCAGGAGGCAGAACTTAAGGATCGTTGGCCTCCTTGAAGGAATTGAGGGGTCGAATGTGGGAGCATATGTGGCGAGCATGCTGGAGCCGCTGATGGGGCCCAGGGCTTTTTCTCGACCCCTGGAAGTGGACGGAGCGCATCGAGCTCTCGCAAGGAAGCCTAAGGCGAATGACCCGCCGAGAGCCATGGTGGTGCGTTTCTACCGCTTTTCGGACAAAGAACTCGTCTTGTGGTGGGCCAAGAAGGAGCGGGGTAGCAGATGGGAAAACAGCGAGGTGCGCATCTACCAGGACTTGGGAGCAGGGCTGGCCAAGAGATATGCTGAGTTTAATCGGGTGGAGGCGATCCTCTTCAAGAAGGGGGTAAAATTCGGGATGTTGTATCCAGAGCGGTTGTGGGTTACGCACGAAGACCGGCCCTTTTACTTTGAGGCACCGGACGATGTTTGGTCTTTTATCAAAGAAAATAAGTTGGAAGCATCTTAAAGGACACTTAAGTCTTGAAGGAGTTATGTGGCGACGGTTTGTAATTTTTGTAATTCTTATATCGGTTCAAATAAGACTGTATGTGGTTCTGGGTTAAGTATTGGGCTGGGGTGGTGGTTTGAGGGTGCTTTGTTGTTGCAGAGATTGGATGCGGAGGGGGAAGGGGAGCCCTGAAGTTGGTGCTATTCTGTGGGAGGTTGGGTCTGGTTTCAAGCGATTGTTTCTTCATTGGTTTATGTTCATTTATTTTACTTGAGGTTGTTTACTTACTGGGGACGGCGATGTTTTTAAATTGTTTATGCATGTCGGGAGAGGGGTTCGAACAATAGAGAGCCAGACTGTTTGGCACCAAGGGCTGGGGCTGTCGGGGTCAGCATGGGTCAGCTGACCCTCGGAAACGTGGTGGGGGGTGCACATGTGCTAAAATGGTGCTTGACCTGGGGGATTAGGTTTTTGGGACTGTTGTGGGGGGGGGGGGGGGGGGGGAGGGGTGGAAGTGGGAGGTTGCTTCACTGACGGGGAGGAACTATTATCAGGGAACAAAAGGGAGGTCGAGGGCGGTTGCTGCTTGTGGGGGAGCTCGAGGAAGCAGGGGGCGTGGGCTCTGGGCTGGCCAAGAAAAGGTTATGGCTAGTCTGTAGGGATGGGGGTGGGTGTGGCAGCCCCCCCCCCCCCCCCCCCGTCCAGGCTGATTACGTGGAATGTGAGTGGTTTGAATGGGCTGGTCAAAAGGGCTCGCGTTTTCACGCATTTAAAGGGGCTGAAGGCAGACGTAGCAATGCTTCAGGAGACACATCTAAAGATTATTGATCAGATGAGATTGAGAAAGGGGTGGGTTGGTCAGGTGTTTCACTCTGGGCTGGACTCAAAGACCAGGGGGGTAGCAATATTGATCAGCAAGCGGGCGGCGTTTGAGGCTGGAAGAATTGTGGCAGACAAGGGGGGGGTAGATATATTATGGTGAGTGGGAAGCTTGATATGTATACGCTCCGAACTGGGACGATGTGGGATTTATGAGACAGGTATTAGGCAAGATCCCGGATCAATTTGGCACACGAAGCCCGCTGGGTCGCAGGGTGTGGTGACAGATCGGGAGAGTGCATCGGCGACGATGAGCTCCTTACGCGGGGTGTAGACGAGTTCGAAGTCGTACCGCCTGAGTTTAAGGAGATTGCGCTGCAGGCGCGGCGTCATGTCGTTAAGGTCTTTTTGAATGATATTGACCAGTGACCTGTGGTCTGTCTTGACTGTGAACTTTGGGAGTCCATAGACATAGTCATAGAATTTGACGACTCCGGTCAGAAGGCCCAGGCACTCTTTTTCAATTTGCGCATAGCGCTGTTCAGTGGGCGTCATTGCACGTGACGCGTATGCGACAGGAGCCCATGAGGAGGCGGTGTCACGTTGAAGGAGCACTGCTCCAATGCCGGACTGACTGGCATCCGTAGAGATCTTTGTTTCTTTGGCCGGATTGAAAAATGCCAACACCGGGGCCTTGGTCAGCTTCGCCCTGAGTTCCCGCCATTCTTGTTCATGGGCGGGGAGCCATTGGAACTCGGTCGTCTTCTTAACCAGGTTCCTGAGAGCCGTGGTGTGGGAGGCGAGGTTAGGGATGAATTTCCCCAGGAAATTGACCATGCCCAGAAAGCGGAGGACCGCCTTCTTGCCCTCCGGTGTCTTCATGGCCTTCATGGCAGATACCTTGTCAGCATCCGGCTGCACGCCAAACTGTGAAATGTGGTCTCCGCGGAATTTAAGTTCTGTTTGACCAAAGGAGCATTTGGCCCTGTTGAGGCGGAGGCCATGCTCATGGATTCGTCAGAAGACACGTTGGAGGCGATCAATGTGCTCCTGCGGGGTGGTAGACCAGACAATGATGTCGTCCACATATACGCGAACCCCTTCGATACCTTCCATCATCTGCTCCATTATTCTGTGGAACATTTCCGATGCAGAGATGATGCCAAACGGCATCCGGTTGTAGCAAAACCGGACAAATGGGGTGTTAAAGCTACAGAGCTTCCGACTGGATGCGTCGAGTTGGATCTGCCAGAACCCCTTGGATGCGTCTAGTTTGATGAAAAATTTGGCGCGAGCCATCTCGCAGATGAGTTCTTCGCGCTTTAGAATGGGATAGTGTTCTCTCATAATATTGCGGTTGCGGTCCTTGGGATCAATACATATGTGTAATTCGCCGGATGGTTTTTTTCACGCACACCATAGAGCTGACCCAGTCAGTCGGTTCTGTAACTTTAGAAATTACGCCTGGTCCTGGAGGTCCTGCAGCTGCTGCTTGAGGCGGTCCTTGAGGAATGCTGGTACCTGCGAGGTGCGTGCACCACAGGCGTGGCATTTGGTTTTAGCAAGATTTTATAAGTGTATGGGAGTGTGCCCATGCCCTCAAATACGCCGTGGTATCGGGTGATGATGGCGTTCAGCTGTGTCCGAAAGTCAGCGTCCTGAGATGCGGAAGCGTCAGCGGGTGACAGGGAGTGAATCCTTGGGACAAGGTTTAGAGGTTTGCACGCCAGAGCACCAAGCAGGGAGGCTTTAGTGGATCCCACTATTTCGAATGGCAGGTTAGCCTTTAATGACCGGTGCGACACTTCAAGCTGGCAAGAGCCACTGGCAGCAATGGCATTACCATTATAGTCCAGAAGCTGGCAGGCGGATGGCAGGATGGTAGGCTTGACATGGAGGCTTTCGAGGTCAGACCGCGCAATGAGGTTGGCTGAGGCGCCGGTGTCCAGGCGGAATCGGATGCGGGATCGGTTGACCGTGAGGGTGGCACACCACTCGTCGTCCGGATCAATGCTGAATATTGGGAGAGACTTGGCTTTTGTCTTCTGGAGCATCTTGTGTTTGGTGATGATGCCCATCCGAAATGATGCTTTAGGATCCTCGGTGTCAAGGTCCGGAATCAAGTCGGAGTCGGAATCGTTGACCGGTGGCTGGATGGTTCGGACATCCCTGCGTGGCTGGTTGGAGCGACGAGAGGTAGTAGGTTGAGCAGACCTGGGTAAGGCTGCATAGTGGCCAAGCTTGCCACATTGGAGACAGCGCCGGGATTTTGCAGGACATTGCCGCTTTAAGTGGGCGGAGCTACAGTTGCCGCACGTTGTGACGTCAGAACGTTCGGTACGCCACCGCGCATGCGCGGTGCAGTCATACGTAGTGCGCGCCTGCGCAATGCGGCCTTTGGCCTTGCCGTCCCCTCGGTCAGTGCGCGCATGCGCGGGAGCCCGCAAAAAGCGTGCGAAATGGCCGCCCTCATCCAGGCTTAGGCCCTGGAGTTGTTTAATGGCTTGCACCCGCTCTGCCTCGTGGGGACCTTGCCATGCTGTTTCAGCCGCTTGAATGTGCAAGTATCGGTTAGTGGCGTGTTCATGCAGAATGCAGGTCTCGATGGCTATCGCAAGGGTGGGCTGTTTAACCTTGAGGAGCTGCTGGCGTAGGGGGTCCGATTGCACACCGAAAACGATCTGGTCACGGATCATCGAGTCGGAGGTGGAGCCGTAATTACAGGACTCCGCGAGGATGCGAAGGTGGGTGAGGAAAGATTGAAAAGTTTCATCCTTACCCTGCAGACGCTGTTGAAAGACATCGCGCTCAAAACTTTCATTTACTTCGATGTCACAGTGACTGTCGAATTTGAGCAGGACTGTCTTGAACTTGGACTTGTCTTCACCTTCAGCCAAAGTGAGAGAGTTGAAAATATGGTTGGCGTGGTCCCCGGCCGTATAAAGGAAGAGAGCAATCTTCATGGCATCTGAAGCAGCTTCCAGGTCTGTAGCTTCGAGGTATAGCTGGAATCGTTGTTTAAAGATTTTCCAGTTTGCACCGAGGTTGCCGTTGATGCGGAGCGGCGGGGGAGGGTGGACGCTGTCCGTACTACCGGATGGCTGATTGCTGGTCGAAGGCAGATCACTTGAAGGTAGGTCAATAAACTCTAACATCACATACTGGTGCCATGATGTGCTGGGTACTCTGGATCTGTGGAGACTGCATTTAACTTGGCAGTAACATAGACAGGCTACCAACACTTGTAATAGTACAACCCTATTTTATTTAACTAAGAGCTGTTAAACATACTTGCACTGTGGGACGACACTATGTTAGATTGACTGAAGACCTATGCCTAACCTGACCAGCCTATACTGCTCGCACATGGTGGATGTTTGTGCTACTGACTGTAGGCTCTGTCTCTCTCAGAGGCTGCATCCCGAATGAGCGGGAAAACTGGTGCCCTCTGTCTTTATAGTGACCGTGCCCTAACTGGTGATTGGCTGCTGTGTTGTGTGTGTTGATTGGTCTTGCAGTGCGTCAGTCAGTGTGTGTTTCTGCACCATCATATACTGATGTGTATATTATGACAGGTGGAGCACCGGGTCTCGTTGTACGTGGACGATCTGCTCTTGAACATCTCGGACCCGGTGGAGGGGATGGGGGAGGTTATGCAGATCTTGGGGGAATTTGGCAGGTTCTCGGGGTACAAATTGAATGTGGGAAAAAGTGAATTGTTCGGAGAGGAGACTGAAGGAGCTGCCACTCAGGATGGTAGAGAGGAGCTTTCGCTACCTGGGAATACAGGTGGCTCGGAAATGGGAGGCATTACATAAGCTCAACATAACCCAGCTGGTGGAGCAAATGGAGGGAGACTTTAAAAGATGGGACATGCTCCCACTATCGCTGGCGGGGAGGGTACAGACCGTGAAAATGACGGTGCTCCCCAGATTTTTGTTTGTCTGCCAGTGCCTCCCCATCTTCATCCCTGAGGCCTTTTTCAAGCGGGCAAACAAGATTATTTTGGGCTTTGTATGGGCGAATAAAACCCCGCGAGTGAAGAAAATGTTGTTGGAGCGTAGTCGGGGGGAGGGTGGGTTGGCGCTGCCGAACTTCTGCAACTACTACTGGGAGGCGATTACTATTATAGCGATGACTAGGAAGTGGGTAATGGGGGAGGGGTCGGCATGGGAGCGGATGGAGGCACCAGTTTGGGAGCACTGGTAACGGCACCTCTGCCATTCTCGCCAGCCCGGTACTCCACTAGCCCGGTGGTGGTGGCGGCATTGAGGAGCTGGGGACAATGGAGGAGGTATAAGAAGGTGGAGGGTGCATCAGTCTGGACCCCGATTTGCAACAACCACAGGTTCGCGCCGGGCAGGATAGATGGCGGGCTCCAAAGTTGGTAGAGAGCAGGAATTAGGAGGATGGGAGATCTATTCATAGATGGGAGTTTTCCCAGTCTGAAGGCGCTGGGGGACAAGTTCAAGCTGCCGCTGGGGAAGGGTTTCAGATATTTACAAGTCTGGGACTTTCTGAGGAAACAGGTGTTGGCTTTCCCGCTGATCCCGCTACGGGGGATACAGGACAGAGTAGTGTCCGGTACCTGGGTGGGGGAGAGGAAAGTGTCGGATATCTATCAGGAGTTGTTGGAGGCGGAGGAGACCCCGGTGGAGGAACTGAAGGGCAAGAGGGAGGAGGAGCTAGGTGGGGAGTTAGAAGCGGGTCTATGGGCGGACGCCCTAAGCAGGGTTAATTCCTCCTCATCATGTGCCAGGCTCAGTCTAATACAGTTTAAGGTGGTACACCGGGCACACATGACAGCGGCGAGGATGAGCACGTTTTTCGGAGTAGAAGATAGATGTGCGAGGTGCGCGAGAACCCCAGCAAACCATGTCCACATGTTTTGGGCATGCCCGAAGCTTGGAAGATTCTGGCAGGGGTTTGCCAGGGCAATGTCCACGGTGCTAGGTATGCGGGTGCTGCTGAGTCCAGAGGTGGGGATCTTTGGGGTGTCAGAAGACCCGGGAGTTCAGGGAGTGAAAGAGGCCAATGTTTTGGCCTTTGCCTCCCTGGTAGCCCGGAGACGGATCCTTTTAATGTGGAGGGACTCAAAGCTCCCGAGCGTGGAGACCTGGGTTAGTGCCATGGCTGGGTTTCTCAGTCTCGAGAAAATAAAGTTTGCCTTGAGGGGGTCAATGCTGGGGTTCTCCCGGAGGTGGCAGCCGTTCGTCGATTTTCTCGGGGAAAATTAATATGTCAGCAGAAGCAGCATTCTCAAGGGGGGGGCAGCGGGCGGGTAGGTGCAATATGGTTAAGGATGTACAGAAAGGGTTGGGTGGGAAATGTCTAGTTTACCATGTTGATGTTTATGTTATTATTGTTTTGTTTGCTATTGTTATAAAAATTTACAAATGCTTCAATAAAAATATTTTTTAAAAAATAAATGATTGGTCAAAAGAATACACTTTAATTTGACACCTTGAACTCACTGTTCTACCAGTGTCTCATTCTGCTGAATGGACCACACCCCAATCACTTAGCCATCAGCTATGGCACAACGTCACTCAAACATAGTGCGACAAAATCTCTGACATTCTTCCTTTTCTTTTAATGGACTAGGTGGCTCATAACAGAAGGAATTAGAGCAGAACTGGTGGGGCAAGGATGCCTACATTTCATGAGCCTCATAGAGGAGATGGTTCTCAGCAACGTGAGGCTGGCCACGGTGAGTTTGTGTAATTGAAAACATTAAGGATGGCGTTATTATCTTTCTTTATGCTGGCCTTTCTAGTGGCACCCACATTCCATGAAAGAATAAAGAAAAGGCTCAGGATCCATTTGTTTGGGCTCAGCTAGAATCTGAGCAGAACAGCAGAGGAGTGGATGAAAAGGTAAGTACAGAAACCGCTGGTGGCTCTGGCTTCAGAGAAATTGGGAATGAATGGATGATACTAATTGGATTGGTGTAGAAATGTTGTAAGCAGGAGAGCGGAACAATGAAATCATTATAGAACCAAATCCTGGAGTATTTTTTCTTAACACTTATCAGGATACCAGGACATAGTGATGTAATTGCCAGGAATTTCCTTGACAATCCTGATTCAAAACGTTTTGAGTTTGAGTCCCACATGTAACTTCGAATGAGACTTCTTTACAGAATGAAGAGAGCACTACCTTAGGAAGGGAGCAACATTGAAATTTCTGATCCCATTCAATGAGATAATCTGTGACATAGACATAGAATTTACAGTGCAGAAAGAGGCCATTCGGCCCATCGATTCTGCACCGGCCCTTGCAAAGAGCACCCTACTTAAGCCCACACCTCCACCTTATCCCTGTAACCCAGTAACCCCATCTAACCTTTTTGGACACTAAGGGCAATTTAGCATGGCCAATCCACCTAACCTGCACATCTTTTGACTGTGGGAGGAAACCGGAGCACCCGGAGGAAACCCACGCACACACGGGGAGAACGTGCAGACTCCGCACAGACAGTGACCCAAGCCGGGAATCGAACCTGGGACTTTGGAGCTGTGAAGCAACTGTGCTAACCACTGTGCTATCGTGCCACCCAAATCACGTAATACTTTTCAGATGAGATGTTAAAAAAAATGTCCGTTTGGGACATAAAGGATCCCAGAGCACAATTCAAAGAATAGCAAAGAGAGTATCATAATATGCACCCATGCACATCATGAGGTAAAAACAGGCAGTGACAGACACCCAGGTTAGCCAATCAACATACAGGACTGAACACAACCAATCACCAGACAGAACACCAGAGGGGGGCTTCCAACTATAAACTACACGAGGCATCAGCACTCCGCCTCTTTCCACTGGTGACAACTGTAGTGACAGTCAGGGTGTGCAAATCATTCAACACCTTCTACACGTGGCTCAGAGCTAGCCTGATTTAGTTAGTTAGAGTTAGTACACTTAGAGTAGTAGAGTGTCAACCCACAGCCAGCTGTGTGCATTGTTACAGAAGTTCAATAAATTGTTTTGAACCAATGCCTACGTTTGGTGTCTGCTTTACAGTTCATCTGCATCCTGTTGCAGTCCGTGTTACCCCAGGGTGAATAACACGACATGATACCAGGAGTCTACTTCACTAAGTAATTTACCTTGAATAATTCAGTGACAACCAGCAAGTGCCTTCCAGCGGCATGGAGAAGATCCAGGCCCCTCCACAGCTCCTGATCTCCGGAAATCTCGGCTCCAACTGGCGGGTCTTCAAGCAGAAATTCAGTCCATACATTGCGGCCTCGGGCCTCGAGGATGCGACCGATGCCAGAAAAATCGCGCTGCTCCTAACGACTGCGGGGGACCAGGCCATCCAACTCTTCAATTCGCTCACTTTTGCCAACGGCGAGGACAAGACCAAGTTCCAGACTGTGTTAGCCAAATTCGACAGTCACTGTGAAGTCGAAACGAATGAGAGCTTTGAGCGCTATGTCTTCCAGCAACGCCTTCAGGATAAGGATGAGTCTTTCCAATCCTTTCTAACTCATCTCCGCATACTAGCGCAATCCTGCAACTAAGGTGACACTGCTGACTCCTTCACCAGGGATCAGATCGTGTTTGGGGTCCACTCCGACGCCCTGCGGGAGCAGCTCCTAAAAATAAAAAACGTGACCCTGCCAGTTGCCATCGAGACGTGTAAAGTGCATGAACAGGCAAAAAGTCGCTACTCCTGCCTTAAATCAGCAGAACAGGACCAACTTGCCTCCCACGAGGCAGTGTGTACAGGCCATCGCCCGAATGCGGTGCCTTAGCATCGATGAAGGCGGCCATTTCGCGCGCTTTTCCCGGGGTCCCACGCATGCGCACCACGGATGGGAGAACAAAGTGGCAGAAGACCACACTGCGCAGGTGCGAACGGCGGCTGACCGCACTGCGTATGTGCGACGACGCACGGAGCGTTACGACGTCAACGTGATGACGTGCCCGAACTGCGGCATTGCCCACTTAAAACGGCAATGCCCTGCAAGAGGCAGGCGATGTCTAAATTGTGGGAAGCCTGGCCACTATGCAGCCTTGTGCAGGTCTGCACCACCGATCGTGGGCCAGCGATCCCAGTTCCAACGCAATCGCGTTCGAAGTGTGCAGCAAGGGCTGCTGGATTCGGAACCTGGTAACACCACGGATCCAGAGGACGACTGCCTAGAGTCCCCACTTCATATGGGCATCATTACTACGTATGACAAGGCCTCCTCAAACTCAACAACACGCCTACCCATCCTCAACGTGGATTCTGAGGACGAATGGCGTGCTGTCGTACAAGTCAACCAATGCAGCATCCGGTTCAAGCTGGACACTGGTGCTTCAGCCAATCTCATATCTCAAGCAGATCTTGCTCGCATCCAAAGGCAGCCAAAAATTCTACCGCCGGCCTGCCAGCTGCTTGATTATAATGGCAATGCCATTACTGCGTTAGGGTCTTGTCACCTGCATGTCTCCAACAAGGCCATCCAAGCCAAACTAAGATTCGAAATCGTCAAGCCTGACAAGGCTTCCCTGCTTGGTGCCCAGGCATGCAAGCTGCTCAATCTCGTCCAGCGCGTACATGCCTTGTCCTCTGCCAATGTGAATCTTCAGGCTGACATTGACAAAGTCACAATACCCGGATGTGTTCAGTGGGATGGGCACGTTTCCGTACCGCTACAAAATCTTACTCCGACCTGATGCCACGCCTGTGATCCATGCACCACGCCGGGTGCCGGCCCCTCTGAAGGGTCGTTTAAAGGCACAGCTGCAGGAGCTCCAAGACCAGGGTATAATCTCTAAAGCGACGGAACCGACTGACTGGGTCAGCTCGATGGTCTGTGTGAAGAAGCCCTCTGGAGAACTGCGCATATGTATAGATCCCACGGATCTTAACCGAAACATAATGAGGGAACACTACCCGATCCCAAAGCGGGAGGAGGTAACCAGTGAGATGGCACATGCCAAATTCTTCACGAAGCTAGATGCATCGCGTGGCTTCTGGCAGATACAACTGGACGAGTCCAGCAGGAAGCTCTGCACGTTTAATACACCTTTCGGAAGGTACTGTTACAACCGCATGCCGTTCGGTAATGTTTCAGCCTCTGAAATCTTTCACAGGATCATGGAACAGATGCTGTTGGTGGGCATTGAGGGTGTGCAAGTTTACGTTGATGACATTATATGGTCCACGACCCCAGAGGAACACATATCTCGTCTCCAACAAGTCTTCGGACGCATACATGCCAACGGCCTCAAGTTGAACAAGGCCAAATGCTCCTTTGGCATGTCATCAATCAAGTTTTTGGGTGATCAAATATCCCAGCAGGGCATGCAACCGGACTCGGACAAAGTCAAGGCCATCAACACCATGAAGACCCCGGAAGACAAAATGGCGGTACTCCGCTTCCTGGGTATGGTTAACTTCTTGGGAAAGTTCATTCCCAACCTCGCATCACACACCACGGCTCTCAGGCATCTGGTGAAGAAGTCCACTGCCTTTCATTGGCTACCCACACATCAAGCAGAGTGGCTCGAGTTAAAGGCAAAGCTCACCACTGCTCCGGTACTAGCGTTTTTGACCCAGAGCGGGAGACAAAGATCTCCACGGACTCCAGCGAGGATGGCAATGGTGCGGTGCTCCTCCAGAAGGATGACTCCTCGTCCTGGGCTCCAGTGGCCTATGCATCAAGGGCCATGACTCCCACTGAGCAGAGGTATGCTCAGATAGAGAAAGAGTGCCTCGGCCTCCTCACCGGTATTGTAAAGTTCCATGATTACGTCTACGGTCTACCAACCTTCGCAGTAGAGACTGACCACAGGCCCCTAGTCCATATCATTCACAAGGACTTGAATGACATGACGCCCAGGCTTCAGCGCATTCTCCTTCGACTCCGCAGGTTTGATTTTGAATTGGTTTACACACCGGGCAAGGAGCTAATCATTGCAGATGCCCTGTCTCACACCATCACCTCACCCTGTGAACAGGTCGACTTCATCCGCCAAATTGAGGCACAGGTGCAACTGTGTGCCAGCAACCTCCCGGCCTCAGACGAACGTGTAGTCAACATTCGAGAAGAGACTGCCGAGGACCCTCTTCTGCAGCGGGTCATTCATCAGCTTGCAAATGGTTGACAGAAAGGGCAATGCCCCGTTCTTTAATGTCAAGGATGACTACACAGTTGTTGAGGGGATCCTCCTCAAGATGGATTGTATCGTTATTCCTCGCAGCCTCCAGAGCTTAGTGCTCAAACAGATCCACGAGAGACACCTCGATATCGAGAAATGCAGGCGCAGGGTGAAGCAACTGCTCTGGAAGGCTGCGGACTCAGCTTCTGACTTTAACCTTGCGCTCCTGGCGTACAAGGCAACCCCTCTGTCCACCGTATGTCTCCGGCACAACTCCTTATGAGTCGTGGCCTGCGGACGACTGTTCCGGCCATTCATTCACCTAACCTGGATCACCTCCCAGTGCTGCAAAAGGTGCAGCCACTCAGGAACCGGCAAAGCCTGACATACGATGCTCATGCTACTGATTTGCCTGTGCTCTCTCCGGACGATGCTGTTCGGATCAAGTTGCCTGGTGGAGGCTGGTCAGCTCCAGCTGTTGTTGTTCGACAGGCTGCTCCTAGGTCGTTCGTGGTTCGCATTGTTGATGGATCCATTGTCCGGCGCAACAGAAGGGCACTACGCAAACTTGCCTGCCCACCACCGGATCTCACATTTCCAGCTGTCGTTATGCCTTTTCCGGACATCTCGCTCCACGAGGCCACCAATCTGGCTGCAACCCCGCCTGTCAAGGTGCCATCATCCCCACCTCCACCTCGCAGGCGATCGAACGCCAGCCCCAGAGATTGGACTTATAAATATTTCCTTTGTACATATTGTTCTGTATCTGCACGCTAGGCACCTTACGTGTACATATGCATTCACTCGCCATTTGCTGTAAATAGTTATATCTATAAATATGTCATATATGCTCTCAGCAACCAACACATTTTTTTTTAAAAAGGGGGATGTCATAATATGCACCCATGCACATCATGAGGTAAAAACAGACCGGGACAGACACCCAGGTTAGCCAATCAACATACAGAACAGAACACAACCAATCACCAGACAGAACACCAGAGGGGGGCTTCCAACTATAAAACACATGAGGCATCAGCACTCTGCCTCTTTCCACTGGTGACAACTGTAGTGACAGTCAGGGTGTATATATCAGTCAGCACCTTCTACACGTGGATCAGAGCTAGTCTGGTCTAGTAAGTTAGAGTTAGTACACTTAGAGTAGTAGAGTGTCAACCCACAGCCAGCTGTGTGCATTGTTACAGAAGTTCAATAAATCGTATTGAACCAACGCCTACGTTTGGTGTATGCTTCACATTTCATCTGCATCCTGTCGCAGTCTGTGTTACCCCAGGGTGAATAACACGACAGAGAGTCCTGGCCAATATTTATCCCTCACCCAATACCAATCTGGTCATTTATTTCATTGCTGTCTGGGAGCTTGTTGTGCAAAATTGGCTGCCATGTTTCCTACATTACAGCAGTGACTATATTTCATAAGTACTCCATCAGTTGCAAAGACCTTTGGGGCATTCAGAGGTCATATGAAGTGCGATATAATTTGATGTGTTGGGTGTTCTGGATCACATACAGGTCACCAACACTTGAAGTAGTGCAACACTATTTTATTAAAAGGTTAACTATTTAAACATACTTGAACTGTGGGTAAATACGATACCAGCTTTAACTAAAGACCTTTGCCTTGTCCTAACCAGTTGATGCACTCAGCACATGGTGAATGTCTGTGTTGCAGGTTGTGAGCTCTGTGCTCATGGCTAGCTGCTACTCGAATGAGCAGGAATTCTGATGCCCCCTGTCTTTATAGTGCGCGTGCTCTCACTGGTGATTGGCTGCGGTGTTATGTGTGTTGATTGGTCCCACTGTGTGTCCATCAGTGTGTGTCGACACCATGATATACTGGTGTATATTATGATATACTTTTTGGGGACCAAGTCCATTGGGCCCAGGAACTATGCACAGGTGTTGATGCTTCTTGCTGTATCAAATTATGTAAGTTATTTGGAGATTGAAATCTATCATACAGTCCACATTTAAAAAATAACTTGGTCTGCATAAAATTCCACTCTGAATTGGAAAATGAAATAAATTAATTTATCTCATGTGTAAAACGAAGACTGCCAATAATGCAATGCTCCACCAATGCAGAAGATCATATAATGGCAGGAAATGGCTCCCTGCTAGGTGATAGGAAAATAGATCATAAAATAGTTAAGTAACCCTAGCAACTGTAAGTAGTTTTCTTGCAATATGCCACAGGACACCTGACACAACTTCCTGAGAAGTCAGTTAGCAAGGCACACAGCTGTCACATAAATCCTGGCTTCCTGTCTTCCCCAGCTCCCTGTGAGTACCAGAGATTGTACTATGTTCATCAGAATATATTTGAACAGCAACTTGAAATGGCACTCAGATTGCATTTACTAACTCCTTTACAGCTGTACCCTTCATCATGCCTGCACAACACGACTGGTGACCTGGGAGAAAAACAAGGCAGTTATGGATGAGAGTTAGTTATGAGAAATCTTAATTAAACTTGTGGAGCCATAGCTGAAAGTGCAAAGAAAATCTGAGAAAATATGATTACAATTACCCTACTCATTTTGATGCAAGTGAGTCCTGAGTTGTGTATTTGAACATGTTCACCTGTTGTTTCCTCAATTCAAAAAGGCAAAGAGGCACAAAAAGGCAAGAATATCTCACTCATACGAAACTTCACTCTTAGTTATGATTTCTAATAGCGATCAATATAAAAAACCTGCAGCTCTTTTCTCAGGCGTTGATTTTACACCAAGTCTTCAGAACTAAAAGGAAATGAATGAAACTATGTTTGTCACTTTTAACCCTTATCCTCACCTTCTCAATGATTTTTCATGGTATTGCCAAGAAATCAACATTTTTCCTCCCCCATTTAATTTGATATTGTTCATCATTTAGCATATCCTGAAATTACTTTTGCCGTTATTAAACACTGAGATGAGGAAATAATTTAGTATGCAAAGGACAGATTTATTGTCTGATGACTGTATATGAGAGCCTGAGGTTAGAAACAGTCAATAAGCTGTGCTGAACTAGTTCACTGCTTAGCGAGGGAGCAGTAATATATAATATGATGTATTCCAAGCATAAATTCAGCCATACATGAAATGAGAACCATGCACTCTAAAAAATACATTTAACCCATTTGTTTGTAGTATCTAAATTCTCTTGGTGCTTTGTCGCATGCCAAAAAACAAATTTAAGCCTTAATCTTTTTGTTAAAGGGCCATTTCCAGATAATTGGTGTGCGAGCCTTGAATCCAATCTCCAATGTGATACTTATTGCTCATTTTTGGATGGTGTTTTTCTATTTCCCAACTGTATTTTGCTCTCAATTTTCCCACTGCCAGCAATTAATTACACCCAGATTGCTCCTCAATTCCGCATGTAAAAAGGCTGCTAAAGACTTAATTAAGTTAACTGAACTCCAATTGAATCCAACGTGGAACCTGATATTGGTAAGGAATTCTGTAGTCCTCACCTGGTTTCCTGAATGTGACTCAGCAGAGAGGGCAGTATACCAAAATGCTCAGATATTGCAATGTGATACATTCCCTCTCCACTTAAAAAACTTATACATTAATATGGGAAATGTACATAAGTTTTCAGAACGGAATATGACTAAACCAACATCAGTAATACCTGAATATTTAACAGGATGGGCTACTTACTTGATTTTGCTGAAATCACAATCAAAACATATGCTCAATGCTAACAGAGTAATTAATATGGGGAAAAATAATTACTTAGCACCAGAATGTGTTTTACAAAAATATCATCATCAAACAAGAAATATTGAAAAGAACAAGATTTTTCTTCTTTATTCCTATATAGATAGGCCCATCGAGCCTTCTCAGCCTAGAATCCAAATCAGATTGTGATGCCTGGAGTCTGTGCCTGAACACCGCAGGAAGCAACACCACGGACGCAGCAGCCAACATCCGAACACCCAGGGGCTGGGCCTCAGCACCGGGGACATTTCCATGACCAGAGGGTGGGTGTGTGCATCGGTGAGGGAACCAGCGCCCGGTTCAGGTAATGATACAACCAGGTGTCTGGGGTCCAGGGTCTGGAGTCTGGTTACCAGGTGTTCCCACTGCAGCCAGGGAGGGTTGGATGGCACCCTGAAGGATGGCAGGAGACGGTAGCATTGTGGATAGCACAATTGCTTCACAGCTCCAGGGTCCCAGGTTCGATTCCGGCTTGGGTCACTGTCTGTGCGGAGTCTACACATCCTCCCCGTGTGTGCATGGGTTTCCTCCGGGTGCTCCGGTTTCCTCCCACAGTCCAAAGATGTGCAGGTTAGGTGGATTGGCCATGATAAATTGCCCTTAGTGTCCAAAATTGCCCTTAGTGTTGGGTGGGGTTACTAGGTTATGGGGATAGGGTGGAGGTGTTGACCTTGGGTAGGGTGCTCTTTCCAAGAGCCGGTGCAGACTCAATGGGCTGAATGGCCTCCTTCTGCACTGTAAATTCTATGATACTATGATTCTATGAAGATGTGAGGGAGGAGGTGAGAGGAGCCATGGGGGACTGGAGGGTCCCGGGGTGGAAGACACGGCTGGATGCTGATCTTTCACCCTCTCCAATTCCTTCCAGATATTACATGAGATGGATAATATCTTGGACCTTGCAGAAGCTGCCCTCACGGTGACCAGACACCGGAGAAGACAGCAGCAACAGCATTGACAGAGGCTCAAGGTGGCGGCCCATGTGCAGCGAGCCATTTCCTGCCATTATATGATCTTCTGCATTGGTGGTGCATATGCACCCTAAGGACACAGCCGCCCACCAGGCCAGGGATGGACCCAGAGAGGGGACCAGCAACGGCCCAAGGTGTAGAGGCATTGTGGTGAACCACTGTAATAGGAGATGTAAGGTAGGACCTGCACTACAGGTTCGCCGGTAGCTCCTGCCGGCTGGCTCCGCCCATGGAGAACTGTGTAAATATGCATGACCTCCAGTGCCCTGCCATTTCGCCAGCTGCAGCAGGAGGCCAGGCATCTGACTGTAATAAAGCCACAGTTGTATCCAACTTTAGTCTTTGTGCAATTGATCGTGCATCAATTTATTACAGTCAGATTTTCCACAGAATGGAGATCAGAATTAAGCCTGATCGCCTGCAGCTGGATCCGCACTTGCCCGACGCCAGGAAAGACTTTACTCACTGGCTAGCATGTTTCAAGGCCTACATCAACACGGCGGACCCCGCGCCAACGGAGGCTCAGAAGATAAACGTCCTGTACTCCAGACTGAGCTCCAGCGTGTTCCCGTTGATCCAAGATGCCACGACTTACACAAAAGCAATGGAACTCCTCAAAGAACACTATGCGCAGAAGGCGAACACGCTCTTCGCCAGGCATGTACTTGTCACCCGCTCGCAACTACCTGGTGAGTCCATCGAAGACTTCTGGCGGGTCCTAATTCCACTCATCCGGGACTGTGACTGTCAGGCCGTTACGGCCGGCGAACACGCGAATCTCCTCATGCGCGATGCCTTCGTGACGGGGATTGCGTCGGACCGCATCCGAGAACGATTACTGGAAGGGGCCACGCTCGAACTGGCGGAGACGAAAACCTTGGCACTCTCCATGACAGTTGCACCCCGTAACGTACAATCATACCTCTCCCGCCGCGCTGCCCACCCTTCCTACCCCTCCTGGACCCCGCCGATGACCTCCTCAGCCGGGGCCCTACCTCCGCAATACGCCTGTGCCGCACGCCGATCCGCGCACCCCGGGGGCCCCCGCTGCTACTTCTGCAGTCAGCAGAAGCACCCCCGCCAACACTGCCCAGCCCGCACTGCAGTTTGTAAAGCCTGCAGTAAAAAGGGCCACTTCACAGCTGTGTGCAGTCGCTGCGATTGCACCCGTTATCGCCCCCTCCCCCACGCTAGACGCACAATGGGAGCCGCCATCTTCTCCTCCCGGGTCCATGTGCGACCAATGGGCGCCGCCATCTTGTCCCCCTTCGGCCACGTGCGCCCCATGGGTGCCGCCATCTTGTCCCGACCCCGCAATGTGCGCACCATGGGCGCCGCCATCTTGTCCCCCACAGGGTCTCCGGACATCCCGACATCAGAACCGCACACGCTCGCCACCCGAAGCATCCGATGGCTACCCGCAGCTCGCTTCGATGACGCTGGACCAATCTCGCCCGCACAACCTGGCCACCGCGTCGACGACGGTTAAAATCAACGGCCACGAGACCCCGTGCCTGCTGGACTCCGGGAGCACCGAAAGCTTCGTTCACCCAGATATGGTAAGGCGCTGCTCCCTCGCGGTCCACCCTGCCAATCAAAGGATCTCCCTAGCATCCGGATCCCACTCCGTCCCGATCCGAGGCTTTTGTACAGTCACCCTCACGGTCCAGGGCGTAGAATTTAGTAATTTCCGCCTCTATGTTCTTCCTAATCTCTGCGCTGCACTCATGTTGGGCCTGGACTTCCAGTGCAACCTCCAGAGCCTCACCCTCAAATTTGGCGGGCCCTTACCCCCCCTTACCGTTTGTGGCCTCGCGACCCTCAAGGTCGATCCCCCCTCCCTTTTTGCCAATCTAACTGCGGACTGCAAGCCCGTTGCAACGAGGAGCAGACGGTACAGCACCCAGGACAAGACCTTCATCAGGTCCGAAGTCCAGCGGCTGCTTAAGGAGGGTATTATTGAGGCCAACAACAGCCTCTGGAGAGCCCAAGTGGTAGTGGTTAAAACTGGGGAGAAACACAGGATGGTCGTGGACTACAGCCAGACCATCAATCGGTACACCCAGCTCGACGTGTACCACCTCCCATGCATATCTGATATGGTCAATCAGATTGCACAGTACCGGGTCTTCTCAACAATTGACCTGAAATCCGCCTACCACCAGCTCCCCATCCGGAAGTCGAACCGGCCATACGCTGCCTTCGAGGCGAACGGTCGCCTCTACCACTTCCTTAGGGTACCTTTCGGTGTCACAAATGGGGTCTCAGTCTTCCAAAGAGAGATGGACCGAATGGTCGACCAGTACGGTTTGCGGGCCACCTTTCCGTACTTAGATAATGACACCATCTGCGGCCATGACCAGCAGGACCATGATGCCAACCTCGATAAATTCCTCCGCACTGCCACTCTTCTCAACCTGACCTACAACAAAGAGAAGTGTGTGTTCAGCGCAACCCGGTTAGCCATTCTCGGCTATATAGTCCAAAACAGACTTCTTGGGCCCTACCCCGACTGCATGCGCCCCCCTCATGGAACTTCCCCTCCCCCACTGCCCCAAGGCCCTCAAACGCTGCCTGGGGTTCTTTTCCTACTACACTCTGTGAGTCCCAAACTATGCGGACAAGGCCCGCCCACTCATTCAGTCCACCCAATTCCCCCTTGGCCGCCAACATTCTTTCGCCTGCATCAGAGCAGACATCGCCAAGGCCGGGATGCGCACAGTGGACGAGTCACTGCCTTTCCAAGTAGAAAGCAACGCTTCAGACGTCGCCCTTGCCGCCACTCTAAACCAGGCAGGCAGACCCGTGGCATTCTTTTCCCGCACCCTTCATGCCTCTGAAATTCGACACTCATCCATCGAGAAGGAGGCCCAAGCTATCGTTGAAGCTGTGCGGCATTGGAGGCATTACCCGGCCGGTAAGAGATTCATTCTCCTTACGGACCAATGGTCGGTAGCCTTCATGTTCAACAACACACAGCGGGGCAAGATCAAAAATGATAAAATCTTGCGATGGAGAATCGAGCTCTCCACCTATAATTACGAGGTCTTGTATCGCCCCGGTAAACTCAACGAGCCCCCAGACGCCCTCTCCCGAGGTACATGTGCCAGCGCACAAGTGGACCAACTCTGGGCCCTACACGACAGCCTTTGTCACCCGGGGGTCACTCAATTGTACCATCTGGTCAAAAGTCGCAATCTGCCCTACTCCATCGAGGAAGCAAGGACAGTCACCAGGGACTGCCAGGTCTGTGCGGAGTGCAAACCGCACTTCTACCGGCCAGACCGTGCGTGCCTGGTGAAGGCTGCCCGCCCCTTTGAACGCCTCAGCGTGGATTTCAAAGGGCTCCTCCCCTCCACCGACCGTAACACATACATTCTCAGTGTGGTCGATGAGTACTCCAGATTCCCCTTTGCCATCCCATGCCCCGATATGACGTCTGCCATCGTCATCAAGGCCCTCAGCACCATCTTCGCTCTGTTCGGTTTCCCTGCCTACATCCACAGTGACAGGGGATCCTCATCCATGAGCGATGAGCTGCGTCAGTTCCTGCTCAGCAGGGGTATAGCCTCCAGCAGGACGACCAGCTACAACCCCCGGGGAAACGGACAAGTAGAACGGGAGAATGGGACGGCTTGGAGGGCCGTCCAGCTGGCCCTACGGTCCAGGAATCTCCCAGCCTCTCGCTGGCAGGAGGTCCTCCCTGACGCTCTGCGCTCCATCCGGTCACAATTGTGCACCGCCACTTATAACACACCCCATGAACGTGTTTTTACCTTCCCCCAGAAATCCACATCCGGGGTGTCACTCCCGACTTGGCTCGCTGCTCCAGGACCGGTCCTTCTCCGTAGGCACGTCCGACTCCACAAGGCGGACCCCTTGGTGGACAGGGTTCACCTGCTCCACGCCAACCCTCAATACGCCTACATTGAGTTCCCCGACGGCCGCCAAGATACTGTCTCACTCAGGGACCTGGCACCGTCAGGTTCCACACCAACACCCCCCCCCACCAATGCGCCGCCCCCCCTACCTCCCACCAAGCCACCAATATTGACCCCATCAGACCACCCCCCCTCCCCTTTTCCGCACAAGAGGACGAAGAGTACTTCTGCACGGTCCCGGAGTTCCCCGATGACTGGCCAGCATCAGCACTGCCACCACCGCCATCGGTGCCACCTCCACCACCGCCAGCACCGACTTCGCCACCACTGTTACGCCGCTCCCCACGAAGCACCAAAGCACCGGACCGGCTGAACCTTTGACGGTCTCCGGACCGTCAACATGGACTTTTCTTTCCCTACCACTGTACATAATTGCACTAATTGTATATAGTTTCACGTCACCCCCGCCGGACTCATTTTTAACAGGGGGTGAATGTGGTGAACCACTGTAATAGGAGAAGTAAGGTAGGACCTGCACTACAGATTCACCGATAGCTCCTGCCGGCTGGCTCCGCCCACGGAGAACTGTATAAATATGCATGACCTCCAGTGCCCTGCCATTTCGCCAGCTGCAGCAGGAGGCCACGCATCTGACTGTAATAAAGCCACAGTTGTACCCAACTTTAGTCTTTGTGCAATTGATCGTGCATCAGGCATCACCAGTCCTTCGAACAGATGACGGACAGCATAAGGGGATAGCACGGCACGGCATGGCCGCTCGATTTGTGGTGGTCTGTTGTGCCCTCTACAACCTGGCACAGCAGCAGGGCGACGTGCTGGAGGCGGAGGTGGACAAAGAGGCACCAGACTAAAAGGGGCTGAAGGACAAGCCAGGGAGGACCTCCAGGACCAGCTGGAGGATAGAGGACAGGCGGCAGCGATGCGGGTCCTCCTTGTCCCTTCACATAGGACGTGGCTTCATCCTCCATATCATCCCCTCCTCCCATCCCACACCTATCCCTCTCCCATCCAACCACCCTCCCCATTTCTCCCATTCCCCCAACCACCCTGTCCCACCCTCCTAGGGTCTGTGTGACGTCACCCCAGGGTGACTGGACTGTGTTATCATACAATCATAGAATCAGAGAATTTACAGTGCAGAAGGAGGCCATTCGATCAATCGAGTCTGCACCGGCCATTGGAAAAGCACCCTACTTAAGCACATACCTCCACCCTAAAACCACACCTCCACCCTATTCACGTAACCCAACAAACCTTTTTTGGACACTCAGAGAAATTTAGCATAGCCAATCCACCTAACTTGCATATCTTTGGACTGTGGGAGGAAGCCGGAGTACCCGGAGGAAACCCACGCACACACGGGGAGGATGTGCAGACTCCGCACATACAGTGACCCAAACCGGAATCGAACCTGGGACCCTCGAGCTGTGAAGCAATTGTGCTATCCACAATGCTATCGTGCTGCCCTTGGTGCTGTCAGTGGGTCTGTCGAAAATAGGAGGGTGATGATAACCCGCAGAGAGCTGAGCGCTGGTGCTCCTCAATGTACAGCATAGTCTGACCCCTGCCTGTCTGCTGAGTGCTCGCTCACATGCATAACCTGCACGTGGCATGTGCTGGTCTGCATAAAGTGCTAGCGGCATCATATTTCTCAGGTTCGATGTGTTTTAATGCTGTACATTTGTGACCCAAACTGCCACTCGCCCCCGATGGTGCCGTCTCCTCCTTCCCCCCCAGTTTCCTCGATCTGCTTAGCCTTCCGTGCTCTATCGCTGTGTCTAGGTGTGTCCCCAGGAGGCACATCAGAGGTGGAGGCAGCCAGCTGCTTACTGCATCAAGTGGCCTTTGATGCCCCTGGCAGGCCTGGGGCCAGAGGGTCCCGGCCCACTTGCTGGTGGCACATGCCTCGCTGTGCCATCCTGTTCCAGAGGCTGACTCCGAGACGTACCATTCTTAGGGGGGGGGGGGTAGGAACTCAGAGGAGCTGGTGGCCACTGTCGCCTCTCCATCGTGTGGCTCTGTGTTGGCACCCAGTGGCGCCTCCCCGTAGGGCCCTGGGGGGTCACCTCAGGATGGAGTGGCAGTTGGATTGAGCTTTGGTTCCACCAGAGGACATGGTCTCAGAATAAAGTTGTGAGATGAGGAGAAATTTCTTCTCACAAAGGGTTGTGAGTCTTTGGAACTCCTTGCCACAGAGAGCTGTGGGAGCCGGGTCCATGTGTATACTTAAGGCTGATATTGATAGATTCTTGATCAGTCAGGGAATCTAGGGTTACAGGGAAAGGGCAGGAAAGTGAACGTGAGGAATGTCAGATCAGCCATGATCCTATTGGATGGCGGAGCAGGCTCGAGGGGCCAAACAACTGACTCCTGTTCCTATTTCTTATGGTCTTACGGTGGGCCTAGTCTACAAGAGAACAAAATCAAAATGCAGCTGCAAAGACCTCGTCAGAGTCTGCACACTTCTTTCTGCAGCACCATCTGCTGTTGGATGACATGGTGATATTAGAGCATGTTTGTCTCCATTGTTATGGGTCAGGACTAAATTTGGTTGACTCATTAGGTGCATCCCTAATTGCAAACAGTACGAATGGAATTCCTTTATCCCAATCCTCTGGATAATCTTGACAATAAGCCCTCAACATTGTCTTTAATGTCTGATGCCACCTTTCTAACGCTCCCTGCGATTCTGGATGGTACGCAGTTGATTTAAATAGTTTTATTCCTAAGCTATCCATAACTTCTTTGAATAACCTTGAGGTAAAATTTGATCCTTGATCCGATTATATTTCTGTGGGTAGTCCATATCTGGTAAAGAATTTATTTAACTCCTCCACAATCATTTTAGCTGTAATATTACGGAATTGAATGGCCTCTGGAAACCTAGTAGACACATCCATTATCGTCAAAAGATATTGATTCCCACTTTTTGTTTTAGGAAGCGGTCCTAAATTAGGACCCTTGTAAAAGGTTCCTCAAATGCTGGAATGGGTATTAAGGGCGCTGGTTTTATCACTGCTTGAGGTTTCCCTATCATTTGACATGTGTGACATGATTGACAAAATTTAACTACATCTTTATGTTATCCCAGGCCAATAAAAATGTTTTTGGATTTTAGCTTGAGTTTTTCTTATTCCCAAATGAACTCCCACTGGTACCTCATGTGCAACTCGCAACACCTCCTTTCTATACCCGACCGGCAATACTACTTGATGAACGTCTGCCCACTTTTCATCCGCCTGCATATGTAAAAGTCTCAATTTTCTCATCAAGCCATCACTTTTACGGTAATAACACTCTGGTATACACTCAGATTCCTCTTCTGTGTATGCTTTCTGATACATCCGTTTTATTTCCATATCTTTCTGTTGTAACTCTGCCAATTTTCCTGTACTAAAAATATCCGCCTCATCCTCCACCTGTTCTTGTTCTTTTTCAACCATCTAATCAAAAATCGTTTCTGATAATTGCACTTCAACTTCATCTTCACTCTTTGATTTCTCCTCTTGTCTTAACCTGTGACTTTGCGACCTTGTTACTACACAATCCGGAAAAATCCCAGGATATTTGTCCTTCAACACTTCAGTTGTCTGATTTTCCACTGGCTTATCAACCACAGGATGCATCACTCCCACCTGCGATCCAGTGATATCATTACCCAAGATAGACTGTATTCCTGGACAAGATAATTTCTCTATTACTCCTACTACCACTTCACCACTCATCACTGGACATTCCAACCTTACCTTATATAATGGAACACTACTCCTCTCACCCTGAATTACACATATTACCACCTTTTCTGGCAACATTCTTCCCAAACTACTTAACTTCTCATCTTTTACCATTAAAGATTGACTAGCTCCCTTATCTCTTAAAATTGTGACTTCTTTACCTGCTCCTCCTGATACACCTGAGTAAACTTTACCCACACAAGTAAATTCTTTAAAGAGATCTGGCACCTTCTTATCAATCACCTCTTGATCAGGCTGTACAATCTTTTGCACTTCCTTCGCTTCACTTGGGCTTTCCTTTACCACTTTAACAAACCCCACTGTCTTATCCTGTTTTACCACATCAGCCTTCCCAGTGCTTTTCTTCAACCACCAACACTGTGACTTTACATAGCCTAGTTTATTACAGTGAAAACATTTGAAACTTTTCATGTCTCTTCCACCCTCCTGGATTTCTTTTTTAATCTGAGGTACACTCTCCTTATTATCTCCCATCAGATCACCTTTACTTTTACCACTTGAGTATTTCTCATGTCCCCAGTTTCTATCCCTCACAGGCTGAAACTGATGTTGGAAACCAAGCTTTGATTTATGAACTAATTCATAATCATCTGCCATTTCTGCTTCTAATCTCGCAGTTTTTTAACCCTCTGTTCTTCCACATGAGTTCTCACTACACCAGGTATTGAATTTTTAAACTCCTCCAAAAGTATAATTTCTCTGAGAGCTTCATACGTTTGGTCTATTTTCAAAGCCCTTATCCACCTATCAAAATTACTCTGTTTGAGCCTTTCAAACTCCATGTATGTTTGACCAAATTCTTTCCTTAAATTTCTAAACCTTTGTCTGTAAGCTTCAGGCACTAGTTCATATGCACCTAAGATGGATTTTTTCACCTCCTCATACGACCCAGATACCTCCTCTGATAGTGATGCAAACACATCACTAGCCCTACTTACCAGCTTTGTTTGAATCAGTAATACCCACATGTCCTGTGGCCATTTCATTTGTTTAGCTCCCTTCTCAAATCAAATGAAAAAGGCTTATACCTCCTTCTCGTCAAACCTTGGCAATGCTTGGACATATTTAAATAGATTCCCACCACGCCTTCAACTATGGCGCTCTTTCTCACTATCCTCATCACTATCATCCAACTGTACGTTTCCCTTTACGTCTGCCAATTTTAACTGACTGTCATGTTTCATGGCCATTTTCTGAAGTTCAAACTCTCTCTCTTTATCTTTTTCCCTGATCTGTATCTCCTTTTCTCTTTCTTTTTGTTCTGCTAGGGTTATTCTTTCTTTTCTCCTTTCTTCTCTCTCCTTTTCTTTTCCCTCTCTCTCTCTCTTTTTCTTTCCGCTCTCTCTCTTTCGTATTCAAGCTGCTTTAATTCTTTCTCATGTTCCATTTGTTTAATTTGCAACTGAATTTTTGCCATTTCCAATGAGTCAAACTGTGTCTCAGGCAACTTTAAATGCTTAGCCACCGCCATAATTACCTCATCTTTTCGCATTTTGTCACGTAATGTTAACTGTTAAATGTTTTTTGCCGAATCTAACAGTCTGCTTTTAGTCTCTGTCCGTAAGGTACTGCGTGTGACCATCTCCAGCCCCAAAAACCTCTGAGCCTCTGAAACAGCCATTGTCCACAACACACTCCCCACTTAAACTAAAATACCACACCTGAAAAGCAACCACAATATGCTCACCCCTCACTGTCTTTAAGTTCACTAAGCCAATCCAATAGATAGACTTATATCCCGGACGAGACCCCAATTGTTATGGGTCAGGGTTTAGAGAATCCCAAAGTGTATCATAGAGTTCACCTGACCCACAACTTTTAATAGATTGTGGTATGGGGAGCACACGACTCACTCTACAGGTATGGTACAGCAGAAAACGGACCAGTGTTTTTTTAAAAACAAAACAATGTTTATTCTATGAATTCAAGTTAACTTTTTTAAAACAAACAGTGAATATCTTAGCAACCTGTAAATCAAATACACCCCCAAAGAATGCAACACTAAGTAACCTGTATGCTGTCCTTTTAACATCCAAAAGACTTAACAAACCTTCAAACAGGAATACATTAGGTTTACATTTAATAATGAGGCCTTTTTACAATTCTGAGTTCGCCAAATGATCCAAATGATGCCTTTGGATGGCAGAGATCAACAGCAGTGCAGCTCCCTGAAAAACACAGACACACCCAAGCTCTTTCTCAAACTGAAACTAAAAAGCAGAAGTAGAGCTCAGCTCCACCCACACTCTGACATCACTCCAGTAACATGAGCAGCTCCATTTCTTAAAGGTACATTTCTTAAACACCCATTTCTTAAAGGGTACTCTCACGTGACACCATTCTTACTCTGAAATATTTAAAACTCTTCTGACTTAAATTGTGGATCATTATCTGACACCAACACCACTGGCAACCCTTAAATTGCAAATCAATGTGTCAAAACCTCAATGGTTTTGGCACTTAAAGTATTGGACATAGGCTCAACATTTATCCACTTGCTTTAGCTGTTGGCCAAAAGAAGGTAATCATTCCTTTCCACCTCAAGGAAATTGACATTTACTTGTTCTTACGGTTTTCTTGTGTTTGAGCAAGGAGTGAAAGCGATTTTGATTGGATTATTTCTCAGTCTGAAACACACTACAACTTTTCATCAATTCTTCAACATCAGTAACTACCTTTCTCTAACAAATAGTTTATATGGATTCTTGCTACTATTTTCATACTGGCTATCCCTATGTGTTCTTGATTAGGCTTCCCGAACAATCGCCCCCTAAACCTTGGTGAAAAAAATGGCACTTAAACCCTAAAGAGGACGGACGGCCTGGGTCTATAGTCAGTTCCGTTCTTCATGTGAAATACTGCTGCAATTTGTCATCATCACACTCCTTAGGAAAGTATTTCATGACATAATTGAACACTTTACTGAGCATTACACCTTTAAGGGTTTCTTCAGTAATGTTTTTGGCAGACACCAGCATGTCACTTGTGTATGTAAAGTAATTCTCAGGTAACTCAGTGGCTAAAAATGAATCAGTCCTCAGGAAAACTCGAAAGAATGTCTACATTTATATGATCTGCTGACTTATATTTAATATTGTACTGATGGCTAATTTTATCACTTGGTCCTCCTTGCTCAAAGACCATTTTGTGCTTTCTTAGTGCTCTCACATGAAATAAGTAGATAACAACATAAGAAACAGTAGCTCTTCAAGCCCACTCCACCATTCAGCGATGTCATGGCTGATTTTCCACTTCAACAGTTTTTTTGCACCATTCCTGTACCCCTTGATGTTTTTAATATGTAGAAATCTGTTGCACCCACAGCCTTATGAGTCAGAGAATTTATACTCTAACTGATCCCTTCTGTAATTAACCTGACCCAGTTTATTCATATCTTCTTCAGCTAATTTCTTCCAATCAGATGTTTTGTTCCCTTCTACTACTATATATTCCCACCCTGGCACTAACTTCACCTAACATTATTTTATTATTGGAATAATTTAAAAAAATGAATTTATTAAGAATTTTTCATAGTGTACAAAACAAGGGCAAGTGTGTCCATACATCAAGAACAAAAGAAAAAGAAAAAGAGAAATATATACACATTGGTCGCCTTTCATTATTTACATGAGTTGACCGTTGTTATTTACAGTGGTTAGGGTTTCTTGTTTTACTTTCTTCAGTAGGCATTCATTTCTAGCTGGGTGCCCTGCCCCCTCTCACCTTTTTCTTACTGGCCCCCTCCCTTTCTGGTCTTCTGACGTGCCCTCTTCCCTCATCAGTTTTTGTGTGCTGTTCCTGTTTGGTTGGCATGATGCTGTGTGTTATGTTGTTTGCTGGGCACGGTTGGGCTCCATGCCTCTTTATTTCCCCCACCCCCCACCCCCACCCCCTCCCCCCTTTTGTTTGCATTTGTTGTTATACCATGGCTTCCCTCTCCCTTCCTCTGGCTTATTGGCTGTTGGCTACAAACTGGTTTTGGAACAACTGGGTGAATGGCTCCGGCCCCACTACCAGTTTTTGTTATTGGAATAATGAATCAGTTTCACATCAGTTTTATGCAAGGGAATGTGATCCAGGGACTTCTTGTACTCTTCTTAATCGATCACCTGTGCATTTGAGGATTTCCAGACTCCTGAATGAGCTCTAGTTACCAGGGCCTCAACCTGGTGCATGTCTGTGACCTGGAACTTTACCATGACCTGCAGAATAACTGTTTCCTGCACTCATGCCTTTTGGATGTGCCCAACTGTCCCTCGACTTTGATTGGAAAAAGGGCCATTTAAATGTGTGGTGGCTACCATAGCAACTGTAGCATCTACATTTCTGTATCTGAGGCTGTGAACTTGGCGGATATGGCCTGAATCTGGTGAACCTCTCCTGTCAGCTCAGGAGAAGAACAGCCTTATAATTTGCAATGATTAAATCGCTTATTTTTAAACCATGTCCTCTAATTCAAGACTTTCTCTCCCACCTACACGAACCTTGTCCCCATAATACACAGGGCGGTTGTGGTTAAGGCACCTGCTAGCCCACTTCCCCTTCGGTCCAATGACCACTTAAAACCTCAATCCACTTCAGTGGGATGTGGGCATTCGGGCAGCCCCCCAGGATCATACCCACTTTTGCCCCTGCCGCCTGGCCTCCAAAATTTGCCACCCGTCCCACCCGATGGGACTCAACCTCTCCACCCGATCTCTACCTGCCCAAAAGGCCTGACATACCTGTCTCCCACACAATGGCACTTTTTCGTTGGGTGCTTGCACTCTCACTCCCACACTCTTTTGCACTCCTGGGACTGCAAGACTTGCCGGTCGGTTAGGTAGTTCCACTGCTTCCAACCGACCTTTCCTCTGGGGGTCAGCGTTTAGTTCGTCCTGTAAAAATTCTATGGGTGGGATTCTCCGTTTTAGCGGCAGAGTGTTAACGCCGTCATAAACACCGCAGCGTTTTACAACGGCGTCATTTGGTCGCAAGGAGCAGCGATACCCCAATCCACAGGGGGCCAGCATGGCACTGGAGCACTTCACGCAGCTCCACCTGCCGATACTGGCTCCAGCCGGCCGGCGCGGGTCCGTGCATGCGCGTGGGTTTCCGTCTCCGCGCTGGCCCCCACGCAACATGGCAGAGACCTACAGGGACCCGGCACGGAGGAAAATAGCCCTCCTTCCGGAATTAGCCTGCCCGCCAATCGGTAGCCCCCGATCGTGGGCCTGGCCACCGTGGAGGTCCCCCCCGGAGTCGGATCCCCCCTCCCCCCCACCAGGACGGCCCCCACAGCCAGAACGCCAAGGTCCCACCCGGTAGGACCACACGCAAACAACGCCGGCGGGTCTCGGCGGGCACTCGGCCCGTTGAGTACGGAGAATCGCCGGGGGGGGGGGGGGGCGCTGCAGCCGGCGTGGCGGCCGCGCCGCAGCCATTAGTGCCGATTCTCCGGTCGCCGGAGATTCAGCGGGCCGGTGTCAGGGCGGCGTGACGGGATTCACGCGCCCCCCGGCAATTCTCCGACCCGGAGTTTAGAAAAATTCTGGTTAGTAAGATGTGACAATTGATGTGCCATAAGAAACAGTGCTGGGGCCTCAACTTTAAAATTTATATAAATGATTTGTGTGAAGGGAATGAAGGTATGGTTGCTAAATTTGCTGTTGATACAAACGTAGGCCAGAAAGTAGGTTTTAAAGAGGACATAAGGAAGCTATAAAGTGATACAGATAGTTAAGTGAGTGGGCAAATGGAGAGTAGGAAGAATAAAAGAGAAGTTTGTAGATTCATAGAATTTACTGTGCAGAAGGAGGCCATTCGGCCCATCTAGTCGGCACCGGCTCTTGGAAAGAGCACCCTACTTAAGCCCATGCCTCCACCCTATCCCCATAACCCAGTAACCCCACCTAACCTTTTGTTTTGGACACTAAGGGCAATTTATCATGGCCAATCCACCTAACCTGCACATCTTCGGCCTGTGACAGGAAACAGGAGCACCCGGAGGAAACCCACGCACACACAGGGAGAACGTGCAGACTCCGCACAGACCAAGCCAGGAATCGAACCTGGGAACCAGGCGCCGTGAAACAACTGTGCTAACCACTGTGCTACCATGCAGCCCTCTAAATGGTGGGAGTTTGCTGAGTTCTTAAAGGGAAAGGTGTCTGGGTGTCCCAGTGCATGAATCGGCACCCATTCCACGATTATAAATACCACAAGCGAATGTCACCGTCGTCACTTCCGCCTGGTGGAGGCGAAGCATTGTGTGAGGTCAGAGACTACCAAGTTGGGCCCGTTAATGAGATGCTAATGACTGTTACCATAGGATTTGCATGTCCACACTGGAGCGCGACATGGAATGCATTCACATCACGATAGAGGCGATGGAGCGTGGCATTTCATTGGACCCCCGGTGCCAACCTCAATTCTTAGCTGATGCCGTTTTCTCCACCTGATCACAGTTCGCGATCCTGGCGTCAGCTGACGGAGAATCCAACCCTCTGTCTTTCAGAGAAGGAAATCTGCTGTTCTTACCTGGTCTGGCCGACACCTAACTCCAGACCCATGGCAATGTGATTGGTTCCTACGGTCCTCTGGAATGGCCCAGAAAGCCACTAAGCCGTATCAAATAGCTACAGAAAAGTGAAAGTTTCCACCAAAAACAACAAAGCCACATCCTGCCCAATTGACCCTGCCTGTGAAAAGATTGGGAGAGCGGTCCCATAATACATTTAGATGCCAGGATTGATGAGCTAAGATGGATTAGAAGCAGAAGTAGGCCACCTGGTCCCTGAGCCTTCTCTGCCATTCAGTAAGGTCATGGCTGATCTGACTGTAACCTCAACTTCACATGACCATGTCCCCTCAATAACCTTCACCCCCTTGTTTTGCAAGAATCTATCTAGCTCTTTAAAATATTCAAAGTCTCTGCTCCTATTGCATTTTAAGGAAGAGAGTTCCAAAGACTCACTACCCTATGAGAGAAAAACAATCTTCTTATCTCAGTCTGAAATGGGAAACCTCTTGGGCTGGATTCTCTGTCAGCGGGATTCTCCACTTTGCCTGCAGTGCACTCAAACCCGTGGAATTCCCGACGGCGTGGGGTGCACACAAAGGGAAACCCCATTGGCTGGCTGCCGGGACAGAGGATCCCGCTGCTGGCGGGGACGTGCCGCACCAGAAAACAGGTACGTCGGGACAGAGAATCCTGCCCCGTATTTTTAAACAATGATCCCACCCCCCCCCCCCCCCCCCCCCCAAGTTCTAGATTCTTCCAAAAGAGGAAACTGTAAGGTCCGACACAGTGACCACATGGGTACGACCAGTTGGATACAAACAAATACAGGTTTTATTGAATAGACAGCACTACCCTCCACTCCCCTAAGGGTCTCCTTGAACATGTGGGGGTGACATGTGGAGGCATGGGCTGCAGTGTAGTCGCTGGATCTGGGTGGGCACGGGGATACTCACAATGCTAACAGGTCTGCCCCTTTACCCTCTGCAGAAAATGGAGTTCGGAGTACAGCTGAATGTGGTTGGCATCGGCCTGGCTGCTGGAGCAAATGCACTGAGGCTGCATGAGCAGGAGCTGCTGGGGGAGGACCTCGCTGACAGGAGCCTGCCCCAGAGGAGCAGGGGCCAGCAGGTGAGGAAGGAGAGCCGGCTGTCCAGCAGGTCGAGGAGGAGACTTTGCATTAGGCCTCTTGTGTACTGGCAATACCTGACATACGAAGGTGTGCCGCTGCCGAATGCAGCTGAGCAGAGAGACTGTAAACATCTGTGCCAGGTCATACCGCATTTAGAACTGCAGGGTAATGGGGGACGAATACTGCTCCCGGTGGCTATCAAGGTGGCGGTCTCCCTGAACCTTTTCACCATGGGGAACTTCCAGGCGCTGAGTGGGGACCGTGCACGGGTGCATCCGGGCCGTGACATTTGTCCTATATGCCTGGATGGGGCAATATGTCATCTTTAATGTGAACCGAGCCCACCAGGTTGAACGGCCAGTGGGATTCACCACCATCGCTGGCATGCCCCAGGTCCAGAGGGTGATTGACTGGACACATAACCTCCTGGTGACACCGGCGCAGGTGGGAGTGCAGTTAATAAATCGGAAGGAATTCCACTCACTCAATGTGCAGTTGGTGTGTGACCACCGGATGCACATCGTGCACGTCTGTGCCCGATACCCGGGCAGCATGTGGGACGCATTTGTCTTGGTGAACTCGACGGTTCCTGACACCTTTGAGGTTGATCCACAGGCGAGGGGTATGCTCTTTGGCAACAGGGGTTATCGCTGCAGTTGTGGCCAATGACTCCTATTGGGAGGTTTCAGAATAATGCGGAGAACCACTACAACGACGCCCATGCAGCAACCAGGACAAGAAGGCGGCCCTCCGCTTCCTAGGGATGGTCAATTTCCTTGGGAAGTTTATCCCCAACCTTGCGTCACACACCACAGCTCTCCGCAATCTTGTCAAAAAAACTACGGACTCCTAGTGGCTCCCCGCTCATGATCAAGAGTAGCGTGAGCTCAGAGCGAAACTCACCAAGGCCCCGGTACTGGCATTTTTCGACTCCGCCAAGGAGACGAAGATCTCCACCGACGCGAGCCAGGCTGGCATTGGGGCAGTACTCCTCCAGCGGGACGAATCCTCCTCCTGGGCCCCAGTCGCATATGCCTCTAGAGCCATGACACCTACTGAGCAACGATACGCTCAGATTGAAAAAGAATGCCTGGGCCTCCTCACAGAGATTGACAAATTCCATGATTATGTGTATGGACTCCCCAAATTCACGGTCGAGACAGAGCACAGGCCATTGGTTCACATCATCCAAAAAGACCTCAATGATATGACGCCATGGCTACAACGTATCCTCCTCAAACTCCGCACTACGATTTCGACCTGGTCTACACCCCAGGCAAAGAGCTCATTGTGGCCGACGCACTCTCTAGATCCATCACCACGCCGTGTGAGCAGTCGGACTTCGTCTGTCAGATGGACGCTCAGGTGAAGTTTTGTGCATCCAACTTTCCGGCCACTGATGAAAGAGTCGTGCAATTTCGTCAGGAGACGGCCAGGGATCCTTTACTCCAGCGGGTAATGCAACATCTCACGGATGGTTGGCAAAAGGGGCAGTGCCCCCAGTTTTATAATATAAAGGACGATCTAGCGGTAGTGGACGGCATATTAATGAAGCTGGACAGGATAGTAATCCCACAGAGCATGCGAGAGCTGGTCCTCGGCTAATTCCACGAGGGTCACCTGGGGGTCGAAAAGTGTCGCCGTCGAGCCCGAGAGGCAGTATATTGGCCAGGCATCAGTCAGGATATCGCCAACACGGTCCTCAATTGCCCAACGGGTCAAAGGTTGCAGCCGGCTCAGCCCAAAGAGACTCTACAGCCGCATGAACTGGTGTCCTCCCCATGGTCCAAAGTTGGTATTGACCTCTTTCATGCAAAGGGCCGAGACTATGTCCTCCTCGTGGACTACTTATCCATCTACCCCGAGGTGGTCAGACTAACTGACCTCACATCAGCAACAGTCATCAAGGCATGCAGAGAGACTTTTGCCCGTCATGGCATTCCACTTACAGTTACGACTGATAATGGCCCTTGTTTCTTCAGCCAGGAGTGGACGGATTTTGCCTGGCTGTACAATTTTACGCACGTCACTTCAAGCCCCCACTACCCCCAGTCGAATGGGAAAGCTGAAAAGGGGGTCCACATTGTTAAAAGACTGTTGTGCAAAGCTGCTGACTCGGGTTCGGATTTTAACCTGGCACTGTTAGCCTACAGGGCGACTTCTTTGTCCGCTGGCCTGTCCCCAGCACAGCTGCTAATGAACCGCACACTACGGACGATGGTGCCGGCTATCCACATCCTGGACCTTGACAATTTTCCGGTCCTGCAGAGGATGCAACAGTCTCAGGCTCAATGCAAGTCAGAGTACGACGCCCACGGCACAGATCTCCCTGCTCTGGCTCCTGCTGACCGAGTTCGTGTTCAGCTACCTGACGGTGGCTGGTCTGCCACGGCTGTGGTGGTTAAGCAAGTGTCCCCGAGATCGTTCCTCGTTCGCATGCATGATGGCTCCTTTCTTCGGCGTCATAGGCGGGCACTGCGGCTACTTCCGCGCTCGCCACCTGAACGTGATGTCCCGCCTCGCATGCTGATTCCTCAGGCCCTTCCACGAGGCCACCGATCTGCCAGTTCTTTTACCGACCTCTACATTGGCGGCAGTTCCGCCCGTTCTAGTGCAGACGGCCCCTGACCCACCCTTGAGGTGGTCAACCAGAATTCGGCACCCACCACAGAGTCTGAATTTATAGACTGAATGTTGCATTACCTTGTGATCCGTTTACACATCTGTACATATTGTTTCTTCCTAATTTGTTATCTGCCCTCTATCTGCACTGGATACCTTCCCATGTAAATACATTAACATACTTTGTATATAGTCAGGCTCCTGTACACACACACACTCACTATTTATTGACCTACACACATTTGTTTTAAATAAGTTTAAAACAAAAGGGGTGATGTCATAATATACACACAGGTATATGATGGTGCACAGACAGGCAGTGATTGACACACAGGATGACCAGTGAACACACAGAACACAGCAGCCAATCACCAGACAGGACATGACCACTATAAAGCCAGAGGGCACTAGTTTTCCCGCTCTCTTGGGATCCAGCCTCTGAGACAGTCAGAGCTCGTGAGCAGCAACTTGAACATACACCATGTGGTAGTAAGATAGTCTGGTCAGGTTAGCCTCAGGTCTCCAGTCAAGTCAGCATAGTGTCAACCCACAGTTATAGAACATAGAACATAGAACAATACAGCGCAGTACAGGCCCTTCAGCCCACGATGTTGCACCGAAACAAAAGCCATCTAACCTACACTATGCCATTATCATCCATATGTTTATCCAATAAACTTTTAAATGCCCTCAATGTTGGCGGGTTCACTACTGTAGCAGGTAGGGCATTCCACGGCCTCACTACTCTTTGCGTAAAGAACCTACCTCTGACCTCTGTCCTATATCTATTACCCCTCAGTTTAAAGTTATGTCCCCTCGTGCCAGCCATATCCATCCGCGGGAGAAGGCTCTCACGGTCCACCCTATCCAACCCCCTGATCATTTTGTATGCCTCTATTAAGTCTCCTCTTAACCTTCTTCTCTCCAACGAAAACAACCTCAAGTCCATCAGCCTTTCCTCATAAGATTTTCCCTCCATACCAGGCAACATCCTGGTAAATCTCCTCTGCACCCGCTCCAAAGCCTCCACGTCCTTCCTATAATGCGGCGACCAGAACTGTACGCAATACTCCAAATGCGGCCGTACCAGAGTTCTGTACAGCTGCAACATGACCTCCCGACTCCGGAACTCAATCCCTCTACCAGTAAAGGCCAACACTCCATAGGCCTTCTTCACAACCCTATCAACCTGGGTGGCAACTTTCAGGGATCTATGTACATGGACACCTAGATCCCTCTGCTCATCCACACTTTCAAGAACTTTACCATTAGCCAAATATTCCGCATTCCTGTTATTCCTTCCAAAGTGAATCACCTCACACTTCTCTACATTAAACTCCATTTGCCACCTCTCAGCCCAGCTCTGCAGCTTATCTATATCCCTCTGTAACCTGCTACATCCTTCCACACTATCGACAACACCACCGACTTTAGTATCGTCTGCAAATTTACTCACCCACCCTTCTGCGCCTTCCTCTAGGTCATTGATAAAAATGACAAACAGCAACGGCCCCAGAACAGATCCTTGTGGTACTCCACTTGTGACTGTACTCCATTCTGAACATTTCCCATCAACCACCACCCTCTGTCTTCTTTCAGCTAGCCAATTTCTGATCCACATCTCTAAATCACCCTCAATCCCCAGCCTCCGTATTTTTTGCAATAGCCTACCGTGGGGAACCTTATCAAACGCTTTGCTGAAATCCATATACACCACATCAACTGCTCTACCCTCGTCTACCTGTTCAGTCACCTTCTCAAAGAACTCAATAAGGTTTGTGAGGCATGACCTACCCTTCACAAAGCCATGCTGACTATCCCTGATCATATTATTCCTATCTAGATGATTATAAATCTTGTCTCTTATAATCCCCTCCAAGACTTTACCCACTACAGACGTGAGGCTCACCGGTCTATAGTTGCCGGGGTTGTCTCTGCTCCCCTTTTTGAACAAAGGGACCACATTTGCTGTCCTCCAGTCCTCTGGCACTATTCCTGTAGCCAATGATGACATAAAAATCAAAGCCAAAGGTCCAGCAATCTCTTCCCTGGCCTCACAGAGAATCCTAGGATAAATCCCATCAGGTCCCGGGGACTTATCTATTTTCAGCCTGTCCAGAATTGCCAACACCTCTTCCCTACGTACCTCAATGCCATCTATTCTATTAGCCTGGGGCTCAGCATTCTCCTCCACAACATTATCTTTTTCCTGAGTGAATACTGACGAAAAATATTCATTTAGTATCTCGCCTATCTCTTCAGACTCCACACACAATTTCCCATCCCTGTCCTTGACTGGTCCTACTCTTTCCCTAGTCATTCGCTTATTCCTGACATACCTATAGAAAGCTTTTGGGCTTTCCTTGATCCTTCCTGCCAAATACTTCTCATGTCCCCTCCTTGCTCGTCTTAGCTCTCTCTTTAGATCCTTCCTCGCTACCTTGTAACTATCCACCGCCCCAACCGAAACTTCACACTTCATCTTCACATAGGCCTCCTTCTTTCTCTTAACAAGAGATTCCACTTCCTTGGTAAACCACGGTTCCCTCGCTCGACGCCTTCCTCCCTGTCTGACCGGTACATACTTATCAAGAACACGCAGTAGCTGATCCTTGAACAAGCCCCACTTATCCAGTGTGCCCAACACTTGCAGCCTACTTCTCCACCTTATCCCCCCCAAGTCACATCTAATGGCATCATAATTGCCCTTCCCCCAGCTATAACTCTTGCCCTGCGGTGTATAATTATCCCTTTCCATCATTAACGTAAACGTCACCGAATTGTGGTCACTGTCCCCAAAGTGCTCTCCTACCTCCAAATCCAACACCTGGCCTGGTTCATTACCCAAAACCAAATCCAACGTGGCCTCGCCTCTTGTTGGCCTGTCAACATATTGTTTCAGGAAACCCTCCTGCACACACTGTACAAAAAACGACCCATCTATTGTACTCAAACTATATCTTTTCCAGTCAATATTTGGAAAGTTAAAGTCTCCCATAATAACTACCCTGTTACTTTCGCTCATATCCAGAATCATCTTCGCCATCCTTTCCTCTACATCCCTAGAACTATTAGGAGGCCTATAAAAAACTCCCAACAGGGTGACCTCTCCTTTCCTGTTTCTAACTTCAGCCCATACTACCTCGGAAGAAGAGTACCCATCTAGCATCCTCTCCGCCACCGTAATACTGCTCTTGACTAGCAGCGCCACACCTCCCCCTCTTTTGCCTCCTTCTCTGAGCTTACTAAAACACCTAAACCCCGGAACCTGCAACATCCATTCCTGTCCCTGCTCTATCCATGTCTCCGAAATGGCCACAACATCGAAGTCCCAGGTACCAACCCATGCTGCCAGTTCCCCTACCGTGTTTCGTATACTCCTAGCATTGAAGTAAACACACTTCAAACCACCTACCTGAACACTGGCCCCCTCCTGCGACGTCAAATCTGTGCTCCTGACCTCTATACTCTCATTCTCCCTTACCCTAAAACTACAATCCAGGTTCCCATGCCCCTGGATTAAAGATTACAGTTAAAGTATGTATGATAGTTAAGAGTTCAATAAAATCGAGTTGCATTTCTTCAAGTGTTGGAAGCCTGTCTCTCTCACTGCTGCAGTAAACGCAGTCCTCGCAGACCCGGCATACCCAACACATCAGGTCCCAGGTTCGATTCCCGCTTGGGTCACTGTCTGTGCGGAGTCTGCATGTTCTCCCTGAGTCTGCTTGGGTTTCCTCCGGGTGCTCCGGTTTCCCCCCACAAGTCCCGAAAGACGTGCTTGTTAGGTGGATTGGACATTCTGAATTCTCCCTCTGTGTACCCGGACAGGCACCGGTGAATAGGGGATTTTCACAGTAACTTAATTGCAGTGTTAATGTAAACCTACTTGTGACACTAATAAAGATTATTATTATTTGGAAAGTTGTTAAACATTACCTTCATCCACCTTCAGGGACAGGGTAATTAATGGAATTTAAATTCCCCCCGTCTGCCGTGGTGTGATCTGGAGACAAGTCTACAAAGCATTAGTAGAGGTCTCTGGATCTCTCACGCAGTAACATTGCCACTATGCTACTGCCCATCATTATACTTGAGTTTTTGCTGATTGCTGTTTTATGTATCCTTTCTTGCAAATGTATCTTTTTTATAGTGAACACGAGAGAAATCAAGCTGGAGAATTTCTTGGAGCTGCTCCAGCTTTGCTGACATTTCTTCATCAGAGTTTCATCATTGGGTTTCTGCTGCATTCCTGCCTACTGATCACTCACAATCAGCCCCCAATAGCTCACATCTGGCACAAGGCCCAATTTTCAGTTACAATTCCACAACAGAGTAGTGGGCAGCACGGTAGCACAGTGGTTAGCACTGGTGCTTCACAGAGCCAGGGACCCGGATTTGATTCCCGGCTTGGGTCACTGTCTGTGCAGCATCTGAACGTTCTCCCCGTGTCTGCGTGGGTTTCCTCCGGGTGCTCCGGTTTCTCTCACAAGTCCCGAAAGACATGCTTGTTAGGTGAATTGGACATGCTGAATTCTCTCTCCGTGTACCCGAACATGCGCCGGAATGTGGCAATGAGGGGATTTTCACAATAACTTAATTGCAGTGTTAATGTAAGCCTACTTGTGACAACAATAAAGATTATTATTATTACAGATTTCTAGCTTCATATAAACGAGCTCCAAGGCTCAATATCAGGTTTGTCTTAGCTTCACCATTCAGATGCAAGGACAGTATTCTGCACTTTCTAAGCACCCAAAAGATTGGCATGTCTGAATTATAGGCTTTTGAGTTCTTCACATCTCTGTGACTTGCAATATCTAGTTTGGAAATCTGTTTTTCTTCACTCTGTATCAGCAACAATGCTTATTAACATGGACCGTTGTTTCTCCATTGTTATTTTGACTTGTTTGACTACTTCTCATTACAGATCAAGGCTGAAAACAAAATGAACCATTTTCAGTTTTCCTTAGCTAGGCTACTGTGTGGGAGGTGTCGGGCCACCTGATAGCCCACAGACTGAGGCAGCAAAAAGTAAACCAGCAGGTGCTTTTACCTAAAATCTTCCAGTAATCCAAAATTAATCCTACAGTCGTTCATAAACAGTCATTTCTATGATTGAGTCTACAATTCTTGGATCTCTACAATTGATTGGGAGGGTTTAAACTAATGTGGCAGGGGGATGGGAACCAATGCAGGAAGTCAGAGGGTAGTAAAGAGGGGACAGAAACAAAAGCTAGTAAGGAGAAAAGTGGAAGGCAGAGAAACTGCCTAGTACGGCAGGGGTGTGTGAACCAGAGCAGTAGGTCAGCGGGAGAAATAACGGAGGGAGAGCTGTAGACTGAGGCCAATAAGATTAAGAGGAAGAGCAGGCAGGATGGTTGGTCAACGCAGCGGGGCTGGTGGTCTGAAGTGCATTAGTTTCAATGCGAGGAGTATTTCAGGTAAGACAGATGAACTCGACTTCCGGTTGCGGTGATGCCTAGCTAGCCGCATGTTTCGGCGGCTCCAGCTCCGACGGACCTTCGGGCTCTTTTAAGAGCCCCAACGGGGAATTTTTTGACCACGCAACCCGGTGTGGGGTGTGTAAGAAGGGAGTCCCCCCCCCAACGAAGGAGGAAAAAACCGGCGGCGGCGGCTGCAGCGCGAGGAATCGTCGACCAAAGGGTCAGAAAGAGAGAAGTACAAGATGGCGGCGGAGAAAGCGCAGGCGACATGGGGGCCTGAGCAGGATGAAATCGTGAGACGGTGCGTGGAGCTGCTGAAGAGGGAGGTGCTGACCCCGATGCTACAGGCAATTGAGGGGCTCAAGGAGACATTAAAGACCCAGGAGACAGAGCTCCGCGTGGTGGAGCAGAAGGTGACAGATATTGAGGACGAGATCCTGGGCCTGGCGGTTAAGACACAGACGCACGAGGCACTTCATAAAAAGTGTACTGAAAGGATCGAGGCCCTAGAAAACGGAGCGCGAAGGAAGAACCTTCGGATACTGGGTCTCCCTGAGGGTGTGGAAGGAGTGGACTGTGGAGCGTATGCAAGTACGATGCTGAGCTCACTGATGGGTGCTGAGGCCCCTACGGGCCCCTTGGAGGTGGAGTGGGCAAATCGGATTCCGGCGAGAAGACCAAAAGCGGGAGAACCACCCAGGGCGATAATTGTGCGATTTTACCGCCTTAAGGATAGAGAAGAGGTCCTGAGATGGGCTAAAAAGGTGCGGCGTAGCAGATGGGAGAATGCAGTGGTACGGGTGTACCAGGATTGGAGTGCGGAGGTGGCGCGAAGGAGGGCGAGCTTTAACCGAGCCAAAGAGGTGTTGCATAAAAGGAAGGTGAAGTTCGGGATGCTGCAGCCGGCAAGACTATGGGTCACGTATCAGGAGAGACACCATTATTTCGAGACGGCGGAGGAAACATGGACCTTTATCAAAGGGGAGAAATTGGATCGGAACTGAGGGACTGATGCTGCAGGAAATGTTATTGTTAATGTTATGGTTGAAGTTAATTGAGAAGTAAATTGGGAAGGGGGGAGACATTGGGGAAATGTGGGCGCCGGTGAGGGGGGAAAGACGGGACATAGTTGGAGAATGGGGAAGGGGAGGGGGAGGGGAAAGGGAGCTGCGCCATAAGAGGCGGGTCAGGTAAAGGGATGTTCCCGCGCCAGAAAGAATAAGGCGGGAAGACAGGCGCAAGGCGGATGTGAGTTCCCCACACGGGGGGGTCGAGGAGTGAGCAGGAGAAGCCGGGGTCAGTTGAAGTCAGCTGACTTACGGAAGTAATATGGGGGGAGCAATCACGCTAGAAAGAGATCTAGCGGGGCGGGGGGGGGGGGAACAACTGGGTTGCTGCTGCGGAAATCCAAAAGGAAATGGCTAAAGAGTGGGTGGGCGGGGATGGTGTGTGACGCTGGGGGAGCGAGCGGGAGCGCGGAGGCGGGATATGGGACTGGCCTAGAGAAGGTAATGGCTAGTCGACACGGGAGGGGGGCAGGTAGCCCCCCAGTGAGGCTGATCACGTGGAACGTGAGAGGCCTGAACGGACCGATAAAAAGGGCCCGAGTGCTCGCGCATTTGAAAGGACTAAGGGCAGACGTGGTTATACTCCAAGAGACGCACCTAAAGGTGGCGGACCAAGTTAGGTTAAGGAAAGGATGGGTGGGACAGGTGTTCCACTCAGGACTGGACGCAAAGAATAGAGGGGAGGCCATTTTGGTGGGGAAACGGGTAGCATTTGAAGCAAAGAACATCGTAGCAGATAGCGGAGGTAGATATGTAATGGTGAGTGGCAGGCTGGAGGGAATGGAGGTCGTGTTGGTTAATGTGTATGCCCCAAACTGGGACGATGCGGGATTTATGAGACGGATGCTGGGGCGTATACCGGACCTGGAGGTAGGAAACTTGATTTTAGGAGGGGACTTTAATACGGTGCTGGACCCGGGGCTAGATAGATCCAGCTCAAGGACCGGAAGAAGGCCGGCAGCGGTCAAGGTACTTAAGGGGTTTATGGACCAAATGGGGGGAGTGGATCCATGGCGATTTCTTAGACCTAGGGCTAGGGAGTTCTCCTTCTTCTCCCATGTCCATAAAGTGTACTCCTGGATAGATTTTTTTGTTTTAGGAAGGTCGTTGATCTCTAGGGTGGAAGAAGCTGAGTACTCAGCCATAGCGGTTTCGGATCATGCCCCACATTGGGTGGACCTGGAATTAGGAGAGGAAAGGGAGCAGAGAACACTCTGGCGATTAGATGTGGGACTGATGGCGGATGAGGGAGTGTGTGCAAGAGTGCCGGGGTGTATTGAGAGATACCTGGAGGTCAATGACGACGGCGAGGTCCCTGTGGGAGTGGTATGGGAAGCACTAAAAGCGGTGGTCAGAGGAGAGCTGATCTCCATTGGGGCCCACAAAAGGAAAACAGAGGCCAAGGAAAGGGAAAGAGTAGTGGGGGAGATTTTAAGGGTGGATAGGGAATTTGCAGAGACCCCGGAGGAGGAATTGTACAGGGAGAGGAGACGACTCCAGACGGAGTTTGACCTTCTGACCACCAGAAAGGCGGAGGTACTGTGGAGGAAGGCACAGGGGAGGAGGTATGAATATGGGGAAAAGGCTAGTCGCCTGTTGGCTCATCAATTGCGAAAGAGGGCAGCAGCGAGGGAGATAGGAGGAATTAGAGACGAAGGGCAGGAAAGATAAATGAGGTGTTCAAGACCTTCTATGAGGAACTGTATAGGTCTCAACCCCCAGGGGGAGAGGAGGGGATGCGGCAGTTCCTGGACCAATTGAGGTTCCCGAAAGTGGAGGAGCAGGAGGTGGTAGGCCTGGGGGCACCGATTGGGGTGGACGAGGTTATTAAGGGACTGGGAAGCATGCAAGCAGGGAAGGCCCCGGGACCAGACGGGTTCCCGGTGGAATATTACAGAAAATATGTGGACTTGTTAGCCCCGTTGATGGTGAGGACGTTCAATGAGGCCAGGGAAGGGGGGACTCTACCCCCGACAATGTCGGAGGCGACGATATCGTTAATTTTGAAGAGGGATAAAGATCTGTTGCAGTGCGGGTCCTATAGACCTATTTCATTATTGAACGTGGACGCCAAATTGTTGGCAAAGGTACTGGCATCGAGGATAGAGGACTGTGTCCCGGGGGTAGTGCACGAAGACCAGACAGGGTTCGTAAAAGGGAGACAATTGAATGTTAACGTGCGACGACTACTAGGGGTGATAATGATGCCCCCAGTGGAAGGGGAGGCAGAGATAGTGGCGGCAATGGATGCAGAGAAGGCATTTGATAGGCTGGAGTGGGAGTATCTATGGGAAGTGTTAAGGAGGTTTGGGTTAGGGAACGGGTTTATTAGCTGGGTTAGACTTCTTTATGGGGCTCCAACGGCAAGTGTAGCTACAGGTCGACATAGATCGGAGTATTTCCAACAATATAGGGGAACAAGACAGGGATGCCCGCTGTCTCCATTGTTGTTCGCGTTGGCAATTGAACCTCTGGCCATGGCGTTGAGAGACTCCAGGAAATGGAGAAGGGTGATTAGAGGGGGAGAAGAACACCGAGTCTCGTTATACGCAGATGACCTATTGTTATACGTGTCGGACCCAGCGGGGGGGATGATAGAGGTTATGCGAATGTTGAGGGAGTTCGGGGATTTCTCGGGGTATAGGCTAAACATGGGGAAGAGTGAATTATTTGTGATACATCCAGGGGACCAGAGTAGAGAGATAGAAGGCCTGCCTCTAAGGAAAGTGGAAAGAAACTTCCGATACCTGGGGATTCAGATCGCTAGGAGCTGGGGAACCTTGCACAGACTTAATCTGACACGGCTGGTAGAACAAATGTAGGAGGACTTTAAGAGGTGGGACATGCAGCCTCTGTCGCTGGCAGGCAGGGTGCAGGCAATTAAGATGATGATCCTCCCGAGGTTCTTATTTGTATTTCAATGTCTCCCTATACTAATCACCAAGACCTTTTTTAATAAAATAGACAGGAGCATCACGAGTTTCGTGTGGGCAGGGAAAGTTCCGAGAGTAAGGAGGGGGTTACTTCAGCGTAGTAGGGACAGAGGAGGATTGGCACTACCGAATTTGGGCGATTACTATTGGGCCGCCAATGAGGCAATGATACGTAAATGGATGATGGAGGGTGAGGGAGCGGCGTGGAAAAGACTGGAGAGAAAGTCCTGTAAAGGGACGAGTTTAGAGGCGCTGGTGACGGTGCCGCTACCGTTCTCACCTAAAAAGTTTACCACGAACCCGGTGGTGGCGGCAACTTTGAATATCTGGGGTCAGTGGAGGCGACAGAGAGGGGTGCGGGGAGCCCTGGTGGGGTCCCCAATCAGGAACAACCATAGGTTCGCCCCAGGAAGAATGGATGGAGGATTTCAGAGCTGGTACCAGTTGGGAATTAGGAGGGTGGGAGATTTATTTATAGATGGGACTTTTGCGAGCTTGGGAGCATTGGAGGAAAAGTATAAGTTGCCCCGGGGAAATTTCTTGAGATATATGCAGGTGAGGGCGTTTACTAGACAACAGGTGAGGGAATTTCCGTTGCTCCCGACGCAGGGGATACAGGACAGAGTGCTTTCAGGGGTGTGGGTCGGAGAGGGCAAGGTGTCAGAGATTTACCGAGAGATGAGGGAAGAGGGGGAGGAATCGGTGGGCGAACTAAAAGGAAAGTGGGAAGAAGAACTAGGGGAGGAGATAGAGGAGGGTATGTGGGCTGATGCCCTAAGCAGGGTAAATTCCTCTTCCTCATGCGCCAGGCTTAGCCTGATTCAATTTAAGGTGCTACATAGAGCACACATAACGGGAGCAAGATTGAGCAGGTTCTTTGGAGTGGAGGACAAATGTGGGAGGTGTGGCGGGCGCCAGGCAAACTACGCACATATGTTTTGGGCGTGCCCGGCACTGGAAGGGTATTGGAAGGGAGTGACGGGAGTGATTTCGAAGGTGGTGAAGGCCCGGGTCAAACCAGGCTGGGGGTTAGCTCTATTTGGAGTTGCGGATGAGCCGGGAGTGCAGAAGGCGAAAGAGGCCGACGTTGTGGCCTTTGCGTCCCTAGTAGCCCGGCGCAGGATCCTACTCATGTGGAAGGAGGCGAAACCCCCCGGACTGGAGGCCTGGGTAAATGATATGGCGGGGTTTATTAAACTGGAGCGGATAAAGTTTGCCCTGAGAGGATCGGCTCAAGGGTTCACCAAGCGGTGGCAGCCATTTCTCGACTACCTAGGGGAACGTTAGAGGGAAGACAGATGACCAGCAGCAGCAACCCAGGGGGGAGGGGGAGGGGAGGGGGGAGGGGGGGGGGTTTAGTTTAGTTAAGGTCAAAAGATAATGGGGTTTTGTTATTAGTGTATTGTTAAAAATTTCTGTATTGTTACGTTTGTTTTGTAAGAGGGGAAAAATTGTTGTTTGGGAAAAAAATTTCAATAAAATATATTTTTTTTAAAAAAGACAGATGAACTCAGAGCTTGACTTAGTACGTGGAATTATGATGTTGTTGCTATTACAGAAACTTGGTTGAAAGAGGGACAGGATTGGCAACTAAACATTCCAGGATTTAGATGCTTCACAGCTGTGCTGAAGGAGGACACCTTGGAGGGTTCAGGCAGCGAGGTAATCTGGGTAGAGCTCAGGAATTGGAAAGGTGCTGTTACAATTTTGGGGGTTTACTACAGACCCTTTAACAGCAAGCGGGAGATAGAGGAGCAGATTTGCAGAGAGATCTTGGAAAGAAACATAAACAATATGGTTGTCATGGTGGGTGATTTTAACTTTCCCTATATTGACAGGGACACACTTACTGCTAGAGGCATGACTGGAGCAGAATTTGTAAGGAACATCCAGCAGGGTTTCTTGAAACAATATGCAAATAGCCCAACTCGGCAAGGGGCCATTGATGCGACCATCAATTCACACGACTCAGAGAGTTGAAGTGAACAGTGGTTTTAATCAGCTAGAACTGAGCCTGCCTGCGACTGCTCTGCACTGAGAGCCGCCTGCAGGGCAGCAGATCTATATACCTACCCCGAGGGGGCGGAGCCAGGGGCAGAGCCCACAAGGGCACCAACATGATACAATGCAATGTAATGTAATACAATGGTCCATAGGTGGAGCCCACAAGGGCATCAACATAGTACAATGTAATGTAATGTAATACAGTGGTGATTGGTTGCCGTAATACATTCACCACAGCCATATTAGATCTGGTGCTGGGAAATGAGCCCAGCCAGGTTAGCGAAGTTTCAGTAGGAGATAATTTCAGTAACAGGGATCATAATTCTCTAAGCTTTAAGCTGCTTCTTGAAAAGGACAAGAGTGGTCCTCAGGTGAAGGTGTTAGACTGGGGGAAGGCTAATTACAACAGCATTGGGCAGGATCTGGAGCATTGACTGGGCAAGGCTGTTTGACGGAAAATCAACATCTGGCATGTGGGAGGCTTTCAAATGTCCATTGATTAGAATTCAGGACCGGCATGTACCTGTGAGGACGAAAGATAAGGGTGGTAAGTATAGGGAACCCTGGATAACGTGGGATATTATGAATCTTGTCAAAAAGATAAAGGAAGCATTCGTAAGATCTAAAAGGCTTAGGACAGATGAATCCCTTGAAGAATATAAAGCAAGTAGGAAGGAACTTAAGGTAGGAGTTAGGAAGACTAAAAGGGGTCATGAAATGTCATTAGCAAACAGGATTAAGGAAAATCCTAAGGCGTTTTATACAGAGGAGGTGTTGAACAGCTTAAAAAGCATTAAAGTAGATAAGTCCCCAGGGCCTGATAGGATCTAGCCCAGAATACTGCGGGAGGCAAGGGAGGAAATTGCTGGGACCTTGACAGTAATCTTTGTATCCTCATTGGCTGCAGGTGAGGTTCCAGAGGACTGGAGAGTAGCCAATGTTGTTCCATTGTTTAAGAAGGGGCAGCAGGGATAATCCAGGAGTTTATAGGCTGGTGAGCCTTATGTCAGTGGTAGGGAAATTATTGGAAAAGATTCTTAGAGATAGGATTTACTCACATTTGGAAACAAATGGACTTATTAGTGATGGACAGCATGGTTTTGTGAAGGGGAGGTCGTGCATCACTAATTTGATCGAGTTTTTTGAGGAAGTGACAAAGATGATAGATGAGGGAAAGGCAGTAGATGTTGTGTACATGGACTTCAGTAAAGCCTTTGACGAGGTATCTCATGGTAGACTGGTACAAAAGGAGAAGTCACATGAGATCAGAGAAGAGATGGCAAGTTGGATAAAGAACTGGCTTGAGTACAGAAGACAGAAGGTAGCAGTAGAAGGGAGATTTTCTGAATGGAAGGCTGTGACTAGCAGCGTTCCACAGGGATCAGTTCTGGGTCCTTTGTTGTTCATGGTGTATATAAATGATTTGGAAGAAAATGTAGCTGGTCTGATTAGTCAGTTTGCAGACGACACAAGAATTGGTGGAGTTGACGATAGTGAAGAGGATTGTCAGAGGATACAGCAAGATATAAACTGGTTGGAGTCTTAGATGGAAAAAAGGCACATGGAGTTTATTCCGGACAAGTGTGAGTTAATGCACTATGGAAGGCCCAATGCATGTAGGAATTACACAATATATGGTAGAAGTCTTGCGAGTACTGACAGGCAGAGAGATCTGAGCGTGCATGTCCACTGATCACTGAAAGTGGCAATGCATGTGGATAAGGTGGTCAAGAAGGCATATGGCATGCTGGCCTTCATCGGTCGGGGCATTGAATATAAAAATTAGCAAATCATGTTGCAGCTGTACAGGACCTTAGTTAGGCCTCATTTAGAATATTGTGTACAATTCTGGTTGCCATACTACCAGAAGAATGTGGATGCTTTGGAGAGGGTACAGAAGCGATTTACTAGGATGTTGCCTGGTATGGAGGGCATTAGCAATGAGGAGAGGTCAGATAAACTTGGTCTGTTCTCACTGGAACGACGGAGGTTGAGAGGCAGCCTGATAGAGGTCTGCAAGATTATGAGTGGCATGGACAGAGTGGATAGTCAGATGCTCTTTCCTAGGGTAGGAGTGTCAAGTACTCGGGGACATAGGTTTAAAGTGCACGTGGAAAAGTTTAGAACAGATGTGTGAGGCAAGTTTTTTACACAGGTGGTAAATATACGGAATGTGCTGCCTGGGGAGGTGGTGGGAGCAGATACGTTAGCGGCATTTATGGGGCATCTAGACAAATATATGAATAGGGTGTGAACGGAAGAATATGGACTCCGTAAGTGCAGACAGTTTTAGTTTAGGCAGGTGCCATGGTCGGCGCAGGCTTGGAGGGCCTGTTCCTGTGCTGTATTGTTCTTTGTTCTTTGATAATGGTTACTGGTTAAAATCTTAATCTGCTTAAAATGCTCATAAGTTGCAACATATCTGAATTTGAATAAAAAGTTTATTATTTTAGGTCTGCCTAGATTATTGTTAAGGAACTATATTGGGATATGAGCAGAAAAATATATGGTTAACAATCATAAAAGATATAATTTATGGATGGCCCTTTGATCATTTACACGATTGTTATCCTTCAGTGTGGGCCTTCCATCTAGGCTTCTTAATTAAATATTGCTGCAAACCAGCTCGGCAGACAATGTTGTCAGCATTCTTGAAAAGCATGGACAAACATTAAGAATACTGACGCTAATGATTGGCTCTCTTATAAATGTCTAGGTATTTCAAGCCACTTTTACATTTGGGTCTTTTTAGTTTATGACTGATGTCTTCACGCTGTCATTGCTGAAAGCATCTTTATACAATATCAGTCTGCTGACAGTTTCTAACTGTCACCTGAACAACCTCTCTCCTTTTTCCAACGGCATTGTATATCCACTGTGGGCGTATGATTGTGTGATTCTCCATTAGTAATGCAAAAACAATGAGTTAATCCAACACTTTTGCTCTCTGTGGGTGCTTGTATGTTGTGTGATACTGAAGAATTAAAGCTTGGAATAGCTTTTGCTTTTGGATTAAGGATATATATAAAAAAAAGCCTGAAGAAGAGGTCAAAATGAATAAGGCTGCAGTCAGGGGAAGAGACGAGCATTTGTCTGGGGAAGGGTTGGGGGTGGGGGAGGTGAGCTAAAAGCAGAGAAATAAACTGAAGATTGTTGCAAGACAAAAATTGCACACAATACACAACAAACACTGTGCACACTTACATACTAAGCCCCTCCTCCCCCATTCCAACACAAAATCAAAAATGTATTAAGGATATTGTTCTGATGAAACCAGATAAAGCTATTTACAAATATAAACACATCTTAAAACATTTTAAAGGAAAACCAGTAGTGATACTGCTCACAGAACAGTTACAGTGCAGAAGGAGGCCATTTGGTCCATCATGTTTATGCAAGCTCTCTGAAGGAGAAATTTACATAGTGCCACTCCCTGTAGCCCTGCACATTCTTCCTTTTCAAACAACACCATAGGTCACAATGGAGAAGACGGCCTTTGAAACCAAGAAAAACCCTTCCCAAAATAGGGGTCGACTGACACGGCAAATATAAAATGTGAACCCGTCGTCATATTGAAATGTGGATAACAACCCACTGTTAAATCAAATTAACTCAATGGGACACGTTTTATTGGATGATTTGATTCTACAAGGATAACTTTAATCACTATTATTTATATTATATTTCAAAAACTGTAAAACTAATTACCCTTGGCAGCCAACACAGATTTAATTGAATTCATACATAGGGGTAGAATTGTGGTGGTGCGCAGGGAGTGGAAGCACATTGCAGAATAGGGAGAGTGGCCCATGTACAGTTGGGCAATGGTGATCCCAACCATTCCAGGGTTGCATCAACAGGGGTACATCAAAAATAGTGGAACAGGTTTTATGAAGAAGAGCCTGGGCAAATCACCAGATGTAGCAAATCAGTTAATGCAAACCTCCAAATAGACTTCAGACACACAAGGAGAGAAAAATTGAGAGAGGTGTATAACGTACAACCAATCCAACATTGTCCCATTTACAGTATCACCAAAAGTTAAAATTACTCAGTGCACAGATGGGATTAAAAGTTAACAAATGTCATACATTTAAATCATTCAAATCTTAAATAGCCCCACCTATGAACTCGAGTCCTGCTTGAATTAGGATTCAGACAGCAATTAGGTCCACTTCAACTTTATTTTCAAATTATATACAGTATGACAGCTCGTGACCTTGGATCGGAGCCCATAATTCAATCTACCCCTCCCACTCCCACTCCTACCTCTGTCCTCAATCTCTTCTAACCCTTCACCTCTTGTCTCTGTACCCTCACTATCTCCTTCCATCTCAATTATCTCAGTTCACTGACCCCCTCCCTTATTCTGCCTGTTTGCTGTTGTTTCATTTTCAGCCAGCCTCCTCCATTGTCCCTAGTTTTCAGTGCTCTTTTACACATTTTCCAAAATTGGAGAAATTCAGAATTGAGTGGATGGATTACAAATCCTAGAGAACTTAAATTATCCTGTGGGAATTATATCACCATGCGACCCTGTTACACCGGTGCAGATCCGGCCGCAATGGGTGAATCGCGCCAGAGCCCAAATCGGGCTCCACGGTAGGTGCCAGGCCAATCGCAAGTCACCCCACCTGCTCCGCTAGGCGCAGTCTGGACCTCACCCTCGCTGGTGGCTCATTTAAATACCTGGATGACGGATTTACTTGGCACCCGGGACTCAATGCCCATGCCTGGGGGACTGTGCAAGGGTGCCGTTTAGTACTGGTCCACACTGGACCAGACGTAAACGGCATCTTGGGGGGTCTCGAATGCCACTGGAGGCACCAGGCTGGTTGGGGGCAGTGTAGTACACTGACATCCCCCTGGTACCCGGGAACCTTTTCACTGCCAGCCTGACACCCTGCCAGTGCCACCCAGGCACCCTGACAGTGACACCCTGGTACTGCCAGGGTGCCCAGCTGGCACTGCCAGAGTGACAGGGGCACTGCCATGGTGTCCGGTGGGCAGTGCCAGGGTAACTGGGTACCAGGTTGGCACTGCCATAGGTCAGGCCCAGGAGGGCCTTGTCAATTACAGAGGGGGTTCACAGGGGCCTCAACAGGGGGGGGGGAACTGAGGGACGGGAGGTTCAATAAAGTGGGGAGGGACTGAAAAGTGGGTGGAGGAAAGATCGGGGCTGCCAATCAAAATGGCATCCTGAATTGCGAACAGCAGGAAATCCCTCTAAGTACAGCCTCAGTGGGGATCAACATCCACCTTATTAGTACCGTTCAGGACCTTATATACATCAATCAAATCACCCCTCACTCTTCGAAACTCTAGTGCAAACAAGCCCAGCCTTTCCAATCTATACTCAGAAATCAACCTTCTCATTCCAGATATCAATCTAGCAAATCTCCTCCAAGCCACCTCCAATGCATTTACACCCTTCCTTAAATAAGGAACCAAAAATTTCACAGTCTTTCAAGATGCAGCCTCACCAATGCCCCTTATAACTGAAGCATAACTTAGCGGTGTGTTTCTTGGAGCCTGCAGTACCGAGAATGATCCCATTATCAAATGAGACTTTGTTCTTTTCTGGGCCTCTGTGAGAACATCCCGGCAAGAGCGTATTTACTTCACTTCCTGCACTGCCAAGCTCAGCTTGTTAGTGCAGAAAGAGATCGGGGCGCCATTTAAAATGCCGCCCATATCTATTGACCCCCTTCAGCCAACCCACTGAGGCCTCCAGACTCCCAAACGCCCCAACTCACCTTCATAGGTGGTCCTTGAGCGCTCCTCCTCCCACCTCTTATGGTCAGGGCACCCCCAGGCCTGATTCCTAGCATTGGCAACCTGGCACCCAGGCACCTTGGCACTGCCAGCCTGACACCCCAGCAGTGCCACCCAGGCATTCTGCAATGTGCAAGTTTTAAAAAATAAATTGAGAGTACCCAATAATTTTTTTTTCCAATTAAGGAGCAAATTAGCGTGGCCAATCCACCTAACCTGCACATCTTTGGGTTGTGGGGGTGAAACCCATGCAGGCATGGGGAGACTGTGCAAACCTCACACGGACAGTGACCAAGGGCCAGGATTCAAAGCCGGGTCCTCAGCGCCGCAGTCCCAGTGCTATCTACTGCGCCACTTGCCGCCCTGCATGGTGCAAGGCTGGCAGTGCCAATGTGCCCGGGTGGTAGCAGGAGTTCCAAGGTACCACTCTGCCCAGGGCCCGACCACCCAGGGGCCTCCGATAGCCTGGGAGATGCCGCCAGGTGTCATTACACGTTGTCCACGTTTGTGTGGACCAGTGCTAAACAGTGTCATGGAGAGGTCTCCCAGGCGAGACTGTTAGTTCCTGGGCCTCAGGATAATCGGGTGCAGACATATTTAAATGAGCCGAATGGCTAATTTTAATATGGGTGAGATCCAGATTGTGACGTCTCACGAGATCCAATGAGATCCAAATGTCGCAAATCCTCTTCTGAGATTTAACGGCCTTGTTGCGTCACCAAGTTGGGCGTAATGAGGCCGTTCGATTATGTTCTATATCTCTTATCCTGAGTGTCAACTAATAATTGATTAATGGGACTTCCGAATGCGGCTATGCGGAGCTATGTTGCACATTCGGCGGCTCCCACAAAAACTGACTTTTCGGCTCTTTTCAGGGCCCCCAACGGGACTTTTTCGACGTTTCCCGGTGTGGGAAGGGGATTATAACAGCTCCCCGATAGGATATGGCTTTTACCAGGAGCGGGGCGACTAAAAAGGTGGTGGTGGACCCGAAGAAGGTTCGATGGAAGAAGAACAAAATGGCGGCGGGCGAAGACCAGGCAGCGTGGATGCAGTGGGCGGAGGAGCAGCAGGAGGGTATCTAGCACTGCTTCAGAGAGATTAAAGCATACCTGCTAGAGCCGATGAAGGCTTCTATTGATAAGCAGCTGGAGACACAGACGGCCCAGGGGGTGGCGATCCGCGAGGCTCGACAAAAGATCTCCGACAACGAGGACGAGATCTTAGGCCTGGCGGTAAAGATGGAGGCGCACGAGGCGCTCCACAAGAAATGGCAGGAGCGGTTCGAGGAGATGGAGAATCGGTCGAGGCGGAAGAATCTGCGGATTCTGGGCCTCCCAGAGGGCTGGAGGGGCCGGACGTGGGGGCCTATGTGGTCACCATGTTGAACTCGCTGATGGGAGCGGGGTCCTTCCAGGGGCCCCTGGAGCTGGAAGGGGCCCATAGAGTGTTGGCGAGGAGGCCCAAGGCTAACGAGCCTCCGCGGGCGGTGCTGATGAGGTTCCATCGGTTCGTCGATCGGGAGTGTGTGCTCAGGTGGGCCAATAAGGTGAGGAGCAGCAGGTGGGAGAACGCGGAGGTTCGAATATACCAGGACTGGAGTGCGGAGGTGGCGAAGAGGAGGGCTGGGTACAATCGAGCGAACGCAGTGCTGCACAGGAAGGGGGTGAAGTTTGGCATGTTGCAGCCGGCGCGACTGTGGGTTACCTATAAAGACCGGCACCATTATTTTGAGTCTCCGGAGGAGGCGTGGGCCTTTGTTCAGGCCGAGAAGTTGGACACAGATTGATGGTCGGGATGGGCGATTGGGGACTGCAGTTGATATGTTAAAAAAAATTTTGAGGGGGGGGGGCTTTGCTTTGCTCTTGGTTTCTTTTTCTCTGTGTTTTTCTCTTTCGGGTCGGTGAGGGTGGTTGGGGCGGGTTGGGCACTGTTTTGGTTGGGTTGGTCGGGGGGGCTCTTGGAGGGGGGTATGTAAACGGAACAGGGGTGGTGGCCGGTGGTGAGATGGGGCCCCGTGGGGGAGGGGGAGGCCCGAGTCGGGGGTGAGGGGACTGGGCCTGTAAAAGGAGCTGCGTCAGAGGTGGCGGGGCCGGGTAGGTGGAAAGCGCGGGCTTTTTCCCGCGCTGAAGACTGGAGGGGGCGGGGCCGGGGCGGGGAAGCGAGGGTTGTTTCCCGTGCTTAGAATGGAAGGGGGAGAGCCTATGGGTGGGGATGGGAGAGGAGGGTGTGTCACACAATGGGAGAGGTCGAAGGAGAGGCGGGAGTGGCCGGGGTCAGCAGTAGTCAGCTGACTTGCGGACGTGCAATGGGGGGAGTAAATCAGCTAGGATGGGTCCTAGTCGGGGAGGGGAGGGAGCGGGGGGGGGGGGGGGGGGTCGAGTTGCTACTGCTATGGTCAAGGGGGAGCTGGAGCGAGTGGGGGGGGGGGTCGAGACGGGGGTATGCCGCTGTGGGGAACGTGCCGGGTGTGGGGTACGGGTGCGTGGCTGGCCGAGGAGGGGTCATGGCTAGTCGGCGGGGGAGGGGGGCGGGTAGCCCCCTGATCCGGCTGATAACCTGGAATGTAAGGGGACTGAATGGGCCAGTTAAGCAGGCCCGCGTGTTTGTGCACCTGAAGGGTCTCAAGGCGGATGTGGTTATGCTCCAGGTGACACACCTAAAGGTGGCAGACCAGGTAAGATTGAGGAAAGGGTGGGTAGGTCAGGTGTTTCACTCGGGGATGGATGCCAAAAATCGAGGGGTGGCGATCTTGGTGGGAAAAAAGGTGTCATTCGAGGCGTCGAGAATTGTGGCAGATAATGGCGGTAGGTACGTAATGGTAAGTGGTAAGTTGCAGGGAGAGAGGGTGGTACTGGTCAATGTGTATGCCCCAAACTGGGACGATGCGGGTTTTATGCGGCATATGTTGGGTCGGATCCCAGACTTGGAAGTGGGGGGCCTGATAATGGGGGGAGACTTTAACACGGTGCTGGATCCGGCACTGGATCGCTCCAGGTCCAGGACGGGTAGGAAGCCGCCGGCGGCTAGAGTGTTGAGGGGATTTATGGACCAGATGGGAGGGGTGGACCCTTGGAGATTTGCAAGGCCGGGGGCGAGGGAATTTTCATTCTTCTCACATGTCCATAAGGCTTATTCCCGAATCGACTTTTTCATTTTGAGTAGGGCGCTGATAGTGAGAGTAGAGGATACTGAGTATTCGGCAATAGCCATTTCGGACCACGCCTCGCATTGGGTGGACTTGGAGATGGGGGCGGAGAGGGACCAGCGCCCGTTGTGACGCTTGGAGGTGGGGCTGTTGGCGGACGAGGAGGTGAGCGAGCGGGTCCGAGGAAGTATAGAGAGGTACTTGGAGTCCAACGATTGTGCCGATATTAGCCCCCACGGGAGGAGGGAGGGATGGGCCGCTTCCTGGACCAATTGAGGTTTCCAAAGGTGAACGAGGGACTGGGGGTGGGATTGGGAGCCCCGATTGGGCTGGAGGAGCTGACCAAAGGGATAAGAAGCATGCAGGTGGGGAAGGGACCGGGTTTCCCGGTCGAAGTCTACAAAGAATATATGGACCTGTTGGGCCCGTTGCTAGTCAGGACCTTCAATGAGGCAAGGGAGGGGAGGGCTTTGCCCCCGACGATGTCCAGGGTACTGATGCCCTTGATCCTGAAACGGGACAAGGATCCCCTGCAGTGTGAATCTTACAGACCGATTTCCTTGCTAAATATAGATTCCAAGGTGCAGGCGAAGGTCTTAGCCACGAGGATTGAGGATTGTGTGCCGCAGATCATTCACGAAGACCAGACGGGGTTTGTGAAGGGGAGGCAGTTGAACGCGAATGTGCGGAGGCTTTTGAACGTTATCATGATGCCGGCGAGGGAGGGGGAGGCGGAGATAGTGGTGGCGATGGACGCTGAGAAAGCCTTCGATAGGGTAGAGTGGGGGTACCTGTGGGAGGTGCTGAAGAGGTTCGGGTTTGGGGAGGGCTTTGTCAGGTGGGTTAGGCTGTTGTATGAGGTCCCGATGGCGAGTGTGGCCACAAACAGGAGGAGGTCCGAGTACTTTCGGTTGCACCGAGGGACGAGGCAGGGGTGTCCCCTGTCCCCCCTGCTCTTCGCACTGGCGATTGAACCCCTGGCTATGGCACTGAGGGAGTCAAGGAACTGGAGGGGGCTGGTGCGGGGTGGGGAGGAGCATAGGGTGTTGCTTTATGCGGACGACCTGCTGCTGTATGTGGCGGACCCGGTGGGGGGAATACCGGAGGTAATGAGGATTCTTAGGGAATTCGGGGACTTTTCGGGGTACAAGCTCAACATGGGGAAGAGCAAGCTGTTCGTGGTTCACCCAGTTGACCAGGAGAGGGGGATTGGTGAGCTCCCACTAAAAAGGGCGGAGAGGAGCTTCAGGTATTTGAGGGTCCAGGTGGCCAGGAGCTGGGGGGCCCTGCATAGGCTTAATTTTACAAGGCTGGTGGAGCAAATGGAGGAGGAGTTCAAGAGGTGAGACGCGTTGCCGCTGTCCTTGACGGGTAGTCAATCAAAATGACGGTGCTCCCAAGGTTTTTGTTCCTGTTCCAATGCCTCCCCGTGTTTATCCTGAAGGCTTTTTTTAGGGGGGTTAACAGGAGTATAGTGGGGTTTGTGTGGGCGCGAAGGACACCGAGGGTGAGAAGGGTGTTCCTGAAGCGGAGTAGAGATTGGGGGGGACTGGCGCTGCCCAACCTCTGTGGGTACTACTGGGGACTTGTTTGTGGACGGGAAGTTTGCGAGCCTGGGTGAGCTGGAGAAGAAGTACGGGCTCCCCCCCGGGGAACACCTTCAGGTACTTACAGGTAAGGGCGTTTGCCAGACGGCAGGTGGTGGCATTCCCGCGGCTACTACCACACACAGTACAGGACAGGGTGCTCTCGGGGTGGGGTGGGTGGGAGTGGGGAAGATCTCGGAAACTTACCAGGTGATGCAGGAGGAGGAGGAGGCCTCGGTGGTGGAGTTGAAAGGTAAGTGGGAGGAGGAGTTGGGAGAGGAGATTGAGGAAGGGACGTGGGCAGATGCCCTAGGGAGGGTGAACTTTTCCTCTTTGTGCGTGAGGCTCAGCCTCATACAGTTTAAGGTGCTACACAGGGCACACATGACCGGGACAAGGATGAGCCAGTTTTTTGGGGGTGAGGACAGGTGTGTTAGGTGCTCAGGGAGCCCAGCAAATCACACCCATATGTTCTGGGCATGTCCAGCGCTGGAGGAATTTTGGAAGGGCGTAGCGAGGACGGTGTCGAGGGTGGTAGGATCCAGGGTCAAACCGGGCTGGGGGCTCGCAATATATGGGGTGGCAGAGGAGCCGGGAGTGCAGCATGTGAAAGAGGCCGGTATTCTGGCCTTTGCGTCCCTGGTAGCCCGGTGAAGGATTCTTCTTCAGTGGAAGGATGCAAGGCCCCCAAGTGTGGAATCCTGGATCAACGATATGGCGGGGTTCATTAAATTGGAGAGGGTGAAATTCACCTTGAGAGGGTCGGTACAAGGGTTCTTTAGGCGGTGGCAACCGTTCTTAGACTTCCTGGCAGAACGGTAGGCATTGGTCAATGGCAGCAGCAACTCGGGGAGGGGGGTGCGGGGGGGGGTTACTTTATTTTTGTTTTTGTTATTTACACTGAAGGGTCTGAGGGGGTGTAGATACCTGTTGTGTTAAGTCGGGGTGTTAATGTTAATTTATTATTTATGTACAGGGAGGAGGGGGGTATGGAGGGTTGCTTTTCTGGACTGTGTTTTGTACTTAACCCTGTTGGGTTCTTTTTCATTTTGTTATTGATACTTTATGAAAACCTTAATAAAAATTATTTTTTTTAAAATAAAAAATAATTGGTTAACAAAGCTGTCCACCATCACTAGTTTAGACATCTTAACCTGCAACTCATTCATTCTCTCCAGTCAAGGTTTACAAGTCATGTTTTCTATTTTTCTGTCTGAGAAGAGCACAAGCTTATTTTTCCTACAGCATTTCTGTATTCATAATGAAGTGTTAATAATATATTGATAATTATAAAAGTTATACACATTTTTCTTCCAAATTACATTTCCAGCCTTTGTAACAGAACTACTAATGAATTTGTTATTCTTTAATTGACTCACAATTAAGGCAATTAAGGCTGTCTACATAACTAATCTGGTTGGTTTCCAAAAAATGCATGCAGATTTTATTGAAAAGGCTTTTATCAATCTAGCACAAAATTCTTAATAACATACAAATTTAAACTACAAAATGCTAGTCACACTAAAACTAATGATTTTGAAACTACCAACATGAGTTTGGTAGCGTTGTCCAGTATCCTCCAGCGGATCTCTCAAATCATTGTGATATGCTGTGCTCCAAAGTGGGTGACTTGCCACATGGAGAGATGGAAGGGCTGTACATCAACTCTGATGTGGAGGGCATCAAAAGGGATAACCTCAAAGAGGACGAGGATGTTGGTGCCCCAAAGGAAGAGCCCACAGATTGGGCCAGATTCAGCATATGTGCCAGTGAGATCCTGATAGCAACAAGGGTCCAGAAAGATGAAGGTGACTAGCTCATTCAAACCCATCTCACCTGCCCCCTCGATGCAGGGCAGACATGAATACCTTCTTTGTTATCCTCAACATCTCAATGAAGGACATATATCTCAGAATGAGTAGTCACAATCTTGTCCTCATCCTTGGAAGCCTGGGCAGTTTTTGGAGCATGTGAACATTCTGTAAAGGGATAAGAATTCCACCAGCGTTCCCTGTGAAGTAGACATTGTGCAGTCCTTTCAATCATCACACTGCCTATGGCAGCCTTAAAGAGGCAGGAACATCAGTGCTCTTCTGGCACTATGCCTGGAGTGTTGCAAGTTTCCTCAAAGAGGATAATCATCAATCATTGGTTCTCACTTGACCATCTGAGGACTGATCTGAATTCAGACTCAGGATCTCTCCATAGGTCATGTCTTATGCAAGAATAATGTTCGAGCCTCATCCTCAGACTAATTCCTCAGCATGACATTGTTCTTTAGGGTGCTATGATCTGTCAGTGTCAATCATGGATATGAGCCTTCGAGTCAAATTACCTGTCTGTGCACAGAAAGAGCTGCAGCAACACTATCGTCTGATCATTGACAAGCACTCATGACCCAGCATTTGGCTGGAGCTTTCCAAGTTCACGTCCACCATTGCTATGGCAACTGAGAGAGAGGTGGCCTCGTCAGTCTGAGCACCCCATTTAAGCATTACTTAGTAACTTTGTTGATAATAATGACCACACTGCAGGTGTACTGAAGCTTTTTTCTCATCCCATTAGAGACCTCCACATTTTCATTCTAGCAGATTAAGATATACATGAGGAAGTGTAGGAAATTGATGGCCTGGTCACGATTAGATAACCACCTTGAATGCTCTTCTGAAAGCTAGTACAAGATTATATCAAGCCATGCTAGTCAGATGTAGTTGGGGGCGGTGGCCCTAGTGGTATTGTAATCCAGAGACCCAGAATCATGCTCTGGGGAAATCTGGAATTGTAAAGCTTAATGATAACCTTGAAACAATTGTTGTAAAAACCCATCTGGCTCGCTAATACCCTTTAAGGAAGGAAATCTGTGACCACAGAAATATGGTTGACTTTTAAATGCCTTCTGTTTAAAAAAAATCTTTATTGTCACAAGTAGGCTTATATTAACACTGCAATGAAGTCACAGTGAAAAGCCCCTAGCCGCCACATTCCAGCACCTGTTCGGGTGCACGGAGGGAGAATTCAGAATGTCCAATTCATTAACAAGCACGTCTTTCGGGACTTGTGGGAGGAAACCGGAGTGCCCGGAGGAAACCCACGCAGACACTGGGAGAACGTGCAGACTCCACACAGACAGTGACCCAAGTCGGGAATTGAACCTGGGACCCTGGCGCTGTGAAGCAACAGTGCTGACCACTGTGCTACCATGCCCTCTGATCTGGCAGCAATAAATGCAACACCCACATCCCATATATGAATAAACAAAACAGCATCCTCACATATATGCTGGTACCATAAGGCTAGACACACACCTATAACATTGCACAGTAATAGGCATTTCAGGTGTCAACACATGCTAGCTAAGCCCATTGCTCTGCATCATGCTGGTGGAGACTGTGAACTACTATAGGGGTAATGTTTAGCCATAAATGTGGACTCAGTGTCACATTGCAGGCCACCTGATTTATATTTTCATTGGTAAACATTAGGAATAAGGATTTATAATAAGGTAGAATTTTAAGTATGTTTAATTTAATGTTTCTGGGCCTGGAAGTGATCTATGGTTAGTTTCATGTGGACAAAGATATTTTTAACAATAATAATCTTTATTAGTGTCACAAGTAGGCTAACATTAACACTGCAATGAAGTTACTGTGAAAATCCCCTAGTTGCCACACTATGGTACATGTTCGGGTACACTGAGGGAGAATTCAGAATGTTCAATTCACTTAACAGCATGTCTTTCGGGACTTGTGGGAAGAACCTGGAGCTAACTCACGCAGACAGGGGGAAAACATGCAGACTCCACACAGACAGTGACCCAAGCCGGGAATCGAACCCGGGTCCCTGGTGCTGTGAAGCAACAATGCTAATCACTGTGTTGCCATGCTACCATGTGTGGGGGTTGGTTAAGTTCCAACTGTGTTTCCATTGTACTTAGAGAGGGCTATGGCATGGTGAATAAGTAGGCCAGCAGAGTATGTGGGTGTTGCTTAGTAACTGGAGGCTTTTGTAAGGTAAGAATAAAACTTTTAAGTTTTCTTTTAATTTGATATATTGCAGTTAGAGACAGGTCATTGCGGAGTGAATATCTCTCAACTCTGCCAGAAGAAAGACTGGACAGAGCGGGAACTACAAAGAGACAGGCTTCCTTGAGTATCAGTCATTGTTTAGATAACCAGGGAATTGGGTCAGAAATAATTTCTTAAATGAATGAAATGGAAATTGCTTATTGTCACAAGTAGGCTTCAAATGAAGTTACTGTGAAAAGCCCCTAGTCACCACATTCCAGCACCTGTTCAGGGAGGCTAGTACAGGAATTGAACTGTGCTGCTGGCCTGCCTAGGTCTGCTTTAAAAGCCAGCGATTTAGCCCAGTGTGCTAAACCAGCCCCTGACTGGATGACTGAAGTTAAGAGAACAGAGACCAAGGAATTGTTCAGAAGAATTCAAGGAAGAGTAATCAAAGTTTTCTGAGTTAACGAGACAGTAACCAGATTTAAAGTGGTACAGCAGACTTCAAATGTAACTCAAATGTTTGATGACATTTTAATACAGTCTGAAAATCAAGTGTTAAAACAATTGTAAACAGTTTGCATAGCAGTCAAGGGACTGGTTTAGCACACTGGGCTAAATCGCTGGCTTTTAAAGCAGAACAAGGCAGGCCAGCAGCACGGTTCAATTCCTGCACAGGTGCCGGAATGTAGCAACGAGGGGCTTTTCACAGTAACTTCATTTGAAGCCTACTTGTGACAATAAGTGATTTTCATTTCATTTTTCATTTCAAGAGAAAGAAATTCTAAAGGGAGTGGCGTAAAATCCTGTAATGGATTTTATGTTAAAAGTGGAGCGGATGCTTTGTTCAAAAGTGCCATTTGAAAAATCTTCAAGAAAGGTGACAAGTCCGACTGCAGTAACTGAAGATGAAATTCGTTGTTGTTGGTCACAGGGAAGGTCATCACAAGAACCTTCCTCAATCACTTTCTCCCTGTGGCTGAAGAGCACCTCCCACATTCGCAATGCGGGTTCCACCCAGTAAGGGGCACAATTGACATGCTCTTCACTGCACAGCAACTACAAGAGGAATGCAGGGAACGGCACCAACTTTTGCACATGGGCCTTCTTTGACCTCACAAAGACCTTCAACACTTTCAACTGTGAGGAATGATGGAGCATTCTCCTCCATTTTGGCTGCCTCTAAAAGTTTGTCACCATTCTCTTCCGGCTCCGTGATGACATGTAATCAGTGATCTGACCAACGGATCCACCACAGACCCAATTCACGTTTGGACTAGGGTCAAGCAAGGCTGTGTCATTGCACCGATGGTCAGCTTGATTCTTCCTTGCAGCAATGCTCCATCTCACCCTCAACATGCTCCCTGTTGCATTTGAACTGAACTACAGAACAGAAAGGAACCTGTTCAATCTTCAGAGCCTGCAAATAAGATCCAATGTCTTCCCATCCTCTGTCATTGAACTACATTGAAAAGTGTGAAGATGATGCTTGCATCTGTGCACACTCAATGGCAGAGCTCCAAGCCATCATCAAAACCTTCATTGAGGCATTTGAGAGCATGGGCCTTACACTAAACATTTGTAAGATAAAGGTCCTCTAACAACCTGCCCGACCACACAGCACTGCACACCCCTCCCCTGGTTATCAAAATCCACAATGCGGAGATGCCGACGCTGGACTGGGGTGGGCACAGGAAGAAATCTCACAACACCAGGTTCAAATCCAAAAGGTTTATTTGAAATCACAAGCTTCCGGAGCGCTGCTCCTCCATCAGGTGAAGTGGAGCAGGTTCACAATCACAGCATATATAGGAGAGGCAAGGTAACTACAGATTGGAACGTGAAGAATGGTTAGTGTGCCTTTGAATGAGGAACCTCCTCCCACTACACCTCTTCAACACCTCATTATTGCAGGAGCCACAAGCAACATTGCCAGGGTTTGCTTTTTGGGTTCCCCACATGTCAAGTTCTCTGCCCACCACTGGTTAATTACGCTCAGTGTCAGGGATCTACACTAAAACACACAGTGTGAGGGAACTCAACTAACCTGCATAGTTAAAGCTGAAATTAGGCTAATGACTAATGCTGATTCAACTCTCTCACTGATCCTGCATTTATCTGTAATATGTATATATACTTCAAATTGTTGTCTTATAAATAGATTAATAGTGGAGATAGATGAATAATGCAGATAAACAAGTAGTACTGGAAAGTACGATGACCAAAGAGCTCATTGGATTATTAAAATAAGTGTCAACAAATGGAGATCAGCATTTTAAAAACTCAGCTTCCCCCTTTTGTTTCAGTTCCAAAATCTGTGTTATGCCTGCTAGTCATGCATACGTGTAATTCGTTGAACTGAGTCTCTGCTGCCTACTCACTGGGGATTTGTGTTAAACTGACAATCCTAGCTGCCTTGTTAGTCTGAAAACAGGTTGGAAGCACCTGCTGCACAGTCGTGTCAGGGGAGGGAGGGAGAAAGGGATGGGAAGGGGAGGAGAACTGTAATTTGCATTGAACCATCTGCTTGTACATTTGAGAAGAAATTAATTTGATATAACTGTTGACTTGTCTCTCTATCATGTGCAGTGTTGTTTTTCAAGTCTTTCATGTCACATTTAATAGAATTGCAATCATTTTGCTGTTACATCGTAATATAGAATATTAGATTGTTACATTTTGATATGTATTATTATGGTATGTGTGCTCTGCCTGAAGGCAATCTTCTGTGGATTGTTTAACCCCAGGTGTTCTTTCTTTAAACATATTTTTAAAAGTTTGTTTATGGTATATGGGTGTCACAGGCTAGGCCAGCATTTATTTCCCACCCCTGATTGCTCTTGAGGGGGCAGTTAAGAATGTTGCTGTGGATCTGGAGTCATAGGTAGGCCAAGCAAGGACAGCAGATTTCCTTCCCTAAAGGACATTAGTGAACCAGATCGGTTTTTATGACAATTCACAATGGTCATGGCATAATTTGACTTTTTAATTCCAGATTTTTTATTGAATTCAAATTTCACTATCTGCGGTGGCAAGGTTTGAACCTGGGTCCCCAGAGTATAACTCTGGCTCTCTGGTTTACTTGTCTCGTGACAATACCACAGCATCCCCAGGTGACTTCCTCTGTGATTCTCCACATTAGAACATAGAACATAGAACATTACAGCGCAGTACAGGCCCTTCGGCCCTCGATGTTGCGCCGATCTGTGAAACCACTCTAAAGCCCATCTACACTATTCCTTTAGCGTCCATATGTCTATCCAATGACCATTTGAATGCCCTTCGTGTTGGCGAGTCCACTACTGTTGCAGGCAGGGCATTCCACGCCCTTACTACTCTCTGAGTAAAGAACCTACCTCGGACATAGAACATAGAACATAGAAAATACAGCACAGAACAGGCCCTTCAGCCCACGATGTTGTGCCGAACCTTTGTCCTAGATTAATCATAGATTATCATTGAATTTACAGTGCAGAAGGAGGCCATTCGGCCCTTTGAGTCTGCACCGACTCTTGGAAAGAGCACCCTACCCAAACTCAACACCTCCACCCAACACCAAGGGCAATTTGGACATTAAGGGCAATTTATCATTGGCCAATTCACCTAACCCGCACATCTTTGGACTGTGGGAGGAAACCGGAGCACCCGGAGGAAACCCATGCAGACACGGGGAGGACGTGCAGACTCCGCACAGACAATGACCCAAGCCAGAATCGAACCTGGGACCATGGAGCTGTGAAGCAATTGTGCTATCCACAATGCTACCGTGCTGCCCTTAAGAATCTGTCTTATATCTATCTCCCCTCAATTTAAAGCTATGTCCCCTTATTTTAAAAAAATAATAATTTTTATTAAAGGTTTTCATAAAATATCAATAATAAAATGAGAAAGAAAAAAGAGCCCAACAGGGTTAAGTACAAAACACAATCTAAAAAAGCAACCCCCCAAACCCCTCCCCCCTGTACCTGAAAAATAAATTAACATTAACACCCCGACTTAAGACAACAAGTGTATACACCCCCTCAGACCCTTCCAGTGTAAATAACATAAACAAAAATAAAGTAAACCCCCCCCCCCCCCCGCCCCCCCCCCCAACACCCCCCGAGCTGCTGCTGCCATTGACCAATGTCTAGCGTTCTGCCAGAAAGTCTAAGAACGGTTGCCACCGCCTAAAGAACCCTTGTACCGACCCTCTCAAGGCGAATTTCACCCTCTCCAATTTAATGAACCCTGCCATATCGCTGATCCAGGATTCCACGCTTGGGGGCCTCGTATCTTTCCACTGAAAGAGAATCCTTCGCCGGGCTACCAGGGACGCAAAGGCCAGAATTCCGGCCTCTTTCGCCTCCTGCACTCCCGGCTCCTCTGCCACCACAAATATTGCGAGCCCCCAGCCCGGTTTGACCCTGGATCTTACCACCCTCGACACCGTCCTCGCTACGCCCTTCCAAAATTCCTCCAGCGCTGGGCATGCCTCGAACATATGGGTGTGATTTGCTGGGCTCCCTGAGCACCTAACACACCTGTCCTCACCCCCAAAGAACCTGCTCATCCTTGTCCCGGTCATGTGTGCACTGTGCAGCACCTTAAACTGTATGAGGCTGAGCCTCGCGCATGAAGAGAAAGAGTTCACCCTCCCCAGGGTATCTGCCCATGTCCCCTCTTCGATCTCCTCTCCCAACTCCTCCTCCCACTTACCTTTCAACTCCACCACCGAGGCCTCCTCCTCCTCCTGCATCACCTGGTAAGTTTCCGAGATCTTCCCCACTCCCACCCACCCTCCCGAGAGCACCCTGTCCTGTACTGTGTGTGGCAGTAGCCATGGGAATTCCACCACCTGCCGTCTGGCAAATGCCCTTACCTGTAAGTACCTGAAGGTGTTCCCCGGGGGGAGCCCGTACTTCTCCTCCAGCTCACCCAAGCTCGCGAACTTCCCGTCCACAAACAGGTCCCCTAACTTTCGTATGCCTGCCCTGTGCCACCCCGAAAACCCTCCACCTGTTCTTCCTGGGGCGAACCGGTGGTTCCACCGTAATGGGGTCCACGCCGAGGCCCTAACTTCCCCCCTATGCCGCCTCCACTGCCCCCAAATTTTGAGGGCCGCCACCACCACCGGGCTCATGGTATACCTCCTTGGAGGGAGTGGCAGCTGTGCCGTTGCCAGCGCCCCCAGACTCGTACCTACACAGGACGCCGTCTCCAGCCTCTTCCATGCAGCCCCCTCCCCCTCCATCACCCACTTGCGCACCATTGTCGCATTGGCGGCCCAGTAGTACCCACAGAGGTTGGGCAGCGCCAGCCCCCCCCTATCTCTACTCCGCTCCAGGAACACCCTTCTCACCCTCGGAGTCCCTCGCGCCCACACAAACCCCATTATACTCCTGTTAACCCGCCTGAAAAAAGCCTTCGGGATAAACACGGGGAGGCACTGGAACAGGAACAAAAACCTTGGGAGCACCGTCATTTTGATTGACTGCACCCTACCCGCCAGGGACAGCGGCATCGCGTCCCACCTCTTGAACTCCTCCTCCATTTGCTCCACCAGCCTTGTAAAGTTAAGCCTATGCAGGGCCCCCCAGCTCCTGGCCACCTGGACCCCCAAATATCTGAAACTCCTCTCCGCCCTTTTTAGTGGGAGCTCGCCAATCCCCCTCTCCTGGTCCCCTAGCTGAACTACGAACAGCTCGCTCTTCCCCATATTGAGCTTGTACCCGAAAAGTCCCCAAATTCCCTAAGCATCCTCATTACCTCTGGCATTCCTCCCACCGGGTCCGCCACATACAGCAGCAGGTCGTCCGCATAAAGCGACACCCTATGCTCCTCCCCACCCCGCACCAACCCCCTCCAGTTCCTCGACTCTCTCAGTGCCATAGCCAGGGGTTCAATCGCCAGTGCGAAGAGCAGGGGGGACAGGGGACACCCCTGTCTCGTCCCTCGGTGCAACCGAAAGTACTCGGACCTCCTCCTATTTGTGGCCACACTCGCCATCGGGACGTCGTACAACAGCCTAACCCACCTGACAAACCCCTCTCCAAACCCGAACCTCTTCAGCACCTCCCACAGGTACCCCCACTCTACCCTATCGAAGGCTTTCTCAGCGTCCATCGCCACCACTATCTCCGCCTCCCCCTCTCTCGCCGGCATCATGATAACGTTCAAAAGCCTCTGCACATTCGCGTTCAACTGTCTCCCCTTCACAAACCCCGTCTGGTCTTCATGGATGATCTGCGGCACACAATCCTCAATCCTCGTGGCTAAGACCTTCGCCAGCACCTTGGCATCTACATTTAGCAAGGAAATCGGTCTGTAAGACCCACATTGCAGGGGATCCTTGTCCCGCTTCAGGATCAAGGAGATCAGTGCCCGGGACATCGTCGGGGGTAAAGCCCCCCCCTCCCTTGCCTCATTAAAGGTCCTAACTAACAGCGGGCCCAACAGGTCCATATATTTTTTATAGAACTCGACCGGGATACCGTCCGGCCCTGGTGCCTTCCCCGCCTGCATGCTTCCTATCCCGTTGATCAGCTCCTCCAGCCCAATCGGGGCCCCCAGTCCCACCACCAGTCCCTCTTCCACCTTTGGAAACCTCAATTGGTCCAGGAAACGGCCCATCCCTCCCTCCTCCCGTGGGGGCTCGGATCGGTACAATTCCTCGTAAAAGTCCCTGAAGACCCCATTGATGCCAACCCCACTCCGCACCACGCTCCCTCCCCGTCCTTAATTCCCCCGATCTCCCTAGCTGCGTGCCGCTTCCGAAGCTGATGCGCCAGCATCCGGCTTGCCTTTTCCCCATACTCGTAGACCGCCCCCTGGGCCTTCCTCCACTGCACCTCCGCCTTCCTGGTGGTCACCAGGTCGAATTCGGCCTGGAGGCTGCGCCTCTTCCTCAACAATCCTTCCTCAGGTTCTTCCGCATACCTCCTGTCTACCCTCACCATCTCCCCCACCAGCCTCTCCCTCTCCCCCCGCTCAATCCGCTCCTTGTGGGCCCTGATGGAGGTCAGCTCTCCCCTCACCACCGCCTTCAGTGCCTCCCATACCATCCCCACTCGGACCTCTCCGTTGCCGTTGGTCTCCAAGTACCTCTCTATACTTCCTCGGACCCGCTCGCTCACCTCCTCGTCCGCCAACCGCCCCACCTCCAAGTGCCACAGCGGGCACTGGTCCCTCTCCTCCCCCATCTCCAAGTCCACCCAATGCGGGGCGTGGTCCGAAATGGCTATTGCCGAATACTCGGTATCCTCTACTCTCGCTATCAGCGCCCTACTCAAAATGAAAAAGTCGATTCGAGAATAAGCCTTATGGACATGTGAGAAGAATGAAAATTCCCTAGCCCCCGGCCTTGCAAATATCCAAGGGTCCACCCCTCCCATTTAGTCCATAAATCCCCTCAACACTCTAGCCGCCGCCGGCTTCCTACCCGTCCTAGACCTGGAGCGATCCAGAGCAGGATCCAACACAGTGTTAAAGTCTCCCCCCATTATCAGGCCCCCGGCTTCCAAGTCTGGGATCCGACCCAACATACGCCGCATAAAACCCGCATCGTCCCAGTTCGGAGCATACACATTGACCAGTACCACCCTCTCTCCCTGCAACTTACCACTTACCATTATGTACCTACCGCCATTATCTGCCACAATGCTCGATGCCTCGAATAACACCTTCTTTCCCCCCAAGATCGCCACCCCTCGATTTTTGGCATCTAGCCCCGAGTGAAACACCTGACCTACCCACCCTTTCCTCAGTCTTACCTGGTCTGCCACCTTCAGGTGTGTCTCCTGGAGCATAACCACATCTGCCTTGAGCCCCTTCAGGTGAGCGAACACGCGGGCCCGCTTAACCGGCCCATTCAGTCCCCTTACATTCCAGGTTATCAGCCGGATTAGGGAGCTACCCGCCCCCCTCCCCCGCCGACTAGCCATGACCCCCTCCTCGGCCAGCCACGCGCCCGCACCCCACACCTGGCCCGTTCCCCACAGCGGCAAACCCCCGTCTTGACCCACCCCACTCGCTCCAGCTCCTCCTTGATCTTAGCAGCAGCAACTCGATACCCCCCCCGCCCCCCGGCTAGGACCCATCCTAGCTGGTTTACTCCCCCCGTTGCACTTCCGCAAGTCAGCTGGCTCCTGCTGACCCCGGCCACTCCCGCCTCCCCTTCGACTCCTCCCATTGTGTGGCACACCCTCCTCTCCCGCTCCCCATTCACAGGCTCTCCCCCTCCATTCTAAGCGCGGGAAACAATCCTCGCTTCCCCGCCCCGGTCCCGCCCCCCCCCCAGTCTTCGGCGCGGGAAAAAACCTCGCGCTCTCCACCTACCAGGCCCCGCCACCAACCAAAACAGTGCCCAACCCGTCCCATCCACCCTCCCCAACCCGAAAGAGAAAAACACAGAGAAAAAGAAACCCAAAATAATGCAAAGGCCCCCCCTCCCGAACCAAAAATAGGCATAACATATCCACCGCAGTCCCCAATCGCCCATCCCGACCCTCAGTCTGTGTCCAGCTTCTCGGCCTAAACAAAGGCCCACGCCTCCTCCGGAGACTCAAAATAATGGTGCCGGTCCTTGTAGGTAACCCACAATCGCGCCGGCTACAACATGCCAAACTTCACCCCCTTCCTGTGCAGCACCGCCTTCGCTCGATTGTACCCAGCCCTCCTCTTCGTCACCTCCGCACTCCAGTCCTGATATATCCGAACTTCCGCGTTCCCCCACCTGCTGCTCCTCTCCTTCTTGGCCCACCTGAGCACACACTCCCGATCGACGAACCGATGGAACCGCACCAGCACCACCCGCGGAGGCGCGTTAGCCTTGGGCCTCCTTGCCAACACTCTATGGGCCCCTTCCAGCTCCAGGGGCCCCTGGAAGGACCCCACTCCCATCAGCGAGTTTAACATCGTGACCACATAGGCATCCACGTCCGGCCCCTCCAGCCCCTCCGGGAGGCCCAGAATCCGCAGATTCTTCCGCCTCGACCGATTCTCCATCTCCTCGAACCGCTCCTGCCATTTCTTGTGGAGCGCCTCGTGCGCCTCCACCTTTACCGCCAGGGCTGAGATCTCGTCCTCATTGTCAGAGATCTTTTGTTGAGCCTCTCGGATCGCCACCCCCTGGGCCGTCTGTGTCTCCAGCAGCTTATCAATAGAAGCCTTCATCGGCTCTAGCAGGTCCTTTTTAATCTCTCTGAGGCAGCGCTGGATACCCTCCTGCTGCTCCTCCGCCCACTGCCTCCACGCTGCCTGGTCTCCGCCCGCCGCCATTTTGTCCTTCTTCCCTCCCTTCTTCTGGTCCACCACCACCTTTTTTGTCAACCCGCTCCCACTTAAAGCCATATACTGACGGGGAACTATTATTAACTCCTTCCCACACCGGGAAACGTCAGAAAAGTGCCCTTGGGGGCCCTGAAAAGAGCCCAAAAGTCTCGAGAGGGAATACTTTTGGCAGTGTTCGCTTCACCAATCTGCCCCAAAATGTCCGTGGAAACTCCTGAAAAAGGTCTAAGTGTCCGTTCCAGACGGGAGCTGCCGAATGCGTGACCTACTCCTCCATGGCAGCCACCGGAAGCCTCGTCCCCGCTTCTTCAGTGGCCCTGGCGAGATCTTTTCACAGTTGTTCCCTCTGCTGTTAGAATTTACTTTTGATAAAGGTCCTCAGGTCAGTTTGCATCTTTAAGCTTGCCCTTCCCCCGCTTGCATGCTGGAAGGGGCCCTGTTTATCCTGTTTGCAGCCAAATCGTCCACTGCTTCTGCCGGGCCTGGCAGCCAAAAGACACAATACTCCTGGGGGACACCATCAGGGGAGTGTTGCAGTCCTCTTGCCACACCGGGAAATGTCAAACAAATGCCGTGGGGGCCCTGCAAAAGAGCCCAAAAGTCCGTTCCAAGCGGGAGCTACCGAATATGCGACCGAGCTCTGCATAGCCGCACCCAGAAGTGTGCTATGTCCCCTCATGCTAGACATCACCATCCGAGGAAGAAGGGTCTCACTGTCCACCCTATCCAATCCTCTGATCATCTTGTATGCCTCAATTAAGTCACCTCTTAACCTTCTCTCTAACGAAAACAGCCTCAAGTCCCTCAGCCTTTCCTCATAAGATCTTCCCTCCATACCAGGCAACATTCTGGTAAATCTCCTCTGCACCCTTTCCAATGCTTCCACATCCTTCCTATAATGCGGCGACCAGAATTGCACGCAATACTCCAAATGCGGCCGCACCAGAGTTTTGTATAGCTGCAACATGACCTCATGGCTCTGAAACTCAATCCCTCTACCAATAAAAGCTAACACACCGTACCCCTTCTTAACAACCCTTTCAACCTGGGTGGCAACTTTCAGGGATCTATGTACATGGACACCGAGATCTCTCTGCTCATCCACACTGCCAAGAATCTTACCATTAACCCTGTGACATGTAAGTGCCTCACATCTCAGTGCATAGTAAGTGTTGTCACAGTACATCAGAGGTGTACCTTACAATGAATAACAGAGCTCTTAATGAGTAAGTTAACATTTTTTACAGATAGACAGACCAGAATAAAATACATTTCAAATCAATGTAGTTCAAAAAGTTGGAACAAATGTTCCAGCAGAAAATTGGGTGGGGTACCTTTTACAAGTGGGATTTGAAAATCAGGATAAGGAAGAGTGGACCTTGGGAAAAAACATTGATGATAGGTTTGCAGGTTTATCTGTGGGAGAGGAACAGACTGCTGAGATTTGGGTTTCCTGGAATTTTTAAAGGAGGAAGTTGGGTTGGATAGTGAACAATCTTTTGGTGAAAATCTGAAGGTCAAAAGTTATATTATATTCACTGCTATTTTTCTTCCCATGTACTAATATTTCCCAGGGTGACATTATTGTTCTAATGTCAGCCTCTAAGAGATAGACTCATTGAAATACTCGTTCTTCATTTGTTCCCTTCTCACTTCACTATTTCTCCTTTGCATTTGATGGGGACAGTGTGGACAGAGAGGGAAATCTTCAACTTCCACCTGAAACTAAAATACTAAAAGGTATGGTGGTAAATAAATAATGCAAATATATCAAGAAACAATTCAAAATGTTCAGCAAAAATACATCCCATTAAAAACAAAACTCATAACAGGCGAGGCTAGGAGAAGAGCAGAGTAACATGTATATGGACGCATAGAGCATGGGTAAATAGATAAACATAAGGGAATATGATGCTGTGGCAATAACAGAGACCTGGCTCAAAAAGGGGCAGGAGTGGGTACAAAATATCCCTGGATACAGGGTGTTCAGGAAAAACTTGGAATGAAAGAAAAGAGGAGGGGTGGCACTGGCAGCATTGATTAAGTGGGACATTATAGTGCTGGAGATAAAGAATGTTCTAGAGTGGTCAAGGACAGAATCTGGAGCTGAGAAACAATAGAGATAACATTACACTAGGGTGTAATCTGTAGGTCACTCATGAGTGGAAAAGCTGTAGAGGTACAAATTTGCAAGAAAATTAGAGAGAGGTGCAAAAATTATATACTAGTTATAATGGGGATTTGAACTATCCTAATATTGGAAAGGGCAAGATTGGGACAAAGTTTCTGAAATGTATTCAGGAAAATTGTCTATATCAATATGTTTTAGGTTCAACAAGGGGAGGTTCTGAGAAATATGGCAGACAAATGGGTCCAGTATTAGTGGGGAACATTTAGGGAACAGTGATCACAGCATCATAATATTTAGGTTAGCCATGGAAAAGGACAATTGGATGAGGGCCAGTTACAGTGGGGTCAGAACAGATCTGGCCCACGTAAATTGAAATCAAAGATTGGCAGACAAAAACTATAACTATAACATTAATGCACTGTCTTTAAAGAGGAGATGGTTCAGGTAGAGTCAAAGTATATTCCCATGGGAGAGGGGGGGGGGGGGGGGGGAGGTAAAGGTAGGAATAACAGAACTAATGCTCCCTGAATGATGAAAATGATCAAGAATAAGAAAAAGTGTGCACATGACAGAAGTCAAGTTTTTTTTGGAATATTTTAATGATAATTTTTAACAATTTGAATACAAAACATCCAAAAAACAGAGTTTAAAAAAAAAATTAGAGGACCCAATTATTTGTTTCCAATTAAGGGGCAATTCAGCATGGCTAATCCAATTAACATGCACATCTTTGAATTGTGGGGATGAAACCCATGCAGACACGGGGAGAATGTGCAAACTCTGCACAGACAGTGACGCAGGGCCAGATCTAACCCAGAGTAACAATAAAACAGTAAGAGTCCCCACCCCCTGCTTTTCCTTACAACAGTAAAATTTAGTTACTAAGTCAGCCCCACCCACCCTATTCCCCCCCTCCTAACAGCTAACAGTGACCAACTTTTTAAAGTACATTATAAAAGGCCGCCATCTACAGTAAAACCCTTCCACTGACCCTCTCATGGTAAACCTAATCTGCCCGAGGCGTGAAAACTCCATCAAGTCACCCAGCCATGCCGAGGTGCTTGACAGTGTAGTCGACCTCCAGCCTAGGAGGATCCACCTTCTTGCCACCAGTGAGGCAAAGCCCAGGACATCTGCCCCGCCCGTGACCTGAGTTCTGGCACAACCGGAAACCCAAAAATCCCCACCATTGGGCAAGGCTCCAAACCAATGTTCAGAATTGCTGACATAGTCTCAAAAAAGGACCTGCAGAAGTCCACCAGCTTTGAGCATGACCAGAACACGTGCGCATGATGTGCTAGGCCCCCCAAACACCCATCACATCTATCATCCACCCTTCAAAAAAATGACTCATCCTGGCCTTTGTGAGGTCTGCCCAGAACACCACTTTCAGCTGGATGAGACTAAGCCTCACACAGGATGAGGTCAAATTCACCCTCCTCAGCACCTCACTCCAAACCTCCTCCTCCAAGATCAGTCCCAGCCCCTCCGCCCACTTTGCCTTCATACCTTCAACAGAGCATGTCTCCTCCCCCACTATCTGCTGGTATATACCCGACATGTTGGCCACTTCCAAACCAGAGCAGGATAAGATCCTCTTGAGAAAAATAGAAGGCTGCTTCACCGGAAAGGCGGAAAAGCATTTTTTGACCCAGCTGCGGACCTGGAGATACCTGAACCCATCAGCGTCTGTAAGCCCGTATTTTTCTTTCAGTTCCCCAAGGCTAGCGAACCAACCTTATAAAAATAAATCTATTTGATCTGAACGTTTATCCTTCCATTCTCTAAATTTCACATCCGATTTGGCAGGTTCGAATAACTGATGGGGGTCAGCCTAGAGGCAGTCCTCAAATAAAAATATTTTCGGAGCTGCCTCCAAATATTTAATGTGCCCACTGCTACCGAGCTAGACAAAGGTTTCTTCAGTACCACCGGTAATGGAGCTGTGACCAACGTCTCTAGGCTTGCTCCCCTCACAGACTCTGCTTCCACCTGGAACAAAACTCACCTGAACCTCCGAACCACTCAACCACTGTTTCAACATTAACCATGCAGTAATAATATTGATAGTTTGGCAAGGGCAAGCTCCCCTAATTGTCTCTCGCTTTGGAGCAACATCCTCCTGATTCTCATGCTCTTACCCACCCAAATAAACCCAGTCACCAGACGGTTAATCGCTCTCAAAAAAGCCTTGGGCAAGAGTATCGGAAGGCACTGGAATAAAAATAAAAATCTCAGCAAGATATTCACCTTAACCGATTGCATTCAGCCCCCCAGGGATAATGGGAGACCATTCCACCTGCAGGTCCGCTTTGATGTTCTCCACCAGATTCGTACAATTCAACCTCTGGAGTTCCCCCAGTCCCTTGCTACCTGGATTCGCAAACATCGAAAATGACTCCCAGCTGGCCGGAAAGGCACTCCCCTAAGCCCCTCTCTCTGCCTCGGCACCTCAACCACAAAGTATTCACTCTTTCCTATATTTATCCTATAGCCAGAGAAGGCCCGAAAAGGCTGCAAGAACCCATAATGTTGTGCATTGACACCTCCAGATCCCTCACATATAATAGTAAGTCTTTAGTGTACAGTGAGACCCTGCATTCCACCCTACCTCTAACTATTCCTCCCCATGTACTCGAGGACCTCAGGGCCGTGGCTCATGAGAAATGGCCATGCTAGTGCAAACAGCAAAGGGGACATCGGACATCTCTGCCTGGTACCCTGGTGTGGTGAAATGAATTCACCAGGAGACGTGGTGCCTGTGTAACCTTTAACCTTTAAGGATTGAGCTGGAACCCCGGTGGGCTCTGCCTCTGGCTCCGCCCCCCCGGGACAGTATATAGTCCTGCGCCCAGTGGGTGGCGCTCATTTGTACAAAAGTCACTGGCAGGCTAGTTCTTTGTGTAATAAAGCCTTCATTCACTTGTTCATATGGTCTCGCTTTGAATTGATGGCATATCAATTTATTATACAAACAACATCACTATGGACGCCGCTCTCAAGCCAGAAAAACTCAACTTAGACGCCTGTGCCCCAGAAGGCAAGGGGATCTTCTCTCACTGGCTCCGCTGCTTCGAGGCCTACCTCAGCTCCTCCGAAGCGCCTATCCCCGAAGTTCGCAAGCTGCACCTCCTCCATACCCGGTGAGCCATCGAATTTCAGTTTTGATCGAAAAGGCGGTCACGTACGAGGCAGCGGTCGCGATTCTGAAGAAGCGCTTCATCAAGCCTGTAAGCGAGGTGTTTGCGCGGCATCTGCTCACTACCCACCGGCAGCACGCGGGAGAATCTCTGGACGAATATCTGGAAAACCTGACCCTACTCGCCAGAAACTGTAATTATCAAGACGTGACGGCTGAGGAGCACATGAAGCTGCAGATCCGGGACACCTATGTGGCTGGGGTCCGCTCTAATTACGTCAGGCAGCGACTGCTGGAAAACGGGGCTACCAACCTGCAGGACACAGTAAAACTAGCCACCTCGTTATAGGTGGCCGACCAGAGCCTCAGCGCGTTCCCCGCGGACCCAGCGTGCACCACATGGGCCCCGCCGAAACTGATGTCGCCAGACCCGGCCATGCCACAGGCCTGTGCCGCACAGCTGCCCGCCCAGACTGGGGGACCGTCGTGCTTCTTCTGCGGCCAGGGCCAACACCCACGGCAGCGTTGCCCAGCCCGCTCCGCGACATGCAGTGACTGTGGCAAAAAGGGTCACTTGGCCAGAGTCTGTCTGGCCAGATCGAAAGCCCAGAAGCCGAAAGCTCCTCAGGCCTGACCCATGGACTCACAGGCCTGAAGCTCGGTGGACCCTTACCCCCCTCACGACCCTTAAGGTCGCCCCCCCCCCTCGCTCTTCGCGAACCTCACCCCCGACTGTAAGCCCGTCGCCACCAGGAGCAGGCGGTACAGTGCACAAGATATGACTTTCATCAAGTCAGAGGTCCAGAGACTTTTGAGAGAGGGGGTCATCGAGGCCAGCAACAGCCCTGGAAAGCTCAAGCGGTGGTTGTCAGGACTGGGGAAAAGAACCGGATGGTGGTGGACTACAGACAGGCCATTAACCGGTTCACGCAACTGGATGCGTATCCCCTCCCCCGCATTGCGGAGATGGTCAACCAGATCGCGCAATACCGGGTTTTCTCTCCGGTGAATCTGAAGTCTGCCTACCACCAGCTCCCGATTCGCCCGGAAGATCACCACTACACGGCTTTTGAAGCAGCCGGCCGACTCTTCCACTTCCTCAGGGTCCCTTTCTTCATCACCAATGGGGTCTCGGTCTTCCAGAGAACTATGGACCGAATGGTGGACCAGTACGGGCTGTGGGCTACATACCCGTACTTGGACAATGTTACCATCTGCGGCCATGACCAGCAGGACCATGACGCCAACCTTTAGAAGTTCCTCCAAACCGCCCAATCCCTCAACCTGACATATAATAGGGAGAAGTGCGTTTTCCGCACAACCCGGCTAGCCATACTCGGCTATGTCGTGGAAAACGGAATCCTGGGGCCCGACCCCGACCGCATGCGCCCCCTCACGGAACTTCCCCTTCCGCACAGCCTCAAGGCCCTCAAACGGTGCCTGGGGCTTTTCTCACACTACGCCCAGTGGGTCCCCAACTACGCGGACAAAGCCCGCCAACTTATTAAGACCACTACGTTTCCCCTGACGGCTGAGGCCCGCTCGGTCTTCAGCCGCATCAAGGCTGATATCACTAATGCCACCATGCACGCGGTGGACGAGTCCATCCTTTTCAGGTAGAGAGCGATGCATTAGACGCCGCCCTGGCTGCTGCCCTCAACGAGGCGGGCAGGCCCATAGCCTTCTTCTCTAGAACCCTCAATGCTTCCGAGATTTGACACTCCTCTGTCGAGAAGGAGGCCAAGCCATTGTGGAAGCTGTGCGGCATTGGAGGCACTACATGGCTGGTAGGACGTTCACCCTCGTCACCGACCAACGGTCGGTAGCCTTTATGTTTGACAATGCACAGCGGGCAAGATTAAAAATGATAAGATCTTGAGGTGGAGGATCGAATTCTTCACCTACACTTCCGATATTAAGTATCGTCCTGGGGAACTCAACGAGACCTCAGATGCCCTGTCCCGCGGTACTTGCACCAGCGCGCAGTTGGACCAACTGCGGGCTCTCCACAAGGACCTCTGCCACCCAGGGGCCACCCGGCTTGTCCATTTTATTAAGTCCCGCAACCTGCCCTACTCCACCGAGGAGGTCAGAGCCATGAGCAGGGATTGCCAAGTCTGCGCGGAGTGCAAACCACACTTCTACCGGCCAGACAAGGCCCATCTGGTAAAGGCCTCCCGGCTCTTTGAGCGCCTCAGTATCGACTTCAAGGGGCCACTCCCGTCCACCAACCGCAATCTGTACTTCCTGACCATCATTGACGAGTACTCCCGCTTCCCTTTCGTTGTCCCTTGCCCCAACCTGACCTCAGCCACAGTAATAAAGGCCCTGCACAGCATCTTCACATTGTTCGGTTTCCCTGCATACATCCACAGTGACCGGGGCACATCGTTTATGAGCGATGAGCTGCCTCAGTACCTGCTCGGTAAGGGCATCGCCTCGAGCAGGACTACCAGCTACAACCTGCCTTCTCCCCATACTCATACGTCGCCCCCTGTGCTTTCCTCCACTGTGCCTCTGCCTTCCCTGTGGTCAACAGGTCGAACTCCATCTGGAGACTTAGCCTCTCCCTGAGTAGTCCCTCTTCATGGGCCTCTGCATATCTCCTGTCCACCCTTAAAATCTCCCCCACTAACCTCTCCCTTTCCCTGCCCTCTCTCTTCTCCCTGTGAGCCCTGATGGAGATTAACTCTCCCCTGACCACCGCCTTCAGCGCCTCCCATACTACCCCCACCTGCACCTCCCCGTTGTCGTTGGCCTCCAAATACCTTTCAATGCAACCCCGTACCCTCCCGCACACCTCCTCATCTGCCAGTAATCCCACATCCAAACGCCACAACAGGCGTTGGTCCCTCTCCTCTCCCAACTCCAGTTCCGCCCAGTGCGGGGCGTGGTTTGAGATGGCTATGGCCGAATACTCCGTTCCCTCCACTTTCGGGATCAGCACCCTGCTCAGAACAAAAAAATCTATCCGGGAGTAGGCTTTGTGTACGTAGGAGAAAAAAGAAAATTCTCTGGCCAAAGGCCTGGCAAATCTCCACGGATCCACTCCCCCCATCTGGTCCATAAACCCCTAAGCACCTTGGCCGCAGCCGGCCTCTTTCCGGTCCTAGATCTGGAACGATCTAATGCCGGGTCCAACACCGTGTTAAAATCCCCCCCATTATCAAGCTTCCTACCTCCAGGTCCGGAATGTGCCCCAACATACGCTCATTAAATCCAGCATCGTCCCAGTTCGGGTCGTATACATTTACCAACACCACCCATGTCCCCTGCAACCTACTGCTCACTATCACGTATCGACCTCCATTGCCCACTACTATGTTCTTGGCCTCAAACGACACCCGCTTCTCCACCAGTATTGCCACCCCTCTATTCTTCGCATCCAGCCCCGAATGGATTACCTGTCCTACCCATCCCTTTTTTAACCTGACCTGGTCCGCCACCTTCAAATGTGTCTCCTGAAGCATGACCACATCTGCCTTCAGTCCCTTTAAGTGCGCGAACACTCGGGTCCTCTTAACCGGCCCGTTCAGGCCCCTCATTCCACGTTATCAGCCGGATTGGGGGGCTTCCCACGTTATCAGCCGGATTGGGGGGCTTCCCACCCCCCCCCCCCCCCACCCCGCCGACTAGCCATCTCCTGTTTTAGGCCTGTCCCATGCCCCGCCTCCCGCGCCCTCCAGTCCCCCAGACAGGGAACCCCCGCCCCGACTACCTCTTCCGCTTTCAGTTCCCCCTCGGCCAATGCAGCAGCAACCCTATTTTCTCCCCATCTCCCCCCCTCCCCCCGCTAGATCCAAATCTAGCTCTTTTGCTCCCCCCATAACACTTCCGTAAGTCAGCTGACACCTGCTGACCCCGGCTTCCCCCGCCTTCCCGTTGACCTCCCCGGTGTGGAAATCCCCCCTCCTCCTTGCGCTCATCCATCCCCCCCTCCGCCCTTCCCTAACGCGGGAGAAAGCCCGCGCTTTCCTGAGCCAGCCCCGCCCCCTGTGGCGACCTGTTCTCGAATCTTTCGGCCCACCTCTTGTGCAGCGCCTCGTGCACCTCCATCTTCACCGCCAGGCCCAAGATCTCGTCCTTGTTCTCGGTGGTTTTTTCCCGTACCTCTCGGATTTCTACCTCTTGGGCCTTCTGGGTCTCCTTCAGCCCCTCGATCGCCGTCAGCAGTGGAGCCAGCACCTCTTTTTTAAGCTCCTCCACGCAGCGCCTGAGAAACTCCTGCTGCTCCGGCCCCCATGCTGCTCGATCTCCACCCTCCGCCATCTTGTTTTTTCTCCCCCGTTTCTTACGCTGCTCCAAAGCCGCTTTTTTTCCTTTTTTCCCCGCTCCACTACTGGTCCCCTCCATACACTATGGACGGGGGATCTTGCTCTCACCTTCCCACATGGGAAGTGGTCGAAACATTTTCGTTGGGGCTCCTCTGGAGAGCCCAAAGGTCCGTTCTAGCGGGAGCCGCCGAAATGTGCGGCTTAGCTCCGCATCGCCGTAACCGGAAGTCGATCCACTTTTTACTTAACTTACAATTGTTCTCATCTTTTAAAATTTAATTCCCTATTATGTATTTTCCTTTATTCCCTTTTCTTTCCATGTACTTAATGATCTGTTGAGTTGCTCACAGAAAAATACTTTTCACTGTACCTCGGTACACATGACAATAAACAAATCCAAATCCAATCCAATCCAGTGTCTCTACCAGATATAGCTGATACTGGGATGTCACCATGAGGGAATAGCCAGTGGAACCAAAGGGACAGATCGTCTGATGCCAACAATGACAAATGTTGTGGTGACCACTGATGTTGCACTTTAGGATCCATTGGGAGCCTTAATGCATTCAAAAGTGCTATCATTGCCTCGGATGTTTAAACTACCAATAGGCTGATTTACACTCCTCAGACATTTCATGAATGTCTCTTACACTGATCCCCATTGAGCAACCCACCCCCAACCCCACCCCCCATTGACCCAATTCCCCACCCCCACCGACCTGACTGCGCATACCCATCCTGATTACCCACACCCAGTCATCTACTCACTAACCCACTCAGCCTCCCTTTTAATCAGTCACCCACTCATCCACACACCTACCCACTTCTCAACCCACCAACTCACTGACTTACCCACCCAAACACAACCCCACATACCTATCCACTCACCCACCCACTTACTCATCCATTCAACCACACACTCACTCAAACTCACTCACTCACCCACCCACTCACACACACACAGACCCACTCAGCTATCCACACATTTACTCACTCACCCACTCAATCACCCACTTACTCTACTGAAAACCTTTGTTATCTTTAAGTACTTACCTGAATACTGTAGTTGATGTTGTAAAAAGGGGTCATGTCCTCTGCTCTGCTTCTCTTTGCCAATTTTCTCCATGGATGACTGAGTGGAAGTATCACTGCTGTTGCTTGGACAGGAAGTTCCAGCTGGAAGGATGCAAATAGATTGGGATTCAGCGACTTCACAGTCAGCGATGTTCACCCTGTTATTGCCGCTAATTGGAGGATCATGGCCAAAATGTTCTCCAATAAAGTGAGTGCTGCGATGCATGAATATGCTTGCTTCATCCTCAGGCACTTAAATGCTATTAATACACTTTTACTTTCTGCTTATCCTGGCGTTACATTTTTTTGCATATTATTATCCTCAAACAATATACAACAAATATAATGTATTTATAAACTGCCCTATATCGGTATTATTTTCATAAAATGTTCAGGTGAAAATCCACTTTGCTCAATGCAGCAGTGAAATACCATCTGTTGGTCAGTCACTGACACCATTTCCAGTATTTCGTGAAGAATAGCAGCTTCCTGAAGTGGTGTATGTGCCAGGAATCCCCACTAACCAATTCCTGTAAAGGTTTCCCTTGGCTATAAATTGGCTACATTGTCAGACTAAAGAGAATGTAAACAAGTAATACTGGAGTATGGGATTTGAGGGCATAGTACTGGCCATGTATCATATGGTAATTTTACCACTCAGTTGTATGGCATTTCTATTTTAAAAAATATATTTAGAGTACTCAATTAATTTTTTCCAATTAAGGGGCAATTTAATATGGCTAATCCACCTGCCATGCACATCTTTGGGTTGTGGGGGTGAAACCCACGCAAACACGGGGATAATGTGCAAACTCCACACCGACAGTGACCCAGAGCCGGGATCAAACCTGGGATCTCGGTGCCATGAGGCGGCAATGCTAACCGCTGCGCCACCGTGCTGCCCCCTGCATTTCTATTTTTTAGTCCAAAATACATTTTATCTGTTTTGCAGTTATGTTAATAAAATTAGAATCCATCTTACCGTTGGAACTTGTTTCAAATTTCTTTTGATGTTTTGAAATCTACTGGAAAATTAGTGTTTATCTTATGATAAAGCAGTAGCATATTATGTGCTGAAACAACTCCAGAGAAGAGTGTTTATGGGATGTCTGTGGTGTTCAGGAACTGATTGATTCTATCTTCTTCTACTAAATGAATTCTACATGCTCAGGCTCTCTTTAAAATTCAGTGAACCAGAATTTACCATAAAGGTAACGAAGAGGCAAACAACTCTCACCATTATTTATCACAAATCCAACAGTAGCTTCAGGGACCAAAACAGAAAGAAACTACTCAACAGGTTAGGCAACACCTGTGGCAAGAGAAATCCAGTTATGTTTCAGGTTGATGACCTTTTTTCTAGAAGTTAGAGATGTATCAAATTTTTATGAAGTATAGCGATAGGAAAAGGGTGAATGGTTAAAGAACAAAAGGGAAGGTTTGATGTGTAAGGAACCTCTTTTAAATGCTTGTTTCCCTTTTTAACTTCTGTCTTGTGGGCTGCTATGAAACAGCAGACTTGGGGTTTAGACTGAACCCCCCTGGTCTAATGTGTCATTTGAACTGGCCCAAGCACTCCCCTCGATCCTGTGCACTGTGCGGCAGGGTCCCGTGATGTCATTTTGATGGACTTGGCCAGCAATCAATCAGCTCTGCTGAAATCCAGGTCTTCACCGACTCTTGATCCTGATTAGGGACTGATTCAGGACTGTTCCGGAAACACACAGGCAAGCTCCATTTTGCAGAGCTAATTTTTAGTTTTGTTTAAAATTTGGAGAGAGCAGGTTCTTTCAGACCTGGAAGGCAGCAAGGAGCAGGTTTAAAACACTCTCTCAGGCCTGTGAAGGTTTAACTTCTGATTGAAAGATTGCAAGCAACAGCCAGGCCTGTTAAGGGTTAATCCTCTGTTTGAAAGGCTGGAAAAGGCCCAGTCTAATATCTCTCCTGAGAACCCTAAAAGACCCTGAAGACAAAGCCCTTCTGTCTCTCTTCATACCGCAGACAGAAACCCTGCACAAAGACCAGACAAGCAGTTAAAAGGCAGAGTAAACGGAGAACCTGCTATAAACACTCAGGTAGAGAATTATAATATTATCTCCCTCCCCCCAACATTACTCTACTGGTTACTGACTATGAACAGATCTACTAACCCCTGTATGCTAAATTTAATTATCTCCGGCCTGGGAAATTCCGCCAGGTTGAACAGCCAGGCTGCAGCTTTGGGTGGCACTGCCAATGGTCAGCTGAGTGTTATGGGCCAGGGCTTAGAAAACTCCAAACTATTTCATGGAGTTCACCTGACCTACAACTGTTTATTGACTTTAGTTATGATGAGCACAAAGGTCTGCCTTTCAGGTGTTATTCAACTGAGGTCTCAGGTGCTTTAAATCAAAAAACAGGCTTTATTCTACAAATTTAGTTAACATTTTTATAAGCACACACAGTAAGCATTTTTATCAACTATAAACATAAATACCCCACACAGCTGCAGTAATCTATGTATCACCCTTAATAAATCCCCTCTTTACTGTTCCAATTTAATAACAAGATACAAGTAAAAACCAGAACTCCTTTTTCAAAGGTGTAGGCCAGCACACAACCCTTTTCCTGATATAAGGCTTGGTATTGATACTCTTCTTTCCTTTCCAAACAGCAGGTTTGAATTTCTTCCAGAAAGCAATAATCTCTTTAAGTTATCAAGCAGTCTGGAAACCTTTTAAAATGAAGATAGAGAAACCCTTATTTTCAACCTGTGCAGTACAACACCAGTTCAAACTCAAAGCGAAAGTAAAACTCAGAGCCACAACCAGCTCCCAACCCAATTTGAAAGTAAAAACTCCCAGAACCACAGCCCAGCTCCACCCACACAATGACATCACTGAAGCCATGTGACAAGACAAAAATATTTCTTAAAGGGACACTCCAATGACACAAACAAGATTCTCCGGTGAGCAATCAAGGAGGCAAAGGCTCGGACATTGGCATTGCCCCCCCCCCCCTCTCCATGAAGAGTTCTGGCTGATCTGAAACCCCGAAGACCACCACTTTTGGGCATGGCTCCACCCTCACTCCCACAACCCTGAACATGGCCTCAGAAAAGGTCGTCCAGTACCAGAAAGATCTGGGAAAAGCCCATAAAATGTGGGTGTGGTTGGCTGGGCCTCCTTGGCACCGTTCCCATTTGTCCTCCACGTCGGGAAAGAACCCACTCATTCGGGTTCTGGTTAGGTCTGCTCTGTGATCCATCTTTTGCTGTATTAGGCTCAGCCCTGTGCACGTGGAGGTGAAGTTCGCCCTGTATAGTGCTTCGATCCAGAGTCTTCCCCCTATCTTGATGCCTAGTTCCTCCTTCTGTTTTTTTCCTTATCTCGTCCAGGGGGGAGTGTACCTCCTCCAACAGTCGCCCGTCCATATCCACACAGTTTCCCTTCCCTGGGTTGCCCACGTCCAGCAGTTCTTCCACTAGTGGCCTGGTATCTTGGGTTTGTCGTTGTTTCTTTATGGAGAAGGTTTTTGACGTGAATGTATCTCAGATCATTTCCTCTTGGTATTTGGAACCTCCACATGGATTCCCCAGGATTGCTACTCTATTGTCCTTGTACATGTCCCTAATTGTCAATGTCTCCTCACCCTGCCTCCATCTTTTGAAGGTGGCATCCATTATTGCGGGAGTAAACCTATAGTTGTTGCAGATAGGGGCCATGGTGGACATTTTGGTTAGGCCGAAGTGCTGCCTTATTTGGTACTATGTCCGGAGCATGACTCTTACCACTGGGCTCCGTGTATTTGGCTGAGGGGGATCTGAGAGCGGCTGTGGCCACGGCTCGGAGGGACGGTCCTATGCAGGAACTCTCCTCTATCTTCACTCATTCTGCTCCTGGTTCTTTCATCCATCCCCTCACTCCCTTTTGACTTCCTCCACCACACCTATCAGGTTCCATTTATCGATTGTGTCCAGTTGTGGACTATTTAGATCCCCAGGTAGCAGAATTTGGTTTGGGCTTGCTTCAACGGCAGTCCCCCCAGTTCTGTACCCCCCCCCCCCCCGCAGGATCAAAGGGAAGATCTCGCTCTTGCTCAGATTAAGCTTGTAACCCGTGAAGGTTCCAAACTCCTTTAATAGTTTCATTATCCCTTCCATGCTGGCCCATGGGTTGGAGATGTAGAGGAGCAGGTCATCTGCGAAGAGTGAAACTCTTCCCTCCCCTTTGGATACCTCTCCACCCCTTCGCCGTTCTGAGGGCGATCAACAATGGCTCGATTGCCAGAGCATCCCTGTCTCGTGCCTCTGTGCAACCAGAAGTATTTAGAGCTGGTAGTGTTTGTCCATACCATGGACAATACCATGCTCACCATGGGAGCATTGTACGGTAGTTTCAGCGAGGTGGTGAATGAAGCCTGGTCCAAACCCAAACCATTCCAGTACCTCTTTGAGAGACTTCCACTCGACTCTATCAAAGGCCTTTTCTGCATCCAGGGAGATAATCATTTCGGATGTTCTCTCCAGTTTTCCTTCCAGCTCAAAGAACATCTCACCCCAGATGGGACTTGAACCAACAACCCCTGGCTCCGGAATCGAGTGCCCATGGATGGGGTTATTATCGCGTTTAGCAGGTGCCTGATTTTCGATGCCAGCTGCCTTCCCTTGACAAAGCCCATCTGGTCCTACACGACTACCTCTGGCACACAACTCTCCAGCCACCTCGCCCAGGCCTTTGGCAGTATTTTTGCATCGATGTTGAGTACTGAGATGGGCCTGTAGGACCTGTACTCAGTGAGGTCTTTGTCCTTTTTGGGCTCAGTGATATTGAGGCTTGTGCCAGTGTTGGTGGCAGGCTGCCTCTTACTAGCGAGTCTGCAAACATCTCCCGCAAGTACGGGGCCAAAGCTGGCGCAAATCTTTTGTAGAAGTCTGCTGGCCCCTTCCCCGCTTGTATGGAGTTGATACTCTCCATGACTTATCCCAGTTCTAATTGTGCTTCCAGGCCCTCGGTAGAAGGTTGCAAAGGCTTTGTTTGCCTTTTCTGGCATGGCTACTAGCTTACCGCTACCGTCCCTAACCTGGGTTATTCCCCTCGTGGCTGTCTGCTTTCTCAGCTGGTGAGCCAGTAGGGTGGCTGGCTTTGTCTCCATGTTCATAAAAGGTCTCCTGTGCCTGGCAAAGCTGGTACACTGCCTTCCACCTGGAGAGCAGGTGAAAGCCCATCTGTAGCTTTTTCCTCTCCGTCAGTAGTTCCACGGTCAGGGCCGAGGAGTACCGCCAATCCACCTCCAGTATGGAGTCAACCAGCTGTTGCCTGGCCACTCTCTGCTTTCCTATCTTTGGATGCCTTGTACACAATAATTTCCCCTCTTACCACCGCCTTCAGTGCCTCCCAGAACGTGGCGGGTGAGACTGTGATATCCGTTCTCAGAATGGCTGATCAGTCTGGAGGGCCGTGTCCAGCCTCCATGGGGGGGCATTACGCCCAACTTGACTCCAACTTCATGTCCACGTAGTGTGGAGTGTGGTCGGAGATTACAATTGTGGAGTACTCCACTCCTGCTACCCTTGGAAGCACCGCATTTCCTACTACAAAAAAGTCAATCCTAGTTATAACCCTGTGTACCTGGGAGAAAAAGGAGAACTCCTTCTCCCCTGGGTGTGTGAACCTCCATGGGTCCACTTCCCCCATCTGTTCCATGAAATCATAGAACCATAGAATTTACAGTGCAGAAGGAGGCCATTCGGCCCATCGAGTCTGCACCGGCTCTTGGAAAGAGCACCCTACCCAAGGTCAACACCGCCACCCTATCCCCATAACCCAGTAACCCCACCCAACACTAAGGGAAATTTTGGACACTAAGGGCAATTTATCATGGCCAATCCACCTAACCTGCACATCTTTGGACTGTGGGAGGAAACCGGAGCACCCGGAGGAAACCCACGCACACACGGGGAGGATGTGCAGACTCCGCACAGACAGTGACCCAAGCCGGAATCGAACCTGGGACCCTGGAGTTGTGAAGCAGTTGTGCTATCCACAATGCTACCGTGCTGCCCGGTAAATCATTCAATTCCTTCGTCAAGTTTGATTTTTTTTCACCGACTTGGGGTTTGATCTGGGTCCTGTACGCAGTTAAAGTGTCGGGGTGTGTTTATGTCGGGGACTTCTGCCATGGTTTTCTTCATGAAGTCTGTGTCATCCCAGTTGGGAGCGTACACATTTACAAGGACCACTGGTTCCACCACTAACCATGACATACCATCCCCCTTGGTCCGTAACCGTCCTCCTCTCTGTAAATGCTGTCCTCTTATTGAGCAGTGTGGCCCTAGACCTTGTCCTGTAACACGAATGGTAAATCTGTCCCATCCAGCTCTTTCTTACCCATAGTAGGTTCTTCTCCCTCAGGTGGGTTTTTTGGATGAAGACTATGTCGGCTCTCAGACTTTTCAGATGGGCGAAGACTCTGGATCTTTTCACTGGCCTCTCAAGTCCTCCAACGTTCCAGATGACTATTCTGACAGGGGGTTTCTGTCCCTACCGATTCTACGGGATAACCATAATAATAATAATCTTTATTAGTGTCACAAGTAGGCTTACATTAACACTGCAATGAAGTTACTGTGAAAATTCCCTAGTCGCCACACCACGGCACTCATTCGGGTACACTGAGGGTGAATTCAGAATGTCCAACAAGCACTTCTTTCGGGATGATACTTACTTGTATGTGCGCCCCTGCACTCCAAAGTTTCTCTTTGTTTGGAGTCCCCCAAAATAGTTATTTGCGGTGCCCTTGTTTCTGTTGTTGCCATGTGTGACCTATCGTAGTCAGCCTTTTACCCCTCCCCCCCCACCCCTGGGCTATCCCCATGGCCCTTTCCACCTCCCCTTCACCCACCCCCCCTCAGCTGTCCCCCTTCTGTTTCCCCCCACTATATTCCCCCCATCTGGAGTTTTCTGCCCCCTCCTGCTGCATGTCACTCTCTCCCCATCAGAAGTTGTGCTTGGCCTTCCCCTTGCTCGTACTTCCCTACGCTAGCTCACCCGCTATAGCGGTGCCCCCTCAACCCCTCCCGGGATTGATTCACACCTTCCTCTGACTATTGAGTTTCTCTTGCCCCCTCTCCCCCTCCCCACCCCCTCCTTTCTGAGACTCATCGGCCGATTGAAAATTAGGCAGAGCCGTCCCGCGCTAATAGTCTCTAATGTTTTTTTAACTGATGAGACTTGAGGTCTGGTTCACTGCTGGTGTCATTGCCTTCCCAGCCCATTCTTGTGCACAAATTTGTCTGCTTCTGCCGGTGCAGTGAAGTAGTACTCCCTACGCTGGAAAGTCATCCAGAGTTTGGTAGGGTACAGCATCCCGAACCGCACATAATTCCTGTAAAGGACCGCCTTGGCTGAGTTAAATCCAACCCGGTGTTTGGCCAGGTCTGCCCCAATGTCCTGCTACACCCGGATCAAGTGCACCTTCCATTTACAGAATTGTATGTGCCTTGTCCAATTCACAATCTTTTTCTGGTCTTGGTATTGGTGGAGCTTCGCGATGATGGCCCGAGGCTGTTCTCCGGCCTTGGGCTTTGGCCGGAGTGACCTGCGGGCTCTGCCTACTTCTGGGGGCTTGGGGGAGCTTTCCCTTCCAACATGTTTGTCTCGCATCAAGCGGCATGGTGGCCCAATGGTTAGCACTGCTGTCTATGGCGCTGAGGACCCAGGTTCAATCCGGGCCCCGAGTCACTGCCTGTGTGAAGTTTGCACATTCTCCCTGTGTCTGCATGGGTTTCACCCCCACACCCCAAAGATGTGCAGGTTGGTGGGTTGGCCACACTAAATTGCCCCTCAATTCGAAAAAAAATAATTGGGTAATCTAAATTTATAAAAAAAGCTTGCCCAGTATCTGTGCCACATATTCCGTAGGGTTCCTGCCCCTGGTACTTTCCGGTAGGCCCACAATGCAGAGTTGTTTGCGACGCAACTGATTCTCTTGGTCCTTGACCTTCCTCTTTAGCATCCCGTGGGTCGCCACCATCTTGCCATCTCCGTCTCCAGTGAGGTGATCCGGTCGCTCTGGTTGGTTGCAGCCTTCTCCAGCTCTCTGATCGTCGCCTCCTGTGTATCCAGGCGCCGCCCTGTCTTTTCTGGCGCTGCTTGAAGGGAAACAGCGCCTCCGCTACTTTCACCGTCTCCATCATTTAGAGTTTGATGACATCTTTGAGCACTTGGAGCTCCTGTGTTAGGAGATCCCTCCATTATTTATCAGTGGGTAGCCAGGCATATGTTCTGATGTTCCATCCTGTTCGGGTGTGACCAATTCTCATCACACCAAATGTACACCATTGCCTCAATCTTCCTCCCCAGATTCTTACTGGCTCTGCCGTCTTTTCGGCTCCTCAGGTTGTTGTTGCCTGGCGTGTCTCATTCGTTGTGGTGGTGTTGGAGGAGGGTGTTTTTTTCCCCCCAAGTTTAGCTGTCTATTTTTGGACTAAAAGTGTCTAATTTGAAGTTTACAGGAGGAGAGTCACCTTCTGTGCGTCCGCTCAGCACATCCCCATCACCGGAAGTCCGCCATTCCTGCACTTGCCCGGATCTGGAAAACTTCTTCAAATTGTCTTCCATTATTCGTTCTTATTTCACCTTCATATGGTCCATATCTGACTCTTCCTTTCCATGACTTTTCTGTCTCCTTTCCCGGGATAGCTATCAACAGAACCCTACCCCACTTGCCTCCACTTTCAACAGATCATCTTTGCCATTTCTGCCACATCCAGCATGGCCCCCCATCAAACACATCCCTCCCTCCCTCTCATTTCAACATTCTGAAATGGCTGTTTCCTCTGTGATAGCCCAGTCCACTGCTCCAGCACCTGCAGCAATGTAACCCCTTCCTACACAAACACCAGAGATGCACCAACTATCCTTTTACTTCCTCCTTTCGCACTATCCAAAGCCCCAACACAGCATCAAGGTTGAACTTCAATTTGTTTGTACCTCTTTCAATTTTGAATACGATAATCGCTGGTCACAATGTGGTCTTCTCTACATTTGGGTGACCAAACACAGATTAGATGACTGCTTTGTGGAACACTACATTCAGTCCACAAGTATGACCCGCGCTTCTGATCACTTGTCATTTTCATTCTCCACTCACTCCCACTTTGACCTCTCTGTTCTCAACCTCCTACAATGTTTCAGGGAAACTCAACATAAGTTGAGGGCAGCACGGTAGCATTGTGGATAGCACAACTGCTTCACAGCTCCAGGGTCCCAGGTTCGATTCCGGCTTGGGTCACTGTCTGTGCGGAGTCTGCACACCCTCCCCGTGTGTGCGTGGGTTTCCTCCGGGTGCTCCGGTTTCCTCCCACAGTCCAAAGATGTGCAGGTTAGGTGGATTGGCCATGATAAATTGCCCTTAGTGTCCAAAATTGCCCTTAGTGTTGGGTGGGGTTACTGGGTTATGGGGATAGGGTGGAGGTGCTAACCTTGGGTAGGGTGCTCTTTCCAAGAGCCGGTGCAGACTCGATGGGCCAAATGGCCTCCTTCTGCACTGTAAATTCTATGAAAAAAAAATATGCTTGTGGAACAGTACCTCATTTTCCAATTTGGCTCTTTACAGCCTTCTGGATTGAATAAGGATTCAACAATTTCAGATCACAACCTTTGCCTCTATTTTCTCAGACAGTTGGTACTGGTTTTGTTATTCCCATTTTGGCCTCCTCCACAAAACCCATCTTTTGTTTCTTTACTTGTTCCATTACTATCTCCTTTTGCCTTGCACCATTATTTTGTCATTTAATCTCTCCCGCCTTCAAATGGAACACAAACCTTCCTTTTTTCCTTTCCTCAGCTTTCTCCTTTCCCTACCTGAGTCCTTGCATCTCTAACTTTTTCAGTTCTCATCAAGGATTATCAACTTGAAATATTCTCTCTGTTCCTCTCATCCCAGATGCTGTCTGACTTACTGAGTACAAAACAATTTTCTGATTTTATAATTTGACAGCTTCAGCCATCATAAGATACATAGCGAAGCACAAATCCAGATGCTTGCCGTCCAAGATTCACTCCTCCTCCATAGTTTGTGTGATCGCTATCTGGCTCCCCATTCAAATATATCGAACAGTGTCAATTTCCTGCAGTTGCATCATAGTTACAAGCTAAACGCACTATAGAAAGTTGGGTTTGTAGCCATCTGGGATGGCCACTTCCAGAATACAAATTAGACATTTGCAAAAATTGCAGGGAAAAATGGACAATGTTAAGGAAGCAAGCAGGCACAGAGCCTGTCTGCATATTGGAGAAACAGCTCCCAGACGAGACTGAAACTGTAGGCCCATTAGCATATGGATGGCCCATCTCCGGGAACAAAGGAAGATACTTAAGTAACCGATCTGGCTCCAGACCTCGCAGTGCCAGTTCCCCAAACCGAAAGCAGAAAACAAAGCAGGCCAACGGCCACCGAGGACACACCCAGCCATCAAGGCACCCACCCCTTTATTGGTCAAGATCAATACCAGTGATCAAGATACGGCCCAATTGATTGGGGTCAAGTTTAAGGCCCGCCCAAAAGCGCGCGAAGCCCCTCCGGGTAGAAGAAGAAACCCCCGAGAGAGAATCGCTCTCTTGGACTTGGCTCTCACAGCAGAGAGACCCGTCCATCAGCTGCACCAGAACAAGTAAGTCCAAGGTCAATGCACGCTACCAGACAGACGACCTTAGCTGTTTCCCCTCTACCACTTCGACCCCAGCAGCCTCAGACCCGAACAACGGCCATTGTTCCTCTGACTGAGTGGGCGCCCGAAGCTAAGTATAGGCTTTAGCAGTAGTGATAGTTTAGTTTGTAGTATTTCGTGCATGAGTAGATATTGCTGTGTGTGTAAATAAATAGTATTGACTTTGAACTAACTAACTGGTGTACCGACTCTTTGATCAGTATTCGGGTTTGAACCTTGTGGCGGTAACGAGAGATACCTGCCGACTCTAAAGCAAACATAATTAGAATTAAGGAAGGCGACCACATTGACCGCCATATTCAGAGCCAACCAAAGAGAGCAACAGGTTTGTCCATTCCCATTTTGAATCTTTTCCAAGGGTGTGATACATCTTAATTACAGCTGAACATGCTCTCTGGCAGTGAAAATTTACTTTTACAAATCTGTAACTCATTCCTTCACCTTTTAATCATTATGGACAATTTTTTAAAAAAACAATGGAAGAAAGGCAGCAGGGAAGTGCAGATGAAGGTGAGCAGTGTTTAATCCAAGAAATTGGCAATCTTCTCTCAAACAATGAAAATACTGCTTGAGAGAACAAGTGCTTTGACCAGACGTTTTGTAGTGGCCATGGCTGGAACTCTTCAATGTAACTGATAAAATCCTTCCCAGCTTCCCAGTTCACTGAAGAAGTTCTTCCTGCCCTGCACTCGCTCCAGTGATCCTGGCGAGTTGCTGATCGACCAGTAAACAAGTTCAATATGTCAGAAATCCAGGGTGTTAAAGCATCTAATAATTGGCTTCTTAACCTCAAACACATGGGCCGGGATTCTCCAAAATCCCGGCCAAGTGTTGACGACGGCGTAAACACTGGAGTGTGTCACGGCAGCGTCAATGGGCCTCTTGGCCCAGTGATTCAGTGGGCCACAGGGGGCCAGCACAGCGTCGGAGTGCTGAGCGCTGCTCCGGCGCCGATACACGGCCCTGCACTGCCAGAGTGGGTCCGCGCATGCGCGTGGTGGCCATTTCCGCGGCGCGCAACATGGCAGAGCCACACAGTGGGCCCGCATGGAAGGAGGTAGGCCCCCTCCAGATCATGCCCGCCCGCCGATCGGTAGCCCCCGATCGGGGGCCTGGCCGTCGTGCAGGCCCTCCCCGGAGTCTGATCTCTCCACCCCCGCCCCAGGACGGTCACCATGGCCGTGGGTCCGAGCTCCCGCTGGGTGGTACCAGGTTGGAACCACGCCGGCGGAACTCGGCGGGAACTCGGCCGGTCGACCACGGAAAATCAACGGCCCACGACCGGCGCCGCGTCGACCGCGCGCGGCTGCCGCCGATTCTCCTGACGTCGGAGTGGTGTGGCGGGAATTTCCGGCGCGACCGGCAATTCTCCGACCCGGCCAGAGAATCCCGGCCATTAATTATTTTCCTGACAGATACAAGGAGGATACCCTAATTCCTTCAATCCTGCCCCAGGAAAAGTCAACCGAGAGCTGGATCACTTTTGGATTGACATACCACTCAATTTCTAATTAGTTCACCAATATTCCTTAGAGAAGGAAACCTGCTGTCCTTACCTTAAAACAAGAATTGCCGTGGTCACAAGAAGGACCACAACCACAGACAGACTTACAATGAAACACACAGAGCTGCAGCGTGGGGACCCGGCCAATGGGAGGCCACACTGAGTGGTGGCTGTGTATGCCCCCAAAAGTTTATGTTCATCTCTGCTACGAAGCCTTCAGTGAGGTGGAGGAGGAAGCATTGGTCAACGACCATCGATGGGAGCAGCACGGCAGCTCTTGACCCCCCAGGCCAGGGCTGAAGAGGGCGGTTGGGCAACCAACCAAAAAGAACTGTGGCCAAGAGGCTAGATAGCAAGCAGCAGCTGCTAGACAGGAGCACACGCAGTTATCAAGAATCAAAGCTCAGCCATCCAAGTGGGAGCCAAGAGGGGAGCAGAGCAGCAGTTGTGAAGTGCAAAGAAGGCCAGGCAAGTGCCGGGATTGTGTCTCGGGGGAATCAGGGAGCAGCGGCCAGCGGGAGCGGATGTGAGTCATCCAGAGGCTAGCCAGGCAGAGCTATGAGCGAGGGGGCCGGACTGGGCAGCAGCCAGATCAGGTGGCAAGGCAAGAGAGAGCAGAGACCAGGCTGGATATGCAGCAGCAGCAGCCAGGCAGGAGCATAAATAGTCATCAACAGTCAAGGTTTGGCTACCCAAGCAAAAACCAGAGGTGAGTAGAGCAGCAGTCGGATTGTTCGAAGAGGGCCAGGCAAGTGCCAGCGTTGTTTCTTGGGGAATCCGGGAGCAGCGGCCAATGGGAGAAGGGCAACTTGACCAGAGCTGGAAGCCAGGCAGGCAACAGAGTTGCGAGTGAGCGCTGGGCAGCAACCGGACTGAGCAAGAAGGGCAAGGTTTTGGGTTTCTATGCCTTGTATTATGTGAGCTGAGCATCGACGGAATCAGAAGGACATTTACGTCATTTAGGGTGGGGCTCGAGATCATTGGGGAGAGGCTCAATGTCATTGGGGGCAGGGCGCGATGTTATTGGGGGTGGGCTGCCACATCACCAACGGGCAGAGCGTGATGTGGGGCCCCGGAAAGAGGGAGCTCATGGGGCCCCCAAAAGTGTAAGTCCACCTTTGGCCACAATCTGCTTTTGAGAACAATGAGGAATGGGCAATAAATGATGGTCTTGTCAGCAATGCCGTTATTAATCTCTCTCTTGACATTTCTTTGAAGTTAACAGCTCTGACTGTGTCATCATCCGAAACCACTGTCTACTACAATTCAATTATTTGCGTGCTAGTTTTTGCATGTACAATGCAAATTTTTTAATTGTTTAGTTTAAAATTAAAAATCTTAGGTCCAATACAAATGCAGAGGATGAAATGACAGCTATTGTTTGGTGGATTTTATTTAATCATGCACTTTCGGAGGGCGTTTCTGGCATCGGCAGCATTTATTATTATTATTATTATTGCCTATTGCTAATTGTCCTCAAGAGGGTGGTGAGCCACCTTGAACTATTGACGTCTGTGTGGTGAAAGCATTTACCTAGTGCTGTTAGGAAGGAAGTTTCAGGATTTTGACCCAGCGATGATGAAGGAATAATGCTCTCCTCCCATATCAGGATGGTGTATGACTTGGAGGAGAACTTGGAGTTGGTTGTATTCCCATGCAAATGCTGCTTTTGACCTTCAAAGTGATAAGAGGCCACAGCTTTCAGAAGTGTTTTGAAGATCTCTGTGCTCTTATCAATTTGTATTCTTCCAGCTTGAACATTTTATCCCAGCTGCGTCAATGATGATTCAGTGCAGTCATCCATGGAGAACACTGGTGAAGAGGAGCAATGCCAATGGCATCCCACCATGCCCCCCCACCCCCACCCATTTTTACAACATCAGCTGTCATATTCAGGTAAGTGTTCAAAGATCTCAAAGGTTTTCAGTGAGTGACTGAGTGAGCAGATGACTGAGTGAGTGGATGGGTGATTGAGTGAGTGGATGGGTGATTGAGTGAGTGAGTGGATGGGTGATTGAGTGAGTGAGTGGGTGGGTGATTGACTGAGTGGGTGGGTGATTGAATGAGTGGGTGGGTGATTGAGTGAGTGGGTGGGTGATTGAGTAAGTGGGTGGGTGATTGAGTGAGTGGATGGGTTATTGAGTGAGTGGATGAGTGATTGAGTGAGTGAGTGGATAGGTGATTGTGTGAGTGAGTGGGTGGGTGACTGAGTGAGTGGATGGGTGATTGAGTGAGTGGGTGGGTGACTGAGTGAGTGGATGGGTGATTGAGTGAGTGAGTGAGTGGGTGGGTGATTGTGAGTGGGTGGGTGATTGAGTGAGTGGAAGGGTGATTGAGTGAGTGAGTGGATGGGTGATTGAGTGAGTGAGTGGGTGGGTGATTGAGTGAGTGGGTGGGTGATTGAGTGAGTGGGTAGGTGATTGAGTGAGTGGGTGGGTGATTGAGTGAGTGGATGGGTGATTGAGTGAGTGGGTGGGTGATTGAGTGAGTGGGTGGGTGATTGAGTGAGTGGATGGGTGATTGAGTGAGTGAGTGGGTGGGTGATTGAGTGAGTGGGTGGGTGATTGAGTGAGTGGATGGGTGATTGAGTGGGTGGGTGATTGAGTGAGTGAGTGGGTGGGTGATTGAGTGAGTGAATGGGTGATTGAGTGAGTGAGTGGGTGGGTGATTGAGTGAGTGGGTGGGTGATTGAGTGAGTGGGTGGGTGATTGAGTGAGTGGGTGGGTGATTGAGTGAGTGGATGGGTGATTGAGTGAGTGGATGGGTGATTGAGTGAGTGAGTGGGTGATTGTGTGAGTGAGTGCGTGATTGAGTGAGTGAGTGGGGGGGTGATGGCGTGAGTGAGTGGGTGATTGAATGAGTGAGTGGATGGGTGATTGAGTGAGTGGATGGGTGATTGAGGTAGTGAGTGGGTGATTGAGTGAGTGAGTGGATGGGTGATTGAGTGAGTGAGTGGCTGATTGAGTGAGTGAGTGCGTGGTTGAGTGAGTGAGTGGGTGGGTGATTGCGTGAGTGAGTGGGTGGGTGATTGAGTGAGTGGGTGGATGAATGCGTGAGTGGGTGGGTAATTGAGTAAGTGGGTGGGTGATTGAGTGAGTGGGTGGGTGAATGAGTAAGTGGATGGGTGATTGGGTGGGTGATTGAGTGAGTGGGTGGGTGATTGAGTGAGTGGGTGGGTGATTGAGTGAGTGGGTGGGTGATTGAGTGAGTGGGTTGGTGATTGAGTGAGTGGGTGGGTGATTGAGTGAGTGGGTGGGTGATTGAGTGAGTGAGTGGGCTGGTGATTGAGTGAGTGGGTGGGTGATTGAGTGAGTGGGTGGGTGATTCAGTGAGTGGGTGGGTGATTGTGTGAATGGGTGGGTGATTGAGTGAGTGAGTGGGTTGGTGATTGAGTGAGTGGGTGGGTGATTGAGTGAGTGAGTGGGTCGGTGATTGAGTGAGTGAGCGGGTGATTGAGTGAGTGGGTGGGTGATTGAGTGAATGTGTGGGTGATTGAGTGAGTGGGTGGGTGATTGAGTGAGTGGGTGGGTGATTGAGTGAGTGAGTGGGTGGGTGATTGAGTGAGTGAGTGGGTTGGTGATTGAGTGAGTGGTTGGGTGATTGAGTGAGTGGGTGGGTGATTGGGTGAGTGGGTGCATAATTGAGTGAGTGGGTGGGTGATTGAGTGAGTGGATGGGAGATTGAGTGAGTGAGTGGGTTGGTGATTGAGTGAGTGGGTGGGTGATTGAGTGAGTGGGTGGGTGATTCAGTGAGTGGGTGGGTGATTGTGTGAATGGGTGGGTGGGTGATTGAGTGAGTGGGTGGGTGATTGAGTGAGTGAGTGGGTTGGTGATTGAGTGAGTGGGTGGGTGATTGAGTGAGTGGGTGGGTGATTCAGTGAGTGGGTGGGTGATTGTGTGAATGGGTGGGTGATTGAGTGAGTGAGTGGGTTGGTGATTGAGTGAGTGGGTGGGTGATTGAGTGAGTGAGTGGGTCGGTGATTGAGTGAGTGAGCGGATGATTGAGTGAGTGGCTGGGTGATTGAGTGAATGTGTGGGTGATTGAGTGAGTGGGTGGGTGATTGAGTGAGTGGGTGGGTGATTGAGTGAGTGAGTGGGTGGGTGATTGAGTGAGTGAGTGGGTTGGTGATTGAGTGAGTGGTTGGGTGATTGAGTGAGTGGGTGGGTGATTGGGTGAGTGGGTGCATAATTGAGTGAGTGGGTGGGTGATTGAGTGAGTGGATGGGAGATTGAGTGAGTGGGTGGGTGATTGAGTGAGTAGACGGGTGATTGAGTGAGTGAGTGGTGGGTGATTGAGTGAGTGGGTGGGTGATTGAGTGAGTGGGTGGGTGATTGAGTGAGTGAGTGGGTGGGTGATTGAGTGGGTGAGTGGGTGGGTGATTGAGTGAGTGGGTGGGTGATTAAGTGAGTGGGTGGGTGATTGAGTGAGTGAGTGGGTGGGTGATTGAGTGAGTGAGTGGGTGGGTGATTGAGTGAGTGGGTGGGTGATTGTGTGAATGGGTGGGTGATTGAGTGAGTGAGTGGGTTGGTGATTGAGTGAGTGGTGGGTGATTGAGTGAGTTGGTGGTTGATTGAGTGAGTGAGTGGGTTGGTGATTGAGTGAGTGGGTGGGTGATTGAGTGAGTGGGTGGGTGATTCAGTGAGTGGGTGGGTGATTGTGTGAATGGGTGGGTGATTGAGTGAGTGAGTGGGTCGGTGATTGAGTGAATGAGTGGGTGATTGAGTGAGTGGGTGGGTGATTGAGTGAGTGGGTGGGTGATTGAGTGAGTGGGTGGGTGATTGAGTGAGTGGGTGGGTGATTGAGTGAGTGAGTGGGTGGGTCATTGAGTGAGTGAGTGGGTTAGTGATTGAGTGAGTGGGTGGGTGATTGAGTGAGTGGGTGGGTGATTGGGTGAGTGGGTGCGTGATTGAGTGAGTGAGTGGGTTGGTGATTTAGTGATTGGTGGGTGATTGAGTGAGTGGGTGGGTGATTGAGTGAGTGGGTGGGTGATTGAGTGAGTGAGTGGGTGATTGAGTGAGTGGATGGGTGATTGACTGACTGGGTGGGTGATTGAGTGAGTAGATGGGTGATTGAGTGAGTGAGTGGTGGGTGATTGAGTGAGTGGGTGGGTGATTGAGTGAGTGGGTGGGTGATTGAGTGAGTGAGTGGGTGGGTGATTGAGTGGGTGGGTGATTGAGTGAGTGGGTGGGTGATTAAGTGAGTCGGTGGGTGATTGAGTGAGTGAGTGGGTGGGCGATTGAGTGAGTGGGTGGGTGGGTGATTGAGTGGGTGGGTGGGTGATTGAGTGATTGGATGGGTGATTGAGTGAGTGGGTGGCTGATTGAGTGAGTGGGTGGGTGATTCAGTGAGTGGATGGGTGATTGAGTGAGTGAATAGGTGGGTGATTGAGTGAGTGCGTGGATGGGTGATTGAGTGAGTGGTGGGTGATTGCGTGAGTGGGTGGGTAATTGAGTGAGTGAATGGGTGGGTGATTGATTGAGTGAGTGAATGGGTGGGTGATTCAGTGAGTGAGTGCGTGATTGAGTGAGTGAGTGGGTGCGTGATTGCGTGAGTGAGTGGGTAGGTGATTGAGTGAGTGCGTGAATGATTGCGTGAGTGGGTGGGTGATTGAGTGAGTGGATGGGTGAATGAGTGAGTGGGTGGGTGATTGAGTGAGTGGGTGGGTGATTGAGTGAGTGGATGGGTGATTGAGTGAGTGAGTGGGTGGGTGATGGAGTGAGTGGGTGGGTGATTGAGTAAGTGGGTGGGTGATTGAGTGAGTGGGTGGGTTATTGAGTGAGTGGATGAGTGATTGAGTGAGTGAGTGGATAGGTGATTGTGTGAGTGAGTGGGTGGGTGACTGAGTGAGTGGATGGGTGATTGAGTGAGTGGGTGGGTGACTGAGTGAGTGGATGGGTGATTGAGTGAGTGAGTGGGTGGGTGATTGTGAGTGGGTGGGTGATTGAGTGAGTGGAAGGGTGATTGAGTGAGTGAGTGGATGGGTGATTGAGTGAGTGAGTGGGTGGGTGATTGAGTGAGTGGGTGGGTGATTGAGTGAGTGGGTGGGTGATTGAGTGAGTGGGTGGGTGATTGAGTGAGTGGATGGGTGATTGAGTGAGTGGGTGGGTGATTGAGTGAGTGGGTGGGTGATTGAGTGAGTGGATGGGTGATTGAGTGAATGAGTGGGTGGGTGATTGAGTGAGTGGGTGGGTGATTGAGTGAGTGGATGGGTGATTGAGTGAGTGGGTGGGTATTTGAGTGAGTGAGTGGGTGGGTGATTGAGTGAGTGAATGGGTGATTGAGTGAGTGAGTGGGTGGGTGATTGAGTGAGTGGGTGGGTGATTGAGTGAGTGGGTGGGTGATTGAGTGAGTGGGTGGGTGATTGAGTGAGTGGATGGGTGATTGAGTGAGTTGATGGGTGATTGAGTGAGTGAGTGGGTGATTGTGTGAGTGAGTGCGTGATTGAGTGAGTGAGTGGGGGGGTGATGGCGTGAGTGAGTGGGTGATTGAGTGAGTGAGTGGATGGGTGATTGAGTGAGTGGATGGGTGATTGAGGTAGTGAGTGGGTGATTGAGTGAGTGAGTGGATGGGTGATTGAGTGAGTGATTGGCTGATTGAGTGAGTGAGTGCGTGGTTGAGTGAGTGAGTGGGTGGGTGATTGCGTGAGTGAGTGGGTGGGTGATTGAGTGAGTGGGTGGATGATTGCGTGAGTGGGTGGGTAATTGAGTAAGTGGGTGGGTGATTGAGTGAGTGGGTGGGTGAATGAGTAAGTGGATGGGTGATTGGGTGGGTGATTGAGTGAGTGGGTGGGTGATTGAGTGAGTGGGTGGGTGATTGAGTGAGTGGGTGGGTGATTTATTGAGTGGGTTGGTGATTGAGTGAGTGGGTGGGTGATTGAGTGAGTGGGTGGGTGATTGAGTGATTGAGTGGGTTGGTGATTGAGTGGGTGGGTGATTGTGTGAGTGAGTGGGTGGGTGATTGAGTGAGTGGGTGGGTGATTGAGTGAGTGAGTGGGTTGGTGATTGAGTGAGTGGGTGGGTTGGTGATGGAGTGAGTGGGTGGGTGATTGAGTGAGTGAGTGGGTGATTGTGTGAATGGGTGGGTGATTGAGTGAGTGAGTGGGTTGGTGATTGAGTGAGTGGGTGGGTGATTGAGTGAGTGAGTGGGTCGGTGATTGAGTGAGTGAGCGGTTCATTGAGTGAGTGGGTGGGTGATTGAGTGAATGTGTGGGTGATTGAGTGAGTGGGTGGGTGATTGAGTGAGTGGGTGGGTGATTGAGTGAGTGAGTGGGTGGGTGATTGAGTGAGTGAGTGGGTTGGTGATTGAGTGAGTGGTTGGGTGATTGAGTGAGTGGGTGGGTGATTGGGTGAGTGGGTGCATGATTGAGCGAGTGGGTGGGTGATTGAGTGAGTGGATGGGAGATTGAGTGAGTGGGTGGGTGATTGAGTGAGTAGATGGGTGATTGAGTGAGTGAGTGGTGGGTGATTGAGTGAGTGGGTGGGTGATTGAGTGAGTGGGTGGGTGATTGAGTGAGTGAGTGGGTGGGTGATTGAGTGGGTGAGTGGGTGGGTGATTGAGTGAGTGGGTGGGTGATTAAGTGAGTGGGTGGGTGATTGAGTGAGTGAGTGGGTGGGTGATTGAGTGAGTGAGTGGGTGGGTGATTGAGTGAGTGGGTGGGTGATTGAGTGAGTGGGTGGGTGATTGAGTGAGTGGGTGGCTGATTGAGTGAGTGGGTGGGTGATTCAGTGAGTGGATGGGTGATTGAGTGAGTGAATGGGTGGGTGATTGAGTGGGTGCGTGGATGGGTGATTGAGTGAGTGGTGGGTGATTGAGTGAGTGGGTGGTTGATTGAGTGAGTGAGTGGGTTGGTGATTGAGTGAGTGGGTGGGTGATTGAGTGAGTGGGTGGGTGATTCAGTGAGTGGGTGGGTGATTGTGTGAATGGGTGGGAGATTGAGTGAGTGAGTGGGTCGGTGATTGAGTGAATGAGTGGGTGATTGAGTGAGTGGGTGGGTGATTGAGTGAGTGGGTGGGTGATTGAGTGAGTGGGTGGGTGATTGAGTGAGTGGCTGGGTGATTGAGTGAGTGAGTGGGTGGGTCATTGAGTGAGTGAGTGGGTTAGTGATTGAGTGAGTGGGTGGGTGATTGAGTGAGTGGGTGGGTGATTGGGTGAGTGGGTGCGTGATTGAGTGAGTGAGTGAGTTGGTGATTGAGTGAGTGGGTGGGTGATTGAGTGAGTGGGTGGGTGATTGAGTGAGTGGGTGGGTGATTGAGTGAGTGAGTGGGTGATTGAGTGAGTGGATGGGTGATTGAGTGAGTGGGTGGGTGATTGAGTGAGTAGATGGGTGATTGAGTGAGTGAGTGGTGGGTGATTGAGTGAGTGGGTGGGTGATTGAGTGAGTGGGTGGGTGATTGAGTGAGTGAGTGGGTGGGTGATTGAGTGGGTGGGTGATTGAGTGAGTGGGTGGGTGATTAAGTGTGTCGGTGGGTGATTGAGTGAGTGAGTGGGTGGGCGATTGAGTGAGTGGGTGGGTGGGTGATTGAGTGGGTGGGTGGGTGATTGAGTGAGTGGGTGGGTGATTGAGTGAGTGGGTGGCTGATTGAGTGAGTGGGTGGGTGATTCAGTGAGTGGATGGGTGATTGAGTGAGTGAATGGGTGGGTGATTGAGTGAGTGCGTGGATGGGTGATTGAGTGAGTGGTGGGTGATTGCGTGAGTGGGTGGGTAATTGAGTGAGTGAATGGGTGGGTGATTGATTGAGTGAGTGAATGGGTGGGTGATTCAGTGAGTGAGTGCGTGATTGAGTGAGTGAGTGGGTGCGTGATTGCGTGAGTGAGTGGGTAGGTGATTGAGTGAGTGCGTGAATGATTGCGTGAGTGGGTGGGTGATTGAGTGAGAAGGTGGGTGATTGAGTGAGTCGATGGGTGTTTGAGTGAGTGGGTGGGTGATTGAGTGAGTGGGTGGGTGAATGAGTGAGTGAGTGGGTGATTGAGTGAGTGGATGGGTGATTGAGTGAGTGGGTGTGTGATTGAGTGAGTAGATGGGTGATTGAGTGAGTGAGTGGTGGGTGATTGAGTGAGTGGGTGGGTGATTGAGTGAGTGGGTGGGTGATTGAGTGAGTGAGTGGGTGGGTGATTGAGTGGGTGGGTGATTGAGTGAGTGGGTGGGTGATTAAGTGAGTCGGTGGGTGATTGAGTGAGTGAGTGGGTGGGCGATTGAGTGAGTGGGTGGGTGGGTGATTGAGTGGGTGGGTGGGTGATTGAGTGAGTGGGTGGGTGATTGAGTGAGTGGATGGCTGATTGAGTGAGTGGGTGGGTGATTCAGTGAGTGGATGGGTGATTGAGTGAGTGAATGGGTGGGTGATTGAGTGAGTGCGTGGATGGGTGATTGAGTGAGTGGTGGGTGATTGCGTGAGTGGGTGGGTAATTGAGTGAGTGAATGGGTGGGTGATTGATTGAGTGAGAGAATGGGTGGGTGATTCAGTGAGTGAGTGCGTGATTGAGTGAGTGAGTGGGTGCGTGATTGCGTGAGTGAGTGGGTAGGTGATTGAATGAATGCGTGAATGATTGCGTGAGTGGGTGGGTGATTGAGTGAGAAGGTGGGTGATTGAGTGAGTGGATGGGTGATTGAGTGAGTGCGTGGGTGATTGAGTGAGTGGGTGGGTGATTGAGTGTGTGAGTGGATGGGTGATTGAGTGAGTGGGTGGGTGATTAAGTGAGTGGGTGGGTGATTGAGTGAGTGAGTGGGTGGGTGTTTGAGTGAGTGAGTGGGTGGGTGATTGAGTGAGTGGGTGGGTGATTAAGTGAGTGGGTGGCTGATCGAGTACGTGGGTGAGTGGGTGATTCAGTGAGTGGATGGGTGTTTGAGTGAGTGAATGGGTGGGTGATTGAGTGAGTGCGTGAATGGGTGATTGAGTGAGTGGTGGGTGATTGAGTGAGTGAGTGGGTGGGTGATTGAGTGAGTGGGTTGGTGATTGAGTGAGTGGGTGGGTGATTGAGTGGATGAGTAATTGAATGAGTGAGTGGATAGGAGATTGTGTGAGTGAGTGGGTGGGTGACTGAGTGAGTGGATGGGTGATTAAGAAAGAGGGTGCGTGATTGAGTGAGTGGGTGGGTGATTGAGTGAGTGGGTGGGTGGGTGATTCAGTGAGTGGGTGGGTGATTGAGTGAGTGGGTGGGTGATTGAGTGAGTGAATTGGTGGGTGATTGAGTGAGTGAGTGGTGGGTGATTGAGTGAGTGTGAGGGTGATAGAGTGTGTGAGTGGGTGGGTGATTGTCAGTGGGTGGGTGATTGAGTGACTGGGTGGATGATTGAGTGAGTGGGTGAAAGAGTGAGTGAGTGGGTGGGTGATTGAGTGAGTGGGTGGGTGATTGAGTGAGTGAGTGGGTGGGTGATTGAGTGACTGGGTGGATGATTGAGTGAGTGGGTGATTGAGTGAGTGTGTGGATGGGTGATTGAGTGAGTGAGTCGATGGGTGATTGTGTGAGTGAGTGGGTGGGTGATTGAGTGAGTGAGTGGGTTGGTGATTGAGTGAGTGGGTGGGTGACTGAGTGAGTGGATGGGTGATTGAGTGAGTGAGTGTGTGGGTGGTTGACTGAGTGGGTGGGTGATTGAGTGAGTGAATGGGTGGGTGATTGAGTGAGTGGATGGGTGATTGAGTGAGTGAGTGGATGGGTGATTGAGTGAGTGGATGGGTGATTGAGGTAGTGAGTGGGTGATTGAGTGAGTGAGTGGATGGGTGATTGAGTGAGTGAGTGGCTGATTGAGTGAGTGAGTGCGTGGTTGAGTGAGTGAGTGGGTGGGTGCTTCCGTGAGTGAGTGGGTGGGTGATTGAGTGAGTGGGTGGATGATTGCGTGAGTGGGTGGGTGATTGAGTAAGTGGGTGGGTGATTGAGTGAGTGGGTGGGTGAATGAGTAAGTGGGTTGGTGATTGAGTGAGTGGGTGGGTGATTGAGTGAGTGGGTGGGTGATTGAGTGATTGAGTGGGTTGGTGATTGAGTGGGTGGGTGATTGTGTGAGTGAGTGGGTGGGTGATTGAGTGAGTGGGTGGGTGATTGAGTGAGTGAGTGGGTTGGTGATTGAGTGAGTGGGTGGGTGATTGAGTGAGTGGGTGGGTGATTCAGTGAGTGGGTGGGTGATTGGGTGAGTGGGTGCGTGATTGAGTGAGTGGGTGGGTGATTGAGTGAGTGGATGGGTGATTGGGTGAGTGGGTGGGTGATTGAGTGAGTAGATGGGTGATTGAGTGAGTGAGTGGTGGGTGATTGAGTGAGTGGGTGGGTGATTGAGTGAGTGGGTGGGTGATTGAGTGAGTGAGTGGGTGGGTGACTGAGTGAGTGGGTGGGTGATTAAGTGAGTGGGTGGGTGATTGAGTGAGTGAGTGGGTGGGTGATTGAGTGAGTGAGTGGGTGGGTGATTGAGTGAGTGGGTGATTGAGTGAGTGGGTGGGTGATTGAGTGAGTGGGTGGCTGATTGAGTGAGTGGGTGGGTGATTCAGTGAGTGGATGGGAGATTGAGTGAGTGAATGGGTGGGTGATTGAGTGAGTGCGTGGATGGGTGATTGAGTGAGTGGTGGGTGATTGAGTGAGTGGGTGGTTGATTGAGTGAGTGAGTGGGTTGGTGATTGAGTGAGTGGGTGGGTGATTGAGTGAGTGGGTGGGTGATTCAGTGAGTGGGTGGGTGATTGAGTGAGTGGGTGGGTGATTGAGTGAGTGAGTGGGTGGGTGATTGAGTGAGTGAGTGGGTTAGTGATTGAGTGAGTGGGTGGGTGATTGAGTGAGTGGGTGGGTGATTGTGTGAGTGGGTGCGTGATTGAGTGAGTGATTGGGTTGGTGATTGAGTGAGTGGGTGGGTGATTGAGTGAGTGGGTGGGTGATTGAGTGAGTGGGTGGGTGATTGAGTGAGTGGATGGGTGATTGAGTGAGTGGGTGGGTGATTGAGTGAGTAGATGGGTGATTGAGTGAGTGAGTGGTGGGTGATTGAGTGAGTGGGTGGGTGATTGAGTGAGTGGGTGGGTGATTGAGTGAGTGAGTGGGTGGGTGATTGAGTGGGTGGGTGATTGAGTGAGTGGGTCGGTGATTAAGTGAGTCGGTGGGTGATTGAGTGAGTGAGTGGGTGGGTGATTGAGTGAGTGAGTGGGTTAGTGATTGAGTGAGTGGGTGGGTGATTGAGTGAGTGGGTGGGTGATTGTGTGAGTGGGTGCGTGATTGAGTGAGTGAGTGGGTTGGTGATTGAGTGAGTGGGTGGGTGATTGAGTGAGTGGGTGGGTGATTGAGTGTGTGTGAGGGTGATTGAGTGAGTGGGTGGGTGATTGTGAGTGGGTGGGTGATTGAGTGACTGGGTGGATGATTGAGTGAGTGGGTGACGGAGTGCGTGAGTGGATGGGTGATTGAGTGATTGAGTGGATGGGTGATTGAGTGAGTGAGTGGGTGGTTGATTGAGTGAGTGAGTGGTTGGTGGTTGAGTGAGTGGGTGGGTGATTGAGTGAGTGAGTGGATGGGTGATTGAGTGAGTGAGTGGGTGGGTGATTGAGTGAGTGGGTGGGTGATTGAGTGACTGGGTGGATGATTGAGTGAGTGGGTGATTGAGTGAGTGAGTGGATGGGTGATTGAGTGAGTGAGTCGATGGCTGATTGAGTGAGTGAGTCGGTGGGTGATTGAATAAGTGTGTGGGTGATTGAGTGAGTGAGTGGGTGGGTGATTGTATGAGTGAGTGGATGGGTGATTGAGTGAGTGGGTGGGTGACTGAGTGAGTGGAAGGGTGATTGAGCGAGTGAGTGGGTGGGTGATTGAGTGAGTGGGTGGGTGATTGAGTGAGTGAATGGGTGGGTGATTGAGTGAGTGGATGGGTGATGGAGTGAGTGAGTGGATGGGTGATTGTGTGAGTGGATGGGTGATTGAGGTAGTGGGTGGGTGATTGAGTGAGTGAGTGGATGGGTGATTGAGTGAGTGAGTGGCTGATTGAGTGAGTGAGTGCGTGATTGAGTGAGTGAGTGGGTGGGTGATTGCGTGAGTGAGTGGGTGGGTGATTAAGTGAGTGGGTGGATGATTGCGTGAGTGGGTGGGTGTTTGAGTAAGTGGATGGGTGATTGAGTGAGTGGGTGGGTGATTGTGTAAGTGGATGGGTGATTGAGTGATTGGCTGCGTGATTGAGTGAGTGGGTGGGTGATTGAGTGACTGGGTGGATGATTGAGTGAGTGGGTGATTGAGTGAGTGAGTGGATGGGTGATTGAGTGAGTGAATCGAAGTGTGATTGAGTGAGTGAGTGGGTGTGTGATTGAGTGAGTGGGTGGGTGATTGAGTGAGTGGGTGGGTGATTGAGTGAGTGAATGGGTGGGTGATTGAGTGAGTGAGTGGATGGGTGATTGAGTGAGTGAGTGGGTGGGTGATTGGGTGAGTGAGTGGTGGGTGATTGAGTGAGTGGGTGCGTGATTGAGTGAGTGGGTGGGTGATTGAGTGAGTGGGTGGGTGATTGTGTGAGTGGGTGGGTGATTGAGTGAGTGGGTGGATGATTGAGTGAGTAGGCGGGTTATTGAGTGAGTGGGTGTGTGGGTGATTGAGTGAGTGAGTGGATGGGTGACTATGTGAGTGAGTGGGTGGGTGATTGAGTGAGTGAGTGGTGGGTGATTGAGTGAGTGGGTGGGTGATTGAGTGAGTGGGTGGGTGATTGTGTGAGTGGGTGGGTGATTGAGTGAGTGCGTGGATGATTGAGTAAGTGGGCGGGTGATTGAGTGAGTGGGTGGGTGGGTGAATCAGTGAGTGGGTGGGTGATTGAGTGAGTGGGTGGATGATTGAGTGAGTGGGCGGGTGATTGAGTGAGTGGGTGGGTGGGTGATTCAGTGAGTCGGTGGGTGATTGAGTGAATGAGTGTGATTCAGTGAGTGTGTGGGTGGGTGATTGTGTGAGTGGGTAGGTGATTGAGTGAGTGGGTGGGTGACTGAGTGAGTGGGTGGGTGATTCAGTGAGTGAATGGGTGGGTGGGTGAGTGGGTGGGTGCTTGAGTGAGTGGGTGGGTGATTGAGTGAGTGAGTGGATGGGTGATTGAGTGAGTGAGTGGGTGGGTGATTGAGTGAGTGGGTGGCTGAGTGAGTGGGTGGGTGTTTGAGTGAGTGGGTGGGTGTTTGAGTGAGTGAGTGGGTGATTGAGTGAGTGAGTGGGTGGGTGATTGAGTGAGTGAGTGGGTGGGTGATTCTGTGAGTGAGTGGGTGGGTGATTGAGTGAGTGGGTTGGTGATTGAGTGAGTGGGTGGGTGATTGTGTGAGTGAGTGGGTGGATGATTGAGTGAGCGGGTGGGTGATTGAGTGAGTGGGTTGGTGATTGAGTGAGTGAGTGGGTGGGTGATTGAGTGAGTGGGTGGGTGATTCAGTGAGTGGGTGGGTGATTGTGTGAATGGGTGGGTGATTGAGTGAGTGAGTGGGTTGGTGATTGAGTGAGTGGGTGGGTGATTGTGTGAGTGAGTGGATGGGTGATTGAGTGAGTGAGTGGGTGGGTGATTGAGTGAGTGGGTGAGTGATTGAGTGAGTGGGTGGGTGACTGAGTGAGTGGATGGGTGATTGAGTGAGTGGGTGGGTGATTGAGTGAGTGGGTGGGTGATTGAGTGAGTGGGTGGGTGGGTGATTCAGTGAGTGGGTGGGTGATTGAGTGAGTGGGTGGGTGATTGAGTGAGTGAATTGGTGGGTGATTGAGTGAGTGAGTGGTGGGTGATTGAGTGTGTGTGAGGGTGATTGAGTGAGTGGGTGGGTGATTGTGAGTGGGTGGGTGATTGAGTGACTGGGTGGATGATTGAGTGAGTGGGTGACGGAGTGCGTGATTGGATGGGTGATTGAGTGATTGAGTGGATGGGTGATTGAGTGAGTGGTTGGTGGTTGAGTGAGTGGGTGGGTGATTGAGTGAGTGAGTGGATGGGTGATTGAGTGAGTGAGTGGGTGGGTGATTGAGTGAGTGGGTGGGTGATTGAGTGACTGGGTGGATGACTGAGTGAGTGGGTGATTGAGTGAGTGAGTGGATGGGTGATTGAGTGAGTGAGTCGATGGGTGATTGAGTGAGTGAGTCGGTGGGTGATTGAGTAAGTGTGTGGGTGATTGAGTGAGTGAGTGGGTGGGTGATTGTATGAGTGAGTGGGTGGGTGATTGAGTGAGTGGGTGGGTGATTGAGTGAGTGGAAGGGTGATTGAGTGAGTGAGTGGGTGGGTGATTGAGTGAGTGGGTGGGTGATTGAGTGAGTGAATGGGTGGGTGATTGAGTGAGTGGATGGGTGATGGAGTGAGTGAGTGGATGGGTGATTGTGTGAGTGGATGGGTGATTGAGGTAGTGGGTGGGTGATTGAGTGAGTGAGTGGATGGGTGATTGAGTGAGTGAGTGGCTGATTGAGTGAGTGAGTGCGTGATTGAGTGAGTGAGTGGGTGGGTGATTGCGTGAGTGAGTGGGTGGGTGATTAAGTGAGTGGGTGGATGATTGCGTGAGTGGGTGGGTGATTGAGTAAGTGGATGGGTGATTGAGTGAGTGGGTGGGTGATTGTGTAAGTGGATGGGTGATTGAGTGATTGGCTGCGTGATTGAGTGAGTGGGTGGGTGATTGAGTGACTGGGTGGATGATTGACTGAGTGGGTGATTGAGTGAGTGAGTGGATGGGTGATTGAGTGAGTGAATCGAAGTGTGATTGAGTGAGTGAGTGGGTGTGATTGAGTGAGTGGGTGGGTGATTGAGTGAGTGGGTGGGTGATTGAGTGAGTGAATGGGTGGGTGATTGAGTGAGTGAGTGGATGGGTGATTGAGTGAGTGAGTGGGTGGGTGATTGGGTGAGTGAGTGGTGGGTGATTGAGTGAGTGGGTGCGTGATTGAGTGAGTGGGTGGGTGATTGAGTGAGTGGGTGGGTGATTGTGTGAGTGGGTGGGTGATTGAGTGAGTGGGTGGATGATTGAGTGAGTGGGCGGGTGATTGAGTGAGTGGGTGTGTGGGTGATTGAGTGAGTGAGTGGATGGGTGATTATGTGAGTGAGTGGGTGGGTGATTGAGTGAGTGGGTGGGTGATTGTGTGAGTGGGTGGGTGATTGAGTGAGTGCGTGGATGATTGAGTAAGTGGGCGGGTGATTGAGTGAGTGGGTGGGTGGGTGATTCAGTGAGTGGGTGGGTGATTGAGTGAGTGGGTGGATGATTGAGTGAGTGGGCGGGTGATTGAGTGAGTGGGTGGGTGGGTGATTCAGTGAGTCGGTGGGTGATTGAGTGAGTGGGTGGATGGGTGATTGAGTGAATGAGTGTGATTCAGTGAGTGTGTGGGTGGGTGATTGTGTGAGTGGGTAGTTGATTGAGTGAGTGGGTGGGTGACTGAGTGAGTGGGTGGGTGATTCAGTGAGTGAATGGGTGGGTGGGTGAGTGGGTGGGTGCTTGAGTGAGTGGGTGGGTGATTGAGTGAGTGAGTGGGTGGGTGATTGAGTGAGTGAGTGGGTGGGTGATTCTGTGAGTGAGTGGGTGGGTGATTGAGTGAGTGGGTTGGTGATTGAGTGAGTGGGTGGGTGATTGTGTGAGTGAGTGGGTGGATGATTGAGTGAGCGGGTGGGTGATTGAGTGAGTGGGTTGGTGATTGAGTGAGTGAGTGGGTGGGTGATTGAGTGAGTGGGTGGGTGATTCAGTGAGTGGGTGGGTGATTGTGTGAATGGGTGGGTGATTGAGTGAGTGAGTGGGTTGGTGATTGAGTGAGTGGGTGGTTGATTGAGTGAGTGTGTGGGTCGGTGATTCAGTGAGAGTGGGTCGGTGATTGAGTGAGTGGGTGGGTGATTGAGTGAGTGAGTGGATGGGTGATTGAGTGCGTGAGTGGGTGGGTGATTGAGTGAGTGGGTGGCTGAGTGAGTGGGTGGGTGTTTGAGTGAGTGGGTGGGTGTTTGAGTGAGTGGGTGGGTGATTGAGTGAGTGAGTGGGTGGGTGATTGAGTGAGTGAGTGGGTGGGTGATTCTGTGAGTGAGTGGGTGGGTGATTGAGTGAGTGGGTTGGTGATTCAGTGAGTGGGTGGGTGATTGTGTGAGTGAGTGGGTGGATGATTGAGTGAGCGGGTGGGTGATTGAGTGAGTGGGTTGGTGATTGAGTGAGTGAGTGGGTCGGTGATTGAGTGAGAGTGGGTTGGTGATTGAGTGAGTGGGTGGGTGATTGAGTGAGTGGGTGGGTGATTGAGTGAGTGGGTGGGGGATTGAGTGAGTGAGTGGGTTGGTGATTGAGTGAGTGGGTGGGTGATTGAGTGAGTGGGTGGGTGGTTGAGTGAGTGAGTGGGTGGGTGATTGTGTGAGTGAGTGGGTTGGTGATTGAGTGAGTGGGTGGGTGATTGAGTGGGTGGGTGATTGAGTGAGTGGTTTGGTGATTGAGAGAGTGAGTGGGTTGGTGATTGAGTGAGTGGGTGGGTGATTGAGTGAGTGGGTGGGTGAATGAGTGAGTTGGTGGGTGATTGAGTGAGTGGGTGGATGATTGAGTGAGTGGGTGACTGAGTGAGTGAGTGGGTGGGTGATTGAGTGAGTGAGTGGTGGGTAATTGAGTGAGTGTGGGTGATTGAGCGAGTGAGTGGGTGGGTGATTGAGTGACTGGGTGGATGATTGAGTGAGTGGGTGGATGGGTGATTGAGTGAGTGGATGGGTGATTGAGGTAGTGATTGGGTGATTGAGTGAGTGAGTGGATGGGTGATTGAGTGAGTGAGTGGCTGATTGAGTGAGTGAGTGCGTGATTGAGTGATTGAGTGGGTGGGTGATTGCGTGAGTGAGTCGATGGGTGATTGAGTGAGTGAGTGGGTGGGTGATTGAGTGAGTGAGTGGGTGGGTGATTGAGTGAGTGGGTGGGTGACTGAGTGAGTGGATGGGTGGTTGAGTGAGTGGGGGGGTGATTGAGTGAGTGAATGGGTGGGTGATTGAGTGAGTGGATGGGTGATTGAGTGAGTGAGTGGATGGGTGATTGAGTGAGTGGATGGGTGATTGAGGTAGTGATTGGGTGATTGAGTGAGTGAGTGGATGGGTGATTGAGTGAGTGAGTGGCTGATTGAGTGAGTGAGTGCGTGATTGAGTGATTGAGTGGGTGGGTGATTGCGTGAGTGAGTGGGTGGGTGACTGAGTGAGTGGGTGGATGATTGCGTGAGTGGGTGGGTGATTGAGTAAGTGGGTGGGTGATTGAGTGAGTGGGTGGGTGAATGAGTAAGTGGATGGGTGATTGAGTGATTGGTTGGGTGACTGAGTGAGTGGGTGGGTGATTGAGTGAGTGGGTGGGTGAGTGAGTGAGTGGGCGGGTGATTGAGTGAGTGGGTTGGTGATTGAGTGAGTGGGTGGGTGATTGAGTGAGTGGCTGGGTGATTGAGTGATTGAGTGGGTTGGTGATTGAGTGAGTGGGTGGGTGATTGTGTGAGTGAGTGGGTGGGTGATTGACTGAGTGGGTGGGTGATTGAGTGAGTGAGTGGGTTGGTGATTGAGTGAGTGGGTGGGTGATTGAGTGAGTGGGTGGGTGATTCAGTGAGTGGGTGGGTGATTGTGTGAATGCGTGGGTGATTGAGTGAGTGAGTGGGTTGCTGATGGTATGAGTGGGTGGGTGATTGAGTGAGTAAGTGGGTCGGTGATTGAGTGAGTGAGTGGGTGATTGAGTGAGTGGGTGGGTGATTGAGTGAGTGGGTGGGGAATTGAGTGAGAGGGTGGGTGATTGAGTGAGTGGGTGGGTGATTGCGTGAGTGAGTGGGTGGGTGATTGAGTGAGTGAGTGGGTTGGTGATTGAGTGAGTGGGTGGGTGATTGAGTGAGTGGGTGGGTGATTGTGTGAGAGGGTGCGTGATTGAGTGAGTGGGTGGGTGATTGAGTGAGTGGATGGGTGATTGAGTGAGTGGGTGGGTGATTGATTGAGTAGATGGGTGATTGAGTGAGAGAGTGGTGGGTGATTGAGTGAGTGGGTGGGTGGTTGAGTGAGTGGGTGGGTGATTGAGTGAGTGAGTGGGTGGGTGATTGAGTGGGTGAGTGGGTGGGTGATTGAGTGAGTGGGTGGGTGATTAAGTGAGTGGGTGGGTGATTGAGTGAGTGAGTGGGTGGGTGATTGAGTGAGTGAGTGGGTGGGTGATTGAGTGAGTGGGTGGGTGACAGAGTGAGTGGGTGGCTGATTGAGTGAGTGGGTGGGTGATTGAGTGAGTGAGTGGGTGGGTGATTGAGTGAGTGAGTGGGTTGGTGATTGAGTGAGTGGGTGGGTGATTGAGTGAGTGAGTGGGTGATTGGGTGAGTGGGTGCGTGATTGAGTGAGCGGGTGGGTGATTGAGTGAGTGGGTGGGTGATTGAGTGAGTGAGTGGGTTGGTGATTGAATGAGTGGGTGGGTGATTAAGTGAGTGTGTGGGTCGGTGATTGAGTGAGAGTGGGTTGGTGATTGAGTGAGTGAGTGGGTTGGTGATCGAGTGAGTGGGTGGGCGATTGAGTGATTGGGTTAGTGATTGAGTGTGTGAGTGGGTGGGTGATTGAGTGAGTGAGTGGGTTGGTGATTGAGTGAGTGGGTGGGTGATTGAGTGGGTGGGTGATTGAGTGAGTGGGTGTGTGATTGAGTGAGTGGGTGGGTGATTGAGTGAGTGAGTGGGTTGGTGATCGAGTGAGTGGGTGGGCGATTGAGTGATTGGGTTAGTGATTGAGTGTGTGAGTGGGTGGGTGATTGAGTGAGTGAGTGGGTTGGTGATTGAGTGAGTGGGTGGGTGATTGAGTGGGTGGGTGATTGAGTGAGTGGGTGCGTGATTGAGTGAGTGAGTGGGTGGGTGATTGAGTGAGTGGGTGGGTGATTGAGTGAGTGGGTGGGTGATTGAGTGACTGGGTGGATGATTGAGTGAGTGGGTGACTGAGTCAGTGAGTGGGGGGGTGATTGAGTGAGTGAGTGGTGGGTGATTGAGTGAGTGGGTGGGTGATTGAGTGAGTGAGTGGGTGGGTGATTGAGTGACTGGGTGGATGATTGAGTGAGTGGGTGATTGAGTGAGTGTGTGGATGGGTGATTCAGTGAGTGAGTCGATGTGTGATTGAGTGAGTGAGTGGGTGGGTGATTGAGTGAGTGAGTGGGTGGGTGATTGAGTGAGTGGGTGGGTGACTGAGTGAGTGGATGGGTGATTGAGTGAGTGAGTGGGTGGGTGGTTGAGTGAGTGGGTGGGTGATTGAGTGAGTGAATGGGTGGGTGACTGAGTGAGTGGATGGGTGATTGAGTGAGTGAGTGGATAGGTGATTGAGTGAGTGGATGGCTGATTGAGGTAGTGATTGGGTGATTGAGTGAGTGAGTGGCTGATTGAGTGAGTGAGTGCGTGATTGAGTGAGTGAGTGGGTGGGTGATTGCGTGAGTGAGTGGGTGGGTGATTGAGTGAGTGGGTGGATGATTGCGTGAGTGGGTGGGTGATTGAGTAAGTGGGTGGGTGATTGAGTGAGTGGGTGGGTGAATGAGTAAGTGGATGGGTGATTGAGTGAGTGGGTGGGTGATTGAGTGAGTGGGTGGGTGATTGAGTGAGTGGGTGGGTGATTGATTGAGTGGGCAGGTGATTGAGTGAGTGGGTTGGTGATTGAGTGAGTGGGTGGGTGATTGAGTGAGTGGGTGGGTGATTGAGTGATTGAGTGGGTTGGTGATTGAGTGAGTGGGTGGGTGATTGTGTGAGTGAGTGGGTGGGTGATTGAGTGAGTGGGTGGGTGATTGAGTGAGTGAGTGGGTTGGTGATTGAGTGAGTGGGTGGGTGATTGAGTGAGTGGGTGGGTGATTCAGTGAGTGGGTGAGTGATTGTGTGAATGGGTGGGTGATTGAGTGAGTGAGTGGGTTGGTGATTGAGTGAGTGGGTGGGTGATTGAGTGAGTGAGTGGGTCGGTGATTGAGTGAGTGAGTGGGTGATTGAGTGAGTGGGTGGGTGATTGAGTCAGTGGGTGGGTGATTGAGTGAGTGGGTGGGTTGGTGATTGAGTGAGTGGGTGGGTGATTGAGTGAGTGGGTGGGTCATTCAGTGAGTGGGTGGGTGATTGTGTGAATGGGTCGGTGATTGAGTGAGTGAGTGGGTTGGTGATTGAGTGAGTGGGTGGGTGATTGAGTGAGTGAGTGGGTCGGTGATTGAGTGAATGAGTGGGTGATTGAGTGAGTGGGTGGGTGATTGAGTGAGTGGGTGGGTGATTGAGTGAGTGGGTGGGTGATTGAGTGAGTGGGTGGGTGATTGAGTGAGTGAGTGGGTGGGTGATTGAGTGAGTGAGTGGGTTGGTGATTGAGTGAGAGGGTGGGTGATTGAGTGAGTGGGTGGGTGATTGGGTGAGTGGGTGCGTGATTGAGTGAGTGAGTGGGTTGGTGATTGAGTGAGTGGGTGGGTGATTGAGTGAGTGGGTGGGTGATTGAGTGAGTGGGTGGGTGATTGAGTGAGTGGGTGGGTGATTGATTGAGTGGATGGATGATTGAGTGAGTGGGTGGGTGATTGAGGGAGTAGGTGGGTGATTGAGTGAGTGAGTGGTGGGTGATTGAGTGAGTGAGTGGGTGGGTGATTGAGTGAGTGAGTGGGTGGGTGATTGAGTGAGTGGGTGGGTGACTGAGTGAGTGGATGGGTGATTGAGTGAGTGAGTGGGTGGGTGGTTGAGTGAGTGGGTGGGTGATTGAGTGAGTGAATGGGTGGGTGATTGAGTGAGTGGATGGGTGATTGAGTGAGTGAGTGGATAGGTGATTGAGTGAGTGGATGGCTGATTGAGGTAGTGATTGGGTGATTGAGTGAGTGAGTGGCTGATTGAGTGAGTGAGTGCGTGATTGAGTGAGTGAGTGGGTGGGTGATTGCGTGAGTGAGTGGGTGGGTGATTGAGTGAGTGGGTGGATGATTGCGTGAGTGGGTGGGTGATTGAGTAAGTGGGTGGGTGATTGAGTGAGTGGGTGGGTGAATGAGTAAGTGGATGGGTGATTGAGTGAGTGGGTGGGTGATTGAGTGAGTGGGTGGGTGATTGAGTGAGTGGGTGGGTGATTGATTGAGTGGGCAGGTGATTGAGTGAGTGGGTTGGTGATTGAGTGAGTGGGTGGGTGATTGAGTGAGTGGGTGGGTGATTCAGTGAGTGGGTGAGTGATTGTGTGAGTGAGTGGGTTGGTGATTGAGTGAGTGGGTGGGTGATTGAGTGAGTGGGTGGGTGATTCAGTGAGTGGGTGAGTGATTGTGTGAATGGGTGGGTGATTGAGTGAGTGAGTCGGTTGGTGATTGAGTGAGTGTGTGGGTGATTGAGTGAGTGAGTGGGTCGGTGATTGAGTGAGTGAGTGGGTGATTGAGTGAGTGGGTTGGTGATTGAGTGAGTGGGTGGGTGATTGAGTGAGTGGGTGGGTGATTCAGTGAGTGGGTGAGTGATTGTGTGAGTGAGTGGGTTGGTGATTGAGTGAGTGGGTGGGTGATTGAGTGAGTGGGTGGGTGATTCAGTGAGTGGGTGAGTGATTGTGTGAATGGGTGGGTGATTGAGTGAGTGAGTGGGTTGGTGATTGAGTGAGTGTGTGGGTGATTGAGTGAGTGAGTGGGTCGGTGATTGAGTGAGTGGGTGGGTGATTGAGTGAGTGGGTGGGTTGGTGATTGAGTGAGTGGGTGGGTGATTGAGTGAGTGGGTGGGTCATTCAGTGAGTGGGTGGGTGATTGAGTAAGTGGGTGGGTGATTGAGTGAGTGGGTGGGTGAATGAGTAAGTGGATGGGTGATTGAGTGAGTGGGTGGGTGATTCAGTGAGTGGGTGAGTGATTGTGTGAATGGGTGGGTGATTGAGTGAGTGAGTGGGTTGGTGATTGAGTGAGTGTGTGGGTGATTGAGTGAGTGAGTGGGTCGGTGATTGAGTGAGTGAGTGGGTGATTGAGTGAGTGGGTGGGTGATTGAGTGAGTGGGTGGGTGATTGAGTGAGTGGGTGGGTTGGTGATTGAGTGAGTGGGTGGGTGATTGAGTGAGTGGGTGGGTCATTCAGTGAGTGGGTGGGTGATTGTGTGAATGGGTCGGTGATTGAGTGAGTGAGTGGGTTGGTGATTGAGTGAGTGGGTGGGTGATTGAGTGAGTGAGTGGGTCGGTGATTGAGTGAATGAGTGGGTGATTGAGTGAGTGGGTGGGTGATTGAGTGAGTGGGTGGGTGATTGAGTGAGTGGGTGGGTGATTGAGTGAGTGACTGGGTGGGTGATTGAGTGAGTGAGTGGGTTGGTGATTGAGTGAGAGGGTGGGTGATTGAGTGAGTGGGTGGGTGATTGGGTGAGTGGGTGCGTGATTGAGTGAGTGAGTGGGTTGGTGATTGAGTGAGTGGGTGGGTGATTGAGTGAGTGGGTGGGTGATTGAGTGAGTGGGTGGGTGATTGAGTGAGTGGGTGGGTGATTGAGTGAGTGGATGGATGATTGAGTGAGTGGGTGGGTGATTGAGGGAGTAGGTGGGTGATTGAGTGAGTGAGTGGTGGGTGATTGAGTGAGTGGGTGGGTGATTGAGTGAGTGGGTGGGTGATTGAGTGAGTGAGTGGGTGGGTGATTGAGTGGGTGGGTGATTGAGTGAGTGGGTGGGTGATTAAGTGAGTCGGTGGGTGATTGAGTGAGTGAGTGGGTGGGTGATTGAGTGAGTGGATGGGTGGGTGATTGAGTGGGTGGGTGGGTGATTGAGTGAGTGGGTGGGTGATTGAGTGAGTGGGTGGCTGATTGAGTGAGTGGGTGGGTGGTTCAGTGAGTGGATGGGTGATTGAGTGAGTGAATGGGTGGGTGATTGAGTGAGTGCGTGGATGGGTGCTTGAGTGAGTGGTGGGTGATGCGTGAGTGGGTGGGTGATTGAGTGAGTGAATGGGTGGTTGATTGATTGAGTGAGTGAATGGGTGGGTGATTGAGTGAGTGGATGGGTGATTGAATGAGTGAGTGGGTGGGTGATTGAGTGAGTGAGTGGGTGTGTGATTGAGTGAGTGGGTGAGTGATTGAGTGAGTGGGTGGGTGACTGAGTGAGTGGATGGGTGATTGAGTGAGTGGGTGGGTGATTGAGTGAGTGGGTGGGTGATTGAGTGATTGGGTGGATGATTGAGTGAGTGGGTGATTGAGTGAGTGAGTGGATGGGTGATTGAGTGAGTGAGTCGATGGGTGATTGAGTGAGTGAGTCGGTGGGTGATTGAGTAAGTGTGTGGGTGATTGAGTGAGTGAGTGCGTGATTGAGTGAGTGAGTGGGTGGGTGATTGCGTGAGTGAGTGGGTGGGTGATTGAGTGAGTGGGTGGGTGATTGAGTGAGTGAGTGGGTGGGTGATTGAGTGAGTGAGTGGGTTGGTGATTGAGTGAGAGGGTGGGTGATAGAGTGAGTGGGTGGGTGATTGGGTGAGTGGGTGCGTGATTGAGTGAGTGAGTGGGTTGGTGATTGAGTGAGTGGGTGGGTGATTGAGTGAGTGGGTGGGTGATTGAGTGAGTGGGTGGGTGATTGAGTGAGTGGGTGGGTGATTGATTGAGTGGATGGATGATTGAGTGAGTGGGTGGGTGATTGATTGAGTGGATGGATGATTGAGTGAGTGGGTGGGTGATTGAGGGAGTAGGTGGGTGATTGAGTGAGTGAGTGGTGGGTGATTGAGTGAGTGAGTGGGTGGGTGATTGAGTGAGTGAGTGGGTGGGTGATTGAGTGAGTGGGTGGGTGACTGAGTGAGTGGATGGGTGATTGAGTGAGTGAGTGGGTGGGTGGTTGAGTGAGTGGGTGGGTGATTGAGTGAGTGAATGGGTGGGTGATTGAGTGAGTGGATGGGTGATTGAGTGAGTGAGTGGATAGGTGATTGAGTGAGTGGATGGCTGATTGAGGTAGTGATTGGGTGATTGAGTGAGTGAGTGGCTGATTGAGTGAGTGAGTGCGTGATTGAGTGAGTGAGTGGGTGGGTGATTGCGTGAGTGAGTGGGTGGGTGATTGAGTGAGTGGGTGGATGATTGCGTGAGTGGGTGGGTGATTGAGTAAGTGGGTGGGTGATTGAGTGAGTGGGTGGGTGAATGAGTAAGTGGATGGGTGATTGAGTGAGTGGGTGGGTGATTGAGTGAGTGGGTGGGTGATTGAGTGAGTGGGTGGGTGATTGATTGAGTGGGCAGGTGATTGAGTGAGTGGGTTGGTGATTGAGTGAGTGGGTGGGTGATTGAGTGAGTGGGTGGGTGATTCAGTGAGTGGGTGAGTGATTGTGTGAGTGAGTGGGTTGGTGATTGAGTGAGTGGGTGGGTGATTGAGTGAGTGGGTGGGTGATTCAGTGAGTGGGTGAGTGATTGTGTGAATGGGTGGGTGATTGAGTGAGTGAATCGGTTGGTGATTGAGTGAGTGTGTGGGTGATTGAGTGAGTGAGTGGGTCGGTGATTGAGTGAGTGAGTGGGTGATTGAGTGAGTGGGTGGGTGATTGAGTGAGTGGGTGGGTGATTGAGTGATTGAGTGAGTGGGTTGGTGATTGAGTGAGTGGGTGGGTGATTGAGTGAGTGGGTGGGTGATTCAGTGAGTGGGTGAGTGATTGTGTGAGTGAGTGGGTTGGTGATTGAGTGAGTGGGTGGGTGATTGAGTGAGTGGGTGGGTGATTCAGTGAGTGGGTGAGTGATTGTGTGAATGGGTGGGTGATTGAGTGAGTGAGTGGGTTGGTGATTGAGTGAGTGTGTGGGTGATTGAGTGAGTGAGTGGGTCGGTGATTGAGTGAGTGGGTGGGTGATTGAGTGAGTGGGTGGGTTGGTGATTGAGTGAGTGGGTGGGTGATTGAGTGAGTGGGTGGGTCATTCAGTGAGTGGGTGGGTGATTGAGTAAGTGGGTGGGTGATTGAGTGAGTGGGTGGGTGAATGAGTAAGTGGATGGGTGATTGAGTGAGTGGGTGGGTGATTCAGTGAGTGGGTGAGTGATTGTGTGAATGGGTGGGTGATTGAGTGAGTGAGTGGGTTGGTGATTGAGTGAGTGTGTGGGTGATTGAGTGAGTGAGTGGGTCGGTGATTGAGTGAGTGAGTGGGTGATTGAGTGAGTGGGTGGGTGATTGAGTGAGTGGGTGGGTGATTGAGTGAGTGGGTGGGTTGGTGATTGAGTGAGTGGGTGGGTGATTGAGTGAGTGGGTGGGTCATTCAGTGAGTGGGTGGGTGATTGTGTGAATGGGTCGGTGATTGAGTGAGTGAGTGGGTTGGTGATTGAGTGAGTGGGTGGGTGATTGAGTGAGTGAGTGGGTCGGTGATTGAGTGAATGAGTGGGTGATTGAGTGAGTGGGTGGGTGATTGAGTGAGTGGGTGGGTGATTGAGTGAGTGGGTGGGTGATTGAGTGAGTGAGTGGGTGGGTGATTGAGTGAGTGAGTGGGTTGGTGATTGAGTGAGAGGGTGGGTGATTGAGTGAGTGGGTGGGTGATTGGGTGAGTGGGTGCGTGATTGAGTGAGTGAGTGGGTTGGTGATTGAGTGAGTGGGTGGGTGATTGAGTGAGTGGGTGGGTGATTGAGTGAGTGGGTGGGTGATTGAGTGAGTGGGTGGGTGATTGAGTGAGTGGATGGATGATTGAGTGAGTGGGTGGGTGATTGAGGGAGTAGGTGGGTGATTGAGTGAGTGAGTGGTGGGTGATTGAGTGAGTGGATGGGTGATTGAGTGAGTGGGTGGGTGATTGAGTGAGTGAGTGGGTGGGTGATTGAGTGGGTGGGTGATTGAGTGAGTGGGTGGGTGATTAAGTGAGTCGGTGGGTGATTGAGTGAGTGAGTGGGTGGGTGATTGAGTGAGTGGATGGGTGGGTGATTGAGTGGGTGGGTGGGTGATTGAGTGAGTGGGTGGGTGATTGAGTGAGTGGGTGGCTGATTGAGTGAGTGGGTGGGTGGTTCAGTGAGTGGATGGGTGATTGAGTGAGTGAATGGGTGGGTGATTGAGTGAGTGCGTGGATGGGTGCTTGAGTGAGTGGTGGGTGATGCGTGAGTGGGTGGGTGATTGAGTGAGTGAATGGGTGGTTGATTGATTGAGTGAGTGAATGGGTGGGTGATTGAGTGAGTGGATGGGTGATTGAATGAGTGAGTGGGTGGGTGATTGAGTGAGTGAGTGGGTGTGTGATTGAGTGAGTGGGTGAGTGATTGAGTGAGTGGGTGGGTGACTGAGTGAGTGGATGGGTGATTGAGTGAGTGGGTGGGTGATTGAGTGAGTGGGTGGGTGATTGAGTGATTGGGTGGATGATTGAGTGAGTGGGTGATTGAGTGAGTGAGTGGATGGGTGATTGAGTGAGTGAGTCGATGGGTGATTGAGTGAGTGAGTCGGTGGGTGATTGAGTAAGTGTGTGGGTGATTGAGTGAGTGAGTGCGTGATTGAGTGAGTGAGTGGGTGGGTGATTGCGTGAGTGAGTGGGTGGGTGATTGAGTGAGTGGGTGGATGATTGCGTGATTGGGTGGGTGATTGAGTAAGTGGGTGGGTGATTGAGTGAGTGGGTGGGTGAATGAGTAAGTGGATGGGTGATTGAGTGAGTGGGTGGGTGATTGAGTGAGTGGGTGGGTGATTGAGTGAGTGGGTGGGTGATTGATTGAGTGGGCAGGTGATTGAGTGAGTGCGTTGGTGATTGAGTGAGTGGGTGGGTGATTGAGTGAGTGGGTGGGTGATTCAGTGAGTGGGTGAGTGATTGTGTGAGTGAGTGGGTTGGTGATTGAGTGAGTGGGTGGGTGATTGAGTGAGTGGGTGGGTGATTCAGTGAGTGGGTGAGTGATTGTGTGAATGGGTGGGTGATTGAGTGGGTTGGTGATTGAGTGAGTGGGTGGGTGATTGAGTGAGTGAGTGGGTCGGTGATTGAGTGAGTGAGTGTGTGATTGAGTGAGTGGGTGGGTGATTGAGTGAGTGGGTGGGTGATTGAGTGAGTGGGTGGGTTGGTGATTGAGTGAGTGGGTGGGTGATTGAGTGAGTGGGTGGGTCATTCAGTGAGTGGGTGGGTGATTGTGTGAATGGGTCGGTGATTGAGTGAGTGAGTGGGTTGGTGATTGAGTGAGTGGGTGGGTGATTGAGTGAGTGAGTGGGTCGGTGATTGAGTGAATGAGTGGGTGATTGAGTGAGTGGGTGGGTGATTGAGTGAGTGGGTGGGTGATTGAGTGAGTGGGTGGGTGATTGAGTGAGTGGGTGGGTGATTGAGTGAGTGAGTGGGTGGGTGATTGAGTGAGTGAGTGGGTTGGTGATTGAGTGAGAGGGGGGGTGATTGAGTTAGTGGGTGGGTGATTGGGTGAGTGGGTGCGTGATTGAGTGAGTGAGTGGGTTGGTGATTGAGTGAGTGGGTGGGTGATTGAGTGAGTGGGTGGGTGATTGAGTGAGTGGGTGGGTGATTGAGTGAGTGGGTGGGTGATTGAGTGAGTGGATGGATGATTGAGTGAGTGGGTGGGTGATTGAGGGAGTAGGTGGGTGATTGAGTGAGTGAGTGGTGGGTGATTGAGTGAGTGGGTGGGTGATTGAGTGAGTGGGTGGGTGGGTGATTGAGTGGGTGGGTGGGTGATTGAGTGAGTGGGTTGGTGATTGAGTGAGAGGGGGGGTGATTGAGTTAGTGGGTGGGTGATTGGGTGAGTGGGTGCGTGATTGAGTGAGTGAGTGGGTTGGTGATTGAGTGAGTGGGTGGGTGATTGAGTGAGTGGGTGGGTGATTGAGTGAGTGGGTGGGTGATTGAGTGAGTGGGTGGGTGATTGAGTGAGTGGATGGATGATTGAGTGAGTGGGTGGGTGATTGAGGGAGTAGGTGGGTGATTGAGTGAGTGAGTGGTGGGTGATTGAGTGAGTGGGTGGGTGATTGAGTGAGTGGGTGGGTGATTGAGTGAGTGAGTGGGTGGGTGATTGAGTGGGTGGGTGATTGAGTGAGTGGGTGGGTGATTAAGTGAGTCGGTGGGTGATTGAGTGAGTGAGTGGGTGGGTGATTGAGTGAGTGGGTGGGTGGGTGATTGAGTGGGTGGGTGGGTGATTGAGTGAGTGGGTGGGTGATTGAGTGAGTGGGTGGCTGATTGAGTGAGTGGGTGGGTGGTTCAGTGAGTGGATGGGTGATTGAGTGAGTGAATGGGTGGGTGATTGAGTGAGTGCGTGGATGGGTGCTTGAGTGAGTGGTGGGTGATTGCGTGAGTGGGTGGGTGATTGAGTGAGTGAATGGGTGGTTGATTGATTGAGTGAGTGAATGGGTGGGTGATTGAGTGAGTGGATGGGTGATTGAATGAGTGAGTGGGTGGGTGATTGAGTGAGTGAGTGGGTGTGTGATTGAGTGAGTGGGTGAGTGATTGAGTGAGTGGGTGGGTGACTGAGTGAGTGGATGGGTGATTGAGTGAGTGGGTGGGTGATTGAGTGAGTGGGTGGGTGATTGAGTGAGTGGGTGGATGATTGAGTGAGTGGGTGATTGAGTGAGTGAGTGGATGGGTGATTGAGTGAGTGAGTCGATGGGTGATTGAGTGAGTGAGTCGGTGGGTGATTGAGTAAGTGTGTGGGTGATTGAGTGAGTGAGTGGGTGGGTGATTGTGTGAGTGAGTGCGTGGGTGATTGAGTGAGTGGGTGGGTGACTGAGTGAGTGAATGGGTGGGTGATTGAGTGAGTGGATGGGCGATTGAGTGAGTGAGTGGATGGGTGATTGTGTGAGTGGATGGGTGATTGAGGTAGTGGGTGGGTGATTGAGTGAGTGAGTGGGTGGGTGATTGGGTGAGTGAGTGGTGTGTGATTGAGTGAGTGGGTGGGTGATTGGGTGAGTGGGTGGGTGATTGAGTGAGTGGGTGGGTGATTGTGTGAGTGGGTGGGTGATTGAGTGAGTGGGTGGATGATTGAGTGAGTGGGCGGGTGATTGAGTGAGTGGGTGTGTGGGTGATTGAGTGAGTGAGTGGATGGGTGATTGAGTGAGTGAGTGGGTGGGTAATTGAGTGAGTGAGTGGTGGGTGATTGAGTGAGTGGGTGGGTGATTGAGTGAGTGGGTGGGTGATTGTGTGAGTGGGTGGGTGATTGAGTGAGTGGGTGGATGATTGAGTGAGTGGGCGGGTGGGTGATTCAGTGAGTGGGTGGGTGATTGAGTGAGTGGGTGGATGGGTGATTGAGTGACTGAGTGTGATTCAGTGAGTGTGTGGGTGGGTGATTGAGTGAGTGGGTAGGTGATTGAGTGAGTGAGTGGGTGGGTGATTGAGTGAGTGGGTGGGTGATTGAGTGAGTGAGTGGATGGGTGATTGAGTGAGTGAGTGGGTGGGTGATTGAGTGAGTGGGTGGGTGAGTGAGTGGGTGGGTGTTTGAGTGAGTGGGTGGGTGTTTGAGTGAGTGGGTGTGTGATTGAGTGAGTGAGTGGGTGGGTGATTGAGTGAGTGAGTGGGTGGGTGATTGTGTGAGTGAGTGGGTGGGTGATTGAGTGAGTGGGTTGGTGACTGAGTGAGTGGGTGGGTGATTCAGTGAGTGGGTGGGTGATTGAGTGATTGAGTGGGTTGGTGATTGAGTGAGTGGGTGGGTGATTGTGCGAGTGAGTGGGTGGATGATTGAGTGAGTGGGTGGGTGATTGAGTGAGTGGGTTGGTGATTGAGTGAGAGAGTGGGTGGGTGATTGAGTGAGTGGGTGGGTGATTCAGTGAGTGGGTGGGTGATTGTGTGAATGGGTGGGTGATTGAGTGAGTGAGTGGGTTGGTGATTGAGTGAGTGGGTGGGTGATTGAGTGAGTCTGTGGGTCGGTGATTGAGTGAGAGTGGGTTGGTGATTGAGTGAGTGGGTGGGTGATTGAGTGAGTGGGTGGGTGATTGAGTGAGTGTGTGGGTGATTGAGTGAGTGAGTGGGTTGGTGATTGAGTGAGTGGGTGGGTGATTGAGTGAGTGGGTGGGTGATTGAGTGAGTGAGTGGGTGGGTGATTGAGTGAGTGAGTGGGTTGGTGATTGAGTGAGTGGGTGGGTGATTGAGTGGGTGGGTGATTGAGTGAGTGGGTGCGTGATTGAGTGAGTGAGTGGGTGGGTGATTGAGTGAGTGGGTGGGTGATTGAGTGAGTGGGTGGGTGATTGAGTGACTGGGTGGATGATTGAGTGAGTGGGTAACTGAGTGAGTGAGTGGGTGGGTAATTGAGTGAGTGAGTGGTGGGTGATTGAGTGAGTGGGTGGGTGATTGAGTGAGTGAGTGCGTGGGTGATTGAGTGACTGGGTGGATGATTGAGTGAGTGGGTGATTGAGTGAGTGTGTGGATGGGTGATTGAGTGAGTGAGTCGATGGGTGATTGAGTGAGTGAGTGGGTGGGTGATTGAGTGAGTGAGTGGGTGGGTGATTGAGTGAGTGGGTGGGTGACTGAGTGAGTGGATGGGTGATTGAGTGAGTGAGTGGGTGGGTGGTTGAGTGAGTGGGTGGGTGATTGAGTGAGTGAATGGGTGGGTGATTGAGTGAGTGGATGGGTGATTGAGTGAGTGAGTGGATAGGTGATTGAGTGAGTGGATGGGTGATTGAGGTAGTGATTGGGTGATTGAGTGAGTGAGTGGATGGGTGATTGAGTGAGTGAGTGGCTGATTGAGTGAGTGAGTGCGTGATTGATTGAGTGAGTGGGTGGGTGATTGCGTGAGTGAGTGGATGGGTGATTGAGTGAGTGGGTGGATGATTGCGTGAGTGGGTGGGTGATTGAGTAAGTGGGTGGGTGATTGAGTGAGTGGGTGGGTGAATGAGTAAGTGGATGGGTGATTGAGTGATTGAGTGGGTGATTGAGTGAGTGAGTGGGTGATTGAGTGAGTGGGTGGGTGATTGATTGAGTGGGCAGGTGATTGAGTGAGTGGGTTGGTGATTGAGTGAGTGGATGGGTGATTGAGTGAGTGGGTGGGTGATTGAGTGATTGAGTGGGTGGGTGATTGAGTGAGTGAATGGGTGGTTGATTGATTGAGTGAGTGAATGGGTGGGTGATTGAGTGAGTGGATGGGTGATTGAATGAGTGAGTGGCTGGGTGATTGAGTGAGTGAGTGGGTGTGTGATTGAGTGAGTGGGTGAGTGATTGAGTGAGTGGGTGGGTGACTGAGTGAGTGGATGGGTGATTGAGTGAGTGGGTGGGTGATTGAGTGAGTGGGTGGGTGTTTGAGTGAGTGGGTGGATGATTGAGTGAGTGGGTGATTGAGTGAGTGAGTGGATGGGTGATTGAGTGAGTGAGTCGATGGGTGATTGAGTGAGTGAGTCGGTGGGTGATTGAGTAAGTGTGTGGGTGATTGAGTGAGTGAGTGGGTGGGTGATTGTGTGAGTGAGTGGGTGGGTGATTGAGTGAGTGGGTGGGTGACTGAGTGAGTGAATGGGTGGGTGATTCAGTGAGTGGATGGGTGATTGAGTGAGTGAGTGGATGGGTGATTGTGTGAGTGGATGGGTGATTGAGGTAGTGGGTGGGTGATTGAGTGAGTGAGTGGATGGGTGATTGAGTGAGTGAGTGGCTGATTGAGTGAGTGAGTGCGCGATTGAGTGAGTGAGTGGGTGGGTGATTGCGTGAGTGAGTGGGTGGGTGATTAAGTGAGTGGGTGGATGATTGCTTGAGTGGGTGGGTGATTGAGTAAGTGGGTGGGTGATTGAGTGAGTGGGTGGGTGATTGAGTAAGTGGGTGGGTGATTGAGTGATTGGCTGCGTGACTGAGTGAGTGGGTGGGTGATTGAGTGACTGGGTGGATGCTTGAGTGAGTGGGTGATTGAGTGAGTGAGTGGATGGGTGATTGAGTGAGTGAGTCGAAGTGTGATTGAGTGAGTGAGTGGGTGTGTGATTGAGTGAGTGGGTGGGTGATTGAGTGAGTGGGTGGGTGATTGAGTGAGTGAATGGGTGGGTAATTGAGTGAGTGCGTGGATGGGTGATTGAGTGAGTGAGTGGGTGGGTGATTGGGTGAGTGAGTGGTGGGTGATTGAGTGAGTGGGTGGGTGATTGGGTGAGTGGGTGGGTGATTGAGTGAGTGGGTGGGTGATTGTGTGAGTGGGTGGGTGATTGAGTGAGTGGGTGGATGATTGAGTGAGTGGGCGGGTGATTGAGTGAGTGGGTGTGTGGGTGATTGAGTGAGTGAGTGGATGGGTGATTGAGTGAGTGAGTGGGTGGGTAATTGAGTGAGTGAGTGGTGGGTGATTGAGTGAGTGGGTGGGTGATTGAGTGAGTGGGTGGGTGATTGAGTGAGTGGGTGGGTGATTGAGTGACTGGGTGGATGATTGAGTGATTGAGTGAGTGAGTGGGTTGGTGATTGAGTGAGTGGGTGGGTGATTGAGTGGGTGGGTGATTGAGTGAGTGGGTGCGTGATTGAGTGAGTGAGTGGGTGGGTGATTGAGTGAGTGGGTGGGTGATTGAGTGAGTGGGTGGGTGATTGAGTGACTGGGTGGATGATTGAGTGAGTGGGTAACTGAGTGAGTGAGTGGGTGGGTAATTGAGTGAGTGAGTGGTGATTGAGTGAGTGAGTGCGTGGGTGATTGAGTGACTGGGTGGATGATTGAGTGAGTGGGTGATTGAGTGAGTGTGTGGATGGGTGATTGAGTGAGTGAGTCGATGGGTGATTGAGTGAGTGAGTGGGTGGGTGATTGAGTGAGTGAGTGGGTGGGTGATTGAGTGAGTGGGTGGGTGACTGAGTGAGTGGATGGGTGATTGAGTGAGTGAGTGGGTGGGTGGTTGAGTGAGTGGGTGGGTGATTGAGTGAGTGAATGGGTGGGTGATTGAGTGAGTGGATGGGTGATTGAGTGAGTGAGTGGATAGGTGATTGAGTGAGTGGATGGGTGATTGAGGTAGTGATTGGGTGATTGAGTGAGTGAGTGGATGGGTGATTGAGTGAGTGAGTGGCTGATTGAGTGAGTGAGTGCGTGATTGATTGAGTGAGTGGGTGGGTGATTGCGTGAGTGAGTGGATGGGTGATTGAGTGAGTGGGTGGATGATTGCGTGAGTGGGTGGGTGATTGAGTAAGTGGGTGGGTGATTGAGTGAGTGGGTGGGTGAATGAGTAAGTGGATGGGTGATTGAGTGATTGAGTGGGTGATTGAGTGAGTGAGTGGGTGATTGAGTGAGTGGGTGGGTGATTGATTGAGTGGGCAGGTGATTGAGTGAGTGGGTTGGTGATTGAGTGAGTGGATGGGTGATTGAGTGAGTGGGTGGGTGATTGAGTGATTGAGTGGGTGGGTGATTGAGTGAGTGAATGGGTGGTTGATTGATTGAGTGAGTGAATGGGTGGGTGATTGAGTGAGTGGATGGGTGATTGGGTGAGTGGGTGCGTGATTGAGTGAGTGAGTGGGTTGGTGATTGAGTGAGTGGGTGGGTGATTGAGTGAGTGGGTGGGTGATTGAGTGAGTGGGTGGGTGATTGAGTGAGTGGGTGGGTGATTGAGTGAGTGGATGGATGATTGAGTGAGTGGGTGGGTGATTGAGTGAGAGGGGGGGTGATTGAGTTAGTGGGTGGGTGATTGGGTGAGTGGGTGCGTGATTGAGTGAGTGAGTGGGTTGGTGATTGAGTGAGTGGGTGGGTGATTGAGTGAGTGGGTGGGTGATTGAGTGAGTGGGTGGGTGATTGAGTGAGTGGGTGGGTGATTGAGTGAGTGGATGGATGATTGAGTGAGTGGGTGGGTGATTGAGGGAGTAGGTGGGTGATTGAGTGAGTGAGTGGTGGGTGATTGAGTGAGTGGGTGGGTGATTGAGTGAGTGGGTGGGTGATTGAGTGAGTGAGTGGGTGGGTGATTGAGTGGGTGGGTGATTGAGTGAGTGGGTGGGTGATTAAGTGAGTCGGTGGGTGATTGAGTGAGTGAGTGGGTGGGTGATTGAGTGAGTGGGTGGGTGGGTGATTGAGTGGGTGGGTGGGTGATTGAGTGAGTGGGTGGGTGATTGAGTGAGTGGGTGGCTGATTGAGTGAGTGGGTGGGTGGTTCAGTGAGTGGATGGGTGATTGAGTGAGTGAATGGGTGGGTGATTGAGTGAGTGCGTGGATGGGTGCTTGAGTGAGTGGTGGGTGATTGCGTGAGTGGGTGGGTGATTGAGTGAGTGAATGGGTGGTTGATTGATTGAGTGAGTGAATGGGTGGGTGATTGAGTGAGTGGATGGGTGATTGAATGAGTGAGTGGGTGGGTGATTGAGTGAGTGAGTGGGTGTGTGATTGAGTGAGTGGGTGAGTGATTGAGTGAGTGGGTGGGTGACTGAGTGAGTGGATGGGTGATTGAGTGAGTGGGTGGGTGATTGAGTGAGTGGGTGGGTGATTGAGTGAGTGGGTGGATGATTGAGTGAGTGGGTGATTGAGTGAGTGAGTGGATGGGTGATTGAGTGAGTGAGTCGATGGGTGATTGAGTGAGTGAGTCGGTGGGTGATTGAGTAAGTGTGTGGGTGATTGAGTGAGTGAGTGGGTGGGTGATTGTGTGAGTGAGTGCGTGGGTGATTGAGTGAGTGGGTGGGTGACTGAGTGAGTGAATGGGTGGGTGATTGAGTGAGTGGATGGGCGATTGAGTGAGTGAGTGGATGGGTGATTGTGTGAGTGGATGGGTGATTGAGGTAGTGGGTGGGTGATTGAGTGAGTGAGTGGGTGGGTGATTGGGTGAGTGAGTGGTGTGTGATTGAGTGAGTGGGTGGGTGATTGGGTGAGTGGGTGGGTGATTGAGTGAGTGGGTGGGTGATTGTGTGAGTGGGTGGGTGATTGAGTGAGTGGGTGGATGATTGAGTGAGTGGGCGGGTGATTGAGTGAGTGGGTGTGTGGGTGATTGAGTGAGTGAGTGGATGGGTGATTGAGTGAGTGAGTGGGTGGGTAATTGAGTGAGTGAGTGGTGGGTGATTGAGTGAGTGGGTGGGTGATTGAGTGAGTGGGTGGGTGATTGTGTGAGTGGGTGGGTGATTGAGTGAGTGGGTGGATGATTGAGTGAGTGGGCGGGTGGGTGATTCAGTGAGTGGGTGGGTGATTGAGTGAGTGGGTGGATGGGTGATTGAGTGACTGAGTGTGATTCAGTGAGTGTGTGGGTGGGTGATTGAGTGAGTGGGTAGGTGATTGAGTGAGTGAGTGGGTGGGTGATTGAGTGAGTGGGTGGGTGATTGAGTGAGTGAGTGGATGGGTGATTGAGTGAGTGAGTGGGTGGGTGATTGAGTGAGTGGGTGGGTGAGTGAGTGGGTGGGTGTTTGAGTGAGTGGGTGGGTGTTTGAGTGAGTGGGTGTGTGATTGAGTGAGTGAGTGGGTGGGTGATTGAGTGAGTGAGTGGGTGGGTGATTGTGTGAGTGAGTGGGTGGGTGATTGAGTGAGTGGGTTGGTGACTGAGTGAGTGGGTGGGTGATTCAGTGAGTGGGTGGGTGATTGAGTGATTGAGTGGGTTGGTGATTGAGTGAGTGGGTGGGTGATTGTGCGAGTGAGTGGGTGGATGATTGAGTGAGTGGGTGGGTGATTGAGTGAGTGGGTTGGTGATTGAGTGAGAGAGTGGGTGGGTGATTGAGTGAGTGGGTGGGTGATTCAGTGAGTGGGTGGGTGATTGTGTGAATGGGTGGGTGATTGAGTGAGTGAGTGGGTTGGTGATTGAGTGAGTGGGTGGGTGATTGAGTGAGTCTGTGGGTCGGTGATTGAGTGAGAGTGGGTTGGTGATTGAGTGAGTGGGTGGGTGATTGAGTGAGTGGGTGGGTGATTGAGTGAGTGTGTGGGTGATTGAGTGAGTGAGTGGGTTGGTGATTGAGTGAGTGGGTGGGTGATTGAGTGAGTGGGTGGGTGATTGAGTGAGTGAGTGGGTGGGTGATTGAGTGAGTGAGTGGGTTGGTGATTGAGTGAGTGGGTGGGTGATTGAGTGGGTGGGTGATTGAGTGAGTGGGTGCGTGATTGAGTGAGTGAGTGGGTGGGTGATTGAGTGAGTGGGTGGGTGATTGAGTGAGTGGGTGGGTGATTGAGTGACTGGGTGGATGATTGAGTGAGTGGGTAACTGAGTGAGTGAGTGGGTGGGTAATTGAGTGAGTGAGTGGTGGGTGATTGAGTGAGTGGGTGGGTGATTGAGTGAGTGAGTGCGTGGGGGATTGAGTGACTGGGTGGATGATTGAGTGAGTGGGTGATTGAGTGAGTGTGTGGATGGGTGATTGAGTGAGTGAGTCGATGGGTGATTGAGTGAGTGAGTGGGTGGGTGATTGAGTGAGTGAGTGGGTGGGTGATTGAGTGAGTGGGTGGGTGACTGAGTGAGTGGATGGGTGATTGAGTGAGTGAGTGGGTGGGTGGTTGAGTGAGTGGGTGGGTGATTGAGTGAGTGAATGGGTGGGTGATTGAGTGAGTGGATGGGTGATTGAGTGAGTGAGTGGATAGGTGATTGAGTGAGTGGATGGGTGATTGAGGTAGTGATTGGGTGATTGAGTGAGTGAGTGGATGGGTGATTGAGTGAGTGAGTGGCTGATTGAGTGAGTGAGTGCGTGATTGATTGAGTGAGTGGGTGGGTGATTGCGTGAGTGAGTGGATGGGTGATTGAGTGAGTGGGTGGATGATTGCGTGAGTGGGTGGGTGATTGAGTAAGTGGGTGGGTGATTGAGTGAGTGGGTGGGTGAATGAGTAAGTGGATGGGTGATTGAGTGATTGAGTGGGTGATTGAGTGAGTGAGTGGGTGATTGAGTGAGTGGGTGGGTGATTGATTGAGTGGGCAGGTGATTGAGTGAGTGGGTTGGTGATTGAGTGAGTGGATGGGTGATTGAGTGAGTGGGTGGGTGATTGAGTGATTGAGTGGGTGGGTGATTGAGTGAGTGAATGGGTGGTTGATTGATTGAGTGAGTGAATGGGTGGGTGATTGAGTGAGTGGATGGGTCATTGAATGAGTGAGTGGCTGGGTGATTGAGTGAGTGAGTGGGTGTGTGATTGAGTGAGTGGGTGAGTGATTGAGTGAGTGGGTGGGTGACTGAGTGAGTGGATGGGTGATTGAGTGAGTGGGTGGGTGATTGAGTGAGTGGGTGGGTGATTGAGTGAGTGGGTGGATGATTGAGTGAGTGGGTGATTGAGTGAGTGAGTGGATGGGTGATTGAGTGAGTGAGTCGATGGGTGATTGAGTGAGTGAGTCGGTGGGTGATTGAGTAAGTGTGTGGGTGATTGAGTGAGTGAGTGGGTGGGTGATTGTGTGAGTGAGTGGGTGGGTGATTGAGTGAGTGGGTGGGTGACTGAGTGAGTGAATGGGTGGGTGATTCAGTGAGTGGATGGGTGATTGAGTGAGTGAGTGGATGGGTGATTGTGTGAGTGGATGGGTGATTGAGGTAGTGGGTGGGTGATTGAGTGAGTGAGTGGATGGGTGATTGAGTGAGTGAGTGGCTGATTGAGTGAGTGAGTGCGCGATTGAGTGAGTGAGTGGGTGGGTGATTGCGTGAGTGAGTGGGTGGGTGATTAAGTGAGTGGGTGGATGATTGCTTGAGTGGGTGGGTGATTGAGTAAGTGGGTGGGTGATTGAGTGAGTGGGTGGGTGATTGAGTAAGTGGGTGGGTGATTGAGTGATTGGCTGCGTGACTGAGTGAGTGGGTGGGTGATTGAGTGACTGGGTGGATGCTTGAGTGAGTGGGTGATTGAGTGAGTGAGTGGATGGGTGATTGAGTGAGTGAGTCGAAGTGTGATTGAGTGAGTGAGTGGGTGTGTGATTGAGTGAGTGGGTGGGTGATTGAGTGAGTGGGTGGGTGATTGAGTGAGTGAATGGGTGGGTAATTGAGTGAGTGCGTGGATGGGTGATTGAGTGAGTGAGTGGGTGGGTGATTGGGTGAGTGAGTGGTGGGTGATTGAGTGAGTGGGTGGGTGATTGGGTGAGTGGGTGGGTGATTGAGTGAGTGGGTGGGTGATTGTGTGAGTGGGTGGGTGATTGAGTGAGTGGGTGGATGATTGAGTGAGTGGGCGGGTGATTGAGTGAGTGGGTGTGTGGGTGATTGAGTGAGTGAGTGGATGGGTGATTGAGTGAGTGAGTGGGTGGGTAATTGAGTGAGTGAGTGGTGGGTGATTGAGTGAGTGGGTGGGTGATTGAGTGAGTGGGTGGGTGTTTGAGTGAGTGGGTGGGTGATTGAGTGACTGGGTGGATGATTGAGTGATTGAGTGAGTGAGTGGGTTGGTGATTGAGTGAGTGGGTGGGTGATTGAGTGGGTGGGTGATTGAGTGAGTGGGTGCGTGATTGAGTGAGTGAGTGGGTGGGTGATTGAGTGAGTGGGTGGGTGATTGAGTGAGTGGGTGGGTGATTGAGTGACTGGGTGGATGATTGAGTGAGTGGGTAACTGAGTGAGTGAGTGGGTGGGTAATTGAGTGAGTGAGTGGTGATTGAGTGAGTGAGTGCGTGGGTGATTGAGTGACTGGGTGGATGATTGAGTGAGTGGGTGATTGAGTGAGTGTGTGGATGGGTGATTGAGTGAGTGAGTCGATGGGTGATTGAGTGAGTGAGTGGGTGGGTGATTGAGTGAGTGAGTGGGTGGGTGATTGAGTGAGTGGGTGGGTGACTGAGTGAGTGGATGGGTGATTGAGTGAGTGAGTGGGTGGGTGGTTGAGTGAGTGGGTGGGTGATTGAGTGAGTGAATGGGTGGGTGATTGAGTGAGTGGATGGGTGATTGAGTGAGTGAGTGGATAGGTGATTGAGTGAGTGGATGGGTGATTGAGGTAGTGATTGGGTGATTGAGTGAGTGAGTGGATGGGTGATTGAGTGAGTGAGTGGCTGATTGAGTGAGTGAGTGCGTGATTGATTGAGTGAGTGGGTGGGTGATTGCGTGAGTGAGTGGATGGGTGATTGAGTGAGTGGGTGGATGATTGCGTGAGTGGGTGGGTGATTGAGTAAGTGGGTGGGTGATTGAGTGAGTGGGTGGGTGAATGAGTAAGTGGATGGGTGATTGAGTGATTGAGTGGGTGATTGAGTGAGTGAGTGGGTGATTGAGTGAGTGGGTGGGTGATTGATTGAGTGGGCAGGTGATTGAGTGAGTGGGTTGGTGATTGAGTGAGTGGATGGGTGATTGAGTGAGTGGGTGGGTGATTGAGTGATTGAGTGGGTGGGTGATTGAGTGAGTGAATGGGTGGTTGATTGATTGAGTGAGTGAATGGGTGGGTGATTGAGTGAGTGGATGGGTGATTGAATGAGTGAGTGGGTGGGTGATTGAGTGAGTGAGTGGGTGTGTGATTGAGTGAGTGGGTGAGTGATTGAGTGAGTGGGTGGGTGACTGAGTGAGTGGATGGGTGATTGAGTGAGTGGGTGGGTGATTGAGTGAGTGGGTGGGTGATTGAGTGAGTGGGTGGATGATTGAGTGAGTGGGTGATTGAGTGAGTGAGTGGATGGGTGATTGAGTGAGTGAGTCGATGGGTGATTGAGTGAGTGAGTCGGTGGGTGATTGAGTAAGTGTGTGGGTGATTGAGTGAGTGAGTGGGTGGGTGATTGTGTGAGTGAGTGGGTGGGTGATTGAGTGAGTGGGTGGGTGACTGAGTGAGTGAATGGGTGGGTGATTCAGTGAGTGGATGGGTGATTGAGTGAGTGAGTGGATGGGTGATTGTGTGAGTGGATGGGTGATTGAGGTAGTGGGTGGGTGATTGAGTGAGTGAGTGGATGGGTGATTGAGTGAGTGAGTGGCTGATTGAGTGAGTGAGTGTGCGATTGAGTGAGTGAGTGGGTGGGTGATTGCGTGAGTGAGTGGGTGGGTGATTAAGTGAGTGGGTGGATGATTGCTTGAGTGGGTGGGTGATTGAGTAAGTGGGTGGGTGATTGAGTGAGTGGGTGGGTGATTGAGTAAGTGGGTGGGTGATTGAGTGATTGGCTGCGTGACTGAGTGAGTGGGTGGGTGATTGAGTGACTGGGTGGATGCTTGAGTGAGTGGGTGATTGAGTGAGTGAGTGGATGGGTGATTGAGTGAGTGAGTCGAAGTGTGATTGAGTGAGTGAGTGGGTGTGTGATTGAGTGAGTGGGTGGGTGATTGAGTGAGTGGGTGGGTGATTGAGTGAGTGAATGGGTGGGTAATTGAGTGAGTGCGTGGATGGGTGATTGAGTGAGTGAGTGGGTGGGTGATTGGGTGAGTGAGTGGTGGGTGATTGAGTGAGTGGGTGGGTGATTGGGTGAGTGGGTGGGTGATTGAGTGAGTGGGTGGGTGATTGTGTGAGTGGGTGGGTGATTGAGTGAGTGGGTGGATGATTGAGTGAGTGGGCGGGTGATTGAGTGAGTGGGTGTGTGGGTGATTGAGTGAGTGAGTGGATGGGTGATTGAGTGAGTGAGTGGGTGGGTAATTGAGTGAGTGAGTGGTGGGTGATTGAGTGAGTGGGTGGGTGATTGAGTGAGTGGGTGGGTGATTGAGTGAGTGGGTGGGTGATTGAGTGACTGGGTGGATGATTGAGTGATTGAGTGAGTGAGTGGGTTGGTGATTGAGTGAGTGGGTGGGTGATTGAGTGGGTGGGTGATTGAGTGAGTGGGCGCGTGATTGAGTGAGTGAGTGGGTGGGTGATTGAGTGAGTGGGTGGGTGATTGAGTGAGTGGGTGGGTGATTGAGTGACTGGGTGGATGATTGAGTGAGTGGGTAACTGAGTGAGTGAGTGGGTGGGTAATTGAGTGAGTGAGTGGTGATTGAGTGAGTGAGTGCGTGGGTGATTGAGTGACTGGGTGGATGATTGAGTGAGTGGGTGATTGAGTGAGTGTGTGGATGGGTGATTGAGTGAGTGAGTCGATGGGTGATTGAGTGAGTGAGTGGGTGGGTGATTGAGTGAGTGAGTGGGTGGGTGATTGAGTGAGTGGGTGGGTGACTGAGTGAGTGGATGGGTGATTGAGTGAGTGAGTGGGTGGGTGGTTGAGTGAGTGGGTGGGTGATTGAGTGAGTGAATGGGTGGGTGATTGAGTGAGTGGATGGGTGATTGAGTGAGTGAGTGGATAGGTGATTGAGTGAGTGGATGGGTGATTGAGGTAGTGATTGGGTGATTGAGTGAGTGAGTGGATGGGTGATTGAGTGAGTGAGTGGCTGATTGAGTGAGTGAGTGCGTGATTGATTGAGTGAGTGGGTGGGTGATTGCGTGAGTGAGTGGATGGGTGATTGAGTGAGTGGGTGGATGATTGCGTGAGTGGGTGGGTGATTGAGTAAGTGGGTGGGTGATTGAGTGAGTGGGTGGGTGAATGAGTAAGTGGATGGGTGATTGAGTGATTGAGTGGGTGATTGAGTGAGTGAGTGGGTGATTGAGTGAGTGGGTGGGTGATTGATTGAGTGGGCAGGTGATTGAGTGAGTGGGTTGGTGATTGAGTGAGTGGATGGGTGATTGAGTGAGTGGGTGGGTGATTGAGTGATTGAGTGGGTGGGTGATTGAGTGAGTGAATGGGTGGTTGATTGATTGAGTGAGTGAATGGGTGGGTGATTGAGTGAGTGGATGGGTGATTGAATGAGTGAGTGGGTGGGTGATTGAGTGAGTGAGTGGGTGTGTGATTGAGTGAGTGGGTGAGTGATTGAGTGAGTGGGTGGGTGACTGAGTGAGTGGATGGGTGATTGAGTGAGTGGGTGGGTGATTGAGTGAGTGGGTGGGTGATTGAGTGAGTGGGTGGATGATTGAGTGAGTGGGTGATTGAGTGAGTGAGTGGATGGGTGATTGAGTGAGTGAGTCGATGGGTGATTGAGTGAGTGAGTCGGTGGGTGATTGAGTAAGTGTGTGGGTGATTGAGTGAGTGAGTGGGTGTGTGATTGTGTGAGTGAGTGGGTGGGTGATTGAGTGAGTGGGTGGGTGACTGAGTGAGTGAATGGGTGGGTGATTCAGTGAGTGGATGGGTGATTGAGTGAGTGAGTGGATGGGTGATTGTGTGAGTGGATGGGTGATTGAGGTAGTGGGTGGGTGATTGAGTGAGTGAGTGGATGGGTGATTGAGTGAGTGAGTGGCTGATTGAGTGAGTGAGTGCGCGATTGAGTGAGTGAGTGGGTGGGTGATTGAGTGACTGGGTGGATGCTTGAGTGAGTGGGTGATTGAGTGAGTGAGTGGATGGGTGATTGAGTGAGTGAGTCGAAGTGTGATTGAGTGAGTGAGTGGGTGTGTGATTGAGTGAGTGGGTGGGTGATTGAGTGAGTGGGTGGGTGATTGAGTGAGTGAATGGGTGGGTAATTGAGTGAGTGCGTGGATGGGTGATTGAGTGAGTGAGTGGGTGGGTGATTGGGTGAGTGAGTGGTGGGTGATTGAGTGAGTGGGTGGGTGATTGGGTGAGTGGGTGGGTGATTGAGTGAGTGGGTGGGTGATTGTGTGAGTGGGTGGGTGATTGAGTGAGTGGGTGGATGATTGAGTGAGTGGGCGGGTGATTGAGTGAGTGGGTGTGTGGGTGATTGAGTGAGTGAGTGGATGGGTGATTGAGTGAGTGAGTGGGTGGGTAATTGAGTGAGTGAGTGGTGGGTGATTGAGTGAGTGGGTGGGTGATTGAGTGAGTGGGTGGGTGATTGTGTGAGTGGGTGGGTGATTGAGTGAGTGGGTGGATGATTGAGTGAGTGGGCGGGTGGGTGATTCAGTGAGTGGGTGGGTGATTGAGTGAGTGGGTGGATGGGTGATTGAGTGAATGAGTGTGATTCAGTGAGTGTGTGGGTGGGTGATTGAGTGAGTGGGTAGGTGATTGAGTGAGTGAGTGGATGGGTGATTGAGTGAGTGAGTGGGTGGGTGATTGAGTGAGTGGGTGGGTGATTGAGTGAGTGAGTGGATGGGTGATTGAGTGAGTGAGTGGGTGGGTGATTGAGTGAGTGGGTGGGTGAGTGAGTGGGTGGGTGTTTGAGTGAGTGGGTGGGTGTTTGAGTGAGTGGGTGTGTGATTGAGTGAGTGAGTGGGTGGGTGATTGAGTGAGTGAGTGGGTGGGTGATTGTGTGAGTGAGTGGGTGGGTGATTGAGTGAGTGGGTTGGTGATTGAGTGAGTGGGTGGGTGATTGAGTGATTGAGTGGGTTGGTGATTGAGTGAGTGGGTGGGTGATTGTGCGAGTGAGTGGGTGGATGATTGAGTGAGTGGGTGGGTGATTGAGTGAGTGGGTTGGTGATTGAGTGAGTGAGTGGGTGGGTGATTGAGTGAGTGGGTGGGTGATTCAGTGAGTGGGTGGGTGATTGTGTGAATGGGTGGGTGATTGAGTGAGTGAGTGGGTTGGTGATTGAGTGAGTGGGTGGGTGATTGAGTGAGTGTGTGGGTCGGTGATTGAGTGAGAGTGGGTTGGTGATTGAGTGAGTGGGTGGGTGATTGAGTGAGTGGGTGGGTGATTGAGTGAGTGGGTGGGTGATTGAGTGAGTGAGTGGGTTGGTGATTGAGTGAGTGGGTGGGTGATTGAGTGAGTGGGTGGGTGATTGAGTGAGTGAGTGGGTGGGTGATTGAGTGAGTGAGTGGGTTGGTGATTGAGTGAGTGGGTGGGTGATTGAGTGGGTGGGTGATTGAGTGAGTGGGTGCGTGATTGAGTGAGTGAGTGGGTGGGTGATTGAGTGAGTGGGTGGGTGATTGAGTGAGTGGGTGGGTGATTGAGTGACTGGGTGGATGATTGAGTGAGTGGGTAACTGAGTGAGTGAGTGGGTGGGTAATTGAGTGAGTGAGTGGTGGGTGATTGAGTGAGTGGGTGGGTGATTGAGTGAGTGAGTGCGTGGGTGATTGAGTGACTGGGTGGATGATTGAGTGAGCGGGTGATTGAGTGAGTGTGTGGATGGGTGATTGAGTGAGTGAGTCGATGGGTGATTGAGTGAGTGAGGGGGTGGGTGATTGAGTGAGTGAATGGGTGGGTGATTGAGTGAGTGGGTGGGTGACTGAGTGAGTGGATGGGTGATTGAGTGAGTGAGTCGATGGGTGATTGAGTGAGTGAGGGGGTGGGTGATTGAGTGAGTGAATGGGTGGGTGATTGAGTGAGTGGGTGGGTGACTGAGTGAGTGGATGGGTGATTGAGTGAGTGAGTGGGTGGGTGGTTGAGTGAGTGGGTGGGTGATTGAGTGAGTGAATGGGTGGGTGATTGAGTGAGTGGATGGATGATTGAGTGAGTGAGTGGATAGGTGATTGAGTGAGTGGATGGGTGATTGAGGTAGTGATTGGGTGATTGAGTGAGTGAGTGGATGGGTGATTGAGTGAGTGAGTGGCTGATTGAGTGAGTGAGTGCGTGATTGATTGAGTGAGTGGGTGGGTGATTGCGTGAGTGAGTGGGTGGGTGATTGAGTGAGTGGGTGGATGATTGCGTGAGTGGGTGGGTGATTGAGTAAGTGGGTGGGTGATTGAGTGAGTGGGTGGGTGAATGAGTAAATGGATGGGTGATTGAGTGATTGAGTGGGTGATTGAGTGAGTGAGTGGGTGATTGAGTGAGTGGGTGGGTGATTGATTGAGTGGGCAGGTGATTGAGTGAGTGGGTTGGTGATTGAGTGAGTGGGTGGGTGATTGAGTGAGTGGGTGGGTGATTGAGTGATTGAGTGGGTTGGTGATTGAGTGTGTGGGTGGGTGATTGTGTGAGTGAGTGGGTGGGTGATTGAGTGAGTGGGTGGGTGATTGAGTGAGTGAGTGGGTTGGTGATTGAGTGAGTGGGTGGGTGATTGAGTGAGTGGGTGGGTGATTCAGTGAGTGGGTGGGTGATTGAGTGAATGGGTGGGTGATTGAGTGAGTGAGTGGGTTGGTAATTGAGTGAGTGGGTGGGTGATTGAGTGAGTGAGTGGGTCGGTGATTGAGTGAGTGGGTGGGTGATTGAGTGAGTGGGTGGGTGATTGAGTGAGTGGGTGGGTGATTGAGTGAGTGGGTGTGTGATTGAGTGAGTTTGTGGGTGGGTGATTGAGTGAGTGAGTGGGTTGGTGATTGAGTGAGTGGGTGGGTGATTGAGTGAGTGGGTGGGTGATTGTGTGAGTAGGTGGGTGATTGAGTGAGTGGGTGGATGATTGAGTGAGTGGGCCGGTGATTGAGTGAGTGGGTGGGTGGGTGATTCAGTGAGTGGGTGGGTGATTGAGTTAGTGGGTGGATGGGTGATTGAGTGAATGAGTGTGATTCAGTGAGTGTGTGGGTGGGTGATTGAGTGAGTGGGTAGGTGATTCAGTGAGTGAGTGGATGGGTGATTGAGTGAGTGAGTGGGTGGGTGATTGAGTGAGTGGGTGGGTGATTGAGTGAGTGGATGGGTGATTGAGTGAGTGAGTGGGTGGGTGATTGAGTGAGTGGGTGGGTGAGTGAGTGGGTGGGTGTTTGAGTGAGTGGGTGGGTGTTTGAGTGAGTGGGTGTGTGATTGAGTGAGTGGGTGGGTGATTGAGTGAGTGAGTGGGTGGGTGATTGTGTGAGTGAGTGGGTGGGTGATTGAGTGAGTGGGTTGGTGATTGAGTGAGTGGGTGGGTGATTGAGTGAGTGGGTGGGTGATTGAGTGATTGAGTGGGTTGGTGATTGAGTGAGTGGGTGGGTGATTGTGCGAGTGAGTGGGTTGATGATTGAGTGAGTGGGTGGGTGATTGAGTGAGTGGGTTGGTGATTGAGTGAGTGAGTGGGTGGGAGATTGAGTGAGTGAGTGGGTGATTCAGTGAGTGGGTGGGTGATTGTGTGAATGGGTGGGTGATTGAGTGAGTGAGTGGGTTGGTGATTGAGTGAGTGGGTGGGTGATTGAGTGAGTGTGTGGGTCGGTGATTGAGTGAGAGTGGGTTGGTGATTGAGTGAGTGGGTGGGTGATTGAGTGAGTGGGTGGGTGATTGAGTGAGTGGGTGGTTGATTGAGTGAGAGAGTGGGTTGGTGATTGAGTGAGTGGGTGGGTGATTGAGTGAGTGGGTGGGTGATTGAGTGAGTGAGTGGGTGGGTGATTGAGTGAGTGAGTGGGTTGGTGATTGAGTGAGTGGGTGGGTGATTGAGTGGGTGGGTGATTGAGTGAGTGGGTGCGTGATTGAGTGAGTGAGTGGGTGGGTGATTGAGTGAGTGGGTGGGTGATTGAGTGACTGGGTGGATGATTGAGTGAGTGGGTGACTGAGTGAGTGAGTGGGTGGGTGATTGAGTGAGTGAGTGGTGGGTGATTGAGTGAGTGGGTGGGTGATTGAGTGAGTGAGTGGGTGGGTGATTGAGTGACTGGGTATATGATTGAGTGAGTGGGTGATTGAGTGAGTGTGTGGATGGGTGATTGAGTGAGTGAGTCGATGGGTGATTGAGTGAGTGAGTGGGTGGGTGATTGAGTGATTGAGTGGGTGGGTGATTGAGTGAGTGGGTGGGTGACTGAGTGAGTGGATGGGTGATTTAGTGAGTGAGTGGGTGGGTGGTTGAGTGAGTGGGTGGGTGATTGAGTGAGAGAATGGGTGGGTGATTGAGTGAGTGGATGGGTGATTGAGTGAGTGAGTGGATAGGTGATTGAGTGAGTGGATGGGTGATTGAGGTAGTGATTGGGTGATTGAGTGAGTGAGTGGATGGGTGATTGAGTGAGTGAGTGGCTGATTGAGTGAGTGAGTGCGTGATTGAGTTAGTGAGTGGGTGGGTGATTGCGTGAGTGAGTGGGTGGGTGATTGAGTGAGTGGGTGGATGATTGCGTGAGTGGGTGGGTGATTGAGTAAGTGGGTGGGTGATTGAGTGAGTGGGTGGGTGAATGAGTAAGTGGATGGGTGATTGAGTGATTGGATGGGTGATTGAGTGAGTGGGTGGGTGATTGAGTGAGTGGGTGAGTGATTGATTGAGTGGGCAGGTGATTGAGTGAGTGGGTTGGTGATTGAGTGAGTGGGTGGGTGATTCAGAGAGTGGGTGGGTGATTGAGTGATTGAGTGGGTTGGTGATTGAGTGAGTGGGTGGGTGATTGTGTGAGTGAGTGGGTGGATGATTGAGTGAGTGGGTGGGTGATTGAGTGAGTGAGTGGGTTGGTGATTGAGTGAGTGGGTGGGTGATTGAGTGAGTGGGTGGGTGATTCAATGAGTGGGTGGGTGATTGTGTGAATGGGTGGGTGATTGAGTGAGTGAGTGGGTTGGTGATTGAGTTAGTGGGTGGGTGATTGAGTGAGTGAGTGGATCGGTGATTGAGTGAGTGAGTGGGTGATTGAGTGAGTGGGTGGGTGATTGAGTGAGTGGGTGGGTGATTGAGTGAGTGGGTGGGTGATTGAGTGAGTGGGTGTGTGATTGAGTGAGTGAGTGGGTGGGTGATTGAGTGAGTGAGTGGGTTGGTGATTGAGTGAGTGGGTGGGTGATTGAGTGAGTGAGTGGGTGGGTGATTGAGTGGGTGAGTAGGTGGGTGATTGAGTGAGTGGGTGGGTGATTAAGTGAGTGGGTGGGTGATTGAGTGAGGGAGTGGGTGGGTGATTGAGTGAGTGAGTGGGTGGGTGATTGAGTTAGTGGGTGGGTGATTGAGTGAGTGGGTGGGTGATTGAGTGAGTGGGTGGCTGATTGAGTGAGTGGGTGGGTGATTCAATGAGTGGATGGGTGATTGAGTGAGTGAATGGGTGGGTGATTGAGTGAGTGCGTGGATGGGTGATTGAGTGAGTGGTGGGTGATTGAGTGAGTGGGTGGGTGATTCAGTGAGTGAGTGGGTGATTGAGTGAATGGGTGGGAGATTGAGTGAGTGAGTGAGTTGGTGATTGAGTGAGTGGGTGGGTGATTGAGTGAGTGAGTGGGTCGGTGATTGAGTGAATGAGTGGGTGATTGCGTGAGTGGGTGGGTGATTGAGTGAGTGGGTGGGTGATTGAGTGAGTGGGTGGGTGATTGAGTCATTGGGTGGGTGATTGAGTGAGTGAGTGGGTGGGTGATTGAGTGAGTGAGTGGGTTGGTGATTGACTGAGTGGGTGGGTGATTGAGTGAGTGGGTAGGTGATTGAGTGAGTGAGTGGATGGGTGATTGAGTGAGTGAGTGGGTGGGTGATTGAGTGAGTGGGTGGGTGATTGAGTGAGTGAGTGGATGGGTGATTGAGTGAGTGAGTGGGTGGGTGATTGAGTGAGTTGGTGGGTGAGTGAGTGGGTGGGTGTTTGAGTGAGTGGGTGGGTGTTTGAGTGAGTGGGTGTGTGATTGAGTGAGTGAGTGGGTGGGTGATTGAGTGAGTGAGTGGGTGGGTGATTGTGTGAGTGAGTGGGTGGGTGATTGAGTGAGTGGGTTGGTGATTGAATGAGTGGGTGGGTGATTGAGTGATTGAGTGGGTTGGTGATTGAGTGAGTGGGTGGGTGATTGTGCGAGTGAGTGGGTGGATGATTGAGTGAGTGGGTGGGTGATTGAGTGAGTGGGTTGGTGATTGAGTGAGTGAGTGGGTGGGTGATTGAGTGAGTGGGTGGGTGATTCAGTGAGTGGGTGGGTGATTGTGTGAATGGGTGGGTGATTGAGTGAGTGAGTGGGTTGGTGATTGAGTGAGTGGGTGGGTGATTGAGTGAGTGTGTGGGTCGGTGATTGAGTGAGAGTGGGTTGGTGATTGAGTGAGTGGGTGGGTGATTGAGTGAGTGGGTGGGTGATTGAGTGAGTGGGTGGGTGATTGAGTGAGTGAGTGGGTTGGTGATTGAGTGAGTGGGTGGGTGATTGAGTGAGTGAGTGGGTGATTGAGTGAGTGAGTGGGTGGGTGATTGAGTGAGTGAGTGGGTTGGTGATTGAGTGAGTGGGTGGGTGATTGAGTGGGTGGGTGATTGAGTGAGTGGGTGCGTGATTGAGTGAGTGAGTGGGTGGGTGATTGAGTGAGTGGGTGGGTGATTGAGTGAGTGGGTGGGTGATTGAGTGACTGGGTGGATGATTGAGTGAGTGGGTAACTGAGTGAGTGAGTGGGTGGGTAATTGAGTGAGTGAGTGGTGGGTGATTGAGTGAGTGGGTGGGTGATTGAGTGAGTGAGTGCGTGGGTGATTGAGTGACTGGGTGGATGATTGAGTGAGCGGGTGATTGAGTGAGTGTGTGGATGGGTGATTGAGTGAGTGAGTCGATGGGTGATTGAGTGAGTGAGGGGGTGGGTGATTGAGTGAGTGAATGGGTGGGTGATTGAGTGAGTGGGTGGGTGACTGAGTGAGTGGATGGGTGATTGAGTGAGTGAGTGGGTGGGTGGTTGAGTGAGTGGGTGGGTGATTGAGTGAGTGAATGGGTGGGTGATTGAGTGAGTGGATGGGTGATTGAGTGAGTGAGTGGATAGGTGATTGAGTGAGTGGATGGGTGATTGAGGTAGTGATTGGGTGATTGAGTGAGTGAGTGGATGGGTGATTGAGTGAGTGAGTGACTGATTGAGTGAGTGAGTGCGTGATTGATTGAGTGAGTGGGTGGGTGATTGCGTTAGTGAGTGGGTGGGTGATTGAGTGAGTGGGTGGATGATTGCGTGAGTGGGTGGGTGATTGAGTAAGTGGGTGGGTGATTGAGTGAGTGGGTGGGTGAATGAGTAAATGGATGGGTGATTGAGTGATTGAGTGGGTGATTGAGTGAGTGAGTGGGTGATTGAGTGAGTGGGTGGGTGATTGATTGAGTGGGCAGGTGATTGAGTGAGTGGGTTGGTGATTGAGTGAGTGGGTGGGTGATTGAGTGAGTGGGTGGGTGATTGAGTGATTGAGTGGGTTGGTGATTGAGTGTGTGGGTGGGTGATTGTGTGAGTGAGTGGGTGGGTGATTGAGTGAGTGGGTGGGTGATTGAGTGAGTGAGTGGGTTGGTGATTGAGTGAGTGGGTGGGTGATTGAGTGAGTGGGTGGGTGATTCAGTGAGTGGGTGGGTGATTGAGTGAATGGGTGGGTGATTGAGTGAGTGAGTGGGTTGGTAATTGAGTGAGTGGGTGGGTGATTGAGTGAGTGAGTGGGTCGGTGATTGAGTGAGTGGGTGGGTGATTGAGTGAGTGGGTGGGTGATTGAGTGAGTGGGTGGGTGATTGAGTGAGTGGGTGTGTGATTGAGTGAGTTTGTGGGTGGGTGATTGAGTGAGTGAGTGGGTTGGTGATTGAGTGAGTGGGTGGGTGATTGAGTGAGTGGGTGGGTGATTGTGTGAGTAGGTGGGTGATTGAGTGAGTGGGTGGATGATTGAGTGAGTGGGCCGGTGATTGAGTGAGTGGGTGGGTGGGTGATTCAGTGAGTGGGTGGGTGATTGAGTTAGTGGGTGGATGGGTGATTGAGTGAATGAGTGTGATTCAGTGAGTGTGTGGGTGGGTGATTGAGTGAGTGGGTAGGTGATTCAGTGAGTGAGTGGATGGGTGATTGAGTGAGTGAGTGGGTGGGTGATTGAGTGAGTGGGTGGGTGATTGAGTGAGTGGATGGGTGATTGAGTGAGTGAGTGGGTGGGTGATTGAGTGAGTGGGTGGGTGAGTGAGTGGGTGGGTGTTTGAGTGAGTGGGTGGGTGTTTGAGTGAGTGGGTGTGTGATTGAGTGAGTGGGTGGGTGATTGAGTGAGTGAGTGGGTGGGTGATTGTGTGAGTGAGTGGGTGGGTGATTGAGTGAGTTGGTTGGTGATTGAGTGAGTGGGTGGGTGATTGAGTGAGTGGGTGGGTGATTGAGTGATTGAGTGGGTTGGTGATTGAGTGAGTGGGTGGGTGATTGTGCGAGTGAGTGGGTTGATGATTGAGTGAGTGGGTGGGTGATTGAGTGAGTGGGTTGGTGATTGAGTGAGTGAGTGGGTGGGAGATTGAGTGAGTGAGTGGGTGATTCAGTGAGTGGGTGGGTGATTGTGTGAATGGGTGGGTGATTGAGTGAGTGAGTGGGTTGGTGATTGAGTGAGTGGGTGGGTGATTGAGTGAGTGTGTGGGTCGGTGATTGAGTGAGAGTGGGTTGGTGATTGAGTGAGTGGGTGGGTGATTGAGTGAGTGGGTGGGTGATTGAGTGAGTGGGTGGTTGATTGAGTGAGAGAGTGGGTTGGTGATTGAGTGAGTGGGTGGGTGATTGAGTGAGTGGGTGGGTGATTGAGTGAGTGAGTGGGTGGGTGATTGAGTGAGTGAGTGGGTTGGTGATTGAGTGAGTGGGTGGGTGATTGAGTGGGTGGGTGATTGAGTGAGTGGGTGCGTGATTGAGTGAGTGAGTGGGTGGGTGATTGAGTGAGTGGGTGGGTGATTGAGTGACTGGGTGGATGATTGAGTGAGTGGGTGACTGAGTGAGTGAGTGGGTGGGTGATTGAGTGAGTGAGTGGTGGGTGATTGAGTGAGTGGGTGGGTGATTGAGTGAGTGAGTGGGTGGGTGATTGAGTGACTGGGTATATGATTGAGTGAGTGGGTGATTGAGTGAGTGTGTGGATGGGTGATTGAGTGAGTGAGTCGATGGGTGATTGAGTGAGTGAGTGGGTGGGTGATTGAGTGATTGAGTGGGTGGGTGATTGAGTGAGTGGGTGGGTGACTGAGTGAGTGGATGGGTGATTTAGTGAGTGAGTGGGTGGGTGGTTGAGTGAGTGGGTGGGTGATTGAGTGAGAGAATGGGTGGGTGATTGAGTGAGTGGATGGGTGATTGAGTGAGTGAGTGGATAGGTGATTGAGTGAGTGGATGGGTGATTGAGGTAGTGATTGGGTGATTGAGTGAGTGAGTGGATGGGTGATTGAGTGAGTGAGTGGCTGATTGAGTGAGTGAGTGCGTGATTGAGTTAGTGAGTGGGTGGGTGATTGCGTGAGTGAGTGGGTGGGTGATTGAGTGAGTGGGTGGATGATTGCGTGAGTGGGTGGGTGATTGAGTAAGTGGGTGGGTGATTGAGTGAGTGGGTGGGTGAATGAGTAAGTGGATGGGTGATTGAGTGATTGGATGGGTGATTGAGTGAGTGGGTGGGTGATTGAGTGAGTGGGTGAGTGATTGATTGAGTGGGCAGGTGATTGAGTGAGTGGGTTGGTGATTGAGTGAGTGGGTGGGTGATTCAGAGAGTGGGTGGGTGATTGAGTGATTGAGTGGGTTGGTGATTGAGTGAGTGGGTGGGTGATTGTGTGAGTGAGTGGGTGGATGATTGAGTGAGTGGGTGGGTGATTGAGTGAGTGAGTGGGTTGGTGATTGAGTGAGTGGGTGGGTGATTGAGTGAGTGGGTGGGTGATTCAATGAGTGGGTGGGTGATTGTGTGAATGGGTGGGTGATTGAGTGAGTGAGTGGGTTGGTGATTGAGTTAGTGGGTGGGTGATTGAGTGAGTGAGTGGATCGGTGATTGAGTGAGTGAGTGGGTGATTGAGTGAGTGGGTGGGTGATTGAGTGAGTGGGTGGGTGATTGAGTGAGTGGGTGGGTGATTGAGTGAGTGGGTGTGTGATTGAGTGAGTGAGTGGGTGGGTGATTGAGTGAGTGAGTGGGTTGGTGATTGAGTGAGTGGGTGGGTGATTGAGTGAGTGAGTGGGTGGGTGATTGAGTGGGTGAGTAGGTGGGTGATTGAGTGAGTGGGTGGGTGATTAAGTGAGTGGGTGGGTGATTGAGTGAGGGAGTGGGTGGGTGATTGAGTGAGTGAGTGGGTGGGTGATTGAGTTAGTGGGTGGGTGATTGAGTGAGTGGGTGGGTGATTGAGTGAGTGGGTGGCTGATTGAGTGAGTGGGTGGGTGATTCAATGAGTGGATGGGTGATTGAGTGAGTGAATGGGTGGGTGATTGAGTGAGTGCGTGGATGGGTGATTGAGTGAATGGTGGGTGATTGAGTGAGTGGGTGGGTGATTCAGTGAGTGAGTGGGTGATTGAGTGAATGGGTGGGAGATTGAGTGAGTGAGTGAGTTGGTGATTGAGTGAGTGGGTGGGTGATTGAGTGAGTGAGTGGGTCGGTGATTGAGTGAATGAGTGGGTGATTGCGTGAGTGGGTGGGTGATTGAGTGAGTGGGTGGGTGATTGAGTGAGTGGGTGGGTGATTGAGTCATTGGGTGGGTGATTGAGTGAGTGAGTGGGTGGGTGATTGAGTGAGTGAGTGGGTTGGTGATTGACTGAGTGGGTGGGTGATTGAGTGAGTGGGTGGGTGATTGGGTGAGTGGGTGCGTGATTGAGTGAGTGAGTGGGTTGGTGATTGAGTGAGTGGGTGGGTGATTGAGTGAGTGGGTGGATGATTGAGTGAGTGGGTGGGTGATTGAGTGAGTGGGTGGGTGATTGAGTGAGTGGATGGGTGATTGAGTGAATGTGTGGGTGATTGAGTGAGTAGATGGGTGATTGAGTGAGTGAGTGGTGGGTGATTGAGTGAGTGGGTGGGTGATTGAGTGAGTGGGTGGGTGATTGAGTGAGTGAGTGGGTGGGTGATTGAGTGGGTGGGTGATTGAGTGAGTGGGTGGGTGATTCAGTGAGTGGGTGGGTGATTGAGTGAGTGAGTGGGTGGGTGATTGAGTGAGTGGGTTGGTGGGTGATTGAGTGAGTGGGTGGCTGATTGAGTGAGTGGGTGGGTGATTCAGTGAGTGGATGGGTGATTGAGTGAGTGAATTGGTGGGTGATTGAGTGAGTGCGTGGATGGGTGATAGAGTGAGTGGTGGGTGATTGCGTGAGTGGGTGGGCGATTGAGTGAGTGAATGGGTGGGCGATTGGGTGAGTGAGTGGTGGGTGATTGAGTGAGTGGGTGGGTGATTGAGTGAGTGGGTGGGTGATTGAGTGAGTGGATGGGTGATTGAGTGAGTGGGTGGGTGATTGAGTAAGTGGGTGGCTGATTGAGTGAGTGGGTGGGTGAATCAGTGAGTGGATGGGTGATTGAGTGAGTGGGTGGGTGATTGAGTGAGTAGGTGGGTGATTGAGTGAGTGAATGGGTGGGTGATTGAGTGAGTGAGTGGATGGGTGATTGAGTGAGTGAGTGGGTGGGTGATTGGGTGAGTGAGTGGTGCGTGATTGAGTGAGTGGGTGGGTGATTGAGTGAGTGGGTGGGTGATTGAGTGAGTGAATGGGTGGGTGATTGAGTGAGTGAGTGGATGTGTGATTGAGTGAGTGAGTGGTTGGGTGATTGGGTGATTGAGTGGTGGGTGATTGAGTGAGTGGTGGGTGATTGAGTGAGTGGGTGGGTGATTGAGTGAGTGGATGGGTGATTGAGTGAGTGGGTGGGTGATTGAGTGAGTAGATGGGTGATTGAGTGAGTGAGTGGTGGGTGATTGAGTGAGTGGATGGGTGATTGAGTGAGTGGGAGGGTGATTGAGTGAATGAGTGGGTGGGTGATTGAGTGGGTGGGTGATTGAGTGAGTGGGTGGGTGATTAAGTGAGTGGGTGGGTGATTGAGTGAGTGAGTGGGTGGGTGATTGACTGAGTGGGTGGGTGGGTGATTGAGTGGGTGGGTGGGTGATTGAGTGAGTGGGTGGGTGATTGAGTGAGTGGGTGGCTGATTGAGTGAGTATGTGTGTGATTCAGTGAGTGGATGGGTGATTGAGTGAGTGAATTGGTGGGTGATTGAGTGAGTGCGTGGATGGGTGATTGAGTGAGTGGTGGGTGATTGCGTGAGTGGGTGGGTGATTGAATGGGTGGGTGATTGATTGAGTGAGTGAATGGGTGGGTGATTGAGTGAGTGAGTGGATGGGTGATTGAATGAGTGAGTGGTTGGGTGATTGAGTGAGTGGGTGGGTGATTGAGTGAGTGGGTGAGTGATTAAGTGAGTGGGTGGCTGACTGAGTGAGTGGATGGGTGATTGAGTGAGTGGGTGGGTGATTGAGTGAGTGGGTGGGTGATTGAGTGATTGGGTGGGTGGGTGATTCAGTGAGTGGGTGGGTGATTGAGTGTGTGGGTGGGTGATTGAGTGAGTGAATTGGTGGGTGATTGAGTGAGTGAGTGGTGGGTGATTAAGTGAGTGTGAGGGTGATTGAGTGAGTGAGTGAGTGGGTGGGTGATTGTGAGTGGGTGGGTGATTGAGTGACTGGGTGGATGATTGAGTGACTGGGTGACGGAGTGCGTGAGTGGATGGGTGATTGAGTGAGTGAGTGGATGGGTGATTGAGTGAGTGAGTCGGTGGGTGATTGAGTAAGTGTGTGGGTGATTGATTGAGTGAGTGGGTGGATGATTGAGTGAATAGGTGATTGAGTGAGTGAGTCGATGGGTGATTGAGTGAGTGAGTCGGTGGGTGATTGAGTAAGTGTGTGGGTGATTGATTGAGTGAGTGGGTGGGTGACTAAGTGAGTGGATGGGTGATTGAGTGAGTGAGTGGGTGGGTGATTGAGTGAGTGGGTGGGTGATTGAGTGAGTGAATGGGTGGGCAATTGAGTGAGTGGATGGGTGATTGAGTGAGTGAGTGGATGGGTGATTGTGTGAGTGGATGGGTGATTGAGGTAGTGGGTGGGTGATTGAGTGAGTGAGTGGATGGGTGCTGGAGTGAGTGAGTGGCTGATTGAGTGAGTGAGTGCGTGATTGAGTGAGTGAGTGGGTGGGTGATTGCGTGAGTGAGTGGGTGGGTGATTAAGTGAGTGGGTGGATGATAGCGTGAGTGGGTGGGTGATTGAGTAAGTGGGTGGGTGATTGAGTGAGTGGGTGCGTGATTGAGTAAGTGGATGGGTGATTGAGTGAGTGAGTCGGCGTGTGATTGAGTGGGTGTGTGATTGAGTGAGTGTGTGGGTGATTGAGTGAGTAGGTGGGTGATTGAGTGAGTGAATGGGTGGGTGATTGAGTGATTGAGTGGATGGGTGATTGAGTGAGTGAGTGGGTGGGTGATTGGGTGAGTGAGTGGTGGGTGATTGAGTGAGTGGGTGTGTGATTGAGTGAGTGGGTGGGTGATTGAGTGAGTGGTTGGGTGATTGAGTGAGTGAATGGGTGGGTGATTGAGTGAGTGAGTGGATGGGTGATTGAGTGAGTGAGTGGGTGGGTGATTGAGTGAGTGCGTGGATGGGTGATTGAGTGAGTGGTGGGTGATTGAGTGAGTGGGTGGGTGATTGAGTGAGTGAGTGGGATGGTGATTGAGTGAGTGGGTGGGTGATTGAGTGAGTGGGTGGGTGATTCAGCGAGTGAGTGGGTGATTGAGTGAATGGGTGGGAGATTGAGTGAGTGAGTGGGTTGGTGATTGAGTGAGTGGGTGGGTGATTGAGTGAGTGAGTGGGTCGGTGATTGAGTGAATGAGTGGGTGATTGAGTGAGTGGGTGGGTGATTGAGTGAGTGGGTGGGTGATTGAGTGAGTGGGTGGGTGATTGAGTCATTGGGTGGGTGATTGCGTGAGTGAGTGGGTGGGTGATTGAGTGAGTGAGTGGGTTGGTGATTGAGTGAGTGGGTGGGTGATTGAGTGAGTGGGTGGGTGATTGGGTGAGTGGGTGCGTGATTGAGTGAGTGAGTGTGTTGGTGATTGAGTGAGTGAATTGGTGGGTGATTGAGTGAGTGAGTGGTGGGTGATTAAGTGAGTGTGAGGGTGATTGAGTGAGTGAGTGAGTGGGTGGGTGATTGTGAGTGGGTGGGTGATTGAGTGACTGGGTGGATGATTGAGTGACTGGGTGACGGAGTGCGTGAGTGGATGGGTGATTGAGTGAGTGAGTGGATGGGTGATTGAGTGGGTGGTTGATTGAGTGAGTGAGTGGTTGGTGGTTGAGTGAGTGGGTGGGTGATTGAGTGAGTGAGTGGATGGGTGATTGAGTGAGTGAGTGGGTGGGTGATTGAGTGAGTGGGTGGGTGATTGAGTGACTGGGTGGATGATTGAGTGAATGGGTGATTGAGTGAGTGAGTGGATGGGTGATTGAGTGAGTGAGTCGATGGGTGATTGAGTGAGTGAGTCGGTGGGTGATTGAGTAAGTGTGTGGGTGATTGATTGAGTGAGTGGGTGGGTGACTAAGTGAGTGGATGGGTGATTGAGTGAGTGAGTGGGTGGGTGATTGAGTGAGTGGGTGGGTGATTGAGTGAGTGAATGGGTGGGCGATTGAGTGAGTGGATGGGTGATTGAGTGAGTGAGTGGATGGGTGATTGTGTGAGTGGATGGGTGATTGAGGTAGTGGGTGGGTGATTGAGTGAGTGAGTGGATGGGTGCTGGAGTGAGTGAGTGGCTGATTGAGTGAGTGAGTGCGTGATTGAGTGAGTGAGTGGGTGGGTGATTGCGTGAGTGAGTGGGTGGGTGATTAAGTGAGTGGGTGGATGATAGCGTGAGTGGGTGGGTGATTGAGTAAGTGGGTGGGTGATTGAATGAGTGGGTGCGTGATTGAGTAAGTGGATGGGTGATTTGAGTGACTGGGTGGATGACTGAGTGAGTGGGTGATTGAGTGAGTGAGTGGATGGGTGATTGAGTGAGTGAGTCGGCGTGTGATTGAGTGAGTGAGTGGGTGTGTGATTGAGTGAGTGTGTGGGTGATTGAGTGAGTAGGTGGGTGATTGAGTGAGTGAATGGGTGGGTGATTGAGTGATTGAGTGGATGGGTGATTGAGTGAGTGAGTGGGTGGGTGATTGAGTGAGTGGGTGTGTGATTGAGTGAGTGGGTGGGTGATTGAGTGAGTGGTTGGGTGATTGAGTGAGTGAATGGGTGGGTGATTGAGTGAGTGAGTGGATGGGTGATTGAGTGAGTGAGTGGGTGGGTGATTGAGTGAGTGCGTGGATGGGTGATTGAGTGAGTGGTGGGTGATTGCGTGAGTGGGTGGGTGATTGAGTGAGTGAGTGGGATGGTGATTGAGTGAGTGGGTGGGTGATTGAGTGAGTGGGTCGGTGATTCAGCGAGTGAGTGGGTGATTGAGTGAATGGGTGGGAGATTGAGTGAGTGAGTGGGTTGGTGATTGAGTGAGTGGGTGGGTGATTGAGTGAGTGAGTGTGTCGGTGATTGAGTGAATGAGTGGGTGATTGAGTGAGTGGGTGGGTGATTGAGTGAGTGGGTGGGTGATTGAGTGAGTGGGTGGGTGATTGAGTCATTGGGTGGTTGATTGCGTGAGTGAGTGGGTGGGTGATTGAGTGAGTGAGTGGGTTGGTGATTGAGTGAGTGGGTGGGTGATTGAGTGAGTGGGTGGGTGATTGGGTGAGTGGGTGCGTGATTGAGTGAGTGAGTGGGTTGGTGATTGAGTGAGTGGGTGGGTGATTGAGTGAGTGGGTGGATGATTGAGTGAGTGGGTGGGTGATTGAGTGAGTGGGTGGGTGATTGAGTGAGTGGATGGGTGATTGAGTGAATGGGTGGGTGATTGAGTGAGTAGATGGGTGATTGAGTGAGTGAGTGGTGGGTGATTGAGTGAGTGGGTGGGTGATTGAGTGAGTGGGTGGGTGATTGAGTGAGTGAGTGGGTGGGTGATTGAGTGGGTGGGTGATTGAGTGAGTGGGTGGGTGATTCAGTGAGTGGGTGGGTGATTGAGTGAGTGAGTGGGTGGGTGATTGAGTGAGTGGGTGGGTGGGTGATTGAGTGGGTTGGTGGGTGATTGAGTGAGTGGGTGGCTGATTGAGTGAGTGGGTGGGTGATTCAGTGAGTGGATGGGTGATTGAGTGAGTGAATTGGTGGGTGATTGCGTGAGTGGGTGGGCGATTGAGTGAGTGAATGGGTGGGCGATTGGGTGAGTGAGTGGTGGGTGATTGAGTGAGTGGGTGGGTGATTGAGTGAGTGGGTGGGTGATTGAGTGAGTGGATGGGTGATTGAGTGAGTGGGTGGGTGATTGAGTGAGTGGGAGGCTGATTGAGTGAGTGGGTGGGTGATTCAGTGAGTGGATGGGTGATTGAGCGAGTGGGTGGGAGGTTGAGTGAGTGGGTGGGTGATTGAGTGAGTGAATGGGTGGGTGATTGAGTGAGTGAGTGGATGGGTGATTGAGTGAGTGAGTGGGTGGGTGATTGGGTGAGTGAGTGGTGCGTGATTGAGTGAGTGGGTGGGTGATTGAGTGAGTGGGTGGGTGATTGAGTGAGTGAATGGGTGGGTGATTGAGTGAGTGAGTGGATGTGTGATTGAGTGAGTGAGTGGGTGGGTGATTGGGTGAGTGAGTGGTGGGTGATTGAGTGAGTGGTGGGTGATTGAGTGAGTGGGTGGGTGATTGAGTGAGTGGATGGGTGATTGAGTGAGTGGGTGGGTGATTGAGTGAGCAGAAGGGTGATTGAGTGAGTGAGTGGTGGGTGTTTGAGTGAGTGGGTGGGTGATTGAGTGAGTGGTAGGGTGATTGAGTGAGTGGGTGGGTGATTGAGTGGGTGGGTGATTGTGTGAGTGGGTGGGTGATTAAGTGAGTGGGTGGGTGATTGAGTGAGTGAGTGGGTGGGTGATTGAGTGAGTGGGTGGGTGATTGAGTGAGTGGGTGGGTGATTGAGTGACTGGGTGGATGATTGAGTGAGTGGGTAACTGAGTGAGTGAGTGGGTGGGTAATTGAGTGAGTGAGTGGTGGGTGATTGAGTGAGTGGGTGGGTGATTGAGTGAGTGAGTGCGTGGGTGATTGAGTGACTGGGTGGATGATTGAGTGAGTGGGTGATTGAGTGAGTGTGTGGATGGGTGATTGAGTGAGTGAGTCGATGGGTGATTGAGTGAGTGAGGGGGTGGGTGATTGAGTGAGTGAATGGGTGGGTGATTGAGTGAGTGGGTGGGTGACTGAGTGAGTGGATGGGTGATTGAGTGAGTGAGTGGGTGGGTGGTTGAGTGAGTGGGTGGGTGATTGAGTGAGTGAATGGGTGGGTGATTGAGTGAGTGGATGGGTGATTGAGTGAGTGAGTGGATAGGTGATTGAGTGAGTGGATGGGTGATTGAGGTAGTGATTGGGTGATTGAGTGAGTGAGTGGATGGGTGATTGAGTGAGTGAGTGGCTGATTGAGTGAGTGAGTGCGTGATTGATTGAGTGAGTGGGTGGGTGATTGCGTGAGTGAGTGGGTGGGTGATTGAGTGAGTGGGTGGATGATTGCGTGAGTGGGTGGGTGATTGAGTAAGTGGGTGGGTGATTGAGTGAGTGGGTGGGTGAATGAGTAAATGGATGGGTGATTGAGTGATTGAGTGGGTGATTGAGTGAGTGAGTGGGTGATTGAGTGAGTGGGTGGGTGATTGATTGAGTGGGCAGGTGATTGAGTGAGTGGGTTGGTGATTGAGTGAGTGGGTGGGTGATTGAGTGAGTGGGTGGGTGATTGAGTGATTGAGTGGGTTGGTGATTGAGTGTGTGGGTGGGTGATTGTGTGAGTGAGTGGGTGGGTGATTGAGTGAGTGGGTGGGTGATTGAGTGAGTGAGTGGGTTGGTGATTGAGTGAGTGGGTGGGTGATTGAGTGAGTGGGTGGGTGATTCAGTGAATGGGTGGGTGATTGAGTGAATGGGTGGGTGATTGAGTGAGTGAGTGGGTTGGTAATTGAGTGAGTGGGTGGGTGATTGAGTGAGTGAGTGGGTCGGTGATTGAGTGAGTGGGTGGGTGATTGAGTGAGTGGGTGGGTGATTGAGTGAGTGGGTGGGTGATTGAGTGAGTGGGTGTGTGATTGAGTGAGTTTGTGGGTGGGTGATTGAGTGAGTGAGTGGGTTGGTGATTGAGTGAGTGGGTGGGTGATTGAGTGAGTGGGTGGGTGATTGTGTGAGTAGGTGGGTGATTGAGTGAGTGGGTGGATGATTGAGTGAGTGGGCGGGTGATTGAGTGAGTGGGTGGGTGGGTGATTCAGTGAGTGGGTGGGTGATTGAGTGAGTGGGTGGATGGGTGATTGAGTGAATGAGTGTGATTCAGTGAGTGTGTGGGTGGGTGATTGAGTGAGTGGGTAGGTGAATCAGTGAGTGAGTGGATGGGTGATTGAGTGAGTGAGTGGGTGGGTGATTGAGTGAGTGGGTGGGTGATTGAGTGAGTGGATGGGTGATTGAGTGAGTGAGTGGGTGGGTGATTGAGTGAGTGGGTGGGTGAGTGAGTGGGTGGGTGTTTGAGTGAGTGGGTGGGTGTTTGAGTGAGTGGGTGTGTGATTGAGTGAGTGGGTGGGTGATTGAGTGAGTGAGTGGGTGGGTGATTGTGTGAGTGAGTGGGTGGGTGATTGAGTGAGTGGGTTGGTGATTGAGTGAGTGGGTGGGTGATTGAGTGAGTGGGTGGGTGATTGAGTGATTGAGTGGGTTGGTGATTGAGTGAGTGGGTGGGTGATTGTGCGAGTGAGTGGGTTGATGATTGAGTGAGTGGGTGGGTGATTGAGTGAGTGGGTTGGTGATTGAGTGAGTGAGTGGGTGGGAGATTGAGTGAGTGAGTGGGTGATTCAGTGAGTGGGTGGGTGATTGTGTGAATGGGTGGGTGATTGAGTGAGTGAGTGGGTTGGTGATTGAGTGAGTGGGTGGGTGATTGAGTGAGTGTGTGGGTCGGTGATTGAGTGATAGTGGGTTGGTGATTGAGTGAGTGGGTGGGTGATTGAGTGAGTGGGTGGGTGATTGAGTGAGTGGGTGGTTGATTGAGTGAGAGAGTGGGTTGGTGATTGAGTGAGTGGGTGGGTGATTGAGTGAGTGGGTGGGTGATTGAGTGAGTGAGTGGGTGGGTGATTGAGTGAGTGAGTGGGTTGGTGATTGAGTGAGTGGGTGGGTGATTGAGTGGGTGGGTGATTGAGTGAGTGGGTGCGTGATTGAGTGAGTGAGTGGGTGGGTGATTGAGTGAGTGGGTGGGTGATTGAGTGACTGGGTGGATGATTGAGTGAGTGGGTGACTGAGTGAGTGAGTGGGTGGGTGATTGAGTGAGTGAGTGGTGGGTGATTGAGTGAGTGGGTGGGTGATTGAGTGAGTGAGTGGGTGGGTGATTGAGTGACTGGGTATATGATTGAGTGAGTGGGTGATTGAGTGAGTGTGTGGATGGGTGATTGAGTGAGTGAGTCGATGGGTGATTGAGTGAGTGAGTGGGTGGGTGATTGAGTGATTGAGTGGGTGGGTGATTGAGTGAGTGGGTGGGTGACTGAGTGAGTGGATGGGTGATTTAGTGAGTGAGTGGGTGGGTGGTTGAGTGAGTGGGTGGGTGATTGAGTGAGAGAATGGGTGGGTGATTGAGTGAGTGGATGGGTGATTGAGTGAGTGAGTGGATAGGTGATTGAGTGAGTGGATGGGTGATTGAGGTAGTGATTGGGTGATTGAGTGAGTGAGTGGATGGGTGATTGAGTGAGTGAGTGGCTGATTGAGTGAGTGAGTGCGTGATTGAGTTAGTGAGTGGGTGGGTGATTGCGTGAGTGAGTGGGTGGGTGATTGAGTGAGTGGGTGGATGATTGCGTGAGTGGGTGGGTGATTGAGTAAGTGGGTGGGTGATTGAGTGAGTGGGTGGGTGAATGAGTAAGTGGATGGGTGATTGAGTGATTGGATGGGTGATTGAGTGAGTGGGTGGGTGATTGAGTGAGTGGGTGAGTGATTGATTGAGTGGGCAGGTGATTGAGTGAGTGGGTTGGTGATTGAGTGAGTGGGTGGGTGATTCAGAGAGTGGGTGGGTGATTGAGTGATTGAGTGGGTTGGTGATTGAGTGAGTGGGTGGGTGATTGTGTGAGTGAGTGGGTGGATGATTGAGTGAGTGGGTGGGTGATTGAGTGAGTGAGTGGGTTGGTGATTGAGTGAGTGGGTGGGTGATTGAGTGAGTGGGTGGGTGATTCAATGAGTGGGTGGGTGATTGTGTGAATGGGTGGGTGATTGAGTGAGTGAGTGGGTTGGTGATTGAGTTAGTGGGTGGGTGATTGAGTGAGTGAGTGGATCGGTGATTGAGTGAGTGAGTGGGTGATTGAGTGAGTGGGTGGGTGATTGAGTGAGTGGGTGGGTGATTGAGTGAGTGGGTGGGTGATTGAGTGAGTGGGTGTGTGATTGAGTGAGTGAGTGGGTGGGTGATTGAGTGAGTGAGTGGGTTGGTGATTGAGTGAGTGGGTGGGTGATTGAGTGAGTGAGTGGGTGGGTGATTGAGTGGGTGAGTAGGTGGGTGATTGAGTGAGTGGGTGGGTGATTAAGTGAGTGGGTGGGTGATTGAGTGAGGGAGTGGGTGGGTGATTGAGTGAGTGAGTGGGTGGGTGATTGAGTTAGTGGGTGGGTGATTGAGTGAGTGGGTGGGTGATTGAGTGAGTGGGTGGCTGATTGAGTGAGTGGGTGGGTGATTCAATGAGTGGATGGGTGATTGAGTGAGTGAATGGGTGGGTGATTGAGTGAGTGCGTGGATGGGTGATTGAGTGAGTGGTGGGTGATTGAGTGAGTGGGTGGGTGATTCAGTGAGTGAGTGGGTGATTGAGTGAATGGGTGGGAGATTGAGTGAGTGAGTGGGTTGGTGATTGAGTGAGTGGGTGGGTGATTGAGTGAGTGAGTGGGTCGGTGATTGAGTGAATGAGTGGGTGATTGCGTGAGTGGGTGGGTGATTGAGTGAGTGGGTGGGTGATTGAGTGAGTGGGTGGGTGATTGAGTCATTGGGTGGGTGATTGAGTGAGTGAGTGGGTGGGTGATTGAGTGAGTGAGTGGGTTGGTGATTGACTGAGTGGGTGGGTGATTGAGTGAGTGGGTGGGTGATTGGGTGAGTGGGTGCGTGATTGAGTGAGTGAGTGGGTTGGTGATTGAGTGAGTGGGTGGGTGATTGAGTGAGTGGGTGGATGATTGAGTGAGTGGGTGGGTGATTGAGTGAGTGGGTGGGTGATTGAGTGAGTGGATGGGTGATTGAGTGAATGTGTGGGTGATTGAGTGAGTAGATGGGTGATTGAGTGAGTGAGTGGTGGGTGATTGAGTGAGTGGGTGGGTGATTGAGTGAGTGGGTGGGTGATTGAGTGAGTGAGTGGGTGGGTGATTGAGTGGGTGGGTGATTGAGTGAGTGGGTGGGTGATTCAGTGAGTGGGTGGGTGATTGAGTGAGTGAGTGGGTGGGTGATTGAGTGAGTGGGTTGGTGGGTGATTGAGTGAGTGGGTGGCTGATTGAGTGAGTGGGTGGGTGATTCAGTGAGTGGATGGGTGATTGAGTGAGTGAATTGGTGGGTGATTGAGTGAGTGCGTGGATGGGTGATTGAGTGAGTGGTGGGTGATTGCGTGAGTGGGTGGGCGATTGAGTGAGTGAATGGGTGGGCGATTGGGTGAGTGAGTGGTGGGTGATTGAGTGAGTGGGTGGGTGATTGAGTGAGTGGGTGGGTGATTGAGTGAGTGGATGGGTGATTGAGTGAGTGGGTGGGTGATTGAGTAAGTGGGTGGCTGATTGAGTGAGTGGGTGGGTGAATCAGTGAGTGGATGGGTGATTGAGTGAGTGGGTGGGTGATTGAGTGAGTAGGTGGGTGATTGAGTGAGTGAATGGGTGGGTGATTGAGTGAGTGAGTGGATGGGTGATTGAGTGAGTGAGTGGGTGGGTGATTGGGTGAGTGAGTGGTGCGTGATTGAGTGAGTGGGTGGGTGATTGAGTGAGTGGGTGGGTGATTGAGTGAGTGAATGGGTGGGTGATTGAGTGAGTGAGTGGATGTGTGATTGAGTGAGTGAGTGGTTGGGTGATTGGGTGATTGAGTGGTGGGTGATTGAGTGAGTGGTGGGTGATTGAGTGAGTGGGTGGGTGATTGAGTGAGTGGATGGGTGATTGAGTGAGTGGGTGGGTGATTGAGTGAGTAGATGGGTGATTGAGTGAGTGAGTGGTGGGTGATTGAGTGAGTGGATGGGTGATTGAGTGAGTGGGAGGGTGATTGAGTGAATGAGTGGGTGGGTGATTGAGTGGGTGGGTGATTGAGTGAGTGGGTGGGTGATTAAGTGAGTGGGTGGGTGATTGAGTGAGTGAGTGGGTGGGTGATTGACTGAGTGGGTGGGTGGGTGATTGAGTGGGTGGGTGGGTGATTGAGTGAGTGGGTGGGTGATTGAGTGAGTGGGTGGCTGATTGAGTGAGTATGTGTGTGATTCAGTGAGTGGATGGGTGATTGAGTGAGTGAATTGGTGGGTGATTGAGTGAGTGCGTGGATGGGTGATTGAGTGAGTGGTGGGTGATTGCGTGAGTGGGTGGGTGATTGAATGGGTGGGTGATTGATTGAGTGAGTGAATGGGTGGGTGATTGAGTGAGTGAGTGGATGGGTGATTGAATGAGTGAGTGGTTGGGTGATTGAGTGAGTGGGTGGGTGATTGAGTGAGTGGGTGAGTGATTAAGTGAGTGGGTGGCTGACTGAGTGAGTGGATGGGTGATTGAGTGAGTGGGTGGGTGATTGAGTGAGTGGGTGGGTGATTGAGTGATTGGGTGGGTGGGTGATTCAGTGAGTGGGTGGGTGATTGAGTGTGTGGGTGGGTGATTGAGTGAGTGAATTGGTGGGTGATTGAGTGAGTGAGTGGTGGGTGATTAAGTGAGTGTGAGGGTGATTGAGTGAGTGAGTGAGTGGGTGGGTGATTGTAAGTGGGTGGGTGATTGAGTGACTGGGTGGATGATTGAGTGACTGGGTGACGGAGTGCGTGAGTGGATGGGTGATTGAGTGAGTGAGTGGATGGGTGATTGAGTGAGTGAGTCGGTGGGTGATTGAGTAAGTGTGTGGGTGATTGATTGAGTGAGTGGGTGGATGATTGAGTGAATAGGTGATTGAGTGAGTGAGTCGATGGGTGATTGAGTGAGTGAGTCGGTGGGTGATTGAGTAAGTGTGTGGGTGATTGATTGAGTGAGTGGGTGGGTGACTAAGTGAGTGGATGGGTGATTGAGTGAGTGAGTGGGTGGGTGATTGAGTGAGTGGGTGGGTGATTGAGTGAGTGAATGGGTGGGCAATTGAGTGAGTGGATGGGTGATTGAGTGAGTGAGTGGATGGGTGATTGTGTGAGTGGATGGGTGATTGAGGTAGTGGGTGGGTGATTGAGTGAGTGAGTGGATGGGTGCTGGAGTGAGTGAGTGGCTGATTGAGTGAGTGAGTGCGTGATTGAGTGAGTGAGTGGGTGGGTGATTGCGTGAGTGAGTGGGTGGGTGATTAAGTGAGTGGGTGGATGATAGCGTGAGTGGGTGGGTGATTGAGTAAGTGGGTGGGTGATTGAGTGAGTGGGTGCGTGATTGAGTAAGTGGATGGGTGATTGAGTGAGTGAGTCGGCGTGTGATTGAGTGGGTGTGTGATTGAGTGAGTGTGTGGGTGATTGAGTGAGTAGGTGGGTGATTGAGTGAGTGAATGGGTGGGTGATTGAGTGATTGAGTGGATGGGTGATTGAGTGAGTGAGTGGGTGGGTGATTGGGTGAGTGAGTGGTGGGTGATTGAGTGAGTGGGTGTGTGATTGAGTGAGTGGGTGGGTGATTGAGTGAGTGGTTGGGTGATTGAGTGAGTGAATGGGTGGGTGATTGAGTGAGTGAGTGGATGGGTGATTGAGTGAGTGAGTGGGTGGGTGATTGAGTGAGTGCGTGGATGGGTGATTGAGTGAGTGGTGGGTGATTGAGTGAGTGGGTGGGTGATTGAGTGAGTGAGTGGGATGGTGATTGAGTGAGTGGGTGGGTGATTGAGTGAGTGGGTGGGTGATTCAGCGAGTGAGTGGGTGATTGAGTGAATGGGTGGGAGATTGAGTGAGTGAGTGGGTTGGTGATTGAGTGAGTGGGTGGGTGATTGAGTGAGTGAGTGGGTCGGTGATTGAGTGAATGAGTGGGTGATTGAGTGAGTGGGTGGGTGATTGAGTGAGTGGGTGGGTGATTGAGTGAGTGGGTGGGTGATTGAGTCATTGGGTGGGTGATTGCGTGAGTGAGTGGGTGGGTGATTGAGTGAGTGAGTGGGTTGGTGATTGAGTGAGTGGGTGGGTGATTGAGTGAGTGGGTGGGTGATTGGGTGAGTGGGTGCGTGATTGAGTGAGTGAGTGTGTTGGTGATTGAGTGAGTGAATTGGTGGGTGATTGAGTGAGTGAGTGGTGGGTGATTAAGTGAGTGTGAGGGTGATTGAGTGAGTGAGTGAGTGGGTGGGTGATTGTGAGTGGGTGGGTGATTGAGTGACTGGGTGGATGATTGAGTGACTGGGTGACGGAGTGCGTGAGTGGATGGGTGATTGAGTGAGTGAGTGGATGGGTGATTGAGTGGGTGGTTGATTGAGTGAGTGAGTGGTTGGTGGTTGAGTGAGTGGGTGGGTGATTGAGTGAGTGAGTGGATGGGTGATTGAGTGAGTGAGTGGGTGGGTGATTGAGTGAGTGGGTGGGTGATTGAGTGACTAGGTGGATGATTGAGTGAATGGGTGATTGAGTGAGTGAGTGGATGGGTGATTGAGTGAGTGAGTCGATGGGTGATTGAGTGAGTGAGTCGGTGGGTGATTGAGTAAGTGTGTGGGTGATTGATTGAGTGAGTGGGTGGGTGACTAAGTGAGTGGATGGGTGATTGAGTGAGTGAGTGGGTGGGTGATTGAGTGAGTGGGTGGGTGATTGAGTGAGTGAATGGGTGGGCGATTGAGTGAGTGGATGGGTGATTGAGTGAGTGAGTGGATGGGTGATTGTGTGAGTGGATGGGTGATTGAGGTAGTGGGTGGGTGATTGAGTGAGTGAGTGGATGGGTGCTGGAGTGAGTGAGTGGCTGATTGAGTGAGTGAGTGCGTGATTGAGTGAGTGAGTGGGTGGGTGATTGCGTGAGTGAGTGGGTGGGTGATTAAGTGAGTGGGTGGATGATAGCGTGAGTGGGTGGGTGATTGAGTAAGTGGGTGGGTGATTGAATGAGTGGGTGCGTGATTGAGTAAGTGGATGGGTGATTGAGTGATTGGCTGCGTGATTGAGTGGGTGGGTGGGTGATTTGAGTGACTGGGTGGATGACTGAGTGAGTGGGTGATTGAGTGAGTGAGTGGATGGGTGATTGAGTGAGTGAGTCGGCGTGTGATTGAGTGAGTGAGTGGGTGTGTGATTGAGTGAGTGTGTGGGTGATTGAGTGAGTAGGTGGGTGATTGAGTGAGTGAATGGGTGGGTGATTGAGTGATTGAGTGGATGGGTGATTGAGTGAGTGAGTGGGTGGGTGATTGAGTGAGTGGGTGTGTGATTGAGTGAGTGGGTGGGTGATTGAGTGAGTAGATGGGTGATTGAGTGAGTGAGTGGTGGGTGATTGAGTGAGTGGGTGGGTGTTTGAGTGAGTGGGTGGGTGATTGAGTGAGTGGTAGGGTGATTGAGTGAGTGGGTGGGTGATTGAGTGGGTGGGTGATTGTGTGAGTGGGTGGGTGATTAAGTGAGTGGGTGGGTGATTGAGTGAGTGAGTGGGTGGGTGATTGACTGAGTGGGTGGGCGGGTGATTGAGTGGGTGGGTGGGTGATTGAGTGAGTGGGTGGGTGATTGAGTGAGTGGGTGGCTGATTGAGCGAGTATGTGGGTGATTCAGTGAGTGGATGGGTGATTGAGTGAGTGAATTGGTGGGTGATTGAGTGAGTGCGTGGATGGGTGATTGAGTGAGTGGTGGGTGATTGCGTGAGTGGGTGGGTGATTGAATGGGTGGGTGATTGAGTGAGTGAGTGGATGGGTGATTGAATGAGTGAGTGGTTGGGTGATTGAGTGAGTGGGTGAGTGATTAAGTGAGTGGGTGGCTGACTGAGTGAGTGGATAGGTGATTGAGTGAGTGAGTGGGTGGGTGATTGAGTGGGTGGGTGATTGAGTGAGTGGGTGGGTGATTAAGTGAGTGGGTGGGTGATTGAGTGAGTGAGTGGGTGGGTGATTGACTGAGTGGGTGGTTGGGTGATTGAGTGAGTATGTGGGTGATTCAGTGAGTGGATGGGTGATTGAGTGAGTGAATTGGTGGGTGATTGAGTGAGTGCGTGGATGGGTGATTGAGTGAGTGGTGGGTGATTGCGTGAGTGGGTGGGTGATTGAATGGGTGGGTGATTGAGTGAGTGAGTGGATGGGTGATTGAATGAGTGAGTGGTTGGGTGATTGAGTGAGTGGGTGGGTGATTGAGTGAGTGGGTGAGTGATTAAGTGAGTGGGTGGCTGACTGAGTGAGTGGGTGGGTGATTGAATGGGTGGGTGATTGAGTGAGTGAGTGGATGGGTGATTGAATGAGTGAGTGGTTGGGTGATTGAGTGAGTGGGTGGGTGATTGAGTGAGTGGGTGAGTGATTAAGTGAGTGGGTGGCTGACTGAGTGAGTGGATAGGTGATTGAGTGAGTGAGTGGGTGGGTGATTGAGTGGGTGGGTGATTGAGTGAGTGGGTGGGTGATTAAGTGAGTGGGTGGGTGATTGAGTGAGTGAGTGGGTGGGTGATTGGCTGAGTGGGTGGGTGGGTGATTGAGTGAGTATGTGGGTGATTCAGTGAGTGGATGGGTGATTGAGTGAGTGAATTGGTGGGTGATTGAGTGAGTGTGTGGATGGGTGATTGAGTGAGTGGTGGGTGATTGCGTGAGTGGGTGGGTGATTGAATGGGTGGGTGATTGAGTGAGTGAGTGGATGGGTGATTGAATGAGTGAGTGGTTGGGTGATTGAGTGAGTGGGTGGGTGATTGAGTGAGTGGGTGAGTGATTAAGTGAGTGGGTGGCTGACTGAGTGAGTGGATGGGTGATTGAGTGAGTGGGTGGGTGATTGAGTGAGTGGGTGGGTGATTGAGTGAGTGGGTGGGTGGGTGATTCAGTGAGTGGGTGGGTGATTGAGTGAGTGGGTGAGTGATTAAGTGAGTGGGTGGCTGATTGAATGGGTGGGTGATTGAGTGAGTGAGTGGATGGGTGATTGAATGAGTGAGTGGTTGGGTGATTGAGTGAGTGGGTGGGTGATTGAGTGAGTGGGTGAGTGATTAAGTGAGTGGGTGGCTGACTGAGTGAGTGGATGGGTGATTGAGTGAGTGGGTGGGCGATTGAGTGAGTGGGTGGGTGATTGAGTGAGTGGGTGGGTGGGTGATTCAGTGAGTGGGTGGGTGATTGAGTGTGTGGGTGGGTGATTGAGTGAGTGAATTGGTGGGTGATTGAGTGAGTGAGTGGTGGGTGATTGAGTGAGTGTGAGGGTGATTGAGTGAGTGAGTGAGTGGGTGGGTGATTGTGAGTGGGTGGGTGATTGAGTGACTGGGTGGATGATTGAGTGACTGGGTGATTGAGTGAGTGAGTGGATGGGTGATTGAGTGAGTGGGTGGGTGATTGAGTGAGTGAGTGGTTGGTGGTTGAGTGAGTGGGTGGGTGATTGAGTGAGTGAGTGGATGGGTGATTGAGTGAGTGAGTGGGTGGGTGATTGAGTGAGTGGGTGGGTGATTGAGTGACTGCGTGGATGATTGAGTGAATGGGTGATTGAGTGAGTGAGTGGATGGGTGATTGAGTGAGTGAGTCGATGGGTGATTGAGTGAGTGAGTCGGTGGGTGATTGAGTAAGTGTGTGGGTGATTGATTGAGTGAGTGGGTGGGTGACTAAGTGAGTGGATGGGTGATTGAGTGAGTGAGTGGGTGGGTGATTGAGTGAGTGGGTGGGTGATTGAGTGAGTGAATGGGTTGGCGATTGAGTGAGTGGATGGGTGATTGAGTGAGTGAGTGGATGGGTGATTGTGTGAGTGGATGGGTGATTGAGGTAGTGGGTGGGTGATTGAGTGAGTGAGTGGATGGGTGATTGAGTGAGTGAGTGGCTGATTGAGTGAGTGAGTGCGTGATTGAGTGAGTGAGTGGGTGGGTGATTGCGTGAGTGAGTGGGTGGGTGATTAAGTCAGTGGGTGGATGATAGCGTGAGTGGGTGGGTGATTGAGTAAGTGGGTGGGTGATTGAGTGAGTGGGTGCGTGATTGAGTAAGTGGATGGGTGATTGAGTGATTGGCTGCGTGATTAAGTGGGTGGGTGGGTGATTGAGTGACTGGGTGGATGATTGAGTGAGTGGGTGATTGAGTGAGTGAGTGGATGGGTGTTTGAGTGAGTGAGTCGGCGTGTGAATGAGTGAGTGAGTGGGTGTGTGATTGAGTGAGTGTGTGGGTGATTGAGTGAGTAGGTGGGTGATTGAGTGAGTGAATGGGTGGGTGATTGAGTGATTGAGTGGATGGGTGATTGAGTGAGTGAGTGGGTGGGTGATTGGGTGAGTGAGTGGTGGGTGATTGAGTGAGTGGGTGTGTGATTGAGTGAGTGGGTGGGTGATTGAGTGAGTGGGTGGGTGATTGAGTGAGTGAATGGGTGGGTGATTGAGTGAGTGAGTGGATGGGTGATTGAGTGAGTGAGTGGGTGGGTGATTGGGTGAGTGAGTGGTGCGTGATTGAGTGAGTGGGTGGGTGATTGAGTGAGTGGGTGGGTGATTGAGTGAGTGAATGGGTGGGTGATTGAGTGAGTGAGTGGATGTGTGATTGAGTGAGTGAGTGGGTGGGTGATTTGGTGAGAGAGTGGTGGGTGATTGAGTGAGTGGTGGGTGATTGAGTGAGTGGGTGGGTGATTGAGTGAGTGGATGGGTGATTGAGTGAGTGGGTGGGTGATTGAGTGAGTAGATGGGTGATTGAGTGAGTGAGTGGTGGGTGATTGAGTGAGTGGGTGGGTGATTGAGTGAGTGGGAGGGTGATTGAGTGAGTGAGTGGGTGGGTGATTGAGTGGGTGGGTGATTGAGTGAGTGGGTGGGTGATTAAGTGAGTGGGTGGGTGATAGAGTGAGTGAGTGGGTGGGTGATTGAGTGAATGAATTGGTGGGTGACTGAGTGAGTGCGTGGATGGATGATTGAGTGAGTGGTGGGTGATTGCGTGAGTGGGTGGGTGATTGAATGGGTGGGTGATTGATTGAGTGAGTGAATGGGTGGGTGATTGAGTGAGTGAGTGGATGGGTGATTGAATGAGTGAGTGGTTGGGTGATTAAGTGAGTGGGTGGGTGATTGAGTGAGTGGGTGGGTGATTGAGTGTGTGGGTGGGTGATTGAGTGAGTGAATTGGTGGGTGATTGAGTGAGTGAGTGGTGGGTGATTGAGTGAGTGTGAGGGTGATTGAGTGAGTGAGTGAGTGGGTGGGTGATTGTGAGTGGGTGGGTGATTGAGTGACTGGGTGGATGATTGAGTGACTGGGTGACGGAGGGCGTGAGTGGATGGGTGATTGAGTGAGTGAGTGGATGGGTGATTGAGTGAGTGAGTGGGTGGTTGATTGAGTGAGTGAGTGGTTGGTGGTTGAGTGAGTCGGTGGGTGATTGAGTAAGTGTGTGGGTGATTGATTGAGTGAGTGGGTGGCTGACTAAGTGAGTGGATGGGTGATTGAGTGAGTGAGTGGGTGGGTGATTGAGTGAGTGGGTGGGTGATTGAGTGAGTGAATGGGTGGGCGATTGAGTGAGTGGATGGGTGATTGAGTGAGTGAGTGGATGGGTGATTGTGTGAGTGGATGGGTGATTGAGGTAGTGGGTGGGTGATTGAGTGAGTGAGTGGATGGGTGATTGAGTGAGTGAGTGGCTGATTGAGTGAGTGAGTGCGTGATTGAGTGAGTGAGTGGGTGGGTGATTGCGTGAGTGAGTGGGTGGGTGATTAAGTGAGTGGGTGGATGATAGCGTGAGTGGGTGGGTGATTGAGTAAGTGGGTGGGTGATTGAGTGAGTGGGTGCGTGATTGAGTAAGTGGATGGGTGATTGAGTGATTGGCTGCGTGATTGAGTGGGTGGGTGGGTGATTGAGTGACTGGGTGGATGATTGAGTGAGTGGGTGATTGAGTGAGTGAGTGGATGGGTGATTGAGTGAGTGAGTCGGCGTGTGATTGAGTGAGTGAGTGGGTGTGTGATTGAGTGAGTGTGTGGGTGATTGAGTGAGTAGGTGGGTGATTGAGCGAGTGAATGGGTGGGTGATTGAGTGATTGAGTGGATGGGTGATTGAGTGAGTGAGTGTGTGGGTGATTGGGTGAGTGAGTGGTGGGTGATTGAGTGAGTGGGTGTGTGATTGAGTGAGTGGGTGGGTGATTGAGTGAGTGGTTGGGTGATTGAGTGAGTGAATGGGTGGGTGATTGAGTGAGTGAGTGGATGGGTGATTGAGTGAGTGAGTGGGTGGGTGATTGGGTGAGTGAGTGGTGGGTGATTGAGTGAGTGGGTGGGTGATTGAGTGAGTGGGTGGGTGATTGAGTGAGTGGGTGGGTGATTGAGTGAGTGGGTGGGTGATTGAGTGAGTGGGTGGATGATTGAGTAAGTGGGCGGGTGATTGAGTGAGTGGGTGTGTGGGTGATTGAGTGAGTGAGTGGATGGGTGATTGAGTGAGTGATTGGGTGGGTGATTGAGTGAGTGAGTGGTGGGTGATTGAGTGAGTGGGTGGGTGATTGAGTGAGTGGGTGGGTGATTGTGTGAGTGGGTGGGTGATTGAGTGAGTGGGTGGATGATTGAGTGAGTGGGCAGGTGATTGAGTGAGTGGGTGGGTGGGTGATTCAGTGAGTGGGTGGGTGATTGAGTGAGTGGGTGGATGGGTGATTGAGTGAATGAGTGTGATTCAGTGAGTGTGTGGGTGGGTGATTTAGTGAGTGGGTAGGTGATTGAGTGAGTGGGTGGGTAACTGAGTGAGTGGGTGGGTGATTCAGTGAATGAATGGGTGGGTGGGTGAGTGGGTGGGTGCTTGAGTGAGTGGATGGGTGATTGAGTGAGTGAGTGGATGGGTGATTGAGTGAGTGGATGGGTGATTGAGGTAGTGATTGGGTGATTGAGTGAGTGAGTGGATGGGTGATTGAGTGAGTGAGTGGCTGATTGAGTGAGTGAGTGGGTGGGTGATTGCGTGAGTGAGTGGGTGGATGATTGCGTGAGTGGGTGGGTGATTGAGTAAGTGGGTGGGTGATTGAGTGAGTGGGTGGGTGAATGAGTAAGTGGATGGGTGATTGAGTGATTGGGTGGGTGATTGAGTGAGTGGGTGGGTGATTGAGTGAATGGGTGGGTGATTGAGTGAGTGGGCGGGTGATTGAGTGAGTGGGTTGGTGATTGAGTGAGTGGGTGGGTGATTGAGTGAGTGGGTGGGTGAGTGAGTGATTGAGTGGGTTGGTGATTGAGTGAGTGGGTGGGTGATTGTGTGAGTGAGTGGGTGGGTGATTGAGTGAGGGGGTGGGTGATTGTGTGAGTGAGTGGGTTGGTGATTGAGTGGGTGGGTGATTGAGTGAGTGGGTGGGTGATTCAGTGAGTGGGTGGGTGATTGTGTGAATGGGTGGGTGATTGAGTGAGTGAGTGGGTTGGTGATTGAGTGGGTGGGTGATTGAGTGAGTGGGTGGGTGATTCAGTGAGTGGGTGGGTGATTGTGTGAATGGGTGGGTGATTGAGTGAGTGAGTGGGTTGGTGATTGAGTGGGTGGGTGATTGAGTGGGTGGGTGATTGAGTGAGTGAGTGGGTCGGTGATTGAGTGAGTGAGTGGGTGATTTAGTGAGTGGGTGGGTGATTGAGTGAGTGGGTGGGTGATTGAGTGAGTGGGTGGGTGATTGAGTGAGTGGGTGTGTGATTGAGTGAGTGAGTGGGTGGGTGATTGAGTGAGTGAGTGGTTTGGTGATTGAGTGAGTGGGTGGGTGATTGAGTGAGTGGGTGGGTGATTGGGTGAGTTGGTGCGTGATTGAGTGAGTGGGTGGGTGATTGAGTGAGTGGATGGGTGATTGAGTGAGTGGGTGGGTGATTGAGTGAGTAGATGGGTGATTGAGTGAGTGAGTGGTGGGTGATTGAGTGAGTGGGTGGGTGATTGAGTGAGTGGGTGGGTGATTGAGTGAGTGAGTGGGTGGGTGATTGAGTGGGTGAGTGGGTGGGTGATTGAGTGAGTGGGTGGGTGATTAAGTGAGTGGGTGGGTGATTGAGTGAGTGGGTGGTGATTGAGTGAGTGAGTGGGTGGGTGATTGAGTGAGTGGGTGGGTGATTGAGTGAGTGAGTGGGTGGGTGATTGAGTGAGTGCGTGGATGGGTGATTGAGTGAGTGGTGGGTGATTGAGTGAGTGGGTGGGTGATTGAGTGAGTGAGTGGGATGGTGATTGAGTGAGTGGGTGGGTGATTGAGTGAGTGGGTGGGTGATTCAGTGAGTGAGTGGGTGATTGAGTGAATGGGTGGGAGATTGAGTGAGTGAGTGGGTTGGTGATTGAGTGAGTGGGTGGGTGATTGAGTGAGTGAGTGGGTCGGTGATTGAGTGAATGAGTGGGTGATTGAGTGAGTGGGTGGGTGATTGAGTGAGTGGGTGGGTGATTGAGTGAGTGGGTGGGTGATTGAGTCATTGGGTGGGTGATTGAGTGAGTGAGTGGGTGGGTGATTGAGTGAGTGAGTGGGTTGGTGATTGAGTGAATGGGTGGGTGTTTGAGTGAGTGGGTGGGCGATTGGGTGAGTGGGTGCGTGATTGAGTGAGTGAGTGGGTTGGTGATTGAGTGAGTGGGTGGGTGATTGAGTGAGTGGGTGGATGATTGAGTGAGTGGGTGGGTGATTGAGTGAGTGGGTGGGTGATTGAGTGAGTGGATGGGTGATTGAGTGAATGGGTGGGTGATTGAGTGAGTAGATGGGTGATTGAGTGAGTGAGTGGTGGGTGATTGAGTGAGTGGGTGGGTGATTGAGTGAGTGGGTGGGTGATTGAGTGAGTGAGTGGGTGGGTGATTGAGTGGGTGGGTGATTCAGTGAGTGGGTGGGTGATTCAGTGAGTGGGTGGGTGATTGAGTGAGTGAGTGGGTGGGTGATTGAGTGAGTGGGTGGGTGGGTGATTGAGTGGGTTGGTGGGTGATTGACTGAGTGGGTGGCTGATTGAGTGAGTGGGTGGGTGATTCAGTGAGTGGATGGGTGATTGAGTGAGTGAATTGGTGGGTGATTGAGTGAGTGCGTGGATGGGTGATTGAGTGAGTGGTGGGTGATTGCGTGAGTGGGTGGGCGATTGAGTGAGTGAATGGGTGGGCGATTGGGTGAGTGAGTGGTGGGTGATTGAGTGAGTGGGTGGGTGATTGAGTGAGTGGGTGGGTGATTGAGTGAGTGGATGGGTGATTGAGTGAGTGGGTGGGTGATTGAGTGAGTGGGTGGCTGATTGAGTGAGTGGGTGGGTGATTCAGTGAGTGGATGGGTGATTGAGTGAGTGGGTGGCTGATTGAGTGTGTGGGTGGGTGATTGAGTGAGTGAATGGGTGGGTGATTGAGTGAGTGAGTGGATGGGTGATTGAGTGAGTGAGTGGGTGGGTGATTGGGTGAGTGAGTGGTGCGTGATTGAGTGAGTGGGTGGGTGATTGAGTGAGTGGGTGGGTGATTGAGTGAGTGAGTGGGTGATTGAGTGTGTGGGTGGGTGATTGAGTGAGTGAATTGGTGGGTGAATGAGTGAGTGAGTGGTGGGTGATTGAGTGAGTGTGAGGGTGATTGAGTGAGTGAGTGAGTGGGTGGGTGATTGTGAGTGGGTGGGTGATTGAGTGACTGGGTGGATGATTGAGTGACTGGGTGACGGAGGGCGTGAGTGGATGGGTGATTGAGTGAGTGAGTGGATGGGTGATTGAGTGAGTGAGTGGGTGGTTGATTGAGTGAGTGAGTGGTTGGTGGTTGAGTGAGTGGGTGGGTGATTGAGTGAGTGAGTGGATGGGTGATTGAGTGAGTGAGTGGGTGGGTGATTGAGTGAGTGGGTGGGTGATTGAGTGACTGGGTGGATGATTGAGTGAATGGGTGGTTGAATGAGTGAGTGGATGGGTGATTGAGTGAGTTAGTCGATGGGTGATTGAGTGAGTGAGTCGGTGGGTGATTGAGTAAGTGTGTGGGTGATTGATTGAGTGAGTGGGTGGCTGACTAAGTGAGTGGATGGGTGATTGAGTGAGTGAGTGGGTGGGTGATTGAGTGAGTGGGTGGGTGATTGAGTGAGTGAATGGGTGGGCGATTGAGTGAGTGGATGGGTGATTGAGTGAGTGAGTGGATGGGTGATTGTGTGAGTGGATGGGTGATTGAGGTAGTGGGTGGGTGATTGAGTGAGTGAGTGGATGGGTGATTGAGTGAGTGAGTGGCTGATTGAGTGAGTGAGTGCGTGATTGAGTGAGTGAGTGGGTGGGTGATTGCGTGAGTGAGTGGGTGGGTGATTAACTGAGTGGGTGGATGATAGCGTGAGTGGGTGGGTGATTGAGTAAGTGGGTGGGTGATTGAGTGAGTGGGTGCGTGATTGAGTAAGTGGATGGGTGATTGAGTGATTGGCTGCGTGATTGAGTGGGTGGGTGGGTGATTGAGTGACTGGGTGGATGATTGAGTGAGTGGGTGATTGAGTGAGTGAGTGGATGGGTGATTGAGTGAGTGAGTCGGCGTGTGATTGAGTGAGTGAGTGGGTGTGTGATTGAGTGAGTGTGTGGGTGATTGAGTGAGTAGGTGGGTGATTGAGTGAGTGAATGGGTGGGTGATTGAGTGATTGAGTGGATGGGTGATTGAGTGAGTGAGTGTGTGGGTGATTGGGTGAGTGAGTGGTGGGTGATTGAGTGAGTGGGTGTGTGATTGAGTGAGTGGGTGGGTGATTGAGTGAGTGGTTGGGTGATTGAGTGAGTCAATGGGTGGGTGATTGAGTGAGTGAGTGGATGGGTGATTGAGTGAGTGAGTGGGTGGGTGATTGGGTGAGTGAGTGGTGGGTGATTGAGTGAGTGGGTGGGTGATTGAGTGAGTGGGTGGGTGATTGAGTGAGTGGGTGGGTGATTGTGTGAGTGGGTGGGTGATTCAGTGAGTGAGTGGGTGATTGAGTGAATGGGTGGGAGATTGAGTGAGTGAGTGGGTTGGTGATTGAGTGAGTGGGTGGGTGATTGAGTGAGTGAGTGGGTCGGTGATTGAGTGAATGAGTGGGTGATTGAGTGAGTGGGTGGGTGATTGAGTGAGTGGGTGGGTGATTGAGTGAGTGGGTGGGTGATTGAGTCATTGGGTGGGTGATTGAGTGAGTGAGTGGGTGGGTGATTGAGTGAGTGAGTGGGTTGGTGATTGAGTGAATGGGTGGGTGATTGAGTGAGTGGGTGGGCGATTGGGTGAGTGGTGCGTGATTGAGTGAGTGAGTGGGTTGGTGATTGAGTGAGTGGGTGGGTGATTGAGTGAGTGGGTGGATGATTGAGTGAGTGGGTGGGTGATTGAGTGAGTGGATGGGTGATTGAGTGAATGGGTGGGTGATTGAGTGAGTAGATGGGTGATTGAGTGAGTGAGTGGTGGGTGATTGAGTGAGTGGGTGGGTGATTGAGTGAGTGGGTGGGTGATTGAGTGAGTGAGTGGGTGGGTGATTGAGTGGGTGGGTGATTCAGTGAGTGGGTGGGTGATTCAGTGAGTGGGTGGGTGATTGAGTGAGTGAGTGGGTGGGTGATTGAGTGAGTGGGTGGGTGGGTGATTGAGTGGGTTGGTGGGTGATTGACTGAGTGGGTGGCTGATTGAGTGAGTGGGTGGGTGATTCAGTGAGTGGATGGGTGATTGAGTGAGTGAATTGGTGGGTGATTGAGTGAGTGCGTGGATGGGTGATTGAGTGAGTGGTGGGTGATTGCGTGAGTGGGTGGGCGATTGAGTGAGTGAATGGGTGGGCGATTGGGTGAGTGAGTGGTGGGTGATTGAGTGAGTGGGTGGGTGATTGAGTGAGTGGGTGGGTGATTGAGTGAGTGGATGGGTGATTGAGTGAGTGGGTGGGTGATTGAGTGAGTGGGTGGCTGATTGAGTGAGTGGGTGGGTGATTCAGTGAGTGGATGGGTGATTGAGTGAGTGGGTGGCTGATTGAGTGTGTGGGTGGGTGATTGAGTGAGTGAATGGGTGGGTGATTGAGTGAGTGAGTGGATGGGTGATTGAGTGAGTGAGTGGGTGGGTGATTGGGTGAGTGAGTGGTGCGTGATTGAGTGAGTGGGTGGGTGATTGAGTGAGTGGGTGGGTGATTGAGTGAGTGAGTGGGTGATTGAGTGTGTGGGTGGGTGATTGAGTGAGTGAATTGGTGGGTGATTGAGTGAGTGAGTGGTGGGTGATTGAGTGAGTGTGAGGGTGATTGAGTGAGTGAGTGAGTGGGTGGGTGATTGTGAGTGGGTGGGTGATTGAGTGACTGGGTGGATGATTGAGTGACTGGGTGACGGAGGGCGTGAGTGGATGGGTGATTGAGTGAGTGAGTGGATGGGTGATTGAGTGAGTGAGTGGGTGGTTGATTGAGTGAGTGAGTGGTTGGTGGTTGAGTGAGTGGGTGGGTGATTGAGTGAGTGAGTGGATGGGTGATTGAGTGAGTGAGTGGGTGGGTGATTGAGTGAGTGGGTGGGTGATTGAGTGACTGGGTGGATGATTGAGTGAATGGGTGGTTGAATGAGTGAGTGGATGGGTGATTGAGTGAGTTAGTCGATGGGTGATTGAGTGAGTGAGTCGGTGAGTGATTGAGTAAGTGTGTGGGTGATTGATTGAGTGAGTGGGTGGCTGACTAAGTGAGTGGATGGGTGATTGAGTGAGTGAGTGGGTGGGTGATTGAGTGAGTGGGTGGGTGATTGAGTGAGTGAATGGGTGGGCGATTGAGTGAGTGGATGGGTGTTTGAGTGAGTGAGTGGATGGGTGATTGTGTGAGTGGATGGGTGATTGAGGTAGTGGGTGGGTGATTGAGTGAGTGAGTGGATGGGTGATTGAGTGAGTGAGTGGCTGATTGAGTGAGTGAGTGCGTGATTGAGTGAGTGAGTGGGTGGGTGATTGCGTGAGTGAGTGGGTGGGTGATTAAGTGAGTGGGTGGATGATAGCGTGAGTGGGTGGGTGATTGAGTAAGTGGGTGGGTGATTGAGTGAGTGGGTGCGTGATTGAGTAAGTGGATGGGTGATTGAGTGATTGGCTGCGTGATTGAGTGGGTGGGTGGGTGATTGAGTGACTGGGTGGATGATTGAGTGAGTGGGTGATTGAGTGAGTGAGTGGATGGGTGATTGAGTGAGTGAGTCGGCGTGTGATTGAGTGAGTGAGTGGGTGTGTGATTGAGTGAGTGTGTGGGTGATTGGGTGAGTGAGTGGTGGGTGATTGAGTGAGTGGGTGTGTGATTGAGTGAGTGGGTGGGTGATTGAGTGAGTGGTTGGGTGATTCAGTGAGTCAATGGGTGGGTGATTGAGTGAGTGAGTGGATGGGTGATTGAGTGAGTGAGTGGGTGGGTGATTGGGTGAGTGAGTGGTGGGTGATTGAGTGAGTGGGTGGGTGATTGAGTGAGTGGGTGGGTGATTGAGTGAGTGGGTGGGTGATTGTGTGAGTGGGTGGGTGATTGAGTGAGTGGGTGGATGATTGAGTGAGTGGGCGGGTGATTGAGTGAGTGGGTGTGTGGGTGATTGAGTGAGTGAGTGGATGGGTGATTGAGTGAGTGATTGGGTGGGTGATTGAGTGAGTGAGTGGTGGGTGATTGAGTGAGTGGGTGGGTGATTGAGTGAGTGGGTGGGTGATTGTGTGAGTGGGTGGGTGATTGAGTGAGTGGGTGGATGATTGAGTGAGTGGGCAGGTGATTGAGTGAGTGGGTGGGTGGGTGATTCAGTGAGTGGGTGGGTGATTGAGTGAGTGGGTGGATGGGTGATTGAGTGAATGAGTGTGATTCAGTGAGTGTGTGGGTGGGTGATTTAGTGAGTGAGTAGGTGATTGAGTGAGTGGGTGGGTAACTGAGTGAGTGGGTGGGTGATTCAGTGAGTGAATGGGTGGGTGGGTGAGTGGGTGGGTGCTTGAGTGAGTGGATGGGTGATTGAGTGAGTGAGTGGATGGGTGATTGAGTGAGTGGATGTGTGATTGAGGTAGTGATTGGGTGATTGAGTGAGTGAGTGGATGGGTGATTGAGTGAGTGAGTGGCTGATTGAGTGAGTGAGTGGGTGGGTGATTGTGTGAGTGAGTGGGTGGATGATGGCGTGAGTGGGTGGGTGATTGAGTAAGTGGGTGGGTGATTGAGTGAGTGGGTGGGTGAATGAGTAAGTGGATGGGTGATTGAGTGATTGGGTGGGTGATTGAGTGAGTGGGTGGGTGATTGAGTGAATGGGTGGGTGATTGAGTGAGTGGGTGGGTGATTGAGTGAGTGGGTTGGTGATTGAGTGAGTGGGTGGGTGATTGAGTGAGTGGGTGGGTGAGTGAGTGATTGAGTGGGTTGGTGATTGAGTGAGTGGGTGGGTGATTGTGTGAGTGAGTGGGTGGGTGATTGAGTGAGGGGATGGGTGATTGTGTGAGTGAGTGGGTTGGTGATTGAGTGGGTGGGTGATTGAGTGAGTGGGTGGGTGATTCAGTGAGTGGGTGGGTGATTGTGTGAATGGGTGGGTAATTGAGTGAGTGAGTGGGTTGGTGATTGAGTGGGTGGGTGATTGAGTGAGTGGGTGGGTGATTCAGTGAGTGGGTGGGTGATTGTGTGAATGGGTGGGTGATTGAGTGAGTGAGTGGGTTGCTGATTGAGTGGGTGGGTGATTAAGTGGGTGGGATATTGAGTGAGTGAGTGGGTCGGTGATTGAGTGAGTGAGTGGGTGATTTAGTGAGTGGGTGGGTGATTGAGTGAGTGGGTGGGTGATTGAGTGAGTGGGTGGGTGATTGAGTGAGTGGGTGGGTGATTGGGTGAGTTGGTGCGTGATTGAGTGAGTGGGTGGGTGATTGAGTGAGTGGATGGGTGATTGAGTGAGTGGGTGGGTGATTGAGTGAGTAGATGGGTGATTGAGTGAGTGAGTGGTGGGTGATTGAGTGAGTGGGTGGGTGATTGAGTGAGTGGGTGGGTGATTGAGTGAGTGAGTGGGTGGGTGATTGAGTGGGTGAGTGGGTGGGTGATTGAGTGAGTGGGTGGGTGATTAAGTGAGTGGGTGGGTGATTGAGTGAGTGGGTGGTGATTGAGTGAGTGAGTGGGTGGGTGATTGAGTGAGTGGGTGGGTGATTGAGTGAGTGAGTGGGTGGGTGATTGAGTGAGTGCGTGGATGGGTGATTGAGTGAGTGGTGGGTGATTGAGTGAGTGGGTGGGTGATTGAGTGAGTGAGTGGGATGGTGATTGAGTGAGTGGGTGGGTGATTGAGTGAGTGGGTGGGTGATTCAGTGAGTGAGTGGGTGACTGAGTGAATGGGTGGGAGATTGAGTGAGTGAGTGGGTTGGTGATTGAGTGAGTGGGTGGGTGATTGAGTGAGTGAGTGGGTCGGTGATTGAGTGAATGAGTGGGTGATTGAGTGAGTGGGTGGGTGATTGAGTGAGTGGGTGGGTGATTGAGTGAGTGGGTGGGTGATTGAGTCATTGGGTGGGTGATTGAGTGAGTGAGTGGGTGGGTGATTGAGTGAGTGAGTGGGTTGGTGATTGAGTGAATGGGTGGGTGATTGAGTGAGTGGGTGGGCGATTGGGTGAGTGGGTGCGTGATTGAGTGAGTGAGTGGGTTGGTGATTGAGTGAGTGGGTGGGTGATTGAGTGAGTGGGTGGATGATTGAGTGAGTGGGTGGGTGATTGAGTGAGTGGGTGGGTGATTGAGTGAGTGGGTGGGTGATTGAGTGAGTGGATGGGTGATTGAGTGAATGGGTGGGTGATTGAGTGAGTAGATGGGTGATTGAGTGAGTGAGTGGTGGGTGATTGAGTGAGTGGGTGGGTGATTGAGTGAGTGGGTGGGTGATTGAGTGAGTGAGTGGGTGGGTGATTGAGTGGGTGGGTGATTCAGTGAGTGGGTGGGTGATTCAGTGAGTGGGTGGGTGATTGAGTGAGTGAGTGGGTGGGTGATTGAGTGAGTGGGTCGGTGGGTGATTGAGTGGGTTGGTGGGTGATTGACTGAGTGGGTGGCTGATTGAGTGAGTGGGTGGGTGATTCAGTGAGTGGATGGGTGATTGAGTGAGTGAATTTGTGGGTGATTGAGTGAGTGCGTGGATGGGTGATTGAGTGAGTGGTTGGCTGATTGAGTGAGTGGGTGGGTGATTCAGTGAGTGGATGGGTGATTGAGTGAGTGGGTGGCTGATTGAGTGAGTGGGTGGGTGATTGAGTGAGTGGGTGGGTGATTGAGTGAGTGGGTGGGTGATTGAGTGAGTGGATGGGTGATTGAGTGAGTGGGTGGGTGATTGAGTGAGTGGGTGGCTGATTGAGTGAGTGGGTGGGTGATTCAGTGAGTGGATGGGTGATTGAGTGAGTGGGTGGCTGATTGAGTGAGTGGGTGGGTGATTGAGTGAGTGAATGGGTGGGTGATTGAGTGAGTGAGTGGATGGGTGATTGAGTGAGTGAGTGGGTGGGTGATTGGGTGAGTGAGTGGTGCGTGATTGAGTGAGTGGGTGGGTGATTGAGTGAGTGGGTGGGTGATTGAGTGAGTGAGTGGGTGGGTGATTGAGTGAGTGAGTGGATGTGTGATTGAGTGAGTGAGTGGGTGGGTGATTGGGTGAGTGAGTGGTGGGTGATTGAGTGAGTGGTGGGTGATTGAGTGAGTGGGTGGGTGATTGAGTGAGTGGATGGGTGATTGAGTGAGTGGGTGGGTGATTGAGTGAGTAGATGGGTGATTGAGTGAGTGAGTGGTGGGTGATTGAGTGAGTGGGTGGGTGATTGATTGAGTGGGAGGGTGATTGAGTGAGTGAGTGGGTTGGTGATTGAGTGAGTGAGTGGGTGGGTGATTGACTGAGTGGGTGGCTGGGTGATTGTGTGGGTGGGTGGGTGATTGAGTGAGTGGGTGGCTGATTGAGTGAGTGGGTGGCTGATTGAGTGAGTATGTGGGTGATTCAGTGAGTGGATGGGTGATTGAGTGAGTGAATTGGTGGGTGATTGAGTGAGTGCGTGGATGGGTGATTGAGTGAGTGGTGGGTGATTGCGTGAGTGGGTGGGTGATTGAATGGGTGGGTGATTGATTGAGTGAGTGAATGGGTGGGTGATTGAGTGAGTGGGTAGATGGGTGATTGAATGAGTGAGTGGTTGGGTGATTGAGTGAGTGGGTGGATGGGTGATTGAATGAGTGAGTGGTTGGGTGATTGAGTGAGTGGGTGGGTGATTGAGTGAGTGGGTGAGTGATTAAGTGAGTGGGTGGCTGACTGAGTGAGTGGATGGGTGATTGAGTGAGTGGGTGGGTGATTGAGTGAGTGGGTGGGTGATTGAGTGAGTGAATTGGTGGGTGATTCAGTGAGTGCGTGGATGGATGATTGAGTGAGTGGTGGGTGATTGCGTGAGTGGGTGGGTGATTGAATGGGTGGGTGATTGATTGAGTGAGTGAATGGGTGGGTGATTGAGTGAGTGAGTGGATGGGTGATTGAATGAGTGAGTGGTTGGGTGATTGAGTGAGTGGGTGGGTGATTGAGTGAGTGGGTGAGTGATTAAGTGAGTGGGTGGCTGACTGAGTGAGTGGATGGGTGATTGAGTGAGTGGGTGGGTGATTGAGTGAGTGGGTGGGTGATTGAGTGAGTGGGTGGGTGGGTGATTCAGTGAGTGGGTGGGTGATTGAGTGTGTGGGTGGGTGATTGAGTGAGTGAATTGGTGGGTGATTGAGTGAGTGAGTGGTGGGTGATTGAGTGAGTGTGAGGGTGATTGAGTGAGTGAGTGAGTGGGTGGGTGATTGTGAGTGGGTGGGTGATTGAGTGACTGGGTGGATGATTGAGTGACTGGGTGACGGAGTGCGTGAGTGGATGGGTGATTGAGTGAGTGAATGGATGGGTGATTGAGTGAGTGAGTGGGTGGTTGATTGAGTGAGTGAGTGGTTGGTGGTTGAGTGAGTGGGTGGGTGATTGAGTGAGTGAGTGGATGGGTGATTGAGTGAGTGAGTGGGTGGGTGATTGAGTGAGTGGGTGGGTGATTGAGTGACTGGGTGGATGATTGAGTGAATGGGTGATTGAGTGAGTGAGTGGATGGGTGATTGAGTGAGTGAGTCGATGGGTGATTGAGTGAGTGAGTCGGTGGGTGATTGAGTAAGTGTGTGGGTGATTGATTGAGTGAGTGGGTGGGTGACTAAGTGAGTGGATGGGTGATTGAGTGAGTGAGTGGGTGGGTGATTGAGTGAGTGGGTGGGTGATTGAGTGAGTGAATGGGTGGGCGATTGAGTGAGTGGATGGGTGATTGAGTGAGTGAGTGGATGGGTGATTGTGTGAGTGGATGGGTGATTGAGGTAGTGGGTGGGTGATTGAGTGAGTGAGTGGATGGGTGATTGAGTGAGTGAGTGGCTGATTGAGTGAGTGAGTGCGTGATTGAGTGAGTGAGTGGGTGGGTGATTGCGTGAGTGAGTGGGTGGGTGATTAAGTGAGTGGGTGGATGATAGCGTGAGTGGGTGGGTGATTGAGTAAGTGGGTGGGTGATTGAGTGAGTGGGTGCGTGATTGAGTAAGTGGATGGGTGATTGAGTGATTGGCTGCGTGATTGAGTGGGTGGGTGGGTGATTGAGTGACTGGGTGGATGATTGAGTGAGTGGGTGATTGAGTGAGTGAGTGGATGGGTGATTGAGTGAGTGAGTCGGCGTGTGATTCAGAGAGTGAGTGGGTGTGTGATTGAGTGAGTGTGTGGGTGATTGAGTGAGTAGGTGGGTGATTGAGTGAGTGAATGGGTGGGTGATTGAGTGATTGAGTGGATGGGTGATTGAGTGAGTGAGTGGGTGGGTGATTGGGTGAGTGAGTGGTGGGTGATTGAGTGAGTGGGTGTGTAATTGAGTGAGTGGGTGGGTGATTGAGTGAGTGGTTGGGTGATTGAGTGAGTGAATGGGTGGGTGATTGAGTGAGTGAGTGGATGGGTGATTGAGTGAGTGAGTGGGTGGGTGATTGAGTGAGTGCGTGGATGGGTGATTGAGTGAGTGGTGGGTGATTGAGTGAGTGGGTGGGTGATTGAGTGAGTGAGTGGGATGGTGATTGAGTGAGTGGGTGGGTGATTGAGTGAGTGGGTGGGTGATTCAGTGAGTGAGTGGGTGATTGAGTGAATGGGTGGCAGATTGAGTGAGTGAGTGGGTTGGTGATTGAGTGAGTGGGTGGGTGATTGAGTGAGTGAGTGGGTCGGTGATTGAGTGAATGAGTGGGTGATTGAGAGAGTGGGTGAGTGATTGAGTGAGTGGGTGGGTGATTGAGTGAGTGGGTGGGTGATTGAGTCATTGGGTGGGTGATTGAGTGAGTGAGTGGCTGGGTGATTGAGTGAGTGAGTGGGTTGGTGATTGAGTGAGTGGGTGGGTGATTGAGTGAGTGGGTGGGTGATTGGGTGAGTGGGTGCGTGATTGAGTGAGTGAGTGGGTTGGTGATTGAGTGAGTGGGTGGGTGATTGAGTGAGTGGGTGGATGATTGAGTGAGTGGGTGGGTGATTGAGTGAGTGGGTGGGTGATTGAGTGAGTGGATGGGTGATTGAGTGAATGGGTGGGTGATTGAGTGAGTAGATGGGTGATTGAGTGAGTGAGTGGTGGGTGATTGAGTGAGTGGGTGGGTGATTGAGTGAGTGGGTGGGTGATTGAGTGAGTGAGTGGGTGGGTGATTGAGTGGGTGGGTGATTGAGTGAGTGGGTGGGTGATTCAGTGAGTGGGTGGGTGATTGAGTGAGTGAGTGGGTGGGTGATTGAGTGAGTGGGTGGGTGGATGATTGAGTGGGTTGGTGGGTGATTGAGTGAGTGGGTGGCTGATTGAGTGAGTGGGTGGGTGATTCAGTGAGTGGATGGGTGATTGAGTGAGTGAATTGGTGGGTGATTGAGTGAGTGCGTGGATGGGTGATTGAGTGAGTGGTGGGTGATTGCGTGAGTGGGTGGGCGATTGAGTGAGTGAATGGGTGGGCGATTGGGTGAGTGAGTGGTGGGTGATTGAGTGAGTGGGTGGGTGATTGAGTGAGTGGGTGGGTGATTGAGTGAGTGGATGGGTGATTGAGTGAGTGGGTGGGTGATTGAGTGAATGGGTGGCTGATTGAGTGAGTGGGTGGGTGATTGAGTGAGTGAGTGGGTGGGTGATTGACTGAGTGGGTGGGTGGGTGATTGAGTGGGTGGGTGGGTGATTGAGTGAGTGGGTGGGTGATTGAGTGAGTGGGTGGCTGATTGAGTGAGTATGTGGGTGATTCAGTGAGTGAATTGGTGGGTGATTGAGTGAGTGCGTGGATGGGTGATTGAGTGAGTGGTGGGTGATTGCGTGAGTGGGTGGGTGATTGAATGGGTGGGTGATTGATTGAGTGAGTGAATGGGTGGGTGATTGAGTGAGTGAGTGGATGGGTGATTGAATGAGTGAGTGGTTGGGTGATTGAGTGAGTGGGTGGGTGATTGAGTGAGTGGGTGAGTGATTAAGTGAGTGGGTTGCTGACTGAGTGAGTGGATGGGTGATTGAGTGAGTGGGTGGGTGATTGAGTGAGTGGGTGGGTGATTGAGTGAGTGGGTGGGTGGGTGATTCAGTGAGTGGGTGGGTGATTGAGTGTGTGGGTGGGTGATTGAGTGAGTGAATTGGTGGGTGATTGAGTGAGTGAGTGGTGGGTGATTGAGGGAGTGTGAGGGTGATTGAGTGAGTGAGTGAGTGGGTGGGTGATTGTGAGTGGGTGGGTGATTGAGTGACTGGGTGGATGATTGAGTGACTGGGTGACGGAGTGCGTGAGTGGATGGGTGATTGAGTGAGTGAGTGGATGGGTGATTGAGTGAGTGAGTGGGTGGTTGATTGAGTGAGTGAGTGGTTGGTGGTTGAGTGAGTGGTTGGGTGATTGAGTGAGTGAGTGGATGGGTGATTGAGTGAGTGAGTGGGTGGGTGATTGAGTGAGTGGGTGGGTGATTGAGTGACTGGGTGGATGATTGAGTGAATGGGTGATTGAGTGAGTGAGTGGATGGGTGATTGAGTGAGTGAGTCGATGGGGGATTGAGTGAGTGAGTCGGTGGGTGATTGAGTAAGTGTGTGGGTGATTGATTGAGTGAGTGGGTGGGTGACTAAGTGAGTAGATGGGTGATTGAGTGAGTGAGTGGGTGGGTGATTGAGTGAGTGGGTGGGTGATTGAGTGAGTGAATGGGTCGGCGATTGAGTGAGTGGATGGGTGATTGAGTGAGTGAGTGGATGGGTGATCGTGTGAGTGGATGGGTGATTGAGGTAGTGGGTGGGTGATTGAGTGAGTGAGTGGATGGGTGATTGAGTGAGTGAGTGGCTGATTGAGTGAGTGAGTGCGTGATTGAGTGAGTGAGTGGGTGGGTGATTGCGTGAGTGAGTGGGTGGCTGAATAAGTGAGTGGGTGTATGATAGCATGAGTGGGTGGGTGATTGAGTAAGTGGGTGGGTGATTGAGTGAGTGGGTGCGTGATTGAGTAAGTGGATGGGTGATTGAGTGATTGGCTGCGTGATTGAGTGGGTGGGTGGGTGATTGAGTGACTGGGTGGATGATTGAGTGAGTGGGTGATTGAGTGAGTGAGTGGATGGGTGATTGAGTGAGTGAGTCGGCGTGTGATTGAGTGAGTGAGTGGGTGTGTGATTGAGTGAGTGTGTGGGTGATTGAGTGAGTAGGTGGGTGATTGAGTGAGTGAATGGGTGGGTGATTGAGTGATTGAGTGGATGGGTGATTGAGTGAGTGAGTGGGTGGGTGATTGGGTGAGTGAGTGGTGGGTGATTGAGTGAGTGGGTGTGTGATTGAGTGAGTGGGTGGGTGTTTGAGTGAGTGGTTGGGTGATTGAGTGAGTGAATGGGTGGGTGATTGAGTGAGTGAGTGGATGGGTGATTGAGTGAGTGAGTGGGTGGGTGATTGGGTGAGTGAGTGGTGGGTGATTGAGTGAGTGGGTGGGTGATTGAGTGAGTGGGTGGGTGATTGAGTGAGTGGGTGGGTGATTGTGTGAGTGGGTGGGTGATTGAGTGAGTGGGTGGATGATTGAGTGAGTGGGCGGGTGATTGAGTGAGTGGGTGGGTGATTGAGTGAGTGGATGGGTGATTGAGTGAATGGGTGGGTGATTGAGTGAGTAGATGGGTGATTGAGTGAGTGAGTGGTGGGTGATTGAGTGAGTGGGTGGGTGATTAAGTGAGTGGGTGGGTGATTGAGTGAGTGAGTGGGTTGGGTGATTGAGTGGGTGGGTGATTGAGTGAGTGGGTGGGTGATTCAGTGAGTGGGTGGGTGATTGAGTGAGTGAGTGGGTGGGTGATTGAGTGAGTGGGTGGGTGGGTGATTGAGTGGGTTGGTGGGTGATTGAGTGAGTGGGTGGCTGATTGAGTGAGTGGGTGGGTGATTCAGTGAGTGGATGGGTGATTGAGTGAGTGAATTGGTGGGTGATTGAGTGAGTGCGTGGATGGGTGATTGAGTGAGTGGTAGGTGATTGCGTGAGTGGGTGGGCGATTGAGTGAGTGAATGGGTGGGCGATTGGGTGAGTGAGTGGTGGGTGATTGAGTGAGTGGGTGGGTGATTGAGTGAGTGGGTGGGTGATTGAATGAGTGGATGGGTGATTGAGTGAGTGGGTGGGTGATTGAGTGAGTGGGTGGCTGATTGAGTGAGTGGGTGGGTGATTCAATGAGTGGATGGGTGATTGAGTGAGTGGGTGGGTGATTGAGTGAGTGGGTGGGTGATTGAGTGAGTGAATGGGTGGGTGATTGAGTGAGTCAGTGGATGGGTGATTGAGTGAGTGAGTGGGTGGGTGATTGGGTGAGTGAGTGGTGCGTGATTGAGTGAGTGGGTGGGTGATTGAGTGAGTGGGTGGGTGATTGAGTGAGTGAATGGGTGGGTGATTGAGTGAGTGAGTGGATGTGTGATTGAGTGAGTGAGTGGGTGGGTGATTGGGTGAGTGAGCGGTGGGTGATTGAGTGAGTGGTGGGTGATTGAGTGAGTGGGTGGGTGATTGAGTGAGTGGATGGGTGATTGAGTGAGTGGGTGGGTGATTGAGTGAGTAGATGGGTGATTGAGTGAGTGAGTGGTGGGTGATTGAGTGAGTGGGTGGGTGATTGAGTGAGTGGGAGGGTGATTGAGTGAGTGAGTGGGTGGGTGATTGAGTGGGTGGGTGATTGAGTGAGTGGGTGGGTGATTAAGTGAGTGGGTGGGTGATTGAGTGAGTGAGTGGGTGGGTGATTGACTGAGTGGGTGGGTGGGTGATTGAGTGGGTGGGTGGGTGATTGAGTGAGTGGGTGGGTGATTGAGTGAGTGGGTGGCTGATTGAGTGAGTATGTGGGTGATTCAGTGAGTGGATGGGTGATTGAGTGAGTGAATTGGTGGGTGATTGAGTGAGTGCGTGGATGGGTGATTGAGTAAGTGGTGGGTGATTGCGTGAGTGGGTGGGTGATTGAATGGGTGGGTGATTGATTGAGTGAGTGAATGGGTGGGTGATTGAGTGAGTGAGTGGATGGGTGATTGAATGAGTGAGTGGTTGGGTGATTGAGTGAATGGGTGGGTGATTGAGTGAGTGGGTGAGTGATTAAGTGAGTGGGTGGCTGAATGAGTGAGTGGATGGGTGATTGAGTGAGTGGGTGGGTGATTGAGTGAGTGGGTGGGTGATTGAGTGAGTGGGTGGGTGGGTGATTCAGTGAGTGGGTGGGTGATTGAGTGTGTGGGTGGGTGATTGAGTGAGTGAATTGGTGGGTGATTGAGTGAGTGAGTGGTGGGTGATTGAGTGAGTGTGAGGGTGATTGAGTGAGTGAGTGAGTGGGTGGGTGATTGTGAGTGGGTGGGTGATTGAGTGACTGGGTGGATGATTGAGTGACTGGGTGACGGAGTGCGTGAGTGGATGGGTGATTGAGTGAGTGAGTGGATGGGTGATTGAGTGAGTGAGTGGGTGGTTGATTGAGTGAGTGAGTGGTTGGTGGTTGAGTGAGTGGGTGGGTGATTGAGTGAGTGAGTGGATGGGTGATTGAGTGAGTGAGTGGGTGGGTGATTGAGTGAGTGGGTGGGTGAGTGAGTGACTGGGTGAATGATTGAGTGAATGGGTGATTGAGTGAGTGAGTGGATGGGTGATTGAGTGAGTGAGTCGATGGGTGATTGAGTGAGTGAGTCGGTGGGTGATTGAGTAAGTGTGTGGGTGATTGATTTAGTGAGTGGGTGGGTGACTAAGTGAGTGGATGGGTGATTGAGTGAGTGAGTGGGTGGGTGATTGAGTGAGTGGGTGGGTGATTGAGTGAGTGAATGGGTGGGCGATTGTGTGATAGGATGGGTGATTGAGTGAGTGAGTGGATGGGTGATTGTGTGAGTGGAGGGGTGATTGAGGTAGTGGGTGTGTGATTGAGTGAGTGAGTGGATGGGTGATTGAGTGAGTGAGTGGCTGATTGAGTGAGTGAGTGCGTGATTGAGTGAGTGAGTGGGTGGGTGATTGCGTGAGTGAGTGGGTGGGTGGTTAAGTGAGTGGGTGGATGATAGCGTGAGTGGGTGGGTGATTGAGTAAGTGGGTGGGTGATTGAGTGAGTGGGTGCGTGATTGAGTAAGTGGATGGGTGATTGAGTGATTGGCTGCGTGATTGAGTGGGTGGGTGGGTGATTGAGTGACTGGGTGGATGATTGAGTGAGTGGGTGATTGAGTGAGTGAGTGGATGGGTGATTGAGTGAGTGAGTCGGCGTGTGATTGAGTGAGTGAGTGGGTGTGTGATTGAGTGAGTGTGTGGGTGATTGAGTGAGTAGGTGGGTGATTGAGTGAGTGAATGGATGGGTGATTGAGTGGATGGGTGATTGAGTGAGTGAGTGGGTGGGTGATTGGGTGAGTGAGTGGTGGGTGATTGAGTGATTGAATGAGTGGGTGGGTGATTGAGTGAGTGGTTGGGTGATTGAGTGAGTGAATGGGTGGGTGATTGAGTGAGTGAGTGGATGGGTGATTGAGTGAGTGAGTGGGTGGGTGATTGGGTGAGTGAGTGGTGGGTGATTGAGTGAGTGGGTGGGTGATTGAGTGAGTGGGTGGGTGATTGAGTGAGTGGGTGGGTGATTGTGTGAGTGGGTGGGCGATTGAGTGAGTGGGTGGATGATTGAGTGAGTGGGCGGGTGATTGAGTGAGTGGGTGTGTGGGTGATTGAGTGAGTGAGTGGATGGGTGATTGAGTGAGTGAGTGGGTGGGTGATTGAGTGAGTGAGTGGTGGGTGATTGAGTGAGTGGGTGGGTGATTGAGTGAGTGGGTGGGTGATTGTGTGAGTGGGTGGGTGATTGAGTGAGTGGGTGGATGATTGAGTGAGTGGGCGAGTGATTGAGTGAGTGGGTGGGTGGGTGATTCAGTGAGTGGCTGGGTGATTGAGTGAGTGGGTGGATGGGTGATTGAGTGAATGAGTGTGATTCAGTGAGTGTGTGGGTGGGTGATTTAGTGAGTGGGTAGGTGATTGAGTGAGTGGGTGGGTGACTGAGTGAGTGGGTGGGTGATTCAGTGAGTGAATGGGTGGGTGGGTGAGTGGGTGGGTGCTTGAGTGAGTGGATGGGTGATTGAGTGAGTGAGTGGATGGGTGATTGAGTGAGTGGATGGGTGATTGAGGTAGTGATTGGGTGATTGAGTGAGTGAGTGGATGGGTGATTGAGTGAGTGAGTGGCTGATTGAGTGAGTGAGTGCGTGATTGAGTGAGTGAGTGGGTGGGTGATTGCGTGAGTGAGTCTGTGGGTGATTGAGTGAGTGGGTGGATGATTGCGTGAGTGGGTGGGTGATTGAGTAAGTGGGTGGGTGATTGAGTGAGTGGGTGGGTGAATGAGTAAGTGGATGGGTGATTGAGTGATTGGGTGGGTGATTGAGTGAGTGGGTGGGTGATTGAGTGAATGGGTGGGTGATTGAGTGAGTGGGCGGGTGATTGAGTGAGTGGGTTGGTGATTGAGTGAGTGGGTGGGTGATTGAGTGAGTGGGTGGGTGAGTGAGTGATTGAGTGGGTTGGTGATTGAGTGAGTGGGTGGGTGATTGTGTGAGTGAGTGGGTGGGTGATTGAGTGAGGGGGTGGGTGATTGAGTGAGTGAGTGGGTCGGTGATTGAGTGGGTGGGTGATTGAGTGAGTGGGTGGGTGATTCAGTGAGTGGGTGGGTGATTGTGTGAATGGGTGGGTGATTGAGTGAGTGAGTGGGTTGGTGATTGAGTGGGTGGGTGATTGAGTGAGTGGGTGGGTGATTCAGTGAGTGGGTGGGTGATTGTGTGAATGGGTGGGTGATTGAGTGAGTGAGTGGGTTGGTGATTGAGTGGGTGGGTGATTGAGTGGGTGGGTGATTGAGTGAGTGAGTGGGTCGGTGATTGAGTGAGTGAGTGGGTGATTGAGTGAGTGGGTGGGTGATTGAGTGAGTGGGTGGGTGATTGAGTGAGTGGGTGGGTGATTGAGTGAGTGGGTGTGTGATTGGGTGAGTGAGTGGGTGGGTGATTGAGTGAGTGAGTGGTTTGGTGATTGAGTGAGTGGGTGGGTGATTGAGTGAGTGGGTGGGTGATTGGGTGAGTTGGTGCGTGATTGAGTGAGTGGGTGGGTGATTGAGTGAGTGGATGGGTGATTGAGTGAGTGGGTGGGTGATTGAGTGAGTAGATGGGTGATTGAGTGAGTGAGTGGTGGGTGATTGAGTGAGTGGGTGGCTGATTGAGTGAGTGGGTGGGTGATTGAGTGAGTGAGTGGGTGGGTGATTGAGTGGGTGAGTGGGTGGGTGATTGAGTGAGTGGGTGGGTGATTAAGTGAGTGGGTGGGTGATTGAGTGAGTGGGTGGTGGTTGAGTGAGTGAGTGGGTGGGTGATTGAGTGAGTGGGTGGGTGATATAGTGAGTGGGTGGGTGACTGAGTGAGTGGGTGGCTGATTGAGTGAGTGGGTGGGTGATTGAGTGAGTGGATGGGTGATTGAGTGAGTGAATGGGTGGGTGATTGAGTGAGTGCGTGGATGGGTGATTGAGTGAGTGGTGGGTGATTGAGTGAGTGGGTGGGTGATTGAGTGAGTGAGTGGGTTGGTAATTGAGTGAGTGGGTGGGTGATTGAGTGAGTGGGTGGGTGATTCAGTGAGTGGGTGGGTGATTGTGTGAATGGGTGGGAGATTGAGTGAGTGAGTGGGTTGGTGATTGAGTGAGTGGGTGGGTGATTGAGTGAGTGAGTGGGTCGGTGATTGAGTGAATGAGTGGGTGATTGAGTGAGTGGGTGGGTGATTGAGTGAGTGGGTGGGTGATTGAGTGAGTGGGTGGGTGATTGAGTGAGTGGGTCGGTGATTGAGTGAGTGAGTGGGTGGGTGATTGAGTGAGTGAGTGGGTTGGTGATTGAGTGAGTGGGTGGGTGAGTGGGTGGGTGATTGGGTGAGTGGGTGCGTGATTGAGTGAGTGAGTGGGTTGGTGATTGAGTGAGTGGGTGGGTGATTGTGTGAGTGAGTGGGTGATTGAGTGAGTAGGTGGGTGATTGAGTGAGTGGGTGGGTGATTGAGTGAGTGGATGGGTGATTGAGTGAGTGGGTGGGTGATTGAGTGAGTAGATGGGTGATTGAGTGAGTGAGTGGTGGGTGATTGAGTGAGTGGGTGGGTGATTGAGTGAGTGCGTGGGTGATTGAGTGAGTGAGTTGGTGGGTGATTGAGTGGGTGGGTGATTGAGTGAGTGGGTGGGTGATTAAGTGAGTGGGTGGGTGATTGAGTGAGTGAGTGGGTGGGTGATTGAGTGAGTGGGTGGGTGGGTGATTGAGTGGGTGGGTGGGTGATTGAGTGAGTGGGTGGGTGATTGAGTGAGTGGGTGGATGATTGAGTGAGTGGGTGGGTGATTGAGTGAGTGGGTGGGTGATTGAGTGAGTGGATGGGTGATTGAGTGAATGGGTGGGTGATTGAGTGAGTGGATGGGTGATTGAGTGAGTGAGTGGTGGGTGATTGAGTGAGTGGGTGGGTGATTGAGTGAGTGGGTGGGTGATTGAGTGAGTGAGTGGGTGGGTGATTGAGTGGGTGGGTGGGTTGGTGATTGAGTGGGTGGGTGATTGAGTGGGTGGGTGATTGAGTGAGTGAGAGGGTCGGTGATTGAGTGAGTGAGTGGGTGATTGAGTGAGTGGGTGGGTGATTGAGTGAGTCGGTTGGTGATTGAGTGAGTGGGTGGGTGATTGAGTGAGTGGGTGTGTGAGTGAGTGAGTGAGTGGGTGGGTGATTGAGTGAGTGAGTGGTTTGGTGATTGAGTGAGTGGGTGGGTGATTGAGTGAGTGGGTGGGTGATTGGGTGAGTTGGTGCGTGATTGAGTGAGTGGGTGGGTGATTGAGTGAGTGGATGGGTGATTGAGTGAGTGGGTGGGTTATTGAGTGAGTAGATGGGTGATTGAGTGAGTGAGTGGTGGGTGATTGAGTGAGTGGGTGGGTGATTGAGTGAGTGGGTGGGTGATTGAGTGAGTGGGTGGGTGATTGAGTGAGTAGATGGGTGATTGAGTGAGTGAGTGGTGGGTGATTGAGTGAGTGGGTGGGTGATTGAGTGAGTGCGTGGGTGATTGAGTGAGTGAGTTGGTGGGTGATTGAGTGGGTGGGTGATTGAGTGAGTGGGTGGGTGATTAAGTGAGTGGGTGGGTGATTGAGTGAGTGAGTGGGTGGGTGATTGAGTGAGTGGGTGGGTGGGTGATTGAGTGGGTGGGTGGGTGATTGAGTGAGTGGGTGGGTGATTGAGTGAGTGGGTGGATGATTGAGTGAGTGGGTGGGTGATTGAGTGAGTGGGTGGGTGATTGAGTGAGTGGATGGGTGATTGAGTGAATGGGTGGGTGATTGAGTGAGTGGATGGGTGATTGAGTGAGTGAGTGGTGGGTGATTGAGTGAGTGGGTGGGTGATTGAGTGAGTGGGTGGGTGATTGAGTGAGTGAGTGGGTGGGTGATTGAGTGGGTGGGTGGGTTGGTGATTGAGTGGGTGGGTGATTGAGTGGGTGGGTGATTGAGTGAGTGAGAGGGTCCGTGATTGAGTGAGTGAGTGGGTGATTGAGTGAGTGGGTGGGTGATTGAGTGAGTCGGTTGGTGATTGAGTGAGTGGGTGGGTGATTGAGTGAGTGGGTGTGTGAGTGAGTGAGTGAGTGGGTGGGTGATTGAGTGAGTGAGTGGTTTGGTGATTGAGTGAGTGGGTGGGTGATTGAGTGAGTGGGTGGGTGATTGGGTGAGTTGGTGCGTGATTGAGTGAGTGGGTGGGTGATTGAGTGAGTGGATGGGTGATTGAGTGAGTGGGTGGGTTATTGAGTGAGTAGATGGGTGATTGAGTGAGTGAGTGGTGGGTGATTGAGTGAGTGGGTGGGTGATTGAGTGAGTGGGTGGGTGATTGAGTGAGTGAGTGGGTGGGTGATTGAGTGGGTGAGTGGGTGGGTGATTGAGTGAGTGGGTGGGTGATTAAGTGAGTGGGTGGGTGATTGAGTGAGTGGGTGGGTGATTGAGTGAGTGAGTGGGTGGGTGATTGAGTGAGTGGGTGGGTGATTGAGTGAGTGGGTGGGTGACTGAGTGAGTGGGTGGCTGATTGAGTGAGTGGGTGGGTGATTCAGTGAGTGGATGGGTGATTGAGTGAGTGAATGGGTGGGTGATTGAGTGAGTGCGTGGATGGGTGATTGAGTGAGTGGTGGGTGATTGAGTGAGTGGGTGGGTGATTGAGTGAGTGGTTTGGTGATTGAGTGAGTGGGTGGGTGATTGAGTGAGTGGGTGGGTGATTCAGTGAGTGGGTGGGTGATTGTGTGAATGGGTGGGAGATTGAGTGAGTGAGTGGGGTGGTGATTGAGTGAGTGGGTGGGTGATTGAGTGAGTGGGTGGGTGGGTGATTCAGTGAGTGGCTGGGTGATTGAGTGAATGAGTGTGATTCAGTGAGTGTGTGGGTGGGTGATTTAGTGAGTGGGTAGGTGATTGAGTGAGTGGGTGGGTGACTGAGTGAGTGGGTGGGTGATTCAGTGAGTGAATGAGTGGGTGGGTGAGAGGGTGGGTGCTTGAGTGAGTGGATGGGTGATTGAGTGAGTGAGTGGATGGGTGATTGAGTGAGTGGATGGGTGATTGAGGTAGTGATTGGGTGATTGAGTGAGTGAGTGGATGGGTGATTGAGTGAGTGAGTAGCTGATTGAGTGAGTGAGTGCGTGATTGAGTGAGTGAGTGGGTGGGTGATTGCGTGAGTGAGTCTGTGGGTGATTGAGTGAGTGGGTGGATGATTGCGTGAGTGGGTGGGTGATTGAGTAAGTGGGTGGGTGATTGAGTGAGTGGGTGGGTGAATGAGTAAGTGGATGGGTGATTGAGTGATTGGGTGGGTGATTGAGTGAGTTGGTGGGTGATTGAGTGAATGGGTGGGTGATTGAGTGAGTGGGCGGGTGATTGAGTGAGTGGGTTGGTGATTGAGTGAGTGGGTGGGTGATTGAGTGAGTGGGTGGGTGAGTGAGTGATTGAGTGGGTTGGTGATTGAGTGAGTGGGTGGGTGATTGTGTGAGTGAGTGGGTGGGTGATTGAGTGAGGGGGTGGGTGATTGAGTGAGTGAGTGGGTTGGTGATTGAGTGGGTGGGTGATTGAGTGAGTGGGTGGGTGATTCAGTGAGTGGGTGGGTGATTGTGTGAATGGGTGAGTGATTGAGTGAGTGAGTGGGTTGGTAATTGAGTGGGTGGGTGATTGAGTAAGTGGGTGGGTGATTCAGTGAGTGGGTGGGTGATTGTGTGAATGGGTGGGTGATTGAGTGAGTGAGTGGGTTGGTGATTGAGTGGGTGGGTGATTGAGTGGGTGGGTGATTGAGTGAGTGAGTGGGTCGGTGATTGAGTGAGTGAGTGGGTGATTGAGTGAGTGGGTGGGTGATTGAGTGAGTGGGTGGGTGATTGAGTGAGTGGCTGGGTGATTGAGTGAGTGGGTGTGTGATTGGGTGAGTGAGTGGGTGGGTGATTGAGTGAGTGAGTGGTTTGGTGATTGAGTGAGTGGGTGGGTGATTGAGTGAGTGGGTGGGTGATTGGGTGAGTTGGTGCGTGATTGAGTGAGTGGGTGGGTGATTGAGTGAGTGGATGGGTGATTGAGTGAGTGGGTGGGTGATTGAGTGAGTAGATGGGTGATTGAGTGAGTGAGTGGTGGGTGATTGAGTGAGTGGGTGGGTGATTGAGTGAGTGGGTGTGTGATTGAGTGAGTGAGTGGGTGGGTGATTGAGTGGGTGAGTGGGTGGGTGATTGAGTGAGTGGGTGGGTGATTAAGTGAGTGGGTGGGTGATTGAGTGAGTGGGTGGTGGTTGAGTGAGTGAGTGGGTGGGTGATTGAGTGAGTGGGTGGGTGATATAGTGAGTGGGTGGGTGACTGAGTGAGTGGGTGGCTGATTGAGTGAGTGGGTGGGTGATTGAGTGAGTGGATGGGTGATTGAGTGAGTGAATGGGTGGGTGATTGAGTGAGTGCGTGGATGGGTGATTGAGTGAGTGGTGGGTGATTGAGTGAGTGGGTGGGTGATTGAGTGAGTGAGTGGGTTGATAATTGAGTGAGTGGTTGGGTGATTGAGTGAGTGGGTGGGTGATTCAGTGAGTGCGTGGGTGATTGTGTGAATGGGTGGGAGATTGAGTGAGTGAGTGGGTTGGTGATTGAGTGAGTGGGTGGGTGATTGAGTGAGTGAGTGGGTCGGTGATTGAGTGAATGAGTGGGTGATTGAGTGAGTGGGTGGGTGATTGAGTGAGTGGGTGGGTGATTGAGTGAGTGGGTGGGTGATTGAGTGAGTGGGTCGGTGATTGAGTGAGTGAGTGGGTGGGTGATTGAGTGAGTGAGTGGGTTGGTGATTGAGTGAGTGGGTGGGTGAGTGGGTGGGTGATTGGGTGAGTGGGTGCGTGATTGAGTGAGTGAGTGGGTTGGTGATGGAGTGAGTGGGTGGGTGATTGTGTGAGTGAGTGGGTGATTGAGTGAGTAGGTGGGTGATTGAGTGAGTGGGTGGGTGATTGAGTGAGTGGATGGGTGATTGAGTGAGTGGGTGGGTGATTGAGTGAGTAGATGGGTGATTGAGTGAGTGAGTGGTGGGTGATTGAGTGAGTGGGTGGGTGATTGAGTGGGTGATTGAGTGAGTGAGTTGGTGGGTGATTGAGTGGGTGGGTGATTGAGTGAGTGGGTGGGTGATTAAGTGAGTGGGTGGGTGATTGAGTGAGTGAGTGGGTGGGTGATTGAGTGAGTGGGTGGGTGGGTGATTGAGTGGGTGGGTGGGTGATTGAGTGAGTGGGTGGGTGATTGAGTGAGTGGGTGGATGATTGAGTGAGTGGGTGGGTGATTGAGTGAGTGGGTGGGTGATTGAGTGAGTGGATGGGTGATTGAGTGAATGGGTGGGTGATTGAGTGAGTGGATGGGTGATTGAGTGAGTGAGTGGCGGGTGATTGAGTGAGTGGGTGGGTGATTGAGTGAGTGGGTGGGTGATTGAGTGAGTGGGTGGGTGATTGAGTGGGTGGGTGGGTTGGTGATTGAGTGGGTGGGTGATTGAGTGGGTGGGTGATTGAGTGAGTGAGAGGGTGGGTGATTGAGTGAGTGGGTGGGTGATTGGGTGAGTTGGTGCGTGATTGAGTGAGTGGATGGGTGATTGAGTGAGTGGGTGGGTTATTGAGTGAGTAGATGGGTGATTGAGTGAGTGAGTGGTGGGTGATTGAGTGAGTGGGTGGGTGATTGAGTGAGTGGGTGGGTGATTGAGTGAGTGAGTGGGTGGGTGATTGAGTGGGTGAGTGGGTGGGTGATTGAGTGAGTGGGTGGGTGATTAAGTGAGTGGGTCGGTGATTGAGTGAGTGGGTGGGTGATTGAGTGAGTGAGTGGGTGGGTGATTGAGTGAGTGGGTGGGTGATTGAGTGAGTGGGTGGGTGACTGAGTGAGTGGGTGGCTGATTGAGTGAGTGGGTGGGTGATTCAGTGAGTGGATGGGTGATTGAGTGAGTGAATGAATGGGTGGGTGATTGAGTGAGTGCGTGGATGGGTGATTGAGTGAGTGGTGGGTGATTGAGTGAGTGGGTGGGTGATTGAGTGAGTGGGTTGGTGATTGAGTGAGTGGGTGGGTGATTGAGTGAGTGGGTGGGTGATTCAGTGAGTGGGTGGGTGATTGTGTGAATGGGTGGGAGATTGAGTGAGTGAGTGGGTGGGTGATTGAGTGGGTGAGTGGGTGGGTGATTGAGTGAGTGGGTGGGTGATTAAGTGAGTGGGTGGGTGATTGAGTGAGTGGGTGGTGGTTGAGTGAGTGAGTGGGTGGGTGATTGAGTGAGTGGGTGGGTGATATAGTGAGTGGGTGGGTGACTGAGTGAGTGGGTGGCTGATTGAGTGAGTGGGTGGGTGATTGAGTGAGTGGATGGGTGATTGAGTGAGTGAATGGGTGGGTGATTGAGTGAGTGCGTGGATGGGTGATTGAGTGAGTGGTGGGTGATTGAGTGAGTGGGTGGGTGATTGAGTGAGTGAGTGGGTTGGTAATTGAGTGAGTGGGTGGGTGATTGAGTGAGTGGGTGGGTGATTCAGTGAGTGGGTGGGTGATTGTGTGAATGGGTGGGAGATTGAGTGAGTGAGTGGGTTGGTGATTGAGTGAGTGGGTGGGTGATTGAGTGAGTGAGTGGGTCGGTGATTGAGTGAATGAGTGGGTGATTGAGTGAGTGGGTGGGTGATTGAGTGAGTGGGTGGGTGATTGAGTGAGTGGGTGGGTGATTGAGTGAGTGGGTCGGTGATTGAGTGAGTGAGTGGGTGGGTGATTGAGTGAGTGAGTGGGTTGGTGATTGAGTGAGTGGGTGGGTGAGTGGGTGGGTGATTGGGTGAGTGGGTGCGTGATTGAGTGAGTGAGTGGGTTGGTGATTGAGTGAGTGGGTGGGTGATTGTGTGAGTGAGTGGGTGATTGAGTGAGTAGGTGGGTGATTGAGTGAGTGGGTGGGTGATTGAGTGAGTGGATGGGTGATTGAGTGAGTGGGTGGGTGATTGAGTGAGTAGATGGGTGATTGAGTGAGTGAGTGGTGGGTGATTGAGTGAGTGGGTGGGTGATTGAGTGAGTGCGTGGGTGATTGAGTGAGTGAGTTGGTGGGTGATTGAGTGGGTGGGTGATTGAGTGAGTGGGTGGGTGATTAAGTGAGTGGGTGGGTGATTGAGTGAGTGAGTGGGTGGGTGATTGAGTGAGTGGGTGGGTGGGTGATTGAGTGGGTGGGTGGGTGATTGAGTGAGTGGGTGGGTGATTGAGTGAGTGGGTGGATGATTGAGTGAGTGGGTGGGTGATTGAGTGAGTGGGTGGGTGATTGAGTGAGTGGATGGGTGATTGAGTGAATGGGTGGGTGATTGAGTGAGTGGATGGGTGATTGAGTGAGTGAGTGGTGGGTGATTGAGTGAGTGGGTGGGTGATTGAGTGAGTGGGTGGGTGATTGAGTGAGTGAGTGGGTGGGTGATTGAGTGGGTGGGTGGGTTGGTGATTGAGTGGGTGGGTGATTGAGTGGGTGGGTGATTGAGTGAGTGAGAGGGTCGGTGATTGAGTGAGTGAGTGGGTGATTGAGTGAGTGGGTGGGTGATTGAGTGAGTCGGTTGGTGATTGAGTCAGTGGGTGGGTGATTGAGTGAGTGGGTGTGTGAGTGAGTGAGTGAGTGGGTGGGTGATTGAGTGAGTGAGTGGTTTGGTGATTGAGTGAGTGGGTGGGTGATTGAGTGAGTGGGTGGGTGATTGGGTGAGTTGGTGCGTGATTGAGTGAGTGGGTGGGTGATTGAGTGAGTGGATGGGTGATTGAGTGAGTGGGTGGGTTATTGAGTGAGTAGATGAGTGATTGAGTGAGTGAGTGGTGGGTGATTGAGTGAGTGGGTGGGTGATTGAGTGAGTGGGTGGGTGATTGAGTGAGTGGGTGGGTGATTGAGTGAGTAGATGGGTGATTGAGTGAGTGAGTGGTGGGTGATTGAGTGAGTGGGTGGGTGATTGAGTGAGTGCGTGGGTGATTGAGTGAGTGAGTTGGTGGGTGATTGAGTGGGTGGGTGATTGAGTGAGTGGGTGGGTGATTAAGTGAGTGGGTGGGTGATTGAGTGAGTGAGTGGGTGGGTGATTGAGTGAGTGGGTGGGTGGGTGATTGAGTGGGTGGGTGGGTGATTGAGTGAGTGGGTGGGTGATTGAGTGAGTGGGTGGATGATTGAGTGAGTGGGTGGGTGATTGAGTGAGTGGGTGGGTGATTGAGTGAGTGGATGGGTGATTGAGTGAATGGGTGGGTGATTGAGTGAGTGGATGGGTGATTGAGTGAGTGAGTGGTGGGTGATTGAGTGAGTGGGTGGGTGATTGAGTGAGTGGGTGGGTGATTGAGTGAGTGAGTGGGTGGGTGATTGAGTGGGTGGGTGGGTTGGTGATTGAGTGGGTGGGTGATTGAGTGGGTGGGTGATTGAGTGAGTGAGAGGGTCCGTGATTGAGTGAGTGAGTGGGTGATTGAGTGAGTGGGTGGGTGATTGAGTGAGTCGGTTGGTGATTGAGTGAGTGGGTGGGTGATTGAGTGAGTGGGTGTGTGAGTGAGTGAGTGAGTGGGTGGGTGATTGAGTGAGTGAGTGGTTTGGTGATTGAGTGAGTGGGTGGGTGATTGAGTGAGTGGGTGGGTGATTGGGTGAGTTGGTGCGTGATTGAGTGAGTGGGTGGGTGATTGAGTGAGTGGATGGGTGATTGAGTGAGTGGGTGGGTTATTGAGTGAGTAGATGGGTGATTGAGTGAGTGAGTGGTGGGTGATTGAGTGAGTGGGTGGGTGATTGAGTGAGTGGGTGGGTGATTGAGTGAGTGAGTGGGTGGGTGATTGAGTGGGTGAGTGGGTGGGTGATTGAGTGAGTGGGTGGGTGATTAAGTGAGTGGGTGGGTGATTGAGTGAGTGGGTGGGTGATTGAGTGAGTGAGTGGGTGGGTGATTGAGTGAGTGGGTGGGTGATTGAGTGAGTGGGTGGGTGACTGAGTGAGTGGGTGGCTGATTGAGTGAGTGGGTGGGTGATTCAGTGAGTGGATGGGTGATTGAGTGAGTGAATGGGTGGGTGATTGAGTGAGTGCGTGGATGGGTGATTGAGTGAGTGGTGGGTGATTGAGTGAGTGGGTGGGTGATTGAGTGAGTGGTTTGGTGATTGAGTGAGTGGGTGGGTGATTGAGTGAGTGGGTGGGTGATTCAGTGAGTGGGTGGGTGATTGTGTGAATGGGTGGGAGATTGAGTGAGTGAGTGGGGTGGTGATTGAGTGAGTGGGTGGGTGATTGAGTGAGTGGGTGGGTGGGTGATTCAGTGAGTGGCTGGGTGATTGAGTGAATGAGTGTGATTCAGTGAGTGTGTGGGTGGGTGATTTAGTGAGTGGGTAGGTGATTGAGTGAGTGGGTGGGTGACTGAGTGAGTGGGTGGGTGATTCAGTGAGTGAATGGGTGGGTGGGTGAGAGGGTGGGTGCTTGAGTGAGTGGATGGGTGATTGAGTGAGTGAGTGGATGGGTGATTGAGTGAGTGGATGGGTGATTGAGGTAGTGATTGGGTGATTGAGTGAGTGAGTGGATGGGTGATTGAGTGAGTGAGTAGCTGATTGAGTGAGTGAGTGCGTGATTGAGTGAGTGAGTGGGTGGGTGATTGCGTGAGTGAGTCTGTGGGTGATTGAGTGAGTGGGTGGATGATTGCGTGAGTGGGTGGGTGATTGAGTAAGTGGGTGGGTGATTGAGTGAGTGGGTGGGTGAATGAGTAAGTGGATGGGTGATTGAGTGATTGGGTGGGTGATTGAGTGAGTTGGTGGGTGATTGAGTGAATGGGTGGGTGATTGAGTGAGTGGGCGGGTGATTGAGTGAGTGGGTTGGTGATTGAGTGAGTGGGTGGGTGATTGAGTGAGTGGGTGGGTGAGTGAGTGATTGAGTGGGTTGGTGATTGAGTGAGTGGGTGGGTGATTGTGTGAGTGAGTGGGTGGGTGATTGAGTGAGGGGGTGGGTGATTGAGTGAGTGAGTGGGTTGGTGATTGAGTGGGTGGGTGATTGAGTGAGTGGGTGGTTGATTCAGTGAGTGGGTGGGTGATTGTGTGAATTGGTGAGTGATTGAGTGAGTGAGTGGGTTGGTAATTGAGTGGGTGGGTGATTGAGTAAGTGGGTGGGTGATTCAGTGAGTGGGTGGGTGATTGTGTGAATGGGTGGGTGATTGAGTGAGTGAGTGGGTTGGTGATTGAGTGGGTGGGTGATTGAGTGGGTGGGTGATTGAGTGAGTGAGTGGGTCGGTGATTGAGTGAGTGAGTGGGTGATTGAGTGAGTGGGTGGGTGATTGAGTGAGTGGGTGGGTGATTGAGTGAGTGGCTGGGTGATTGAGTGAGTGGGTGTGTGATTGGGTGAGTGAGTGGGTGGGTGATTGAGTGAGTGAGTGGTTTGGTGATTGAGTGAGTGGGTGGGTGATTGAGTGAGTGGGTGGGTGATTGGGTGAGTTGGTGCGTGATTGAGTGAGTGGGTGGGTGATTGAGTGAGTGGATGGGTGATTGAGTGAGTGGGTGGGTGATTGAGTGAGTAGATGGGTGATTGAGTGAGTGAGTGGTGGGTGATTGAGTGAGTGGGTGGGTGATTGAGTGAGTGGGTGTGTGATTGAGTGAGTGAGTGGGTGGGTGATTGAGTGGGTGAGTGGGTGGGTGATTGAGTGAGTGGGTGGGTGATTAAGTGAGTGGGTGGGTGATTGAGTGAGTGGGTGGTGGTTGAGTGAGTGAGTGGGTGGGTGATTGAGTGAGTGGGTGGGTGATATAGTGAGTGGGTGGGTGACTGAGTGAGTGGGTGGCTGATTGAGTGAGTGGGTGGGTGATTGAGTGAGTGGATGGGTGATTGAGTGAGTGAATGGGTGGGTGATTGAGTGAGTGCGTGGATGGGTGATTGAGTGAGTGGTGGGTGATTGAGTGAGTGGGTGGGTGATTGAGTGAGTGAGTGGGTTGATAATTGAGTGAGTGGTTGGGTGATTGAGTGAGTGGGTGGGTGATTCAGTGAGTGCGTGGGTGATTGTGTGAATGGGTGGGAGATTGAGTGAGTGAGTGGGTTGGTGATTGAGTGAGTGGGTGGGTGATTGAGTGAGTGAGTGGGTCGGTGATTGAGTGAATGAGTGGGTGATTGAGTGAGTGGGTGGGTGATTGAGTGAGTGGGTGGGTGATTGAGTGAGTGGGTGGGTGATTGAGTGAGTGGGTCGGTGATTGAGTGAGTGAGTGGGTGGGTGATTGAGTGAGTGAGTGGGTTGGTGATTGAGTGAGTGGGTGGGTGAGTGGGTGGGTGATTGGGTGAGTGGGTGCGTGATTGAGTGAGTGAGTGGGTTGGTGATGGAGTGAGTGGGTGGGTGATTGTGTGAGTGAGTGGGTGATTGAGTGAGTAGGTGGGTGATTGAGTGAGTGGGTGGGTGATTGAGTGAGTGGATGGGTGATTGAGTGAGTGGGTGGGTGATTGAGTGAGTAGATGGGTGATTGAGTGAGTGAGTGGTGGGTGATTGAGTGAGTGGGTGGGTGATTGAGTGGGTGATTGAGTGAGTGAGTTGGTGGGTGATTGAGTGGGTGGGTGATTGAGTGAGTGGGTGGGTGATTAAGTGAGTGGGTGGGTGATTGAGTGAGTGAGTGGGTGGGTGATTGAGTGAGTGGGTGGGTGGGTGATTGAGTGGGTGGGTGGGTGATTGAGTGAGTGGGTGGGTGATTGAGCGAGTGGGTGGATGATTGAGTGAGTGGGTGGGTGATTGAGTGAGTGGGTGGGTGATTGAGTGAGTGGATGGGTGATTGAGTGAATGGGTGGGTGATTGAGTGAGTGGATGGGTGATTGAGTGAGTGAGTGGCGGGTGATTGAGTGAGTGGGTGGGTGATTGAGTGAGTGGGTGGGTGATTGAGTGAGTGGGTGGGTGATTGAGTGGGTGGGTGGGTTGGTGATTGAGTGGGTGGGTGATTGAGTGGGTGGGTGATTGAGTGAGTGAGAGGGTGGGTGATTGAGTGAGTGGGTGGGTGATTGGGTGAGTTGGTGCGTGATTGAGTGAGTGGGTGGGTGATTGAGTGAGTGGATGGGTGATTGAGTGAGTGGGTGGGTTATTGAGTGAGTAGATGGGTGATTGAGTGAGTGAGTGGTGGGTGATTGAGTGAGTGGGTGGGTGATTGAGTGAGTGGGTGGGTGATTGAGTGAGTGAGTGGGTGGGTGATTGAGTGGGTGAGTGGGTGGGTGATTGAGTGAGTGGGTGGGTGATTAAGTGAGTGGGTGGGTGATTGAGTGAGTGGGTGGGTGATTGAGTGAGTGAGTGGGTGGGTGATTGAGTGAGTGGGTGGGTGATTGAGTGAGTGGGTGGGTGACTGAGTGAGTGGGTGGCTGATTGAGTGAGTGGGTGGGTGATTCAGTGAGTGGATGGGTGATTGAGTGAGTGAATGAATGGGTGGGTGATTGAGTGAGTGCGTGGATGGGTGATTGAGTGAGTGGTGGGTGATTGAGTGAGTGGGTGGGTGATTGAGTGAGTGGGTTGGTGATTGAGTGAGTGGGTGGGTGATTGAGTGAGTGGGTGGGTGATTCAGTGAGTGGGTGGGTGATTGTGTGAATGGGTGGGAGATTGAGTGAGTGAGTGGGGTGGTGATTGAGTGAGTGGGTGGGTGATTGAGTGAGTGAGTGGGTCGGTGATTCAGTGAATGAGTGGGTGATTGAGTGAGTGGGTGGGTGATTGAGTGAGTGGGTGGGTGATTGAGTGAGTGGGTGGGTGATTGAGTGAGTGGGTGGGTGATTGAGTGAGTGAGTGGGTGGGTGATTGAGTGAGTGAGTGGGTTGGTGATTGAGTGAATGGGTGGGTGATTGGGTGAGTGGGTGGGTGATTGGGTGAGTGGGTGCGTGATTGAGTGAGTGAGTGGGTTGGTGATTGAGTGAGTGGGTGGGTGATTGTGTGAGTGAGTGGGTGATTGAGTGAGTGGGTGGGTGATTGAGTGAGTGGGTGGGTGATTGAATGAGTGGATGGGTGATTGAGTGAGTGGGTGGGTGATTGAGTGAGTAGATGGGTGATTGAGTGAGTGAGTGGTGGGTGATTGAGTGAGTGGGTGGGTGATTGAGTGAGTGGGTGGATGATTGAGTGAGTGGGTGGGTGATTGAGTGAGTGGGTGGGTGATTGAGTGAGTGGATGGGTGATTGAGTGAATGGGTGGGTGATTGAGTGAGTGGATGGGTGATTGAGTGAGTGAGTGGCGGGTGATTGAGTGAGTGGGTGGGTGATTGAGTGAGTGGGTGGGTGATTGAGTGAGTGGGTGGGTGATTGAGTGGGTGGGTGGGTTGGTGATTGAGTGGGTGGGTGATTGAGTGGGTGGGTGATTGAGTGAGTGAGAGGGTGGGTGATTGAGTGAGTGGGTGGGTGATTGGGTGAGTTGGTGCGTGATTGAGTGAGTTGGTGGGTGATTGAGTGGGTGGGTGATTGAGTGAGTGGGTGGGTGATTAAGTGAGTGGGTGGGTGATTGAGTGAGTGAGTGGGTGGGTGATTGAGTGAGTGGGTGGGTGGGTGATTGAGTGGGTGGGTGGGTGATTGAGTGAGTGGGTGGGTGATTGAGTGAGTGGGTGGATGATTGAGTGAGTGGGTGGGTGATTGAGTGAGTGGGTGGGTGATTGAGTGAGTGGATGGGTGATTGAGTGAATGGGTGGGTGATTGAGTGAGTGGATGGGTGATTGAGTGAGTGAGTGGCGGGTGATTGAGTGAGTGGGTGGGTGATTGAGTGAGTGGGTGGGTGATTGAGTGAGTGGGTGGGTGATTGAGTGGGTGGGTGGGTTGGTGATTGAGTGGGTGGGTGATTGAGTGGGTGGGTGATTGAGTGAGTGAGAGGGTGGGTGATTGAGTGAGTGGGTGGGTGATTGGGTGAGTTGGTGCGTGATTGAGTGAGTGGGTGGGTGATTGAGTGAGTGGATGGGTGATTGAGTGAGTGGGTGGGTTATTGAGTGAGTAGATGGGTGATTGAGTGAGTGAGTGGTGGGTGATTGAGTGAGTGGGTGGGTGATTGAGTGAGTGGGTGGGTGATTGAGTGAGTGAGTGGGTGGGTGATTGAGTGGGTGAGTGGGTGGGTGATTGAGTGAGTGGGTGGGTGATTAAGTGAGTGGGTCGGTGATTGAGTGAGTGGGTGGGTGATTGAGTGAGTGAGTGGGTGGGTGATTGAGTGAGTGGGTGGGTGATTGAGTGAGTGGGTGGGTGACTGAGTGAGTGGGTGGCTGATTGAGTGAGTGGGTGGGTGATTCAGTGAGTGGATGGGTGATTGAGTGAGTGAATGAATGGGTGGGTGATTGAGTGAGTGCGTGGATGGGTGATTGAGTGAGTGGTGGGTGATTGAGTGAGTGGGTGGGTGATTGAGTGAGTGGGTTGGTGATTGAGTGAGTGGGTGGGTGATTGAGTGAGTGGGTGGGTGATTCAGTGAGTGGGTGGGTGATTGTGTGAATGGGTGGGAGATTGAGTGAGTGAGTGGGTGGGTGATTGAGTGGGTGAGTGGGTGGGTGATTGAGTGAGTGGGTGGGTGATTAAGTGAGTGGGTGGGTGATTGAGTGAGTGGGTGGTGGTTGAGTGAGTGAGTGGGTGGGTGATTGAGTGAGTGGGTGGGTGATATAGTGAGTGGGTGGGTGACTGAGTGAGTGGGTGGCTGATTGAGTGAGTGGGTGGGTGATTGAGTGAGTGGATGGGTGATTGAGTGAGTGAATGGGTGGGTGATTGAGTGAGTGCGTGGATGGGTGATTGAGTGAGTGGTGGGTGATTGAGTGAGTGGGTGGGTGATTGAGTGAGTGAGTGGGTTGGTAATTGAGTGAGTGGGTGGGTGATTGAGTGAGTGGGTGGGTGATTCAGTGAGTGGGTGGGTGATTGTGTGAATGGGTGGGAGATTGAGTGAGTGAGTGGGTTGGTGATTGAGTGAGTGGGTGGGTGATTGAGTGAGTGAGTGGGTCGGTGATTGAGTGAATGAGTGGGTGATTGAGTGAGTGGGTGGGTGATTGAGTGAGTGGGTGGGTGATTGAGTGAGTGGGTGGGTGATTGAGTGAGTGGGTCGGTGATTGAGTGAGTGAGTGGGTGGGTGATTGAGTGAGTGAGTGGGTTGGTGATTGAGTGAGTGGGTGGGTGAGTGGGTGGGTGATTGGGTGAGTGGGTGCGTGATTGAGTGAGTGAGTGGGTTGGTGATTGAGTGAGTGGGTGGGTGATTGTGTGAGTGAGTGGGTGATTGAGTGAGTAGGTGGGTGATTGAGTGAGTGGGTGGGTGATTGAGTGAGTGGATGGGTGATTGAGTGAGTGGGTGGGTGATTGAGTGAGTAGATGGGTGATTGAGTGAGTGAGTGGTGGGTGATTGAGTGAGTGGGTGGGTGATTGAGTGAGTGCGTGGGTGATTGAGTGAGTGAGTTGGTGGGTGATTGAGTGGGTGGGTGATTGAGTGAGTGGGTGGGTGATTAAGTGAGTGGGTGGGTGATTGAGTGAGTGAGTGGGTGGGTGATTGAGTGAGTGGGTGGGTGGGTGATTGAGTGGGTGGGTGGGTGATTGAGTGAGTGGGTGGGTGATTGAGTGAGTGGGTGGATGATTGAGTGAGTGGGTGGGTGATTGAGTGAGTGGGTGGGTGATTGAGTGAGTGGATGGGTGATTGAGTGAATGGGTGGGTGATTGAGTGAGTGGATGGGTGATTGAGTGAGTGAGTGGTGGGTGATTGAGTGAGTGGGTGGGTGATTGAGTGAGTGGGTGGGTGATTGAGTGAGTGAGTGGGTGGGTGATTGAGTGGGTGGGTGGGTTGGTGATTGAGTGGGTGGGTGATTGAGTGGGTGGGTGATTGAGTGAGTGAGAGGGTCGGTGATTGAGTGAGTGAGTGGGTGATTGAGTGAGTGGGTGGGTGATTGAGTGAGTCGGTTGGTGATTGAGTCAGTGGGTGGGTGATTGAGTGAGTGGGTGTGTGAGTGAGTGAGTGAGTGGGTGGGTGATTGAGTGAGTGAGTGGTTTGGTGATTGAGTGAGTGGGTGGGTGATTGAGTGAGTGGGTGGGTGATTGGGTGAGTTGGTGCGTGATTGAGTGAGTGGGTGGGTGATTGAGTGAGTGGATGGGTGATTGAGTGAGTGGGTGGGTTATTGAGTGAGTAGATGGGTGATTGAGTGAGTGAGTGGTGGGTGATTGAGTGAGTGGGTGGGTGATTGAGTGAGTGGGTGGGTGATTGAGTGAGTGGGTGGGTGATTGAGTGAGTAGATGGGTGATTGAGTGAGTGAGTGGTGGGTGATTGAGTGAGTGGGTGGGTGATTGAGTGAGTGCGTGGGTGATTGAGTGAGTGAGTTGGTGGGTGATTGAGTGGGTGGGTGATTGAGTGAGTGGGTGGGTGATTAAGTGAGTGGGTGGGTGATTGAGTGAGTGAGTGGGTGGGTGATTGAGTGAGTGGGTGGGTGGGTGATTGAGTGGGTGGGTGGGTGATTGAGTGAGTGGGTGGGTGATTGAGTGAGTGGGTGGATGATTGAGTGAGTGGGTGGGTGATTGAGTGAGTGGGTGGGTGATTGAGTGAGTGGATGGGTGATTGAGTGAATGGGTGGGTGATTGAGTGAGTGGATGGGTGATTGAGTGAGTGAGTGGTGGGTGATTGAGTGAGTGGGTGGGTGATTGAGTGAGTGGGTGGGTGATTGAGTGAGTGAGTGGGTGGGTGATTGAGTGGGTGGGTGGGTTGGTGATTGAGTGGGTGGGTGATTGAGTGGGTGGGTGATTGAGTGAGTGAGAGGGTCCGTGATTGAGTGAGTGAGTGGGTGATTGAGTGAGTGGGTGGGTGATTGAGTGAGTCGGTTGGTGATTGAGTGAGTGGGTGGGTGATTGAGTGAGTGGGTGTGTGAGTGAGTGAGTGAGTGGGTGGGTGATTGAGTGAGTGAGTGGTTTGGTGATTGAGTGAGTGGGTGGGTGATTGAGTGAGTGGGTGGGTGATTGGGTGAGTTGGTGCGTGATTGAGTGAGTGGGTGGGTGATTGAGTGAGTGGATGGGTGATTGAGTGAGTGGGTGGGTTATTGAGTGAGTAGATGGGTGATTGAGTGAGTGAGTGGTGGGTGATTGAGTGAGTGGGTGGGTGATTGAGTGAGTGGGTGGGTGATTGAGTGAGTGAGTGGGTGGGTGATTGAGTGGGTGAGTGGGTGGGTGATTGAGTGAGTGGGTGGGTGATTAAGTGAGTGGGTGGGTGATTGAGTGAGTGGGTGGGTGATTGAGTGAGTGAGTGGGTGGGTGATTGAGTGAGTGGGTGGGTGATTGAGTGAGTGGGTGGGTGACTGAGTGAGTGGGTGGCTGATTGAGTGAGTGGGTGGGTGATTCAGTGAGTGGATGGGTGATTGAGTGAGTGAATGGGTGGGTGATTGAGTGAGTGCGTGGATGGGTGATTGAGTGAGTGGTGGGTGATTGAGTGAGTGGGTGGGTGATTGAGTGAGTGGTTTGGTGATTGAGTGAGTGGGTGGGTGATTGAGTGAGTGGGTGGGTGATTCAGTGAGTGGGTGGGTGATTGTGTGAATGGGTGGGAGATTGAGTGAGTGAGTGGGGTGGTGATTGAGTGAGTGGGTGGGTGATTGAGTGAGTGGGTGGGTGGGTGATTCAGTGAGTGGCTGGGTGATTGAGTGAATGAGTGTGATTCAGTGAGTGTGTGGGTGGGTGATTTAGTGAGTGGGTAGGTGATTGAGTGAGTGGGTGGGTGACTGAGTGAGTGGGTGGGTGATTCAGTGAGTGAATGGGTGGGTGGGTGAGAGGGTGGGTGCTTGAGTGAGTGGATGGGTGATTGAGTGAGTGAGTGGATGGGTGATTGAGTGAGTGGATGGGTGATTGAGGTAGTGATTGGGTGATTGAGTGAGTGAGTGGATGGGTGATTGAGTGAGTGAGTAGCTGATTGAGTGAGTGAGTGCGTGATTGAGTGAGTGAGTGGGTGGGTGATTGCGTGAGTGAGTCTGTGGGTGATTGAGTGAGTGGGTGGATGATTGCGTGAGTGGGTGGGTGATTGAGTAAGTGGGTGGGTGATTGAGTGAGTGGGTGGGTGAATGAGTAAGTGGATGGGTGATTGAGTGATTGGGTGGGTGATTGAGTGAGTTGGTGGGTGATTGAGTGAATGGGTGGGTGATTGAGTGAGTGGGCGGGTGATTGAGTGAGTGGGTTGGTGATTGAGTGAGTGGGTGGGTGATTGAGTGAGTGGGTGGGTGAGTGAGTGATTGAGTGGGTTGGTGATTGAGTGAGTGGGTGGGTGATTGTGTGAGTGAGTGGGTGGGTGATTGAGTGAGGGGGTGGGTGATTGAGTGAGTGAGTGGGTTGGTGATTGAGTGGGTGGGTGATTGAGTGAGTGGGTGGTTGATTCAGTGAGTGGGTGGGTGATTGTGTGAATTGGTGAGTGATTGAGTGAGTGAGTGGGTTGGTAATTGAGTGGGTGGGTGATTGAGTAAGTGGGTGGGTGATTCAGTGAGTGGGTGGGTGATTGTGTGAATGGGTGGGTGATTGAGTGAGTGAGTGGGTTGGTGATTGAGTGGGTGGGTGATTGAGTGGGTGGGTGATTGAGTGAGTGAGTGGGTCGGTGATTGAGTGAGTGAGTGGGTGATTGAGTGAGTGGGTGGGTGATTGAGTGAGTGGGTGGGTGATTGAGTGAGTGGCTGGGTGATTGAGTGAGTGGGTGTGTGATTGGGTGAGTGAGTGGGTGGGTGATTGAGTGAGTGAGTGGTTTGGTGATTGAGTGAGTGGGTGGGTGATTGAGTGAGTGGGTGGGTGATTGGGTGAGTTGGTGCGTGATTGAGTGAGTGGGTGGGTGATTGAGTGAGTGGATGGGTGATTGAGTGAGTGGGTGGGTGATTGAGTGAGTAGATGGGTGATTGAGTGAGTGAGTGGTGGGTGATTGAGTGAGTGGGTGGGTGATTGAGTGAGTGGGTGTGTGATTGAGTGAGTGAGTGGGTGGGTGATTGAGTGGGTGAGTGGGTGGGTGATTGAGTGAGTGGGTGGGTGATTAAGTGAGTGGGTGGGTGATTGAGTGAGTGGGTGGTGGTTGAGTGAGTGAGTGGGTGGGTGATTGAGTGAGTGGGTGGGTGATATAGTGAGTGGGTGGGTGACTGAGTGAGTGGGTGGCTGATTGAGTGAGTGGGTGGGTGATTGAGTGAGTGGATGGGTGATTGAGTGAGTGAATGGGTGGGTGATTGAGTGAGTGCGTGGATGGGTGATTGAGTGAGTGGTGGGTGATTGAGTGAGTGGGTGGGTGATTGAGTGAGTGAGTGGGTTGATAATTGAGTGAGTGGTTGGGTGATTGAGTGAGTGGGTGGGTGATTCAGTGAGTGCGTGGGTGATTGTGTGAATGGGTGGGAGATTGAGTGAGTGAGTGGGTTGGTGATTGAGTGAGTGGGTGGGTGATTGAGTGAGTGAGTGGGTCGGTGATTGAGTGAATGAGTGGGTGATTGAGTGAGTGGGTGGGTGATTGAGTGAGTGGGTGGGTGATTGAGTGAGTGGGTGGGTGATTGAGTGAGTGGGTCGGTGATTGAGTGAGTGAGTGGGTGGGTGATTGAGTGAGTGAGTGGGTTGGTGATTGAGTGAGTGGGTGGGTGAGTGGGTGGGTGATTGGGTGAGTGGGTGCGTGATTGAGTGAGTGAGTGGGTTGGTGATGGAGTGAGTGGGTGGGTGATTGTGTGAGTGAGTGGGTGATTGAGTGAGTAGGTGGGTGATTGAGTGAGTGGGTGGGTGATTGAGTGAGTGGATGGGTGATTGAGTGAGTGGGTGGGTGATTGAGTGAGTAGATGGGTGATTGAGTGAGTGAGTGGTGGGTGATTGAGTGAGTGGGTGGGTGATTGAGTGGGTGATTGAGTGAGTGAGTTGGTGGGTGATTGAGTGGGTGGGTGATTGAGTGAGTGGGTGGGTGATTAAGTGAGTGGGTGGGTGATTGAGTGAGTGAGTGGGTGGGTGATTGAGTGAGTGGGTGGGTGGGTGATTGAGTGGGTGGGTGGGTGATTGAGTGAGTGGGTGGGTGATTGAGCGAGTGGGTGGATGATTGAGTGAGTGGGTGGGTGATTGAGTGAGTGGGTGGGTGATTGAGTGAGTGGATGGGTGATTGAGTGAATGGGTGGGTGATTGAGTGAGTGGATGGGTGATTGAGTGAGTGAGTGGCGGGTGATTGAGTGAGTGGGTGGGTGATTGAGTGAGTGGGTGGGTGATTGAGTGAGTGGGTGGGTGATTGAGTGGGTGGGTGGGTTGGTGATTGAGTGGGTGGGTGATTGAGTGGGTGGGTGATTGAGTGAGTGAGAGGGTGGGTGATTGAGTGAGTGGGTGGGTGATTGGGTGAGTTGGTGCGTGATTGAGTGAGTGGGTGGGTGATTGAGTGAGTGGATGGGTGATTGAGTGAGTGGGTGGGTTATTGAGTGAGTAGATGGGTGATTGAGTGAGTGAGTGGTGGGTGATTGAGTGAGTGGGTGGGTGATTGAGTGAGTGGGTGGGTGATTGAGTGAGTGAGTGGGTGGGTGATTGAGTGGGTGAGTGGGTGGGTGATTGAGTGAGTGGGTGGGTGATTAAGTGAGTGGGTGGGTGATTGAGTGAGTGGGTGGGTGATTGAGTGAGTGAGTGGGTGGGTGATTGAGTGAGTGGGTGGGTGATTGAGTGAGTGGGTGGGTGACTGAGTGAGTGGGTGGCTGATTGAGTGAGTGGGTGGGTGATTCAGTGAGTGGATGGGTGATTGAGTGAGTGAATGAATGGGTGGGTGATTGAGTGAGTGCGTGGATGGGTGATTGAGTGAGTGGTGGGTGATTGAGTGAGTGGGTGGGTGATTGAGTGAGTGGGTTGGTGATTGAGTGAGTGGGTGGGTGATTGAGTGAGTGGGTGGGTGATTCAGTGAGTGGGTGGGTGATTGTGTGAATGGGTGGGAGATTGAGTGAGTGAGTGGGGTGGTGATTGAGTGAGTGGGTGGGTGATTGAGTGAGTGAGTGGGTCGGTGATTCAGTGAATGAGTGGGTGATTGAGTGAGTGGGTGGGTGATTGAGTGAGTGGGTGGGTGATTGAGTGAGTGGGTGGGTGATTGAGTGAGTGGGTGGGTGATTGAGTGAGTGAGTGGGTGGGTGATTGAGTGAGTGAGTGGGTTGGTGATTGAGTGAATGGGTGGGTGATTGGGTGAGTGGGTGGGTGATTGGGTGAGTGGGTGCGTGATTGAGTGAGTGAGTGGGTTGGTGATTGAGTGAGTGGGTGGGTGATTGTGTGAGTGAGTGGGTGATTGAGTGAGTGGGTGGGTGATTGAGTGAGTGGGTGGGTGATTGAATGAGTGGATGGGTGATTGAGTGAGTGGGTGGGTGATTGAGTGAGTAGATGGGTGATTGAGTGAGTGAGTGGTGGGTGATTGAGTGAGTGGGTGGGTGATTGAGTGAGTGGGTGGGTGATTGAGTGAGTGAGTGGGTGGGTGATTGAGTGGGTGGGTGATTGAGTGAGTGGGTGGATGGGTGATTGAGTGAATGAGTGTGATTCAGTGAGTGTGTGGGTGGGTGATTTAGTGAGTGGGTAGGTGATTGAGTGAGTGGGTGGGTGACTGAGTGAGTGGGTGGGTGATTCAGTGAGTGAATGGGTGGGTGGGTGAGTGGGTGGGTGCTTGAGTGAGTGGATGGGTGATTGAGTGAGTGAGTGGATGGGTGATTGAGTGAGTGGATGGGTGATTGAGGTAGTGATTGGGTGATTGAGTGAGTGAGTGGATGGGTGATTGAGTGAGTGAGTGGCTGATTGAGTGAGTGAGTGCGTGATTGAGTGAGTGAGTGGGTGGGTGATTGCGTGAGTGAGTCTGTGGGTGATTGAGTGAGTGGGTGGATGATTGCGTGAGTGGGTGGGTGATTGAGTAAGTGGGTGGGTGATTGAGTGAGTGGGTGGGTGAATGAGTAAGTGGATGGGTGATTGAGTGATTGGGTGGGTGATTGAGTGAGTGGGTGGGTGATTGAGTGAATGGGTGGGTGATTGAGTGAGTGGGCGGGTGATTGAGTGAGTGGGTTGGTGATTGAGTGAGTGGGTGGGTGATTGAGTGAGTGGGTGGGTGAGTGAGTGATTGAGTGGGTTGGTGATTGAGTGAGTGGGTGGGTGATTGTGTGAGTGAGTGGGTGGGTGATTGAGTGAGGGGGTGGGTGATTGAGTGAGTGAGTGGGTCGGTGATTGAGTGGGTGGGTGATTGAGTGAGTGGGTGGGTGATTCAGTGAGTGGGTGGGTGATTGTGTGAATGGGTGGGTGATTGAGTGAGTGAGTGGGTTGGTGATTGAGTGGGTGGGTGATTGAGTGAGTGGGTGGGTGATTCAGTGAGTGGGTGGGTGATTGTGTGAATGGGTGGGTGATTGAGTGAGTGAGTGGGTTGGTGATTGAGTGGGTGGGTGATTGAGTGGGTGGGTGATTGAGTGAGTGAGTGGGTCGGTGATTGAGTGAGTGAGTGGGTGATTGAGTGAGTGGGTGGGTGATTGAGTGAGTGGGTGGGTGATTGAGTGAGTGGGTGGGTGATTGAGTGAGTGGGTGTGTGATTGGGTGAGTGAGTGGGTGGGTGATTGAGTGAGTGAGTGGTTTGGTGATTGAGTGAGTGGGTGGGTGATTGAGTGAGTGGGTGGGTGATTGGGTGAGTTGGTGCGTGATTGAGTGAGTGGGTGGGTGATTGAGTGAGTGGATGGGTGATTGAGTGAGTGGGTGGGTGATTGAGTGAGTAGATGGGTGATTGAGTGAGTGAGTGGTGGGTGATTGAGTGAGTGGGTGGGTGATTGAGTGAGTGGGTGGGTGATTGAGTGAGTGAGTGGGTGGGTGATTGAGTGGGTGAGTGGGTGGATGATTGAGTGAGTGGGTGGGTGATTAAGTGAGTGGGTGGGTGATTGAGTGAGTGGGTGGTGGTTGAGTGAGTGAGTGGGTGGGTGATTGAGTGAGTGGGTGGGTGATATAGTGAGTGGGTGGGTGACTGAGTGAGTGGGTGGCTGATTGAGTGAGTGGGTGGGTGATTGAGTGAGTGGATGGGTGATTGAGTGAGTGAATGGGTGGGTGATTGAGTGAGTGCGTGGATGGGTGATTGAGTGAGTGGTGGGTGATTGAGTGAGTGGGTGGGTGATTGAGTGAGTGAGTGGGTTGGTAATTGAGTGAGTGGGTGGGTGATTGAGTGAGTGGGTGGGTGATTCAGTGAGTGGGTGGGTGATTGTGTGAATGGGTGGGAGATTGAGTGAGTGAGTGGGTTGGTGATTGAGTGAGTGGGTGGGTGATTGAGTGAGTGAGTGGGTCGGTGATTGAGTGAATGAGTGGGTGATTGAGTGAGTGGGTGGGTGATTGAGTGAGTGGGTGGGTGATTGAGTGAGTGGGTGGGTGATTGAGTGAGTGGGTCGGTGATTGAGTGAGTGAGTGGGTGGGTGATTGAGTGAGTGAGTGGGTTGGTGATTGAGTGAGTCGGTGGGTGAGTGGGTGGGTGATTGGGTGAGTGGGTGCGTGATTGAGTGAGTGAGTGGGTTGGTGATTGAGTGAGTGGGTGGGTGATTGTGTGAGTGAGTGGGTGATTGAGTGAGTAGGTGGGTGATTGAGTGAGTGGGTGGGTGATTGAGTGAGTGGATGGGTGATTGAGTGAGTGGGTGGGTGATTGAGTGAGTAGATGGGTGATTGAGTGAGTGAGTGGTGGGTGATTGAGTGAGTGGGTGGGTGATTGAGTGAGTGCGTGGGTGATTGAGTGAGTGAGTTGGTGGGTGATTGAGTGGGTGGGTGATTGAGTGAGTGGGTGGGTGATTAAGTGAGTGGGTGGGTGATTGAGTGAGTGAGTGGGTGGGTGATTGAGTGAGTGGGTGGGTGGGTGATTGAGTGGGTGGGTGGGTGATTGAGTGAGTGGGTGGGTGATTGAGTGAGTGGGTGGATGATTGAGTGAGTGGGTGGGTGATTGAGTGAGTGGGTGGGTGATTGAGTGAGTGGATGGGTGATTGAGTGAATGGGTGGGTGATTGAGTGAGTGGATGGGTGATTGAGTGAGTGAGTGGTGGGTGATTGAGTGAGTGGGTGGGTGATTGAGTGAGTGGGTGGGTGATTGAGTGAGTGGGTGGGTGATTGAGTGAGTGAGTGGGTGGGTGATTGAGTGGGTGGGTGATTCAGTGAGTGGGTGGGTGATTCAGTGAGTGGGTGGGTGATTGAGTGAGTGAGTGGGTGGGTGATTGAGTGAGTGGGTCGGTGGGTGATTGAGTGGGTTGGTGGGTGATTGACTGAGTGGGTGGCTGATTGAGTGAGTGGGTGGGTGATTCAGTGAGTGGATGGGTGATTGAGTGAGTGAATTGGTGGGTGATTGAGTGAGTGCGTGGATGGGTGATTGAGTGAGTGGTGGGTGATTGCGTGAGTGGGTGGGCGATTGAGTGAGTGAATGGGTGGGCGATTGGGTGAGTGAGTGGTGGGTGATTGAGTGAGTGGGTGGGTGATTGAGTGAGTGGGTGGGTGATTGAGTGAGTGGATGGGTGATTGAGTGAGTGGGTGGGTGATTGAGTGAGTGGGTGGCTGATTGAGTGAGTGGGTGGGTGATTCAGTGAGTGGATGGGTGATTGAGTGAGTGGGTGGCTGATTGAGTGAGTGGGTGGGTGATTGAGTGAGTGAATGGGTGGGTGATTGAGTGAGTGAGTGGATGGGTGAGTGAGTGAGTGAGTGGGTGGGTGATTGGGTGAGTGAGTGGTGCGTGATTGAGTGAGTGGGTGGGTGATTGAGTGAGTGGGTGGGTGATTGAGTGAGTGAGTGGGTGGGTGATTGAGTGAGTGAGTGGATGTGTGATTGAGTGAGTGAGTGGGTGGGTGATTGGGTGAGTGAGTGGTGGGTGATTGAGTGAGTGGTGGGTGATTGAGTGAGTGGGTGGGTGATTGAGTGAGTGGATGGGTGATTGAGTGAGTGGGTGGGTGATTGAGTGAGTAGATGGGTGATTGAGTGAGTGAGTGGTGGGTGATTGAGTGAGTGGGTGGGTGATTGATTGAGTGGGAGGGTGATTGAGTGAGTGAGTGGGTTGGTGATTGAGTGAGTGAGTGGGTGGGTGATTGACTGAGTGGGTGGCTGGGTGATTGTGTGGGTGGGTGGGTGATTGAGTGAGTGGGTGGCTGATTGAGTGAGTGGGTGGCTGATTGAGTGAGTATGTGGGTGATTGAGTGAGTGGATGGGTGATTGAGTGAGTGAATTGGTGGGTGATTGAGTGAGTGCGTGGATGGGTGATTGAGTGAGTGGTGGGTGATTGCGTGAGTGGGTGGGTGATTGAATGGGTGGGTGATTGATTGAGTGAGTGAATGGGTGGGTGATTGAGTGAGTGGGTAGATGGGTGATTGAATGAGTGAGTGGTTGGGTGATTGAGTGAGTGGGTGGATGGGTGATTGAATGAGTGAGTGGTTGGGTGATTGAGTGAGTGGGTGGGTGATTGAGTGAGTGGGTGAGTGATTAAGTGAGTGGGTGGCTGACTGAGTGAGTGGATGGGTGATTGAGTGAGTGGGTGGGTGATTGAGTGAGTGGGTGGGTGATTGAGTGAGTGAATTGGTGGGTGATTCAGTGAGTGCGTGGATGGATGATTGAGTGAGTGGTGGGTGATTGCGTGAGTGGGTGGGTGATTGAATGGGTGGGTGATTGATTGAGTGAGTGAATGGGTGGGTGATTGAGTGAGTGAGTGGATGGGTGATTGAATGAGTGAGTGGTTGGGTGATTGAGTGAGTGGGTGGGTGATTGAGTGAGTGGGTGAGTGATTAAGTGAGTGGGTGGCTGACTGAGTGAGTGGATGGGTGATTGAGTGAGTGGGTGGGTGATTGAGTGAGTGGGTGGGTGATTGAGTGAGTGGGTGGGTGGGTGATTCAGTGAGTGGGTGGGTGATTGAGTGTGTGGGTGGGTGATTGAGTGAGTGAATTGGTGGGTGATTGAGTGAGTGAGTGGTGGGTGATTGAGTGAGTGTGAGGGTGATTGAGTGAGTGAGTGAGTGGGTGGGTGATTGTGAGTGGGTGGGTGATTGAGTGACTGGGTGGATGATTGAGTGACTGGGTGACGGAGTGCGTGAGTGGATGGGTGATTGAGTGAGTGAATGGATGGGTGATTGAGTGAGTGAGTGGGTGGTTGATTGAGTGAGTGAGTGGTTGGTGGTTGAGTGAGTGGGTGGGTGATTGAGTGAGTGAGTGGATGGGTGATTGAGTGAGTGAGTGGGTGGGTGATTGAGTGAGTGGGTGGGTGATTGAGTGACTGGGTGGATGATTGAGTGAATGGGTGATTCAGTGAGTGAGTGGATGGGTGATTGAGTGAGTGAGTCGATGGGTGATTGAGTGAGTGAGTCGGTGGGTGATTGAGTAAGTGTGTGGGTGATTGATTGAGTGAGTGGGTGGGTGACTAAGTGAGTGGATGGGTGATTGAGTGAGTGAGTGGGTGGGTGATTGAGTGAGTGGGTGGGTGATTGAGTGAGTGAATGGGTGGGCGATTGAGTGAGTGGATGGGTGATTGAGTGAGTGAGTGGATGGGTGATTGTGTGAGTGGATGGGTGATTGAGGTAGTGGGTGGGTGATTGAGTGAGTGAGTGGATGGGTGATTGAGTGAGTGAGTGGCTGATTGAGTGAGTGAGTGCGTGATTGAGTGAGTGAGTGGGTGGGTGATTGCGTGAGTGAGTGGGTGGGTGATTAAGTGAGTGGGTGGATGATAGCGTGAGTGGGTGGGTGATTGAGTAAGTGGGTGGGTGATTGAGTGAGTGGGTGCGTGATTGAGTAAGTGGATGGGTGATTGAGTGATTGGCTGCGTGATTGAGTGGGTGGGTGGGTGATTGAGTGACTGGGTGGATGATTGAGTGAGTGGGTGATTGAGTGAGTGAGTGGATGGGTGATTGAGTGAGTGAGTCGGCGTGTGATTCAGAGAGTGAGTGGGTGTGTGATTGAGTGAGTGTGTGGGTGATTGAGTGAGTAGGTGGGTGATTGAGTTAGTGAATGGGTGGGTGATTGAGTGATTGAGTGGATGGGTGATTGAGTGAGTGAGTGGGTGGGTGATTGGGTGAGTGAGTGGTGGGTGATTGAGTGAGTGGGTGTGTAATTGAGTGAGTGGGTGGGTGATTGAGTGAGTGGTTGGGTGATTGAGTGAGTGAATGGGTGGGTGATTGAGTGAGTGAGTGGATGGGTGATTGAGTGAGTGAGTGGGTGGGTGATTGAGTGAGTGAGTGGGATGGTGATTGAGTGAGTGGGTGGGTGATTGAGTGAGTGGGTGGGTGATTCAGTGAGTGAGTGGGTGATTGAGTGAATGGGTGGCAGATTGAGTGAGTGAGTGGGTTGGTGATTGAGTGAGTGGGTGGGTGATTGAGTGAGTGAGTGGGTCGGTGATTGAGTGAATGAGTGGGTGATTGAGAGAGTGGGTGGGTGATTGAGTGAGTGGGTGGGTGATTGAGTGAGTGGGTGGGTGATTGAGTCATTGGGTGGGTGATTGAGTGAGTGAGTGGCTGGGTGATTGAGTGAGTGAGTGGGTTGGTGATTGAGTGAGTGGGTGGGTGATTGAGTGAGTGGGTGGGTGATTGGGTGAGTGGGTGCGTGATTGAGTGAGTGAGTGGGTTGGTGATTGAGTGAGTGGGTGGGTGATTGAGTGAGTGGGTGGATGATTGAGTGAGTGGGTGGGTGATTGAGTGAGTGGGTGGGTGATTCAGTGAGTGGATGGGTGATTGAGTGAATGGGTGGGTGATTGAGTGAGTAGATGGGTGATTGAGTGAGTGAGTGGTGGGTGATTGAGTGAGTGGGTGGGTGATTGAGTGAGTGGGTGGGTGATTGAGTGAGTGAGTGGGTGGGTGATTGAGTGGGTGGGTGATTGAGTGAGTGGGTGGGTGATTCAGTGAGTGGGTGGGTGATTGAGTGAGTGAGTGGGTGGGTGATTGAGTGAGTGGGTGGGTGGGTGATTGAGTGGGTTGGTGGGTGATTGAGTGAGTGGGTGGCTGATTGAGTGAGTGGGTGGGTGATTCAGTGAGTGGATGGGTGATTGAGTGAGTGAATTGGTGGGTGATTGAGTGAGTGCGTGGATGGGTGATTGAGTGAGTGGTGGGTGATTGCGTGAGTGGGTGGGCGATTGAGTGAGTGAATGGGTGGGCGATTGGGTGAGTGAGTGGTGGGTGATTGAGTGAGTGGGTGGGTGATTGAGTGAGTGGGTGGGTGATTGAGTGAGTGGATGGGTGATTGAGTGAGTGGGTGGGTGATTGAGTGAATGGGTGGCTGATTGAGTGAGTGGGTGGGTGATTGAGTGAGTGAGTGGGTGGGTGATTGACTGAGTGGGTGGGTGGGTGATTGAGTGGGTGGGTGGGTGATTGAGTGAGTGGGTGGGTGATTGAGTGAGTGGGTGGCTGATTGAGTGAGTATGTGGGTGATTCAGTGAGTGAATTGGTGGGTGATTGAGTGAGTGCGTGGATGGGTGATTGAGTGAGTGGTGGGTGATTGCGTGAGTGGGTGGGTGATTGAATGGGTGGGCGATTGATTGAGTGAGTGAATGGGTGGGTGATTGAGTGAGTGAGTGGATGGGTGATTGAATGAGTGAGTGGTTGGGTGATTGAGTGAGTGGGTGGGTGATTGAGTGAGTGGGTGAGTGATTAAGTGAGTGGGTTGCTGACTGAGTGAGTGGATGGGTGATTGAGTGAGTGGGTGGGTGATTGAGTGAGTGGATGGGTGATTGAGTGAGTGGGTGGGTGGGTGATTCAGTGAGTGGGTGGGTGATTGAGTGTGTGGGTGGGTGATTGAGTGAGTGAATTGGTGGGTGATTGAGTGAGTGAGTGGTGGGTGATTGAGGGAGTGTGAGGGTGATTGAGTGAGTGAGTGAGTGGGTGGGTGATTGTGAGTGGGTGGGTGATTGAGTGACTGGGTGGATGATTGAGTGACTGGGTGACGGAGTGCGTGAGTGGATGGGTGATTGAGTGAGTGAGTGGATGGGTGATTGAGTGAGTGAGTGGGTGGTTGATTGAGTGAGTGAGTGGTTGGTGGTTGAGTGAGTGGTTGGGTGATTGAGTGAGTGAGTGGATGGGTGATTGAGTGAGTGAGTGGGTGGGTGATTGAGTGAGTGGGTGGGTGATTGAGTGACTGGGTGGATGATTGAGTGAATGGGTGATTGAGTGAGTGAGTGGATGGGTGATTGAGTGAGTGAGTCGATGGGGGATTGAGTGAGTGAGTCGGTGGGTGATTGAGTAAGTGTGTGGGTGATTGATTGAGTGAGTGGGTGGGTGACTAAGTGAGTAGATGGGTGATTGAGTGAGTGAGTGGGTGGGTGATTGAGTGAGTGGGTGGGTGATTGAGTGAGTGAATGGGTGGGCGATTGAGTGAGTGGATGGGTGATTGAGTGAGTGAGTGGATGGGTGATTGTGTGAGTGGATGGGTGATTGAGGTAGTGGGTGGGTGATTGAGTGAGTGAGTGGATGGGTGATTGAGTGAGTGAGTGGCTGATTGAGTGAGTGAGTGCGTGATTGAGTGAGTGAGTGGGTGGGTGATTGCGTGAGTGAGTGGGTGGCTGAATAAGTGAGTGGGTGTATGATAGCATGAGTGGGTGGGTGATTGAGTAAGTGGGTGGGTGATTGAGTGAGTGGGTGCGTGATTGAGTAAGTGGATGGGTGATTGAGTGATTGGCTGCGTGATTGAGTGGGTGGGTGGGTGATTGAGTGACTGGGTGGATGATTGAGTGAGTGGGTGATTGAGTGAGTGAGTGGATGGGTGATTGAGTGAGTGAGTCGGCGTGTGATTGAGTGAGTGAGTGGGTGTGTGATTGAGTGAGTGTGTGGGTGATTGGGTGAGTAGGTGGGTGATTGAGTGAGTGAATGGGTGGGTGATTGAGTGATTGAGTGGATGGGTGATTGAGTGAGTGAGTGGGTGGGTGATTGGGTGAGTGAGTGGTGGGTGATTGAGTGAGTGGGTGTGTGATTGAGTGAGTGGGTGGGTGTTTGAGTGAGTGGTTGGGTGATTGAGTGAGTGAATGGGTGGGTGATTGAGTGAGTGAGTGGATGGGTGATTGAGTGAGTGAGTGGGTGGGTGATTGGGTGAGTGAGTGGTGGGTGATTGAGTGAGTGGGTGGGTGATTGAGTGAGTGGGTGGGTGATTGAGTGAGTGGGTGGGTGATTGTGTGAGTGGGTGGGTGATTGAGTGAGTGGGTGGATGATTGAGTGAGTGGGCGGGTGATTGAGTGAGTGGGTGGGTGATTGAGTGAGTGGATGGGTGATTGAGTGAATGGGTGGGTGATTGAGTGAGTAGATGGGTGATTGAGTGAGTGAGTGGTGGGTGATTGAGTGAGTGGGTGGGTGATTAAGTGAGTGGGTGGGTGATTGAGTGAGTGAGTGGGTTGGGTGATTGAGTGGGTGGGTGATTGAGTGAGTGGGTGGGTGATTCAGTGAGTGGGTGGGTGATTGAGTGAGTGAGTGTGTGGCTGATTGAGTGAGTGGGTGGGTGGGTGATTGAGTGGGTTGGTGGGTGATTGAGTGAGTGGGTGGCTGATTGAGTGAGTGGGTGGGTGATTCAGTGAGTGGATGGGTGATTGAGTGAGTGAATTGGTGGGTGATTGAGTGAGTGCGTGGATGGGTGATTGAGTGAGTGGTAGGTGATTGCGTGAGTGGGTGGGCGATTGAGTGAGTGAATGGGTGGGCGATTGGGTGAGTGAGTGGTGGGTGATTGAGTGAGTGGGTGGGTGATTGAGTGAGTGGGTGGGTGATTGAATGAGTGGATGGGTGATTGAGTGAGTGGGTGGGTGATTGAGTGAGTGGGTGGCTGATTGAGTGAGTGGGTGGGTGATTCAATGAGTGGATGGGTGATTGAGTGAGTGGGTGGGTGATTGAGTGAGTGGGTGGGTGATTGAGTGAGTGAATGGGTGGGTGATTGAGTGAGTCAGTGGATGGGTGATTGAGTGAGTGAGTGGGTGGGTGATTGGGTGAGTGAGTGGTGCGTGATTGAGTGAGTGGGTGGGTGATTGAGTGAGTGGGTGGGTGATTGAGTGAGTGAATGGGTGGGTGATTGAGTGAGTGAGTGGATGTGTGATTGAGTGAGTGAGTGGGTGGGTGATTGGGTGAGTGAGCGGTGGGTGATTGAGTGAGTGGTGGGTGATTGAGTGAGTGGGTGGGTGATTGAGTGAGTGGATGGGTGATTGAGTGAGTGGGTGGGTGATTGAGTGAGTAGATGGGTGATTGAGTGAGTGAGTGGTGGGTGATTGAGTGAGTGGGTGGGTGATTGAGTGAGTGGGAGGGTGATTGAGTGAGTGAGTGGGTGGGTGATTGAGTGGGTGGGTGATTGAGTGAGTGGGTGGGTGATTAAGTGAGTGGGTGGGTGATTGAGTGAGTGAGTGGGTGGGTGATTGACTGAGTGGGTGGGTGGGTGATTGAGTGGGTGGGTGGGTGATTGAGTGAGTGGGTGGGTAATTGAGTGAGTGGGTGGCTGATTGAGTGAGTATGTGGGTGATTCAGTGAGTGGATGGGTGATTGAGTGAGTGAATTGGTGGGTGATTGAGTGAGTGCGTGGATGGGTGATTGAGTAAGTGGTGGGTGATTGCGTGAGTGGGTGGGTGATTGAATGGGTGGGTGATTGATTGAGTGAGTGAATGGGTGGGTGATTGAGTGAGTGAGTGGATGGGTGATTGAATGAGTGAGTGGTTGGGTGATTGAGTGAATGGGTGGGTGATTGAGTGAGTGGGTGAGTGATTAAGTGAGTGGGTGGCTGAATGAGTGAGTGGATGGGTGATTGAGTGAGTGGGTGGGTGATTGAGTGAGTGGGTGGGTGATTGAGTGAGTGGGTGGGTGGGTGATTCAGTGAGTGGGTGGGTGATTGAGTGTGTGGGTGGGTGATTGAGTGAGTGAATTGGTGGGTGATTGAGTGAGTGAGTGGTGGGTGATTGAGTGAGTGTGAGGGTGATTGAGTGAGTGAGTGAGTGGGTGGGTGATTGTGAGTGGGTGGGTGATTGAGTGACTGGGTGGATGATTGAGTGACTGGGTGACGGAGTGCGTGAGTGGATGGGTGATTGAGTGAGTGAGTGGATGGGTGATTGAGTGAGTGAGTGGGTGGTTGATTGAGTGAGTGAGTGGTTGGTGGTTGAGTGAGTGGGTGGGTGATTGAGTGAGTGAGTGGATGGGTGATTGAGTGAGTGAGTGGGTGGGTGATTGAGTGAGTGGGTGGGTGAGTGAGTGACTGGGTGAATGATTGAGTGAATGGGTGATTGAGTGAGTGAGTGGATGGGTGATTGAGTGAGTGAGTCGATGGGTGATTGAGTGAGTGAGTCGGTGGGTGATTGAGTAAGTGTGTGGGTGATTGATTTAGTGAGTGGGTGGGTGACTAAGTGAGTGGATGGGTGATTGAGTGAGTGAGTGGGTGGGTGATTGAGTGAGTGGGTGGGTGATTGAGTGAGTGAATGGGTGGGCGATTGTGTGATAGGATGGGTGATTGAGTGAGTGAGTGGATGGGTGATTGTGTGAGTGGAGGGGTGATTGAGGTAGTGGGTGTGTGATTGAGTGAGTGAGTGGATGGGTGATTGAGTGAGTGAGTGGCTGATTGAGTGAGTGAGTGCGTGATTGAGTGAGTGAGTGGGTGGGTGATTGCGTGAGTGAGTGGGTGGGTGGTTAAGTGAGTGGGTGGATGATAGCGTGAGTGGGTGGGTGATTGAGTAAGTGGGTGGGTGATTGAGTGAGTGGGTGCGTGATTGAGTAAGTGGATGGGTGATTGAGTGATTGGCTGCGTGATTGAGTGGGTGGGTGGGTGATTGAGTGACTGGGTGGATGATTGAGTGAGTGGGTGATTGAGTGAGTGAGTGGATGGGTGATTGAGTGAGTGAGTCGGCGTGTGATTGAGTGAGTGAGTGGGTGTGTGATTGAGTGAGTGTGTGGGTGATTGAGTGAGTAGGTGGGTGATTGAGTGAGTGAATGGATGGGTGATTGAGTGGATGGGTGATTGAGTGAGTGAGTGGGTGGGTGATTGGGTGAGTGAGTGGTGGGTGATTGAGTGATTGAATGAGTGGGTGGGTGATTGAGTGAGTGGTTGGGTGATTGAGTGAGTGAATGGGTGGGTGATTGAGTGAGTGAGTGGATGGGTGATTGAGTGAGTGAGTGGGTGGGTGATTGGGTGAGTGAGTGGTGGGTGATTGAGTGAGTGGGTGGGTGATTGAGTGAGTGGGTGGGTGATTGAGTGAGTGGGTGGGTGATTGTGTGAGTGGGTGGGCGATTGAGTGAGTGGGTGGATGATTGAGTGAGTGGGCGGGTGATTGAGTGAGTGGGTGTGTGGGTGATTGAGTGAGTGAGTGGATGGGTGATTGAGTGAGTGAGTGGGTGGGTGATTGAGTGAGTGAGTGGTGGGTGATTGAGTGAGTGGGTGGGTGATTGAGTGAGTGGGTGGGTGATTGTGTGAGTGGGTGGGTGATTGAGTGAGTGGGTGGATGATTGAGTGAGTGGGCGAGTGATTGAGTGAGTGGGTGGGTGGGTGATTCAGTGAGTGGCTGGGTGATTGAGTGAGTGGGTGGATGGGTGATTGAGTGAATGAGTGTGATTCAGTGAGTGTGTGGGTGGGTGATTTAGTGAGTGGGTAGGTGATTGAGTGAGTGGGTGGGTGACTGAGTGAGTGGGTGGGTGATTCAGTGAGTGAATGGGTGGGTGGGTGAGTGGGTGGGTGCTTGAGTGAGTGGATGGGTGATTGAGTGAGTGAGTGGATGGGTGATTGAGTGAGTGGATGGGTGATTGAGGTAGTGATTGGGTGATTGAGTGAGTGAGTGGATGGGTGATTGAGTGAGTGAGTGGCTGATTGAGTGAGTGAGTGCGTGATTGAGTGAGTGAGTGGGTGGGTGATTGCGTGAGTGAGTCTGTGGGTGATTGAGTGAGTGGGTGGATGATTGCGTGAGTGGGTGGGTGATTGAGTAAGTGGGTGGGTGATTGAGTGAGTGGGTGGGTGAATGAGTAAGTGGATGGGTGATTGAGTGATTGGGTGGGTGATTGAGTGAGTGGGTGGGTGATTGAGTGAATGGGTGGGTGATTGAGTGAGTGGGCGGGTGATTGAGTGAGTGGGTTGGTGATTGAGTGAGTGGGTGGGTGATTGAGTGAGTGGGTGGGTGAGTGAGTGATTGAGTGGGTTGGTGATTGAGTGAGTGGGTGGGTGATTGTGTGAGTGAGTGGGTGGGTGATTGAGTGAGGGGGTGGGTGATTGAGTGAGTGAGTGGGTCGGTGATTGAGTGGGTGGGTGATTGAGTGAGTGGGTGGGTGATTCAGTGAGTGGGTGGGTGATTGTGTGAATGGGTGGGTGATTGAGTGAGTGAGTGGGTTGGTGATTGAGTGGGTGGGTGATTGAGTGAGTGGGTGGGTGATTCAGTGAGTGGGTGGGTGATTGTGTGAATGGGTGGGTGATTGAGTGAGTGAGTGGGTTGGTGATTGAGTGGGTGGGTGATTGAGTGGGTGGGTGATTGAGTGAGTGAGTGGGTCGGTGATTGAGTGAGTGAGTGGGTGATTGAGTGAGTGGGTGGGTGATTGAGTGAGTGGGTGGGTGATTGAGTGAGTGGGTGGGTGATTGAGTGAGTGGGTGTGTGATTGGGTGAGTGAGTGGGTGGGTGATTGAGTGAGTGAGTGGTTTGGTGATTGAGTGAGTGGGTGGGTGATTGAGTGAGTGGGTGGGTGATTGGGTGAGTTGGTGCGTGATTGAGTGAGTGGGTGGGTGATTGAGTGAGTGGATGGGTGATTGAGTGAGTGGGTGGGTGATTGAGTGAGTAGATGGGTGATTGAGTGAGTGAGTGGTGGGTGATTGAGTGAGTGGGTGGGTGATTGAGTGAGTGGGTGGGTGATTGAGTGAGTGAGTGGGTGGGTGATTGAGTGGGTGAGTGGGTGGGTGATTGAGTGAGTGGGTGGGTGATTAAGTGAGTGGGTGGGTGATTGAGTGAGTGGGTGGTGGTTGAGTGAGTGAGTGGGTGGGTGATTGAGTGAGTGGGTGGGTGATATAGTGAGTGGGTGGGTGACTGAGTGAGTGGGTGGCTGATTGAGTGAGTGGGTGGGTGATTGAGTGAGTGGATGGGTGATTGAGTGAGTGAATGGGTGGGTGATTGAGTGAGTGCGTGGATGGGTGATTGAGTGAGTGGTGGGTGATTGAGTGAGTGGGTGGGTGATTGAGTGAGTGAGTGGGTTGGTAATTGAGTGAGTGGGTGGGTGATTGAGTGAGTGGGTGGGTGATTCAGTGAGTGGGTGGGTGATTGTGTGAATGGGTGGGAGATTGAGTGAGTGAGTGGGTTGGTGATTGAGTGAGTGGGTGGGTGATTGAGTGAGTGAGTGGGTCGGTGATTGAGTGAATGAGTGGGTGATTGAGTGAGTGGGTGGGTGATTGAGTGAGTGGGTGGGTGATTGAGTGAGTGGGTGGGTGATTGAGTGAGTGGGTCGGTGATTGAGTGAGTGAGTGGGTGGGTGATTGAGTGAGTGAGTGGGTTGGTGATTGAGTGAGTGGGTGGGTGAGTGGGTGGGTGATTGGGTGAGTGGGTGCGTGATTGAGTGAGTGAGTGGGTTGGTGATTGAGTGAGTGGGTGGGTGATTGTGTGAGTGAGTGGGTGATTGAGTGAGTAGGTGGGTGATTGAGTGAGTGGGTGGGTGATTGAGTGAGTGGATGGGTGATTGAGTGAGTGGGTGGGTGATTGAGTGAGTAGATGGGTGATTGAGTGAGTGAGTGGTGGGTGATTGAGTGAGTGGGTGGGTGATTGAGTGAGTGCGTGGGTGATTGAGTGAGTGAGTTGGTGGGTGATTGAGTGGGTGGGTGATTGAGTGAGTGGGTGGGTGATTAAGTGAGTGGGTGGGTGATTGAGTGAGTGAGTGGGTGGGTGATTGAGTGAGTGGGTGGGTGGGTGATTGAGTGGGTGGGTGGGTGATTGAGTGAGTGGGTGGGTGATTGAGTGAGTGGGTGGATGATTGAGTGAGTGGGTGGGTGATTGAGTGAGTGGGTGGGTGATTGAGTGAGTGGATGGGTGATTGAGTGAATGGGTGGGTGATTGAGTGAGTGGATGGGTGATTGAGTGAGTGAGTGGTGGGTGATTGAGTGAGTGGGTGGGTGATTGAGTGAGTGGGTGGGTGATTGAGTGAGTGAGTGGGTGGGTGATTGAGTGGGTGGGTGGGTTGGTGATTGAGTGGGTGGGTGATTGAGTGGGTGGGTGATTGAGTGAGTGAGAGGGTCGGTGATTGAGTGAGTGAGTGGGTGATTGAGTGAGTGGGTGGGTGATTGAGTGAGTCGGTTGGTGATTGAGTGAGTGGGTGGGTGATTGAGTGAGTGGGTGTGTGAGTGAGTGAGTGAGTGGGTGGGTGATTGAGTGAGTGAGTGGTTTGGTGATTGAGTGAGTGGGTGGGTGATTGAGTGAGTGGGTGGGTGATTGGGTGAGTTGGTGCGTGATTGAGTGAGTGGGTGGGTGATTGAGTGAGTGGATGGGTGATTGAGTGAGTGGGTGGGTTATTGAGTGAGTAGATGGGTGATTGAGTGAGTGAGTGGTGGGTGATTGAGTGAGTGGGTGGGTGATTGAGTGAGTGGGTGGGTGATTGAGTGAGTGGGTGGGTGATTGAGTGAGTAGATGGGTGATTGAGTGAGTGAGTGGTGGGTGATTGAGTGAGTGGGTGGGTGATTGAGTGAGTGCGTGGGTGATTGAGTGAGTGAGTTGGTGGGTGATTGAGTGGGTGGGTGATTGAGTGAGTGGGTGGGTGATTAAGTGAGTGGGTGGGTGATTGAGTGAGTGAGTGGGTGGGTGATTGAGTGAGTGGGTGGGTGGGTGATTGAGTGGGTGGGTGGGTGATTGAGTGAGTGGGTGGGTGATTGAGTGAGTGGGTGGATGATTGAGTGAGTGGGTGGGTGATTGAGTGAGTGGGTGGGTGATTGAGTGAGTGGATGGGTGATTGAGTGAATGGGTGGGTGATTGAGTGAGTGGATGGGTGATTGAGTGAGTGAGTGGTGGGTGATTGAGTGAGTGGGTGGGTGATTGAGTGAGTGGGTGGGTGATTGAGTGAGTGAGTGGGTGGGTGATTGAGTGGGTGGGTGGGTTGGTGATTGAGTGGGTGGGTGATTGAGTGGGTGGGTGATTGAGTGAGTGAGAGGGTCGGTGATTGAGTGAGTGAGTGGGTGATTGAGTGAGTGGGTGGGTGATTGAGTGAGTCGGTTGGTGATTGAGTGAGTGGGTGGGTGATTGAGTGAGTGGGTGTGTGAGTGAGTGAGTGAGTGGGTGGGTGATTGAGTGAGTGAGTGGTTTGGTGATTGAGTGAGTGGGTGGGTGATTGAGTGAGTGGGTGGGTGATTGGGTGAGTTGGTGCGTGATTGAGTGAGTGGGTGGGTGATTGAGTGAGTGGATGGGTGATTGAGTGAGTGGGTGGGTTATTGAGTGAGTAGATGGGTGATTGAGTGAGTGAGTGGTGGGTGATTGAGTGAGTGGGTGGGTGATTGAGTGAGTGGGTGGGTGATTGAGTGAGTGAGTGGGTGGGTGATTGAGTGGGTGAGTGGGTGGGTGATTGAGTGAGTGGGTGGGTGATTAAGTGAGTGGGTGGGTGATTGAGTGAGTGGGTGGGTGATTGAGTGAGTGAGTGGGTGGGTGATTGAGTGAGTGGGTGGGTGATTGAGTGAGTGGGTGGGTGACTGAGTGAGTGGGTGGCTGATTGAGTGAGTGGGTGGGTGATTCAGTGAGTGGATGGGTGATTGAGTGAGTGAATGGGTGGGTGATTGAGTGAGTGCGTGGATGGGTGATTGAGTGAGTGGTGGGTGATTGAGTGAGTGGGTGGGTGATTGAGTGAGTGGTTTGGTGATTGAGTGAGTGGGTGGGTGATTGAGTGAGTGGGTGGGTGATTCAGTGAGTGGGTGGGTGATTGTGTGAATGGGTGGGAGATTGAGTGAGTGAGTGGGGTGGTGATTGAGTGAGTGGGTGGGTGATTGAGTGAGTGGGTGGGTGGGTGATTCAGTGAGTGGCTGGGTGATTGAGTGAATGAGTGTGATTCAGTGAGTGTGTGGGTGGGTGATTTAGTGAGTGGGTAGGTGATTGAGTGAGTGGGTGGGTGACTGAGTGAGTGGGTGGGTGATTCAGTGAGTGAATGGGTGGGTGGGTGAGAGGGTGGGTGCTTGAGTGAGTGGATGGGTGATTGAGTGAGTGAGTGGATGGGTGATTGAGTGAGTGGATGGGTGATTGAGGTAGTGATTGGGTGATTGAGTGAGTGAGTGGATGGGTGATTGAGTGAGTGAGTAGCTGATTGAGTGAGTGAGTGCGTGATTGAGTGAGTGAGTGGGTGGGTGATTGCGTGAGTGAGTCTGTGGGTGATTGAGTGAGTGGGTGGATGATTGCGTGAGTGGGTGGGTGATTGAGTAAGTGGGTGGGTGATTGAGTGAGTGGGTGGGTGAATGAGTAAGTGGATGGGTGATTGAGTGATTGGGTGGGTGATTGAGTGAGTTGGTGGGTGATTGAGTGAATGGGTGGGTGATTGAGTGAGTGGGCGGGTGATTGAGTGAGTGGGTTGGTGATTGAGTGAGTGGGTGGGTGATTGAGTGAGTGGGTGGGTGAGTGAGTGATTGAGTGGGTTGGTGATTGAGTGAGTGGGTGGGTGATTGTGTGAGTGAGTGGGTGGGTGATTGAGTGAGGGGGTGGGTGATTGAGTGAGTGAGTGGGTTGGTGATTGAGTGGGTGGGTGATTGAGTGAGTGGGTGGGTGATTCAGTGAGTGGGTGGGTGATTGTGTGAATGGGTGAGTGATTGAGTGAGTGAGTGGGTTGGTAATTGAGTGGGTGGGTGGGTGATTGAGTGAGTGGGTGGGTGGGTGATTCAGTGAGTGGCTGGGTGATTGAGTGAATGAGTGTGATTCAGTGAGTGTGTGGGTGGGTGATTTAGTGAGTGGGTAGGTGATTGAGTGAGTGGGTGGGTGACTGAGTGAGTGGGTGGGTGATTCAGTGAGTGAATGGGTGGGTGGGTGAGAGGGTGGGTGCTTGAGTGAGTGGATGGGTGATTGAGTGAGTGAGTGGATGGGTGATTGAGTGAGTGGATGGGTGATTGAGGTAGTGATTGGGTGATTGAGTGAGTGAGTGGATGGGTGATTGAGTGAGTGAGTAGCTGATTGAGTGAGTGAGTGCGTGATTGAGTGAGTGAGTGGGTGGGTGATTGCGTGAGTGAGTCTGTGGGTGATTGAGTGAGTGGGTGGATGATTGCGTGAGTGGGTGGGTGATTGAGTAAGTGGGTGGGTGATTGAGTGAGTGGGTGGGTGAATGAGTAAGTGGATGGGTGATTGAGTGATTGGGTGGGTGATTGAGTGAGTTGGTGGGTGATTGAGTGAATGGGTGGGTGATTGAGTGAGTGGGCGGGTGATTGAGTGAGTGGGTTGGTGATTGAGTGAGTGGGTGGGTGATTGAGTGAGTGGGTGGGTGAGTGAGTGATTGAGTGGGTTGGTGATTGAGTGAGTGGGTGGGTGATTGTGTGAGTGAGTGGGTGGGTGATTGAGTGAGGGGGTGGGTGATTGAGTGAGTGAGTGGGTTGGTGATTGAGTGGGTGGGTGATTGAGTGAGTGGGTGGGTGATTCAGTGAGTGGGTGGGTGATTGTGTGAATGGGTGAGTGATTGAGTGAGTGAGTGGGTTGGTAATTGAGTGGGTGGGTGATTGAGTAAGTGGGTGGGTGATTCAGTGAGTGGGTGGGTGATTGTGTGAATGGGTGGGTGATTGAGTGAGTGAGTGGGTTGGTGATTGAGTGGGTGGGTGATTGAGTGGGTGGGTGATTGAGTGAGTGAGTGGGTCGGTGATTGAGTGAGTGAGTGGGTGATTGAGTGAGTGGGTGGGTGATTGAGTGAGTGGGTGGGTGATTGAGTGAGTGGCTGGGTGATTGAGTGAGTGGGTGTGTGATTGGGTGAGTGAGTGGGTGGGTGATTGAGTGAGTGAGTGGTTTGGTGATTGAGTGAGTGGGTGGGTGATTGAGTGAGTGGGTGGGTGATTGGGTGAGTTGGTGCGTGATTGAGTGAGTGGGTGGGTGATTGAGTGAGTGGATGGGTGATTGAGTGAGTGGGTGGGTGATTGAGTGAGTAGATGGGTGATTGAGTGAGTGAGTGGTGGGTGATTGAGTGAGTGGGTGGGTGATTGAGTGAGTGGGTGTGTGATTGAGTGAGTGAGTGGGTGGGTGATTGAGTGGGTGAGTGGGTGGGTGATTGAGTGAGTGGGTGGGTGATTAAGTGAGTGGGTGGGTGATTGAGTGAGTGGGTGGTGGTTGAGTGAGTGAGTGGGTGGGTGATTGAGTGAGTGGGTGGGTGATATAGTGAGTGGGTGGGTGACTGAGTGAGTGGGTGGCTGATTGAGTGAGTGGGTGGGTGATTGAGTGAGTGGATGGGTGATTGAGTGAGTGAATGGGTGGGTGATTGAGTGAGTGCGTGGATGGGTGATTGAGTGAGTGGTGGGTGATTGAGTGAGTGGGTGGGTGATTGAGTGAGTGAGTGGGTTGATAATTGAGTGAGTGGTTGGGTGATTGAGTGAGTGGGTGGGTGATTCAGTGAGTGCGTGGGTGATTGTGTGAATGGGTGGGAGATTGAGTGAGTGAGTGGGTTGGTGATTGAGTGAGTGGGTGGGTGATTGAGTGAGTGAGTGGGTCGGTGATTGAGTGAATGAGTGGGTGATTGAGTGAGTGGGTGGGTGATTGAGTGAGTGGGTGGGTGATTGAGTGAGTGGGTGGGTGATTGAGTGAGTGGGTCGGTGATTGAGTGAGTGAGTGGGTGGGTGATTGAGTGAGTGAGTGGGTTGGTGATTGAGTGAGTGGGTGGGTGAGTGGGTGGGTGATTGGGTGAGTGGGTGCGTGATTGAGTGAGTGAGTGGGTTGGTGATGGAGTGAGTGGGTGGGTGATTGTGTGAGTGAGTGGGTGATTGAGTGAGTAGGTGGGTGATTGAGTGAGTGGGTGGGTGATTGAGTGAGTGGATGGGTGATTGAGTGAGTGGGTGGGTGATTGAGTGAGTAGATGGGTGATTGAGTGAGTGAGTGGTGGGTGATTGAGTGAGTGGGTGGGTGATTGAGTGGGTGATTGAGTGAGTGAGTTGGTGGGTGATTGAGTGGGTGGGTGATTGAGTGAGTGGGTGGGTGATTAAGTGAGTGGGTGGGTGATTGAGTGAGTGAGTGGGTGGGTGATTGAGTGAGTGGGTGGGTGGGTGATTGAGTGGGTGGGTGGGTGATTGAGTGAGTGGGTGGGTGATTGAGTGAGTGGGTGGATGATTGAGTGAGTGGGTGGGTGATTGAGTGAGTGGGTGGGTGATTGAGTGAGTGGATGGGTGATTGAGTGAATGGGTGGGTGATTGAGTGAGTGGATGGGTGATTGAGTGAGTGAGTGGCGGGTGATTGAGTGAGTGGGTGGGTGATTGAGTGAGTGGGTGGGTGATTGAGTGAGTGGGTGGGTGATTGAGTGGGTGGGTGGGTTGGTGATTGAGTGGGTGGGTGATTGAGTGAGTGAGAGGGTGGGTGATTGAGTGAGTGGGTGGGTGATTGGGTGAGTTGGTGCGTGATTGAGTGAGTGGGTGGGTGATTGAGTGAGTGGATGGGTGATTGAGTGAGTGGGTGGGTTATTGAGTGAGTAGATGGGTGATTGAGTGAGTGAGTGGTGGGTGATTGAGTGAGTGGGTGGGTGATTGAGTGAGTGGGTGGGTGATTGAGTGAGTGAGTGGGTGGGTGATTGAGTGGGTGAGTGGGTGGGTGATTGAGTGAGTGGGTGGGTGATTAAGTGAGTGGGTGGGTGATTGAGTGAGTGGGTGGGTGATTGAGTGAGTGAGTGGGTGGGTGATTGAGTGAGTGGGTGGGTGATTGAGTGAGTGGGTGGGTGACTGAGTGAGTGGGTGGCTGATTGAGTGAGTGGGTGGGTGATTCAGTGAGTGGATGGGTGATTGAGTGAGTGAATGAATGGGTGGGTGATTGAGTGAGTGCGTGGATGGGTGATTGAGTGAGTGGTGGGTGATTGAGTGAGTGGGTGGGTGATTGAGTGAGTGGGTTGGTGATTGAGTGAGTGGGTGGGTGATTGAGTGAGTGGGTGGGTGATTCAGTGAGTGGGTGGGTGATTGTGTGAATGGGTGGGAGATTGAGTGAGTGAGTGGGGTGGTGATTGAGTGAGTGGGTGGGTGATTGAGTGAGTGAGTGGGTCGGTGATTCAGTGAATGAGTGGGTGATTGAGTGAGTGGGTGGGTGATTGAGTGAGTGGGTGGGTGATTGAGTGAGTGGGTGGGTGATTGAGTGAGTGGGTGGGTGATTGAGTGAGTGAGTGGGTGGGTGATTGAGTGAGTGAGTGGGTTGGTGATTGAGTGAATGGGTGGGTGATTGGGTGAGTGGGTGGGTGATTGGGTGAGTGGGTGCGTGATTGAGTGAGTGAGTGGGTTGGTGATTGAGTGAGTGGGTGGGTGATTGTGTGAGTGAGTGGGTGATTGAGTGAGTGGGTGGGTGATTGAGTGAGTGGGTGGGTGATTGAATGAGTGGATGGGTGATTGAGTGAGTGGGTGGGTGATTGAGTGAGTAGATGGGTGATTGAGTGAGTGAGTGGTGGGTGATTGAGTGAGTGGGTGGGTGATTGAGTGAGTGGGTGGGTGATTGAGTGAGTGAGTGGGTGGGTGATTGAGTGGGTGGGTGATTGAGTGAGTGGGTGGATGGGTGATTGAGTGAATGAGTGTGATTCAGTGAGTGTGTGGGTGGGTGATTTAGTGAGTGGGTTGATGATTGAGTGAGTGGGTGGGTGATTGAGTGAGTGGGTGGGTGATTCAGTGAGTGAATGGGTGGGTGGGTGAGAGGGTGGGTGCTTGAGTGAGTGGATGGGTGATTGAGTGAGTGAGTGGATGGGTGATTGAGTGAGTGGATGGGTGATTGAGGTAGTGATTGGGTGATTGAGTGAGTGAGTGGATGGGTGATTGAGTGAGTGAGTAGCTGATTGAGTGAGTGAGTGCGTGATTGAGTGAGTGAGTGGGTGGGTGATTGCGTGAGTGAGTCTGTGGGTGATTGAGTGAGTGGGTGGATGATTGCGTGAGTGGGTGGGTGATTGAGTAAGTGGGTGGGTGATTGAGTGAGTGGGTGGGTGAATGAGTAAGTGGATGGGTGATTGAGTGATTGGGTGGGTGATTGAGTGAGTTGGTGGGTGATTGAGTGAATGGGTGGGTGATTGAGTGAGTGGGCGGGTGATTGAGTGAGTGGGTTGGTGATTGAGTGAGTGGGTGGGTGATTGAGTGAGTGGGTGGGTGAGTGAGTGATTGAGTGGGTTGGTGATTGAGTGAGTGGGTGGGTGATTGTGTGAGTGAGTGGGTGGGTGATTGAGTGAGGGGGTGGGTGATTGAGTGAGTGAGTGGGTTGGTGATTGAGTGGGTGGGTGATTGAGTGAGTGGGTGGGTGATTCAGTGAGTGGGTGGGTGATTGTGTGAATGGGTGAGTGATTGAGTGAGTGAGTGGGTTGGTAATTGAGTGGGTGGGTGGGTGATTGAGTGAGTGGGTGGGTGGGTGATTCAGTGAGTGGCTGGGTGATTGAGTGAATGAGTGTGATTCAGTGAGTGTGTGGGTGGGTGATTTAGTGAGTGGGTAGGTGATTGAGTGAGTGGGTGGGTGACTGAGTGAGTGGGTGGGTGATTCAGTGAGTGAATGGGTGGGTGGGTGAGAGGGTGGGTGCTTGAGTGAGTGGATGGGTGATTGAGTGAGTGAGTGGATGGGTGATTGAGTGAGTGGATGGGTGATTGAGGTAGTGATTGGGTGATTGAGTGAGTGAGTGGATGGGTGATTGAGTGAGTGAGTAGCTGATTGAGTGAGTGAGTGCGTGATTGAGTGAGTGAGTGGGTGGGTGATTGCGTGAGTGAGTCTGTGGGTGATTGAGTGAGTGGGTGGATGGGTGATTGAGTGAGTGGATGGGTGATTGAGGTAGTGATTGGGTGATTGAGTGAGTGAGTGGATGGGTGATTGAGTGAGTGAGTAGCTGATTGAGTGAGTGAGTGCGTGATTGAGTGAGTGAGTGGGTGGGTGATTGCGTGAGTGAGTCTGTGGGTGATTGAGTGAGTGGGTGGATGATTGCGTGAGTGGGTGGGTGATTGAGTAAGTGGGTGGGTGATTGAGTGAGTGGGTGGGTGAATGAGTAAGTGGATGGGTGATTGAGTGATTGGGTGGGTGATTGAGTGAGTTGGTGGGTGATTGAGTGAATGGGTGGGTGATTGAGTGAGTGGGCGGGTGATTGAGTGAGTGGGTTGGTGATTGAGTGAGTGGGTGGGTGATTGAGTGAGTGGGTGGGTGAGTGAGTGATTGAGTGGGTTGGTGATTGAGTGAGTGGGTGGGTGATTGTGTGAGTGAGTGGGTGGGTGATTGAGTGAGGGGGTGGGTGATTGAGTGAGTGAGTGGGTTGGTGATTGAGTGGGTGGGTGATTGAGTGAGTGGGTGGGTGATTCAGTGAGTGGGTGGGTGATTGTGTGAATGGGTGAGTGATTGAGTGAGTGAGTGGGTTGGTAATTGAGTGGGTGGGTGATTGAGTAAGTGGGTGGGTGATTCAGTGAGTGGGTGGGTGATTGTGTGAATGGGTGGGTGATTGAGTGAGTGAGTGGGTTGGTGATTGAGTGGGTGGGTGATTGAGTGGGTGGGTGATTGAGTGAGTGAGTGGGTCGGTGATTGAGTGAGTGAGTGGGTGATTGAGTGAGTGGGTGGGTGATTGAGTGAGTGGGTGGGTGATTGAGTGAGTGGCTGGGTGATTGAGTGAGTGGGTGTGTGATTGGGTGAGTGAGTGGGTGGGTGATTGAGTGAGTGAGTGGTTTGGTGATTGAGTGAGTGGGTGGGTGATTGAGTGAGTGGGTGGGTGATTGGGTGAGTTGGTGCGTGATTGAGTGAGTGGGTGGGTGATTGAGTGAGTGGATGGGTGATTGAGTGAGTGGGTGGGTGATTGAGTGAGTAGATGGGTGATTGAGTGAGTGAGTGGTGGGTGATTGAGTGAGTGGGTGGGTGATTGAGTGAGTGGGTGTGTGATTGAGTGAGTGAGTGGGTGGGTGATTGAGTGGGTGAGTGGGTGGGTGATTGAGTGAGTGGGTGGGTGATTAAGTGAGTGGGTGGGTGATTGAGTGAGTGGGTGGTGGTTGAGTGAGTGAGTGGGTGGGTGATTGAGTGAGTGGGTGGGTGATATAGTGAGTGGGTGGGTGACTGAGTGAGTGGGTGGCTGATTGAGTGAGTGGGTGGGTGATTGAGTGAGTGGATGGGTGATTGAGTGAGTGAATGGGTGGGTGATTGAGTGAGTGCGTGGATGGGTGATTGAGTGAGTGGTGGGTGATTGAGTGAGTGGGTGGGTGATTGAGTGAGTGAGTGGGTTGATAATTGAGTGAGTGGTTGGGTGATTGAGTGAGTGGGTGGGTGATTCAGTGAGTGCGTGGGTGATTGTGTGAATGGGTGGGAGATTGAGTGAGTGAGTGGGTTGGTGATTGAGTGAGTGGGTGGGTGATTGAGTGAGTGAGTGGGTCGGTGATTGAGTGAATGAGTGGGTGATTGAGTGAGTGGGTGGGTGATTGAGTGAGTGGGTGGGTGATTGAGTGAGTGGGTGGGTGATTGAGTGAGTGGGTCGGTGATTGAGTGAGTGAGTGGGTGGGTGATTGAGTGAGTGAGTGGGTTGGTGATTGAGTGAGTGGGTGGGTGAGTGGGTGGGTGATTGGGTGAGTGGGTGCGTGATTGAGTGAGTGAGTGGGTTGGTGATGGAGTGAGTGGGTGGGTGATTGTGTGAGTGAGTGGGTGATTGAGTGATTAGGTGGGTGATTGAGTGAGTGGGTGGGTGATTGAGTGAGTGGATGGGTGATTGAGTGAGTGGGTGGGTGATTGAGTGAGTAGATGGGTGATTGAGTGAGTGAGTGGTGGGTGATTGAGTGAGTGGGTGGGTGATTGAGTGGGTGATTGAGTGAGTGAGTTGGTGGGTGATTGAGTGGGTGGGTGATTGAGTGAGTGGGTGGGTGATTAAGTGAGTGGGTGGGTGATTGAGTGAGTGAGTGGGTGGGTGATTGAGTGAGTGGGTGGGTGGGTGATTGAGTGGGTGGGTGGGTGATTGAGTGAGTGGGTGGGTGATTGAGTGAGTGGGTGGATGATTGAGTGAGTGGGTGGGTGATTGAGTGAGTGGGTGGGTGATTGAGTGAGTGGATGGGTGATTGAGTGAATGGGTGGGTGATTGAGTGAGTGGATGGGTGATTGAGTGAGTGAGTGGCGGGTGATTGAGTGAGTGGGTGGGTGATTGAGTGAGTGGGTGGGTGATTGAGTGAGTGGGTGGGTGATTGAGTGGGTGGGTGGGTTGGTGATTGAGTGGGTGGGTGATTGAGTGGGTGGGTGATTGAGTGAGTGAGAGGGTGGGTGATTGAGTGAGTGGGTGGGTGATTGGGTGAGTTGGTGCGTGATTGAGTGAGTGGGTGGGTGATTGAGTGAGTGGATGGGTGATTGAGTGAGTGGGTGGGTTATTGAGTGAGTAGATGGGTGATTGAGTGAGTGAGTGGTGGGTGATTGAGTGAGTGGGTGGGTGATTGAGTGAGTGGGTGGGTGATTGAGTGAGTGAGTGGGTGGGTGATTGAGTGGGTGAGTGGGTGGGTGATTGAGTGAGTGGGTGGGTGATTAAGTGAGTGGGTGGGTGATTGAGTGAGTGGGTGGGTGATTGAGTGAGTGAGTGGGTGGGTGATTGAGTGAGTGGGTGGGTGATTGAGTGAGTGGGTGGGTGACTGAGTGAGTGGGTGGCTGATTGAGTGAGTGGGTGGGTGATTCAGTGAGTGGATGGGTGATTGAGTGAGTGAATGAATGGGTGGGTGATTGAGTGAGTGCGTGGATGGGTGATTGAGTGAGTGGTGGGTGATTGAGTGAGTGGGTGGGTGATTGAGTGAGTGGGTTGGTGATTGAGTGAGTGGGTGGGTGATTGAGTGAGTGGGTGGGTGATTCAGTGAGTGGGTGGGTGATTGTGTGAATGGGTGGGAGATTGAGTGAGTGAGTGGGGTGGTGATTGAGTGAGTGGGTTGGTGATTGAGTGAGTGGGTGGGTGATTGAGTGAGTGGGTGGGTGATTCAGTGAGTGGGTGGGTGATTGAGTGAGTGGGTGGGTGATTGAGTGAGTGGGTGGGTGATTGAGTGAGTGGGTGGGTGATTGAGTGAGTGGGTGGGTGATTGAGTGAGTGAGTGGGTGGGTGATTGAGTGAGTGAGTGGGTTGGTGATTGAGTGAATGGGTGGGTGATTGGGTGAGTGGGTGGGTGATTGGGTGAGTGGGTGCGTGATTGAGTGAGTGAGTGGGTTGGTGATTGAGTGAGTGGGTGGGTGATTGTGTGAGTGAGTGGGTGATTGAGTGAGTGGGTGGGTGATTGAGTGAGTGGGTGGGTGATTGAATGAGTGGATGGGTGATTGAGTGAGTGGGTGGGTGATTGAGTGAGTAGATGGGTGATTGAGTGAGTGAGTGGTGGGTGATTGAGTGAGTGGGTGGGTGATTGAGTGAGTGGGTGGGTGATTGAGTGAGTGAGTGGGTGGGTGATTGAGTGGGTGGGTGATTGAGTGAGTGGGTGGATGGGTGATTGAGTGAATGAGTGTGATTCAGTGAGTGTGTGGGTGGGTGATTTAGTGAGTGGGTAGGTGATTGAGTGAGTGGGTGGGTGACTGAGTGAGTGGGTGGGTGATTCAGTGAGTGAATGGGTGGGTGGGTGAGTGGGTGGGTGCTTGAGTGAGTGGATGGGTGATTGAGTGAGTGAGTGGATGGGTGATTGAGTGAGTGGATGGGTGATTGAGGTAGTGATTGGGTGATTGAGTGAGTGAGTGGATGGGTGATTGAGTGAGTGAGTGGCTGATTGAGTGAGTGAGTGCGTGATTGAGTGAGTGAGTGGGTGGGTGATTGCGTGAGTGAGTCTGTGGGTGATTGAGTGAGTGGGTGGATGATTGCGTGAGTGGGTGGGTGATTGAGTAAGTGGGTGGGTGATTGAGTGAGTGGGTGGGTGAATGAGTAAGTGGATGGGTGATTGAGTGATTGGGTGGGTGATTGAGTGAGTGGGTGGGTGATTGAGTGAATGGGTGGGTGATTGAGTGAGTGGGCGGGTGATTGAGTGAGTGGGTTGGTGATTGAGTGAGTGGGTGGGTGATTGAGTGAGTGGGTGGGTGAGTGAGTGATTGAGTGGGTTGGTGATTGAGTGAGTGGGTGGGTGATTGTGTGAGTGAGTGGGTGGGTGATTGAGTGAGGGGGTGGGTGATTGAGTGAGTGAGTGGGTCGGTGATTGAGTGGGTGGGTGATTGAGTGAGTGGGTGGGTGATTCAGTGAGTGGGTGGGTGATTGTGTGAATGGGTGGGTGATTGAGTGAGTGAGTGGGTTGGTGATTGAGTGGGTGGGTGATTGAGTGAGTGGGTGGGTGATTCAGTGAGTGGGTGGGTGATTGTGTGAATGGGTGGGTGATTGAGTGAGTGAGTGGGTTGGTGATTGAGTGGGTGGGTGATTGAGTGGGTGGGTGATTGAGTGAGTGAGTGGGTCGGTGATTGAGTGAGTGAGTGGGTGATTGAGTGAGTGGGTGGGTGATTGAGTGAGTGGGTGGGTGATTGAGTGAGTGGGTGGGTGATTGAGTGAGTGGGTGTGTGATTGGGTGAGTGAGTGGGTGGGTGATTGAGTGAGTGAGTGGTTTGGTGATTGAGTGAGTGGGTGGGTGATTGAGTGAGTGGGTGGGTGATTGGGTGAGTTGGTGCGTGATTGAGTGAGTGGGTGGGTGATTGAGTGAGTGGATGGGTGATTGAGTGAGTGGGTGGGTGATTGAGTGAGTAGATGGGTGATTGAGTGAGTGAGTGGTGGGTGATTGAGTGAGTGGGTGGGTGATTGAGTGAGTGGGTGGGTGATTGAGTGAGTGAGTGGGTGGGTGATTGAGTGGGTGAGTGGGTGGGTGATTGAGTGAGTGGGTGGGTGATTAAGTGAGTGGGTGGGTGATTGAGTGAGTGGGTGGTGGTTGAGTGAGTGAGTGGGTGGGTGATTGAGTGAGTGGGTGGGTGATATAGTGAGTGGGTGGGTGACTGAGTGAGTGGGTGGCTGATTGAGTGAGTGGGTGGGTGATTGAGTGAGTGGATGGGTGATTGAGTGAGTGAATGGGTGGGTGATTGAGTGAGTGCGTGGATGGGTGATTGAGTGAGTGGTGGGTGATTGAGTGAGTGGGTGGGTGATTGAGTGAGTGAGTGGGTTGGTAATTGAGTGAGTGGGTGGGTGATTGAGTGAGTGGGTGGGTGATTCAGTGAGTGGGTGGGTGATTGTGTGAATGGGTGGGAGATTGAGTGAGTGAGTGGGTTGGTGATTGAGTGAGTGGGTGGGTGATTGAGTGAGTGAGTGGGTCGGTGATTGAGTGAATGAGTGGGTGATTGAGTGAGTGGGTGGGTGATTGAGTGAGTGGGTGGGTGATTGAGTGAGTGGGTGGGTGATTGAGTGAGTGGGTCGGTGATTGAGTGAGTGAGTGGGTGGGTGATTGAGTGAGTGAGTGGGTTGGTGATTGAGTGAGTGGGTGGGTGAGTGGGTGGGTGATTGGGTGAGTGGGTGCGTGATTGAGTGAGTGAGTGGGTTGGTGATTGAGTGAGTGGGTGGGTGATTGTGTGAGTGAGTGGGTGATTGAGTGAGTAGGTGGGTGATTGAGTGAGTGGGTGGGTGATTGAGTGAGTGGATGGGTGATTGAGTGAGTGGGTGGGTGATTGAGTGAGTAGATGGGTGATTGAGTGAGTGAGTGGTGGGTGATTGAGTGAGTGGGTGGGTGATTGAGTGAGTGCGTGGGTGATTGAGTGAGTGAGTTGGTGGGTGATTGAGTGGGTGGGTGATTGAGTGAGTGGGTGGGTGATTAAGTGAGTGGGTGGGTGATTGAGTGAGTGAGTGGGTGGGTGATTGAGTGAGTGGGTGGGTGGGTGATTGAGTGGGTGGGTGGGTGATTGAGTGAGTGGGTGGGTGATTGAGTGAGTGGGTGGATGATTGAGTGAGTGGGTGGGTGATTGAGTGAGTGGGTGGGTGATTGAGTGAGTGGATGGGTGATTGAGTGAATGGGTGGGTGATTGAGTGATTGGATGGGTGATTGAGTGAGTGAGTGGTGGGTGATTGAGTGAGTGGGTGGGTGATTGAGTGAGTGGGTGGGTGATTGAGTGAGTGAGTGGGTGGGTGATTGAGTGGGTGGGTGGGTTGGTGATTGAGTGGGTGGGTGATTGAGTGGGTGGGTGATTGAGTGAGTGAGAGGGTCGGTGATTGAGTGAGTGAGTGGGTGATTGAGTGAGTGGGTGGGTGATTGAGTGAGTCGGTTGGTGATTGAGTGAGTGGGTGGGTGATTGAGTGAGTGGGTGTGTGAGTGAGTGAGTGAGTGGGTGGGTGATTGAGTGAGTGAGTGGTTTGGTGATTGAGTGAGTGGGTGGGTGATTGAGTGAGTGGGTGGGTGATTGGGTGAGTTGGTGCGTGATTGAGTGAGTGGGTGGGTGATTGAGTGAGTGGATGGGTGATTGAGTGAGTGGGTGGGTTATTGAGTGAGTAGATGGGTGATTGAGTGAGTGAGTGGTGGGTGATTGAGTGAGTGGGTGGGTGATTGAGTGAGTGGGTGGGTGATTGAGTGAGTGGGTGGGTGATTGAGTGAGTAGATGGGTGATTGAGTGAGTGAGTGGTGGGTGATTGAGTGAGTGGGTGGGTGATTGAGTGAGTGCGTGGGTGATTGAGTGAGTGAGTTGGTGGGTGATTGAGTGGGTGGGTGATTGAGTGAGTGGGTGGGTGATTAAGTGAGTGGGTGGGTGATTGAGTGAGTGAGTGGGTGGGTGATTGAGTGAGTGGGTGGGTGGGTGATTGAGTGGGTGGGTGGGTGATTGAGTGAGTGGGTGGGTGATTGAGTGAGTGGGTGGATGATTGAGTGAGTGGGTGGGTGATTGAGTGAGTGGGTGGGTGATTGAGTGAGTGGATGGGTGATTGAGTGAATGGGTGGGTGATTGAGTGAGTGGATGGGTGATTGAGTGAGTGAGTGGTGCGTGATTGAGTGAGTGGGTGGGTGATTGAGTGAGTGGGTGGGTGATTGAGTGAGTGAGTGGGTGGGTGATTGAGTGGGTGGGTGGGTTGGTGATTGAGTGGGTGGGTGATTGAGTGGGTGGGTGATTGAGTGAGTGAGAGGGTCGGTGATTGAGTGAGTGAGTGGGTGATTGAGTGAGTGGGTGGGTGATTGAGTGAGTCGGTTGGTGATTGAGTGAGTGGGTGGGTGATTGAGTGAGTGGGTGTGTGAGTGAGTGAGTGAGTGGGTGGGTGATTGAGTGAGTGAGTGGTTTGGTGATTGAGTGAGTGGGTGGGTGATTGAGTGAGTGGGTGGGTGATTGGGTGAGTTGGTGCGTGATTGAGTGAGTGGGTGGGTGATTGAGTGAGTGGATGGGTGATTGAGTGAGTGGGTGGGTTATTGAGTGAGTAGATGGGTGATTGAGTGAGTGTGTGGTGGGTGATTGAGTGAGTGGGTGGGTGATTGAGTGAGTGGGTGGGTGATTGAGTGAGTGAGTGGGTGGGTGATTGAGTGGGTGAGTGGGTGGGTGATTGAGTGAGTGGGTGGGTGATTAAGTGAGTGGGTGGGTGATTGAGTGAGTGGGTGGGTGATTGAGTGAGTGAGTGGGTGGGTGATTGAGTGAGTGGGTGGGTGATTGAGTGAGTGGGTGGGTGACTGAGTGAGTGGGTGGCTGATTGAGTGAGTGGGTGGGTGATTCAGTGAGTGGATGGGTGATTGAGTGAGTGAATGGGTGGGTGATTGAGTGAGTGCGTGGATGGGTGATTGAGTGAGTGGTGGGTGATTGAGTGAGTGGGTGGGTGATTGAGTGAGTGGTTTGGTGATTGAGTGAGTGGGTGGGTGATTGAGTGAGTGGGTGGGTGATTCAGTGAGTGGGTGGGTGATTGTGTGAATGGGTGGGAGATTGAGTGAGTGAGTGGGGTGGTGATTGAGTGAGTGGGTGGGTGATTGAGTGAGTGGGTGGGTGGGTGATTCAGTGAGTGGCTGGGTGATTGAGTGAATGAGTGTGATTCAGTGAGTGTGTGGGTGGGTGATTTAGTGAGTGGGTAGGTGATTGAGTGAGTGGGTGGGTGACTGAGTGAGTGGGTGGGTGATTCAGTGAGTGAATGGGTGGGTGGGTGAGAGGGTGGGTGGTTGAGTGAGTGGATGGGTGATTGAGTGAGTGAGTGGATGGGTGATTGAGTGAGTGGATGGGTGATTGAGGTAGTGATTGGGTGATTGAGTGAGTGAGTGGATGGGTGATTGAGTGAGTGAGTGGCTGATTGAGTGAGTGAGTGCGTGATTGAGTGAGTGAGTGGGTGGGTGATTGCGTGAGTGAGTCTGTGGGTGATTGAGTGAGTGGGTGGATGATTGCGTGAGTGGGTGGGTGATTGAGTAAGTGGGTGGGTGATTGAGTGAGTGGGTGGGTGAATGAGTAAGTGGATGGGTGATTGAGTGATTGGGTGGGTGATTGAGTGAGTTGGTGGGTGATTGAGTGAATGGGTGGGTGATTGAGTGAGTGGGCGGGTGATTGAGTGAGTGGGTTGGTGATTGAGTGAGTGGGTGGGTGATTGAGTGAGTGGGTGGGTGAGTGAGTGATTGAGTGGGTTGGTGATTGAGTGAGTGGGTGGGTGATTGTGTGAGTGAGTGGGTGGGTGATTGAGTGAGGGGGTGGGTGATTGAGTGAGTGAGTGGGTTGGTGATTGAGTGGGTGGGTGATTGAGTGAGTGGGTGGGTGATTCAGTGAGTGGGTGGGTGATTGTGTGAATGGGTGGGTGATTGAGTGAGTGAGTGGGTTGGTAATTGAGTGGGTGGGTGATTGAGTAAGTGGGTGGGTGATTCAGTGAGTGGGTGGGTGATTGTGTGAATGGGTGGGTGATTGAGTGAGTGAGTGGGTTGGTGATTGAGTGGGTGGGTGATTGAGTGGGTGGGTGATTGAGTGAGTGAGTGGGTCGGTGATTGAGTGAGTGAGTGGGTGATTGAGTGAGTGGGTGGGTGAATGAGTGAGTGGGTGGGTGATTGAGTGAGTGGCTGGGTGATTGAGTGAGTGGGTGTGTGATTGGGTGAGTGAGTGGGTGGGTGATTGAGTGAGTGAGTGGTTTGGTGATTGAGTGAGTGGGTGGGTGATTGAGTGAGTGGGTGGGTGATTGGGTGAGTTGGTGCGTGATTGAGTGAGTGGGTGGGTGATTGAGTGAGTGGATGGGTGATTGAGTGAGTGGGTGGGTGATTGAGTGAGTAGATGGGTGATTGAGTGAGTGAGTGGTGGGTGATTGAGTGAGTGGGTGGGTGATTGAGTGAGTGGGTGGGTGATTGAGTGAGTGAGTGGGTGGGTGATTGAGTGGGTGAGTGGGTGGGTGATTGAGTGAGTGGGTGGGTGATTAAGTGAGTGGGTGGGTGATTGAGTGAGTGGGTGGTGGTTGAGTGAGTGAGTGGGTGGGTGATTGAGTGAGTGGGTGGGTGATATAGTGAGTGGGTGGGTGACTGAGTGATTGGGTGGCTGATTGAGTGAGTGGGTGGGTGATTGAGTGAGTGGATGGGTGATTGAGTGAGTGAATGGGTGGGTGATTGAGTGAGTGCGTGGATGGGTGATTGAGTGAGTGGTGGGTGATTGAGTGAGTGGGTGGGTGATTGAGTGAGTGAGTGGGTTGATAATTGAGTGAGTGGTTGGGTGATTGAGTGAGTGGGTGGGTGATTCAGTGAGTGCGTGGGTGATTGTGTGAATGGGTGGGAGATTGAGTGAGTGAGTGGGTTGGTGATTGAGTGAGTGGGTGGGTGATTGAGTGAGTGAGTGGGTCGGTGATTGAGTGAATGAGTGGGTGATTGAGTGAGTGGGTGGGTGATTGAGTGAGTGGGTGGGTGATTGAGTGAGTGGGTGGGTGATTGAGTGAGTGGGTCGGTGATTGAGTGAGTGAGTGGGTGGGTGATTGAGTGAGTGAGTGGGTTGGTGATTGAGTGAGTGGGTGGGTGAGTGGGTGGGTGATTGGGTGAGTGGGTGCGTGATTGAGTGAGTGAGTGGGTTGGTGATGGAGTGAGTGGGTGGGTGATTGTGTGAGTGAGTGGGTGATTGAGTGAGTAGGTGGGTGATTGAGTGAGTGGGTGGGTGATTGAGTGAGTGGATGGGTGATTGAGTGAGTGGGTGGGTGATTGAGTGAGTAGATGGGTGATTGAGTGAGTGAGTGGTGGGTGATTGAGTGAGTGGGTGGGTGATTGAGTGGGTGATTGAGTGAGTGAGTTGGTGGGTGATTGAGTGGGTGGGTGATTGAGTGAGTGGGTGGGTGATTAAGTGAGTGGGTGGGTGATTGAGTGAGTGAGTGGGTGGGTGATTGAGTGAGTGGGTGGGTGGGTGATTGAGTGGGTGGGTGGGTGATTGAGTGAGTGGGTGGGTGATTGAGTGAGTGGGTGGATGATTGAGTGAGTGGGTGGGTGATTGAGTGAGTGGGTGGGTGATTGAGTGAGTGGATGGGTGATTGAGTGAATGGGTGGGTGATTGAGTGAGTGGATGGGTGATTGAGTGAGTGAGTGGCGGGTGATTGAGTGAGTGGGTGGGTGATTGAGTGAGTGGGTGGGTGATTGAGTGAGTGGGTGGGTGATTGAGTGGGTGGGTGGGTTGGTGATTGAGTGGGTGGGTGATTGAGTGGGTGGGTGATTGAGTGAGTGAGAGGGTTGGTGATTGAGTGAGTGAGTGGGTGATTGAGTGAGTGGGTGGGTGATTGAGTGAGTCGGTTGGTGATTGAGTGAGTGGGTGGGTGATTGAGTGAGTGGGTGTGTGAGTGAGTGAGTGAGTGGGTGGGTGATTGAGTGAGTGAGTGGTTTGGTGATTGAGTGAGTGGGTGGGTGATTGGGTGAGTGGGTGGGTGATTGGGTGAGTTGGTGCGTGATTGAGTGAGTGGGTGGGTGATTGAGTGAGTGGATGGGTGATTGAGTGAGTGGGTGGGTTATTGAGTGAGTAGATGGGTGATTGAGTGAGTGAGTGGTGGGTGATTGAGTGAGTGGGTGGGTGATTGAGTGAGTGGGTGGGTGATTGAGTGAGTGAGTGGGTGGGTGATTGAGTGGGTGAGTGGGTGGGTGATTGAGTGAGTGGGTGGGTGATTAAGTGAGTGGGTGGGTGATTGAGTGAGTGGGTGGGTGATTGAGTGAGTGAGTGGGTGGGTGATTGAGTGAGTGGGTGGGTGATTGAGTGAGTGGGTGGGTGACTGAGTGAGTGGGTGGCTGATTGAGTGAGTGGGTGGGTGATTCAGTGAGTGGATGGGTGATTGAGTGAGTGAATGAATGGGTGGGTGATTGAGTGAGTGCGTGGATGGGTGATTGAGTGAGTGGTGGGTGATTGAGTGAGTGGTTGGGTGATTGAGTGAGTGGGTTGGTGATTGAGTGAGTGGGTGGGTGATTGAGTGAGTGGGTGGGTGATTCAGTGAGTGGGTGGGTGATTGTGTGAATGGGTGGGAGTTTGAGTGAGTGAGTGGGGTGGTGATTGAGTGAGTGGGTGGGTGATTGAGTGAGTGAGTGGGTCGGTGATTCAGTGAATGAGTGAGTGATTGAGTGAGTGGGTGGGTGATTGAGTGAGTGGGTGGGTGATTGAGTGAGTGGGTGGGTGATTGAGTGAGTGGGTGGGTGATTGAGTGAGTGAGTGGGTGGGTGATTGAGTGAGTGAGTGGGTTGGTGATTGAGTGAATGGGTGGGTGATTGGGTGAGTGGGTGGGTGATTGGGTGAGTGGGTGCGTGATTGAGTGAGTGAGTGGGTTGGTGATTGAGTGAGTGGGTGGGTGATTGTGTGAGTGAGTGGGTGATTGAGTGAGTGGGTGGGTGATTGAGTGAGTGGGTGGGTGATTGAATGAGTGGATGGGTGATTGAGTGAGTGGGTGGGTGATTGAGTGAGTGAGTGGGTGGGTGATTGAGTGGGTGGGTGATTGAGTGAGTGGGTGGGTGATTAAGTGAGTGGGTGGGTGATTGAGTGAGTGAGTGGGTGGGTGATTGAGTGAGTGGGTGGGTGGGTGATTGAGTGGGTGGCTGGGTGATTGAGTGAGTGGGTGGGTGATTGAGTGAGTGGGTGGCTGATTGAGCGAGTGGGTGGGTGATTCAGTGAGTGGATGGGTGATTGAGTGAGTGAATTGGTGGGTGATTGAGTGAGTGCGTGGATGGGTGATTGAGTGAGTGGTGGGTGATTGCGTGAGTGGGTGGGTGATTGAGTGAGTGAATGGGTGGGTGATTGATTGAGTGAGTGAATGGGTGGGTGATTGAGTGAGTGAGTGGATGGGTGATTGAATGAGTGAGTGGGTGCGTGATTGAGTGAGTGAGTGGGTGGGTGATTGGGTGAGTGGGTGAGTGATTGAGTGGGTGAGTGGGTGGGTGATTGAGTGAGTGGGTGGGTGATTAAGTGTGTGGGTGGGTGATTGAGTGAGTGGGTGGATGGGTGATTGAGTGAGTGGTGGGTGATTGCGTGAGTGGGTGGGTGATTGAGTGAGTGAGTGGGTGGGTGATTGAGTGAGTAGATGGGTGATTGAGTGAGTGAGTGGTGGGTGATTGAGTGAGTGGGTGGGTGATTGAGTGAGTGGGTGGGTGATTGAGTGAGTGAGTGGGTGGGTGATTGAGTGGGTGAGTGGGTGGGTGATTGAGTGAGTGGGTGGGTGATTAAGTGAGTGGGTGGTTGATTGAGTGAGTGGTTGGGTGATTGAGAGAGTGAGTGGGTGGGTGATTGAGTGAGTGGGTGGGTGATTGAGTGAGTGGTTGGGTGATTGAGTGAGTGGGTGGCTGATTGAGTGAGTGGGTGGGTGATTCAGTGAGTGGATGGGTGATTGAGTGAGTGAATGGGTGGGTGATTGAGTGAGTGCGTGGATGGGTGATTGAGTGAGTGGTGGGTGATTGAGTGAGTGGGTGGGTGATTGAGTGAGTGAGTGGGTTGGTGATTGAGTGAATGGGTGGGTGATTGAGTGAGTGGGTGGGTGATTCAGTGAGTGGGTGGGTGATTATGTGAATGGGTGGGAGATTGAGTGAGTGAGTGGGTTGGTGATTGAGTGAGTGGGTGGGTGATTGAGTGAGTGAGTGGGTCGGTGATTGAGTGAATGAGTGGGTGATTGAGTGAGTGGATGGGTGATTGAGTGAGTGGGTGGGTGATTGAGTGAGTGGGTGGGTGATTGATTGAGTGGGTTGGTGATTGAGTGAGTGAGTGGGTGGGTGATTGAGTGAGTGAGTGGGTTGGGGATTGAGTGAGTGGGTGGGTGATTGAGTGAGTGGGTGGGTGATTGGGTGAGTGGGTGCGTGATTGAGTGAGTGAGTGGGTTGGTGATTGAGTGAGTGGGTGGGTGATTGAGTGAGTGGGTGGGTGATTGAGTGAGTGGGTGGGTGATTGAGTGAGTGGATGGGTGATTGAGTGAGTGGATGGGTGATTGAGTGAGTAGATTGGTGATTGAGTGAGTGAGTGTTGGGTGATTGAGTGTGTGGGTGGGTGATTGAGTGAGTGGGTGGGTGATTGAGTGAGTGAGTGGGTGGGTGATTGAGTGGGTGGGTGATTAAGTGAGTGGGTGGGTGATTGAGTGAGTGAGTGGCTGGGTGATTGAGTGAGTGGGTGGGTGGGTGATTGAGTGGGTGGGTGAGTGATTGAGTGAGTGGGTGGGTAATTGAGTGAGTGGGTGGCTGATTGAGTGAGTGGGTGGGTGATTCAGTGAGTGGATGGGTGATTGAGTGAGTGAATTGGTGGGTGATTGAGTGAGTGCGTGGATGGGTGATTGAGTGAGTGGTGGGTGATTGCGTGAGTGGGTGGGTGATTGAGTGAGTGAATGGGTGGGTGATTGATTGAGTGAGTGAATGGGTGGGTGATTGAGTGAGTGAGTGGATGGGTGATTGAATGAGTGAGTGGGTGGGTGATTGAGTGAGTGAGTGGGTGGGTGATTGAGTGAGTGGGTGAGTGATTGAGTGAGTGGGTGACTGAGTGAGTGGATGGGTGATTGAGTGGGTGGGTGGGTGATTGAGTGAGTGGGTGGGTGATTGAGTGAGTGAATTGGTGGGTGATTGAGTGAGTGAGTGGTGGGTGATTGAGTGAGTGTGAGGGTGATTGAGTGAGTGAGTGGGTGGGTGATTGAGTGGGTGGGTGATTGAGTGAGTGGGTGGGTGATTAAGTGAGTGGGTGGGTGATTGAGTGAGTGAGTGGGTGGGTGATTGAGTGAGTAGGTGGGTGGGTGATTGAGTGGGTGGGTGGGTGATTGAGTGAGTGGGTGGGTGATTGAGTGAGTGGGTGGCTGATTGAGTGAGTGGGTGGGTGATTCAGTGAGTGGATGGGTGATTGAGTGAGTGAATTGGTGGGTGATTGAGTGAGTGCGTGGATGGGTGATTGAGTGAGTGGTGGATGATTGCGTGAGTGGGTGGGTGATTGAGTGAATGAATGGGTGGGTGATATATTGAGTGAGTGAATGGGTGGGTGATTGAGTGAGTGAGTGGATGGGTGATTGAATGAGTGAGTGGGTGGGTGATTGAGTGAGTGAGTGGGTGGGTGAGTGGGTGAGTGATTGAGTGGGTGAGTGGGTGGGTGATTGAGTGAGTGGGTGGGTGATTAAGTGAGTGGGTGGGTGATTGAGTGAGTGGGTGGATGGGTGATTGAGTGAGTGGTGGGTGATTGCGTGAGTGGGTGGGTGATTGAGTGAGTGAGTGGGTGGGTGATTGAGTGAGTGGGTGGGTGATTGAGTGAGTGGGTGGGTGATTGAGTGAGTGAGTGGGTGGGTGATTGAGTGGCTGAGTGGGTGGGTGATTGAGTGAGTGGGTGGGTGATTAAGTGAGTGGGTGGGTGATTGAGTGAGTGGGTGGGTGATTGAGTGAGTGAGTGGGTGGGTGATTGAGTGAGTGGGTGGGTGATTGAGTGAGTGGGTGGGTGATTGAATGAGTGGGTGGCTGATTGAGTGAGTGGGTGGGTGATTCAGTGAGTGGATGGGTGATTGAGTGAGTGAATGGGTGGGTTATTGATTGAGTGCGTGGATGGGTGATTGAGTGAGTGGTGGGTGATTGAGTGAGTGGGTGGGTGATTGAGTGAGTGAGTGGGTTGGTGATTGAGTGAATGGGTGGGTGATTGAGTGAGTGGGTGGGTGATTCAGTGAGTGGGTGGGTGATTGTGTGAATGGGTGGGAGATTGAGTGAGTGAGTGGGTTGGTGATTGAGTGAGTGGGTGGGTGATTGAGTGAGTGAGTGGGTCGGTGATTGAGTGAATGAGTGGGTGATTGGGTGAGTGGGTAGGTGATTGAGTGAGTGGGTGGGTGATTGAGTGAGTGGGTGGGTGATTGATTGAGTGGGTTGGTGATTGAGTGAGTGAGTGGGTGGGTGATTGAGTGAGTGAGTGGGTTGGTGATTGAGTGAGTGGGTGGGTGATTGAGTGAGTGGGTGGGTGATTGGGTGAGTGGGTGCGTGATTGAGTGAGTGAGTGGGTTGGTGATTGAGTGAGTGGGTGGGTGATTGAGTGAGTGGGTGGGTGATTGAGTGAGTGGGTGGGTGATTGAGTGAGTGGATGGGTGATTGAGTGAGTGGATGGGTGATTGAGTGAGTGGATGGGTGATTGAGTGAGCAGATGGGTGATTGAGTGAGTGAGTGCGTAGGTGATTGAGTGAGTGAGTGGGTGGGTGATTGAGTGGGTGGGTGATTAAGTGAGTGGGTGGGTGATTAAGTGAGTGGGTGGGTGATTGAGTGAGTGAGTGGGTGGATGATTGAGTGAGTGGGTGGGTGGGTGATTGAGTGGGTGGGTGGGTGATTGAGTGAGTGGGTGGGTAATTGAGTGAGTGGGTGGCTGATTGAGTGAGTGGGTGGGTGATTCAGTGAGTGGATGGGTGATTGAGTGAGTGAATTGGTGGGTGATTGAGTGAGTGCGTGGATGGGTGATTGAGTGAGTGGTGGGTGATTGCGTGAGTGGGTGGGTGATTGAGTGAGTGAATGGGTGGGTGATTGATTGAGTGAGTGAATGGGTGGGTGATTGAGTGAGTGAGTGGATGGGTGATTGAATGAGTGAGTGGGTGGGTGATTGAGTGAGTGAGTGGGTGGGTGATTGAGTGAGTGGGTGAGTGATTGAGTGAGTGGGTGGGTGACTGAGTGAGTGGATGGGTGATTGAGTGAGTGGGTGGGTGGTTGGTTCAGTGAGTGGGTGGGTGATTGAGTGAGTGGGTGGGTGGGTGATTGAGTGAGTGGGTGGGTGATTGAGTGAGTGAATTGGTGGGTGATTGAGTGAGTGAGTGGTGGGTGATTGAGTGAGTGTGAGGGTGATTGAGTGAGTGAGTGAGTGGGTGGGGGATTGTGAGTGGGTGGGTGATTGAGTGACTGGGTGGATGATTGAGTGAGTGGGTGACGGAGTGCGTGAGTGGATGGGTGATTGAGTGAGTGAGTGGATGGGTGATTGAGTGAGTGAGTGGGTGGTTGATTGAGTGAGTGAGTGGTTGGTGGTTGAGTGAGTGGGTGGGTGATTGAGTGAGTGAGTGGGTGGATGATTGAGTGAGTGAGTTGTTGATTGAGTGACTGGGTGGATGATTGAGTGATTGGGTGATTGAGTGAGTGAGTGGATGGGTGATTGATTGAGTGAATGGGTGGGTGATTGAGTGAGTGGATGGGTGATTGAGTGAGTGAGTGGATGGGTGATTGTGTGAATGGATGGGTGATTGAGGTAGTGGGTGGGTGATTGGGTGAGTGGGTGGATGATTGCGTGAGTGGGTGGGTGATTGAGTGAGTGGGTGGGTGATTGAGTAAGTGGATGGGTGATTGAGTGATTGGCTGCGTGATTGAGTGAGTGGGTCGGTGATTGAGTGAGTGAGTGGGTGGGTGATTGAGTGAGTGAGTGGGTTGGTGATTGAGTGAGTGGGTGGGTGAGTGGGTGGGTGATTGGGTGAGTGGGTGCGTGATTGAGTGAGTGAGTGGGTTGGTGATTGAGTGAGTGGGTGGGTGATTGTGTGAGTGAGTGGGTGATTGAATGAGTAGGTGGGTGATTGAGTGAGTGGGTGGGTGATTGAGTGAGTGGATGGGTGATTGAGTGAGTGGGTGGGTGATTGAGTGAGTAGATGGGTGATTGAGTGAGTGAGTGGTGGGTGATTGAGTGAGTGGGTGGGTGATTGAGTGAGTGCGTGGGTGATTGAGTGAGTGAGTTGGTGGGTGATTGAGTGGGTGGGTGATTGAGTGAGTGGGTGGGTGATTAAGTGAGTGGGTGGGTGATTGAGTGAGTGAGTGGGTGGGTGATTGAGTGAGTGGGTGGGTGGGTGATTGAGTGGGTGGGTGGGTGATTGAGTGAGTGGGTGGGTGATTGAGTGAGTGGGTGGATGATTGAGTGAGTGGGTGGGTGATTGAGTGAGTGGGTGGGTGATTGAGTGAGTGGATGGGTGATTGAGTGAATGGGTGGGTGATTGAGTGAGTGGATGGGTGATTGAGTGAGTGAGTGGTGGGTGATTGAGTGTGTTTGGTGGGTGATTGAGTGAGTGGGTGGGTGATTGAGTGAGTGAGTGGGTGGGTGATTGAGTGGGTGGGTGGGTTGGTGATTGAGTGGGTGGGTGGGTGATTGAGTGAGTGGGTGGGTGATTGGGTGAGTTGGTGCGTGATTGAGTGAGTGGGTGGGTGATTGAGTGAGTGGATGGGTGATTGAGTGAGTGGGTGGGTTATTGAGTGAGTAGATGGGTGATTGAGTGAGTGAGTGGTGGGTGATTGAGTGAGTGGGTGGGTGATTGAGTGAGTGGGTGGGTGATTGAGTGAGTGAGTGGGTGGGTGATTGAGTTGGTGAGTGGGTGGGTGATTGAGTGAGTGGGTGGGTGATTAAGTGAGTGGGTGGGTGATTGAGTGAGTGGGTGGGTGATTGAGTGAGTGAGTGGGTGGGTGATTGAGTGAGTGGGTGGGTGATTGAGTGAGTGGGTGGGTGACTGAGTGAGTGGGTGGCTGATTGAGTGAGTGGGTGGGTGATTCAGTGAGTGGATGGGTGATTGAGTGAGTGAATGGGTGGGTGATTGAGTGAGTGCGTGGATGGGTGATTGAGTGAGTGGTGGGTGATTGAGTGAGTGGGTGGGTGATTCAGTGAGTGGTTTGGTGATTGAGTGAGTGGGTGGGTGATTGAGTGAGTGGGTGGGTGATTCAGTGAGTGGGTGGGTGATTGTGTGAATGGGTGGGAGATTGAGTGAGTGAGTGGGGTGGTGATTGAGTGAGTGGGTGGGTGATTGAGTGAGTGGGTGGGTAGGTGATTCAGTGAGTGGCTGGGTGATTGAGTGAATGAGTGTGATTCAGTGAGTGTGTGGGTGGGTGATTTAGTGAGTGGGTAGGTGATTGAGTGAGTGGGTGGGTGACTGAGTGAGTGGGTGGGTGATTCAGTGAGTGAATGGGTGGGTGGGTGAGTGGGTGGGTGCTTGAGTGAGTGGATGGGTGATTGAGTGAGTGAGTGGATGGGTGATTGAGTGAGTGGATGGGTGATTGAGGTAGTGATTGGGTGATTGAGTGAGTGAGTGGATGGGTGATTGAGTGAGTGAGTGGCTGATTGAGTGAGTGAGTGCGTGATTGAGTGAGTGAGTGGGTGGGTGATTGCGTGAGTGAGTCTGTGGGTGATTGAGTGAGTGGGTGGATGATTGCGTGAGTGGGTGGGTGATTGAGTAAGTGGGTGGGTGATTGAGTGAGTGGGTGGGTGAATGAGTAAGTGGATGGGTGATTGAGTGATTGGGTGGGTGATTGAGTGAGTGGGTGGGTGATTGAGTGAATGGGTGGGTGATTGAGTGAGTGGGCGGGTGATTGAGTGAGTGGGTTGGTGATTGAGTGAGTGGGTGGGTGATTGAGTGAGTGGGTGGGTGAGTGAGTGATTGAGTGGGTTGGTGATTGAGTGAGTGGGTGGGTGATTGTGTGAGTGAGTGGGTGGGTGATTGAGTGAGGGGGTGGGTGATTGAGTGAGTGAGTGGGTTGGTGATTGAGTGGGTGGGTGATTGAGTGAGTGGGTGGGTGATTCAGTGAGTGGGTGGGTGATTGTGTGAATGGGTGGGTGATTGAGTGAGTGAGTGGGTTGGTGATTGAGTGGGTGGGTGATTGAGTAAGTGGGTGGGTGATTCAGTGAGTGGGTGGGTGATTGTGTGAATGGGTGGGTGATTGAGTGAGTGAGTGGGTTGGTGATTGAGTGGGTGGGTGATTGAGTGGGTGGGTGATTGAGTGAGTGAGTGGGTCGGTGATTGAGTGAGTGAGTGGGTGATTGAGTGAGTGGGTGGGTGATTGAGTGAGTGGGTGGGTGATTGAGTGAGTGGCTGGGTGATTGAGTGAGTGGGTGTGTGATTGGGTGAGTGAGTGGGTGGGTGATTGAGTGAGTGAGTGGTTTGGTGATTGAGTGAGTGGGTGGGTGATTGAGTGAGTGGGTGGGTGATTGGGTGAGTTGGTGCGTGATTGAGTGAGTGGGTGGGTGATTGAGTGAGTGGATGGGTGATTGAGTGAGTGGGTGGGTGATTGAGTGAGTAGATGGGTGATTGAGTGAGTGAGTGGTGGGTGATTGAGTGAGTGGGTGGGTGATTGAGTGAGTGGGTGGGTGATTGAGTGAGTGAGTGGGTGGGTGATTGAGTGGGTGTGTGGGTGGGTGATTGAGTGAGTGGGTGGGTGATTAAGTGAGTGGGTGGGTGATTGAGTGAGTGGGTGGTGGTTGAGTGAGTGAGTGGGTGGGTGATTGAGTGAGTGGGTGGGTGATATAGTGAGTGGGTGGGTGACTGAGTGAGTGGGTGGCTGATTGAGTGAGTGGGTGGGTGATTGAGTGAGTGGATGGGTGATTGAGTGAGTGAATGGGTGGGTGATTGAGTGAGTGAGTGGGTTGATAATTGAGTGAGTGGGTGGGTGATTGAGTGAGTGGGTGGGTGATTCAGTGAGTGGGTGGGTGATTGTGTGAATGGGTGGGAGATTGAGTGAGTGAGTGGGTTGGTGATTGAGTGAGTGGGTGGGTGATTGAGTGAGTGAGTGGGTCGGTGATTGAGTGAATGAGTGGGTGATTGAGTGAGTGGGTGGGTGATTGAGTGAGTGGGTGGGTGATTGAGTGAGTGGGTGGGTGATTGAGTGAGTGGGTCGGTGATTGAGTGAGTGAGTGGGTGGGTGATTGAGTGAGTGAGTGGGTTGGTGATTGAGTGAGTGGGTGGGTGAGTGGGTGGGTGATTGGGTGAGTGGGTGCGTGATTGAGTGAGTGAGTGGGTTGGTGATTGAGTGAGTGGGTGGGTGATTGTGTGAGTGAGTGGGTGATTGAGTGAGTTGGTGGTTGATTGAGTGAGTGGGTGGGTGATTGAGTGAGTGGATGGGTGATTGAGTGAGTGGGTGGGTGATTGAGTGAGTAGATGGGTGATTGAGTGAGTGAGTGGTGGGTGATTGAGTGAGTGGGTGGGTGATTGAGTGGGTGATTGAGTGAGTGAGTTGGTGGGTGATTGAGTGGGTGGGTGATTGAGTGAGTGGGTGGGTGATTAAGTGAGTGGGTGGGTGATTGAGTGAGTGAGTGGGTGGGTGTTTGAGTGAGTGGGTGGGTGGGTGATTGAGTGGGTGGGTGGGTGATTGAGTGAGTGGGTGGGTGATTGAGTGAGTGGGTGGATGATTGAGTGAGTGGGTGGGTGATTGAGTGAGTGGGTGGGTGATTGAGTGAGTGGATGGGTGATTGAGTGAATGGGTGGGTGATTGAGTGAGTGGATGGGTGATTGAGTGAGTGAGTGGTGGGTGATTGAGTGAGTGGGTGGGTGATTGAGTGAGTGGGTGGGTGATTGAGTGAGTGGGTGGGTGATTGAGTGGGTGGGTGGGTTGGTGATTGAGTGGGTGGGTGATTGAGTGGGTGGGTGATTGAGTGAGTGAGAGGGTCGGTGATTGAGTGAGTGAGTGGGTGATTGAGTGAGTGGGTGGGTGATTGAGTGAGTCGGTTGGTGATTGAGTGAGTGGGTGGGTGATTGAGTGAGTGGGTGTGTGATTGAGTGAGTGAGTGGTTTGGTGATTGAGTGAGTGGGTGGGTGATTGAGTGAGTGGGTGGGTGGTTGGGTGAGTTGGTGCGTGATTGAGTGAGTGGGTGGGTGATTGAGTGAGTGGATGGGTGATTGAGTGAGTGGGTGGGTTATTGAGTGAGTAGATGGGTGATTGAGTGAGTGAGTGGTGGGTGATTGAGTGAGTGGGTGGGTGATTGAGTGAGTGGGTGGGTGATTGAGTGAGTGAGTGGGTGGGTGATTGAGTGGGTGAGTGGGTGGGTGATTGAGTGAGTGGGTGGGTGATTAAGTGAGTGGGTGGGTGATTGAGTGAGTGGGTGGGTGATTGAGTGAGTGAGTGGGTGGGTGATTGAGTGAGTGGGTGGGTGATTGAGTGAGTGGGTGGGTGACTGAGTGAGTGGGTGGCTGATTGAGTGAGTGGGTGGGTGATTCAGTGAGTGGATGGGTGATTGAGTGAATGAATGGGTGGTTGATTGAGTGAGTGCGTGTCTGGGCGATTGAGTGAGTGGTGGGTGATTGAGTGAGTGGGTGGGTGATTGAGTGAGTGGGTTGGTGATTGAGTGAGTGGGTGGGTGATTGAGTGAGTGGGTGGGTGATTCAGTGAGTGGGTGGGTGATTGTGTGAATGGGTGGGAGATTGAGTGAGTGAGTGGGGTGGTGATTGAGTGAGTGGGTGGGTGATTGAGTGAGTGAGTGGGTCGGTGATTCAGTGAATGAGTGGGTGATTGAGTGAGTGGGTGGGTGATTGAGTGAGTGGGTGGGTGATTGAGTGAGTTGGTGGGTGATTGAGTGAGTGGGTGGGTGATTGAGTGAGTGAGTGGGTGGGTGATTGAGTGAGTGAGTGGGTTGGTGATTGAGTGAATGGGTGGGTGATTGGGTGAGTGGGTGGGTGATTGGGTGAGTGGGTGCGTGATTGAGTGAGTGAGTGGGTTGGTGATTGAGTGAGTGGGTGGGTGATTGTGTGAGTGAGTGGGTGATTGAGTGAGTGGGTGGGTGATTGAGTGAGTGGGTGGGTGATTGAGTGAGTGGATGGGTGATTGAGTGAGTGGGTGGGTGATTGAGTGAGTAGATGGGTGATTGAGTGAGTGAGTGGTGGGTGATTGAGTGAGTGGGTGGGTGATTGAGTGAGTGGGTGGGTGATTGAGTGAGTGAGTGGGTGGGTGATTGAGTGGGTGGGTGATTGAGTGAGTGGGTGGGTGATTAAGTGAGTGGGTGGGTGATTGAGTGAGTGAGTGGGTGGGTGATTGAGTGAGTGGGTGGGTGGGTGATTGAGTGGGTGGTTGGGTGATTGAGTGAGTGGGTGGGTGATTGAGTGAGTGGGTGGCTGATTGAGCGAGTCGGTGGGTGATTCAGTGAGTGGATGGGTGATTGAGTGAGTGAATTGGTGGGTGATTGAGTGAGTGCGTGGATGGGTGATTGAGTGAGTGGTGGGTGATTGCGTGAGTGGGTGGGTGATTGAGTGAGTGAATGGGTGGGTGATTGATTGAGTGAGTGAATGGGTGGGTGATTGAGTGAGTGAGTGGATGGGTGATTGAATGAGTGAGTGGGTGGGTGATTGAGTGAGTGAGTGGGTGGGTGATTGGGTGAGTGGGTGAGTGATTGAGTGGGTGAGTGGGTGGGTGATTGAGTGAGTGGGTGGGTGATTAAGTGTGTGGGTGGGTGATTGACTGAGTGGGTGGATGGGTGATTGAGTGAGTGGTGGGTGATTGCGTGAGTGGGTGGGTGATTGAGTGAGTGAGTGGGTGGGTGATTGAGTGAGTAGATGGGTGATTGAGTGAGTGAGTGGTGGGTGATTGAGTGAGTGGGTGGGTGATTGAGTGAGTGGGTGGGTGATTGAGTGAGTGAGTGGGTGGGTGATTGAGTGGGTGAGTGGGTGGGTGATTGAGTGAGTGGGTGGGTGATTAAGTGAGTGGGTGGTTGATTGAGTGAGTGGTTGGGTGATTGAGAGAGTGAGTGGGTGGGTGATTGAGTGAGTGGGTGGGTGATTGAGTGAGTGGGTGGGTGATTGAGTGAGTGGGTGGCTGATTGAGTGAGTGGGTGGGTGATTCAGTGAGTGGATGGGTGATTGAGTGAGTGAATGGGTGGGTGATTGAGTGAGTGCGTGGATGGGTGATTGAGTGAGTGGTGGGTGATTGAGTGAGTGGGTGGGTGATTGAGTGAGTGAGTGGGTTGGTGATTGAGTGAATGGGTGGGTGATTGAGTGAGTGGGTGGGTGATTCAGTGAGTGGGTGGGTGATTGTGTGAATGGGTGGGAGATTGAGTGAGTGAGTGGGTTGGTGATTGAGTGAGTGGGTGGGTGATTGAGTGAGTGAGTGGGTCGGTGATTGAGTGAATGAGTGGGTGATTGAGTGAGTGGATGGGTGATTGAGTGAGTGGGTGGGTGATTGAGTGAGTGGGTGGGTGATTGATTGAGTGGGTTGGTGATTGAGTGAGTGAGTGGGTGGGTGATTGAGTGAGTGAGTGGGTTGGGGATTGAGTGAGTGGGTGGGTGATTGAGTGAGTGGGTGGGTGATTGGGTGAGTGGGTGCGTGATTGAGTGAGTGAGTGGGTTGGTGATTGAGTGAGTGGGTGGGTGATTGAGTGAGTGGGTGGGTGATTGAGTGAGTGGGTGGGTGATTGAGTGAGTGGATGGGTGATTGAGTGAGTGGATGGGTGATTGAGTGAGTAGATTGGTGATTGAGTGAGTGAGTGTTGGGTGATTGAGTGTGTGGGTGGGTGATTGAGTGAGTGGGTGGGTGATTGAGTGAGTGAGTGGGTGGGTGATTGAGTGGGTGGGTGATTAAGTGAGTGGGTGGGTGATTGAGTGAGTGAGTGGCTGGGTGATTGAGTGAGTGGGTGGGTGGGTGATTGAGTGGGTGGGTGAGTGATTGAGTGAGTGGGTGGGTAATTGAGTGAGTGGGTGGCTGATTGAGTGAGTGGGTGGGTGATTCAGTGAGTGGATGGGTGATTGAGTGAGTGAATTGGTGGGTGATTGAGTGAGTGCGTGGATGGGTGATTGAGTGAGTGGTGGGTGATTGTGTGAGTGGGTGGGTGATTGAGTGAGTGAATGGGTGGGTGATTGATTGAGTGAGTGAATGGGTGGGTGATTGAGTGAGTGAGTGGATGGGTGATTGAATGAGTGAGTGGGTGGGTGATTGAGTGAGTGAGTGGGTGGGTGATTGAGTGAGTGGGTGAGTGATTGAGTGAGTGGGTGGGTGACTGAGTGAGTGGATGGGTGATTGAGTGAGTGGGTGGGTGATTGAGTGAGTGGGTGGGTGATTGAGTGAGTGGGTGGGTGGGTGATTGAGTGAGTGGGTGGGTGATTGAGTGAGTGAATTGGTGGGTGATTGAGTGAGTGAGTGGTGGGTGATTGAGTGAGTGTGAGGGTGATTGAGTGAGTGAGTGGGTGGGTGATTGAGTGGGTGGGTGATTGAGTGAGTGGGTGGGTGATTAAGTGAGTGGGTGGGTGATTGAGTGAGTGAGTGGGTGGGTGATTGAGTGAGTAGGTGGGTGGGTGATTGAGTGGGTGGGTGGGTGATTGAGTGAGTGGGTGGGTGATTGAGTGAGTGGGTGGCTGATTGAGTGAGTGGGTGGGTGATTCAGTGAGTGGATGGGTGATTGAGTGAGTGAATTGGTGGGTGATTGAGTGAGTGCGTGGATGGGTGATTGAGTGAGTGGTGGGTGATTGCGTGAGTGGGTGGGTGATTGAGTGAGTGAATGGGTGGGTGATATATTGAGTGAGTGAATGGGTGGGTGATTGAGTGAGTGAGTGGATGGGTGATTGAATGAGTGAGTGGGTGGGTGATTGAGTGAGTGAGTGGGTGGGTGATTGGGTGAGTGGGTGAGTGATTGAGTGGGTGAGTGGGTGGGTGATTGAGTGAGTGGGTGGGTGATTAAGTGAGTGGGTGGGTGATTGAGTGAGTGGGTGGATGGGTGATTGAGTGAGTGGTGGGTGATTGCGTGAGTGGGTGGGTGATTGAGTGAGTGAGTGGGTGGGTGATTGAGTGAGTGGGTGGGTGATTGAGTGAGTGGGTGGGTGATTGAGTGAGTGAGTGGGTGGGTGATTGAGTGGGTGAGTGGGTGGGTGATTGAGTGAGTGGGTCGGTGATTAAGTGAGTGGGTGGGTGATTGAGTGAGTGGGTGGGTGATTGAGTGAGTGAGTGGGTGGGTGATTGAGTGAGTGTGTGGGTGATTGAGTGAGTGGGTGGGTGATTGAATGAGTGGGTGGCTGATTGAGTGAGTGGGTGGGTGATTCAGTGAGTGGATGGGTGATTGAGTGAGTGAATGGGTGGGTTATTGATTGAGTGCGTGGATGGGTGATTGAGTGAGTGGTGGGTGATTGAGTGAGTGGGTGGGTGATTGAGTGAGTGAGTGGGTTGGTGATTGAGTGAATTGGTGGGGATTGAGTGAGTGGGTGGGTGATTCAGTGAGTGGGTGGGTGATTGTGTGAATGGGTGGGAGATTGAGTGAGTGAGTGGGTTGGTGATTGAGTGAGTGGGTGGGTGATTGAGTGAGTGAGTGGGTCGGTGATTGAGTGAATGAGTGGGTGATTGGGTGAGTGGGTAGGTGATTGAGTGAGTGGGTGGGTGATTGAGTGAGTGGGTGGGTGATTGATTGAGTGGGTTGGTGATTGAGTGAGTGAGTGGGTGGGTGAATGAGTGAGTGAGTGGGTTGGTGATTGAGTGAGTGGGTGGGTGATTGAGTGAGTGGGTGGGTGATTGGGTGAGTGGGTGCGTGATTGAGTGAGTGAGTGGGTTGGTGATTGAGTGAGTGGGTGGGTGATTGAGTGAGTGGGTGGGTGATTGAGTGAGTGGGTGGGTGATTGAGTGAGTGGATGGGTGATTGAGTGAGTGGATGGGTGATTGAGTGAGTGGATGGGTGATTGAGTGAGTAGATGGGTGATTGAGTGAGTGAGTGGGTGGGTGATTGAGTGAGTGAGTGGGTGGGTGATTGAGTGGGTGGGTGATTAAGTGAGTGGGTGGGTGATTAAGTGAGTGGGTGGGTGATTGAGTGAGTGAGTGGGTGGATGATTGAGTGAGTGGGTGGGTGGGTGATTGAGTGGGTGGGTGGGTGATTGAGTGAGTGGGTGGGTAATTGAGTGAGTGGGTGGCTGATTGAGTGAGTGGGTGGGTGATTCAGTGAGTGGATGGGTGATTGAGTGAGTGAATTGTTGGGTGATTGAGTGAGTGCGTGGATGGGTGATTGAGTGAGTGGTGGGTGATTGCGTGAGTGGGTGGGTGATTGAGTGAGTGAATGGGTGGGTGATTGATTGAGTGAGTGAATGGGTGGGTGATTGAGTGAGTGAGTGGATGGGTGATTGAATGAGTGAGTGGGTGGGTGATTGAGTGAGTGAGTGGGTGGGTGATTGAGTGAGTGGGTGAGTGATTGAGTGAGTGGGTGGGTGACTGAGTGAGTGGATGGGTGATTGAGTGAGTGGGTGGGTGGTTGGTTGAGTGAGTGGGTGGGTGATTGAGTGAGTGGGTGGGTGGGTGATTGAGTGAGTGGGTGGGTGATTGAGTGAGTGAATTGGTGGGTGATTGAGTGAGTGAGTGGTGGGTGATTGAGTGAGTGTGAGGGTGATTGAGTGAGTGAGTGAGTGGGTGGGGGATTGTGAGTGGGTGGGTGATTGAGTGACTGGGTGGATGATTGAGTGAGTGGGTGACGGAGTGCGTGAGTGGATGGGTGATTGAGTGAGTGAGTGGATGGGTGATTGAGTGAGTGAGTGGGTGGTTGATTGAGTGAGTGAGTGGTTGGTGGTTGAGTGAGTGGGTGGGTGATTGAGTGAGTGAGTGGGTGGATGATTGAGTGAGTGAGTTGTTGATTGAGTGACTGGGTGGATGATTGAGTGATTGGGTGATTGAGTGAGTGAGTGGATGGGTGATTGATTGAGTGAATGGGTGGGTGATTGAGTGAGTGGATGGGTGATTGAGTGAGTGAGTGGATGGGTGATTGTGTGAATGGATGGGTGATTGAGGTAGTGGGTGGGTGATTGGGTGAGTGGGTGGATGATTGCGTGAGTGGGTGGGTGATTGAGTGAGTGTGTGGGTGATTGAGTGAGTGGGTGGGTGATTGAATGAGTGGGTGGCTGATTGAGTGAGTGGGTGGGTGATTCAGTGAGTGGATGGGTGATTGAGTGAGTGAATGGGTGGGTTATTGATTGAGTGCGTGGATGGGTGATTGAGTGAGTGGTGGGTGATTGAGTGAGTGGGTGGGTGATTGAGTGAGTGAGTGGGTTGGTGATTGAGTGAATTGGTGGGGATTGAGTGAGTGGGTGGGTGATTCAGTGAGTGGGTGGGTGATTGTGTGAATGGGTGGGAGATTGAGTGAGTGAGTGGGTTGGTGATTGAGTGAGTGGGTGGGTGATTGAGTGAGTGAGTGGGTCGGTGATTGAGTGAATGAGTGGGTGATTGGGTGAGCGGGTAGGTGATTGAGTGAGTGGGTGGGTGATTGAGTGAGTGGGTGGGTGATTGATTGAGTGGGTTGGTGATTGAGTGAGTGAGTGGGTGGGTGAATGAGTGAGTGAGTGGGTTGGTGATTGAGTGAGTGGGTGGGTGATTGAGTGAGTGGGTGGGTGATTGGGTGAGTGGGTGCGTGATTGAGTGAGTGAGTGGGTTGGTGATTGAGTGAGTGGGTGGGTGATTGAGTGAGTGGGTGGGTGATTGAGTGAGTGGGTGGGTGATTGAGTGAGTGGATGGGTGATTGAGTGAGTGGATGGGTGATTGAGTGAGTGGATGGGTGATTGAGTGAGTAGATGGGTGATTGAGTGAGTGAGTGGGTGGGTGATTGAGTGAGTGAGTGGGTGGGTGATTGAGTGGGTGGGTGATTAAGTGAGTGGGTGGGTGATTCAGTGAGTGGGTGGGTGATTGAGTGAGTGAGTGGGTGGATGATTGAGTGAGTGGGTGGGTGGGTGATTGAGTGGGTGGGTGGGTGATTGAGTGAGTGGGTGGGTAATTGAGTGAGTGGGTGGCTGATTGAGTGAGTGGGTGGGTGATTCAGTGAGTGGATGGGTGATTGAGTGAGTGAATTGTTGGGTGATTGAGTGAGTGCGTGGATGGGTGATTGAGTGAGTGGTGGGTGATTGCGTGAGTGGGTGGGTGATTGAGTGAGTGAATGGGTGGGTGATTGATTGAGTGAGTGAATGGGTGGGTGATTGAGTGAGTGAGTGGATGGGTGATTGAATGAGTGAGTGGGTGGGTGATTGAGTGAGTGAGTGGGTGGGTGATTGAGTGAGTGGGTGAGTGATTGAGTGAGTGGGTGGGTGACTGAGTGAGTGGATGGGTGATTGAGTGAGTGGGTGGGTGGTTGGTTGAGTGAGTGGGTGGGTGATTGAGTGAGTGGGTGGGTGGGTGATTGAGTGAGTGGGTGGGTGATTGAGTGAGTGAATTGGTGGGTGATTGAGTGAGTGAGTGGTGGGTGATTGAGTGAGTGTGAGGGTGATTGAGTGAGTGAGTGAGTGGGTGGGGGATTGTGAGTGGGTGGGTGATTGAGTGACTGGGTGGATGATTGAGTGAGTGGGTGACGGAGTGCGTGAGTGGATGGGTGATTGAGTGAGTGAGTGGATGGGTGATTGAGTGAGTGAGTGGGTGGTTGATTGAGTGAGTGAGTGGTTGGTGGTTGAGTGAGTGGGTGGGTGATTGAGTGAGTGAGTGGGTGGATGATTGAGTGAGTGAGTTGTTGATTGAGTGACTGGGTGGATGATTGAGTGATTGGGTGATTGAGTGAGTGAGTGGATGGGTGATTGATTGAGTGAATGGGTGGGTGATTGAGTGAGTGGATGGGTGATTGAGTGAGTGAGTGGATGGGTGATTGTGTGAATGGATGGGTGATTGAGGTAGTGGGTGGGTGATTGGGTGAGTGGGTGGATGATTGCGTGAGTGGGTGGGTGATTGAGTGAGTGGGTGGGTGATTGAGTAAGTGGATGGGTGATTGAGTGATTGGCTGCGTGATTGAGTGAGTGGGTGGGTGATTGAGTGACTGGGTGGATGATTGAGTGAGTGGGTGATTGAGTGAGTGAGTGGATGGGTGATTGAGTGAGTGAGTCGAAGTGTGATTGAGTGAGTGAGTGGGGGGTGATTGAGTGAGTGGGTGGGTGATTGATTGAGTGGGTTGGTGATTGAGTGAGTGAGTGGGTGGGTGATTGAGTGAGTGAGTGGGTTGGTGATTGAGTGAGTGGGTGGGTGATTGAGTGAGTGGGTGGGTGATTGGGTGAGTGGGTGCGTGATTGAGTGAGTGAGTGGGTTGGTGATTGAGTGAGTGGGTGGGTGATTGAGTGAGTGGGTGGGTGATTGAGTGAGTGGGTGGGTGATTGAGTGAGTGGATGGGTGATTGAGTGAGTGGATGGGTGATTGAGTGAGTGGATGGGTGATTGAGTGAGTAGATGGGTGATTGAGTGAGTGAGTGGGTGGGTGATTGAGTGAGTGAGTGGGTGGGTGATTGAGTGGGTGGGTGATTAAGTGAGTGGGTGGGTGATTAAGTGAGTGGGTGGGTGATTGAGTGAGTGAGTGGGTGGATGATTGAGTGAGTGGGTGGGTGGGTGATTGAGTGAGTGGGTGGGTAATTGAGTGAGTGGGTGGCTGATTGAGTGAGTGGGTGGGTGATTCAGTGAGTGGATGGGTGATTGAGTGAGTGAATTGTTGGGTGATTGAGTGAGTGCGTGGATGGGTGATTGAGTGAGTGGTGGGTGATTGCGTGAGTGGGTGGGTGATTGAGTGAGTGAATGGGTGGGTGATTGATTGAGTGAGTGAATGGGTGGGTGATTGAGTGAGTGAGTGGATGGGTGATTGAATGAGTGAGTGGGTGGGTGATTGAGTGAGTGAGTGGGTGGGTGATTGAGTGAGTGGGTGAGTGATTGAGTGAGTGGGTGGGTGACTGAGTGAGTGGATGGGTGATTGAGTGAGTGGGTGGGTGGTTGGTTGAGTGAGTGGGTGGGTGATTGAGTGAGTGGGTGGGTGGGTGATTGAGTGAGTGGGTGGGTGATTGAGTGAGTGAATTGGTGGGTGATTGAGTGAGTGAGTGGTGGGTGATTGAGTGAGTGTGAGGGTGATTGAGTGAGTGAGTGAGTGGGTGGGGGATTGTGAGTGGGTGGGTGATTGAGTGACTGGGTGGATGATTGAGTGAGTGGGTGACGGAGTGCGTGAGTGGATGGGTGATTGAGTGAGTGAGTGGATGGGTGATTGAGTGAGTGAGTGGGTGGTTGATTGAGTGAGTGAGTGGTTGGTGGTTGAGTGAGTGGGTGGGTGATTGAGTGAGTGAGTGGGTGGATGATTGAGTGAGTGAGTTGTTGATTGAGTGACTGGGTGGATGATTGAGTGATTGGGTGATTGAGTGAGTGAGTGGATGGGTGATTGATTGAGTGAATGGGTGGGTGATTGAGTGAGTGGATGGGTGATTGAGTGAGTGAGTGGATGGGTGATTGTGTGAATGGATGGGTGATTGAGGTAGTGGGTGGGTGATTGGGTGAGTGGGTGGATGATTGCGTGAGTGGGTGGGTGATTGAGTGAGTGGGTGGGTGATTGAGTAAGTGGATGGGTGATTGAGTGATTGGCTGCGTGATTGAGTGAGTGGGTGGGTGATTGAGTGACTGGGTGGATGATTGAGTGAGTGGGTGATTGAGTGAGTGAGTGGATGGGTGATTGAGTGAGTGAGTCGAAGTGTGATTGAGTGAGTGAGTGGGTGTGTGATTGAGTGAGTGGGTGGGTAATTGAGTGCGTGGGTGGGTGATTGAGTGAGTGAGTGGGTGGGTGATTGAGTGAGTGGGTGGGTGATTGAGTGAGTGAATTGGTGGGTGATTGAGTGAGTGAGTGGTGGGTGATTGAGTGAGTGTGAGGGTGATTGAGTGAGTGAGTGGTGGGTGATTGAGTGAGTGAGTGGGTGTGTGATTGAGTGAGTGGGTGGGTAATTGAGTGCGTGGGTGGGTGATTGAGTGAGTGAATGAGTGGGTGATTGAGTGAGTGAGTGGATGGGTGATTGAGTGAGTGAGTGGGTGGGTGATTGGGTGAGTGAGTGGTGGGTGATTCATTGAGTGGGTGGATGATTGAGTGAATGAATGGGTGGGTGATTGAGTGAGTGAGTGGATGGGTGATTGAGTGAGTGAGTGGGTGGGTGATTGAGTGAGTGGGTGGGTGATTTAGTGAGCGGGTGGGTGATTGTGTGAGTGGGTGGGTGATTGAGTGAGTGGGTGGATGATTGAATGAGTGGGTGGGTGGGTGATTCAGTGAGTGGGTGGGTGATTGAGTGAGTGGGTGGATGGGTGATTGAGTGAATGAGTGTGATTCAGTGAGTGTGTGGGTGGGTGATTGAGTGAGTGGGTAGGTGATTGAGTGAGTGGGTGGGTGACTGAGTGAGTGGGTTGGTGATTCAGTGAGTGAATGGTTGGGTGGGTGAGTGGGTGGGTGCTTGTGTGAGTGGGTGGGTGATTGAGTGAGTGAGTGGATGGGTGATTGAGTGAGTGAGTGAGTGGGTGGGTGATTGAGTGAGTGGGTGGGTGAGTGAGTGGGTGGGTGTTTGAGTGAGTGGGTGGGTGTTTGAGTGAGTGGGTGGGTGATTGAGTGAGTGGGTGGGTGATTGAGTGAGTGAGTGGGTGGGTGATTGTGTGAGTGAGTGGGTGGGTGATTGAGTGAGTGGGTTGGTGATTGAGTGAGTGGGTTGGTGATTGAGTGAGTGGGTGGGTGATTGAGTGGGTTGGTGATTGAGTGAGTGGGTGGGTGATTGTGTGAGTGAGTGGGTGGATGATTGAGTGAGTGGCTGGGTGATTGAGTGAGTGGGTTGGTGATTGAGTGAGTGAGTGGGTGGGTGATTGAGTGAGTGGGTGGGTGATTCAGTGAGTGGGTGGGTGATTGTGTGAATGGGTGGGTGATTGAGTGAGTGGGTGGGTGATTGTGTGAATGGGTGGGTGATTGAGTGAGTGGGTGGGTGATTGAGTGAGTGAGTAGGTTGGTGATTCAGTGAGTGGGTGGGTGATTGAGTGGGTGCGTGATTGAGTGAGTGAATGGGTTGGTGATTGAGTGAGTGGGTGGGTGATTGAGTGAGTGGGTGGGTGATGAGTGAGTGGGTGGGTGATTGAGTGAGTGTGAGGGTGATTGAGTGAGTGGGTGGGTGATTGAGTGAGTGGGTTGTTGATTGAGTGGGTGGGTGATTGAGTGGGTGGGCGATTGAGTGAGTGGGTGGGTGATTGAGTGAGTGGGTGGGTGATTGAGTGAGTGGGTTGTTGATTGAGTGGGTGGGTGATTGAGTGGGTGGGCGATTGAGTGGGTGGGTGATTGAGTGAGTGGGTGAGTGATTGAGTGAGTGGGTTGTTGATTGAGTGGGTGGGTGATTGAGTGGGTGGACGATTGAGTGAGTGGGTGGGTGATTGAGTGAGTGGGTGGGTGATTGTGTGAATGGATGGATGAATGAGTCCAAGTCTCTGCCACTGAATTTAGGAAGTTCTGGCCCTTGGTGTTTGCATACAGAGGGAGTAGTGATGCAACTGCTCACAAAAGTGGCCATTAGGAAGAGGGTGATGTTGGGTATGTCCATTCCCTTTCCCTCTTATGTTTGCAGATGAGGGTGACAAATGTACAAGCCTTTAGATAAAGGAGAAAAACAACTTACCCAACATCACCTCAACCTGATGGCCACCTTTCTGAGTAGCTGCATCACTCACCCTCCGTACGCAAGTTTCCTTTCCTCATGGATTACGAAATACTGCCGACCAGAACCATACTCTAATTTTCTTCCTGCAAGTCTGGGCAAATCCAGTCAAATTCAACTTGGCAGCTAAACCTTCATTTCCGTGAGTTTTACATTTTTGAAGTGACTTAACGGCCTTCGTCAAGCTGTCCAGAGTGTTTTTTGAGAGATTTTTTTTTTTAATATAGGAAAGACACCACTTCCAATGAAGGTTCTGTTTGTTCTATGACTGCAAGGATAGGCCATGTTTATCCTGGAGGATTTCCACATTGGCACCAAATGCACAGCCAGGCCTGACGATGCTGTATTTTCCAGGTGTGCCCAAGCCAACTACTGTTGATGCCAATCGACATTCAGGGTTCATCATGTTGCCAATAGATCCACCATCAACAACAAGACCCAGCAAAGGCCAAAGATCACAAAATTCCTCTGTGGTAAGTGTACTGGCTTGAGAGCTGAGATTGGCACTCGTCAAAGCCAGAGGTTCACCACACATCTGTGCTAACTTCTGAATAAATGGATGCTTGTCCAGAGTCCAGGTTTGGCTGGACTCCCCTACATACTGCTGACTGAGCCCTCCATGGTAGAAGACAGGAAGGACTGGGAAGCCGTGCAGTTTGTGGGCTTCATGGCTTACAGTCCGGCATTAAAGGATTTGCTGATCCTTAGTATGTCAGGCTGCGATGACGTGACTGACCCATCCTCTTCCTTCAGGTGGATAATCGCAGAACTTTCTCTGGGAGGAAACGTGAGCACATCTCATGCAGTCCCACGGAGCAGACTCTGGACCAGAAGATGATCTTGGTGGCTTCCACAGCAAAGGAGGAGTCCTGGTGGCTCTTGGAGATCCTCCCTGAAATTGACCCCCATCCAACTGCAGCGGAGCAGATTGTGCATGCCTTTCTGGACATTTCCCTTAGTCCTTTTCACCTTCTGAACACCTTTGAGGATGATGAATCTCTTGACTTTTGCCTTGATTGCTTTCCTCCAGTGCGTTGGGGACTCAAAGAAGGATTTTCCCGTTCTCCAACTTGTAATCTCTTTTGAGTTCCTCAGTGTTTTCTGGGGTTCCAACAATTTCACATTCAGTTTCCATGAACACCCTCTGCCAACCCTCTGTGTGGATAGCACACTTGCTTCACAGCTCCAGGGACCCAGGTTCGATTCCGGCATGGATCACTGCCTGTGTGGAGTTTGCACGTTCTCCCCGTGTGTGCGTGGGTTTCCTCCGGGTGCTCCGGTTTCCTCCCACAGTCCAAAGATATGCAGGTTAGGTGGATTGACCATGATAAATTGCCCTTAGTGTCCAAAATTGCCCTTAGTGTTGGGTGGGGTTACTGGGTTATGGGGATAGGGTGTTGACCTTGGGTAGGGTGCTCTTTCCAAGAGCCGGTGCAGACTCGATGGGCCGAATGGCCTCCTTCTACACTGTAAATTCTATGATAATCTATGAAACTCTCTGGTCTTCCTGTAGGTGACAGTCAGCCAGTGGTCAGAGACGAACACTTGATGTTCGTGGATCCGGCCACGGATGCTCAGGATACAAAGAGGAAGTCTATCCTGGAATGGACAGACTGATCTGGCCTTGATTGAGTGTTTATGCGTGGCGCTCCGTCTCACAGAGTTTTGAAGCAAAGAATCACTTGACCTCGCATTATTTTCACAGTAAAATTCAGGAAAATGCCTGCAATAACCTGCAATAACAAGTTGAGCAGATCAGAGTGGAGCCACTTACCTCATAAACTTTGCAAGCAGCAGAGAATATTGTTAGTTTACAAAAGGACACATTTTTGTTTCAGATAGAAGATTCCGATACGAAAATTGACAGGACTCTACCCGCTTTCTCCACCTCCCCAGAAATGATAGCCTGAAGCTGGAGTAATTGAGAAAGCAGAGGGCTGTGTCTTTCCTCAAAGATGCCTTTATGTTTCGTGCCTCAGCTGATCAGAGTGTGGGAGGGTGACATCTTGTGGCAGCTCTTTGCACTTGCCGTGCACACCATTTAGAGTGCGAGTGCTCCTGCAAACATAGTTTTCCTGCTATCCCTGGTGGCCAGTGGGATCAGAAAATTCACATCTGTTACCTGAATGTTAACTGTCACAGGGCACCCAAATTTTCTCCGTCCCGCCAACTGGCCAATGAGTTTCTCATTGTGGGCAGCCCCACACATTGATAATCCCCGGGTATGGGTGTGCTGCCGGCGCAACGGATAATCCCGCCAGCGGAGAATCCAGCCCCCTATTTATATCCCTTTGGAATCTCTTTGTATCCTCCTCACTGTTTACTTTCCCACCTAATTTAGTATTTTCAGCAAATTTAGACATGTAGATTATATTCAATCCTCCCTTCTACGTCTTTGGTATAAATTGTATAAAGCTGAGGCCTAAGAAGAATTTTTGGTGAACTTCATCAAATGCTTTTTGAAAATCTAAATACACTTGGCGGGATTCTCCATTGGCTGACATCGGAACGTGAGTGGACAGAGCATCGGTTTTGACGGCAAAATCGTGGTGGGCGCTGGTTTCACTCCAAATTACAATTCTCTGGTGCCTCAACAGTGGCAACAATGCGTTCCACTCTGCACGCAAAATAAACACATTTGGCATATCATGGGCTGGTCTGACCTGGTATTCTCTAGGGCCTGCGCGATTCTCTGCCTCCACCAGGGCGCATTCTCAATGGCGAGGTTCACTTGTGCTTTTAAACTTTGGGAATGATGCTCGATCAATGACTCCAGATGACAATTGAAGACTTTATTGGACTAGATGTTTCCCCCAGCAGCGCAGGTACAGAATGCAACTGCTAGGGAGACACAGACTCTTATACTCAGCCTTACTGGGCGGAACCAGCAGGCAGGCTTCACCAATGATCTTCCTGTCTCAGGTACCTCCCATACCAATGATCTTACAGCCTCAACCTAGGTACCGTAATACCCCTAATACCGACTACCACATTCACCCCCTGTTTAAAAAAAGGATGTCCGGCGGGGGTGGTGGTCTCACGTCATACAATGGTAGAGGTTATGAAGGTACCCGTTGGTGGTACAGTGTTTTGCCTTATTACATGTCACAACTATTTACAGTATTCATTTTACATGTACATATCAGAATGAAGCAATTAGTCGATCGGGGGCCCTGGTCGTCCTCTGTGATCGTCGCAGTTTCAGTGGTGATGCAGGCGCCAGCTCGGGCATCCGTGACTCCGGGAACGTGACTTTGGCTTCTTCGGTAGCTTCATCACCCCTGGGTGGGACCAGTGGAAGAACCGATCCACCTGGGAAGGGGGCAGGCATGGGGTACGCCGGTGGGAGAGAGGGTGGAGTTGGTGGGGGGGGGGGGTTGTGGGGGGGGGGGGGGGTTGTGGGGGGGGGATCCAACGGGCGCCAGGTCCCATAGGGAGGCCGTATCCTGCCGGCCGTCGGGGTACGCCACGTAGGCGTACTGAGGGTTAGCGTGAAGGAGATGGACTCTCTCTACCAATGGGTCCGACTTGTGCTCCCGCACGTGTTTGCGGAGCACAATGGGTCCAGGAGCTGCCAGCCAGGTTGGGAGCGAGGTCCCTGAGGAGGACTTCCTCGGGAAGACAAGGGGACATTCATGAGGTGTTTCGTTTGTCGTGGTACACAGCAGTGATCAGATGGAGTGGAGTGCATTGGGAAGGACCTCCTGCCAGCGGGAGACTGGGAAATTCCTGGACCGTAGGGCCAGTAGGACGGTCTTCCAGACCGTTCCGTTCTCCCTCTCTACCAGTCCGTTTCCCAGGGGTTATAACTGGTCGTCCTGCTCGAGGCGATGCCCTTGCGGAGCAGGAATTGACGCAATTCGTCGCTCATGAAGGAGGACCCCCTATCGCTGTGTATGTAGGCAGGGAAACCGAACAGGGTAAAAATACTGTGGAGGGCTTTTATGACGGTGACTGCGGTCATGTCGGGGCAGGGGATGGCGAATGGGAACCGGGAGTACTCGTCAATCACGTTCAGGAAGTATGTGTTGCGGTCGGTGGAGGGGAGGGGCCCTTTGAAATCCATACTGAGGCATTCAAAGGGACGGGAAGCCTGTTTCAGGTGCGCTTTCTCTGGCCTGTAGAAGTGAGGCTTGCACTCGGCGCAGATTTGGCAGTTCCTGGTGACTGTCCTGACCTCCTCGAGGAAGTAGGGCAGGTTGCGGGTCTTGATAAAATGGAAGAATCGAGTGACCCCCGGGTGGCAGAGGTCCTCATGGGGGGCCTGGAGTCGGTCCACTTGTGCGTTGGTGTGGGATAGGGCATCAGGTGGCTCCATGGATAGCTTGCCGGGATGATACAAGATCTCATAGTTGTAGGTGGAGAGCTCGATCCTCCACCGTAAGATCTTATCGTTCTTTATCTTGCCCCGCTGTGCATTATCGAATATGAAAGCTACCGACCGTTGGTCAGTGAGGAGCGTGAATCTCCTGCCGGCCAGGTAATGCCTCCAGTGCCGCACAGCTTCTACTATGGCCTGGGCCTCCTTTTCAACGGAGGAATGACGGATTTCTGAAGCATGGAGGGTGCATGAGAAGAAGGCCATGGGCCTGCCCGCTTGGTTGAGGGTGGCCGCCAGAGCTACGTCGGACACGCCGCTCTCAACTTGGAAGGGAAGAGATTCATCGATTGCGTGCATCATGGCCTTTGCGATGTCCGCCTTTATGCGGCTGAAGGCCTGGTGGGCCTCTGCCGACAGGGGGAAAACCGAGGATTGGATTAGTGGGCGGGCCTTGTCTGCATAATTGGGGACCCACTGGGCGTAATATTAAAAAAATCCCAGGCAGCATTTCAGGGCCTTGGAGCAGTGGGGGAGGGGAAACTCCATGAGTTCGGGATCTGGGCCTATGACTCCATCATGCCCTACGTAGCCGAGGATGGCTAGACGGTCGGTGCTGAACACGTATTTGTCCTTGTTGTAGGTTAAGTTAAGGGTTTTTGCGGTATGGAGGAATTTGCGGAGGTTGGTGTCGTGGTCCTGCTGGTCGTGGCCGCAGATGGTGACGTTGTCGAGGTACGGAAACGTGGCCCGCAAACCGTACCGGTCAACCATTTGGTCCATCACCCGTTGGAAGACCGGGACGCCATTTGTGACACCGAAGGGAACCCTTAGGAAGTGGTAGAGCCGCCCATCTGCTTCGAATGCAGTGTACTTGCGGTCGCCCGGGCGGATGGGGAGCTGGTGGTAGGCGGATTTGAGGTCCACCGTGGAAAAGACCTTGTATTGTGAAATCTGATTGACCAAATCAGATATGCGGGGGGGAGAGGGTATGCGTCGAACTACGTATACCTGTTGATGGTCTGACTATAATCGATGACCATCCAGTAAGTCTCCCCGGTCTTTACAACCACTACTTGCGCTCTCCAGGGGCTGTTGCTAGCCTCGATAATACCTTCTTTCAGTAGCCGCTGGACCTCCGACCTAATGAAAGTCTGGTCCTGGCACTGTACCGTCTGCTCCTGGTAGCGACGGGTTTGCAATCGGGGGTGAGGTTCGCAAAAAGGGAAGGCCCTTGAGGGTTGCGAGGCTGCAGACAGTGAGGGGGCGTATAGGGCCGCCGAATTTAAAGGTTAAGCTCTGGAGGTTGCATTGGAAGTCCAATCCCAGGAGCGTGGCAGCGCAGAGGTGAGGGAGGACGTAGAGTCGGAAATTTTTAAATTCTCTTCCCTGGACCGTGAGGTTCGCTACGCAGAACACCTTGATCTGTATGAAGCTCTCTGTGCTCCCAGAGTCGATCAGGAAGGATGTTTTGCGCCCGTTGATGAGCACGGTCGTCGTCGCGGTCGAGAGCGTTCGGGGCCGAGACTGGTCCAGGGTCACCGAGGCGAGTCATGGTAAAAGTTGAAGATTTTCCTCCGGCGGTCATCCAAATCGGTGTCCTGAGACTCCAGCCAAGATGGCGGCGCCCATGTGTCGCACATGGCTGGGTGGGGCAAGATGGCGGCGCCCACGCATCGCACGTGGTCCCTGGGGAACAAGATGGCTGCGCCCGGGGCTCACACGTGGCTCGGGAAAATGAAGATGGCGGCGCACGCGGCCCGTGGAGAGAGTTGTGGTGGCGGCCTCGGTTCGCCCCCGGAGACAGCGGCAACCACCCGGGCCTGGCATACCGCCACGAAATGGCCCTTTGTGGCCCAAGTGGCTGCTGCGCGATCGGGGACGTACACGCAGGCGTTTCGGGATGCCACATCCAGGGAGCTAGCAAGGGCCCGTGCCTCCTTGAGGCCTAGTGTCTCTTTCTCCAGCAGCCGCTGATGGATTTGGGAGGACAGCATACCTGAAACGAATGCGTCCCGGATTAATAGTTCTGTGTGGTCGCTGGGTGAAACTTGTGGGCAGTCACAGTTCCTACCTAGAACCAGGAGCGCGCGGTAGAATTCATCCAGCGATTCCCCTGGGATTTGTCACCTTGTCGCTAGCAGATATTGGGCATAAACCTGGTTTACTGGGCGAATGTAGTGTCCTTTCAACAGGGTTATCGTGGCCTCAAAATCGTCCGCATCCTCGATGAGGGTGTAGATCTCTGGGCTCACCCTTGAGTGGAGAACTTGCAGTTTCTGGTCCTCCGTGGGTGCAGTCGTGGCCGTCCTGAGGAATCCTTTGAAGCACGCCAGCCAGCGTTTGAAGATTGCACTGAGTTTGCCGCGTGGGGGCTGAGTTGCAGACATTCCGGCTTGATTCGGCGCTCCATTCTTTAAAATCGAGTCCAATAAATTGATGCTCGATCAATCACTCCAGAAGCGAGACTGGATGACAATTGAAGGCTTTATTGGACTAGATGTTTCCCCCAGCACCGCAGGTACAGAATGCAGCTGCTAGGGAGACACAGACTCTTATACTCCGCCTTACTGGGCGGAACCAGCAGGCAGGCTTCACCAATGATCTTGCTGTCTCAGGTACCTCCCACACCAATGATCTTACAGCCTCAACCCAGGTACCTTACCACAGGGAAACAGGCGCATTGGCTGATGAGGGAGAGAGGGGAGATAGGACATGGAGACGGGCTGCCGGTCCTGACACTGGCCGGCCTGGCTATGGTGGGGGGCTGCCGCGGTCGGGGTGGGAGTGACAGGGGGAAGGGCCGTGGAGACAGGGTCTGCGGCGTTGCCCAGGCATGGCGCGCCATTGCTGTGGTCAGCAAACAGCCATCTTGCTGCGTACCCCACTGACTACCCACCTTCGTCTGTGCTTCTGTAGACTGCCATTAGCCGTATGGCTGCTCATACCACCACATCCCAGCCCCACTCTCCAACCCCACCATTTACCTCACACCAGCCCCCACCCCACTACCCCCGCATCCCATCCTCCGCTATATCCCTCCCCCCCCCCCCGGCCACTGGAATCATGTGGCCTGCCCAAGTGCAACATAGCCCCTCCGGTGGAGTGCTGGACGGGGGGCACGGAGCGCACCGCTGGCATGGGCAGCGCTAGCTGATGGTACCCCTGGCTGCTGGGATGGGCAGCAGGGCCAAAGGCCCCCACAGTGCCGGGCAGGGGGGGTGGACATGAGGGGGCAGAGTTTACAGTGCCAACTGGGAGCACCTTGTAGCCCATTGGACCTGGTTAGGCACGAGGGTACGCACCATGCTAACATGTCAGCCTTTCACCCCCTGCAGACCATGGATATCGGAATACAACCAGCAATGGTGGCCTTCCTACTGGTTGCAGCAGCCCTGGGGGTTGCCCTATGGCTGCACGAGCAGGTGCTGCTTGAGGAGAAGGAAGCTGCAGCAGTGGACCTTGCCCCCCAGAGGAACAGGAGGCAGCCGCTAAGGATAGAGAGCCAAAAGGCCGAGGAGAAGGAGTTGCAAAGGAGGCGCAAAGTGTGTTCCGGCAACGCCTGTCATTCAAGGACCTACCGGACCGGGCATGCCGTCGAAGACTCCCGCTGAGCTGGGAGACAGTGCTACATATCTTCCAGATGATGGCACATGGGGGTGTCCTCCCCCATCTGGGAATGGGGGAGGACACCCGTTCCGGTGGCCGTCAAGGTGACAGCCGCCCTGAACCTTTACGCTACGAGTCCTTCCAGGCGCCGCGTGGGGACCTGTCCGGAATCTTATAGAATTCAGTGCACAGGTGCATTTGTGCCATCATGAAGGCCCTATATGCCCAGTCGGCACAATACATCCATTTCAATGTGGACTGAGCCCACCAGGGTTCACTGCCATCGCGGAGATGTGTTTGGCTCCTGTGTGACAGCGGTTACTCACAGCGGTCATGGCTGATGATACCTGTCTGGAGGCCACAGGCTGACACGAACACCTGCTACAACGACGCCCATGCCGCGACCAGGGGCGTGATCAAGCAGTGCTTCGGCCTCCTGAAGTTGTGGTATAGGTGCTTGGAATGCTCTAAAGGGGCCCTCCAGTATGGCGCTGGAAAGGTTGCCTGCATCATGGAGGCCTGCTGCAACCTCCACACATCGTGCAGCAGAGCAACGTGCTGAAGGAGGAGGATGAACGCCAGACCTCGTCCAATGAGGAGGATACGGGGGAGGCCAAGGATGGGCAGGACATGGGGCCCAGGCAGGCAGGGGAGGCGCACGACGAGAGCACCAGGGTCAACATGCACGGGACGTGCTGATCGCCTCCACGTTTAACGACTAGGGCAAGGTGGACTGGCCAGGGGCATGGACAGAGCGTACCCACCCCCCGGCCACCCCCCAGCTTGCAAACCTCTCCGCGATACATACCTGCCGCACTGCGGGATGCGGGCCCTGGGTTAGCAGTAACAGTGGGTGTGGTCAATGGGATAGAGAATGATGACAACCCGCTCTGCGATGAGCTCTGGTGCTCCGTGTTGTTTGACGTCTGATTCCTGTCCACGGTAGTACTTTCCACCGTCCATCTGCGAGATCCCTGCATGAAAGCTGACCATTCCATCACACGGTCTCATCGAATCCCTGGAGTGACGGAGGTGGGGAAGGTAGTGGTGCTGGGGGCACCAGAGCACTGAGCGCTGGCTGAACTGCAGTCCATGAGCCAAGCCACCCCCCACCCACCCACAGCCCCTCTGCAGCCAGCCCAGACCAGCCCACCCCCTCACACCCTTCTAATAGAGCACTGAGGCAGGTTGTAACATCATGCAAAGATGTTTAATGTGAAAACATATATATGGATATGTGCGCTAGTCCCTATCACTAAACTGTGCCCTGCACCTGTGCCAACTTAACTGGTGTCTACTTTTCTGGACTTTCTGGGCCCTAATGCTACATTAAGGTGGATACATCAGGAGTGGAGGCAGCCTGCTGTGATTCCCACCCTGTGACCTGGGTCCCCTTTCGCGACTGTCTTCTGGGGCGACCCAGCCTGGCCCTCCTCTCCTCCACGGCGCCCAACAGGGTCTCAAGTTCCGCATTGGTGAATCGCATCCCGCTCTCCTTGCTGCCATTTGTTGGCTGGGATGGCGCGTGTAGGGAGTGGAGTGCTAACATGCGGCGGAGTTTGTCAGTCTCTCGACTGTCAATCCCGGCTCTGGCGAATAAGACATCATGTTTCATTGGAATTGGTCATGTTCCATGTGGCGTCAGTGCTAGCCCATTAACGATTGATGAATTGGTCTTGGAATGGCACCAGTTTTGTGTGGTAGTACACCACTGATTCAGTCCTTGCATCAACAATAGTTTCTGAAACGGAGAATCCAGCCCAAGTAATCTTCCATTGGAGATGGAAATGAGAAGATTTTGTTTCCTCAGAGGGTCGTGAATCTTGGAAACGCTCTTCCTCGGAGAGGGGTAATACAGGGGGCGGGATTCTCCGGTTCTCCAGCCGCATGTTTCTCAGTGGCACACCCTTCGCTGGCGGCGGGATTCTACCTTCCCGCTGCTTGCCATTGGAATTTCCCATTGAAACCACACCACGCTGAATATTTTTAAGGCAGAGGTAGATAGATTCTAGACTAACAAGGGAGTTAAAGGGGTGGGTGGACTGTGGAGGTGAAGCCACAATCAGATCTTACTAAATGGCAGAGCAAGCGCCAGGGACTGAGTTGCCTACTCCTAAATCATAGGTTTGTTTTTAAAAGTTTTCCTGATGTGATCCTAGTCTCTAAAGTGCCATTATTTTTGTTAAGCTCTCTGTCCCTTCCTGATCCACTCTGCTAAACTTTACGCAGGTCAATACTCTGCTGTACAGACTCAAAGTTTCACTCATTGCTTTTGAATTGACTATTTCTGGCATTCTTCTACCACTCAGCTCATTCGTTCAAAGCCCTCTCTACTGTCCAAGTTATTCAATTCATCAGGAAACTGGTCCCACCCTGGTTTAAAGTAGAATCTGTCCCAATGGAACAGATCCCTCTTCCTTCTTGAAAACAATCCTTTCATTCTAGGACTGAGTCGAGTCAACCTTAGCTGCAGTTTCCTCCAAGATTAGTATATCCGCCTTTAGTCAAGGAGATCAAACTGTATAAAATAGTTCAGGTGTGTGCTCATCAAGATAATAAGCAATTGCAGAAATATAATTGAGTATTCGAATCTGTCTGGCCCTATGGCAATTTGCACATGTTTCAGATAACAATGTAGTGATTATTATCTATGTTAAGTCCCGGGAACTTAAAGCAGCTGATTGGCTGCCAGTAAAGTCCATAAACTGGACCAAACCAAGCAGCACAACTCACTGGGGGTGTCCTGAGGTCAGACGAAATAGCACCTCTGAGGGGGTGTCCAATTTTGTTTTAAAATTAAAAGTGTAGTCCATATTTTGGGCAGCACGGTAGCATAGTGGTTTGCACAATTGTTTCACAGCTCCAAGGTCCCAGGTTCGATTCCCGGCTTGGGTCACTGTCTGTGCGGAGTCTGCACGTTCTCCCTGTGTGTGCGTGGGTTTCCTCCGGGTGCTCCGATTTCCTCCCACAGTCCAAAGATGTGCAGGTTAGGTGTGTTCTGCTGCAAAACAGAGAAACAAATTAGATCTGGTATTGTGCAACAAGATACGATCATTTAATGACTTCATGGTGAAGACACCTCTAGTTAGCTGTATATGATTGAATGTCACATTCAGTTTCAGAGAAGTGTGGGTCCAAACTAATATTTTAAATCAACATGAAGGCAATTATGAGAGGAGAGCATAATAGCAGAACTAGCTAGAATGAACTGATAAATTGGGTTAAGAGGTGGTCAATAGAGACATTTAAAGGACTATTTCAGAATACAGGTACCGGACTCTGTATCTGAGAAGCTCAGGACCAGACACGTTCCAGGTATTGTGATTTTCCACATTTTGGATTATGCAATGTGCAGGTTGGTGGGGGAATAGGGTAACTTTAAGCCGGGCTGATTTCACCATCAAGCTGGACCCAGCTGGGATGGGAAAAGGACGGGATGAGGGGCAGACAAAGCTGGCTTCCACAATTAATCCAGGACCCTAAAAAAGGGGGATCAGTGTGCCATGACCTGGATATGATGGCCAGCAATGCCTGATGAATGACATATCTAGGAAGTGGAGGGAGGTGGGGCTGGTGAGGGCGAGGGATTTGTACCTGGGGAAGAGGTTTGCAGATCTGGAAGGGCTGCGGGAGAGGGCGGAGCCGCTGAAGGGAAGTGAATTTGGCTATATGCAGGTGAGGGATTTTTTGCGGAAGGACTTTCTCAAGCTGCTGGAGTATACTCTGCTGGAGTGGTTGGTGCTCCCGGATGTGGAAAGGGAGGGCAGGATTGGTGATATATATGGGTGGCTGGGGGAGCAGGTGGTGAGGATTAAGAATAAATGAGAGGAGGAGCTGGGGGGGAGATAGGGTCGGGAGTGTGGAGTAGGGTAAATTCAACTTTGTCGTGCGTGAGGATAAGTATTTTCAATTTAAGGTGACGCACAGGTTGCATATGACTTGGGCAAGGATGAGTGGGTTCTTCCAGGGGGGGCAAATGACTGAGAAGGGTGGGCGAGGACCAGCAAATCACAGCACATGTTCTGTGGTTGCGAGAGGTTGGAGAGATACTGGGAGGCGGTACTCGGGAATGTTATTGAAGATTTGGGGGGAGAGGTCAGGCCGGACCCTATGGTAGGGGAGGAGGGTTGATGTCGTGGTCTTCGTCTCTCTAATTGCCCAGCGAAGGATATTGTTGGATTGGCGATCGGCAATGCCACCGAGGGGGGGGGGGGGGGGGGGGGGGGGGGCTGGCGGCGGCCTGGCTGGGGGATCTGTATGACTTCCTTATCTGGAAAAGATCAAGTTTGAGTTGAGGGGATCAGCGGAAGGCTTTGTGACACGTTGGAGACGGTTCATGAGGAACTATTTGTCGCGGGTGGGTGGGGGGAGGAAGAGGATGGAGAGGGGGTGAATAGGGGGGAAAAGTGCACAAACTCTGAACTGTGGAGATGTTGATAATGTTTCTGATTCATGTTCTGGAATATGTTCTGAATAAAATATGTTTTTTAAAAAATGCCTGATGAGGATTTTAGTTTCTCGTGGGATCCTTCTGCATTTTGGGACGCTGGATAAGGGGAGTGGTAGTCATACACAGAATAAGTACATTCCAATGACAAAGAAAAATCTTAAGGAGAAGGCCCACCAAGTACGGTGAATTAAAAAAGTTATAATGGGCGTGATTCTCTGGAAAGATTTCTCAGTGCAGTAGCGAGCGGAAACTGCCGCGAGCTTTCCGGCGTTCGGCCCAGCGAGGCCGAGAATACTATTCAATGTTAATTGGTCCACGGGCCTTTCGCCGCAAAAGAAGGCTCGCCAGGTGATTCGCCGGCACCATGCTCGTCAGACCCCACTAACAAGGGTGAGCAGCACTTAAGCAGCACTTGCTCAGCCAACCCCAGCCAGCTTGCAATACTGACGTCCAGGAGACTGGCCCCAAGATTCGGGGATGAAGACCTGGGGAGGCTCCGAGACGCAGTGGAGGCCAGGAGAGATGTCCTGTTCTCCCGAGGGTCCTGGAGGGTCAGCCACTGGGCAGTCAGTGCTGGTTTGGATGAGGTGGCGGTGACTGTAAGCTCCAGGAGCGTGACCAGGAGAACTGGCCAGATAAAAGACAATGACTGACACTGGGCAGCACGAATGAGTAGACACCAACGACCCCCCCCCCCACTCCCCCCGAGACTCTTCCACCCCCACATGAGCACCCATCCCCCCAACACTCCACATGACCCCAACACTCCACATGACCCCCAACCCACCCTTCACCGCGCTCTCCCTTCAACCCCTCCCCCACCACTGTGAACCACGCATGTGGCTAACGATGCCCTCTCTGTGTCGCCTCAGGAAAATCTCTCCCACAATCGCCTGGAGAGGGCCCAGACTGGCAGAGGGGGGCCCAGACTGGCAGAGGGGTGCCAGACCTAAGAATCCTCACTTTCTTCAAGGAGCAGGCCCTGGAGGTGACTGGGGTGGCCGAGGACAGGGCGGTCACGGGGGCTGGCGGACGCTGCAGAGATGAAGAACCACCAGGTTCCACCCGGAAGACCTGTCAAACGTGAGTTGTTGCCTTACTGACTGACCCATCCATCCCACTGACCACATGTCCATTCTCCCACAGGTCCTCCAGCCGACGGCACCGGCCCATCCCGGGTGGCCTCCTCTCCAGCCTCCCAGGAGACCACCTCAGAGGGGAGCCCCGAGGAAGACATAATCAAAGCATCACAGCTGTCACTCCACCCTCCACCAGCGCAGAACACACACCTCGGTGGGAAACGTTTGTCAGGCTTCTGGGGCACAATCTGGTGAGCATCACACAGCTGCTGATGCACATCAGGTGGGGGCAGGACTCGCACGCAAGACAACAGTTGGAGGTCTGCTGGATCCCAGATTCCAGCTGGTGCAAGTCTGATGCTGAGCCTATGGAAGAGGTGCACCCGGAGCTGATGGAGACGGTAGGGAGCAGTCAGGACATTCAGAGGGAGATGTCAGTGCCACTCCAGCAGACCCATAGAGTCCCCGAGGCTACGGGCGCTGGAGATGTCGCCGGCAATGCGTGGCACCAAGGCCAACACTGCTAGGGTGGTGACTGCAGTGGAGAGCCTGGTGCACGATGTTGGCACCATTAGAGGTGTCCAAGGCGTCATGCAGTCGGTGACATCAGGCCATGGCTGAGGGTCTCGGCAGAGTGTCCGATTCCCTGGGGGATGTGACCCAATACCAGGCTGACCTTGATGAGGTTCTGCGGGACATGTCCTGCCCTCAGATGGGCATAGCTGAGGTGCTGCGGTGCTTGTCCCAGTCCCAGGTGGGCATTGCTGAGGTGCTACAGAGCCTGGCCCAGTCACTGAGGATCATTGCCGACCGTGTCGACAAGATGGTGCAGGCAGTGCCTTCCCATCGAGATCACAAAGGCCTTTTTTAAGAGAGTAGGCAGGAGTATTATGGGGTTTGTGTGGGCGAATAGGACCCCGAGGGTAAGGAGAGGGTTTCTGGAACGCAGTAGGGACCGAGGAGGGATGGCGCTGCCGAACCTAGGGAGCTACTACTGGGCAACAAATGTGGCGATGATCCGTAAGTGGGTGATGGAGGGAGAGGGGGCGGCATGGAAGAGGTTGGAGATGGCGTCCTGCAAAGGTTCGAGCCTGGGGGCGCTGGTGACGGCACCGCTGCCGCTCTCGCCGTCAAAGTACACCACGAGTCCGGTGGTGGCGGCAACGCTAAAGATCTGGGGCTAGTGGAGATGACACAGGGGTGCAATGGGAGCCTCGGTGTGGTCCCCGATCAGGGGTAACCATCGGTTTGTCCCGGGGAGGATGGACGGGGGGTTTCAGAGCTGGCATCGGGCGGGATTAGAAGAATGGGGGACCTGTTCATTGACGGGACGTTTGCGAGCCTAGGGGCACTAGGGGAGAAGTTTGAGATACCCCAGGGAAATGCTTTTAGATACATGCAGGTGAGGGCGTTTGTGAGGCGGCAGGTGAGGGAATTCCCGTTGCTCCCGGCACAGGACATTCAAGACAGGGTGATCTCGAGTGTATGGGTCGGGGAGGGCAAGGTTTCGGCAATATACCAGGAGATGAAAGAAGAGGGGGAAACGTTGGTAGAGGAGCTGAAGGGTAAATGGGAGGAGGAGCTGGGGGAGGAGATTGAGGAGGGGTTATGGGCTGATGCCCTAGGTAGGGTTAATTCCTCCTCCTCATGTGCCAGGCTCAGCCTGATACAATTTAAGGTGGTCCACAGAGCGCACTTGACGGGGGCGAGGTTGAGTAGGTTTTTTGGGGTAGAGGACAGATGTGGAAGGTGCTCAGGGAGTCCGGCGAACCATGTCCATATGTTTTGGTCATGCCCGGCACTGGAGGGGTTCTGGAGAGGAGTGGCAGGAACAATATCTCAGGTGGTGAAAGTCCGGGTCAAGCCAAGCTGGGGGCTGGCACTATTTAGAGTAGTGGACGAGCCGGGAGTGCAGGAGGCGAAAGAGGCTGGCATTCTGGCCTTTGCGTCCCGAGTAGCCCGGCGAAGGATCTTGCTAACGTGGAAGTAGGCGAAGCCACCCAGCGTGGAGGCCTGGACAAACGACATGGCTGGGTTCATTAAGCTGAAGAGGATAAAGTTTGCCTTGAGAGGGTCTGCGCAGGGGTTCTACAGGCGGTGGCAACTGTTCCTAGACTATCTTGTGGAGCGTTAGAGGAAGGTCGGTCAGCAGCAGCAGCAACCCGGGGAGGGGGAGGGGGGAGGGGGGAGGGGGGGACGGGGGAGGGGGTGAAGGGGAGGGGGGGGAAGGGGGAGGGGGAAGGGGTGGAGGGGGGGTTGAGGGGGGAAGGGGGTAGGGGGGAGAGGAGGGGGGAAGGGGGAGGGGGAAGGGGGGGAGGGGGAAGGGGTGGAGGGGGGGTTGAGGGGGGAGGGGGTAGGGGGGAGAGGAGGGGGTTGAGGGGGAGGGGGGGAGGGGGAGGGGGGAGGGGGAGGGGGGGAGGGGCAGGGGGGAGGGTAAGGAGGGGGGAGGGGGTGGAGGGGAGGGGAGGGGTGAGGGGCAGGGGGGAGGGGAAGAGGGGGGAGGGGTGAGGGGGAGGGGTGAGGGGGAGGGTGAGGGTGAGGGGGAGGGGAGGGGGGAAAGGGGGAGGGGGAGATTGGGAGGGGGGAGGGGACGTGGGGGAGGGGGTGGGAGGGGGGAGAGGGAGGGGGGTGGGTGGGGGGGGAAGGGGGAAGGGGGGAGGGGGAGGGGGAGATTGGGAGGGGGAAGGGGAGGTGGGGGAGGGGGTGGGAGGGGGGAGAGGGAGGGGGGTGGGTGGGGGGGGGAAGGGGAGAGGGGTGGAGGGGTGGAGGGGGGAGGGGGGAAGGGGAGAGGGGGAAGGGGAGGGGGGGAGGGGGGGAAGGGGAGGGGGGTAGGGTGGGAAGGGGAGTGGAGGGGGTGGGGGGAGGGGGGAGTGGAGGGGGCGGGGGAGAGGGCGGGGGAGGGGCATGGGGGAGGGGAAGGAGGGGGAGGGGGGAGGGGGAGGGGAAGGAGGGGAGAGGGGAATGAAGGGGGAGGGGGATGGAGGGGAGGGGGATGGGGAGGGGGGATGGGGAGGGGGGAGGGCGGGAGGAGGGGGTGGAGGAGGGGGAGGGGGGAGGGGGAGATTGGGAGGGGGCGGGAAGGGGAGAGGGGAGGGGGAGGGGAGGTGGGGGAGGGGGGGGAGGAGGTGGGGAGGGGGGGGAGGAGGTGGGGAGGAGGGGGAGGGGAGGTGGTGGAGGGGGAGGGAGGGGGGGAGGGGAGGGGGGGGAGGGGAGGGAGGGGAGGGGAGAAGGGGGGTTTGCCTAGGGGGTGTTTGAGCAAGAGAACACATGAACGTTTTGGGAAACTGGCATGTATGGGAGGGAGCCAGTGTACAAATCTCTGTAACATATCGTTTTACCATGTATATGTCTTGCTATGTGCGTTTTCTTTCTATTTTGTTACAAGGGGGGTATTGTTTGTAAGAGTGAAAAATTGTGTTAAAAAACTTTAATAAACATATTTAAAAAAAAGATGGTGCAGGCATCGGGAAGCCAGGTCTTGGCAGAGCCAGATGATGCAGGGGCACCCAGGGCTTGAACCAGCTGCCCCTCCATCCCAAGGAGAACCCCGGGGCCATATGGGCACCGTCCAGGAGGAGGGGACGCTGGGTGGCAACCCTGAACTATCCCATGGAGTGGGCACAGTGGCCACCAGCTCCCACGAGTTCCACCCCTCTGATGAGATCGTGTCTCGCAGCCAGCACACGGAACAGGGCGGCACGGCTGTCCATGTGCTCTCAACAAGCGCGCTGGGTGTGGTAAACCACTGTTGCACCGCTATTAGGTGATGTATTGTAGGACCTGTACTACAGGTACGTTGGTAGTCCCTGCCTGCTGGCTCCGCCCAGTAGGCGGAGTATAAATATATGTGTCCTCCATGCTGCAGCCATTTCGCTAGCTGCTGCTTAGAGCAATAATGCCTCAGTTGTACCCAACTCAAGTCTTTGTGCAATTGATCGTGCAATTTATTGCTCTAAGATTTACAAAAGATGGACCTCCGTATCAAACCGGATCACCTGCAGCTGGATCCGCATTCAAGCGACGCCAAAAAAGGACTTTCAACACTGGCTAGCTTGTTTTGAGGCGAACATCAACCCGGCGCCCAGCCCTGTCTCGGAGGCTCAGAAGATACAGATCCTGTACTCAAGGTTGAGCTACAGCGTCTTTCCGTTAATCCAGGACGCGCCGAACTATGCCGAAGCCATGACGCTTCTCAAAGAGAATTACGTTCAAAAGACGAACACGCACGTACTCGCCACTCGCTCTCAACTCCCTGGTGAGTCCATAGAAGACTTCTGGCGGGCCCTAATCCCACTCGTCCGGGACTGTGATTGTCGGGCCGTTACGGCCACTAAATATTCAAACCTCCTCATGCGGGACGCGTTTGTTACGGGGCTGGGGTCGGACCTCATACCCCAGCGACTGTTAGAAGGGGCCACGCTCGACCTAGCAGAGACAAAGAAACTAGCGCTCTCTATGACGGTCGCCTTGCGCAACGTTCAGGCCTACACCCCCAGCCGCGCGGCCCACCCCTCCTACGCATCGTGGACCCCACAGACGGCCGCCCCAGCGGGGCCCTTACCCAGCCAATACGCCTGCGCCACGTCCCAGCCAGCGAACCCTGGGGGACCCCGGTTACTTTTGTGGCCAACAGAAACACCCCCGCCAACGCTGCCCGGTGCGCGCTGCCCTTTGTAAAGCTTGTAGCAAGAAGGGGCACTTCGCCACGGTGTGCCAGGCCTGCGCAGTCGCCGCTATCGCCCCTACCCCCCTCGTTTACGAACAATGGGTGCTGCCATCTTCACCTCCCCGGACCATGCGCAGCCAGTGGGCACCGCCATCTTCTCCCCCTCAAACCACGCGCGGCCAGTGGGCGCCGCCATCTTCCCCTCCGAGCAACACGTGTGGCCCATGGGCCCCGCCATCTTGTTCAACCCCCGCCACGTGCAGCCCATGGGTGCCGCCATTTTGTCCTCCTCAAGATCTTCAGGCGCCGGCATCTTGTCTTCCTCGCGGCACATGGGCACCGCCAGCGTTCCACGACTTGGGCCCCTCAGACTCCCCATCATCCGACACCAACGACGACCGACCACGACTCGCCTCAGTGACCATCGACCAGTCTCGTCCGCACAACCTGGCCACCGCATCGACCAGTGTTAAAATCAACGGACACGTGACCTCTTGCCTGCTGGACTCCGGGAGCACCGAAAGCTTCATCCACCCAGATATGGTAAGGCGCTGCTCCGTCATGGTACACCCTGCCAACCAAAAATCTTCCTGGCATCCGGATCCCATTCCGTGGTGATCCGGGGGTACTGTACGGTCACACTCACGGTCCAGGGCATAGAATTCAGCGGCTTCTGCCTCTACGTCCTCCCTAACCTCTGTGCTGCCCTACTACTCGGCCTGGACTTCCAGTGCAACTTCCAGAGCCTAACCCTGAAATTCGACGGGTCCCTACCACCCCTCACTGTGTGCGGCCTTGCGACCCTAAAGGTCGATCTGCCTGACCTCTTCGCAAATCTAACCTCAGATTGCAAACCCGTCGCCACCAGGAGCAGACGGTACAGCACCCAGGACAGGACCTTCATCAGGTCCAAGGTTCAGCGACTGCTTTGGGAAGGCATCATCGAGGCCAGCAACAGCCCCTGGTGAGCCCAAGTGGTAGTAGTTAAAACTGGGGAGAAACATAGAATGGTCGTGGACTACAGCCAGACCATCAATCGGTACATGCAGCTCGACACGTACCTCCTCCCACGCATATCTGATATGGTCAATCAGATTGCACAGTACCGGGTCTTCTCAATGGTAGACCTCAAATCCGCCTACCACCAACTCCCCATTCGTAAATCGGACCGTCCATACACTGCCTTCGAGGCAGATGGCCGCCTCTATCACTTCCTCAGGGTTCCCTTCGGCGTCACCAACGAGGTCTCGGTCTTCCAAAGGGAGATGGACCGAATGGTCGACCGGTACGGTTTGCGGGCCACCTTCCCGTACCAAGACAACGTCACTATTTGCAGCCATGGTCAGCAGGGCCATTACGCCAACCTTGCCAAATTTCTCCACATCGGCACTCTCCTAAACCTCACCTACAACAAGGAGAAGTGCGTGTTTAGCACGACCCGCTTAGCCAGCCTCGGCTATGTGGTCCAGAAGGGAGTTATGGGGCCCGATCCCGACCACATGCGCCCCCTCTTGGAGCTCCCCCTCCCCCAAGGCCCTCAAACGCTGCCTGGGGTTCTTTTCGTACTACGCTCAGTGGGTCCCAAACTATGCGGACAAGGCCCGCCCACTCATACAATCAACCCATTTTCCCCTGACGGCCGAGGCACAACAGGCCTTCGCCCGGATCAGAGCTGATATTGCCAAGGCCGGGGTGCACACAGTCGGCGAGACACTGCCCTTTCAAGTAGAGAGCGACGCATCAGACGTCGCCCTAGCCGCCACCCTCAATCAGGCACGCAGACGCGTGGCATTCTTTTCCCGCACCCTTCATGCCTCAGAAATTCGGCACTCATCCGTCGAAAAGAGGCCTAAACTATCGTTGAAGCTGTGCGGCATTGGAGGCATTACCTGGCCGGCAGGAAATTCACTCTCCTCACTGACCAATGGTCGGTAGCCTTCATGTTCAATAACACACAGCGGGGCAAGATCAAGAATGATATGATCTTGAGGTGGAGGATCGAGCTCTCCACCTACAATTACGAGATTTTGTATCGCCCCGGTAAGCTCAACGAGCCCCCAGACGCCCTTCCCGAGGTACATGCGCCAGCGCACAGGTAGACCGACTCCGGACCCTGCACGACAGTCCAGGAGTCACACGGTTGTACCATTTCATAAAGGCCCGCAATCTGTCCTACTCCGTCGAGGGAGTACGGACAATCACCAGGGACTGCCAGGTCTGTGCGGAGTGCAAGCCGCACTTCTACCGGCCAGACTGTGCGCGCCTGGTGAAGGCCTCCCGCCCCTTTGAACGCCTCAGCATGGATTTCAAAGGGCCCCTCCCCTCCACCGACCGTAATACGTATTTTCTCAGTGTGGTCGATGAGTACTCCAGATTCCCCTTCACCATCCCATGCCCCGATATGACGTCTGCCATCGTCATCAAAGCCCTCAACACAATCTTCGCTCTGTTCGGTTTCCCCGCCTACATCCACAGTGACAGGGGATCCTCATTCATGAGTGATGAGCTGCGTCAGTTCCTGCTTAGCAGGGGTATCGCCTCCAGCAGAACGACCAGCTACAACCCCCAGGGAAACGGACAGGTAGAGAGGGCGAATGGGACGGTATGGAGGGCTGTCCAATTGGCCCTACAATCCAGGAACCTCCCAGCCTCCCGCTGGCAGGAGATCCTCCCTGATGCACTACACTCCATTCGGTCACTACTGTGCACCGCCACGAACAACACACCCCATGAACGCCTTTTTGCCTTCCCCAGGAAGTCCACATCCGGGGTGTCGCTCCCGACTTAGCTCGCAGCTCCAGGACCCGCCTGCTCCAGAGGCACGTCCGACTCCACAAGGCGGACCCGTTGGTAGAAAGGGTGCAATTGCTCCATGCAAACCCCCAGTATACCTCCGTGGCGTACCCCGACGACCGCCAGGATACTGTCTCCCTCAGGGACCTGGCACCAGCAGGTCACACATACCCCCCTGGCCCGGCACCGCCCTCCCCTCCCCCGGCGCTCCCAGCAACAACCCCCCCGTAACCATCCGTCCTCCCCCCGCACACGCCCGAGGATGAAGAGGGTTTTGGCACGCTCCCGGAGGCTCCGGACATCAGACCAGCATCGGCATCGCCGCCACCACTACGTCCGGCACATCAAGGCCCAGACCGGTTAAACCTCTAACTGGTCCACTGGACTTCAAAAGACATTTTTTTTTCTCTCTCTCAAATGTCAATGTAAATGTAAAAAAAGGAAACCATTTGTTATATATAGTTCTCTAACACACCCGCCGGACTCAATTTTAACAGGGGGTGAATGTGGTAAACCACTGGGGCACCTCTATTAGGTGATGTATGGTAGGACCTGTACTACAGGTACGTTGGTAGTCCTTGCTTGCTGGCTCCACCCAGTAGGCGGAGTATAAATATGTGTGTCCTCCATGCTGCAGCCATTTCGCCAGCTGTTGTGGGAGGCCACACATCTTAGAGCAATAACGCCTCAGTTGTACCCAACACAAGTCTTTGTGCAATTCATCGTGCATCACCGGGCACTCCGGCCCCAGAAGACGCCCACCATAGGCCATGGGACAAGATAAGCAGCTGGTTGCCTCCATCTCAGGTGTGCATCCTGGGGACACACCTAGATGTAGCGGTAGAGGTGAGGATGGCAAAGCACGTTGAGGATCACTGAGGGCATCAGGGGAGGGAGGAGAGGGTGGGGGTGAGATTGGGGAGGGGCGACACCATCGGAAGAGTAAGGAATTGTAAAACACAATAAACACCCTTGACCACAAGCAGTATGATGCCTCTGTCCTTTTCTTCCGCAATGCGACCCGACCTCTGACACTTCGCCCATCTCTCCAGGCATCTCCCCCCTCCCCATAGCACTTAGCCATGATAGCAATAGCCTTCAGCCACACGGCCAGAGGCTTCGGCAATCGGTGGGGGTTATGGGTGGCCAGTGGGACAGACGGGTAGGGGCAAGGGTTGCCCCTGGGACAGGTACATATGGTCCAGAGTTTGGCGTAATGGCCCCCCTACCCATGGCGGCCTATCCCTTCAGAAGGTGCCCAATACCCCGCCGAGCAGTTCCCTGCAGAAGCCCTTCCGCCAGGTTCGCGTTTTTCCAAAAGGAGTACTATTCGGCACCAGCGTGACCGCTTGTTGGGGAGGCAGATGAATGACAGGAGGCCCTTTTTAAATGCTGTGGCTACCGTTAATTGTATGAAAATAGGGCTCAAGTGGTGATAATTGGTTTTTCATCACGCTACGGCGAGATCCTGATTTTGCCTAGGGGAGCAGGCCGGTTGCATCGCAAACTGTTTGGCACCTGGCGTGGTCCTCCCCGACATGCTTTGTGGCAGCAGAGGTGGCCCGCCATTGGCCGGCGGTGGGATCGATGGGATTTCCTGTTGTTCGTACCCTCTACCGTCGGGAATCCTTGATGGGGGTTGGCCGTTGGTAGGACCAGAAGATCCCCTAGTGGGAACTGCTGGAATATTTTGGCTCATGTTCTTATCCAGCCTGCAACTGGCATCGGGCATGCAACACAAGCTTCTGCTATCCCAGTTGTAACCCATGAAAATAGTATCTATCTACCTGATTATGCTGTCCCCTACCACTACCACATTCTGTTTCATTGTCCCACTGGAATGGTCTCCAATACCATTGGGGGGGAGGGGTAGGAAATGTTCTGCTGACGAGGGTGGGACTTAGGCCAAGGGTCAGAGAGGAGGTTGGGGGCGGAGGCTGCCTGGGGGCGGCCCGGTGGAGGCACGGAGCATGGGCTGGAGGCGAGCCTAAAAAAGGGGATAGTTGATCGGCGAAAGGGGGGGCAATGAGCCCCCCAACTTGGCTGATCACCTCGAATGTTCGAGGGTTAAATGGGCCAGTCAAGAGGGCACGTGTGTTCGTGCATCTTAGGGGGCTGAAGGCGGACGTGGTAATGTTGCAGGAGACGCACCTGAGAGTAACTGACCAGATTAGATTGAGGAAAGGCTGGGTCAGTCAGGTCTTTCACTCGGGACTGGATTCAAAGACTAGAGGGGTCGCGATCAATAAGCGGGTGGTGTTTGAGGTGGGTAGAATAGTTTCGGATGTGGGAGGTCGGTACGTTATGGTCAGTGGGAAACTGGAGGGGGTGCAGGTGGTATTGGTAAATGTGTATGCGCCAAATTGGGATGATGTGGAGTTTATAAAGAGGATGCTGGGGAAGATACCGGACCTGGACTCGCACAGGTTGGTCATGGGAGGGGACTTCAACACAGTTATTGACCCTGGCTTGGACCGGTCAAGCTCAAAAATGGGCAGGGTGCCAGCAATGGCAAAGGAACTAAAAGGGTTCATGGAGCAGATGGGTAGTGGGATGGATCCATGGAGATTTGGGCAGCCGAGGATGAAGGAGTTCTCTTTCTACTCACACGTGCATAAAGTGTACTCCTGGATCGATTTCTTCATTTTGAGCAGGGCCTTACTGGCAAGTGTGGTGGACACGGGGTATTCGGCGATTACAATCTCAGACCATGCTCCGCACTGGGTTGACCTGCAGGTTTGCAAAGACAGTAACCAGCGCCTGTACTGGAGGTTAGATGTGGGGCTTTTGGCTGACGAAGGGATGTGCGAGCGGCTGAGGAAATGTATTCAGAACTACCTGCAGGTCAACGGCATGGGGAAATTTCAGCAGCGATGGTCTGGGAAGCACTGAAGGCGGTGGTCAGGGGGGAGCTGATCTTGATACGGGCCCATAGGGAGAAGGTGGAAAGGGTAGAGACGGACCGACTGGTTCAGGAGATAATACAGATCACTAGGAGGTATGCGGAGTCCCCAGAGGCAGGACTTTTAAGGGAATGGCGGAGGCTACAGGCGGAGTTCGGCTTGTTAACCACAGGGAGGGCGGTGGAGCAGCTGAGAAAGGCGAGGGGGGCGATCTATGAGTATGGAGAGAAGGCCAGCAGAATGCTTGCACAGCAGTTTAGAAAGAGGGAGGCAGCCAGGGAGATAGGGAAAGTAAATGACGGAGATGGGAACCTGGTTGGAGATTCAGCAGGGGTGAATAAGGCATTTAGCGATTTCTACAGTAGACTGTATAGGTCGGAACCCCCTCCGGGGCCGGACAGGATGAGGCACTTCTTGCGAGGGCTGAATTTCCCAAAGGTGGACGGGGAACTGGTAGAAGGGCTGGGGGCCACGATCGGGTTGGAAGAGATAGTGGAGGGTCTGAAGGCCATGCAGGTGGGTAAAGCCCCGGGGCCGGACAGGTACCCAGTGGAGTTTTATAAAAAGTTCTCTGGGATATTGGGGCCGGTGTTGATGATGTTCAATGAGGCAAGCGAAAGAGGGGTGCTGCTCCCGACGATGTCACAGGCCACGATTTCGCTGATTCTGAAGCAGGGAAAGAACCCGGAGCTGTGTGGGTCCTGCAGGCCGATATCGCTGTTGAATGTGGACGGCAAACTGCTGGCCAAAATTTTGTCCTCCAGGATTGAGGATTGTGTTCCGGACGTTATTGGGGAGGACCAGACGGGGTTTATAAAGGGTAGGCAGTTGGTGGCCAATTTAAGGAGGCTGTTAAATGTGATCATGATGCCCCCGGAAGGTAGGGAGGTGGAGGTAGAGATCGCAATGGATGCAGGAAAAGCTTTTGATCGGATAGAATGGGATTATCTGTGGGAGGTACTGGGACGGTTCGGATTTGGGCGGGGCTTTATTGACTGGATCAGGTTGCTGTATCAGGCTCCTGTGGCAAGTGTACGGACAAATAAGACAACATCGGACTATTTTAGACTGCACTGGGGGACGAGACAGAGATGCCCCCTCTCCTAACTGTTGTTCGCGCTAGCTATAGAGCCGTTGGCAATTGCTCTGAGAGCCTCAAGGGGCTGGTCTGGGGGGTGGGGGGGGGGGGGGGGGGCGGGGGTGGAGCACAGAGTCTCGTTCTATGCAGGCGACCTGCTTCTTTATGTATCGGACCCATCAGAGGGGATGGAAGAAATCATGAGGATTCTAGGGGAATTTGGCCAGTTTTCGGGGTATAAGCTAACTTTGGGGGAAAAGTGAGATGTTTGCAGTCCAGGCAAGGGGACAGGAGAGGCGATTGGGGGAGCTGCCGTTTAGATTAGTAGGGGGGAGCTTTAGGTACCTAGGCATTCAAGTGGCGCGGGAATGGGACCGGCTGCATAAATTAAATCTGGCCTGGTTTGTAGACCAAATGAAGGACGATATTAGTGAGAGGCAGCATGGTTTTGTGAAGGGGAGGTCGTGTCTCACTAACTTGATAGAGTTTTTCGAGGAGGTCACAAAGATGATTGATGCAGGTAGGGCAGTGGATGGTGTCTTTATGGACTTCAGTAAGACCTTTGACAAGGTCCCTCATGGTAGACTAGTACAAAAGGTGAAGTCACACGGGATCAGGGGTGAGCTGGCAAGGTGGATACAGAACTGGCTAGGTCATAGAAGGCAGAGAGTAGCAATGGAAGGATGCTTTTCTAATTGGAGGGCTGTGACCAGTGGTGTTCCGCAGTGATCAGTGCTGGGACCTTTGCTGTTTGTAGTATAGAAAATGATTTGGAGGAAAATGTAACTGGTCTGATTAGTAAGTTTGCAGACGACACAAAGGTTAGTGGAATTGCAGATAGCGATGAGGACTGTCAGAGGATACAGCAGGATTTAGATTGTTTGGAGACTTGGGCGGAGAGATGGCAGATGGAGTTTAATCCGGACAAATGTGAGGTAATGCATTTTGGAAGGTCTAATGCAGGTAGGGAATATACAGTGAATGGTAGAACCCTCAAGAGTATTGAAAGTCAGAGAGATCTAGGTGTACAGGTCCACAGGTCACTGAAAGAGGCAACACAGGTGGAGAAGGTAGTCAAGAAGGCATACGGCATGCTTGCCTTCATTGGTCGGGGCATTGAGTATAAGAATTGACAAGTCATGTTGCAGCTGCATAGAACCTTAGTTAGGCCACACTTGGAGTATAGTGTTCAATTCTGGTCGCCACACTACCAGAAGGATGTGGAGGCTTTAGAGAGGGTGCAGAAGAGATTTACCAGAATGTTGCCTGGTATGGAGGGCATTAGCAATGAGGAGCGGTTGAATAAACTTGGTTTGTTCTCACTGGAACGTCAGAGGTTGAGGGGTGACCTGATAGAGGTCTACAAAATTATGAGGGGCATAGACAGAGTGGATAGTCAGAGGCTTTTCCCCAGGGTAGAGGGGTCAATTACTAGGGGGCATAGGTTTAAGGTGAGAGGGGCAAGGTTTAGAGTAGATGTACGAGGCAAGTTTTTTACACAGAGGGTAGTGGGTGCCTGGAACTCGCTACCGGAGGAGGTGGTGGAAGCAGAGACGATAGTGACATTTAAGGGGCATCTTGACAAATAGATGAATAGGATGGGAATAGAGGGATACGGACCCAGGAAGTGTAGAAGATTGTAGTTTAGTCGGGCAGCATGGTCGGCACGGGCTTGGAGGGCCGAAGGGCCTGTTCCTGTGCTGTACATTTCTTTGTTCTTTGATATTCTGAGATGGGACGTTCTCCCATTGTCATTAACTGGGAGGGTGCAGACGGTGAAGATGACGGTCCTCCCAAGATTCCTGTTTGTGCTTCAATGTCTCCCCATCTTTATTCCGCGGTCCTTTTTTAATCGGGTCAGCAAAGTGATCTCTGGCTTTGTTTGGGCAGGCTAGACCCAGTGGATAAGGAGGGTAATGCTTGAGCGGAGTCGGGGAGAGGGCGGGCTGGCGCTGCTAAATTTTAGTAATTATTCCTGGGCGGCGAATATAGTCATGGTCAGGAAGTGGGTGGTGGGGGAGGGGTTGGCATGGAAGCTTATGGAGGTGGCTTCATGCAAGGGCACCAGTTGGGGGCGTTGTTAACTGCGCCTCTGCAGTTCCTGCCGGCACGGTACTCCACCAGCCCCGTGGTGGTGGCGGCCCTGAGAGGGGGCAATGGAGGAGACATGTGGGAGCAGAGGGAGCATCGGTCTGGTCCCCAATCTGTAATAATCACCGGTTTGCCCCGGGAAGTATGGATGGGGGGTTCCGGATATGGCGGAGAGCAGAGATTGAGAGGATGGGGGATATGTTTATAGAGGGGAGCTTTCCGAGTATGAGGGCGCTGGAGGAGAAGTTTGGGTTGGCGAGGTGAAACAAATTCAGGTATCTGCAGGTGCGGGACTTCCTACGTAAACAGGTGTCAACCTTCCTGCTCCTACCGCTAAGGGGGATTCAGGACAGGGTAGTTTCCAGAGGGTGGGTAGGAGAAGGGAGCTTCCCGGACATTTACAAGGAACTCATGGGGTCAGAGGAGACGCAGACCGAGGAGCTGAAGCGCAAGTGGGAGGAGGAGCTGGAAGGAGAGATAGAGGATGGTCTATGGGCGGACGCGTTGAGAAGAGTCAACGCATCCGCAACATGTGCCAGGCTCAGCCTGATACAATTTAAGGTTGTTCACCGAGCTCACGTGACAGTGGCCCGGATGAGCAGATTCTTTGGGGTGCAATATGTGCGGGAGGACCAGCGAACCATGTCCACATGTTCTGGACATGTCCGAAGCTTAGGGGATTTTGGCAGGGGTTTGCAGATGTCATGTCCACGGTGTTAAAAACAAGGGTGGCGCTGAGTCCAGAGGTGGCGACTTTCGGGGTGTCGGAAGACCCGGGAATCCAGGAGGGGAAAGAGGCAGACGTTCTGGCCTTTGCTTCCCTGGTAGCCTGGAGGCGGATGCTATTAGCTTGGAGGGTTCAAAGCCTCCGAAGTCGGAGACCTGGCTATCGGACATGGCTAACTTTCTCTGTTTGAAGAAAATCAAGTTCGCCTTGAGAGGGTCACTGTTAGGGTTCGCCCGGAGGTGGCAACCGTTCGTCGACTTCTTCGCGGAAAATTAATCGTCAGCAGAAGGGGGGGGGGTGGGGGGAAGGGGAGTGTTAGTTTAGCTTAGAGTAGGGGGTTAATAAAGGTGGGACCTGTAAGGGAGGGAGACAGCTTTTGCACTATGTTTATAGTTTCATGTACATTGTTTAGTGTTGTTGTTATAATACCAAAAAATACCTCAATAAAATGTTTATTAAAACAAAAATGGATATTGGGCAAAAAAGTTTGAAAACCATTGCCATAGAATTACTACAGTGCAGAAGGATGCCATTCGGCCCATTGAGCCGGCACCGACAGTCTGAAAGTGCACCCTACCTAGGCCCACTCTCCTGCCCTATCCCCACCTAACCTCCACACCCTTAGACACGAAGGGGTAATTTAGCATAGCCAACCCATTTAACCTGTTACAATCCTTTAAATATAGGAAGCATGCTTATTAGGCAAAGGGGGATGACCGTAGCAGCGGGTTTGGTTAATTGTTTACAGCAACACTTAATAAGCATTAAAACACAATACAGAACAAGAATGGTCATGACGAATAAGATTAAGCCTTGAACTAAAGTGGTTCCCATCGAGCCCAGCCATCCAGATGCCCAACTCCATAAGGTGTCAGGTGTTTGAATTTTTAAATCTCCTTTTGGATGTGCTCTGCCAAAGTACAAGTTACACCCTTTTCAGCAAGAACATAGTCCAGAGCCATTTGGTTCTGCAGGGACACAATACGAATAGTTACCATTTCTGCATTTATTTGAACTAGGGCTTCAGAGGTGTCATTGCCCATCTTTTCCAGGATAGATGCCATCTTAATGGACTCTCCTGCCAGCTTAGCGGTTCCATAAAAAGGGATGAAAATGAAGAAGAATCTTTCCATCTCCATGATAGCGCGCCTCATCCGAGGTCCTTTGAGAGAGTTAGATTGGCAAATAAAGGGGACGACATACCCCAAATAACAAGATCCTGTCCAAGAGCGTGGTAGCCAGGGAAAGGCCCTATGGTCACAAATAAAGTAAGCACCATTATAAGAGGCGAAATGGGCCACTGTCTCGGGATACCAGCGCTCTGAGAAGTTGCCTCCGCTGGTGAAATTGCGAAGCCCTGTCAATAGGGAGGCATCTTTTGACCGTCCCTTAGTGATAGTTCTCTCGTGTAACTTATACATTTCACTACCTTGCTCACATCAAAATAATGAATGCAATTGCAGTGTCCTATCTCTTGGCCCCCTAACCATTTGCTAGTTAGGCATATGGATCCTCTCTGACTCGAGGTGGTGGGAAGTTCTATATACGGGGGCCTATGGCTCCGATTGTAAATGGACTGGTACCACCCTGACAAAGCGGTTGAATGATAACCCACTGAGGGCCATGTTTCAATGTTACCAGTTACATCGATCAGGCAGCTACCCCCTACACATGGGGTTGCCTCTTGTGGGAGGATAATGAGTGGGAGATGTTCTGGAAAATAGATCATTCAGTCGCTTTGGACGCGTTAAAGGGGATGGGTCTCAAGGGAATGCCTTGGAATAAATGGGAATGTAAGTACACACCCAACAGCTGAAGAGATTAGCATCTTTGGCATATGTATAGAACACGTAAAGGAAGGTGTTAACATTTAGCTCCTTGGGAAGCCGTCTGGGCCCAGCGTAGCTGGATTGGGTGGTCAAGGGAAAGCAAGGAATTCAAAAACTGAAACAGATAAAACAATATGGTTAAACATGTTGGCAAATAAGAATTGCCTTTTTGAAAGATGGAGGCGGGATTCTCCGTTGGCCTACACCGAAATTGGGAAATGCGATTGGGCGGAGAATAGCCTCCGATGCCAAAATCGCAGTAGACGCCAGTTTGACGACAAATCCAAATTCTCCAGCACCTTGAAAATGATGTCAATGCGATGCGTGCTGCGTGGCGTTTAAATGCGGTTTGCATTTCATGAGTGGGCCTGACCTTGTATTGGGGCCTCCATGATTCTCCGCCTCTGATGGCCCGAGTTCCTGATGGCGCGGTTCACTTGTGGTTTTAAAAATCGTGAACCTGGCGTGGTGGCTGCTGAGAGAGAGGGAGAAGAGATAGGACTGATGCACTATCAATTGCGACGAGACGAGAGTAGAGAGTAATCGAGGCTTTATTAAGCAGAGATGTGTTGCCTCCTGCAGCTGCTACCGAAATGGCAGCAGCTTGGTGAGCACACACATTTGTACTCCGCCTACTGGGCAGAGTCAGCAGGCAGGGATCTACCCCCATACCTGTAGTACAGGAGCCTTACCGTATTACCTCTAATACACGTATTATACAAACAGTGGTGACTACCACATTCACCCCTGATGAAAAAAAGGAGTCCAGCGGGGTGGTGGGAAAACTATTTACAGGTATGTGAGAATTTTAAAAGTGTACATCTTGGTGAAAGTTTACAAATTTAGCTGGTCGGGTGCCTGGATCCTCCGCTGTGAGCGCCGCAGTCCCGGTGGTGATGCAGGCGCCGGCTTGGTCGCATGTGACTCCGGGAGCGTGTAGTCTTCATCTTCATCCCTGGGTGGAACCAATGTGAGGACGGATCGTCCTGGGGTGGGGGCTGGAGTGAGATGCGCTGGGGGGAGGATGGGTGGCGCCGGGGCAATCGGAGGGGGGAGTGGGGAACCAGCTGGTGCCAGGTACCTGAAGGAGACTGTGTCTTGGTGGCCGTCAGGGTACGCAACGTAGGAGTACTGCGGGTTCGCATGCAGCAGCTATCCCCTTTCGACCAACGGGTCCCCCTTGTGAAGCCGCACGTGCTTGCGGATGAGGACGGGTCCTGGAGCTGCCAGCCACATTGGGAGCGAAAACCCGGAGGTGACTTCCTAGGGAAGGCAAGGAGACGTTCATGGGGGCTTTCATTAGTCGCAGTGCAAAGTAGCGATCGGATGGAGTGGAGTGCATAGGGGAGGACCTCCTGCCAGCGGGAGACCGGGAGATTTTTAGACCGTCAGGCCAGCAGGGCGGTCTTCCAGACCCGTCCCGTTCTCCCTCTCCACCTGCCCGTTTCCCCGGGGGTTGTAGCTGGTCGTCCTGGTCGAGGCAATGCCCTTGCTGAGCAGGAACTGACATAGCTCATCACTCATAAAGGAGGATCCCCGGTCGCTATGTACGTAAGCGGGGAAACCAAACAGGGTGAAGATGCTGTTGAGGGCTTTGGTGACTGTGGCAGACGTCATATCAGGGCATGGGATGGCGTAGGGGAATCTGGAGTATTCATCGACCACGTTCAGGAAGTACGTGTTTTGGTCGGAGGAGGGGAGGGGTCCTTTGAAGTCCATGCTGAAGCGTTCAAAGGGATGGGAGACCTTCACCAGGTGTGCACGGTCTGGCCGGTAGAAGTGCGGTTTGCACTCCGCGCAGACCTGGCAGTCTTTGGTGACCGCCCTGACTACCGCAATGGATAGGGCAGGTTGCGGGCCTTTATGAAGTGAATGAACCTGGTGACCCCTGGGTGACCGAGACCATCGTGTAGGGCCCGGAGTCGGTCCACTTGTACGCTGGTACATGTACCTCGGGATAGGGCATCGTTGAGCTTACCGGGGCGATACAAAATCTCGTAATTGTAGGTGGAGAGCTCGATCCTCCATTTTAAGATTTTATCATTTTTGATCTTGCCCCGCTGTGTATTATTGAACATGAAGGCAACCGACCGTTGGTCAGTGACGAGACTGAATCTCCTGCCGGCCAAGTAATGCCTCCAATGCCGCACAGCTTCTACGATGGCTCAGGCCTCCTTTTCGACAGAGGAGTGCTGAATTTTGGAGGCATGGAGGGTGTGGGAAAAGAATGCCACGGGTCTGCCTGCCTGGTTGAGGATGGCGGCCAGAGCAACGTCTGATGCATCGCTCTCGACCTGAAAAGGGAGGGTCTCATCGACTGCGTGCATCGCGGCCTTTGCGATGTCAGCCTTGATACGGTTGAAGGTCTGGTGGGCCTCAGCTGTCAGGAGGAAAACTGTGGAGTGGATGAGTGGGCGGGCCTTGTCTGCATCGTTAGGGACCCACTGGGCATAATAGGCGAAGAAACCCGGGCATCGTTTGAGGGCCTTGGGGCAGTGGGGGAGGGGGAGTTCCATGAGGGGGGCGCATGCGGTCGGGGTCGGGCCCTAGAACTCTTTTGCACAACATAGCCAAGGGTGGCCAAGCGGTTGGTGCTGAACACGCACTTCTCCTTGTTATACGTGAGGTTCAGGAGTTTGGCGGTGTGGAGAAATTTGAAAAGGTTAGCACCGTGGTCCTGCTGGTTGTGGCCGCAGATGGTGACGTTATCTAGGTACGGGAAGGTGGCCCGCAGTCCGTACCGGTCAACCATTCGGTCCATCTCCCGTTGGAAGACCGAGACTCCATTAGTGATGCTGAAAGGAACCCTAAGGAAGTGGTAAAGGCGGCCGTCTGCTTCGAACGCAGTGTATTGGCGGTCCGCCTTGTGGATAGGGAGCTGGTGGTAGGCAGATTTCAGGTCCACTGTAGAGAAGACCCGGTACTGTGCAATCTGATTGACCATATCAGATATGCGTGGGAGGGGGTACGCGTTGCGCTGCGTTTACCGATTGATGGTCTGACTGTAGTCAACAACCATCCTGTGTTTCTTCCCAGTCTTTACAACTACCACTTGGGCTCTCCAGGGGCTGTTGCTGGCCTCAATGATGCCTTTCCGCAGTAGCCGCTGGACCTCCGACCTGATGAAGGTCCTGTCCTGGGCACTGTACCGTCTGCTACTGGTGACGACGGGTTTGCAATCCGGGGTGAGGTTTGCAAACAGGGAAGGTGGGTCGACCTTAAGGGTCGTGAGGCCGCATACGGTGAGGGATGGTAGGGGTCCGCCGAACTTTGGAGGTTGCATTGGAAGTCCAGGCCGAGTAGCAAGGCAGTGCAGAGGTTGGGGAGGACGTAGAGCCGGAAGTTGCTGAACTCTACTCACTGAACGGTGAGGGTGGTGGTGCAGTACCCCCGGATCTCCACGGAGTGGGATCCGGAGGCCAAGGAGATTCTCTAGGTAACGGGGAAAACCGCGAGGGAGCAGTGCCTTACCGTATCGGGGTGGATGAAGCTCTCCGTGTTCCCGGAGTCGAGAAAGCAAGGTGTCTTGTGGCCATCGACTTTCACCGTCATCGTCGCGGTTGCGAGGTTGTGCAGCCGGGACTGGTCGAGCGTGATGGAGGTGAGTTGCGGCTGGTGTTGGTAGGCTCCGGGCTGGTCGTCGGCAGTGGCGGGCGATGAGCGGCCAGATGAGGTGCCCGACGAGCAGTGGTCCTGAGATGCCGTCCAAAATGACGCCGAAGATGGCGGTGCCCACATGGCAGGCGGCGTTAAAGATGGTGGCGCCCACGGGCCGCATGAGGTCTGATGGGGGGGGGAAGATGGTGGCGCCCATGGGCCGCACGTGGGCTGCGGGGACGAAAATGGCGGCGCCCAGGGGTCGCACGTGGGGGGTGCAGGAACAATGGGCTTGAATACAGCGGTGATCGACCGGGCCTGGCACACCGCAGTGAAATGTCCCTTCTTCCCGCAGGTCTTGCAGATTGCACTTTGCGCCAGGCAGCGCTGCCGGGGGTGCTTTGTCTGCCCGCAGAAATAACACTTGGGTCCCCGGGGTTGGCTGGCTGCCGCGCGGCGCAGGCTTGGGGTTGGCTCGGGGCAGCTGCTGGTGGGGCCCATGATGTCCATGAGAGGGGCACCGTGCAGTCGGGGGCGTACAATTGTACATTACGGGAGGCTACCGTTAGTGAGGTCGCGAGTTGCTTGGTCGCTGCATGGTCGAGCGTACCCCCTTCTAAGAGGCGCTGGTGGATGTATGCCGATCGCATGCCCGTAGCGAAAGCGTCCCTGATTACAAGTTCAGTATGTTCAACGGCCGAAATTGCCTGGCAATCGCAGTTCCTTGCCAGGATGTGCAGGGCACGCCCAAAATCATCCAATGACTCACCGGGGAGTTGTTGCCGCGTGGACATGAGGTGCCAGGCATAGAGTTTGTTGATCGGCCGGATGTAGTTCCCGTTCAGAAGCGCCATGGCCTCAGTGTAATTGAGCGCATCTCGGATAAGGGGAAAAATATCAGAGCTCACCCGTGAGTACAGGATCTGGGGTTTCTGTGCTTCTGAGGGTTGTTCTGTCGCTGATCCGATGTAGGCTTCAAAGCAAGCTAGCCAATGGTCGAAGGCCGACGTGGCATTGTCTGCTTGAGGGTGCAGCTGTAGGTGATCTGGCTTGATGCGTAAGTCCATCGCTGTAAAATCTCTGCTTAATAAATTGATGCACTATCAATTACGAGACGAGAGTAGAGGGTAATCGAGGCTTTATTAAGCAGAGATGTGTTGCCTCCTGCAGCTGCTACCGAAATGGCAGCAGCTCGGTGAGCACACACATTTATACTCCGCCTACTGGGTGGAGCCAGCAGGCAGGGATCTACCCCCGTACCTGTAGTACAGGAGCCTTACCTCTAATACGCGTATTATACAAACAGTGGTGACTACCACAAGGACAAAGAGAGGAGTGACTGCGGGCTGCGGGGCCTGGACACTGGACGTGCTGGTTGGGGTGGGGGTGGGGGGGCCTGCCAGGGCTGAGGGAGGTGGGGGGGGGGAACAGGATGAGTGGCCGGGGTGACCTCGCCACAGGACTGGGGTGGTGCCATTAGGGCGGCCATCTTGCTGTGCACCCACTGACCACCTACCCTGGTCCCTGGTTCTAAACAGTAACACCGGCCGTATGGGTGTGCCCACTCCCCATGGTGCCGGCCAGTGATGGTGCAGGGGTGAGGGTGTGCGTGTGTGTGGGGAGGTGGGGGAACATGCGGGTACGGAGCCCGCACTGCCAACTGGGGCCACCATGTAGCCCGTCGAACCTGGTTGGGCATGGGAGTATGCTCCATGCTAACATGTTGGCCTTTCACCCCCTACAGACAATTTGGAATTCGACCAGCAATGGTTGTTTTGCTCTGCGGGATGCCCTGCGGCCGTATGAGTGGGAGCTGCTCGAAGAGGAGGTGGAAGCTGCAGCAGCGGAGTGGGCAGCAGCTGAGCAGGCTGCAGAGGGGCAGGTGGCAGCCACACTGGCGGCCTGCTGCATCTTCCACAACATCGCATAGCAGAGGGCCGATGTGCTGGAGGAGGCGAATGAGGAGGAAGGGCAGGCCTTGTCTGACAAGGAGAATGCAGGGGATGGGGATGATGAGCAGGTCCTGGGGCCCAGGCAGGCACGGGAGGCTGCACAACGCCATTGCCAGGACCAGTGCACAGGACGCTCTGATCGCGACACAGTTCACCGACTTGGAGGGGGAGGTGGGGATGGTTGCTGGCGAACGCCGTGGACACCACATCCCAGACCCACACCCACTTACCTCCCACACCAGCAAACCGCCCGCATGCTCACCCCCTCTGTTATACATACCTGCGGTGCTACGAGCTGGGGGTCCTGGGTTGTCAATAACAGCGGTCGGGTCCATGGGATGCAAGATGATGATCTTCAATGAGCTCTGGTGCTCCACATTGTACGACAACGTCTGACTCACGCCCACAGTAGCACCTTCCACCTGGTTGATGCCTGCATGCAGGCTGGCCATTCCATCTCAAGGTTGCACTGAATCTCTGGGGTGGAGGTGGTGGTGGTGCGGGGGTGGGATGGGGGAGGAGCACGGTCCACACACAGGGCCTGCACCAGCCCCCCCCCCCCCCCCCCCCCCACCTCCAGCCAGCCCACCCTTCACAACCATCAGAGGACCGATTGATGGTCTGAGGTGCACATCTCCTGGTTGGGCCTGTCTGCAACTCGGGTGACCCAGGAGGCATGATGCCACCCTGTTCTGCCTGCTGCCCACCAGATGCGCCAGGGACAGGAGGGTGGGGGGGGGGGGGGGTCCGAGTTGCTGCGATGTTCCCATACCTCCCTTGCGGGAGTCACCGGTACAGGCCCCATCACTTTCTTCTCCCTCGGGGTGCCCAATGGCCCCCGGGTTACTCCATGGGATGGGGGTGCGAGAGGAGCCACCCCTGAGGCGACCCCGCCACCTGGCGATGCCAGTCCTGGAGGCCGCTGCAATGTCCAGGTGTCACTGGCACAGGACTGCCTGTGAGAGGGCAGCTCTATCCTGGACCTTGGCCACCGCCTGCACAGAATGCCCCAGGCCTTGGACTCGCTGATCCATAGCCGAACCTGTCGCCCCCAATGCCTCCATTGTGGACGTCTCCCGTGCGGTGTCGGCCTGGGTGGCATGCAGGTGCTGGATGCTCGTCGACATCCCCTCTTGTGGTGTCTTGCCTTCTAATTCCATCTACACTGTGGCTGGGACTAGATGTTTCAGAAGCTCGGGACTCGTCAGGACGCAAGCTAGTTCCTGGGGTCGGCCGGTCCTCCAACCGTCCGGCCCCATGGGTGCTCCTACTGCCACCTGCTGTACCGGATCAGCTGTGTGGTGTGCACCAGATAGTGTCCCAGGAGCCTCTTCACTAAAGTGTCCAACCGACTGAGGGTCTCTATGATGGCGGAGGGTGCTGGAGACCGCTGTTGAAATCACAGTCATCCTCTGACCCGAGCTCTGGGGTGTCCTGAGGCCTGAGTCTCAGACAGAGGGCTGATCTCCGGGCTGCTCTCCCCGTCAGTGCTCGGCTGTCCTGGGGGCACCGTCTCTGGCACTGGCTGGGGGCGGAGGACACTGGATGGACCCTCCCCATCTCCAGCAAGTCCTGCAAAACACAAGTCGACATGTATGATTAGACCACGGGCCGGGGGGGGGAGGGAGGGGGGGGGAGAGTGAGTGGGGGTAGGTTGGTCGGTGGTCGAGGGCGAGGATGGTGTGGCGGTGCGGGGTGGAGGGGATGAGGGTGGTGTGGGTGTGAGGATGGTGGTGGGTGAGGGTGGTGTGGGTGTGGGGATGAGGGTGAGGGGAGTCTCAACACACGTGTCATGAGGAACAGCAACTCAGCGGGGTCTCACTTCTTCGCCCGTGACCGCACTCCATCCCGGCGGCCTCCCTCTCCTCTGGGCCGCCGGCCACGTTCAGGGTCCTCTGCTCAGCCAAGCTGAGGGGCCGCAGGTCTGGTGGTCCCCCTCAGGCTCCCAGCGGTTATGCGCGGCCTTCCCTTTGGGGGGGGCCGGGGACACATAAAACAAAACTTTTAGGCAGTCCAATGCATGCAGCCCAGGGAGTGGGTAGCTGGCGGCCTCAGTGGCCAGGTCAGCCAACCATGGCAGCTGGCATGTGGGGCAGGGTGGTGATTTGGCTGTCCCCTGGGGGGGAGCGGGGAGTTACGGGTGTGTGGGAGTGGGTTTCGTGCCAGGGGCATGGTGCTGCCAACTCACCTTGGCCGCCCTGAGGAGATTGTGCAGTTTTATCCTGTACTGGATGCCGGTCCGAACGACGTTGCCCACGATGCGGACTGCCTCTGACACCTGCGCCCAGGCACGGCGAATGGCGGTGCCTGGAAGCCTTCCTCCCAGGCCCTGATTTAGGGTCATCTGCCTCTCCTCCACCGCGTCCAGGAGGGTCTCTAGCTCAATGTCTCTGAACCGTGTCGCTGCTTCCTTCCAGCCACCCTGTTGGCTGGGACGGTGTGTGTGTGGGGAAGGATCGTTTATGTGCGGCTGCGGTTTGTCTGCCTCATGAGTGACAATTGCGGACCCGATGAATCCGGAACCCTTTTTAGTGGAATTGATTGTGTTCCACATGGCGCCGGTGCTAGTCCATTAAATGGTATCGGAATCGGTGCAGGTGTGGCGCCGATTTTTCTGTCGTAAAAGTCCACACATGCTCCGCTGGTGTCAACACTTAGTCTCAGAAACGGAGAATCCAGCCCAGGAGTTTTAACCACAGTGTGCTCGTTAACCTGAGATGCGTGAATCCAAGCTTTCTTCCCCTGGACTTTAACAGATGCTTGGGTGGTTAGTAGCACTTGATAGGGTCCTTCCCACTTAGCATCTAGAGGTTCTTTAGATACTTTCTTCACATCAACCCAAACTCCAGGGACGATGTTGTGTCCTCTTTCTGGTGGATACCCCCCCCCCCAGGCTGTCGATACCTGTTGACAAGCAAAACTAATAGCATTTGTTAGATTCTGACAATATTCTAATGAGGCATCACTCATCAAGTGACAATCGGCTTTTCGCAAATCAATGGTTCCTGGCAGGGACATGGGTCTCCCTGTTACAATTTCAAATGGACTCAGACCCGTAGTTCTATTAGGAGTTGCCTCATACTGCACAGGACTATTGAAAGTGCCTGGGGCCATGGCATTCCTTCCTGATGATGTTTGGGATGTTGTTGTTTCAGAGTTCTGTTCATTTGTTCCACTTGCCCTGACGATTGTGAGTAAAGAGGACAATGTAAGTCCCAGGTAATGTTTAGTAATCTACAGATTTCTTGGCAGACAGCACCTGTAAAGTGAGTACCCTGGTCAGAGTCAATGCTGGGCGGGACTCCCCATCGGGGAATGTAATCCTTATACAGGACTTTGGCCGTGTGATTGGCTGTGGCCCTTTCAGTTGGAACGGTTTCCACCCGTGCCATTATTTGTTGCGGGGCCCCCATGAATGGATCTGTTGAGCTAAATAGGGCATCAGTGCTTGTGACGTGACTGGCTTGTCGATACCTGTTTGTCTTCACATGCCTTCATCACATAACTTAATTTCTGCCTCAATCCATGTCCACTTTTCCTCTTGAGAGCAGTCGCCTTGCATTGTCGAGTTAGACTGATTGCTCCCACTTTGCATGTTTTTGTTGATTCCTCTGGAGAGGTTGTGAGGTGGCTTCTTTGGTTGCCTTGTCAGCTAGGGCTTTTCCTTGTGCTTCTGAAATGAAAATTGCTCATTGTCACAAGTAGGCTTCAAATGAAGTTACTGTGAAAAGCCCCCAGTCACCACATTCCGGTTCCTGTTCGGGGAGGCTGGTACGGGAATTTTCCGTGTTTTCTGTTGTATTTTCCTTTGTATGGGCCTTGCACTTCAAAATGGACACTTTGCAGGGTAGTTGTATCGCCTCTAGTAAGTCTCATATCTCTTTCCCATTTCGGATAGGTGTACCGGCGGCAGTGAGAAATCTTCTTCTCCGCCATAACTGGCCAAAGTCATGAGCAACTCCACAGCTGTACCTTGAGTCTGTATAGATGTTTGCCGTCTGTCCTTTTGCTATCCGCCATGCCCCCGCCAGGGCCTGTAATTCAGCCTGTAGGGCTGACGTCGCTGAGGGCAGACAACCCTTTGCCACAATCTCGTGTATGCTTGTGACTGCCCATCCTGCTTTCCGGATACCATTGTCAACAAAAGACGAGCCGTCTGTAAATAGGACCAGGTCTAGGTTGTGCAATGGTTCCTCTGCTGCCAACCTTGATTACTTTATTTCGTTCATGATCTCCACACAATCATGCTCCGCTCCTCGGGAAGCAGGAGCATAGATGATGGGTTCACCGGGCTAGCCCAGACAATGTGGAGATTGGAGGCTCCCAGGATCGCTGTCCATATTATCCACCTGGGATGCTGTGTTCAGAGACAGAAAAATATGTGCAACATGGGGGCACTTGACAGTTAGCTTTTGGTCCAGGACTGGATCCGCAGTGGCCATTACAACCTGACACATGGCTTCCATGGCTCTCCCCCATCTGAGGGCCACTGCACAGTTTTCCCGAATAGAACCCAATGGGTCTCTGTTGATCCCCATATTCTTGTGCCAGTATTGCTGTCAGGTATCCTTCTTTCTCATGGACAAACAAGGTAAATGGCTTCCCATTGCCGGGATTCCCAGAACTGGTGCTGAATACAAGGCCTTTTTTAGATTTGTGAAGGCCTCCAGTTCTTCTCCTGTGAGGGCAATGACTTCTTTAGATTTTCGCTTCCCCTTTACAAGGTCATCCAATGGCTGAGCCAGCTGTGTGTAGGAGTCAATCCAATTTTGGTTAAAGCTACACAAACACAAAAAGGATCTGAGCTCTTGTATAGTAGTGGGCTGTTTGGCTATCTGAATGGCTGTGGTTCTATCCTGGGTAAGTTCTCTCTTTCCTTTGAAATCTTTTGTCCCAGGTACACAATCTCTTGTTGGGCAATTTGTACTTTAGCAATGCTGGCTTTGTGTCCTCTCAGGTGGGGTGGTCCAGCATGACACGCAAGTCTTGTTCGTATTGTTTTTCTGTGTTGGATGCCAACAGAATGTCATCCACGTACTGGACAACCGTGGAATGCATGGTAGGTAACTTTCTCAAAAGGCTTTGTAAGACCATGTGAAATACCATAAGGCTGGTGTGAAAACCCTGTGGTTATTGTACAGTTGCTGTTGGACAGTAAAGGCGAACCACGGTCGAACCTCAGGTGCCAATGATACTGACCAAAATCCATTCGCCATATCTATTATCGAGAACCATTTATGTTCTGGTGTTAGAGCATTAAAAATGGTGGAGGGGTCGGCTACCAAAGGTGTCCTTTGATCAATACACTGGTTGGTCTTCCTATAATCGATGGTCAGACACCAAGACTCATTGGATTTCTGTACTGGCCATATGGGGCTGTTGGAGGAACTATGAGGTTTTACCAGCACACCTTGCTCCTCTAGTTGTTGGATGACTGGCAAGTTGCCAGCAAAGGAGGTTGGGCTGATCGAGTACTGTTTGGTGCACGGTGGGGCAATCCGAGTAAATGATGCCGGTTCCATCTGGTGTAGGCCGCAATTATTCTGATAGACCATGTTACCTGGCTGTCTTCAAAATGCAACGAGGAATTCAATTGAGTCCCACTTGGCCTACCCAGATTGGCGTGGTCAATTAATGTGGGCCAAGTCCAAGGAGTACAGGTTGAGTTTTTATGATGACCAAAACCTGGCACCCAGCCCCATGGACAATTTGTACCTTATAGAATTTACAGTGCCGAAGGAGGCCATTCGGCCCATTGAGTCTGCACCGGCTCTTGGAAAGAGCACCCTACCCAAGGTCCACACCTCCACCCTAGCCCCATAACCCAGTAACCCCACCCAACACTAAGGGCAATTTTGGACACGAAGGGCAATTTATCATGGCCAATCCACCTAACCTGCACATCTTTGGACAGTGGGAGGAAACCGGAGCACCTGGAGGAAACCCACGCACACACGGGGAGGATGTGCAGACTACACATAGACAGTGACCCAAGCCAGAATCGAACCTGGGACCCTGGAGCTGTGAAGCAATTGTGCTATCCACAATGCTACCGTGCTGCCCTACAATGCTACCGAGTCTTGAAGTGGAGGATCGAACTCTCCACCTATAACTACGATATAGTATATCGTCCTGGGAAGCTCAACGAGCCCCCAGATGCTCTGCCCCGCGGTACATGCGCCAGCGCGCAAGATGACCGCCAACGGACTATCCACGATGACCTCTGCCACCCGGGGGTCACCCGGCTCGTCCATTATATCAAGGCCCGCAACCTGCCCTACTCCACCGAGGAGGTCAGAACTATGACCAAAGACTACCAAATCTGTGCGGAGTGTAAACCGCACTTCTATTGACCGGATAAGGCCCACCTGGTAAAGGCATCCCGACCCTTTGAACGCCTCAGTATCGATTGCAAAGGGCCCTCACCTCCAATAACCGCAATACATATTTCATCAACATCATAGCTGAGTTCTCCCGTTTCCCATTTGCAATCCCCTGCCCCAATATGACCACGTTGACTGTCATTAGAGCCCTGCATAGTGTCTTCACCCTGTTTGGTTCCCCAGTTATGTCCACAGCGACCAGGGCTCGTCGTTCATGAGCGACGAACTGCGTCAGTACCTGCTCAGTAAGGGCATTGCCTCGAGCAGGACTACAGTTATAACCCCAAGGGAAATGGGCAGGTGGAGAGGGAGAACGCGATGGTCTGGAAGACCGTCCTACTGACCCTGCAGTCCAGGAATCTCCCAGTTTCTCACTGGCAGGAGGTCCTCCCCGATGCGCTCCACTCTATCAGGTCCCTCCTTTGCACGGCCACAAACGAGACTCCTCATGACCGCTTGTTTGTTTTCCCTAGGGGAGCCACCTCAGGGGCCTCACTTTCGTCCTGGCTGAAGACACCGGGACTAGTCCTCCTCAGGAAACACGTCAGGAGCCACAAGACCGATCCTCTGGTAGAGAGGGTCCAGCTCCTACACTCCAACCCCCGTATGCTTATTTCGAACACCCTGATGGCCGACAAGATACCATCTCCCTCCGGGACCTGGCGCCCGCAGGCTCCACCACCACCACCGCAGCCCCCCACTATATCCCGCCCAACATACCATGTCCAGCGCCCCCGTCCCTATTTGGCTCCCGCGCTCCCTCCCGCCCCCTGCAACGGTCCACAAGAATGAAGCTCCAGAAGACGCTCCCGGAGTCCAGGCCTGTGCCCACTTCTGCTGCCAGCACGGATGAGCCCAACACCCGGACCAGCAGCAACACCAGTGCTTCGGCAATCGCAGTGCACAATCCGTGCGCCGGACCAGCTGAACCTATGAGTCCGTTGGACTTCATTTTTTTTAACAGGGGGTGAACGTGGTGAATGTAGAGTACTAGTAATTCACCAGTATAATAGTATCATGTTCTGCCATTGTGTTACAGCTATGTTATGTTGTTGACCTTGTGGGCTCCACCTATGGGCCATTGTGTGGCTTCACCCACAGGGGGATATGTTGGGGCATGTACGGGCTCAGCCCATGGCTCCTCCCCTTGAAAGGACATATAAAGAGCAGTTAACCTGTAGGCGGTTCACAGTATTGTACCAGTCGCAGGCAGGCACTGTTCTAAGCTGATTAAAACCACAGTTTACTTCTACTCGTGTCTTTGAGTGAATTGATGGTTGCATCAATTTAATCAGCTTGTCGTCTAGACGTAAAGAATTTTTGTATCGTTGGGGGAAACATGTTAATTCGGCCCTGTACCTAGGAGACAGTCTATACTATATCGCCCACCCTCATAGTGATATACAATCCATTTCCTCGCTGTTGGATCAGTGCCAGGAGAGGTGCTGGGAGATTGGGGGGCAGCTCCCCTAGTTTTTTGCAACCTCCAGCAACTCCTTCTGTTGCTGTGGTGTAAGCTGCTTGAATCTTTGAACCAGGTTGTCTCCACCAGAGGGCGTGCCTGGTTTATGTCGGGCTGTTTCCCTGACGTCCTTTTTTATTACACCTCCTAGCCCAGTGGCCTTCTTTTCCGCAGTGATAACACTTTCCAGGTTGTTTTTCTTGGGTGCTGTTGTTGCTAGGATCCTTGGGTTTCCATCCTGCCTGCATGGTTTGTAGTTTAGCTCCGATGGCCCAGTCAAACTGGTCAAACCGATCCACGAATGCTGCAAAGGTTGTTTCTGGAGCTTCCCACCCGGGCAGAGTGACCTTCAGCATCTTTACCAATTCTGGCTTTAATCCAGCGACGAAGGCAGCTTTCGTAGGTCTGAAAGTGCAGTTGTCCATATCTTCGGGTCCCTGATTGTTCAGTCCCGATTGTTCCAACCAGACAGATCGGAATTGTTCGTTGTACTCCCAACACTTCCTCCGCTGCTTTTTGCTGGCAAGCCACTATCTCTCTCCAGTCCATTTTTGCTGGACTGAAAACCTGTAGCCAGCACTTGATCGCAGTCCCTAGTAGCTGCTCCTTGTCCCCAAGGGTGACTCGAACCTCTTTATTTAATTTCTTCCCACCATTACCGTCAGGATCTGTACCCCATCCCATGGATGGAGATTATAAATGCCCTTTAAATGTTCTAATTGTTCCCATGTTTTCATTCTCCCTTTCTTGGGATGTGGTAATTCCTTAGACCGAGGACATTGTTTTTAATAAACAGTTGTCCTTACCTCCAGGGATAGGTCCAATGTCTAGATCTCTGTTTCCGTTTCCTTTAGGACCCTGCTCGCAGATCCAAATTGTAGGATCACTTATTTTCTAATAAGGGGCGGGGTCCGGTAGTAGTTTGAGATTGGGTTTATTGCAAAATCTTGATTAGTACACGTTCAAATACATACAAAAGAAATAAAAGTCCAGCAGGGCATAAGGAAGAGAACAATGGAAAGAGATCAAATAAGAGGAACGGGAAACATGTGCAACAATAATTTTATACCTGCACGTTTTGGTACTGCCCCCTCTCTGCCCCTAATTGGCTTACAAGTTTTGAATTGTGACTTCTGAATGGTGCTCCATACCATCACTCACAATGATATCTAACTTGTGCTTACTTTGCTACATTGTCACATTTGTAGTCTGAATTCAGAAAAGCTGAAGTCTTCCTGCTGTATACTTTTCCAGTTACAATATTTGCAAAACTTGGGTTTTAATATTTCCCCACACCGGTTTCTGGCACCCAGAGGAAAGCCACACCGACATGGGGAGAACGTGAAAACTCTGCACGTAGGTGGAATTGAACCCGGATCCCTGGCGCTGTGAGGCAGCATGCGAACCACTGTAATAATAATAATCTTTATTGTTGCCACAAGTAGGCTTACATTAACACTGCAATGAAGTTACTGTGAAAAGTCCGTAGTTGCCACACTCCGGCGCCTGTTCGGGTACACTGAGGGAGAATTCAGAATGTCCAATTCACCTAACAAGCACGTCTTTTGGGCCTTGTGGGAGGAAACCGGAGCACCCGGAGGAAACCCACGTAGACATGGGGTGAAGATGCAGCCTCAGCACAGATAGTGACCCAGGCTGGGATTGGAACCTGGCACTGTGCCGCCTAATTAAGCGGGGGGGGGGGGGGGGGAAATTTTGTTTATTAAACAGTTATAGAAAAGAGAAAAGGATAAAACCAACCTCAGCACAAGAATCATTAATCAACAGAAATAAAACTGTCATGCCAGACACAAAAAATATTTACATCCAATTGCTCAGTTGTTCCAGCAACAAAGTCCCGACAGTGTAAAATGGCACTGGTGCACACACAGCGCGTCATGGGGAATAGGGCGTGTCCCTTCCTCTTCTCCTGCACTGGTTTCAGTCGGACACCATCCTTGGGGGGGGGGGGGGGGGGGGGTAGATTGACGACGCAAAGAACACAACATCCAAATGACCCCACAGCCTCAACGGTCTCCTTGAAACGGCTAATAACCTAGAGCTATAGATTGACAATCTTAATTTCCTCCTGACGGTTGTGTAGTCCGTTGGACGTCACTTGTCACCTCGACCTCCCCCACCTCCTGATGGAGCCGCTCAGGTGGGAAGGCGGTGATGTCACGGGCCGCACGCGCTCCCGATTCTTTCTGCAAGGCGCGAGGACGCCGGTTAACGGTTGAGAAATGGCGAACAAAATAGGGGTGAGGCATTTACTTTCTGCACCCACCGCGCGTGGGGGGGTGGGCGGCATTTGGTACATTGAAGCACTTTTCAGCTTTATCCCTTTTAACAAATTTCAACAACATCATCTTGCACTTAGCTTGTTGTGGAGAGAGAAATAAAGTTGATGTTTCGAACGGGCGGAGATAACAGGCGGACACCATCCGCCGTGTTACTCCCTGTGCGATAACACGGTCTTCACCTCGGGGACTTGCATCGAATTCAACTTGGGAGTTGCGAGCGTGGGTGAAGTTTACAGTTAGAGGCAGTCATTGACATTTTAGTGCTTTGAGTTTACTCTGTCTCGGTTGATCAATTTCAAACCCGTTTACTTGGTGCCTTACCTCTGAGCAAGTTATAATTGTCAGTAGGCGAACTACCTTCGTGATAAGAGGTTTGCTGAATGTATCCTGATTAACTGACCTTCTACCGGAAAATAGTTTAAATATCATGTAAAATTCAGTTAAAGGTCTTGTGCAGCTTATGACACTTCAGCATTAGGCAACTGAAAGAAGTCCTTGTTTTACACCTACATATCAGCAAGTTATCAACTTGCCGGCGACCGAACATTGAGAAAAGAGGAATAGATAAGACCGTTCGGCATCTCCCATAAATGAACAGGGACAGAAGCGGACCATTCAGACCATCAAACCTCTATTTTTCAGTCGCATTATCATTGATTTATACCCCAACTTCATTTTGCCAGTCTTTGCTTTATATCCCTTGATAAACTCAATACATCGATACAATTTTGGGTCGAGAGTTCCAAATTCACGCTTGAAATATTCACCCTGACATGGGCCAGATCTGATTTTAAGATTGTGCCTTGCTCTGAATTTTCCAACCAGAGGTATAGTTTATTTAGATCTGCACTCTCATATCGGATTCACTGCATGTGTGAGATGATGCATTTTGGTAGGAAGAACATGGACAGACAATATAAAATAAGTGGTAAAATTCTTAAGGAGGTGCAGGAGCAGAGGGATTTGGTTATGTATGTGCCTAAATCATTGAAGGTGGCAGGACAGTGGAGAGAGCAGTTAATAAAGTATATAGTATCCTGGGCTTTATGAATAGGGACATCAAGTGCAAGATACTAGTTAGACCGCAAGACATACTATAGGAAAGATGTGAATGCATTGGAGTATAGAAGAGGTTTATAAGAATGATTCCAGGGATGCAATACTGTTAGCACTGTTGCTTCACAGCACCAGGCACCTGGGTTCAATTCCCGGCTTGGGTCATTCTCTGTGCGGAGTCTGCACGTTCTCCCTGGGTTTCCTCCGGCTGCTCTGGTTTCTTCCCACAGTACATAGATGTGCAGGTTAGGTGGATTGGCCATGCTAAATTGCCCTTTGGTGTCCAAAAAGGTTAGGTGGGGTTACTGGGTTACGGGGATAGAGTGGAGATCGGGGGCGCGATTCTCCGCTCCCGCGACTAAGTGCCCACGCCGTCGAGGTTCACGACGGCGCGAAACGGCCCCGTTCTCGACAGATTCAGGGCCCGAAAATGGGCTAGGATCGGGGCCGCAAGAAACTCGGGGGGGGGGGGGGGGGGGCGTGTCGCGAAAGCAGCATCGTCAGTGCATGCCGGGCATTGGCGCGCATAAAAGCGGCGCCGTGTCATCCGCTGCGTAACTGCCGTCACCCGCGCATGCGTGGTTGCCGTCTTCCCCGAGGCCGCCCTGCAAGAAGATGTCGGATGGATCTTGCGGGGTGCGGAGGAAAGGAGGCCCTCCTTCAGAGAGGCCGGCCTGCCGATCGGTGGGCACCGATCGCGGGCCAGACCCCTTTTGAGTCCTATCCTGGTGAAAGAACCCCCCTCGCCCCCCCCACAGGCCAGGCCGCCCCCCCCCCCCCCCCCCCAGCATTCCCGCGCTGTTCCCGCCAGCAGCGACCAGGTGTGGATGGCGCCGGCGGGAAGCCGGCGTTTTGGGCAGGCCGCTCGGCCCATCCGGGCCGCAGAATAGCGGGTGTAGCGGAGAATCGCCATTTTGGGTGTCCCGGGCGATTCTCCGGCCTGCGCCGCGCAGAACTCGACGGGGCCGTTCTCGCCGCTTGGGTGAATCGTGGGAGGGCGTCGGACCGGGGTCGCGGGGAAAAATGGCGCGCCAGGCGATTCTCCCAACCGGCGCGGGAGCGGAGAATCGCGCCCATGGGCTTAAGTAGGGTGCTCTTTCCAAGGGCCAGTGCAGACACGATGTGCTGAATGGTCTCCTTCTGCACTGTAAATTCTATGATTCCATGAGGATAGATTGGCGAGGTCAGGATTGTTCTCCTTGGTGAGATGATGACTCTGCCAATTCTATACCTCTGCCAATGAAGGAGAACATACCATGTGCATTCTTTACAACCTTGTCTACTTGAACTGCTGCCTTTAGGGACCTGTGTACTTGTACGCCAAGATCTCTCACTTCATCTACCCCTCTTTGTATATTCCCATTTATTGTGCACGCCCTATAACTGTTTGAACCTCACTAAATGCATGACTTTACACTTTTTTGTTAAATTCCATCTGCCACTTTACCACTCACTCCACCAACCCATCCACATAATTTTGGAGATTATAGCTATCCTCTACACTGTCCACCACTCGGCCAATCTTTGTGCCGTTACAAATTTCCCAATCGTGTCCCCCACTTTCCTACCCAAATCCACAAACAATAAGGGTCCCAACACTGAGCCCTGTGGAACACCACTTGAAACAACTTTTCATTTGCAAGGGAAGCCATCGACCATTCCCCTTTGTTTCCTGTTATGAAGCCAACTTTTTATCCAGTTTGCCACATTGCCCTGTATCCCATGGGATTTTACCTTTTTGTCCAATCTGCCATGTGGCACCTTGTCAAACATCTTGCTAACATCCATTGCATTACCTCCATCAACCCTTCTAGTAATTTCCTCAAAGAATTCAATCAAATTTATGAGGCAAGACCTTCATTTAACAAATCCATGCTGACTATCTCTGACAAGTCCATACCTTTCTGTGTGACAGTTAATCCTATCAAGATTGATTCTACTGATTTGCCTACCACTGACGTAAGTCTTAATTGGCCTATAATTGTTTGACATTTCCTTCGATCCATTTTTCTACAAGGGTCCCAGGTTCGATTCCTGCTTGGGTCACTGTCTGTGCAGAGTCTGCATGTTCTCCCCGTGTCTGTGTGAGTTCCTCCGGGTGCTTCAGTTTCCTCCCACGAGTCCTGAAAGATGTGCTTGTTAGGTGAATTGGACATTCTGAATTCCCCCTCTGTGAACTCAAACGGGCGCCAGAGTGTGGTGACTGGGGAATTTCACAGTAACTTCATTGCAGTGACAGTAATAACGATTATTATTAACAACGTTTGCATTTCTCCAGTCCTTTGGTACCTCCCCTGTATATAGTGAAGATTGTAAAATCATCCTCGGAGCATCTGCTTCCTCCTTCCTGATCACCTTCAGGAGCCTCGGAAACAATCCATCTGGCCCTGGCACTTATCAACTTTCAAGGATTTCAAGCTTTCAAGTACTTCCTTTCTCTTTCTTATTATCCCATCCAATATCTCGCAGTATTCCTCCAGGACTAATATATCTGCATCATCCATTTCCTTTATAAACACGGGGACAAAGTATTAATTTAAAACCCTTCCCACAGCCTCTGCATACATGTTGGCATCTTCATCTCTGATAGGTCCCATTTTTTCTTTAACCTTTTACCATTATATTGGTAAACCATCTTTGGATTTTCTTTAACTTTGCTTGCTAATCTTTTTTCATTAAATGCATTCAGTGCTGGTTTCTGGTTCAGTATGTTTTAAGTCTTGATGAGGAATATTCTGGAGAGCGAAGTGAGGATGATAAGTTAAAAAGGAATACGAGAACAATTGGTGAAATTATGACTGCAGCATATGTAAACTTAATGTAACAATAGAAAAGCATGGTGAAACACCAAAAAAAGGATGAAGAAGTCTGGACCAAATTGATCGGGTAGAAAATGAACAAACACGTTGACATATGCTCTTGGAAATATTCAAATTTGAAATAGATTGCATTCAGTGCACCATGTTCAATTCAGCATTTGCTGTTGAATATATATGTTTGACAATTGTAGTCTAAACCACATCTAATGAAATTTTTATACTACGTTCCGAAGTGGAGAAAGAGCACAAGAGTTTGTGTGATAGCAGGTCGTCTCACACCCAATTCTTCAGAATGCTGCAAGTTATCAAGCTAGTTGGTATGTAAAGGCTCACTGGACAACGAGAGGGTGTTAGGACTCAATTAGTAGAAGATTGATTTATATCTATGAAATGAAAACCGCTTATTGTCACAAGTAGACTTCAATGAAGTTACTGTGAAAAGCCCCTAGTCGCCACATTCCGGCGCCTGTACGGGGAGGCTGTTACGGGAATCAGTGTTCAGTAAGTTAAAAACTATTAACAGACCATTCAAGCCTGCAGTTGGGAGGTAGCATAATATGCCACATAATGAGATTTCCATCTCTGCTCAGTTTTGGAGATTGATGTACCAGATTAGAAGTTCTTCCAAACAGAAACTGCATCTTAAGACTTGGTTTCACATCTTATAATGGATTGTGTTATGCTTAGAAATAACTATGATGAATAATGCAAGATGGTGTATAGTGTAATGGTAGAAAATATCCAAATACCTCATGGCATCCTACCTCATCTTTCCAAAGATTGTTAGGTTTAATTTGCTTAGTTATCAAACAACTATTTTATAAATGAAAACCAGATCAATCTTTTCACAAAAATGCAACTAGTGAGGCAGTAGTGTGTATCAGGTCTTAGTTTCCCTGGCACAGCACTGAATACCTGTGCCAGGTGGATGATATGCTGTTACAGAAAGGAACGAGGAAAGCAAATGCCTGTTGGACTTTTTTGCAAGGGAAATGGAACACGAGATTAAGGAAGTCTTGCTACAATGTACAAGGCTTTGGTCAGATCATATCTGGAGTACTGTGCAGTTTTGGGCTCCTTACTCTGGAAGGACAACTTGCATTGGAGACAGTACAGCAAAGATTTACTAGATTGGTCCTGGGGAAAAGAGGGTTGACATATGAGAAGCTAAATAAATTGGGCATGTACTCTGTAAAGTTTAGAAGAATAAGAGGTGATCTTATTGAAACACAAGATCCTGAAAGAACTTGACAGGGTAGACACCAAGAGATGGTTTCTGCAGGCTGGGGAATCTAAAACACAGGGGCACACTCGCAGGATAAGGGAAAAATCATTTAGAACGGAGATAACAAAAACTTTCTTCATTCAAAGGATTGTAAATCTTTGAAATTCTCTACCCTCGAAAGTTATGGATGCTCCACCATTCAATATATTTAAGACTGGGATAAACAGACTTTCCATCTCTCATCGAATTGAAGTATATGGGGAGTGGGTGGGAAAGTGGAGTTGGAACCCAATATCAGCCATGAGCGTATTGAATGGTGGAGCAGAGTGGACGTGTCTTCTTATCTCTTGTGTCAAAAACAAATTATTGAAGCAGAGCAAAGAAAGGGTTGCTTATATGATGAAACACAGTCAGTTTGAGTGTAATATTGATTTTCACAATTTAAACTCGCACTGGCTTTAAAGGCTGAAAGAAATATTCTGAATTGGATCACTAAACCAGGAAACACATTTATTCTCTTGCTGTAACATTTCTTATCCTGTTAAAATTTGCACAAAGGCTCAAAGTACTATGCTTATTTATTCGTTATCAAATTATTTTAATATAAGTAAGTTATTGCATTTTACTTTGAAATTATAAAAAGTTACAATTTTTTGTTTCTCATTTAAATTTTGGTCTTTATGTTGAGGCTGAAAGTGATCAGGAATTGGACTCACAAGATAATGAGCAGATTGGTTCAGAAAGGTAATGATATTTCAAATTTAAGATTGACTAGTCTTTGTAAGTGCTGTTGCAGATAATAAATATACTGTTTCTGTTAAGTGATTAAAATCTTTCTCTTGCGTCATTGTGGAATAGTAACTATCTCGATTGAAGCTACAGCTGACTTTCAAAGGTTTAGAGATCTGCGTTATTAATCACGTCACTGGCTACATTGTGCCCAACAATCTGGGTATTTTGTTGCCGGGGTTTTGTTCACAAAATTTGTTTTACGGATTAGGCTTTTTAGACTTTTTCACTAGCCATCACAAATGTTTACAAAAGAAGCAAGCAAAAAGTTGGAAGCAACTTTTTTCTGCCTCAACCAAACCACGGTAGTAAAGTTCAACAACAAAAACCTGTATTTATTTATGTAGCATCTTTAATGTAATAAAATGTCCCAACACATAAGATTACACAACTTCATGGCACAGAAACAGACTGTTCCATGACAAATTTATGCTCTACTCAAACCTTCTTCCATCTTTCCTCATCCAAATCTGCTATTGTAACCATCTATTCCCTTCTTCCTCAAATGCTTGTCCAAGTTCCCCTTAAATACATTTATACTATTCTCTCATCCATTCAAGTGCACAATCAAACATAATATTGCACAGTGTCACAGAAGGAGAAGGGAGGCAATGTCTTAGTGGTATTGTAATCCAGAGACCCAGATTTAAGGTTTTAAAAAAAATAATTTGCGAGATGTAGGCATTGCTGGTTAGGCCAGCATTTATTGCTCATCCCTGGTTGCCTTTCATAAGGTGGTGGGGATTTGCCTTCTTGAACCGCCCCAGTCCTTGAGGTGTAGATACTCCCACTGTGCTGTTGGGGAGGGAGTTTCAAGTTTTTCCCCAGCGACAGTGAAAGAACGGCGATATATTTCCAAGTCAGGGTGGTGAGTGACTTGGAGGGAACCTCCAGGTGGTGGGGTTCCCAGGTATCTGCTGCTCTTGTCCTTCTAGATGGTAGTGAGCATGGGTTTGGAAGGTGCTGTCTCAGAAACTTTGGTGAGTTACTGCAGTGTTGTAGGTGTTGCATATGGCTGCTTCTGTTCGTCGGTGGTGGATGGAGCGAGGGACCAGAGTTCAAATCCCACCATTGCAGATAGTGAATTTTGAATTGAACAAAAATCTGAAATTAAGAGTCTAAAAAATAATAATCTTTATTAGTGTCACAAGTAGGCTGACATTAACACTGTAATGAGGTTACTGTGAGAATACCCTAGTCGCTACACTACGGCGCCTGTTCGGGTACACTGAGGGAGAATTCAGAATATCCAATTCACCTAGCAGCACTTCTTTCGGACTTGTAAGTTTGATTAGTAAGTTTGCGGACGACACAAAGGTTGGTAGAATTGCGGATAGCTTTGAGGACTGTCAGAGGATACAGCAGGATTTAGATCGTTTGGAGACTTGGGCGGCGAGCTGGCAGATGGAGTTTAATTCGGAGAAATGTGAGGTGATGCATTTTGGAAGGTCTAATACAGGTAGGGAATATACAGTGAATGGTAGAACCCTCAAGAGTATTGACAGTCAGAGAGATCTTGGTCTACAGGTCACTGAAAGGGGCAACACAGGTGGAGAAGATAGTCTAAGAAGGCATACGGCATGCTTGCCTTCATTGGCCGGGGCGTTGAGTATAAAAATTGGCAAGTCATGTTGCAGCTGTATAGAACCTTAGTTAGGCCACACTTGGAGTATAGTGTTCAATTCTGGTCGCCACACTACCAGAAGGATGTGGAGGCTTTAGAGAGGGTGCAGAAGAGATTTACCAGGATGTTGCCTGGTATGGACGGCATTAGCTATGAGGAGAGGTTGAATAAGCTTGGTTTGTTCTCGCTGGAACGAAGAAGGTTGAGGGGCGACCTGATAGAGGTCTACAAAATTATGAGGGGCATAGACAGAGTGGATAATCAGAGACTTTTTCCCAGGTTAGAGGGGTCAATTACTAGGGGGCATAGGTTTAAGGTGTGAGGGGCAAGGTTTAGAGGAGTTGTGCGAGGCAAGTTTTTTACACAGAGGGTAGTGGGTGCCTGGAATTCGCTGCCACAGGAGGTGGTGGAAGCAGGGACGATAGTGACATTTAAGGGGCATCTTGACAAATACATGAATAGAGGGATACGGACCCTGGAAGTGTAGAAGATTTTAGTTTAGACGGGCAGCATGGTCGGCGCAGACTTGGAGGGCCAAAGGGCCTGTTCTTGTGCTGTACTTTTCTTTGTTCTTGTTCTTTGTGGGAGGAAACTGGAGCACCTGGAGGAAACCCACGCAGACACAGTGAAAACTTGCAGACTCCGCACAGACAGTGATCCAAGCTGGGAATCAAACCCAGGGGTCTGGAGCAATAGTGCTAACAACTGTGCTACCGTGCCGCCCAAAGGTGAACATGAGACCATTGTCGATTGTCGCAAAAACCCATCTGGTTCACTAATGTCTTTTGGGGAAGGAAATCTGTCGTCCTTACCTAATCTGGTCTACATGTGACTGCAGACCCACAGCATCGTGGTTGATTCTTAAATATCCTCGGGGATAGAACATAGGACATACAGTGCAGAAGGAGGCCATTCAGCCCATCGAGTCTGCACAGACCCACCAAGCCCTCACTGCCACCCTATCCGCGTAACCCAAAAACCCCTCCTAACCTTTTCTTTTGGACACTAAGGGTAATTTAGCATGGCCAATCCACCTAACCTGCACGTCTTTGGACTGTGGGAAGAAACCGCAGCACCCGGAGGAAATCCACACAGACATGGGGAGAACGTGCAGACTCCGTACAGACAGTGACCCAGCGGGCGCTCCGGTTTCCACCCACATTCCAAAGATGTGGGACCCTGGCGCTGTGAAGCCACAGTGCTATCCTCTTTGCTACCGTGCTGCCCACAACAAATGCTGGCCCTGCAGGTCAAAGTTCATTTGTAACTTTTTCCTCTCCTCCAGGAGCTCGATGGTTGGGGCCTCAGAGCATTACCAGTCTACCTCTAGAATGGAGACGATTGGCTGTTGCCTAGCCTCCCTCCTTTCCTTATCTCTTTGTGCTTTATAAGCAATAATTTCATCCCTGATCACAGCTTTCAGCGCTTCCCAAAACGTGGAGGGTGAGACCGCCTTATCCAGTTGTCAGTAATATACTCGTCTATGGCCTGTGATATGTTCCCTCAGAAAGCCTTATTGGCCTGTGTCCAATCTCCATGGGGGGCGTTGGGCACGGCCCGTCTCCAGCCTCACATCCAGGTAATGTGGAGCGTGGTCGGAGATCAATATCATGGGGTAGTTTGCATTTACTAGCCATGGAAGAACCGATTTCCCCACTACAAAGCAGTCAATTTGGGTGTATACGTTATGTACCTGGGAGAAGAAGGAGAACACCTCCCCTGGGTGGGTGATCCGCCATGGGCCCACTGCCCCCACCTGCTCCATGATTATGTCAAACTATTTTGCCATATTAGAGGTCTTCCCTGTTTTGGGGTTCGTAACATTTGCACTGCACAAGTGCCAGGCAATAACCATCTTCAACAAACGAGAATCCAAGTATGTCCCTTTGTGATTCAAAGACATTACCATCATTGAATTCAACACCATCAACATCCTGAGAGTTAACAATGCCCAGAAACTTAACTGGACCAACCATATAAATATTGTGGCTACACGAGCAGGTCAGATGCTGAGAATTCTGCAGCGTGTACCTGACTCCCGAAGCCTACAAGGCACAATTCAGGCATGTGATGAAACACACTCCACTTGCCTTGATGAGTGCAGTTCCAACAACACTCTATATACTCGACATCATCAAAAACAAGGAAACATGAGCACACTGTGGTAGCGGTGTGTACCATCGACAAAATCCACTGCAGCAACTCACCAAGCCTCTTTCACCAGCACCTTCCAAATTCATGACCTCTACAACCTAGAAGGACTAGGTTAGCGGGCACATGGGAACACCACCACATGTAAGTTTCTCGAAAAACCACACACAATCCAAGCTTGGAATTATATTGTCATTCCTTCACTGTTTCTGGACAAAACCTAGAACTTCCTAACAGCACAGTGGGTGTACCCACATCTTATAGGCTGTAGCAGTTCAAGAAAGTGGCAATTTTTGATAGACAACAAATGTTGGCCTTGCTAGTGATACTCCCCTCCCACGAACAAAAAGAGAAGCAAAGAATGGTTGCCGAAAGTTGAAATTTGAAAACAAAGAAAACTAGAATGGCAACAGCCATTGTAGAACATGGTAAAAAGCAAGTGTAAATTTTGTCACTTTCTACAATAAGTGAAATCAAAAGTAAAATGTTTCATGAGCTCCTCTGTTGGATAGTGATGGGCCTTCAATTAGAGTTGTTGAATTAAATTGAAAGAAGAATGATATGTTAAATGCGTCAGAGACCTGGTTGCATTTTGATCGATTTCAGAAAACAGTGGACATTTTGTGGAAGACTACATCATGGACTTTAGCATATTGTGTAAGATTGAAAAATTCAATTTCAAGATCCCTGCTTTAGTTTTGGCACTGAAATTGCTGGATTGTACTAAGATGTATCATATGGAGAGGCTACTAGGTGTAACTCAGGTTTGTTTCTCAGAGAGAGAAACCTATTGGATCAACAGATCAGCTGTCTTGAACAAAATCCTGTCAAAGCAATCATTTTCTTCAGCCTTTGTGGAAGAAATGGGTGCTTTTATGTGATACAAAGACCAGAGAATCCAATGATTGCCAGATTTTGGAATCATCCAAATACTGGGCGCAGGCATCAATACAATAGAAGAATTAAAGACTAGCACAACGAGGACGAAAGCATCTTCACCAGATCTGGATAATACAGCAGAAGATTAAATAAAAACTGCAATAATAGGCAGATGAATCAAATGATGATATTGTCCAAGGACCAATTAGAAGCACTCCATCTGTGACTTGAAGTCTATTATGTTGTGTGATCAGTTCCATAGAATTCATAGAATCCCTACAGTGCAGAAGGAGTAGAGATGTAAGATCCTTGAAATAACATGACAAAGAGAATTCTGAGGATCAGGATGAAAATAGTGATGAATCTGAACACATACTGGTCAGCAGGAATTTTAGTCCTTTGAAGATGTTAGCTGTTTCACTGTAGAGCGCTGGATAGTGCCTACATTTCAGCAGTACATGAAATGGAATGGCTGAAATGTTATCTTGATTCACTAAGTAGTGAAGATCGCTGCAATGTTAAGGGATATAAAATAACCACTTACTTTCGCTTTGCTGATAGTGCATTGAGGTCACTAATCAGAGTTGAAATTCCATGTGAAATGGCTGGAGGAAGTTACTTAAATACTGCTATAGTCTATTGTTATGCTATTTTATCTAAGCTATTGAATAAACCTTACGATCAAAAAGATACAAAAGGGATTTGATGTGGAGCATGATGAGACAATTACTTTTGGAAAATCAATGGATTTGCAATTTACCTAGTCAGGATATTATTATACCCCTGAACAAAACATGGAAGCGTAACTTCCTGGGTCATGAGTTTCTGGAGCTTGTTTCATCAAAAGGCAGTGGAAGCAAAGTCTTTGATTATTTCTAAGGCAGAGCTAGATAGATTCTTGATCAACAAGGGGTGAAAGGTTATTGTGGGCAGGCAGGAATATGGGGTTGGGATTACGTTCAGATCAATCAAGATCTTATTGATTGGCAAGGCAGGCCCAAGGTGCTGCTCCTAATTTGTGTATTCTTCTGTCCCCAGTGTCAGATTTGGGGGAACTCCAAAGATGTGCTGGGAATCCCTCTGGGGAAATTCCCATTTTAAGGGTTTACTCGGCAATTGTCCAGAAGTGCTATCTTTCCCTGGACAATTGCTCTGTGCTGGGAACCATCCGACAAAGCGTCTTAAATCGTTAACTTTGGATTGTTCTGCCAGTGTTTCTCAAATCGTTACTCTGAAAGAGGTATAAGAAATAAAAGCATATCTAACTTCAGCATAACTATTTTAAAGACCCAGACCAAGCCCTGCACGGAATATCCCAAACAGCCCTGTGTGGTGAACCACTATAATAGGAGAGGTAAGGTAGGACCTGCACTACAGGTTCGCCGGTAGCTCCTGCCGGCTGGCTCCACCCACGGAGAACTGTATAAATATGCATGACCTCCAGTGCCCTGCCATTTTGTCAGCTGCAGCAGGAGGCCACGCATCTGACTGTAATAAAGCCACAGTTGTACCCAACTTTAGTCTTTGTGCAATTGATCGTGCATCAATTTATTAGTCAGATTTTCCACAGAATGGATATCAGAATTAAGCCCGATCGCCTGCAGCTGGATCCGCACTCGCCCGATGCCAGAAAAGACTTTACTCACTGGCTAGCATGTTTTGAGGCCTACATCAAGGCTGCGGACCCCAAGCCAACGGAGGCTCAGAAGATAAACGTCCTGTACTCCAGACTGAGCTCCAGCGTGTTCCCGTTGATCCAAGATGCCACGAATTACAGAAAAGCAATGGAACTCCTTAATGAACACTATGCGCAGAAGGCGAACACGCTCTTCGCCAGGCATGTACTCGCCACCCGCTCGCAACTACCTGGTGAGTCCATCGAAGACTTCGGGCGGGCCCTAATTCCACTCGTCCGGGACTGTGACTGTCAGGCTGTTACGGCCGCCGAACACGCGAATCTCCTCATGCGCGATGCCTTTGTGACGGGGATTGCGTCGGACCGCATCCGAGAACGATTACTGGAAGGGGCCACGCTCGAACTGGCGGAGACGAAAACCTTGGCGCTCTCCATGACAGTTGCATCCCGTAACGTACAATCGTACCCCTCCCGCCGCGCTGCCCACCCTTCTACTTCCTACCCCTCCTGGACCCCGCCGACGACCCTCCTGGACCCCACCTATGACTTCCTCAGCCGGGGCCCTGCCTTCCCAATACGCCTGCGCCGCACGCCAATCAGCGCACAGCGGGGGTCCCCACTGCTACTTCTGCGGTCAGCAGAAGCACCCCCGCCAACACTGCCCGGCCCGCACTGCAGTTTGTAAAGCCTGCAGTAAAAAGGGCCATTTCGTGGCTGTGTGCCAGGCCCGCGCAGTCACTGCGATTGCGCCCGCTATCGCCCCCTCCCCCACGCCAGACGCACAATGGGAGCCGCCATCTTTTCCTCCCGGGTCCATGTGCGACCAATGGGCGCCGCCATCTTGTCCCCCTTCGGCCATGTGCGCCCCGTGGGTGCCGGCATCTTGTCCCGATCCCGCAATGTGCACACCATGGGCGCCGCCATCTTGTCCCGACCCCGCAATATGCGCACCAGGGGCACCGCCATCTTGTCCCCCACAGGGTCTCCGGACATCCCGACATCGGAACCGCACACGCTCGCCACTCGAAGCATCCGATGGCTACCTGCAGCCCGCTTCAATGACGCTGGACCAATCTTGCCCGCACACACTGGCCACCGCGTTGACGACGGTTAAAATCAGCGGCCACGCGACCTTGTGCCTACTGGACTCCGGGAGCACCGATAGTTTCGTTCACCCAGATACGGTAAGGCGCTGCTCCCTCGCGGTCCACCCTGCCAATCAAAGGATCTCCCTCGCATCCGGATCCCAGTCCCTCCCGAACCGAGGCTTTTGTACAGTCACCCTCATGGTCCAGGGCGTAGAATTTAGTAACTTCCGCCTCTATGTCCTTCCTAATCTCTGCGCTGCTCTCCTGTTGGGCCTGGACTTCCAGTGCGACCTCCAGAGCCTCACCCTCAAATTCGGCTGGCCCTAACCCCCCCCCCTTACCGTTTGCTGCCTCGCGACCCTCAAGGTCAATCCCCCCCCTCCCTTTTTGCCAATCTAACTGCGGAATTCAAGCCCGCTGCCACTAAGAGCAGACGGTACAGCACCCAGGACAAGACCTCCATCTGGTCCAAAGTCCAGCGGCTGCTTAAGGAGGGTATTATCGAGGCCAGCAACAGCCCCTGGAGAGCCCAAATGGTGGTGGCTAAAACTGGGGAGAAACACAGGATGGTCGTGGACTACAGCCAGACCATCAATCGGTACATGCAGCTCGACGCGTACCCCCTCCCACGCATATCTGATATGGTCAATCAGATTGCGCAGTACCCGGTCTTCTCAACAATTGACCTGAAATCCGCCTACCACCAGCTCCCCATCCGGAAGTCGGACCGGCCATACACTGCCTTTGAGGCGGACGGTCGCCTCTGCCACTTCCTTAGGGTCCCTTTCGGTGTCACAAATGGGGTCTCGGTCTTCCAAAGAGAGATGGACCGAATGGTCGACCAGTATGGTTTGCGGGCCACTTTTCCGTACTCAGATAATGTCACCATCTGCGGCCATGACCAGCAGGACCACGATGCCAACCTCGATAAATTCCTCTGCACTGCCACTCTTCTCAACCTGACCTACAACAAAGAGAAGTGTGTGTTCAGCACGACCCAGTTAGCCATTCTCGGCTATATAGTCCAAAACAGACTTCTCGGGCCCGACCCCGAGCGCATGCGCCCCCTCGTGGAACTTCCCCTCCCCCACTGCCCCAAGGGCCTCAAACGCTGCCTGGGTTCTTTTCCTACTACGCTCAGTGGGTCCCAAACTATGCGGACAAGGCCCGCCCACTCATTCAGTCCACCCAATTCCCCCTCGCAGCTGAGGCACAACACGCTTTCGCCCGCATCAGAGCAGACATCGCCAAGGCCGGGATGCACGCAGTGGACGAGTCACTGCCTTTCCAAGTAGAAAGCGACGCTTCAGACGTCGCCTTTGCTGCCATTCTAAACCAGGCAGGCAGACCCGTGGCATTCTTTCCCGCACCCTTCATGCCTCTGAAATCCGACACTCGTCCGTCGAAAAGGAGGCCCAAGCTATCGTTGAGGCTGTGCGGCATTGGAGGCATTATCTGGCCGGTAAGAGATTTACTCTCCTTACGGACCAACGGTCGGTAGCCTTCATGTTCAAGAACACACAGTGGGGCAAGATCAAAAATGGTAAAAACTTGCGGTGGAGAATCCAGCTCTCCGCCTATAATTACGAGATCTTGTATCGCCCCGGTAAACTCAAAGAGCCCCCTGACGCCCTATCCCGAGGTACATGTGCCAGCGCACAAGTGGACCAACTCCGGGCCCTACATGACAGCCTTTGTCACCCGGGGGTCACTCGATTGTACCATCTGGTCAAAGCTCGCAATCTGCCCTACTCCATCGAGGAAGTAAGGACAGTCACCAGGGACTGCCAGGTTTGTGCGGAGTGCAAGCCGCACTTCTACCGGCCAGACCGTGCGCACCTCGTGAAGGCTTCCCGCCCCTTTGAACGCCTCGACGTGGATTTCAAAGGGCCCCTCCCCTCCACCGACCGTAACACGTACATTCTCAGTGTGGTCGATGAGTACTCCAGATTCCCCTTCGCCATCCCATGCCCCGATATGATGTCTGCCACCGTCATCAAGGCCTTCAGCACCATCTTCGCTTTGTTCGGTTTCCCCATCTACATCCACAGTGACAGGGGATCCTCATTCATGAGCGATGAGCTGCATCAGTTCCTGCTCAGCAGGGGTATAGCCTCCAGCAGGACGACCAGCTACAACCCCCGGGGAAACGGGCAAGTAGAACGGGAGAATGGGACGGTTTGTAGGACAGTCCAGCTGGCCCTACGGTCCAGGAACTTCCCAGCCTCTTGGTGGCAGGAGGTCCTCCCTGATGCTCAACACTCCATCCGGTCACTATTGTGCACCGCCACTAATAATGCACCCCATGAACGTGTCTTTACCTTCCCCAGGAAGTCCACATCCGGGGTGTCGCTCCCGACTTGGCTCGCTGCTCCAGGACCGGTCCTTCTCCGTAGGCACGTCCGACTCCACAAGGCGGACCCCTTGGTGGACAGGGTTCACCTGTTCCATGCCAACCCTCAATATGCATACGTCGAGTTCCCCTACGGCCGCCAAGATACTGTCTCACTCAGGGACCTGGCACCGTCAGGTTCCACCCCAACCCCCCGCCAACCAATGCGCCCCCCCTCCCACCGCGCCGCCAATATTGACCCCACCAGAGCACCCCCCCCTCCCCTTTACCAAACAAGAGGACGAAGGGGACTTCTGCACGCTCCCGGAGTTCCCTGATGACTGACCAGCATCTGCACCGCCATTGGTGCCACCTCCACCACCGCCAGCACCGACTTCGCTGCCACCGTTACGCCGCTCCCAACGAAGCACCAAAGCACCGGACCGGCTGAACCTTTGACGGACTCCGGACCGTCAACATGGACTTTTCCTTACCTACCACTGTACATAATTGCACTAATTGTATGTAGTTTCAAGGCACCCCTGCCGAACTCATTTTTCACGGGGTGAATGCGGTGAACCACTGTAATAGGAGAAGTAAGGTAGGACCTGCACTACAGGTTCGCCGGTAGCTCCTGCCGGCTGGCTCCGCCCATGGAGAACTGTATAAATGTGCATGACCTCCCGTGCCCTGCCATTTTGCCAGCTGCAGCAGGAGGCCACAATCTGACTGTAATAAAGCCGCAGTTGTACCCAACTTTAGTCTTTGTGCAATTGATCGTGCATCACCCTGACCACCCCCCTCCCCCCAGGGACTCTTTGTACACAGACAGGTATGTGCACACACCCCGTACAATGGACACACGGTACCACGGACACACGGTACCACGGACACACCCCCATACCCCCACACACACCATCCATGCCCCACACGCCCACACATCCCACACGCTGCTGCAGCGCGCCACACGCGTGCCACGCACGCAACACACGCACGCAACACACTCCACATACATCAGCCCCCCCCCACACACACACACCTAACCACCCCACCGGCACAGGATTCCCAACCCAACCTGAATCTTACACCCACCCTACCATTGTCCACTCCCGAACTGACAACACCCTGATCCAATAGGAACTCCAACCCCCTCTACCTAACCGCAAACCTCCTGAAATGACCCCCAAACCTCCGACCTGACCTCATCCACCTGGTTCCCCCGATACTTGACCCCCACCTGAATGCCCGACTCCCCGTCCCCCCAAATGAATACATGATTCCCCAAATGTCTGAATCCCACATCCCATTCACTTACCTTCTTTTTGACCTGTTACTTTTAATGCGACCTTTAAACTCAACTGCTGTATGCCGCTAGTGTTGTAAGAAGGTGGACATCTCTTCCTTTGCTTCGCTGCTTTTAAACTTCGACACTGGCGCCAAGGATCTGCTGTTCTGCCTTAATCTCACCCGGCCTGAATCAGGAAAGTCGGGTGATTCAGGCACTTGAGAATTTTAGCACTGGTAAGTCTGTATGGAATGACAATCCACCGTTGATTGCCACTCAGGATGTTATGTTTCTAATCAAATTCCCAGGCTTGGGTGAATTCTATCCCACGCTGTTGAGGGAGACAAGAGAGAAAATTACAGAGGCTCTGACCAAAATTTTTGATTCATCTTCTGGCCACCGTGGATTGGAGGACAAATAATGTAGTTCCATTCTTCAAGAAGGGTGGTAGAGATAAATCGGGTACGTACAGACCAGTGAGTAGAGAAACTATTGGAGAAAATTCTGAATGAGAAAATTCACTTGGAGAGGCAAGATTTGATCAAGAATAGTCAGCATGGCTTTCTCAGAGGGCGGTCATGCCAAACAAATTTAATTGAATTTTTTGAGGGGATGACCAAGTGTATAGGTGAGGGTAGTGCAGTTTTATGGATTTCAGCAAAGCCTCTTGACAAGATCCCACATGGGAGACTGAAAAAGAAGGTAAAAGTTCATGGGATCCAGGGTAAGTTGGCAAGTTGGATCCAAAACTTAGTGGTAGGAGACAAAGAGTGGTGACAGATGGCTGTTTGTGTGACTGGAGGCCGGTGTCCAGTGCAGTGCTACAACATCAGTGCTAGGACCCTTTATTGTTTGTGAAAAATATAAACGATATAACTGAGAATGTGGGGCTGGGATGATAGGTAAGTTTGTGGATAACACCAAGATTGGCAGGATGGTTAATAGCGAGGAAGAAGGTCTTAGGTTGCAGGAAGATATAGACGAGTTGGTCAGATGGGCAGATCAGTGGCAGATGAAATATAACCCGGAAAAGTGTGAGTTGATGCACTTTGGAAGGAGTCACAAGACAAAGGAGTACCCAATGAATGGCAGCACATTAGGAAACTCCGAGAACCAGAGGGATCTTGGGGTGCTTGTCCACAGATCCCTGAGGGCAGCAGGACAAGTTAATAGGGTAGTTAAGGTGTTATAACCTGCCTACTTACCATTGGCTGGGGACTAATGACTATCCCACAATCCTGTGGGAGTATGAGCTTCCCCAATGAGGGGGGCGGAGAAACCACTAGTAAACTCCTAGTATAAATAAAGCTGGCCAGTTCAGGAACCAGCAGGAAGGAGTATGTAGCAAGGGAAGTTACTGCTACCGTTATGTATATATGTTATAGTAAATAAATGTTATTACTTTGTATCCTTAAAACTCGTGCTGGATTCTTCGTGGCCCTTACAAAACTGGCGACGAAGGTAAAAGTGAATAGCTGTCTACACTGCTGAAGCCACCTCCCTGGATTTTTGTTGGATACAGGTTGGAAGTTGTTTTCTATTATACCATGCCTCTGTACGGACATTTGGATGTTTTTGATGCTGCGCTGGAAAGCTGGAACCAGTACACACAACGGATGCGTTACTATTTCCGGGCAAACAATATCACCGAAAACGAGCGCCAGGTGGTCATATTGCTCACCGCCTGCGGCCCGCGTACGTTTGGGGTGATTAGGAGCCTTACGTACCCAGCTGCGCCAGACACCAAAACATTTGATGAACTTGTGAATATAGTGGGGCAACACTTTAACCCAACCCCGTCCACGATAGTCCAGCGTTACCGGTTTAATACCGCTGAGAGGACCCCTGGAGAATCCCTTGCCGATTTTCTATCCAGGCTACGCAGGATTGCGGAGTATTGTGACTATGGTGAGACCTTGTCAGAAATGTTACGCGACCGTTTGGTTTGCTGTATTAACAATGCGGCCACCCAGAGAAAGTTGTTAGCGGAGCCAACATTGACTTTTCAACAGGCCATCAGATAGTATTGTCCCGAGAGAGCGCAGAGCGAGGAGTACAGGGGCTACAGGGAATGGAAGTGCATGCCTTGGGGCGCAACCCCTTCCGTCCGAAAACGTCCCCCCGCACTCCTGCGGTACTTTGGGCGAGGCAACGTCCGGACCGACGCCAGTGGCCGTCAGACATTCCTCCCCGAAGGGAGCCTTCTCCAGAGCCAATGGATGAGGAGCCATGTCCGTGTCAGACTTGTAGGCGCCGTCCCCATCGCGGACGGTGGTCCTGGGGACGCCAGAGGCGCCGTCGTTCCGACCGAAACTGGGACCAGCCCAGGGGGCGTAACTGGGACCAGCCCAGAGGCCGTACCTTCCATGTGGATGAACCTGCGGCGACTACGCCTGAGGACGTGGAGACGGAGGACGACTGCCTGCAGCTGCATTGTGTGGCAGCTCCCTGTGTGGCCCCCATTAAGGTGACAGTACGGGTCAATGGCCACCCGCTTGAGATGGAGTTGGATACTGGCGCAGCGGTCTTCGTGGTCGCCCAGAGGACATTCGACCGCATCAAGCAGGGTATACAGACCCTTACATTAACCGACTCACAGGCCAGGTTGGCCACCTACATGGGGGAACCACTGGACATTGCAGGAACTACAATGACCCCTGTTGTCTATGAACGCCAGGAGGGGCATTTCCCATTTATCGTGGTGCACGGCCATGGGCCCAGCCTGTTGGGTCGGGACTGGTTGCGCCATTTGCGGTTGCAATGGCAGCACATCCTCCAAACAGTTTCTGAAGGGTTGACTGAGGTGCTAGGACGATACCCAGATGTATTCCAGCCTGGTTTGGGGAAAATAAAAGGGGCCGTAGCCCGTATCCAAGTTGAACCAGGAGCCACGCCGCGCTATTTCCGGGCGCGCCCAGTGCCTTACGCCTTGCTCGAGAAGGTAGAAGGGGAGCTCACTCGTTTGGAGAATTTGGGTATTATCAGGCTCGTCCGTTTTGCTGACTGGGCAGCACCAATTGTACCTGTAATGAAGCCAGATGCCACAGTTCGCTTGTGTGGCGACTATAAACTTACAGTGAATGCGGTTTCCTGACTCGACTGATATCCAATGCCTCGCATAGAGGATCTCTACGCGAAACTTGCAGGTGGACTCTCGTTCACAAAATTAGATATGAGTCACGCCTACCTGCAGTTGGAGATGGACCCTGCCTCCCGACCATATGTAACGATTAATACACACTGGGGCCTGTATGAATATACACGGTTGCCCTTTGGAGTATCCTTTGCCTGCGCAATTTTTCAACGTGTTATGGAGGGCATTTTGAGAGGTTTACCACGTGTGGCTGTCTACCTAGATGACGTTTTGATTACAGGGACGTCGGAGCAGGAACATTTGGAAAATCTGGAGGCTGTCCTTAGACGCCTTTCGGAGGCTGGAGTCCGTTTACGTCGCACAAAGTGCGTATTTCAGGCAAAGGAAGTAGTCTACCTAGGTTACCGGTGGACCGCGAAGGTCTGCACCCCGTCGCGGAGAAGGTGCGTGCAATTCAACATGCCCCCACCCCGACTGACACTTCGCATCTTCGTTCTTTTCTCGGTCTCGTAAAATATTACGGGAAGTTCCTCCCCAATCTGGCAACTACGCTGGCCCCTTTGCACCTTCTGCTAAAGAAAAGTCACACCTGGGTTTGGGGTCAGCCGCAAGAAACCGCTTTCCGGCGGGTAAAGCAACAATTGTCGTCGTCTGGGTTACTAACCCACTATGATCCTGGAAGGCCTTTGCTCGTCACATGTGATGCATCCCCGTATGGTATTGGAGCCGTCCTGTCCCACAAGATGGAGAACGGGGCCGAGCGACCGATAGCTTTCGCCTCCCGCACGTTGACTGCAGCGGAGAAAAAGTACGCGCAGATCGAGAAGGAGGGCCTGGCAGTGGTTTTTGCGGTGAAACGCTTCCACCAGTACGTGTACGGCCACCATTTCACTATCGTGACTGATCATAAGCCCCTGCTGGGACTTTTCAGAGAGGATAAGCCAATACCGCCCATTGCTTCTGCACGGATCCAGCGCTGGGCTTTGTTGCTTGCTGCATACGAGTATTCTCTGGAGCACAAACTAGGTACGCAGATAGCAAATGCCGACTCACTGAGCCGATTGCCTTTATCCACCGGCCCCATGTCGACCCCCACGACCGGTGAGGTGGTTGCAACTCTAAACTTTATGGACACCTTGCCTGTCACGGCAGCACAGATCCGTGAGTGGACCCAGACGGAGCCAGTCCTGTCAAAGGTTCGGCACATAGTCCTGTATGGTGGGCAGCATAGACAGCTCCCAGGCGAGTTGCGGGCATTTTCCTCCAAGCTGTCAGAATTCAGCGTGGAAGACGGCATCCTCTTGTGGGGGACGCGTGTGATTGTCCCGGAAAAAGGCCAGGAGCTGATACTAACAGACTTGCACAATGGGCATCCAGGCGTGACCAAAATGAAAATGTTGGCCCGGAGTTATGACTGGTGGCCAGGCCTCGACACCGACATTGAGAAGGTGGCCCAAAACTGCTCCATTTGCCAGGAACATCAGAAGCTTCCGCCGGCCGCGCCCCTACATCACTGGGAATGGCCAGAGCGGCCTTGGGCACGCTTGCATGCAGATTTCGTAGGCCCTTTTCAAGGATCCATGTTCCTTCTACTAATTGACGCCCAGTCCAAGTGGCTAGAGGTGTATAAGATGCAGGGGACAATGTCCTGCGCAACAATTGAAAAGATGCGTTTATCGTTTAGTATGCGTGGCCGTCCCGAGGTGCTGGTCACGGATAACGGCACTCCATTCACGAGTGAGGAGTTTGCGAGGTTCACGAAGATGAACGGCATCCGCCATATCCGCACTGCCCCTTACCACCCGGCTTCAAATGGGTTGGCAGAGCGCGCAGTGCAGACATTCAAAAGAGGCCTAAAGAAGCAGTCTTTCGGATCAATGGACACGAGACTGGCTCGCTTTTTGTTTACGTATAGGACCACCCCCCATGCAGTGACTGGGGTAGCTCCCGCAGAACTCCTAATGGGCCGGAGACTTCGCACCCGCCTTAGTATGGTTTTCCCGGACATTGGCGCAAAAGTACCCCGCACACAAGAACGGCAGGGACAGGGATTTTCTCGGCATCGGCCGATTCGGCAGTTTGCGCCCGGTGACCCAGTGTTCGTTCGGAATTTTGCTGGTGGTGCCCAATGGGTTCCTGGTGTAATCTTTCGCCAAACGGGCCCTATATCTTACCAAGTGCAAGCCCAGGGTCGTTTCCAGCGAAAACATGTGGACCACGTTCGGTCCAGAAGACTATCCCCTCAAAAGATTCCCCGCCCCCGGAGCTCATTTCTACAGCCGCAGAGACCAGAGACAACGGAAGGTAGTCCTCACAATCTTCCACTGGTGCCTCACTCGAAGCCTGCGCAGGTCGTTACGGGACCGAATGGAGATAGAGACGCTGACATGACGGAGGCAGCAGACTCTTGACTCCGAGATGGAGACACAGGATTCATCAGAGGGGGAATCCTTGGGTCCACGGGCCGTGGATGTACAACCGTTGCGCCGCTCATCTCGGAAGCGCCGGTCTCCGTCTCGTTACACGCCGCCTGATCCAGCGGCGTGTGCAAATGGTGTCCGGCCTGCGGCCAAACGAGTCCGACGCCCTCCTTCGCCAGGGTCTTCGGTGGATTCCTTGGATTTTGGGGGGGGGAGGGATGTTATAACCTGCCTACTTACCATTGGCTGGGGACTAATGACTATCCCACAATCCTGTGGGAGTATGAGCTTCCCCAATGAGGGGGGCGGAGAAACCACTAGTAAACTAGTATAAATAAAGCTGGCCAGTTCAGGAACCAGCAGGAAGGAGTATGTAGCAAGGGAAGTTAACTGCTGCTGTTATGTGTATATGTTATAGTAAATAAATGTTATTACTTTGTATTCTTAAAACTTGTGCTGGATTCTTCGTGGCCCTTACAAAAGAAGGCATATGGGACACTTGCCTTTATCAGCCGAGATATAGATTATAAGAGCAGGAAGGTAATGTTGGAGCTGTACAAAACTTTGGTTAGGCCACAGCCGGAGTACTATGTGCAAACAAAGAACAAAGAAATGTACAGCACAGGAACAGGCCCTTCGGCCCTCCAAGCCCGTGCCGACCATACTGCCCGACTAAACTACAATCTTCTACACTTCCTGGGTCCGTATCCTTCTATTCCCATCCTATTCATATATTTGTCAAGATGCCCCTTAAATGTCCCTATCGTCCCTGCTTCCACTACCTCCTCCGGTAGTGTGTTCCAGGCACCCACTACCCTCTGCGTAAAAAACTTGCCTCGTACATCTACTCTAAACCTTGCCCCTCTCACCTTAAACCTATGCCCCCTAGTAATTGACCCCTCTACCCTGGGGAAAAGCCTCTGACTATCCACTCTGTCTATGCCCCTCATAATTTTGTATACCTCTATCAGGTCGCCCCTCAACCTCCTTCGTTCCAGTGAGAACAAACCGAGTTTATTCAATCGCTCCTCATAGCTAATGCCCTCCATACCAGGCAACATTCTGGTAAATCTCTTCTGCACCCTCTCTAAAGCCTCCACATCCTTCTGGTAGTGTGGCGACCAGAATTGAACACTATACTCCAAGTGTGGCCTAACTAAGGTTCTATACAGCTGCAACATGACTTGCCAATTCTTATACTCAATGCCCCGGCCAATGAAGGCAAGCATGCCGTATGCCTTCTTGACTACCTTCTCCACCTGTGTTGCCCCTTTCAATGACCTGTGGACCTGTACTCCTAGATCTCTTTGACTTTCAATACTCTTGAGGGTTCTACCATTCACTGTATATTCCCTACCTGCATTAGCCCTTCCAAAATGCATTACCTCACATTTGTCCGGATTAAACTCCATCTGCCATCTCTCCGCCCAAGTCTCCAGACAATCTAAATCCTGCTGTATCCTCTGACAGTCCTCATCGCTATCCGCAATTCCACCAACCTTTGTGTCGTCTGCAAACTTACTAATCAGACCAGTTACATTTTCCTCCAAATCATTTATATATACTACAAACAGCAAAGGTCCCAACACTGATCCCTGTGGAACACCACTGGTCACAGCCCTCCAATTAGAAAAGCATCCCTCCATTGCTACCCTCTGCCTTCTATGGCCTAGCCAGTTCTGTATCCACCTTGCCAGTTCACCCCTGATCCCGTGTGACTTCACCTTTTGTACTAGTCTACCATGAGGGACCTTGTCAAAGGCCTTACTGAAGTCCATATAGACAACATCTACTGCCCTACCTGCATCAATCATCTTAGTGACCTCCTCGAAAAACTCTATCAAGTTAGTGAGACACGACCTCCCCTTCACAAAACCGTGCTGCCTCTCACTAATACGTCCATTTGCTTCCAAATGGGAGTAGATCCTGTCTCGAAGAATTCTCTCCAGTAATTTCCCTACCACTGAAGTAAGGCTCACCGGCCTGTAGTTCCCGGGATTATCCTTGCTACCCTTCTTAAATAGAGGAACAACATTGGCTATTCTCCAGTCCTCCGGGACATCCCCTGAAGACAGCGAGGATCCAAAGATTTCTGTCAAGGCCTCAGCAATTTCCTCTCCAGCCTCCTTCAGTATTCTGGGGTAGATCCCATCAGGCCCTGGGGACTTATCTACCTTAATATTTTTTAAGACACCCAATACCTCGTCTTTTTGGATCACAATGTGACCCAGGCTATCTACACCCCCTTCTCCAGACTCAACATCTACCAATTCCTTCTCTTTGGTGAATACTGATACAAAGTATTCATTTAGTACCTCGCCCATTTCCTCTGGCTCCACACATAGATTCCCTTGCCTATCCTTCAGTGGGCCAACCCTTTCCCTGGCTACCCTCTTGCTTTTTATGTACGTGTAAAAAGCCTTGGGATTTTCCTGAACCCTATTTGCCAATGACTTTTCATGACCCCTTCTAGCCCTCCTGACTCCTTGCTTAAGTTCCTTCCTACTTTCCTTATATGCCACACAGGCTTCGTCTGTTCCCAGCCTTTTAGCCCTGACAAATGCCTCCTTTTTCTTTTTGACGAGGCCTACAATATTACTCGTCATCCAAGGTTCCCGAAAATTGCCGTATTTATCTTTCTTCCTCACAGGAACATGCCTGTCCTGTATTCCTTTCAACTGACACTTGAAAGCCTCCCACATGTCAGATGTTGATTTGCCCTCAAACATCCGCCCCCAATCTATGTTCTTCAGTTCCCGCCTAATATTGTTATAATTAGCCTTCCCCCAATTTAGCACATTCATCCTCGGACCACTCTTATCCTTGTCCACCAGTACTTTAAAACTTACTGAATTGTGGTCACTGTTACCGAAATGCTCCCCTACTGAAACATCTACCACCTGGCCGGGCTCATTCCCCAATACCAGGTCCAGTACCGCCCCTTCCCTAGTTGGACTGTTTACATATTGTTTTAAGAAGCCCTCCTGGATGCTCCTTACAAACTCCGCCCCGTCTAAGCCCCTGGCACTAAGTGAGTCCCAGTCAATATTGGGGAAGTTGAAGTCTCCCATCACCACAACCCTGTTGTTTTTACTCTTTTCCAAAATCTGTCTACCTATCTGCTCCTCTATCTCCCGCTGGCTGTTGGGAGGCCTGTAGTATACCCCCAACATTGTGACTGCACCCTTCTTATTCCTGATCTCTACCCATATAGCCTCACTGCCCTCTGAGGTGTCCTCTCGCAGTATAGCTGTGATATTCTCCCGAACAAGTAGCGCAACTCCGCCTCCCCTTTTACATCCCCCTCTATCCCGCCTGAAACATCTAAATCCTGGAACGTTTAGCTGCCAATCCTGCCCTTCCCTCAACCAGGTCTCTGTAATGGCAACAACATCATAGTTCCAAGTAGTAATCCAAGCTCTAAGTTCATCTGCCTTACCCGTAATGCTCCTTGCATTAAAACATATGCACTTCAGGCCACCAGACCCGCTGTGTTCAGCAACTTCTCCCCGTCTGCTCTGCCTCAGAGCCACACTGTCCCTCTTCCCTAGTTCTCCCTCAATGCTCTCACCTTCTGACCTATTGCTCCCGTGCCCACCCCCCTGCCATACTAGTTTAAACCCTCCCGTGTGACACTAGCAAACCTCGCGGCCAGGATATTTATGCCTCTCCGGTTCAGATGCAACCCGTCCATCTTATACAGGTCACACCTGCCCTGGAAGAGCTCCCAGTGGTCCAGATAACGGAAACCCTCCCTCCTACACCAGCTGTTTAGCCACGTGTTTAGCTGCTCTATCTTCCTATTTCTAGCCTCACTGGCGCGTGGCACAAGGAGTAATCCCGAGATTACAACCCTCGAGGTCCTGTCTTTTAACTTTCTGCCTAGCTCCCTGAACTCCTGCTGCAGGACCTCATGCCCCTTCCTGCCTATGTCGTTAGTACCAATATGTACAATGACCTCTGCCTGTTTGCCCTCCCCCTTCAGGATTCCCTCTACCCGTTCGGAGACATCCTGGACCCTGGCACCAGGGAGGCAACATACCATCCTGGAGTCTCTTTCACGTCCACAGAAGCGCCTATCTGTGCCCCTGACTATAGAGTCCCCTATTACTATTACTCTTCTGCGCTTTGACCCTCCCTTCTGAACATCAGAGCCAGCCGTGGTGCCACTGCTCTGGCTGCTGCTGTTTTCCCCTGATAGGCTACCCCCCCCGACAGTATCCAAAGGGGTATATCTGTTCGAGAGGGGGACAACCACAGGGGATTCCTGCACTGACTGCCTGCCCTTTCTGGTGGTCACCCATTTCTCTGCCTGCACCTTGGGTGTGACCACATTTACATAACTGCGATCTGGTCACCTCACTCTAGGAAGGATGTGATCGCACTGGAGAGGGTGCAGTGGAGATTCACTAAGATGTGAAAGACTTGGGTTGTTTTCTTTAGAGCAGAGAGGACTGATGGGGGACCTGATTAAGGTGTATAACATTATGAGGGGTATGGACATGGTGGATCGGAAGAAGTTGTTCTCATCAGTTGAAGGGTCAAATAGGAGGGGGACATAATTTTAGGTGAGGGGCAGGAGGTTTAAAGGGGATTTGTGGAAAAAGGTTTCACCCACAGGGTGGTGGGAGTTTACAATGCACTACCTGGCAGGGTAGTAGAGGCAGGAAACCTCACAACCTTTAAAAAGTACATGGATGAGCACTTGAAATGTCGTAACATTCAAGGCTATGAGTCAAGTGCTGGAAAGTGGGATTAATGTAGATTTAGTGTAGGGATGTCGGTGGAGACACAGTGGGCTGAATGGCCTCTTCTGTACTGTATGACTCGATAACTCTAGCAGTGTTAGATAAATACATTAGGTGGGAAGTAGAGAGTCACAATTCAAATTGTCTGAGTTACATGGACAATTTTCTCTTTCTACTGTCGCAGCTTAAAAATCTGCCTAAAGGATGCAGGCATGGTTGATGAAGTCAGAGACTTTTGGATAGTCAGAGGCTTTTCCCCAGGGTAGAGGGGTCAATTACTAGGGGACATAGGTTTAAGGTGAGAGGGGCAAGGTTTAGAGTAGATGTACGAGGCAAGTTTTTTACGCAGAGGGTAGTGGGTGCCTGGAACTCGCTACCGGAGGAGGTGGTGGAAGCAGGGACGATAGTGACATTTAAGGTGCATCTTGACAAATACATGAATAGGATGGGAATAGAGGGATACGGACCCAGGAAGTGTAGAAGATTTTAGTTTAGACGGGCAGCATGGTCGGCACGGGCTTGGAGGGCTGAAGGGCCTGTTCCTGTGCTGTACTTTTCTTTGTTCTTTGTTCTTTGAAGTGCATCTGAGGCCAGTAGAAGAGATTAATGTGAGATTTGTAAAGAAAATAGTATTGGAGTTGCCATGGATCTAAAGGTATGGGATAAAGACATATTTTCGTTCTACAGTCTGTAGATTTGGCAACTAGATCTAGTGTTTCTGCAGTAATACTTAGTAAGAACAAAAGCATTATCATAGATAAATTCATGAAGAAATGGATAGGGACCAAAATTGGCACAACACCAAAGTTTCTGTCTGATATCAGAGGGATATTTGCCAGTGATGAAACTTGTGAAAACATGACTAATATGGTCCTGAATGCTGCATTTGAAAGTCTTTATAGCAGTGGACTCTGTGCAAGAAATCATGCACTCATGAAGTTTATTCTGAAGTACCAGATAAGGGGAACCCATCTTTGACAGGCAGGTGGAGTTTTACTGAAATATTCCTTGAAGATGAGACTTAGAAGGCTAAAGCGAAGCTAATTGCTAGAGGTTTGAAAGAGCAACTGGGTGATACAGATGTTAGAGCAGATTCTCCCATAGCTGGAAAAGTAATCCAGAAAAATAATTTTAGCTCTTGGTTATATATTCATAGTGTGATAAATATTAACATAAATAAATTAAAACAAAATTGACATAAAAGCTACATTTAACAGGGTAACATTTTAAGAAGGAGGTTTTTCTGAAATGCACAAAGAGACATCAGATGCAGAAGAATAACTGTGGTAACTAAACTAAGATGTCTCTGGTGTAAATGGTGCTTCCAGGCTGTGGTATTTTTTGGTGAGATCTTTTTTGCTGAAAATCGGTTATGTTCAGCTAAAGGCATACCCTTCAATATTTTAGAGACAAAAGAAAACTTTCAGGCATCTTCATGATGAAAGTAGATGATTTTTATGGGGTAGTATTGCAGAATTTATGAACCATGTCACAGAGTAAGAAGTCTTACAACACCAGGTTAAAGTCCAACAGGTTTGTTTCAAATCACGAGCTTTCAGAGCACTGCTCCTCAGGTGAACAAAGAGGTATGTTCTAGAAACATAGATATAGACAAAGTCAAAGATGCAAGACAATGCTTTGAATGCGAGCATTTGCAGATAATTAAGTCTTTACAGATCCAGAGATTGGGGTAACCCCAGGTTAAAGAGGTGTGAATTGTCTCAAGCCGGGACAGTTTGTAGGATTCCGCAAGCCCAGGCCAGATGGTGGGGGATGAAAGTAATGCAACATGAATCCAAGGTCCCGGTTGAGGCCTTACTCGTGTGCGGAACTTGGCTATAAGTTTCTGCTCAGCGATTTTGCGTTGTCGCGCGTCTTGAAGGCCGCCATGGAGAACGCCTACCCGGAGATCAGAAGCTGAATGCCCTTGATTGCTGAAGTGTTCCCCAACTGGAAGGGAACATTCCTGCCTGGCGATTGTCGCGCAATGTCCGTTCATCCGTTGTCGCAGCGTCTGCATGGTCTCGCCAATGTACCACGCTTCGGGACATCATTTTCTGCAGCGTAAGAGGTAGACAACGTCGGCCAAGTCGCATGAGTATGTACCGTGTACCTGGTGGGTGGTGTTCTCGCGTGTAATGGTGGTACCCATGTTGATGATCTGGCACGTCTTGCAGAGATTGCCATGGCAGGGTTGTGTGGTGTCATGGTCGCTGTTCTGAAGGCTGGGTAGTTTGCTGCAAACAATGGTTTGAGGTTGCGCGTTGGTTGAAGGCAAGGTGTGGGGATGACCTTGGCAAGATGTTCATCTTCATCGATGACATATTGAAGGCTGAGAAGAAGATGTCATAGTTTCTCTGCGCACCAAGAACAGGAAGCTTGAGAAACTCGGCATCACCACCAGCAGCAACCAAGCCTCCCCGGTACCACAGTAGAAAACAATACAGTGAAATCTATTGTCAACTTGTCGGACTGCACCCTTCAACCAGACAAAATTGAAGTCCTCAGCAGAGGGCTCAATTTCTGTACCACCAACAAAATAGACCCCATCAGTCTCGCGGCAGACACTGAGGAATTCATCAGGCGAATGAGGCTTTGGGAGTTCTTCCACAGACCACAAGAGGCCGACAGCGAACCCAATGAGTCAACCAAAGAACCGGAACAGCAGACCGAGAGATCTGCGGTGCGGCAACCGAAGAGGAAAGAGTTGAATTGGACCCCTCTGGGAAGCCGCTGCCCTAGACTCGACATGTATGCTCAAGCCGTCAGGAGTCGCGTCAATGCTAGATTCATCAGTCGCATTCACAAGACAGCCCCGAACATCACCCAGGCACAATGCCATCCGCGTGCTCAGGCACAACGCCATCTGCATGCTCAAGACCAACCGCAACATTATCATCAAACCAGCAGACAAAGGAGGGGCCACCGTCATACTGAACAGCACGGACTACTGCAAAGAAATGTACCGACAACTCAACAACCAAGAACACTACAGACAGTTACCCGCTGATCAAGACCTTGGAGCCAGAACTTCAGAGCACCCTCCGTGCTCTCATCCCACGTACTCCCCGCATGGGAGATCTCTACTGCCTCCCGAAAATACACAAGGCTAACACACCAGGCCTATCGTACCAGGCAATGGGACCCTGTGTGAGAACCTCTCTGGCTACATCGAGGGCATCTTGAAACCCATTGTACAAGGAACGCCCAGCTTCTGTCGTGACACGACGGATTTCCTACAGAAACTCAGCACCCATGGACCAGTTGAACCAGCAACATTCCTCGTCACAATGGACGTCTCGTCACTCTACACCAGCATCCCGCATGATGACGGCATTGCTGCAACAGCCTTAGTACTCAACACCAAAGACTGCCAATCTCCAGACGCAATTCTGCAACTCACCCGCTTCATTCTGGATCACAACGTCTTCACCTTCGACAACAGGTTCTTCATCCAGACGCACGGAACAGCCATGGGGACCAAATTCGCACTTCAATATGCCAACATCTTCATGCACAAGTTTGAACAAGACCATCTCACCGCACAGAACCTTCAACCGACGTTATACACCAGATACATCGATGACATTTTTTTCCTTTGGACCCACCGTGAAGAATCACGGAAACGAGTACAAAATGTCATCAGTAAGTTCCATCCCACCATCAGACTCACCATGGACTACTCTCCAAAATTGGTTGCATTCTTGGACACACTCATCTCCATGAAGGACGGTTATCTCAGCACTTTGCTTTATCGCAAGCCACGGATAACCTCACGATGCTCCATTTCTCTAACTTCCACCGTAAACACATTAAAGAAGCTATCCCCTATGGACAAGCCCCCCATATACACAGGATCTGCTCAGACGAGGAGGAGCGTAACAGACATCTACAGATGCTGAAAGATGCCCTCGTACGAACGGGATATGACGCTCTACTCATTGATCGACAGTTCCAATGCGCCACAGCAAAAAACCGTACTAACCTCCTCGGAAGACAAACAAGGGACACAACCGACAGATTACCCTTCGTCGTCAAGTACTTCCCCGGAGTGGAGAAACTACGACATCTTTATCGCAGCCTTCAACACGTCATCGATGAAGATGAACATCTTGGACTTCCGGGTCGCGGCGATGTGGAGCGAAGCTACGCGAGTCGGCAGCTCCCGCAGAAACGGACTTTTGGGCCCGCTAACGGAGCCCCAACGGACCTGTTTAAAAAAAAAAAAAAAAAACCCGTGGGGAAGAACGGAGGAAGTCCCCTACAGCCCTGCATGGACCGGACCCGCAGTGAAACGGCGAGGAAAGCGGCCCTGGAGCAGCGGGAGAAGAAAGAAGAAAAAAACAAAATGGCGGCGCCCACGGACAGAGGAAATGAAAGAGTTCATCAAGTGCTGCTTCGAGGAGCTGCGTAAGGAGATGGTGGCGCCTATACTGGCAATGGTGGAAAAAGTTGGAGCAACCCAGAAAGCCCAGGAGGTGAAGATTCAGGAGATACAGGAAAAAGTGAGTGAGAACGACGATGAGCTCGTGGGCCTGGCGGAGAGAGTGGAGCGGCAAGAGGTGCTTTCACAGGATGTGGGCGGGAAGACTCGAAGACCTGGAGAACAGATCAAGGAGAAACAACTTGAGGATCCTGGGTCTCCCAGAAGGAATGGAGGGGGCCGATGCCGCGGCATATGTGGGCACAATGATCAGGACGCTGATGGGTGTGGAGGCCCCCCCGAGATTGCTGGAGCTGGATGGGGCGCACCGAGTGCTAGCGAGGAAGCCCAATGCAAAAGAGCCGCCAAGGGCGATGGTGGTGAGATTTCACCGGTTTACGGACAGAGAGAGGGTCCTGAAATGGGCCAAGAAGGAACGGAGCAGCAAGTGGGACAATGCGGAGATCAGAATATACCCGGACTGGAGCGCGGAGGTCGCTAAGCGGAGAGCGGGTTTCAACCGGGCCAAAGCGGTGCTGCACCGGAAAGGAGTGAAATTTGGAATGCTGCAGCCAGTGCGGCTGTGGATTACACATAATGGCCAACACCACTACTTCGAAACGCCCGAAGAGGCGTGGACCTTTATATTAGCTTAAAAATTGGACTCTAATTGAGGGTTTGTGTGGGAGGGGGGTGTTTGAGGGGTGAAGTATGATGGTTGTTGTACATAGGGGGTCAACCACGCGCAGGAAAGGATATATGGGCTGAGGGAGAGGGACAAGGCCATGACAGGAGCTGCGCCATGGGGGGCGGGGCAGGCTTTGGGAAGCACGGGGTTGTCTTTCCCACGCGCGGCAAAAAAAAAGGCGGGAAGGGGAACAAAGGAATGTACATTGATTGGAGATTCCCACACGGGGGGGTTAAAGGGATGGCGGGGGAAGCCGGGGTCAGCAGGTGTCAGCTGACTTACGGGAGGGATATGGGGGGAGCAAAAAAGCTAGATGGGGATCTAGCGGGAAGGGGGGGGGGGAGAGGAGGGAGAGGGGGAAGGGGGGGGGGGGAAAGGGTTGCTGCTGCACTGGCCGAAAGAGAACGGGACACAGAAGAGGTGGCTGGGACGGGGGTCCCCCAGCTGGGGGACTGGAGAGTGAGGGAGACGCGGACAAGGGACTGGCCCAGAAAAGGAGATGGCTAGTCGACGGGGGGGCGGGGGGGGCGGGGGGTGAGAGTCCCTCCAATCCGGCTGATAACGTGGAACGTGAGGGGCCTGAATGGGCCGGTGAAGCGGGCTCGAGTGTTCGCGCACTTGAAGGGACTGAAGGCAGATGTGGCAATGCTCCAAGAGACACACCTGAAGGTGGCGGACCAGGTCAGGTTAAGAAAGGGATGGGTAGGACAGGTATTTCACTCGGGATTGGACGCAAAAAATAGAGGGGTGGCAATTCTGGTGGGAAAGCATGTGTCATTTGAGGCCAAGACTATCGTAGCGGATAATGGAGGGAGATATGTGATGGTGAGTGGTAGGTTGCTAGGGACGTGGGTGGTGTTGGTAAATGTATACGCCCCGAACTGGGATGATGCTGGATTCATGAAGCGCATGTTGGGACGCATTCCGGACCTAGAGGTAGGAGGACTAATAATGGGAGGGGACTTCAATACGGTGCTGGACCCAGCACTGGACCGCTCCAGATCAAGGATGGGAAGGAGGCCGGCGGTGGCCAAGGTACTTAGGGGGTTTATGGATCAGATGGGGGGAGTGGACCCATGGAGGTTTGCAAGACCGCAGGCTAGGGAATTTTCTTTTTTCTCCCACGTGCATAAGGCTTACTCCCGGATAGATTTCTTTGTTCTGGGCAGGGCACTCATCCCGAGAGTGGGGGGGACGGAATATTCGGCCATAGCCGTTTCGGACCATGCCCCGCACTGGGTGGAACTGGAGCTGGGAGAGGAGAGGGACCAACGCCCGCTGTGGCGGCTGGATGTGGGACTGCTGGCCGATGAGGTGGTGTGTGGGAAGGTGAGGGAGTGTATTGAAAGTACTTGGAGGCCAACAACAACGGGGAGGTGCGAGTGGGGGTGGTATGGAAGGTGGTGATCAGGGGAGAGCTGATCTCCATTAGGGCTCATAGGGAGAAGACAGAGGGTATGGAAAGGGAGAGGTTAGTGGGGGAGATTTTGAGAGTGGACAGGAGATACGCAGAGGCCCCGGAGGAAAGATTACTTGGGGAAAGGCGACGGCTCCAGACGGAGTTTGACCTGCTGACTACGGGCAAGGCGGAGGCACAGTGGAGGAAGGCGCAAGGGGCGACTTACGAGTACGGGGAAAAGGCTAGTCGGATGCTGGTGCACCAGCTCCGTAAGAGGGCGGCAGCGAGGGGAATAGGGGGAATCAAAGATGGAAGGGGAGCCACGGTTCGAAGTGCAACAAAAATAAATAAGGTATTTAAGGACTTCTATGAAGAGCTGTACAGATCCCAGCCCCCAAGGGGGGGGAAGGGGGGAATGAGGCGATTCCTGGACCAGCTGGAGTTCCCGAGGGTGGAGGAGCAGGAGGCGGTTGGTTTGGGGGCACCAATTGGGTTGGAGGAGTTGAGTAAGGGTTTGGGGAGCATGCAGGCGGGGAAGGCCCCAGGGCCGGACGGGTTCCCGGTGGAATTCTATAGAAAATATGTGGACCTGCTGGCCCCGCTACTAGTGAGGACCTTCAACGAGGCAAGAGAGGAGGGAACCCTGCCCCAGACAATGTCGGAGGCGACAATCTCCCTGATTCTAAAGCAAGACAAGGATCCACTGCAATGTGGATGCTAAGCTATTGGCGAAGGTACTGGCCACTAGGATTGTACAGACCGATTTCGCTCCTCAATGTGGATGCTAAGCTATTGGCGAAGGTACTGGCCACTAGGATTGAGGACTGTGTCCCGGGGGTGATTCACGAGGACCAAACGGGATTCGTAAAGGGCAGGCAGTTAAATACCAATGTGCGGCGGCTCTTAAACGCGATAACGATGACATCGGAGGAGGGAGAGGCGGAGATAGTGGCAGCTATGGACGCAGAAAAAGCCTTTGACCGAGTAGAGTGGGAGTACCTCTGGGAGGTATTGTGCAGGTTTGGGTTCGGGGGAGGGTTTATTAGATGGATTAAGCTCCTTTACAGCGCCCCGGTGGCGAGCGTAGTGACAAACCGGCGGAGGTCGGAGTACTTTTGGCTGTACCGAGGGACGAGACGGGTGCCCCCTGTTCCCCCTGTTGTTTGCATTGGCGATCGAACCCTTGGCCATATCACTTAGGGAGTCTCAGAAATGGAGGGGGATAGTCCGCGGGGGAGAGGAGCATCGGGTATCGCTATATGCGGATGACCTGCTGCTATAAATGGCGGACCCAATGGAGGGGATGGTGGAGGTCATGCAGACTCTGAAGGAGTTTGGAGAGTTCTCGGGCTACAAGCTTAATTTAGAGAAGAGTGAGCTTTTTGTATTACAGGCAGTGGACCAAGAAAGAGGGATAGGGGACCTACCGCTGAGGAGGGCGGAGAGGAGTTTTCGGAATCTGGGGATCCAGATAGCCAGAAGTTGGGGGGCCCTACATAAACTGAATTTGACGAGGGTGGTGGAGCAAATGGAGGAGGATTTTAAAAGATGGGACATGCTCCTGCTCTCGCTGGCGGGTAGGGTGCAGTCGGTCAAAATGGTGGTCCTTCCGAGGCTTTTGTTCGTGTTTCAGTGCCTCCCCATCGTGATCACCAAGGGCTTTTTCAAGAGAGTAGGTAGGAGTATTCTGGGGTATGTGTGGGCAAATAAGACCCCGAGGGTTAGGAGAGGGTTCTTGGAACGCAACAGGGACCGAGGAGGGTTGGCTTTGCCAAACCTAGAGAGTTACTACTGGGCAGCAAATGGGGCGATGATCTGTAAGTGGGTTATGGAGGGAGAGGGTGCGGCATGGAAGAGGATGGAGATGGCGTCCTGTAAAGGAACGAGCCTGGGGACGTTGGTAACGGCACCGCTGCCGCTCTCGCCGACAAAATACACCACAAGCCCGGTGGTGGCGGCAACACTAAAGATCTGGGGCCAGTGGAGAAGACACAGGGGTGCAATGGGAGCATCGGTGTGGTCCCCGATCAGGGGTAACCACCGGTTTGTCCCGGGGAAGATGGACGGGGGGTTCCAAGGCTGGCATCGGGCGGGGATAAGAAGAATGGGGGACCTGTTCATTGACGGGACATTTGCGAGCCTAGGGGCACTGAAGGAGAAATTTGAGTTAACCCCCGGGAAATGCATTTCGATATATGCAGGTGAGGGCTTTTGTGAGGCGACAGGTGAGGGAATTTCCGTTGCTCCCGGCACAAGAAGTTCAAGATAGGGTGATCTCGGGGGTATGGGTTGGGGAGGGCAAGGTGTCGGAAATATACCAAGAGATGAAAGAAGAGGGGGAAGTGCTAGTAGAAGAACTGAAAGGTAAATGGGAGGAGGAGCTGGGGGAGGAGATTGAGGAAGGGCTATGGGCCTACGCCCTGGGTAGGGTTAATACCTCCTCCTCGTGTGCCAGGCTCAGTCTGATACAATTTAAGGTGGTTCACAGAGCGCATTTGACGAGGGCGAGGCTGAGTAGGTTCTTTGGGGTAGAGGATAGATGTGAAAGATGTTCAGGGAGCCCGGCGAACCATGCCGATATGTTTAGGTCATGCCCGGCATTGGAGGGGTTCTGGAGAGGAGTGGCGGGAGTAATATCCCAGGTGGCGAAAGTCCGGGTCAAGCCAAGCTGGGGGCTAGCAATATTTGGAGTAGTGGATGAGCCGGGAGTGCAGGAGGCGAAAGAGGCCGGAATTCTGGCCTTTGCGTCCCTAGTAGCCCGGCGAAGGGTCTTGCTATTGTGGAAGGAGGCGAAGCCCCCTAGCCTGGAGGCCTGGATTAACGACATGGCGGGGTTCATAAAATTGGAGAGAATCAAGTTTGCTTTGAGAGGGTCTGCACAGGGGTTTTACAGGTGGTGGCAACCGTTCCTCGAATATCTCGCGGAGCGTTAGAAGAAGGTCGATCAGCAGCAGCAACCCTGAGGGGGGGGGGGGGGAAACGAGAGACTGTTTGAGGGGATGGACGAGCGGGAGATAGCATGGAGGGTGGGGGGAAACGGTACGCGCGGCCAAGAGCCAGTGTATAAAGCTATGTAAGTATACCATCTTGCCATGTATATATCTTGCTCAGGGAGAATTTGCATTATTTTGTTACGGGGGGGGGGGTGGTTATTGTTTGTAAGGGGAAAAAATTGTGTTGTTAAAAAACCTTAATAAAAATATTAAAAAAAAAAAAGATGAACATCTTGCCCAGGTCATCCCCACGCCTCCACTACTTGCTTTCAAACAACCGCGCAACCTCAAACAAACCATTGTTTGCAGCAAACTACCCAGCCTTCAGAACAGCGACCACGACACTACACAACCCTGCCATGGCAATCTCTGCAAGACGTGCCAGATCATCGACATGGGAGAATTACATTACACGTGAGAACACCACCCATCATATAGGCAGCACATACTCGTGCGACTCTGCCAACATTGTTTATCTCATTCGCTGCAGGAAAGAATGTCCCGAAGCATGGTACTTTGGCGAGACCATGCAGACGCTGCGGCAACAGATGAACGGACAGCGTGTGACAATCGCCTGGCAGGTATGTTCCCTTCCAGTTGGGGAACACTTCAGCAATCAAGGGCATTCAGCCTCTGATCTCCAGGAAAGCGTTCTCCAAGGCGGCCTTCAAGACGCGCGACAACGGAAAATCGCCGAGCAGAAACCCGTAGCCAAGTTCCGCACACATGAGTACAGCCTCAACCGGGACCTTGGATTCATGTCGCATTACGTTCACCCCCACCATCTGGCCTGGGCTTGCGGAATCCTACAAACTGTCCCGGCTTGAGACAATTCACACCTCTTTAACCTGGGGTTACCCCTATCTCTGGATCTGTAAAGACTTAATTACCTGCATATGCTCGCATTCAAAGCATTGTCTTGCATCTTTGATTTTGTCTATATATATATATATATATATATGTTTCTGGAACATACATCTTCATTCACCTGAGGAAGGAGCAGTGCTCCGAAAGCTCGTGATTTGAAACAAACCTGTTGGATTTTAACCTGGTGTTATAAGGCCTCTTACTGTGCTCACCCCAGTCCAACGCCGGCTTTACAGTGGTTAGAGTAGAATTTAAATTGGTTTTTAGCTTGTTGGTTTTTAAATATATTGGTTTAGATATTAAGCAAAGTAGATCTGGAATAGCTTTAATTCAAAAATCCTATTTGGAGCGTGTTACTTCCATAACAGTTAGTTGAAATAGATCCTTGCAGAACAATAATGTTATATCTAAGGAAGAAACAGCACCTGTGAAGCTTAAATTGTTGGTCGAACAGGTTGGGTACTTGGACTGGACCAAATATTAGTTTTGGTGGAGTTAAGTATTATGATGACAACCCCTAATTTGGAGGTATTGAATGATAAATAAAGCATTAGAAATAAATGTGTCCTTAAAAGATCATTAAAAGACTTTTTTATGGAGGTATTAGATTTGGGATTCTAATTGTCAAAATCTTTAAGTTAGATTCTGTACATTGGGCACACCGACGATAGTATACTCATCAAATGTATACTTTACAAAGTATACTTTACAAAAAGTGTGAGTAAGAAAATGTTTCGCAGATTGAAAGATTGACCTTGCTGACTTGAATACATGTGAAGAGAAATAAACCCTTGAAAAATAAATATATGGATGCTAGTCATCAATTTGTCTGATTGTTTTACAAAAGAAAGGCATGTAGAAATAAATTGTTAAGGGCCTTAGAGGAGGGGTATCTTGCAATGTAAAGCTTTGTGTAGAATGTGAAGTGTTTTGAATTTGTTTGTTTTGAGATTTTAGTTGTGTATATGAATTATAATTAGAGAGAGAAGAGAATCTGTTCATTTTACATAAATTATGTTTAACTATCTGCAGAAGGTGGGCATTTACTGATGATTTTCCCCGAGCGCCTAAACTAAAACTGTTAGGAGGTGTATGTTTCTTACGTAAAAGTATAAGTAAATATTTAAGATATAAAGTTGTTTCCGTTCTGTCCTTCACCAACTAGCTTTCTGGACTGTAACAGATACTTCCGTAATTTTCACCATTACTTCTCTCCACATCTTCAGATATATTCCATCCAATTTTGGTGTCTTAAAAACATTGAAAGCCTTTCTTGTACCTCTTTTTAAAAAGTCTATTTTTAGCTTAGTATCTCAACTAGCTTTTCTTTCACTGTGACTTTGGCAACATCTTATTTCCCAGTAAAGGTAGATGTAAAGTATTAATTCAGTCAAAAGTGATGCTCTCTTCCTACATGTGTGTCTCCTTTCTATATCTTAATTGGCCTCACAGCTTGCCTTACTAGTCTTTTAAAAATCGAAAGAAGACTTTTCGATCTTTTATATTAGCTGCCTGTCTCTCTTTCCATTCTCCTTTTTCGTTCCCTTTTAATTTCTGCTCTGAACTTCTCACATTTAGCCTGGCTGTCAATTGTATTATCAACTTGGCATCTGTCATAAGTCCCCTCTTCTGTTTTATCTTACTGGTCTATCATTTTTGTCATCTGAGGAGCTCTGGCTTTGCTTGCCCTACTCACCCTCCTATTGGCAATGGAATTGGATGGTACGCAAACTGCCTCCCCTTTAAGGTTAGCCACTGGTTGACTACAATTTTGGCTGCCAATTGTTGATTCCAGTTTACCCAGGACAAATCTAGCCTCAACCCCTTGAACTTGGTGCTCCTGCAAATTGCTTCTTGTCCTTTTCCATAGCTAATCTGAACACGATGGTGCCATGATCACTGTTCCCTAAAAGTTCCCTAACTAACACATCGACTTGGCTCACCTCATCTGGTTCATTAATGTTCTTCAGGGTACAAAATTTGCCACCCTCATCCGGTCTGGGGTGCATGTGACTTCAGACACACAGCAATGCACTTGACTCTGAAAATGTCTTTTGAAATGGTCGAGCAAGCCACTCAGTTCAAGGGCAATTAGGGATGGGCAATAAATGCTGACCCAGCAAGTGACACTTCCAACCCATGAAAGAATAAAGAGAAACTCATTCCCTAATACAAGATCGTCAGTTAGATGTTAACTCATAAAGAGATGTTGCAATATACCATATTTAGTTTTATCTCTTGATTAATAAAGCAGTTCAACACACTGATAATGTTATGAATTTTTTTAATATCATGATAGTGGCCTGCAACCAGAGACGACCTTGGATGTGGAACCAACAATTAAAGATAAACCACCCTCTGCACTGAAAAGGTTTGAAACTTGTATATGATAGAGTAAAAACTGAATATTTTTAATCATGTTTTATCTTTTTAAACAGTACTATGTTAAAGTTCATTTTTAAGGGAAGGGGTGTGGGAGAAGTGAATCTAGGAGTGGGAGAGGGGAAGGTGAGGGAAGTGAACCTTTGAGCAGGAGTGGGGTGTGTGAGCCTCGGAGTGGGGAGGGATAGACTTCAGTACTTAATTCAGAACGAGAAAGGGGTAGTGAGTCTTGGAGCAAGAGTGATGTAAGCGAGCCTCAGAGCAAGAGTGGGCTAAACAAGCCTTGGAGCGGGTCTGGGGTAGGCGATCCTCGGAGCAGGAGTGGGGTAAGTGAGCTTTTGAGTGATAGTAGGAGTAGCGAGCCCCAGAGTGAAAGTGGGGAAAGTGAACCTCGGAGCGGGGGTTGGGAAAGTGAACCTTGGAACTGGAGAGGGGCAAGTGAGGAAAGTGAGCCTCTGAGCGGGAGTGGGGTTAGCAAACCTCGGAGCGAGAGCGGGGTAAACAAGCCTCGGAGTGAGAGTGGGCTAAGCGAGCCTCGGAATAGGAGTGGGGTAAGCACCTAGGAGCAGGAGTGGGGGAAGTGAGCCTAGGAGTTGGAGTAGGGTAAGCGGGCCTCGCTCCGGGAGTGAGGCAAGCGGGCCTCGGAGTGGGAGTGTGGGAAGGAGGTCTTGGACTGGGTGAATGGAGCCTTGGAGTGGGGGAAGGAGGAGTGGCGGTAGTGAGCCTCTGAGCGGGAGTAGGGGAAGCGGGCCTTGGAGTGGCAGTGCGGGAAGTGAGCCTCCAAGCTGGAGTGTGGTAAGCAGGTCTTGGATCTGGAGTGACAGAAGTGCGCTTCCCATCTAGAGTGAGAGAAGCGAGCCTTGGAGCAGGAGTGGGGAAATGGCCATCGGTGCGATAGTTGGGGAAGGGAGCTTTGTTGCTGAAGTATAGGAAGTGGGCTTTGGACATGGAGTGGTAGTAATTGGTGTCAGTGCTGAATTCAGAATGGGAGCGGGGTTAGCGAGCCTCGGAGCGAGAGTGGGGTATGCAAGCATCGTAGCGAGAGTGCGGTATGCAAGCCTCGGAGTGGGAGTGGGGGAAGTGAGCCTTGGAGCGGGGGTTGAGGTAGCAACCCTTGGAGAGGGAGTGATGGGAGCGAGTCTCGGAGTGGGAGAACTGAGCCTCGAAACTGTTGCGGTGGAAGAGATCCTCGGAGATTTCCTGGCGGAAGTGAGCCTTAGGAGCGTGAGTTAAGACAGCAAGCCTTGGAGCGGAAGTGGCATAAGCGATCCACAGATGTGGAGTGCGGGACGCGGGCCTCCGAGTGCGGGACGCGGGCCTCCGAGTGCGGGACGCGGGCCTCCGAGTGCGGGACGCGGGCCTCCGAGTGCGGGACGCGGGCCTCCGAGTGCGGGACGCGGGCCTCCGAGTGCGAATGCGGGAAGCAAAATTTGGGCGAAAGTGGGGGCAGTAGGCAGCAGGCCCTGGAGTGGGAGTAAGGGAAGCGGGCCTTGGAGCTGGAGTGGGGTAAGCGTGCCTCAGAGCTGGAGTGGGGGAGTGAACCTCGGTGTGGCAGTTGTTGCTCTGTTTCTCTGGTTCTAAATATGGCGGTCAATGTGGTCGCCTTCCTTCATCCTAATTATGTTTGCTTTAGAGTTGCCAGGTATCTCTCGATACCGCCACAAGGTTCAAACCCGAAAACTGATCAAAGAGCCAATACACCAGTTAGTTAGTTCAAAGTCAATACTATTTATTTACACACACAGTAATATCTACTCACGCACAAAGTACTACAAACTAAACTATCTCTAATGCTAACGCCTGTACTTGACTTCGGGTGCCCACTCAGTCAGAGGAACAATGGCTGTTGTTCGGATCTGAAACTGTTGGGTTCGAAGGTATACAGGAGAACAACTAAGGTCGTCCGCCTGTTAGCGAGTGTTGACCTTGGACTTACTTGCTTCTGGTGCAGCTGATGGACGGGTCTCTCCGCTTTGAGAGCCGAGTCCAAGAGAGCGATTCTCTCTCGGGGGTTTCTTCTTCTACCCGGAGGGGCTACGCGCGCTTTTGGGCGGGCCTTAAACTTGGCCCCAATTAATTGGGCCGTATCTTGATCATTGGTATTGATCTTGACCAATAAAGGGGTGGGTGCCCTGATGGCTGGCCGGGTCCTAGGTGGCTGTTGGCCTGGCTTTGTTTACGCTTTCGGTTTGGTGAACTGGTGCCGGGGTGTCTGGAGCTAGATCGGTTGCTCGAGTGTCTTTCCTTTGTTCCCGGAGATGGGCCATCAATATGTTAATTGATCTACAGTTTCAGTCTTGTCTGGGGGCTGCCTTCTCAATACGCATACAGGTTCTGTGCCTGCTTGCTTTCTTAACATTGTCCATAGTTCCCTACATTCATTAGGAGCTGGTTTAGCACAGGGCTAAATCGCTGGCTTTGAAAGCAGATCAAGGCAGACCAGCAGCACGGTTCGATTCCCGTACCAGCCTTCCCAAACAGGCGCCGGAATATGGCGACGAGGGACTTTTCACAGTAACTTCATTTGAAGCCTACTTGTGACAATAAGCGATTTTCATTTCATTTCATTCCATTGCGAGCATCCATTTTGTATTCTGGAAGTGACCATCCCAGATGGCTACACAGTGGGGAAGCGAGCTTCAGATCGCGAGTGAGGGAAGCGATCCTCGGAGTGTGAGTGAAGGAAGCAAGCCTTGGAGCTGGAGAAGGGGTAGCGGGCCTGAGTGGGGAAAGCGAGCCTTGGAGTTGGGGAAGCAGGCCTTGCTGCAGCAGTTAATAAACTCAGCAGGTCTGGCAGCATTTGTGGAGAGAGAAACAGTGTTAATGTTTCAAATCCATATGACTCTTCTGCAGACCTGATCTCACTGGAACTCTGACTCCCACCCAAGTGTTTCCAAACTCCACTCTCAAAGAACACGCTTGGAATCTTCCCCCAAACAAAACTTTCTCTCAGATCCCTTCAAGGATCCACTTCCAGAATTTAATTTTCTCCTTTCAGTATTCCTGTGCCTTGGATTGCCACCTGCATTCAATCTTCCAAAGTGGTGCTTTTAAGTACCCAGTCATGTCAGTAGAACACTACGGCTTCACAGGCTGTATTAAGATACAGTGGGGACTGGGAGTGGCGGTAGTGAGCCTCTGAGCGGGAGTAGGGGAAGCAAGCCTTGGAGTGGCAGTGGGGGAAGTGAGCCTCCAAGCTGGAGTGTGGTAAGCAGGTCTTGGATCTGGAGTGATGGAAGTGCGCTTCCCATCTAGCGTCACCAAACTTCTGATTTACCTTGGATGTCTGGCTTCTCACGGAGATTACTTTAAATCTGGTTCTTGCAGCTGTCTCTTTGACTCCGAGCACTTTCTCTACTTTTTACTTGAATTCTCCTGAACAGGACCTTGTTCAATTTGTGCTTTGTTCCTTTAACTTAGCTTTGTTCCTTTGTTAACTGCCTTCCTGAGATATTCTTTTTGTCTCAATTCCCTCTTTTCTGGGATTTTCTTTTGTTCTTTTGAGAAGTCTGCTGTCTGCAGCTCCCTGACCCTGACCAGTTTCTCTAGCATTAGCTTGTAACTAATTCAGAAGACCATTCTGTTCTAGAGTGGCCCCATGTTACCCAGTTTTCTTTTAAATCCTCAGCTTTCACGTCATGAACCCTCATTGCAATACATCACCTGAACCAAACTGAAGTAATTTGTTATTTTATATACAGAAATACAAATTTGAACTTATTTAAAGCTGTATCCTATTTCTAATATCCTCAAATACAAATAGAAATGACGTTAAACTCCCTCTGTTTCCTGACGAGACAATAAAAATCCTGTAACGTTCCTTTCAATTCTTAATGGTTGAGTCATTTAACAATCTCGGGTCCCACATGAGGGATACATGTTCTTTGTCGAAGAGGGTGTGAAAAGGTAGGAATTACATGTCTTGGGCTATGGCTTGTAATATAGCCTTATAATATAGCCTTGTTGAACTGCACAATCTCAGTGTCACTTTTTATCACTCAAGGAGCAGCCTCAAAGATAAGAAGCTGTGGTCCATGTTAGACACTGGACCCCCTCTACATTGCTTGTGCTGGAGATTATGCACCATTGCCGACAAAACTCATTTCTGCATGCCTATCTGATTGTGTGAAGTCAACACCACTGGAAAAGTGAATTATCCAGAATCGGTTTTCAACTCATTGACCTCTGTGAAGAAATATCCCATTGGACTTTGATTCTGGACTCTCGAATCCACGTGACAGTTATTGATATTTTCTGTGGTCTCTGCACTGTAGATCTTCCTTTTCTCGATCTCCTTTTTACTTTTGTAAAGGAGACAACCGTACGACCATTTGCATTTTGTGTGTACAATTAAGCTAAACCTTTGAATTCATCCCATCTTGAGTTTGCTGCGGGGACAATGAATAGAAAATTGGATTATTAATAATAATCTTTATTGTCACAAGTAGGCATTAACACTGCAATGAAGGTACTGTAAAAAGCCCCTAGTCGCCAATTATATGCCCATTTTGCAAATCTATGAATATTCTGTAATTTGGTGCAGATCTCCTCAGTGTTGACTATCCCACCTAATTTGGTGTCATCTGCAAATTGCGTTTTTGATTCCAAAATCTAAGCTAATAGAATACATTATAAATTTTGAACAATGGAAGTTTCAGCATTAATTACTGAGATCCACTAATCTTCTGCCAATCTGAAGAGCTATCCATTTCTGAAGTTAAAATAAAACATCATGCCCAGATTCCAAATGAATCAGGTTGGTTCAAATAAATAATATTTTTATCAGTCTAAAGATATATTGGAATTATGCATGCAAGGGTTTGCACATGCACAACAGTTGCATCTCACCCAGCAGAACACCAAATAATAATTAGATGAACTTCATGCTTCAATCTGTATTAGAAGACCTGAAATCCGTTAAGGGAGGACAGAAAGCCATTGCAGACATTCCATTGTGTGAAAACTAATAATTTAGTTAAATCTGAGCATCAAATCAGCTTAATGATTTACCAATTTAAATGCTTATACTCATTCCAACATCTTAATATACACTTAACCATGCACCCATTTTTACTCAAATGCACACATCTCCCCAACACAAATATTTACATACATTCCATATACATTAATTGCAGCATAAGTGCCATTGAATTTCACACCATTTGTGCTACTGTTTAAGCTTCTGAGTTGCTGCAGAGTAAAGGAGACATGAGTTCTGCTTCTCCACAAAACAACTTTACTGCTTTGATCCAACTTCACATGCAAATCTCCACCAATAAATAGTGCCACTTGTAACCCCTTTATATATCAGTGACTTCTATTGGATAATTGACATTAAATTAGTATTTAATTGAAAGGTCTGTTAACCCATTCCTGACAGTCTCCCCTTCCCTGGAGGAAAAAAATATTTTGATGAATATTGGTTTTCCCAGAATATCAGAAAATACAACAAACACAAAACACACAATTTCTTCCTTTTAAAAAAAAAAAAAAAAAAATTCCTTTCTTAAAGAAAAAAAAACATTCACAGAAAGATACACCCTTCTTTGATAATGTCCAAAGGTTCTTCGAACTAGCCCCTCACAAAGTAAAACAGTCGGATAACTGATAGCTGCTGTCGACCCATTTAATTGTCCAGCATCTGCTTTAAACTGGCGATGTCAATCCTCAATCTTTTCTCATTTACACTTTTTGAGGTGCGCACATTTTTCCACAGGGATTTATTGTCAATGTGACACTCAATGGATATTTTACTCAAATCCCCTAATCCCAAAATGTCTGTTAATATCTGGGATAGAAAAAAGGCCATATCTACTGCCTCTTCAAGGCTTAATGTCTCAGTGGGCAATGTGCTTTTAACCACCCTCCTTATTTTCTTTGTTTCCCACACAAGGGCAACATTTTCCCCCAAAAGAAAAATTATGAAACCTCCTGTGCTCAAAACTCCATCACATAAATTGGCATATTACGCATCACTATAAACTGAGTTTCAAGTGCCTAAGATCACCTAAAAACAGGAACCTCAAAACACACTCCTGCATTTTTAGTTTGGCCAACGTTTTGTTTGCTCTCATTATGTTTTCCACTTCAGGATCATTAATTTTTGCACTCGACTCTAGGACATCAAAACTAACGTCATGTCTAGTCAGTCTACCTAACCAATTTAGTTGCCCAATTAAACTTTGCAGTTCCTCTTTTCCCATTTTTGAAAACACAGCGTCTTTTTGTGAAGCCCAACCACGATTAATTGCTATTGGGCTGAAGCTCTTCAAATAAAATTGCTGACGTAAAGTGGTACCTAACTCAGACTCTCCGATTTCCAGCCCAATATATTTGAAAGCACCTGAAGTCTGACTTCCAGCCCTGAATTCTTTCATCAATCCAGAGATTGCAATAGCTTCTAAATCACTATTACCACTCCACAAAAAATCATCGACATGCATCATAAAGATGCCAGAAAGATTTCCTTTACAGTGGCAGTAAAACATTACCGAATCTGCTTTCAACTGGCAACAGCCTAACTTTACCGAAACTGACCTTACCGAAAAATACCAGAGTCTAGAAGCATAATTTAATCCATATACACATTTGTTCAATTTCCAGAGTACCCCCTCTGTGTTCGCTGCCTCTTTAGGAGGATGGAGAAAAATGTCTCTCTGAAGCTGATGCCCTTGCAAAAAGGCAGCTTTTATATCTATAGATTTGCATTCCTATGCCTTTGTGGCCAATAGAGCCAAAAAGATCTTTAAAATAAACTTTCCTGCTGTAGGTGAATTCACCCTTAAATCTTGATCTTCCAAGTTTTCTTCAAATCCCCTTGCCACAAGCCTGGCCTTTGCCTTCATAAGTTACATCTGGAAGAAACTTTTCCGTGCAAATCCATCTGTGAGATAGAGCTCTTTGTCCCCTATCTGGTACTTCTGTGTATACCCCAAAGTCACTCCAACTATGCAGTTCTTGCTGTTTAGCATCTTTTATAACTTTTTCCACCTGGTTTATTGGAGGCCTCCAAAATCTCACGAGCATGTAGGCTTCTACTCCTAGTTGCATTCGTAGTCTTACCCATATTCCGAGACCTTGTCAAACCACATCCCCTATCCCGCCTGGTATCTCGTTCTGTACTGCCACTGCTTGATCTTTCACTCCTGCTGTGGGATGTACTTGCAATAGTTCTTGATCTTTTCCTGTGATCATATTCACTATCTAACTTACTATCTGAACTGGCACAACGTTTCTGTGCCCTCCATTTTTAAACTTTGTGTTCCCAATCCATTGTCTTGGTAGCCTATCCTGTATTCTGTACATTCAACCAGTGTTTATACTTTGCAATGGCCTTCCCTACTCTACTAACAAAGTTGCATTGTTCCAGTGACTGGACCCTTCAGGCAAATACGTCACTTTTGTACCAACTTTTGTCAGCTGTCCTTTCGGAAAAATGGCCTGTCCTAATTCATTATAAGTATTGTGTTCCTCTACAGGTACCCTGTCTATTTCAGTTAACTGGTCCTCATAGTGCTGTAACACGTGTGTATCAGATGACCCTGGTTCCTCATCATGTTCGTCTGCTCTTTCTAAATTTGCAACTTTGTAATTTGTACCCATTATCCTTGATGAATGTACCCTAAAAGTCTGACTGCCATGTTGCAAAACAATTGTTTTGCCATCTATGCCTATGGCCTTTTCTGGACCTTTCCATTCATTAAAATAGTCTCTCTTATAGTATACTATGTTTCTTTGCTGAAAAACGATATTTGATGGCTGTACATTATGCCTTAAAGCTCTACGAATTCTTTAGAGACTTCTGCTTCCAAAAAAGCTGTTCTACTTCTATGTAATGCATTTAAATGGTCAGCAAAGGCAGAGCTAATTGTAGCCCCTTCCCAAGCTGGAGGCTGGTCATTCAAAATGGACGATTTTCAAATTCTTTAACCGTGTTACGATTTTCAGTATTTAAAGAGTCCAGGTAACATTTTAACCAGTCAATTCCACACACACGAGATGTGCAGCCAATAGCCAATATCCAATACAGCACAATTGAAAGGCTCTGCAACCAACACTCTCATTACCGGAGTAAAACTTCTCGTTAATAGGAAAATGCCTTCTTTCTGGTCACTATCTCTTTCCTCTTACGATTCTTCCGTGCCATGTGTAGCTTCAAACGTGTTGGACAGTTGAAAGCATAATGAAATTTAGAGTCACTCCGAAAATATCGATTTATCATATCCTGAGCATTTCTGGGGTTTGTTTTCCTATTACCATTCTCCATGCCCCCCCTCCTGTTATAGATATTAAAGGGGTTTCTATCCTCATAATTTCTGGGCCCCAATCTTCTTCCATCCTCTTGTAGCCTGCTGTACAAATGCGATCTCGCCACCCTGTTAATATTGTATCTTCCACATTTCCACATGCTTTATTTTTTTTAAGATGCCTATCATTTGATCAAATAAGGTATTATTATCTGTAAACTTAACTCCTGTCAAAACCAGGAGCCTATCCATATTGGTCACTTTAGCACAGTCCAGTAACTTAAATGCCAACACGGACTGTGGAAATTCCAGGCAGTGTTTTTGCAGCTTTTTGTATAGTCTACTAAATTCCATTACTCCTCAATAGAAATATCCTGTTTTCCGAAATCTTATTAAATTCTGACTAGGCTTCATACACACTTAAGTCATCCTTTTGATAAATCTTATCCATGTAGTTCAATAGATTTTCCAGACCTTGTTCTGAGTTCAAATGTTTCAACTCTAGTTCGGAAAGCAGTCTGTGTCATGTGGGAGTACCTTTAAGACATGGATGGTTAAGCAATGTACCTTTAAGAAAAGTGTGATGTCAGAGAGTGGGTGGGGCTGAGCTCAGGTCAGCCATTTTGTAGTTTAGTTTTGCAGTTTAAAAAGCAGCTTGGGTGTGTCTGTGTGTTTCCAGAGAGCTGCAAGGTTTGGAGGAAAAGCAGCTCGTGTGCGTCTGTGTTTTGCAGTGAGCTGGATCTCTGCCATGAAAGACTATCTCTGGATCATTTGGGTGATTTAAAGTAAAGCCTTTAACCTGATGTGATTCTGCGTAAAGGTGTTAAGTCTCTTGGATGTTTGAAGGAACGTTTTAGGGAATTATTTACTGTTGCAATATTTTCTGAGTTATCTTTGAAGTAAGGGGTGTTAAGAGAGCCAATGTTTATTTAAGATGTTAAGTTGAGTTCATGGAATAAACATTGTTTTGTGTTTAAAAGCCCACGTGCCCATAATTGTAATTCCACACCTAGGGAAAAAGCCGTATGCTAGGAAAAGCAACAAATCCATTAAAGGGAGAGGTTGGTTGAACTCCATGATACATTTTGGGATTCTGAAAACGCCTCGCCCATAACAGAAAGCACTCTGCGTCTGATTGTACTTTGGTAAAGAAACAGCCCATGCCATAACTTCTTGCTTTTCCCCAAGCAGTTACCACAGTCCACATGATAACTTCACTTCTCCATTGATCATACAGTTTTGTTTCTGAAAATAATGGTGGTAGTCATATCATTTAAAAAAAAAAAATCTTTTTCTTGACATTTTCAATTAATTTGCCGTTCATTTTCATTTATTGTACAGTACAAAAAGGCTTTTTCTTAAGTTTCTCAATTTACAGTCTGCCACTGTCTGACTCTGCATACAATCCTCCCTACAACCCCCCCCCCCACCCCCACCTCGGATGCCCTCCCTGATCGATCTGGGGGGGGGGGGGTTTCCCCTTCTCTGCGTCTCTTCTTCCCCCCCCCCCCCCCCCCCCACATTTGGGTTCACAGGGAATGCCTCACTCTTTCCCAGGTTGAGTTTGTAACCTGAGAAGGTTCCGAACTCTTTCAGGATCTGTAAGATTGCTTTCAGTCCTTTCTGTGGCTTTGAGACGTACAGGAGCAGATCATCCGCATAGAGCGAAACTATGCTCTCTGTCTCCTCTTTGGATGCCCCTCCAGCTTCTTGCGTTCCTGCAGGGCTATTGCCAGCGGTTCAATTGCTAGTGCAAACAGGAGCAGGGACAGCGGGCATTCCTGCCTTGTGCCTCTTTGTAGCTGGAAGTATTCAGAGCTGGTGGTGTTGGCTTGAATGTTCGCCTTGGGAGCGTTGTACAGGAGTCTCACCCAGGCAGCGAATCCTGCTCTTAGCCCAAAACGTTCCAGTACCTCGAGGTACTCTGTCGAAGGCCTTTTCTGCACCCAGGGAGACGATCACCTCTGGTGTTCTCTCCCCAGGGGGAAATTATTACATTCAACAGCTGCCTGATGCTTGCAGTGAGCTGCCTACACTTGACAAAGCCCGTTTGATCCTCTGCGACCACTTCTGGTACACCGCTCTCCAGCCTTTTAGCCAAGCCCTTTGTGAGTATTTTCACGTCCACATTTAGCAGCGAAATGGGTATATATGATCCACATTCTGTTGGGTCTTTTTCTTTTTTGGGTAATGAAATTGTAGCTTTTTCCTCTCCGCCAGCAGCTCTACGGTCGGGGCCTTGGAGTATTTTCTGTCGACCTCCAAGATGGAGTCGATCAGCTGTTATCTGGCCGCCCTCTCTTCCCTATCTCTACATGCCCTGCAGACTTTAATTTCCCCTCTGATCACAGCCTTCAGTGCCTCCCAGAATGTGGAGGGTGAGACCTCCCCGTTCCGGTTGTTACTCAGCAGTCGCCTATGGCCTGTGATGTTTTCTGGCAGAATACCTTGTCGGCCAGGAGATGTGTGTCCAGCCTCCATGTGGGGGACTGGGCACGAGTTGTCTCCAACCTCACATCCACATAATGCGGAGCGTGGTCGTAGATGACTATTGTGGAATACTCCGCTCCTATAACTTCTGGAAGCACCGATTTGCCCACTGCAAAGAAGCCGATATGGGTGTATACTTTGTGCACTTGTGAAAAGAACGGGAATTCCTTTGTTCCCGGGTGCAGGAACCTCCACGGGTCCACCGCCTCCATCTGCTCCATAAATGCTCCCAGTTCCTTTGCCATGCCTGTCTTTTTCCCCGCTCTGGGGTTCGATCAGTTGGTCAGCGGGTCCTGTCCACAGTTAAAGTCATCCCCCATAATCAGTCGGTGTGTGTCAATGTTCGGGATTTCCACCATGGTCTTTCTTATAAATTCTGTGTCGCCCCAGTTGAGAGCGTACATGTTCACCAGTACCACCGGTGCCCCTTCCAGGACACCGCTGACCATGTAGTGTTTCCCCTGGATCCGTGACCGTCCTAGTCTTTGTAAATCTTGTCCTCTTGCTGATCAGTATGGCTACTTGTCCAGCTCTCATCCCGTAGCATGCATGGTATGTCTACCCCATTGTGGTAAACATCACTAGTGATATATTGTATGTATTACGACACTGCCCGTATATTACAGGTACAACGGTAAATCCCTGCCTGCTGTCTCCGTCCAGCAGGCGGCGTATAAAAGTGTATGCTCTCCTGCGCTGATTCCATTCTGGTTCCAGCTGTGGGAGGCACAACATTTGTGCAATAGAGCCTCGATTGTTTCACCATTCTCGTCTCGTGGTAATTGACGGCACATCAATTTATTGCACAAAATTTGAAAAGATGGATCTCCTAATCAAGCCTGATCGCCTGCAGCTGAGTCCTCACGCAGCCAACGCCACATCTACCTTCGACCACTGGCTAGCCTGCTTCGAAGGCTACCTCAGAGCAGCCACTGAAGAACCCTCCCACCCACAGAAGCTCCAAGTCCTCTACTCATGGGTGAGCCCTGAAATTTTCCCCCTCATCCGGGATGCGCCCACCTACTCGGAAGCGATGACGCTCCTAAAGGGACATTACGTTAAACCGGTGAATCAAGTGTGCGCCAGGCACCTCCTGGCCACGAGACGGCAACTTCCCGGGGAGACTCTGGACGATTTCTTGCGGGCCCTACAGATCCTCTGTAGGAACTGTGACTGCCAGGCAGTTTCGGCAGTCCAACACACCGAACTATTAATTAGAGACGCTTATGTCACGGGCATGAAGTCTACGTGTGTCCGCCAGCGACTATTGGAAGGGGGTACGCTCGATCTTGCAGAGACTAGGCAGCTTGCTAATTCACTAGAAGTGGTCTCCCGTAACCTGGAGTCCTACACCCCCCGACCGCGCGGCACCATCGTGGGCCCCATCAGCTGCCGATTCCAGCTCACCGCAAGTCTGCACCGTGTGGCAGCCAGCCAACTGTGGGTTGCCCAACTCTAGGGGCTGTTTAGCACAGGGCTAAATCGCTGGCTTTGAAAGCAGACCAAGGCAGGCCAGCAGCATGGTTCGATTCCCGTAACAGCCTCGCCGAACAGGCGCCGGAATGTGGCGACTAGGGTCTTTTCACAGTAACTTCATTTGAAGCCTACTTGTGACAATAAGCGATTTTCATTTTTTCATTTTCAACTGTTATTTTTGTGGACAAAGCAAACACCCAAGGCTGCCCAGCATGGAGCGCGACCTGCAACGGGTGTGGGAAGTAAGGAACTTTGTTTCTGTTTGCAAGGCCCGGTCGGTCGCCGCTGTTTCCAGGCCCGGCATTTCTACACCCCCCCCCACATGCGACTCGGGGGTGCTGCCATCTTCCCCTCCGCAAGCCACGTGCGGCCCATGGGCGCCGCCAACTTCCCCACCACAAGCCACATGCGGCCCGTGGGCACTGCCATCTTTCATGCCGCCTGCCATGTGCACCCCGTGGGTGCCGCCATCTTCGGCGCGATTTTGGACCGCACCTCAGGACCCCTGCTCGTCTGGCTGTTCGTCGCCTACTGCTACCTCTGCCACAGCTGACCAACCCGGGACCACCCAGCATCTTCCGCAGCTCGCCTCCATCACCCTGCATCAGTCTCGGCCCCGCAACTTCGCTACGACGACGGTGAAGATCAACGGGCACGAGCCGACCTGCCTCTTCGACTCTGGGAGCACAGAGAGTTTCATCCACCCCACTACTGTAAGGCGCTGCTCCCCCCCGGTGCACCCGTCACCCAGAAAATCTCCCTGGCCTCCGGATCCCATTCTGTTGAAATCTGGGGGTACTGTATCGCGACCCTCAGCGTCCAGGGCGTAGAGTTCGGCAACTATCCTACTGTAAGGCGCTGCTCCCTCTCGGTGCACCCGTCACCCAGAAAATCTCCCTGGCCTCCGGATCCCATTCTGTTGAAATCTGGGGGTACTGTATCGCGACCCTCAGCGTCCAGGGCGTAGAGTTCGGCAACTTCAGGCTCTACGTCCTCCCCCACCTCTGCGCTGCCCTGTTGCTCGGCCTGGATTTTCAATGCCATCTCCGAAGCCTTACGTTGAAATTCGGAGGACCCCTGCCCCCCCCTCACCGTCTGCGGCCTCACGACCTTTAAGGTCGATCCACCTTCACTATTTGCGAACCTCACCCTGGACTGCAAATCCGTCGTCACTAGGAGCAGACGGTACAGTGCCCAGGACAGGACCTTTATGAGGTTGGAGGTCCAACGGCTTCTGCGGGAGGGTATCATTGAGGCCAGCAACAGCCCCTGGAGAGTTCAAGTAGTGGTAGTGGAGACTGGTGAGAAGCACAGAGGATGGTCATTGACTGCAGCCAGACTGTCAACCGGTACCCGCAGCTCGAAGCGTACCCCCGCCCACACATACCTGACGTGGTCAATCAGATTGCACAGTATCGAGTCTTCTCCACAGTTGACTTGAAGTCCGGCTGCCACCAGCCCCCCATCCGCCCGGAGGACCGCCAATACACTGCGTTCGAAGCAGATGGCCGCCTCTATCACTTCCTCAGAGTTCCGTTCGGCGTCACCAATGGGGTCTCGATCTTCCAGCGAGAGGTGGACCGAATGTTTGACCAGTACGGGCTGCGGGCCACCTTCCCGTACCTAGATAACGTCACCATCTGCGGCCACGATCAGCAGGACCACGACGCAAACCTCCAAAAATTCCTCCATACCGCCAAACTCCTTAACCTCACATACAATGGGGAGAAATGCGTGTTCTGCACCAACCGCTTAGCCATCCTTGGCTACGTAGTGGGAAATGGAGTCCTAGGGCCCAACCCCGACCGCATGCGCCCCCTCCTGGAACTCCCTCTCCCCCACTGCCCCAGGGCCCTGAAACGATGCCTGGGTTTTTTCTTGTATAACGCCCAGTGGGTCCCTAATTATGCAGACAAGGCCCGCCCACTCATCAAGTCCACAGTTTTTCCCCTGACGGCTGAGGCCCGTCAGGCCTTGCACCACATCAAGGCGGACATCGCCAAGGCCACGATGCACACGGTCGACGAGTCCCTCCCCTTTCAGGCGGAGAGCGATGCACCGGACGTGGCTCTGTCCGCCACCCTCAACCAGGCAGGCAGACCCATGGCCTTCTTTTCCCACACCCTCCATGCCTCTGAAATTTGGCACTGCTCTCGAAAAGGAGGCCCAAGCCATTGTGGAAGCTGTGCGACATTGGAGGCATTACCAGGCCGGCAGGAGATTCACTCTCCTAACTGACCAATGGTCGGTTGCCTTCATGTTTAATAACACAGAGCAGGGCAAGATCAAAAATGACAAGATCTTGAGGTGGAGGATCGAGCTCTCCACCTATGATTATGAGATCTTGTATCGCCCGGGGAAGCTCAACGAGCCACCTGATGCCCTATTCCGTGGTACATGTGCCAGCGCACAAGTGGACTGACTCCGGGCTCTCCACAATGACCTCTACCACCTGGGGTTCACCCGGTTCTTCCATTTTGTCACGGCCCACAACCTGCCCTACTCCATTGAGGAGGTCAGGACCGTCACCAGAGACTGCCAAGTCTGCGCAGAGTGCAAACCGCACTTCTACCGGCCAGATAGAGCGCACCTGGTGAAGGGCTCCCGCCCCTTTGAATGCCTGAGCGTGGACTTCAAAGGGCCCCTCAACTCCACCGACCGCAACGTGCACTTTCTCAACGTAATTGACGAATACTCTCGGTTCCCTTTCGCCATCCCGTGCCCGACATGACTTCTGCCACGGTAACCAAAGCCCTGCACAGCATCTTCACTCTGTTCGGTTTCCCCACTTACATCCACAGCGATCGGGGATCCTCTTTCATGAGCGATGAGCTGTGTCAGTTCCTGCTCCGCAAGGGCATCGCCTCGAGCAGGACGACCAGCTACAACCCCCGGGGAAACGGGCAGGTGGAGAGGGGGAACGGGACGGTCTGGAAGGCCGTCCTGCTGGCCCTGCGGTCTAAAAATCTCCCACTGGCAGGAGGTCCTGCCCAACGCGCTCCACTCCATCTGGTCGCTCCTCTGCACCGCCACTAATGAGACCCCTCACGAACATGTGTTTGCCTTCCCCAGGAAGTCCACCTCTGGGGTCTCGCTCCCAACATGGCTGACAGTTCCTGGGCCCGTCCTCCTCCGGAAGCATGTGCGAGCCATAAATCAGACCCCTTGGTCGAGAAGGTCCACCTCCTACATGCAAATCCGCAGTAGGCCTACGTGGCACACCCCGACGGGCGCCAAGACACACTCTCCCTCCGGGACCTGGCACCCGCTGGGTCCCCCCCCCCCCCCCCCCCCCCCCCCCCGGTTGCCTCATTCACCCCTGCGCCACTCACCCTCCCTCCAGCGAACTTCACCGCAGCCCCCACCGCACCGGGATCCGTCCTCCCACTGGATCCACTGGGGTGACTAAGACGAGGACAACACGCTCCTGGAGTCGCAGGTGATCACGTCGGCGCCCACATCACCACCAGAACTGAGGCGATCGCGGCAGAGGATCAAAGCCCCCGACAGACTTAATTTTAATGTTTTCGTCACCCCCACCGGTCGTCACCCCCTCCCGACTGTTTTTTAACAGGGGGTGAATGTGGTAAACATCACTAGTGATATATTGTATGTATTACGGCACTGCCCGTATATTACAGGTACGACGGTAAATCCCTGCCTGCTGGTTCCGCCCAGCAGGCGGCGTATAAAAGTGTATGCTCTCCTGCATTGCTTCCATTCTGGCTCCAGCTGCGGGGGGGCACAACATCTTGTGCAATAAAGCCTCGATTATTTCACCATTCTCGTCTCGTGGTAATTGAAGGTACATCACCCATCCAGCCCTTCCTTACCAGTAATCTGCCTTCTCCTTCAGGTTTGTCTCCTGTAAGTAGATTATGTCAGCCTTCAGGCTCTGGATCTTTTCACCGGGCCGTTACGTCCCCTTACATTCCAGGTAACTATCCTGATGGGGGGTTTCTGACCCCCCGTTCCTGCGGGATCAAATATACTTACCTGGTGGACGCACCCCTGCACTCCAGGGTTTCCCTTTCTTCGGGGGCCGTCCAAAATGGCCACGGTCACCGCTCTCACCATGAGGTTGGGTCCTTGCACTCCGGGATTTCCCTTTGTCCAGGAGCACCCAACATGGCCGCCAGCTATGTGTACGCCATGTGGGTGTGCCCCTGCACTCTGGTGTCTCCCTTTGTTTAGGGACCCTCCAAAGTGGCTGCTTGTGCCACCACCTTGGTTCCTAGGCCTGTTCCATGCCCACCGAGTTCCATGTCTGTCTCGCTGCCAACCCTTTCCTACCTTTTTGTTGCCTTTCTGTTCTGTGAGCCCCCCCTGTCCCTGTTATTCCCCCCTCCCTGTACCCCCCTGAATTCCCCCCTCCCCCTTTCTGGCCAGATACAGTGAAGTTTTTCCTTTTTCCCCCTGAAAAAGTTATATCTTGCAACCTTTTACTTTGGCCCAGCAACCATCCTCTGTTACCACTGTTTAAGCTTCTGAGTTGCTGCAGAGTAAAGGAGACAAGAGTTATGCTTCTCCACAAAACACTTTTATTACTTTGATCCAACTTCACACACAAATCTACACCAATGAATAGTGCTACCTGTAACCCCTTTATATATAAGTGACTTCTATTGGATAATTGACAACAAATTAGTATTTAATTGAAAGATCTGTTAACTCATTCCGAGCAGCTATAAGTTAACTCTTTCTGTGATTGATCCGTTGTTTTGTCTGTTCAGATTCGTCAGAGCTTGTGTAAAGAAATATGAACAGCAGCAAGAATTCTGTTCAAAGTACAGAAAAAATATTTATCGTATAATTCTGATCATCCTCCTGACAGGTAGTGTTTAAGACATTGTGAATAACTGAAAGCAACATGATTAATACAATGATATATTGTTCTGAAATCTAATATATCGTACAAACTTGCTGTCCACATGCATTACTTCCTGTAACTTTTTTTAATTTTAACACTCGTAAGGGAAACATTCCTATATAAACATGTATAATGGGCAAATTACATGTAAGCATTTGGCTGAAACAATTATGTTTTTTGAAAAAACTCATTTACATTTTTTTTCACTAACTTAAATTGCAATATTTAACTAAGGATAGGATTTTTGCAGGTGTTTCATTATCTCCATGTCTCCGCCTTCCAGATTATTTAGTGTTTTCAGTGTAGAAGAACTGACTGTTTACCTTCAGTCTTGGGTGCCTTGGTTGGAGTTCTTCCAGCCACCATGTGTGCACTTACAAGATCTTCAGCTCAGGACTTGCAGGTCAACTATACTAACATTTGGACTGTTTTCCCACTCATTATGTTCCCCCGGTCCCTGGGGTAACAGGAGTCCAGTCTTAAGACTGACCGGTGGTCAATCCTTTCATGTCTTCACGTGTGGCAGCAAGAAGATATTACCAGGCTGTCTCGGGAACAATACAAGAAAATAATCTCTGTCACAGGTTCACCCCTGACATCAGTGGCTTAATTTCCAAAAGACTGATCTTGTGTATGTACCCTGGACCTCTGGTGGTAAGTAGAAAGAATGCGTTATTAAGCTTAAAAAAAAATAATAATAAGCGCACCAGGGAAAGAAATCTACTGGGCAGCTAATATTAGCCATGATTAGGAAGTGGGTAGTGGGGGAGGGGTCGGCATGGGAGCGGATGGAGGCGTCGTCGTGCAAAGATACCAGTTTGGGAGCACTGATAACGGCACCTCTTTCGTTCTTGCCGGCCCGGTACTCCACAAGTCCGGTGGTGGTGGCGGCTCTGAGAATCTGGTGGCAATGGAGGAGATATGAGAGTGGAGGGAGCATCGGTTTGGACCCTGATTTGTAATAGTCATCGGTTTGTACTAGGTAGGCTAGATGGTGGGTTCCGGAGATGGCAAAGGGCAGGAATTAGAAGGATGGGGGATCTATTTATCGACAGGTGCTTCCCCAGCTTGAAAGCCTTGGAGGATAAATTTGAATTGCCAGCAGGGAACGGTTTTAGGTATTTGCAGGTGCGAGACTGCCTGAGAAAACAGGTGCCAGCCTTTCCGCTGCTGCCGCCACGGGGGATACAGGATAGAGTAGTCTCCAGTACCTGGGTGGGAGGGGAAGGTATCGGATATTTACCAGGAGCTTTCGGAGGTGGAGGATCTTGAGGACGAGCTAGGAGGAGAGATAGAGGCGGGTCTATGGGCGGATGCCCTAAGCAGGTTTAATACCTCCTCATCATGTGCCAGGCTCAGCCTGATACAATTTAAGGTAGTCCACAGGGCACACATGACAGTGGCTAGGATGAGCAGGTTTTTTGGGGTAGAAGATAGGTGTGCGAGGTGCGCGGGAAACCCAGCAAATCATGTCCACATGTTTTGAGCATGCCCGAAGCTTAGAGGGTATTGGCAGGGTTTTGCTAAGGCAATGTCCACGGTGCTAAAAACACGGGTGGTGCCGAGTCCAGAGGTAGCGATCTTTGGAGTGTCGGAAGAACTGGGAGTTCAGGGAGTGAAGGAGGCTGACGTCTTGGCCTGGTAGCCCGGAGACGGATCTTGTTAATGTGGAGGGACTCGTAGCCCACGAGTGTAGAGACCTGGGTTAGTGACATGGCTGGGTTTCTCAGTCTCGAGAAAATATAGTTCGCCTTAAGAGAGTCAATGGTCGGATTCACTCGCTCGTCGACTTTCTCGGGGAAAATTAAATTGTCAGCAGATGCAGTATTCCAAGGGGGTGGGGGGGAGGGCCGGATTATTGTTTTATGGTTGGGGTGGGTGAAGATTGAGATGGGAGGGAAATGTTTATTATACCATGTTGATGTCATTGTCTGTTATTTTTATAAAAATTTTCAAGTACCTTAATAAAAATATTTTTTAAAAAAAATCGCCCTCTTCAATAATCATAGAATCATAGCATTTACAGTGCAGAAGGAGGCCATTTGGCCCATTGAGTCTGCACAGGCCCTTGGAAAGAGCACCTCACTCAAGCACACACCTCCTCACCCCATTCCCTTAACCCAGTAACACCAAATAACCTTTTTGGACACTAAGGGAAATTTAGCATAGACAATCCACCTAAGCTGCACATCTTTGAACTGTGGGAGGAAACCGGAGCACCCGGAGGAAACCCACGCACACACTGGGAGAACGTGCAGACTCCACACGGACAGTGACCCAAGCCAGGAATCGAACCTGGGACCCTGGAGCTGTGAATGAACTGTGACATCCATTATGCTACCGTGCTGCCGACAGAAGGGGTGAAGTTCGGCATGTTGTACCCAGCTCTTTTGTGGGTCACCTACGAGGGTCAAGAACTTTATTTTGGATCGCCGGATGAGGCGATGAACTTTGTTAAGGACAGGGGACTGGCAGATGATGGAGAACATTGTACTTGGGGGCGAGTAATTCTGTACCTCTGCTGCTTAATTTCTTTCTTAGTTGGGTTTTGTATGTATTGGTTTTGTACCAGTTTTTGGGCCGTTGCTCAGTTTTGTATGCGGGTTAACTTTGTTCTTAATGGGTGTTGATGGGTGAAATTTTCTATTTTGTGTTTGTTGGGGATTGTTATGTTTTGCATATGTATGTTCGAGAAGGGGGGGGGGCGGGGGGGGAGTGAGATCAGTGGGGGGTAGGATGCTTGGCGGCATGGGCGGGGGCTACCAGGCTAGCTGGGTGGGCTAGCTCACGGAAGCGCAGTGGGGGGTGAGCAGGTGAGCAGTTTGTTGAGGGTTGCGATTGCTATTTTGTTATTGGGGGAGGGGGGGTTGGGTAAGGGGGAAGAAGGGGTGAATTGTTCTGCTGACAGGGGAGGGACTGGCGTTTGGAGACAAATTGGAGGTCAATGACTGTGGACACCCGAGGGCGGGCCTGAGGAGGCGCGGAACACGGGCTGGAAGCTGGCCTAATAAGGGTGATGGCTGATAGGCAGCGGCGGGGGTTGCCCCCCGACCAGGCTGATCACATGGAACGTGAAAGGGCTGAATGGGCCGGTCAAGAGGGCTCGCGTGTTCGCGCATTTGAAGAGTTTGAAGGCAGACGTGGCAATGCTACAGGAGACGCACCTGAGGGTAGTGGAACAGACTAGATTGAGGAAGGGGTGGGTTGGGCGGATATTTTATTCAGGGCTGGACTCTAAAACTAGGGGGGTTGCGATCTTGGTCAATAAACGGGTGTCATTTAAGGTAGGGAATATAGTGGCGGACTCGGGTGGGGGGGGGGGTAGGTATGTTATGGTGAGTGGGAAGCTGGAGGGGATGAAGGACAGAAGAACATAAGAACTAGAAGCAGGAGTAGGCCTCTGGCCCCTCGAGCCTGCTCCGCCATTCAATGAGATCATGGCTGATCTTTTGTGGACTCAGCTCCACTTTCCGGCCCGAACACCATAACCCTTAATCCCTTTATTCTTCAAAAAACTATCTATCTTTATCTTAAAAACATTTGATGAAGGAGCCTCTACTGCTTCACTGGGCAAGGAATTCCATAGATTCATAACCCTTTGGGTGAAGAAGTTCCTCCTAAACTCAGTCCTAAATCTACTTCCCCTTATTTTGAGGCTATGCCCCCTAGCTCTGCTTTCACCCGCCAGTGCAAACAACCTGCCTGCATCTATCCTAGCTATTCCCTTCATAATTTTATATGTTTCTATAAGATCCCCCCTCATCCTTAGCTAGTTCTTCTCTCATCCCATTGTAATCTCTGTTTAATCACAAAGCACTAGTGCTTGATTTTACCTTCTCACCCTCCATCTGTATTTTAAATTCCACCATATTGTGATCGCCCGTTCCGAGAGGATCCCTAACAATGAGATCTTGAATCAATCCTGTCTCATTACACCGGACCAGATCTAGGACCGCTTGTTCGCTCATAGGTTCCATTACATACTGTTCCAGGAAACTATCGTGGATACATTCTATAAACTCCTCCTCAAGGCTGCCTTGACCGACCTGGTTAAACCAATCGACATGTAGATTAAAATCTCCCATGATAACTGCTGTACCATTTCCACATGCATCAGTTATTTCTTTGTTTATTGCCAGCCCCACCATAATGTTACTATTTGGTGGCCTATAGACTACTCCTATCAGTGACTTTTTCGCCTTGCTATTCCTGATTTCCACCCAAATGGATTCAACCTTATCCTCCATAGCACCGATGTCATCCCTTACTGTTGCCCGGATGTCATCCTTAAATAATAGAGCTACACCACCTCCCTTACCATCCACTCTGTCCTTCCGAATAGTTTGATACCCTCAGATATTTAACTCCCAGTCGTGACCATCCTTTAACCATGATTCAGTATTGGCCACTAAATCATAGTCATTCACGAACGGGGTGTTCTTCCCCCAACAATGTCACAGACTTCGATCTCATTGATCCTGAAGCGGGAGAAAGACCCAGAGCAATGTGGGTCACACAGACCAATCTCCTTACTGAATGTCGGTGCCAAATTGCTGGCCTCTAGGATAGAGGATTGTGTTCCGGGGGTGATCGGGGAAGACCAGACGGGGTTTGTCATAGGCAGGCAGCTAATGGCCAATGTTAGAAGGCTCTTGAATGTAATCATGATGCCCTCCGAGGGGAGGGAGGCTGTGATTGTGGTCACGATGGATGCGGAAAAGGCCTTTGACCGATGGAATGGAATTATCTGTGGGAGGTCCTGGGACTGTTTGGGTTTGGGCAAGGCTTTATTGACTGGTTTGGTTGCTGTACCAGGCATCTATGGCGAGTGTGCGACCAAACCGGGTGGGTTTGGACTACTTTAGACTGCACCAGGGGACAAGGCAGGGATGTCCCCTCTCCCCACTGTTGTTTGCCTTGGCTATAGAGCCAGTGGTGATGGCGCTGAGAGTGTCAAAGGACTGGAAGGGGCTAGTCCGGGGTGGGGTGGGGAAAGTGGAACACAGGGTCTCGTTATATGCAGATGATCTACTCCTGTATATTTCTGACCTGATGGGGGAGCTTAGGGGAATTCGGCCAGTTCTCGGAGTACAAATTGAATATGGGTAAGAGCGAGGTTTTTGTGATCCAAGCGAGGGAGCAGGAGAGGAGGCTGGGGGAGTTGCCGTTTAAAGTGGTGGGAGGGAGTTTTTGTTACTTGGGTATTCAGGTGGCACGAGGATGGGAAAAATTACATTTGGCCTGGTTAGTTGAGCAAATGAAGGAGGACTTTCGGAGGTGGGACATGCTCCCATTGTCACTGGTTGGGAAGGTACTGTAAAGATGACGGTTCTCCCGAGATTTTTGTTTGTTTCCCTACTTTTATACCAAAGGCCATTTTTAAACAGGTGAACAGGGTGATCTCTGGGTTTGTGTGGGCGGGTAAAACCCCGCGAGTAAAGAAAGTGCTGCTGGAGCTGAGAGAAGGGAGGGTTGGCACTGCCGAGCTTTCGGAACTACTACTGGGCGACAAATATAGGCATGATTAGGAAGTGGGTCGTGGGGGAGGGGTCAGTGTGGGAGCGGGTGGAGGTGGCCTCATGTAAGGGCACAAGTTTAGGAGCACTGGTATCGGCTCCTCTGCCATTCTCACCGGCCCGGTACTCCACAAGCCCAGTGGTAGTGGCGGTCCTGAGAGTTTCGGGGCAGTGGCGGAAGCATATGGAAGTGGAAGGAGCGTCGGTGTGGACTAAAATTTGTGGTAATCACCGGTTTGTACCGGGAACGATGGATGGGTGGGTTTTGGAGGTGGCAGAGAGCAGGGATTGAGAGGCTGGGGGATCTGTTTATTGATGGGAGCTTTCCCTGTTTGGAGTATCTGTAAGAGGAGTTTGAATTGCCGGGAGGGAATAGGTTTCGTTATCTGCAGGTGAGGGATTTTGTGCGACGACAGGCTTCGACCTTTCCGCTTCTACCGCCGCAATGGGATACAGGACAAGGTAGTCTCGAGAACGGTCAGAAATCTATAAAGGACTTGTGGAGTGGGAGGAAACCCAGATGGGTGAGCTAAAGCATGAATGGGAAGATGAGTTGGGAAAGGAGTTAGAGGCGGGGCTGTGGGAGGATGCTCTGAGCAGAGTCAAAACAATCTCATCATGTGCCAAGCTCAGCCTGACACAATTCAAGGTAGTTCACCGGACACACATGGCGTTGGCCCAGATGAGCAGATTTTTTGGGGTGGAGGACAGGTGTGTGAGGTATGCAGAGGGCCCGCAAATCATGTCCACATGTTTTGGGCATGTTCGAAGCTCCGGGGATTCTGGCAGGGATTTGCGGATGTCATGTCTACGGTACTAAAAACAAGGGTGGCGCACCGAGTCCAGAGATGGCGATTTTTTGAGTGTCGGAAGACCCGGGAATCCAGGGGGCGAGAGAGGCCGACGTTTTGGCCTTTACCTCCTTGGTAGCCCGGAAACGGATCTTACTAGCGTGGAGGGACTTGAAGCCTCCAATATCAGGGTTATGGGTTAGTGGCATGGCTGGGTTTCTCAGGCTTGAGAAAATCAAGTTCGTCCTGAGAGGATCAATGTTCGTGTTCGTTTGGAGGCGTTAGCCGTTTATCGACTTCGGGGAAAACTAAACTGTTGGCAGATTCAATAAAGGGGGGGGGGGTGTGGTTAGGGAAGTAAGGGGGACAGGGGAATTTAGGTTATTTGTGTCGAGCTTGGGCGGGAACAGTGGGAGATGGAGGGGTGTGTTACGCACTGAATTATGTTTACATCTGTATTTGTATCTTTTGTTATAAAACCTTAAATGCCTTAATAAAATGTTTGTTAAAAAAAAATTAACAAACGTATTACTTGTTTAGTTGTGTAGAGATTTTTGGAGAGAGACCCTTTCAGGAGCAGCACGCTTGTGCTCAACCTAGCAGCATTTGACAAAACTGCTCGAATTCAAATCCTTCGGTTTTGTCAGACTCAAACCCTATGGCAAACTGCAAACTACAGACAATCCTGGCTCCTCCCATTAATTACATCATCTGTATCCCACTAAGATTTCTCATGGCCTGCTTAGCTAGGACTAAATACAACCCCTTCATAAAGTATTTACTCTCCACGAATCTCCAGCAATCATAATATCCCATTAGCCCTTTATAACCAAATATGTGGTTGGAATGAATCATTACCTCATCTTTTAAGATTTCTTAATTACAGCTTTAGCAGCGCACAGTCTGGATACTTTAACCTAGGTTCTTTAATTATATTACTGCAAGGCTTCCGGTTGCGGCGATGACCAGCTAAGCCGCACGTTTCAGCACCTCCCGTTTCGACGGACTTTTGGGCTCTTATCGGGAGCCCCAACGGAAATTTTTTACGGCCAAACCCAGTGTGAGGCGACAAAGGAAGGAGTCCCCCCGGGTGTGGATGGAAAGAAGCGATAGTAGTGGCCAGATTGCGGAGGATCCTCTGGAGCAGCGGCAGAGAAGAGAAGGGAGAAGCAAGATGGCGGCTGAGGGAGCCCAGATGGTATGGGGCCCGGAACAGCAGGAGTTCCTCCGACGATGTGTGGAGGAGCTCAAGAAGGAGGTGCTGGCGCAGATGTTGCTGGCGATTGAGGGATTGAAGGAGACGCAAAAGACTCAGGCAATGGAGCTCCGTGGAGTGAAGGCAAAGGCAGCCGAGAACGAAGATTAGATACAGGGCTTGGTGGTGAAGACGGAGACGCACGAGGCACTACATAAGAGGTGCATAGAAAGGCTGGAAGCCCTGGAAAATAGCTCGAGGAGGAAGAATCTAAGGATTTTGGGTCTTCCCGGAGGGACAGAGGGAGCTGATGTTGGGGCGTATGTGAGTACGATGCTCCATACTTTAATGGGAGCTGAGGCCCCGACGGGCCCCCTGGAAGTGGAGGGAGCATACCGGGTCCTCGTGAGAAGACCAAAGGCAGGGGAAATACCGCGAGCAATAGTGGTGAGGTTCCACCGCTACAAGGACAGGGAGATGGTCCTGAGATTGGCTAAGAAGACACGGAGTAGCAGGTGGGAGAACGCGGTGATCCGCGTGTACCAAGATTGGAGTGCGGAGGTGGCGAGAAGGAGGGCGAATTTCAATCGGGCCAAGATGGTGCTCCACAGGAAGAAAGTAAAATTTGGAATGCTGCAGCTGGCAAGACTGTGGTTACACACCAGGGCAAACACCACTACTTCGAGCCGGCAGAGGAGGCGTGGACATTTATTCAAGAAGAGAAGTTGGACTAGATTTGAGGAATTGAGGAATTGATGTTTGGATAGAAGTAGCGAGGTGGTGGCAAAGAAATGCAAAGGGGGGAGAGGAGGAGGGTTTATCTGTAAAAATGTTAGACGGGAGATGTGGTTATGCTTCAGGAGACGCACCTGAAATTGGCGGATCAGGTCAGATTAAGGAAAGGATGGGTGGGACAGTTATTCCACTCGGGCTTAGATACGAAAAATAGAGGGGTGGCAATACTGGTGGGGAAACGGGTATCGTTTGAGGCCAAGACCATAGTGGTGGACAGTGGGGGTAGGTACGTGATGGTGAGTGGCAGATTGCAAGGTGAGGCGGTGAACGTATATGCCCGAACTGGGATGACGCGGGTTTTATGAAGCGTATGTTGAGGCGCATCCTGGACCTAGAGATGGGAAATTTGGTAATGGGGGGGTGGGGGGCGGGGGTGGGGGGGTGGGGTGGGGGGACTTCACCACAGTGCTGGACCCAGGGCTGGACCGGTCCAGATCTAGGACCGGGAGGAGGCCGGCAGCGGCCAAGGTGCTTAAGGGGTTTATGGAGCAGATGGGAGGAGTAGATCCCTGGAGATTTGCTAGACTGAGGAGTAAAGAGTTTTCCTTCTTCTCCCACGTCCATAAAGTATACTCCCGGATATACTTTTTTGTCCTAGGAAGGGCGCTGATCCCGAAAGTGGTAGGAACGGAATATTCGGCTATAGCCGTTTCAGATCACGCCCCACATTGGGTGGATCTGGATCTAGGAGAGGAGAAGGAGCAGCGCCCACTTTGGAGATTAGACATGGGACTGTTGGCGGACGAGGGGGTATGTGGAAGGGTGAGGGGGATGTATTGAAAGATACCTAGAGGTCAATGATGATGGAGCGGTCCAGGTGGGAGTAGTATGGGAGGCGCTGAAGGCGGTGGTTAGGGGGGAGCTGATTTCCATAAGAGCCCACGGGGAAGCGAGGGTAAAGAAAGGGAGAGACTGATTGTGGAGATTCTGAGGGTGGATAGGCAATATGCGGAGGCCCTGGATGAAGGGCTATACAGGGAAAGACAGCGACTACAGACGGAGTTTGACCTGCTGACCACGGGTAAGGCGGAGACGCAGTGGAGGAAGGCACAGGGAATACAATACGAATATGGGGAAAAGGCGAGCCGATTTCTGGCCCAACAACTTAGGAAGAGGGGGGCGGCGAGAGAGATCGGAGGAGTTAGGGACGGGGAGGGAAGGATGGAGCAGAGAGCGGGGAGGGTGAACGGGGTGTTAAAGTCATTTTATGAGAGGCTGTATAAGTCCCAACCCCCGGAGGGGAAAGAGGGAATGATGCACTTCTTGGACCAGCTGGAGTTCCCGAGGGTTGAGGAGCAGGAGGTGGCAGGTTTGGGAACGCAGATTGAGGTGGAGGAGGTGATTAAAGGAATTGGGAACATGCAGGCAGGAAAGGCCCCGGGACCAGATGGGTTCCCGGTGGAATTTTACAGGAAATATGTGGACCTACTGGCCCCACTCCTGATGAGAACCTTCAATGAGGCTAAGGAAAGGGGGACACTACCCCCGACAATGTCGGAGGCGACGATATCGTTGATCCTGAAACGAGACAAAGACCTGCTGCAGTGCGGGTCATACAGGCCCATCTCCCTCCTAAATGTAGATGCCAAGTTACTGGCCAAAGTGATGGTGACAAGGATAGAGGACTGTGTCCCAGGGGTGGTACATGATGACCAGACAGGGTTTGTTAAAGGGAGGCAATTGAATGCCAATATACGAAGGTTGCTGGGGGTGATGATGATGCCCCCACCGGAGGGGGAGGCGGAGATAGTGGTGGCGATGGATGCAGAGAAGGCATTTGATAGTGGAGTGAGACTACCTGTGGGAGGTACTGAAGAGATTTGGATTTGGAGAGGGGTTCATCAGATGGGTTCAGCTCCTGTACGGGGCCCCGGTGGCAAGCGTGGTTACAAACAGGCAACGATCGACTATTTCCGATTACATAGGGGCACAATACAGGGGTGCCCCCTGTCCCCGTTACTGTTCACGTTGGCAATCGAGCCATTGGCCATAGCGCTGAGGGGCTCTAAGAAGTGGAGGGGGGTGCTCAGAGGAGGAGAGGAACATCGGGTGTCATTATATGCGGATGACTTGCTGCTATATGTGGCGGACCCAGTGGAGGGGATGCCAGAGATAATGCAGACACTCAGGGAGTTTGGAGAGTTCTCGGGATATAAATTGAATATGGGAAAGAGTGAACTTTTTGTGATGCACCCCGGGGAGCAGGGCAGGGGGATATGATCTGCCGCTGAGGAGAGTAGCAAGGGATTTTCGATATCTAGGGATCCAGGTGACCAGGAACTGGGGAACCTTGCATGAACTTAACTTGACGCGACTGGTAGAGCAGATGAAGGAGGACTTTAAGAGGTGGGACATGGGGCCCCTGTCATTGGCGGGCAGAGTGCAGGCGGTTAAAATGGTGCTCCTCCCGAAGTTTCTTTTCGTGTTTCAGTGCCTCCCCATACTGATTACAAAGGCCTTTTTCAAGAAAGTGGACAGGAGTATTATGAGCTTTGTGTGGGCTGGAAAGACCCCGAGGGTAAAGAGGGGGTTCCTGCATCGCAGTAGGGACAGAGGGGGACTGGCACTGCCGAGTCTGAGCGACTATTATTGGGCCGCCAACGTGTCTATGATATGTAAGTGGATGAGGGAAGAAGAAGGGGCGGCGTGGAAAAGGCTGGAGATGGCGTCCTGTAAGGGAACAAGTTTAAAAGCACTGGCGACGGCGCCGTTACCGTTCCCCCCCGAAAAAATACACCACAAACCCAGTAGTGGTGGCGACTTTGACGATGTGGTGGGAAAATGGGTGAGGTTCCAGATGGAGAAGGTGGGGACCAGAGGGTAGGTACGTGATAGTGAGGGGGGCATTGGACGGGAGGCTGGTGGTGCTGGTTAGCTGGTATGCCCCAAATTTGAACGATGCTTGGTTTGCAAGAAAAATGTTAGCTGCAGTCCCCTTGATATTGGGAGGAGGGGGACAACTGGAGTATGGTGCTAGACCCAAAGATCGATAGGTCCCGGCCACGCTCGCTGGCTCCTTCGCGGCAGGGTGAAGATGTTGTCCGGGTTTATGAAGGGTGGGAGGGCTGGACCTGCGGAGGTTTAGACATCTGCGTGATATGGAGTACCCATTTTTTCCACTGGTGTGTAAGGTGTACTCAAAGATGGACTTTTTCTTGGTGGGGAAGGTGCTGCTAGCTGGGGTAAAGCAGGCAGAATATTTGGCGATCATATCGGACCATGCTTCTCACTGGGTGGATGTGGTTTTGGAGAAGGGTCCAGTCCAGAGGCCGGCATGGTGGCGAGATGTGGGTTTGATGTCAGACGTGAACTTTTGTACTAAAATGGGGAACGTGATTGAGCAATATGTGGGGTTTAACCGGAATGGGGTGGTCTCGCTGTCGGTGGTCTTGGAGGCGTTGAAGGTGGTAGTGAGGGGCGAGGTAATTTAATTCAAGGTGAAGGTGGATAGGGAGGTGCAGGAGGAGCGGCAGTGATTGATAAGAGGAGATTTTGGAAGTAGATGGGAGATATTCGGAGGCCCCGGAGCCTGGACCTTTGATGAAGAGGAAGGAGTTGCAGACAAAGTTTGAGCTTCTATCCACGGGGAGAGCGGTCCGGCAGCTGAGGCGAGCAAGGGAGGTTGTCTATGAGAATGGTGAGAAGATCAGTCGACTGCTGGTGGGCCAGCTCCATTGGCAATGGTAGAAAGGGATTTTGTATGGATTAGGGATGGCACGGGTGGGTTGGTAGTGGTGCCGGAGCAGATGAATAAGGAAGCCAGAGCAGATGAATAAGGCGGTTGAAGACTTTTATAGGGACTTGTACAAGTCAGTGCCATCAGAGGATGAGTCCGAGATGAGGGAATTTCTGGAGCGGCTGGAATGTCCGGAGGTGGTGGGGGAGGAGAGGGTGGGATTGGAGGAACCAGTGGGGATGGAAGAAGTATCGGCAGCAATAGAGAAGATGCAGTCGGGTAAGGCGCCGAGACCGTATGGGTTCCTGGTGGAATTTTAGAAAAAAGTTCAAGGATAAGTTGACATTGCTGATGGTAGAAATGTTTGAGGATGCAATGGTTAGGGGATTATTGCCAGTGACGATGGGGCAGGCATCCATCTCACTATTACTTAAAATCTCACTATTACTTAAAAAGGCGAAGTATCTGGTGGAGTGTGGTCATATAGGCCCTTTTCTCTACTGAACATGGATGCTAAGATATTGGAGAAGATGCTGATGTTGGAGGAGTGCTTTGCAAAAAGGTGGGGGAGGATCAGATGAGTTCGTTCAGGACAGGCAGTTGTCATTGAATGTGTGGTGGCTGCTGAATATGATGCTTTCTCTGGCAGAAGGAAAGGAACTGGAGGTGGCAGTGGCTTTGGATGTGGAGAATGCTTTGACAGTGTGGAATGGAGTTAATCTATTTGTGGTGCTGAAGAAATTTAGGCTTGGGCTGAAATTTGTGACATGGGTAAAATTGTTATACAAGGATTCAACAGTGTGCGCGGACGGACGATATGAATTTGGGGTATCCCGAGTTCCAGAGAACTAAGCAGGGATGCCCTGTGTCCCCCCCTTCTGTTCACATTGGTGATTGAGCCCATGGCCATTTCGCAGAAGGGTTCAGATTTATGGAAGGGGATAGTGAAGGAGGTGGAGCATAGGGTGTTTCTATCTGCGGAGGATCTGCTGTTCTACATCTCAGACCAGGCTCGTCGGTGAGGGATATAAGGAAATTTGGGGCGCTTTCGAGGTGCAAATTAAATTTAGGGAAAAGCAAATATTTGTGTTCAGAGGGTTGCCATTCCGGGTAGTGGAAGCTCATTTTTAAGTATTTAGGGTGCATGTGGTGCGAGACTATGCGCAACTTCTTAAGCTCAATTTTACAAGCCTGGTGTGGAGGGTAAAGGAGGACTTGTTGCCATGAGATAGTCTTCCCATGTTGCTGGCAGGCGGGGTACAGGCAGTAAAGATGAACATTCTGCCATGGTTCTTGGTTCTTTTTACCAAAGTCATTCTTTAGGGTGGATAGACAGGCTGGTCTCATCATTTGTGTGGGCAGGGAAGGTAGCGAGGATAAGGAAAGCGGTGCTCCAAAGGGGGTGGCAGGCGGGGGATTTGGCCCTTATGAATTTGTTACACTGTTATTGGACGGCAAATGCGGAAAAGGTGCGGGGCTGGTTTAGGGAGACTAAGGTTTTATGGGTGCGGATGGTGCCGGGTTCCTGTAAAGGTTGGGGTTGTACGTGCTGGCAATGGCACCGGTACCATTTGCCCCAGGGAAATACTCCTAGTCCTGTGTTGGTAGCCACGCCAAAGATTTGGAGGCAACTCAGACAGCACTTTAAGTTGAGGACAGGCTCGAGGGTGATGCTGGTAAGAGGGAACTATGGGTTTGAGGCAGGGAGGATGGATGTGAGGTTCCAGGATGGGAGGAGAGAGAAGTGAAGGATCTGTTTTTGGAGGGGTGGTTTGCAAGCTTGGAGGATTTAGGAGTGAGGTTTGGACTCCAGTGTGAGGATGATTTTGGGTATATGCATAGACAGGTGCCGAACTTCGCAAGAAAGGTCTCCCCGAATGTTCCGGTGGCACCGTCCTCTTCATTGCTGGAAGAGTTGCTGTTCGTGGTGGCGGGGGGGGGGGGGGGGTGGTGGGGGGGGGGGGGGGGTTGTTTGTGATTTATGGTAGGATCATGGAGGAGGATAAGGTGTCCAGGGAAGGGATTTAGGCCAAGTGGGAGGAGGAATTGTGGATGGTGTTGGAAGAGGGATTATGGTGAGAGGTGCTGCAAAGGGTCAAAGCCTCAACTTTGTGCGTGTGACTGGGGTTGATTAAATTAAAAGTGGTGCTTAGGGCACACTTAACGAAGGTGAGGATGAGCCAGTTGTTTGAGGGGGTGGAGGATAGCTGCTAGCGGTGCAGGAGGAGCCCAGCTATTCATCTTCATATGTTCTGGTCCTGCCCGAAGTTGGAGAAATTTTGGGGATCGTTTTTCAGCACCATGTCCATGTGGATTTGGAACCGGTCCCTTGGAGCCATATTCGGGGTTTCAGATCTGTTGGAGTTGCAGACGAGTGCGGGGGCAGATGTCTTAGCCTTCACCTAGTTGATCGCTCGCTGGTGGGTCCACTTAGGGGCTATCCGGCTACATCAACTGCTCGGTCCAAGATCGCAAGAAACTGCGGAGTGTGGTGAACTCAGCCTAACGCATCACAAGCTTGCCACCCCCACATTGATTCTGTATACACCTCCCGCTGTCTCAGCAAGGCAGATAGCATTATCAGAGACCCCTCCCACCCAGGCATTGCCTTCTTCCAGACCCTTCCTTCAGGCAGAAGGTAAAGAAGTCTGAAGACTTCTTACATCCAGACATAGGAACAGCTACTTCCCCACCTACAAGACTCCTCAATGACTCCCCCTCGGACTGATCTGTTCCCTGTAAGAACACTATTCACGATGCCCTATGTTGCTCTTGCTCATGCATTTGCTTTGTTTGGCCCCTTGTTCCACACTGTAACCAATCACTGTTTGTCGATGTACCATTTGTCGATGTTCTCTGTTGATTATTCTTTTGTCTACTATGTACGTACTGTGTACATGCCCTCAGCCGCATAAAAATACTTTTCACTGTATTTCGGCACATGTGACAATAAATCAAATCAAATCATTAAGGGAAAAATCTCTACATGATGAAATCATATCCAACACAAAGGGAGCTGGCTGTGGTTGCTGGAAGCCAATCATTTCAGCCCCAGAGCATCATTGCAGGAGTTCCTCAGGGTGGTGTCCAAGGCTCAGCTGTGTTCACCTGCTCCATCAATGATCTTCCACTCCATCATAATGTCTGAAATGAGGATATTTGCTGATGTACAGTATTTAGTTGCATTTTCAACTCCTCATGTTGCAAGACCTGAGCAGCCTTCAGGCTTATGCTGGTAAGTACCAGGTGAAATTTCTGTCAAATAATATGTTCCTTTGACATACAACAGTACTACTATTGCTGACTTTCCCACTGTCAATACACTGGGTTTTCTATTGATCAAAAAGTTAATTGAAGCAGATACATGAATACTGTGACTACAAGAATCGGTGAAATTCTGTGGCGGGTCACTTGTCTCCTAACCTTTTGATCTTCAAGGTTAGCAGTGTGATGGAATGCTCATTCACTTTACTGGATGAGCATAGCTTCAACAACACTCAACACCATCCAGGACACAGGACACTTGATTAGCGCCCTATCCTACATCTTAAACGTTCACTCCTTTAACAAAGGGCACACTGAACTGAGACACCTGCAGATGGAATGCGTAACAGCCGTGTGCAGTGTGATCAAGTGCAATACTTTGAGGGATAGGAATCCTTTTATATTGATGTAACTTTTTAGATTGACATGTAGGGCACTAATTTCCACAGGGACCTCGTCAGTGACTGCTAGGACTCTTAGTCAGCTGGTAACACCAGAAATTAAATATTCTTTCCTCTGAGTTATCAAATTACATAGTCTGTGTATGCCCGACAAAAAGAGTACTTGTTACTAGATGGTTGTGTGTAAGAACAACCAACTCTTACAAAAGTTTCTTGTTCCCTGTATTGAGCTAGCCGCCTAAAGGTTTAGAGCTTTGGTGATTTCATCTTCTCTGCCACCGCTATTGGCTGAAACCATTGATATAGTGAGCAAATTTGAAAATAAGTCTCCTTGGACCCTTTTACTGAATATTGAGACCTTATTAAAACTCCTAACAAATAGTCTGGAAGGAGTGCCTGGGGCAAAGGATTCTGATGGTCGAGTAGTTGGGAGAGTCTGACTCTCTTGACATGCTGTCTGATATGCCTTGCCTCTCTGGCTGTCTCTTCTTCCTCCAGCATGTGCATTGCATGTGATGGGATTCCCATAGGGAACTTCATATTTAAACCTTTGTCTAATTTTCAGAAATTCCTTTGAGAGGCCATCAAGTGGATGGCAAAGTCTGAGCTCGGGCTTCTACCGTTTAACTATATTGCTCCACAAAACACAAGATTGTAGGTAAACTGACAACTTTCTTTTATGAAGCTACTTCTTCCTTGATCAGCTGGCCCTAAGAATCAAGAGCACATAGTTACATAATAAAAAGAAAATACTGTAGATGCTGGAATACTGAGATGAAAACAAATTGTTGGAAAGTTAGCAGTTCTGAAGAAGAGTCATATTGGACTCAAAACACTAACTCTCTCCACAGAGGCATAATTACATCATTAATCAAGCTACATAAGTTGTGGCTGAGCATGTGGTGTTATCCACTATCTTAGCAGAGTTTTCCATGGACTAGAAATTGAGCAAAATCCCTGTGAATTCTGGGCTAACCCCAAATCCTTTCCCTTGATTTGTTGCTATACAGCCAATGAAGTGTAGTCACAGTTGTAATGTAGGGAAGTGCAGGAGCCAATTTTCACAGACAGCAGTGAGATAAATGATCAGATAATCTGTTTTTGGGAAGTTAGTTGAGGAATAGATGTTAGTCAGGACACTGGGAAAATCCCTTTTCAATACTTCACTTTGAAAAGTACAAAGGGATCTTTCTCGCACTCCATCTGAGATGGCAGACAGTTAAATATCTCATCTAATGTCAGCAGATTCAACAGTACAGTACTTCCTCACAACTGAAATGGAAGAATATGTGCTCATGTGTCTAGAGTGGGACGTGAATCTATCATAGAGGTGTACATATAAATTGAAAGCATTTCATTTTTTTTGCAGGCTACCTTTGCATGGTGATCGCAGCATGTATTTTGAACTTTACAAGAGCCCTCGGCCTCCTTGTGCTAACACTGTTGGGCATTTTCTTTTACTTTTGGGATATGCTTATTGAAAAGCATGAAGACAAAATTGCTGCGATATTTGCTTCACGGCATGGATTCTTCAATCGGCAATCAAGTCTGTTCAAAATGTGAGTAAAGCATGCATTTTTATAAATCCTAGAATTGGTCTGGCGATCTATATCAACTCAACTTTAATTATTTGTATACAATTTGATGTATTTTGTTGTTCCCATCAATCAAATTGTTAGTACTTTAATTTGTTATTTTACTTCCAGCGCTATATACGTTTCCCAGGGCATTTGGAGCCTGTGAAGGGGGAGTTTGGGCATGACTTCTCAGTAACGGGCAGTTGAGATTTCCAGCTGCACAAGTGAGGCTGACACTGTAGATGAGCCTCACAGCTCTGTGCCAAAGAGTGCCCTTTTTGCTGACTTTGCAAATTCCAGTGGGATCAAAAATGAAGAACATCCATGGATGCAGTCTTCGCATTTCTGCCTCTGTGTTCAGGACAATATTTCAAATGAAGTCATACCAAAATATTGTGCAACCTTATTATAGTGGCCATAGTTTCATAATGAATCATCCAGATGACAAAACCTTTAAGGCTTTGTTTGCTACGCAAGTGACTTCCTGACTCTGAATCTGAAGTTTGAGCAAGTGATCAATGATGATCCCGAAAACTATTTCCCACTAATTAGCTTTACGCTACGACCTCCATTAGATTCTTTACCCCCTTTATCAGCCTTGGGCTAATTTACCCAATCTGTCTCAACCAGTTTCAATCTATTTTCCTCAGCCAATAATTTTTCCACCAAATTTGGTAACGTTTTTAAATTTAATTACGAATGCTTTGCTGTCTTCCGGAACATTAATGAACAGAAAAATATCCAACTTTGAACCTAATGAATCCTCTACACAAACTGCTCTCCTTGGGCAGCTACTGTTCCGTAGACATTTATTTTCAAACTCCATCTCATTTGATTCCTTTTAAGAAATCAGGAAGGTGACCTACTTTATAGAAGCAGAGCAAATCTACAGCTCTTCAGCCCAAGGAAATACTTTAACATGTCCATAGAATAACACCCCTTCCATCCTCGGGATGCACCTGAAGTTGGCGTGGCCAGAAGCGGCTGTAAAATATGCTGCTTGCCAAGTTTGCGTTATTAACATGATATTACACTGGCTGGCCAAATAAGGCCAGTGTAATAGTGCCAAGGTTGGAATGTGAGTATAATTGGACTCAGACTGTTGGAGGGGGAGGTGAGCCACAATGAAATGGCCTGATTAATGTCCGGGTGCTGGAAGGCCTGGAATGGACCTTCAGGGAGACTTGGCACTAATATGGCTTTCTACTGTTCCCTGTCAGGAGAAGACAAGTCATAACGTGGTTGAGCACTGCATAATTGGTGGGGGAGTGCCACATCTGCCATTCCTAACCAAGCATGAAAATTATACACTAGATCTGGAGTGCCACTGGCCAGCTTGCTCCTTCAGTCGTGGTAAGTTGGGGGTCTCGGATGAAGGTAAGAGTGCAGGTAACAGATAAGTGTCCCGTGACACAGATGAGTGTCATGGGAAACATTACGGGCTGTTCTCATCGCAATGTGAGCTGTCACAGCCAGAGTGCCCATTCAATCTCTAATGCAGATGGCACCATGCACCAGATCTGCTTTGTCGCCTCAGCCTGCCTACCATGCATAGTGACTATGATGATTAAATTTATTGTCCTTTCGGTTTCCTTCTGCAGATGCGCCACCTGCGTGAGCCCCGGTGACCCAAAGGATTCCCTGTTAAACTCTGGGGAAGATTTTGCACCTGCACCACCGTCTCACAGAACCCGGCACCAGTGCAAATATTCACACATCAGTAGGCATTAGGTTGTCGGCTCCACAGGTAGTGTACAGTGGTGAGGGAACATCACATTCATGTGAGGAGCTGGCAGAGGCAGAGAGGTTCAAGGGCGCTGTCAGTGGGAGCACTGGTGGAGACCAGTCTGAGCCTCCGGAGTTGCCTATCAGTTGCTGGATGTCCAACCGGATCTGCAGGGTGATCTGGGTTTGCATGCCATGGTCTTCCTCATGGAGGAGTCCATGTGGAACATGAGTACTGTGTTGAACTTTAGCCCACAGCCTCCTTCATGGAGAGAGGGTCAACTCTCATGGAGAGGCAGCTCCAAGAGCAGAATCAGGGTTTGTACTCTGATCTGTAAGTCCTCACACAGGCGATAACCTCAGGAGGCCACTGCCAGTGTGAAAGATGGACCAGGCACCTAGCTCTCTCCACAGTGCCCATCCATTAGTGGTGAGCAGGGTGGTCCAAGTGCATCTCACATTAGTAGATGACTGCCTGTCGTCTCTACACTCTGGACACAGGCATCAGCTCATTTACGCCTCTGCCGTGACCACTGAGGTGTGCCCAACCATCGGCCTGGACGCATCCTTCCAGGCAGAATCAACTCCGGCTCCGCTGGTCAGAAGACAACCGCCAAGGTCGTCACGTTCACCAAGATAACGAAGATAGCAGATTTCCTCCAATGTCGCTGTTTTTGAGGCAACGGGTGCTGCATCTTGCATCTTCCATCATCTTCTGGCCAGCGCATGTAAGCCGAAAGCCCTTTCGCACAAAAGGAGTCTGTAACGGGTGACATTATTTGTATTCATCATTTTGAAGTTTGTGTTCAGGATGGAAACTATGTATGATGTTTTTGTTCATATGAAGTTACATAGTTTTGTTTTACTTTATTGGGATGAGTTGGCTGGGTGCATTATATGGGAGCCAGATGCTGCACAGGTTTACAACTGTATGGTGAAAGATGCTGGCATCTGGGTTGGGATCCCATTTAATTATTGTTTGCAAAGGAGAGTGCCATTTGCTCGAGTAGGCATCAATGCCTTGGATGCCCAGCTAAAGGTTCCCTGGTGTCCCGGTCCCCCTGAATGTTCCTGTCTCTCACCTCAGTGTCCTTATTCTGCACGATCCCAGGCTCTTCCTCTGACCCATCGCTGGAGTTATCATCCCTGGCCTGTGGTTTTCTCAGCCTCACTTTGTCCCCCTTTGCCAGAGCCAGGTTTTACAGGGCGTAGCATACAACAACTATGAGGGAGACATGCTCTGGCGTATATGGCAGTGCTCCTCTGGATCATTTCAGGCACCTGGAGCGCATCTTCAACAGTTTGATGGTCCTTTCCACCACTGCTCTTGTGGAGGTATGACTCTTATTCTGTATCTTCTCTGTTTCAGTTCTTGATTAATAGAGTGGGTCATCTACTTTGTCAAGGGATTTCCCTTGTCACCCAGAAACCATCCATCCAATCATGCAGGAGTCACAAACAGCTTGGAACCTGTGAGTGCCACAAAATATAATCATTGTGTGAGCTGCCAGGATATCGGACGCAAGCTTGGAGAATCTATCTGGTTGTCACAGACGATCTGAACATTAATTTTTTTTCTGCAATCTCTCGGCTCACCGACTGGCACCTTGAAAGTCAATTGAGTGCAATCTATCCCCACGAAGCCTCATGTTCCGCCCACTTGGCCTCGTCAGTGGACAAACGTGCGGACATGTGTAAAGATGGAATCAGTCACCAGCTTCACGCAACTGTGTGCAGATGATTGAGAGATGCCACATCGAGCCCTGAAAAGAACCGGAGGCATGGAAGTTGAGGGCTGCAGTGACCTTTGAAACCACCGGTGTGGGGTGTTAGCCCATGCAGTTGGAGGCAATATGCAACCTATCATGTTGCATATTGCTGTTACTGTGTTCTTGGAGAGGCATAGGTTCCTGCGACAGTGGACCTCAGATATTTGGATGTAGTTGTAGCACTGTCTGTACACTCTAGCTAAGGGGTAATGGCATCTGGGGTGTATCCTCCCAGCTTGACCTTCTTGTTGGCTCATACCTCTCTTCAGGATCTCTCCTTGGGGTGGTGCCTGTGTTCAATGACCTCCTTGCCCTCTTGCTCCTGGTTCCACCAGCAGAATACACAATCCCTATTGAATCAGCAGAGGGGCAGTGCCTTGCAAATAAGAGATCACAGTGCTCCGATTCTCTGGGAAACCTTCCAAGGAAAGTGAGGTCCTGAAATGTTAAAAGGCAGATATGAAAAGCTAAAGAATTGCTAAGCAATTCAAGGACAACTCTGCACTTACACAGCGACACACTCGCAATAACAAAAATGTTGCTTCTCCAGCGGCCTTTTATCTCTCCCTTGGATGAGGAAATGCAAAAAACATGATTAACATCCACCTGTTGCCTGTGCAATGAGCTGAACATCGCACGGACTCTGTAAAATTGCTGATCATTGGATTATTATGGGCTTTTATTGGCCGTTTAATTGCCGGTGTGCGCAGATCCGATTCGTTAAATGCGCTTGCGAGCCGCAAAACTGTGTGCATGCGCAATGGCTTCGGGAAGCAAGTCTGATGTCGTTTGATGTAATTTTACGTTTGGCTGGGTCGATCATGCACCTGATTCTCGAAAATAAAATTCTGGCCTTTGTTCTTATGATTTTGGCGATTTTGGCAAAGCCATGTTTATTTTTGACTATTGTGAGTTGCCCGGAGAAAAATAGCCTTTTTCCTGAACCACTTCATAGAACCATAGAATCCCTACAGTGCAGAAGGAGGCCATTCAGCCAATCGAGTCTGCACCGATCTTCTGAAAGAGCCCACCTTACGTAAGCCCACTCCCCTGCCCTGTCCCTGTAATACCACTTAACCTGCACATCCCTGGACTAGGGGGCAATCTTAGCATTGCCAATCCACCTTACCTACACATCTTTGGACTGTGGGAGGAAACCGGAGCACCCAGAGGAAACCCACCCAGACACGGGGAGAATGTACAAACTCCACACAGTCACACAAGGTTGGAATTGAACCCAGGTACCTGATACTGTGAGGCAGCAGTGCTAGCCACAGTGCTGCCCTCAGTCTTTGTGGTGATGGTTATCCCATAATGACTTTAGGTGGGGAATTCCTGAATCATGACCCAAGTGGTGATGAAGGAACAGTGATATGTGTCCAAGGCGGGGTGGTGTATGACTTGAAAGAGCATTTTACAGGTAATTTCAAAGTTATGAAAACAGGAAATGCTGGATAAACCCAGCAGTTCTGGCAGTATCTCGGGGGAGAAAAACAGAGTTAATGTTTTGAGTCCGTGTGAAGAAGAGCCTGTTTCTCTCTAAAGATACTGTCAAACCTTTTGAGTTTATCCAACATTTTCTGTTTTCATTTCAGATTTCTAGCATCCCCAGTATTTTGACTTTAATTCCTAAGTTATGTTAGAGTCAGTTTAAAATAGCTACAGTTTGTTGCTTCCTTATGGTGTAATAAAGTTGACTAAACTAAGCCTTTTTTAAAACTGTTATACTTTCTTTAACTTCAGAGTACTGTATACGGCTATAATTGTATTTATTATACTTTGGCTTGCACTGGACACAGCCAGGGAAGGCGCAAACCATCTAATTTCCTTTGTGGGACTTCTAATCTTTGTTATTCTCTTGTTCATCTTCTCCAAATATCCGGAAAAGGTAAATGTTTGTTTCAGCATTTGTCAATCTTAGCAAGTAAACAGAAAGTAGTTTTAGAAAATAATAATGTATTATATCTTTGTTCTTTATTTTGGTCATATATATCCGAATCATTATAACAGGCAGAGTGAATCATGTTCGAAAAACCAGTTGAAATGTTGAAGTTTTATACTTAATTAAATTGCCAGTGCTGAGAACCAAAACATATGTTCCACCCAGCATTAGAAGCAGTTACCAGGGGCAATTTTAACTTTGCTAGCAGGTGGTTAATTTAGCTGTAATGCAACCTGTGCAATTTTAATTCTGCTGAAATCAGTAGACCAGATTTCAGGCACTGTATACAATTTTTGGGTAATCCATTCTGCCAGGATACCACCCAGCTGGTAAGGTTGAAAAATTATCCTCACCATGTAAAGGAGTTTCTGAATCAAGTTAGTCAAGTGTAGAGTGGGGTTTCTACAACTTTAAAAAAAAATCATTTACGGGATGTGGACGTCGCTGGTTAGGCTGGCATTTATTGCCCATCCCGAGCTGCCCTTCAGAAGTTGGTGGTGAGTTACCTTCTTGAACCACTGCAATCCCAGAGGTGTAGGTACACCTACAGAAATGAAATGAAATGAAATGAAAATTGCTTATTGTCGCAAGTAGGCTTCAAATGAAGTTACTGTGAAAAGCCCCTAGTCGCCACATTCCGGCACCTGTTCGGGGAGGCTGTTACGGGAATCGAACCGTGCTGCTGGCCCTGCCCTGGTCTGCTTTCAAAGCCAGCGATTTAGCCCTGTGCTAAACAGCCCCTAAACAGTGTTGTTAGGGAGGGAGTTCCAGGATTTTGACCCAGCAACTGTAAAGAAACCGTGTTATATTTCCAAGTCAGGATGGAGAGTCACTTGGAGGAGAACCTCCAATTGGTGGGATTCCCAGGTATTTGCTGCTCTTGTCCTTCTAGATGGTAGTGGTTGTGGGTTTCGAAGGTGCTGCCTAAGGAACATTGGTGAGTTCCTGCAGTGCACCTTGTAGATGATACACACGGCTGTCACTGTTCGTCGGTTATGGAAGGATTAAATGTTTGTGGAAGGGGTAGTAATCAAGAGGGCTGCTTTGTCATAAATGGTGTTGAGCTTCTTGCATGTTGTTGAAGCTGCACTCATCCAGGCAAGTGGAGAGTATTCCATTACACTCCTGACTTGTGCCTTGTAGAAGGAGGACAGGCTTTGGTGGGGTCAGGAGGTGAATTACTCGCCATAGGATTCCTAGCCTTTGATCTGCTCTGGTAGCCACAATATTAATATGGCTAGTGCAATTCAGTTTCTGATCAATGGTAACCACCAGGATATTGATTGTGGTGCATTCAGTGATGGTAATGACATTGAATGTTAAGGGGCGTTATTCGATCCTCTCGTAGGAGATGGTCATTGCCTGGCATTTGTGTGGCGCAAATGTAACTTGCCAGCCCAAGCCTGGATATTGTCCAGGTCTTGCTGCATTTTGACCTGGACTGCTTCATTATCTGAGGATTCATGAATGGTGCTGGACATTGTGCAGTCATCTGCGAACATCCCCACTTCTGACCTTATGATGGAAGGCAGATCATTGATGAAGCAACTGAAGATGGTTGGGCCTCGGACACTACCCTGAGGAATTCCTGAAATGATGTCCTGGAGCTGAGATGATTGATGTCCAACCACCACAACCATCTTCCTTTATGCCAGGTATGTCTCCAACCAGCAGAGAGTTTTCCTCTGATTCCCATTGACTCCAATTTTGCTAGGGCTCCTTGATGCCACACTAGGCCAAAGGCTTCCTTGATGTCAAGGGCAGTCACTCTCACTTCACCTCTGGCATTCAGCTCTTTTGCCCATGTTTGAACAAAGGCTTAATGAGGTCAGGAGCTGAGTGACCCTGGCAGAACCCAAACTAAGCTTCCACGAGCAGGTTATTGCTGGGTAAGTGCCGCTTGACAACATTGTTTTAAATTTTTTTTTAGAGGTACCCAATTCATTTTTTCCAATTAAAGGGCAATTTAGCGTGGCCAATCCACATACCCTGCACATCTTTGGGTTGTGGGGGCGAAACCCACGCAAACACGGTGAGGATGTGCAAACTCCACATGAACAGTGACCCAGAGCCGGGATCGAACCTGGGATCTCGGGGCCGTGAGGCAGCAGGGCTAACCCACTGCGCCACTGTGCTGCCCTCTTGATAACATTGTTGATGATTCCTTCCATCACTTTGCTGATGATGAAAAGTAGACTGGGAAAAGTAGACTGACAGGATGGTAATTAGCTGGATTGGATTTGTCCTGTTCCTTGCATACAGGACACACCTGGGAAATTTTCCCCACACACTTTACAGTATCCAGTGCCTTCAGCCGCTTCTTGATATCATGTGGAGTGAATTGAATTGGCTGAAGACTGACATCCGTAACGATGTGGGCACCTCCGGAGGAGATCTAGATGGATCATCCACTCGGCACTTCTGGCTGAAGATTGTTGAGAATGCTTCAGCCTTGTCTTTTGCACAGATGTGCTGGGCTCCTACATCATTGAGAATGTGGATATCTGTGGAGCCCCCTTCTCCAGTTAGTTTAATTGTTGACCACCATTCACGGCTGGATCTGGCAGGACTCCAGAGCAAATGCATTTGTTATGGAATCAGTTATCTCTGTTTATTACTTGCTAATTATCCTGTTTGGCACACAATTATTTCTGTGTTGTAGCTTCACCAGGTTGATAACTTATTTTTAGATATGCCTGCTGTTGGTCCTCGCATGCCCACAGCGCCCCATGGATGCCCAGTCTTGAGTTGCTCGATCTGTTCAAAGCCTATTCTATTGAGCACTGATAGTGCCACACAATGCGATGGAGAGTATCTTCAATGTGAAGTCGGGACTTTGTCTTCATAAGGACTGTGCGGTGGTCACTGTAATGTTCTTGTCGGATGGCCTGATTTATTCCAAGAACACTTGTAGCTAAAGCTATAAATGATTTATTAACATTTATTGTGGTAAACGATATACAAGACAACAGATGAAAAGCAGTAAAATCATACCAAGCAACCTCTCTCTTCAACTTCCCCTAGCCAGTCTGAGGTCAGCTGACTTTAACATTCATTTATATACCAGTGAGACTCCAACTGGTCAGTCGGTGAATTAAAACACAACCATGATATCACTACAGTCACCAACATGAATCCTACATGATGCATTACATCCCTTATGTCAGTGTAAAGAAGGAAAGGAAAAGGACTGAGGTCCTTCAGCCAAAGTTTCATGACCTAAGACCTCAAAGTTTGCTCCTGGTTGGCATCTGGCGGCATGCGTAAAGTGAATATAAGAATAGCAGGACAAAACATATTAATCTGTGACTGGTGAAAAGGTGCACAAGGGAGAACTTCAGATTCTTGGGACATTGGGGCCAATTGTGGGCAGGAGGGATCTGTTCAAGGTAGACAGGTTACACTGCAGCAGAGATGGTACAATTGTATTCATGGGAGGGTAGTAATATTGTGGTGAGGGATTTTAACTAATTTATCAGGAGAAAGCCATCAGAATGAAATGCCTGAAATAAGAGGAGAAGTGAGGGATTGGGGAAAGCAAATAATTCTGGTGTAAATAATAATTGAGAAATAGGTGGATCGTGCAAGGGGAAAATGTTTGGCAGTCTAAGTTGCATTTGGAGTGCATGTATGAAAATACAGAGGGCATGGTAAAATCATGAGATCATAAGAAATATAAGTTGGCCATTTGGCCTACCATGCTTGCTCTGCCATTCTATTGGGACTACAGCTGATAAGGTTTGACCTTAACTCTGCTTTGCTGCTTGTCCTCCATAGCCCTTGATGCCACAGAGTCATACAGCACAGAAAGAGACCCTTCAATCCATTGTGGCTGTGCCGGCCATCAAGCACCTATCTATTCTATTCCGATTTTCTAGCACTTGGTCCATGGAGTTGTATGCTGTGGCAGATCAAGTGCTCATCTAAATCCACTTTAAGTATTGCAAGGGTTCCTACCTCGACCAACCTTTCAGGCAGTGAGTTCCAAATTCCAATCACTCTGTGGGGGAAAAAGATTTTCTTGAAATTCCCTCTAAATCTCCTGTCCCATACCTTCTAAATCTATGCACCCTGGTTATTGACTAATCTATTAAGGGGAAAAGCTTCTTCCTGTCTGTCCTATCTCTGTCCCTCATAATTTTGTACATCTCAATCAGAACATAGAACATACAGTGCAGAAGGAGGCCATTCGGCCCATCGAGTCTGCACCGACCCACTTAAGCCCTCACTTCCACCCTATCCCCGTAACCTGATAACCCCTCCTAACCTTTTTTGGTCACGAAGGGCAATTTATCATTGCCAATCCACCTACCAGCACGTCTTTAGACTGTGGAAGGAAACCAGAGCATCCGGTGGAAACCCACGCAGACACGGGGAGAACGTGCAGACTCCGCACAGACAGTGACCCAGCAGGGAATCGAACCTGGGACCCTGGTGCTGTGAAGCCACAGTGCTAATCACTTATGCTACCGTGCTGCCCGTCAGGTCCTTCCTCAGCCTACTCTGCTAGAAGGAAAGTATCTCCAGCTTATCCAGCCTCTCTTCATAGCTGAAACACTCCAGCCCAGGCAATATCCTGGTGAACCTCTTCTGAAGTCTTTCCAGTGCAATCACATCCTTCCTATAGTGAGGCAACCAGAACTGCACACACTACTCTAGCTGTGGCCTAACGAATGTTTTATATAGCTTCACCATAACCTCCCTGCTCAGCTGATAAAGTTAAGTATCACCACCTTATCTAGTGTCCTGCTGCCTTCAGGGATCTTTGGACATGTACCCCCAAGATCCCTCTGATCGTCTGTACTTCCTAACGTCTTACCATTGGTTATGCATTCACTTGCCTTGTTAGTCCAATCTGCCATTGCCTCCCTTTTTTTCTCCTTATCCAATGCTGTATATATCCCCTGACATCTCTGGACTTTCTTGGTCCCACCCTTTACCTTTCCAGGAACCTGTTGGCATCGAATGACTCCCACTGCTCTGATGTGTATTTTTCTCAAGTAGATGCACCCAGTCCAATTTGACAACATCCTGTATTCCCCCAATTCAGATCCTTTATTTCCGGCCTGTCTTTGTCTTTTTCCATAACTACCTTAAATCGTACTGAGTTATGGTCACTATCCCCAAAGTCGCTATCCTGCTTCATTCCCTAAAATTAAGTCCAGTACCACTCTCTCTCTCGTAGGATTTTCTGTATGCTGGCTCAAAAACCTCTCCTGCATGCACGTCAAGAATTGCGCCCCTCTAGGCCTTTCACATTTTGTCTATCCCGATAAATATTGGAGAATTTGAAATCCCCTGCTATTATTACCCTATTATTTTTACACTTCGCTGAGATTTGCCTACATATCTGCTTTTCTACCTCTCTGATTTATAGTTTCCTGCTTTCTGTCCCCTATTCTTGAATAGTGGTGTTACGTTCGTGTATTTACAATCCGCTGTGATATTTCCAGTATCTCTGCACAACATCTCCTCCACGATAGTCCTCAATACCGGGGCCCCGCAATGCTGTGTATTTAGCCCCCTATTATACTCCCTGTGCACACACGACTGTGTGGCAAAATTTTGCTCCAATCCATCGACAAGTTTGCTGATGACATGACCATAGCGGCCAGCTGAAACGAGTATGCCAACACCGTCACAGACTTCATCAGCAAGTGTGTAGAAGACTGCGTGCCAAAGAAGGTAGTATGTACGTTCCCCAACTGGAAACCATGGTTTAATTGGGACATTCACTCCCTACTGAAGGCCAGGTCTGCGGCGTTCAAGGCTGGTGACCCTGACCTACACAAGAAATCCAGGTACGACCTCCGCAAAGCCATCAGGGATGCCAAGAGACAATACCAGACTAAGCTAGAGTCACAGATTAACACCACGGACCCTCGTCGGTTATAGCAAGGGAGCGTAAACAACATAACAGGCTACAGTTATGGGCCAGGGTTTAGAGAACCCCAAAGTGTATCATGGGAGTTCACCTGACCCACAACTTTTAATAGATTGTGGTATGGGGTGCACACGGCCCACTCTACAGCAGAAATTTTTTAAAGCAAAACAATTTTTTCTATGAACTCAAGTTAACCTTTTTAAAACATACAGTGAACATCTTAGCAACCATTCATTCAAATATAACCCCCAAAGAATACAACACTAAGTAATCCTTTAAGCTTTCCTTTTAACATCCATAAGACTTAAAACACCTTTTACCAGAAGCACATCAGATTAAAGTCACGATTATTAATAGTTTTAAATCACCAGGATCGATTTACAGTCTTTAGGTTACAAAGAGAGACTCTAACATACCTTCTGGCTGTGACTGCAGCTATCCAGCTCTGAAAACGAAACAAAAACACATCCTGCAGCAAACAGCGTAAAAGGAAACTAAAAAACTGATAGACAGCCCAGCTCCACCCACTCTCTGACATCACAGCAGTAATAAACACCCCATTTCTTAAAGGTACTCTCACTACAGATACTTATATACACGCCCATTTATAAACACCCATTTCTTAAAGGTGCACTCACATGACACCTCCCTCAAGAAAACAAATAAACCATCAACTTCAAGACGGTTTCATTTTTCACCTTTTCACCATCCTTTAAGAAATGCACACAGTGAATATACTTTTCCATTAAAAAAAACCACACGCAAACAGGTATAATAATATAGTCCATTTCTTTTTTTTTTCTTCCTCCAACTGAAATTGCTTCCGTTCATCACATTCGTAACAAAGCATCAGCTATCACGTTTTCATCGTCCTGCCACATGTACTATTTTTAAATGAAATGGCTGTAACAATGATCTCCAATGAAACAGCCTTGCATTGTTATTCCGGAATCGCTCCAAAAACGTCAACGGATTATGATCAGTATGTATAATGGTGTCAGACAGATTGCTGGTCACATAAATGTGAAAATGTTGCAAAGCTAGCACCAAACTCAATGTCTCATTCTCAATCGTTGAATACTTTTTCTGGTGGGAATTCAATTTCTTTGAAAAATAACCAATAGGCCGTGCTAGCCCTTCGTCGTCATCTTGTAGAAGCACCGCACCTACACCCACATCATTCGCATCAACCGCCACTTTGAATGGTTTCGTATAATTTGGGATGGCTAACACAGGAGCAGTGGTTAACAGAGCCTTCAATTCCTGTTGACACTCCGCTGTCCACTAGAATTTATTACGCTTCTTGAGCAAGTCCGTCAGTGGAGCAATAACGCTACAAAAAGTTTCCACCGATGTTCGAACAAATCCACTCGTGTCAAGAAATCACATGATTTCCCTTCGTCTTGCGGGTATCGGAAACTCCTCAATAACTGTTGGTTTCACATCCCGTGTGACCATTCGACCTTGTCCAATTGTCTGGCCAAGGAAAGTGACTTGGGCTTTTCCAAAGTCACTTTTGCTTAGGTTTATCACCAAACCCGCCTCCTGAAGTCGATCAAATAACTCCATCAGATGTTTTAAATGTTCTTTCCAGGTCTGGCTGAAAATATCCAGATTATCGATGTATACCGCACAATTGGGTAATCCTGAAACGACTTTGTTAGTTAACCGTTGAAATGTAGCTGGGTCGTTTTTCATGCCAAATGGCATAACATTAAATTGGTATATACCATCTGGAGTCACAAAAGCTGAAATCTCCTTCGCCCTTTCGGATAAAGGTGCCTGCCAGTAACCTTGAAGTAAATCCAGTTTGGAAATAAAAGCTGATTGTCCCACTTTCTCAATGCAATCCTCCAAACGTGGGATAGGATATGAGTCGGTTCTTGTAACTGCATTAACCTTTCTATAGTCCACAACCGTTGGGTACTGTCTGGTTTAGGTACCATCACTATGGGTGAGCTCCATTGGCTGCAACCCACTTCAATTATGCCACTTTTAAGCATACTCTCAATCTTTGTTAACCTGTGCCAATTTTAAAGGGTTCAGTCTGTATGGATGTTGTTTGATTGGAATAGCATTTCCCACATCTACATCATGTATAGCCATTTTAGTACTTCCCAATTTATTTCCACAAATATCCCCACGTGATATCAATAACTTTCAGGTCAGTTTGTTTTTCCTCTGGAAGGTAACTCAACAATTTATCCCAATTTTTAAGAACATCCTCGTTTTCCAATTTAATTTGAGGTATGTCAAATTCACAGTCATCTGGATTTGGCTCGTCACTTTGAGTCAGAATCATTAAAACCTCCTTTTTCTCTCCTTCCCTTTCAAAGTACCTTTTAAGCATATTCACATGACACACTCGATGAGTCTTCCTTCTATCTGGTGTTTTTACCACATAATTCACCTCACTTAATTTCCTTTCAATCTGATAAGATCCACAAAACCTAGCTTTTAAAGGCTCACCGACCACTGGTAACAACACTAAACTTGAACTCCACTGGCAAAAGTACGAACCTTGGATTTCTTGTCTGCTACCCGTTTCATCACATTTTGTGCAACTATTTAATGTTGTCTAGCCAATTCACCTGCTCTATTTAATCGTTTCTTAAAATTTGACACACAATCCAATAATGTAATTTACTATTTCTCACTCACCAATTTTTCCTTAATCAATTTAGTTGATTAAGTTTAGTTTAGTTCAAAAGGACGAAATTTGGTTGACTCATTCGGTGCATCCCTAATTGCAAACAGTACGAGTGGAATTCCTTTATCCCAATCCTCTGGATAATCTTGACAATAAGCCCTCAACATTGACTTTAATGTCTGATGCCACCTTTCTAACGCTCCCTGCGATTCTGGATGGTATGCAGTTGATTTAAATTGTTTTATTCCTAAGCTATCCATAACTTCTTTGAATAACCTTGAGGTAAAATTAGATCCTTGATCTGATTGTATTTCTGTGGGTAGTCCATAGCTAGTAAAGAATTTAAGTAACTCCTCCACAAACTTTTTAGCTGTAATATTACGTACTGGAATGGCCTCTGGAAACCTAGTAGACACATCCATTATCGTCAAAAGATATTGATTCCCACTTTTTGTTTTAGGACGCGGTCCTACGCAATCAATTAGGACCCTTGTAAAAGGTTCCTCAAATGCTGGAATGGGTACTAAGGGCGCTAGTTTTAACACTGCTTGAGGTTTCCCTATCACTTGACATGTGTGACATCATTGACAAAATGTAACTACATCTTTATGTAGTCCAGGCCAACAAAAATGTTTCTGGATTTTAGCTTGAGTTTTCCTTGTTCCCAAATGACCTCCCACTGGTACCTCATGTGCAACTTGCAACACCTCCTTTCTATACCCTACCGGCAATACTACTTGATGAACTTCTGCCCACTTTTCATCCACCTGCATATGTAAAGGTCTCCGTTTTCTCATCAAGAAATTACTTTTACGGTAATAACACTCTGGTATACATGCAGATTCCTCTTCTGTGTGTGCTTTCTGATACATCCGTTTTATTTCCAGATCTTTTTGTTGTAACTCCGCCAATTTTCCTGAACAAAAAATATCCGCCTCATCCTCCACCTGTTCTTGTTCTTTTTCAACCATCTGATCAAAAATCGTTTCTGGTAATTGCACTTCAACTTCATCTTCACTCTTTGATTTCTCGTCTTGTCTTAACCTGTGACTTTGCGACCTTGTTACTACACAATCCGGAAAAATCCCAGGATATTCGTCCTTCAACACTTAAGTTGTCTGATTTTCCACTGGCTCATCACCCACAGTAGGCATCACTCCCACCTGCGATCCAGCTATATCATTACCCAAGATAAACTGTATTCCTGGACAAGATAGTTTCTTTATTACTCCTACGACCACTTCACCACTCTTCACTGAACTTTACAACCTTGCGTTATATAATGGAGTACTACTCCTCTCACCCTGAATTCCACATATTACCACCTTTTCTGGCAATATACATAATTCCTCATCTCTTACCATTAAAGATCGACTAGCTCCTGTATCTCTTAAAATGATGACTTCTTTACCTGCTCCTTCTGATACACATGAGTAAACTTTACCCACACAAGTTAATTCTTCAAAGAGATCTGGCACCTTCTTATCAATCACCTCTTGATCAGACTGTACAATCTTTTGCACCTCCTTCGCTTCACTTGGGCTTTCCTTTACCACTTGAACAAACCCCACTGTCTTATCCTGTTTACCACATCAGCCTTCCCAGTGCTTTTCTTCAACCACCAACACTGACTTTACATGGTCTTGTTTATTACAGTGAAAACATTTGAAATTTTTCATTTATTTTCCACCCTCCTGGATTTCTTTTTTACTCTGAGGTACACTCTCCTTATTATCTCCCATCAGATCACCTTTACCTTTACCACTTGAGTATTTCTCATGTCCCCAGTTTCTATCCCTCACAGGCTGAAACTGATGTCGGAAACCAAGCTTTGATTTATGAACTAATGCATAATCATCTGCCATTTCTGCTGCTAACCTCGCAGTTTTAACCCTCTGCTCTTCCAGATGAGTTCTCACCACATCAGGAATTGAATTTTTAAACTCCTCCAAAAGCATAATTTCTCTGAGAGCTTCATACATTTGATCTATTTTCAAAGCCCTTATCCATCTATCAAAATAACTCTGTTTGAGCCTTTCAAACTCCATGTATGTTTGACCAAATTCTTTCCTTAAATTTCTAAACCTTTTGTCTGTAAGCTTCAGGCACTAGTTCATATGCACCTAAGATGGATTTCTTCACCTCCTCATACGACCCAGATACCCCCTCTGGTAGTGATGCAAACACTTCACTAGCCCTACCCACCAGCTTTATTTGAATCAGTAATACCCACATGTCCTGTGGCCACTTCATTTGTTTAGCTACCTTCTCAAATGAAATGAAAAAGGCTTCTACCTCCTTCTCGTCTAACCTTGGCAATGCTTGGACGTATTTAAATAGATTCCCACCAAGCCTTCGACTTTGACGCTCTTTCTCACTATCCTCATCACTGTCATCCAACTGTAGGTTTCTCTTTACGTCTGCCAATTTTAAATGACTGTCATGTTTCATAGCCATTTTCTGAAGTTCAAACTCTCTCTCCTTATCTTTTTCCCTGATCTGTATTTCCCTTTCTCTTTCTTTTTGTTCAGCTAGGGTTATTCTTTCTCTTTTCTTCTCTCGCTTTTTCCTCTCTCTTTCGCTTTCTTTTTCCCTTCTCTCTCTTTTGTATTCAAGCTGCTTTAATTCTTTGTCATGTTCCATTTGTTTAATTTGTAACTGAATTTTTTGCCATTTCCAATGAGTCAAATGTATCTCGGGCAACTTTAAATGCTTAGCCACCGCCATAATGACCTCATCTTTTCACATTTTGAAATGTTAACTGCAATGTTTTTGCCAAATCTAACAGTCTGCTTTTAGTCTCTGTCCGTAAGGTACTGCGTGTGACCGTCTCCACCCTCAAAAACTTCAGAGCCTCTGAAAGAGCCATTGTCCACAACACACTCCCTACTTAAAATAAAGTACCACACCTGAAAAGCACCCATAATATGCTCACCCCTCACTGTCTTTAAATTCACTGAGCCAATCCAATAGATAGACTTTTATCCCCCTCAAGCCCCCAATTAGTTATGGGCCAGGGTTTAGAGAACCCCAAGGGTATCATGGAGTTCACCTGACACACAACTTTTAATAGATTGTGGTATGGAGAGCAAACAGCTCACTCTACAGGTGTGGTACAGCAGAAATGGAAAAGTAATTTTTTAAAGCAAAACATGTTTTTTCTATGAACTCAAGTTAACCTTTTTAAAACATACAGTGAACATCTTAACAACTATTTAAAATATATATAAGTTTTTTAACACAATTTTTCACCCTTACAAACAACCCCCCCCGTAACAAAATAGAAATAAAACGCACATAGCAAGATATGAACATGGTAAAACAATATGTTACAGAGCTTTGTACACTGAATTCCTCCCGTCCATGCCAGTTTTCCAGATCTTTCATGTGTTCTCTTGCTCAAATACCCCCCAGGCAGATCCCCCCCCCCCCTTCCCGAGACATCCCCCACCCCCCCTCCCGAGACACCCCCCCCCCCCCCCCCCCCCCCGGGTTGCTGCTGCTGACCGACCTTCATCTAACGCCCGTGAGATAGTCTAGGAACGGTTGCCACTGCCTGTAGAACCCCTGCGCAGACCCTCTCAAGGCAAACTTTATCCTCTCCAGCTTAATGAACCCAGCCATGTCACCTATCCAGGCCTCCACGCTGGGGGGCTTCACCTCCTTCCACATTAGCAAGATCCTTCGCCGGGCTACAAAGGACGCAAAGGCCAGAATGCCGGCCTCTTTCGCCTCCTGCACTCCCGGCTCATCCACTGCTCCAAATATTGCTAGCCCCCAGCTTGGCTTGACCCGGGCTTTCACCACCTTAGATATTGTTCCCGCCACTCCCCTCCAGAACCCCTCCAGTGCCGGGCATGACCAAAACATATGGACATGGTTCGCTGGACCTCCTGAGCACCTCCCACATCTGTCCTCTACCCCAAAGAACCTACTCAGCCTCGCCCCCGTCATGTGCGCTCTGTGAACCACCTTGAATTGTATCAGGCTAAGCCTGGCACACGAGGAGGAGGAGGAATTAACCCTCCCTAGGGCATCAGCCCATAGCCTCTCCTCAATCTCCTCCCCCAGCTCCTCCTCCCATTTACCCTTCAGCTCCTCTACCAACGCCTCCCCCTCTTTCATCTCCTGGTATATTGCCGACACCTTGCCCTCTCCCACCCATACACGCTCGCAAACGTCCCGTCAATGAACAGGTCCCCCATTCTTCTAATCCCCGCCCGATGCCAGCTCTGAAACCCCCCGTCCATCCTCCTCAGGACAAACCGTGGTTACCCCTGATCGGGGACCACACCGAGGCTCCCATTGCACCCCTGTGCCGTCTCCACTGGCCCCAGATCTTTAGCGTTGCCGCCACCACCGGACTCGTGGTGTACCTTGACGGCAAGAGCGGCAGCGGTGCCGTCACCAGTGCCCCCAGACTCGTTCCTTTGCAGGACGCCATCTCCAACCTCTTCCATGCCGCCCCCTCTCCCTCCATCACCCACTTACGGAACATCGCCACATTTGCTGCCCAGTAGTAGCTCCCCAAATTCGGTAGCGCCAACCCTCCTCCAAAACCCTACTGCGCTCCAAAAACCCCCTCCTTACCCTCGGGGTCTTATTCGCCCACACATACCCCATAATGCTCCTGCCTACCCTCTTAACAAAGGCCTTGGTAATCACGATGGGAAGACACTGAAACACAAAGAGAAACCTTGGAAGGACCACCATTTTGAACGACTGCACTCTACCCGCTAGCGAGAGCGGTAACATGTCCCATCTTTTGACGTCCTCCTCCATCTGCTCCACCAGTCTCGTCAGAATCAGTTTATGTAGGGCCCCCCAACTCCTGGCTATCTGGATCCCCAGGTACCGAAAACTCCCCTCCGCCCTCCTCAGCGGTAGATCGCCTATCCCCCGTTCTTGGTCCCCTGCCTGTACTACAAAAAGCTCACTCTTCCCTACATTAAGCTTATAGCCCGAAAAAGCCCCAAACTTCCTTAGAGTCTGCATGACCTCCACCATCCCCTCCACTGGATCTGCCACGTACAGCAACAGGTCATCTGCATAAAGCGACACTCGATGCTCCTCTCCCCCTCGGACCACCCCCTCCATTTCCTAGACTCCCTTAATGATATGGCCAAGGGTTCAATTGCTAATGCAAACAACAGGGGGACAGGGGTACAGACGAAAATACTCCGACCTCCAATGATTCGTAACCACACTCGCCACCGGGGCTCTGTAAAGGAGCTTAACCCAGCTAATAAACCCTCCCCCGAACCCAAACCTACGCAGCACTTCCCTGAGGTACTCCCACTCTACTCGGTCAAAGGCCTTCTCCGCGTCCATAGCTGCCACTATCTCCGTCTCTCCCTCCACCGATGGCATCATTATCACGTTTAAGAGCCGCCGCACATTGGTGTTTAGTTGCCTGCCCTTTACAAATCCCGTCTGGTCCTCGTGACTCACCCCCGGGACACAGTCCTCGATCCTCGTAGCCAGCACTTTTGCCAGCAACTTAGCTTCCACGTTGAGGAGCGAGATCGGCCTGTACGATCCACTTTGCAGTGGGTCCTTGTCCCGCTTTAGGATCAAAGAAATCGTCGCCTCCGACATTGTCGAGGACAGGGTCCCTCCCTCCCTTGCCTCATTAAAGGTCTTCACTAGCAGCGGGGCCAACAGGTCTATGTACTTCCTGTGGAACTCCACCGGGAACCCGTCCGGTCCCGGGGCCCTTCCCTGCCTGCATATTCCCCAAACTTTTGCTCAGCTCCTCCAACCCAATTGGTGCCCCCAAACCAGCCACCTTTTGCTCCTCCACCCTCGGGAATCTCAGTTGGTCTGGGAATCGTCTCATCCCCTCTTCCCCCACTGGGGGCTGGGATCTGTACAGCTCCTCATAGAAGGCCTTGAATGCCTCATTTATTTTCATCGCACTCCGCACCGTAGCTCCCCTTCCATCCTTAACTCCACCTATTTCCCTCGCTGCCAACCTCTTACGGAGATGGTGTGCCAGCATCCGACTCGCCTTCTCCCCATACTCGTAGGTCGCCCCCTGTGCTTTCCTCCACTGAGCCTCTGCCTTCCCTGTGGTCAACAGGCCAAACTCCGTCTGGAGACGTCGCCTTTCCCTAAGTAATCCCTCCTCAAGGGCCTCTGCATATCTCCTGTCCACTCTTAAAATCTCCCCCACTAGCCTCTCCCTTTCCATGCCCTCTATCTTCTCCCTGTGAGCCCTGATGGAGATTAGCTCTCCCCTGATCACCGCCTTCAGCACCTCCCATACCACCCCCACCCGCACCTCCCCGTTGTCGTTGACCTCCAAGTACCTTTCGATACGCCCCCTCACCCTCCCACACACCACCTCATCTGCCAGCAGTCCCACATCTGACCGCCACAGCGGGCGTTGGTCCCTCTCCTCTCCCAACTCCAGTTCCACCCAGTGCGGGGCGTGATCTGAAATGGCTATGGCCGAATACTCCGTTCCCTCCACTTTCGGGATCAGCGCCCTGCCCAGAACAAAAAAATCTATCCGGGAGTAGGCTTTGTGCACGTGGGAGAAAAAAGAAAATTCCCTGGCCTGCGGCCTGGCAAACCTCCATGGGTCCACTCCCCCCATCTGATCCATAAACCCCCAAAGCACCATGGCCGCTGCCGGCCTCTTTCCGGTCCTAGATCTGGAGCGATCCAGTGCTCAGTCCAACACCGTATTAAAATCCCCACCCATTATCAAGCTTCCTACCTCCAGGTCCGGAATGCGCCCCAACATGCGCTTCATGAATCCGGCATCATCCCAGTTCGGGGCGTATACATTTACCAATACCACCCACGTCCCCTGCAACTTACCGCTCACCATCACATATCGCCCTCTGTTGTCCACTTCTATGTTCTTTGCCTCAAACGACACCCACTTCCCCACCAATATTGCCATCCCTCTTCTTCACGTCCAGCCCCGAGTGGAATACCTGTCCTACCCACCCCTTTCTTAACCTGACCTGATCCGCCACCTTCAGGTGTGTCTCCTGGAGCATGACCACGGCTGCCTTCAGTCCCTTTAAGTGCGCGAACACTCGGGCCCTCTTTACCGGCCCATTCAGGCCCCTCACATTCCACGTTATCACGTTACCCCCCCCCCCCCGACTAGCCATCTCCTTTTCTAGGCCATTCCATGCCTGCGCCGCCCTCACCCTCCAATCCTCCAGACGGGAGACCCCCGCCCCGACCACCTCTTCTGTGTCCCATTCCCCTTTGGCCAGTGCAGCAGCAACCCTTCCCCCCCCCCCCCCACACCCCCGCCCCCCCTCCCCGCTAGACCCGTGTCTAGCTTTTTTGCTCCCCCATAACACTCCCGTAAGTCAGCTGACACCTGCTGACTCCGGCTTCCCCCGCCGTCCCATTGACCCCCCCCCCGTGTGGGAATCTCCCAATCAGTGTGCGTTCCTCCATTCCCCCTCCCGCCTTTCTTCCCTGGCGCGGGAAAAAAACCCCGCGCTTTCCTGAGCCTACCCCGCCCCCTCTGGCGCAGCTCCTGTCGCGGCCTTGTCTCTTTTCCCCCATCGCCATCCCCCTCTCTCCCCTAGCCCATGTAACATTTCCTGCGCGTGATTAATACCTTATATACAACAAACATCAAACATCCCCCCCCCACCCTCACAAACCCTCAGTTTGAGTCCAACTTTTTGGTTTGAATAAAGGTCCACGCCTCTTCAGGCGTTTTGAAATAATGGTGCTGACCCTTGTATGTGACCCACAATCGCGTTGGCTGCAGCATTCCGAATCTCACTCCTTTCCGGTGCAGCACCGCCCTGGCCCGGTTGAAACCCGCTCTCCTCTTTGCAACCTCCGTGCTCCAGTCCGGGTATATTCGGATCTCCGCATTGTCCCAGCTGCTGCTCCGCTCTTTCTTGGCCCATTTCAAGACCCTCTCTCTGTCCGTGAAACGGTGAAACCTCACCACAATCGCCCTTGGTGGCTCGTTAGCCTTGGGCCTCCTCGCCAGCACTAGGTGTGCCCCATCCAGCTCCAAAGGCCTCGAAGGGGCCTCCACGCCCATCATCGCCTCGAGCATCGTGCTCGCATATGCCCCGGCATCGGCCCCCTCCACTCCTTCAGGGAGACCCAGGATCCGAAGATTCTTTCTCCTCGACCTGTTCTCCAGGTCTTCAAATCTTCCCGCCCATCTTTTGTGCAGCGCCTTGTGCTCCTCCACTCTCACCGCCAGGCCCAAGATCTCGTCCTCGTTCTCATTGACTTTTTTCTGCACCTCCTGGATCTTTACCTCGTGGGCCTTCTGGGTCATCCCTAGTCCTTCAATCGGCGACAGCATAGGCGCCAGCATCTCCTTCCGCAGCTCCTCGAAGCAGCGCTTGATGAACTCTTGCAGCTCCGGCCCGCATTCCACGCTATCCCCGGCCGCCGCCATTTTGTCTTTCTTCCCTCGCTTCTCCCGCTGCTCCAATGCCGTTTTTTTGGCCGTTTCACTTCTGGTCCGGTCCATAAACGATGAAGGGGGACCTCCCTCTTCCTTTCCCACACGGAGCGTCTTCAAAAACCTCCCGTTGGGGCTCCTCTAGAGAGCCCGAAAGTCCGTAATAGCGGGAGCTGCCGACTCGTGCGGCTTAGCTCCGCATCGCCGCAACCGGAAGTCGATCTTAACAACTATTAATTCAAATACAGCCCCCAAAGAATACACTAAGTAATCTTTTAAGCTTTCCTTTTAACATCCATAAGACTTAAAACACCTTTTACCGGAAGCACATCAGGTTAAAGTCACTACTGTTATTAGTTTTAAATCCCCAGGATCGATTTACAGTCTTTCGGTTACAGAGAGAGACTCTATTACACCTTCTGGCTGTGACTGCAGCTATCCAGCTCTGAAAACGAAACTAAAACACACCTTGCAACAAACAGCCTAAAACGAAAGTAAAAAGCTGACAGACAGCCCAGCTCCACCCACTCTCTGACATCACTGCAATAATAAACATCCATTTCTTGAAGGTATTCTCACTACAGATACTTATATACACACACATTTATAAACACCCATTTCTTAAAGGTACTCTCACATGACACTACAAAGCAAAGCCGAGTAGAATCTTCAGCAACAGTACACCCCACCCTGATGAACGCAGTGCATTCTATGCTCGTTTCGTGTAGGAAACTATCAAAGCATTGTTAACTGCCCCAGCAGCCTTGCACACACCCATACCTACCATCACAGGTTCTGAAGTCAGATTGGCCTTCTTGAAAGTGAACCCTTGGAAAGCGATGGGTCCTGACGGGGTCCCTGATCATGCACTCGGATCCTGCGCAGACCAATTGCTGGATGTGTTTGTGGACATCGTCAACCTCTCCCTGCTCCGCTCCGAGGTTCCCACCTGCTTCAAGAAGACCACCATCACACCGGTGCCAAAGAAGAACCAGGCAACGTGTCTCAATTTATTGACTACAGCTCCGCCTTCAATACCATAATCTCAGCCAAGCTCATATCAAAGCTCCAAAATCTAGGACTTGCCTCCTTCCCCTGCAACTAGATTCTCGACTTCCTGACCCATAGACCACAAACAGTCATGTTGAACAACAATACCTCCTCCACAATAGTCCTCTATGCCGGGGCCCCTCAAGGCTGGGTACTTAGCCCTCTAGTATACTCCCTATACACATACGAATGTGTGGCAAAATGTGGCTCAACTCTGTCTACACGTTTGCTGATTACAAAACCATAAAGGGTCCGATCTCGAACAACGATGTGTCCGAGAGCAGGAGGGCGATAGAGAACCTAGTGGAGTGGTGTAATGACAACAATCTCTCTCAATGTCAGCAAAACTAGTCATTGACTTCAGGAAGCAAAATATCGTACACACCCCTGTCTGAATCAATGTTGCCGACGTGGAGATGGTTGACAGCTTCAAATCCTAGGTGCGCACATCACCAACAATCTGTTCTGGTCCACCCACGTTGATGCTATAACCAAGAAAGCACAAAAGCACCTATACTTCCTCAGGAAACTAAGGAAATTCAGCATGTCCACATTGACTCTTACCAATTATTACATATGCCCATAGAAAGTATCCTATCTGGCTGCATCACAGTTTGATATGGCAACTGCTCGGACAAGACCATAAGAAACTACAGAGAGTCGTGAACACAGCCCAGTCCATCACGCGAACCTGCCTCCCATCCATTGACTCTGTCTACACCTCCCGCTGCCTTGGGAAAGCGGGCAGCATAATCAAAGACCGCTCCCACCTGGGTTATTCTCTCTTCCAACCTCTTCCATCAGGCAGGACATACAAATGTCTGAGTACACACCCTAACAGGTTCAAAATCAGCTTAATCTCCGCTGTTATCGGACTCTTGAATGACCCTCTTATGAACTGAATTGATCTCTCCATGCATATTCTCTACTGAGTAGCATTACACTCTGAATGCTTTGCCTGATATCTATGTATTTACATTGTGTGATTATTGAATGTCCTATGTTTTCATGTATGGAACGATCTGTCTGGACTGTACGCAGAATAAGACCACTGTACCTTGGTACACGTGACAATAAATCCAAATCCATACTGATATCTGAGCTTTTGATGGGCTTTATCAATAGTAAATAGAGTGAAACAGCCAAGAAACCTTGCTAAACCTGTATGAAACAGTTCAACCTCACTGTGACTATACCTCCCATTTCTGGGTACCCAAAGGATGTGTGAGGTGGGGTTAAGGGGCCTGGAAATCGGCAAAACACCAAGGTCCATGATTGTTCTCCTTGGTCTGGCTGATGCAAGACAGAAAATTGAATGTAGGGGTAAAGGATAATTATTCAGAATGGCAGAGAGTGTGTCGTATGTGATCCTGAACTGAGCTTCTCCCACCAACACACCTACTTCATTTGCCTAAACATTGCCTGAATGTTTAATCTCATCTGCTGCACAAGCTTGAATCTGTACCTTTTGGATTTGAAAATTTCAATGTGCTTCTGACCAGCCTCCCATCTTTCATCTTCATAAACTTAAGGTCATACAATACCCTGCTACTATATTCTGACTTGTACAAAGTCCCATTCTCATCACCCTTTTTTATGTTCCTTGACTTATATTGGCTCCCAGCTGAACAATGTCTAGGGTTTAATGTTCTCATCCTTGTTTTCACATCCCTCCATAGGTTTTGCCTACTCTTGTCAGCCCTTCAGCCGTTTGAGATATGTGTGTCACTCCAAGCTTGCCCTTTGCACATACCCAATTTTAATAGCTCCACAATTGTTTACCACTTCAGCTACTTAGGCCCTAAAAGTCTATTCCTTTCTGCCTCTCTTTATTCTTTGGGCATGATTCTCCGAAATCCCGGCCAAGTGTTGACGTCGGTGTCAAAACCGGTGCGAGTGACGCCGGCGTCAACGGGCCTCCAGGCCCAGTCATTCTCCCCTTCCTCGGGTGCAAGAATGGCATCGGAGTGCTGTGCGCTGTTCCGGCGCTGGAAGTCGGCCCGCCACAGCCGGCGCGGGTCCGCACATGCTGCCACGACCGGCGCAGGTCCGCGCATGCAGGCCACGATCATCTGCGTGCTGGCCCGCGGGCAACATGGCGGACCCCGACAGGGGCCCGGTGCGGAGGAACATAGGCCGCACCCTGGAATTAGCGCGCCCGCCGATCGGTTGCCACCGATTGCGGGCCTGGCCACCGTGGAGGCCCCCCCCCAACCAGGATGTCCCAGCAGCCAGAACCGCGAGGTCCCACCGGGTAGGACCATACACAAACGACGCTGGCGGGACTCGGCGGGCACTCTGCCCCTTTCAACAGCCCTCGACCGGCGCCACGCTGACCGCGCCAGCGCGATTGGCGCTGATTCTCCAGCGGCCGGAGAATTAAACGCCGGAGAATCGGCGGCTCGGTGTCGCGGGATTTGCGTGCCCCCACCCCCCCCTGCAATTTTCCGACGCGGCGCGGGCTCGGAGAATCCCGGCCTTTAATACCTACCTCTTTGACCAAATGTTTGGTCATCTGTCTTACATCTTATGTACTTGCTGTGAAATTTTGTTCTGTAATGCTTTTATAATACTATGAAGGGTCTTAGAATATTTGCGATGTTAAAGGTGTCATATAAATACAAGTAGTTGTTGTTGAATTGGGGTCCCATGAGGACCAATGCTGGTTCCTCAATAATGATCCCTGTTCATTATTTATTTATTTTGATAAATATTCTTATTCAAATGTTTTCCATTTTATACACAACACCTAAAGAATTGCAACACCCCCAATCACAACCCCCCCCAGAGAGAAAAGACAAAAGAACCAACCCCCCCCCCCCCAACCCCACCTCAGCAACTAACAGTGGCCAGCTCTTTGAAGTACAAGATAACAGGTTGCCATCTTCGGTAAAACCCATCAGTTGCTTCCCTCATGTTGTACTTGACTTTGTTGAGGTATAGAAACTGATCCCCCAGCCATGCTGAGGCGCTGTGTTGAGAAGCTGACCTACATCCCATCAACACTCGTCTCCGAGCAATCAGCGAGGCAAAGGCCAGGTCATCGGCCCTCATCTGCAGCTCCGGAAAGTCTGACACCCCAAATATGATCACTAAGGTACAGGGCTCCAGTTCAATTTTCAGAATCACCAACATGGTGCTAAAGAAGGAAACCCAGAACCCCACGAGCTTAAAACACTCCCAGAACATGTGCACGTGATCATCCAGACCTCTCCTCACTTGCACTTGTCCTCAACCCTCGCAAAAACTACTCATCCTAGACCTAGTCGACTGAGCCCTATGTACTACTTAAAGCTGTATTTAGACGAGCCTCGCACGCAAGGATGTAGTGTTCACCCTCCGCAAGGCCGCACTCCACACCCCTTCCTCCAACACCCTCAACTCCTACTCCCACTTATCCTTAACCCCTCGACTGATACTGCGTCCTCGACCATGATCCGTCCATAGATACCCGAGGTACTCCCCTCCTCCAACCCTGCAAGCACAAGAACCCTCCCCACCAATGAGGTTGGCGGCGGCACAGGGAATGTCAGAAAGATCCATTTCGCAAAATTGTCAACTTTTAGGTATCTGAATGAGTCAGACACTGAGAGCCCAAATTTATCCTCCAATCTCCCAAACCGTTCCTCCAAGAACAGATTCCGCCATTTCTTCCAACACTTCTCTTCCCATCACCCGAATGTGACATGCAACCTCGCATGTCAAGAACATTATTCGTGCAGATTGGAGCCAGCCTTGATACTGCCCCCAAGTTAAAATGTTGCCAAAATTGCCTCCATATCTTCAGGGTGGAGACAACCACTGGAATTGCTGAATATTTCACCAATGAAAACGTGAGTGAGGCCGTTGCTAGTGCCCTCAACGCCGACCCCCTGCTTGATTTTGACTCTATCCATACCCATGTGGTCCTCGGATCCCCACACCAAACCAGCACCTTTACGTTCGCCACCCAGTAATAATATATCTAGCTTGGCAATGCCAAGCCCCCTGAATGTCGGTCCCACTGAAGGACTGTCCTTTGAAATTTCGCCACTTTTCCTAACCAAATAAAGGACAAAATCAATTTCTCAAGCTCATAGAACTCTTCAAACGCCCCATTGACTTTATCTGGCGCAGACACCAACCCGCCACCCGAGTTTTGAATCTGAACAATCTCTCAGGAGGCCGCCTGCGGCCTCAACTGGCAAGCTAAGAGACGACTGGCCTCTTTCCCGCCCCCTCTTCCCCCCCCCCCCCCCCCCCCCCCGGGCCCATATTTGTACATTGCCCCCCCTCAAGCACCATGACGAGTGCACCACCTTATCTGTGGACAGTAAATCAGACTGCATCTGCAGTTTCTTCCTGCTGGCCAAGAGTTCTGGGGTGGGATCACTCTAGTACCTACCATTTGCCTCCAAGGTCTCATCCACCAACCTTTGGCATTCCTCCCTTGCCTCCCTATCTATCTGCGCCTTATGCAAGATTATCTCCCCTCTCACTACTGCCTTCAGGGCCTCCCACAAAAGTGAGGGTGAAACCTCATATTCTTATTAAACCCTACATGTTCATTGATCACCCAAATCTGCTAACATGCCCACATCCAAACTCCATGCCGGCAGCTGCACCGACCCTGTCTCCAGTCCCACATCTATCAGATACTGAGCATGATTGAAATAACTTTTGCGGAATATTTAGCATTCCTCACTCCATTTTTAAATTGGCTTCAAACAGGTCCTGGAACAAGTTGGTGAATGGCCTCCATGTTTTGTGCAAGCCCTCGGATGGGGAACTTGATTTTCCCCAGATGGAGACATTCCGACAGGTCATCCAGCCAGTCTGCAGCTTTTGGTGGTTCTGCTGATTGCTAGCCGAGCTGGATTCTTTGGTGGGCGATTAGGGAAGCAAAGGCAAGGGCCCAGCCCCCTTCCCCATAAATAGTTCTGGCTGGTCTGAAATCCCGAAGACTGCCACTCTTGGGCTTGGCTCCACCCTCACCCCTACAACCTTGCATATTGCTTCAAAGAAGGCTGTCCAGTACCCAATACGTCTAGGGCATGCCCAGAACATGTGGGTGTGGTTGGCCGGGCCTCCCTGGCACCTTTCACACTTGTCCTCCACCTCCGGGAAGAACCTCCTCATTTGGGTTCTTGATATGTGTGCTCTGTGCACCACTTTCAATTGCAAGAGGTTTAGCCTTGCCCAAGTGGGAGTGGAGTTGGCCCTGTTCAGAGCATCGCTCCAGAGTCCCCACCCTATTTCTATCCCTAGTTCTTCCTCCCACTTTTTGTCCAGTGGTGAGTGTGCCCTTTCTAAAAATCGAACGTACAGGCCCCCGCAGTTTCCCCCCTCCCAGGTTGCCTGTGTCCAGTAGTTCCTCTAACATTGTGCATCTTGGAGTCCATGTGTATGTTGTCATCTCTTTGCGGAGGAAATTCTTTACCTATAGGTGTCGCAGTTCGTTCTCGTAGGCCTTCTCTGAATCCATGGGGGACGATCATCTCTGGTGTTCTCTCCCTGGATGGGGTCTTTATCACGTTTAGCAGTCGCCTGATGTTCGCTGTTAACTGTCTAGCCTTAACAAAACCTGTCATGTCTCTTGTGTCCACCTCTGGTGCGTAGTTTTCCAATCGTCTAGCCATGAATTTGTGAGTACTTTCGCATCCACATTGAGCAGTAAAGTAGGTCTGTGTGAACTACATTTGGTTGGGTCTTTGTCTTTCTGAGATATCAGTGACATGATGGCTTCCATTAGCGTTGGAGGCAAGATGCCCCTCGCTAGTGAGTCTGCGAACATTTCCCACAGGTGCGGGGCCAGTGCTGTCACGAATTGTTTACAGAAGTGTGCCAGGAACCCGTTGGGTCCCGGCCCCTTTCCCGCCTGCATGGAGCTGATGCTCTCTATGACCTCCCCCAGTCCTAGTGGTACTTCCAGGCCCCCCTCCTATTCCCAATGACTGGCATGTCCAATCCATTGAGGAACTATTTCACCTCTGAGTCCCCATCGGGGGGGCTCGGAGCTGTACAGCCCCCAGTAGAATGCTGTGAACGCTTTGTTGACCTTTTCTGGTTTGGCTACCAGTCCGCCTTTGCTATCCTTCACCTGTGCTATCTCCCTCGTGGCTGCCTACTTTCTCAGCTGGTGAGCCAGCAGGCGGCTAGCCTTGTCTTCGTGTTTGTTGAAGGTCCCCGTGTCTGGCAGAGTTGGTGCACTGCTTTCCTGGTGTATACAGTGCTCCATCTAGGACACGGCTGACCATGACGTACCGTCCCCTTTGTCCGTAACCGTCTTTGTCGCAATAAATGCCATTCTCTTACTTATCAGTATGGCTACCCCCTAGCTCTCGTCCTGTAACATGAATAATGATAGGTCTGTCTCACTCAGCCCTTGCTTACCGGCAGTCGATCCTTCTTCCTCAGGTGCGTCTCTTGGAGGAATACTATGTCGGCTTTCATACTTTTAACAGGTGGCCGAAGACTCTGGATCTTTTCACTGGGCCGTTAAGTCCCCTGATGTCCCAGGTGACTATTCTGATGGGTGCTTTCGCCACCCCCAATACTTTGGGATTAATATTTAGCTTGTGAATGCGCCCCTGCACTTCGGGATTTTCCTTTGTTAGGGGCCCATCAAAAATGGCCGTGGTCACCTTACTACCCATGAGGCTGGGCCCCTGGGCTCCGGCATTTCCCTCTGTCCAGGGACCACCCAACATGGCTGCCAACTGGGTGAGATCCTCACAGGTCACCCTGATCGAAACCCAAGGCAGGGAGCAGCCAAGAGTGTTCATTACTAAGCTGCACAGATACGAGGACTGGGAAAAGATCCTTCGCTGGGCCAGACCAACAAAGGCTTGCAGGTGGGAGGGACACAAGATCCTATCAAGATATTGGGGTAGACCTAGCAAAGCGCCGGGCAGAATTTAACAGGGTGAAGTCGGCCCTGTACAAGAACAATATCAAATTTAGGATCTTGTACCCAGCCAGGCTCTGGGTAACCTCCAGAGCAGAGAGCATTATTTCACGGCCCCTGCAGAAGTGGACAGGTTTGTCCAAAAAAAATGGACTGGACGAACTCTGGGGTTTCCCTTTGTGCAGCAACCCTCCAAAGTGGTTGTTTGCGGTGCCATCTTGTTCCACCTTTCCAAGAATGACATGTTGAAGCCAGTCTTGAGCCCCCCGCCCCCCCCTCCGCAGCCATTTTATTCCCCCTGCAGATTTGTTTTCTCCCCCCCCCTTGTTTGCCCATTTCCATTCCCCACCCCTTGTGGTTGTGCACCCTCCTCTTGCCAGGCGCGCTCTCCCTGGTGGGAGATGCCCTACGGCCCCCACTCGGTCATACCGCCTGGTGCCAGCTTTCCCATGTGGTAAACCACTGTTACACATGTATTAGGTGATGTAAGGTAGGACCTGTACTACAGGTTCGCCGGTAGTCCCTGCCTGCTGGCTCCGCCCAGTAGGAGTAGTATAAATATGCGTGTCCTCTATTCAGCAGCCATTTCGCCAGCTGCTGTGGGAAGCCACACATCTTACTGCAATAAAGCTACAGTTGTATCCAACCTGAGTCTTTGTGCAATTGATCGTGCATCAATTTATTGCAGTAAGATTTTCTATAAGATGGACCTCCGAATCAAACCACATCGCCTGCAGCTGGATCCCCAATCGAGCGACGCCAGAAAGGACTTCCATCACTGGCCAGCCTGCTTCGAGGCCTATATCAACTCAGCGACCACCTTTCTGACGGAGGCTCAGAAGATACAGATCCTGTACTCAAGGTTGAGCTCCAGTGTGTTTCCGCTGATCCAGGACGCCCCGAACTACGCGGACGCCATGGTGCTCCTCAGAGAAAACTACGCACAGAAAGCGAACACACTCTTCGCCAGGCATGTACTCGCCACTCGCTCTCAACTCCCTCGTGAGTCCATAGAAGACTTCTGGCGGGCCCTAACCCCACTCGTCCGGGACTGTGACTGTCGGGCTGTTACGGCCACCGAACATTCTAACTTTCTTATGCGCGATGCTTTTGTAATGGGGATTGGGTCGGACCTCATTCGCCAAAGGCTGCTTGAAGGGGCTTGAAGTGTTCGACCTAGCGGGGACTAAGAAGCTAGCACTCTCCATGACGGTCGCCTCACGTAATGCTCAGGCCTACCCCTCCTGCCGCGGCCCACCCCTCCTATCCCTCGTGGACCCCACAAACGGCCGCCCCAGCCGGGGCTTTACTCAGCCAATACGCCTATGCCACACGCCAATCCGCGCACCCCGGGGATCCCCAATGTTATTTCTGCGGCCAGCAGAAGCACCCTCGCCAACGCTGTCAGGACCGCGCAGTCGCTGCTATCGCCCGATCCCCCCCCTGACCCACACACAATGGGTGCCGCCATCTTCGTCCCGGACCATGTAGTGGGTGCCGCCATCTTCACCTCCCCGGACCACGCGCAGCCAGTGGGCGCCCCGCCATCTTCACCTCGCGGGGCCATGCGCGTCCAGTGGGCACCACATCTTCCCCCCCGCAGTCCACGTGCGGCCTATGGGCGCCGCCATCTTGTCCAGCCCCGCAACGTGTGGCCCATGGGCGCCGCCATCTTGTCCAACCCACTCAACGTGCGGCTCATGGGCGCCGCCATTTTGTCCCCCACAGGATCTTCAGGCGCCGCCATCTTGTCTTCCCCACTGGGCATGGACGCCGACAACATTCCACGACCTGGGCCCCCACGCTCTCCATCTTCGGACGCCAGCGACGACCAACTGCAGCTCGCCTCAATGACGCTCGACCAGTCTCGTCCACACAACCTGGCCACCGCCTCGACTACGGTGAAAATCAACGGCCACGAGGCCTCTTGCCTGCAGGACTCCGGGAGCACTGAAAGCTTCATCCACCCGGATACGGTAAGGCGCTGCTCCCTCGCGGTCCACCCCGCCAATCAAAGAATCTCCCTGGCCTCCGGATCCCATTCCGTCCCGATCTGGGGGTTCTGCACGGACACACTCACGGTCTAGGGCATAGAATTCAGCGGCTTCCGCCTCTATGTCCTTCCTAATCTCTGCGCTGCACTACTACTAGGCCTGGACTTCCAGTGCAATCTCCAGAGCCTCACCCTCAAATTCGGCGGGCCCCTACCACCCCTCACTGTGTGCAGCCTCGCGACCCTAAAGGTCGACCCACCCTCCCTCTTTGCCAATCTAACTTCGGATTGCAAACCCGTTGCCACCAGGAGCAGATGGTACAACACCCAGGACAAGACCTTCATCAGGTCTGAGGTCCAGTGGCTGCTTTGGGAGGGCATCATCGAGGCCAGCAACAGCCCCTGGAGAGTTCAAGTGGTAGTCGTTAAAACTGGGGAGAAGCACAGAATGGTCGTGGACTACAGCCAGACCATCAATCGTACACGCAGCTCGACGCGTACCCTCTCCCACCCATATCTGATATAGTCAATCAGATTGCGCAGTACCGGGTCTTCTCAACGATAGACCTAAAATCCGCCTACCACCAGCTCCCCATTCGTAAATCGACCGTCCATACACTGCTTTCGAGGCGGATGGTCGTCTCTATCACTTCCTCAGGGTTCCCTTCAGCTTCACTAATGGGGTCTCGATCTTCCAAAGGGTGATGGACCGAATGGTCGACCGATGCGGTTTGCGGGCCACTTTTCCGTACCTAGACAATGTCACCATCTGCGGACATGATCAGCAGGACCACGATGCCAACCGTGCTAAATTCTTCTGCTCCGCCACTCTTCTCAACCTCACCTACAACAAGAAGTGCGTGTTCCGCACAACCCGCCTAGCCATCCTCGGCTATGTGGTCCAGAACGGAGTTCTGGGGCCCGATCCCGACCGCATGTGCCCTCTCATGGAGCTTCCCCCTCCCCCACTGCCCCAGGCCCTCAAACGCTGCCTGGGGTTCTTCTCCTAATATGCCCAGTGGGTCCCAAACTACGCGGACAAGACCCGCCCACTCTTTCAGTCCACCCACTTTCCCCTTACGGCCGAGGCACAACAGGCCTTCGCCCGTATCAGAGCTGATATAGCCCAGGCCGGGATGCATGCAGTAGACGAGACACTGCCGTTCCAAGTACAAAGCGACGCATCAGACGTCGCACTTGCCGCTACCCTCAACCAGGCAGACAGACCCGTGGCATTCTTTTCCCGCACCCTTCATGCCTCAGAAATTCGGCACTCGTCCGGCGAAAAAGAGGCCCAAGCTATCGTTGAAGCTGTGTGGCATTGGAGGCATTACCTGTCCGGCAGGAGATTCACTCTCCTCACTGACCAAAGGTCGGTAGCCTTCATGTTCAACAACACGCAGCGGGGCAAGATCAAAAATGATAAAATCTTGCGGCGGAGAATCGAGCTCTCCACCTATAATTACGAGATTCTGTATCGCCCCGGCAAACTCAACGAGCCCCCAGATGCCCTATCCAGAGGTACATGGGCCAGCGCACAAGTAGACCGACTCTGGGCCCTACACGACAGCCTTTGTCACCCGGAGGTCACACGGTTGTACCATCTTGTCAAGACTCGCAATCTGCCCTACTCCATCGAGGAAGTACGGACAGTCACCAGGGACTGCCAGGTCTGTGCGGAGTGCAAGCCGCACTTCTATCGGCCGGACCGTGCGCGCCTGGTGAAAGCCTTCCGCCCCTTTGAACGCCTCAGCGTGTATTTTAAAAGGCCCCTCCCCTCCACCAACCCTAACAAGTATATTCTCAGTGTGGTCGATGAGTACTCCAGGTTCCCCTTCGCCATCCCCTGCCCCGATATGACGTCTGCCACCGTTATCAAAGCCCTCAACACAATCTTCGCTTTGTTCGGCTTCCACGCCTACATCCACAGTGACAGGGGATCCTCATTCATAAGTGATGAGCAGCGTCAGTTCCTGCTCAGCAGGGGTATCGCCTCCAGGGCGACCAGCTATAACTCCCGGGGAAACGGGTAGATAGAGAGGGAGAACGGGACGGTTTGGAGGGCCGTCCAGCTGGCCCTACGGTCCAGGAACCTCCCAGCCTCTCGCTGGCAGGAAGTCCTTCCTGATGCACTACACTCCATCCGGTCACTACTGTGCACCGCTACGAATAACACACCCCATGAACGCCTTTTTGCCTTCCCCAGGAAATCCACATCCGGGGTGTTGCTCCCGACTTGGCTCGCAGCTCCAGGACCGGTCCTGCTCCGTAGGCACGTGCGACTCCACAAGGCAGACCCGTTGGTGGATAGGGTGCACTTGCTCCATGCCAACCCCCAGTATGCCTATGTGGCGTAACCCGTCGGCTGCCAAGATACTGTCTCCCTCAAGGACCTGGCACCAGTAGGTTCCATTCATACACACTTCCCCGGCCTGGCGCCACCCTCCCCTCCCCCAGCGCTCCCAACATTAACCCCACCAGGACCATCCCTACTTCCCCTGCCCACGCAAGAGGATGAAGAGGATTTCGGCACGCTCCCAAGGTCACCTGACATCAGGCCAGCACCGAAGTCGCCAGCATCGACATCGCCGCCGCCGTTAGGTCGCTCCCAGCGCAACGTCAAGGCACCAGACCGGTTGAATCTCTAACTGGCATCGGACTTTCAAAAGACATTTTATTTCTCTCCTCATAAAACACTGTACATGAATTCACTACTGTATATAGTTCTCCACCACCCCTGCCGGACCCATTTTTAACAGGGGGTGAATGTGTTACACCTGTATTAGGTGATGTAAGGTAGGACCTGTACTACAGGTTCGCCGGTAGCCCCTGCCTGCTGGCTCCGCCCAGAAGGAGGAGTATAAATATGCATTTCCTCTATTCATCAGCCATTTTGCCAGCTGCTGTGGGAGGCCACACATAGAACATAGAACATTACAGCGCAGTACAGGCCCTTCGGCCCTCCATGTTACGCCGACCTGTAAAACCACTCTAAAGCCCGTCTACACTATTCCCTTATCGTCCATATGTCTATCCAAAGACCATTTGAATGCCCTTAGTGTTGGCGAGTCCACTACTGTTGCAGGCAGGGCATTGCACGCCCTTACTACTCTCTTAGTAAAGAACCTACCTCTGACATCTGTCCTATATCTGTCTCCCCTCAATTTAATGCTATGTCTCCTCGTGCTAGACATCACCATCCGAGGAAAAAGGCTCTCACTGTCCACCCTATCCAATCCTCTGATCATCTTGTATGCCTCAATTAAGTCACCTCATAACCTTCTACGAAAACAGCCTCAAGTCCCTCAGCCTTTCCTCATAAGATCTTCCCTCCATACCAGGCAACATTCTGGTAAATCTCCTCTGCACCCTTTCCAATGCTTCCACACCCTTCCTATAATGCGGCGACCAGAATTGCACGCAATACTCCAAATGCGGCCGCACCAGAGTTTTGTACAGCTGCAACATGACCTCATGGCTCCGAAACTCAATCCCTCTACCAATAAAAGCTAACACACCGTACGCCTTCTTAACAACCCTCTCAACCTGGGTGGCAACCTTCAGGGATCTAAGTACATGGACACCGAGATCTCTCTGCTCAACCACACTACCAAGAAGTTTACCATTAGCCCAGTACTCTGTCTTCCATCTTACTGCAATAAAGCCACAGTTGTATCCAACCTGAGTCTTTGTACAATTGATCGTGCATCATCCCGCTAGTGTGGTAGCCCACTTCCTGGTGTCGGTCTGACCCCCTCCTACACCCTCTATGTTCGTTTCCCCTCTATCTCCTCCTTACCCTCTGCTGTACCCCCTCCTTTCTGCAAACTGGTTCCCCTGTTCGTAACGAGTCGATACAGTCCCACGTGAATTGTTCCATTGTTTTCTCTGTCTCCTCTGTGTCCTACTCATCGCTGTCTCCCTTGTAGTTTGTCCAGTCTGGTGTTTTTTGCACAAAGTCGCTCACCTCAGGGCAGTGAACTGATTCTCTCTGATCTGGTATGTTACCCAGAGCCTGGCTGGGTACAAGATCCCAAATTTAATATTGTTCATGTACAGGGCTGACTTCAGCCTGTTAAATTCTGCCCGGCGCTTTGCTAGGCCTGCAGCAATGTCTTGATAGGCTCTGATCTTGTGTCCCTCCCAACTGCAAGCCTTCGTTTGTCTGGCCCAGTGAAGGATTATTTCCCGGTCCTGGTATCTGTGCAGCTTGGCAATGAACGCTCTTGGCTGCTCCCCTTCCTGGGATTTCGGCCGGAGCGACCTTTGAGCCCTGTTGATCTCCTGTGACTTGGCAAAGCTCTCTCTCCCACTAGGTTACCCAACATCTGGGCCACTTAGTCGGTCGATTCCTTTTGGGAGGCCCACTATTCTAATATTTTGGCCTCCCGATTTTCTTGGTCTTCCACCTTTTGTTTCAAGTTCCCCTAAGTCGCCAACAGCCTCTTAATTTCAGCCTCCAGGGCGATGATTCGATTGCGCTTGTCCGTTGAGGCTTTGATGCACTCAATTACCACAAAGACAAGACCAGTGGAATAATCGATTCTTTATTGAGCAAAGATGTTGTGCCTCCTGTAGCTGGAACCAGAATGGCTGCAGCACCGGCGAGAGCACACATTTTTTGCCGCCTACTGGGCGGAGCCAGCAGGCAGGATTTACCCATGTACCTCTACTATACGGGCAGTGCCGTAATACATGTAATACGACTAGTGGTGACTACCACATTCACCCCTTGTTAAAAAAAGAGTCCGGCGGGGGTGGTGGAAAACATTACAAGTTAAGTCTGTCGGGGGCTTTGACCCTCCTCTGCGAGCGCCTCAGTCCTGGTGGTGATGTGGGCGGTGACTTGGTCACCTGCGACTCCGGGAGCGTGTTGTCCTCGTCTTCGTCACCCCTGAGTGGAACCAGTGGGAGCTGCGGTGAGGTTCGCTGGAGGGAGGGTGAGTGTCTCAGGAGTGAATGAGGCAACCTGGAGGGAGGGGGGGGGCGGTGTCAGGTCGGGCGTCATGGGTGGGGATCCAGCGGGCACCAGGTCCCAGAGGGAGACTGTCCTGGCGCCAATCGGGGTGTGCCACGTAGGCGTACTGCGGGTTCGCATGTAGGCGGCGGACCTTTTCGACGAAGGGGTCAGATTTATGGGTCCGCACATGCTTCTAAAGGAGAACGGGTCCAGGAACTGTCAGGCATGTTGGGAGCGAGACCCCGGAGGTGGACTTCCTGGGGAAGGCAAACACACGTTCGTGAGGGGTCGCGGTGCAGAGGAGCGACCGGATGGAGTGGAGTGCGTCGGGGAGGACCACCTGCCAGCGGGAGACCGTGAGATTTTTAGACCGCAGGGCCAGAAGGACGGCCATCTGGACCGTCCCGGTCTCCCTCTCCACCTGCCCGTTTCCCCCGGGTTGCAGCTGATCGTCCTGCACGATGCAATGCCCTTGCTGAGCAGGAACAGACGCAGCTCATTGCTCATGAAAGAGGATCCCCGATCGCTGTGGATGTAGGTGGGGAAACCGAACAGAGAAGATGCTGTGGAGGGCTTTAATTACCGTGGCAGAAGTCATATTGGGGCATGGGATGGCGAAAGGGAATCGGGACTACTCATCAATCATGTTCAGATGGTACGTGTTGCGGTCGGTGGAGGGGAGGGGCCCTTTGAGGTCAATGCTGAGGCGCTTAAAGGGGTGGGAGGCCTTCAGGTGCGCTCGATCTGGCCGATAGAAGTGCAGCTTGCACTCTGCGCAGACCTGACAATCTCTGGTGACGGTCCTGACCTCCTCAATGGAGTAGGGCAGGTTGCGGGCCTTGATGAAATGGAAGAACCGGGTGACCCCCGGGTGGCAGACGCATTGTGGAGAGACCGGAGTCGGTCCACTTGTGCGCTGGCACATGTACCGTGGGCTAGGGCATCAGGGGGCTCATTGAGCTTGCCCGGGCGATACAAGATCTCATAGTTATAGGTGGAGAGCTCGATCCTCCACCTCAAGATCTTGTCATTTTTGATCATGCCCCGCTGTGTATTATTAAAATCAAGGCAACCGACCATTGGTCAGTGAGAAGAGTGAATCTCCTGCCGGCCAGGTAATGTCTCCAATATTGCACAGCTTCCACAATGGCTTGGGCCTCCTTTTCGACAGAGGAGTGCCGAATTTCGGAGGCATGAAGGGTGCGGGAAAAGAAAGCGACGGGCCTGCCCGCCTGGGTGAGGGTGGCGGCCAGAGCTACGTCCGATGCATCGCTCTCCACCTGGAAGGCGAGGGACTCGTCGACTACGTGCATCGTGGCCTTGGCGATGTCTGCCTTGGTACGGTTGAAGGCCTCGCGGGCTTCAGCCGTCGGGGAAAACTGGACTGAATGAGTGGGCGGGCCTTGTCCGCATAATTAGGGACCCACTGGGCACAGTAGGAGAAAAATCCCAGACATCGTTTCAGGGCCTTGGGGCAGTGGGGGAGTGGGAGTTCCATGAGGGGGCGCATGCTGTCGGGGTCGGGCCCTAGGACTCCATTTTCCACGATATAGCCAAGGATGGCTAAGCGGTTGGTGCAGAACACGCATTTCTCCTTATTGTGTGTGAGATTAAAGAGTTTGACGGTCTGGAGGAATTTTTGGAGGTCTGCGTTGTGGTCCTGCTGATCGTGGCCGCAGATGGTGACGTTTTCTAGCTATGGGAAGGTGGCCCGCAGTCTGTACCGGTCAACCATTCGGTCCATCTCTCGCTGGAAGACCGAGACCCCATTAGTTACGCCGAAAGGAACCCTAAGGAAGTGAATGAGGCGACCATCTGCTTCGAACGCAATGTATTGGCGGTCCTCTGGGCGGATGGGGAGCTGATGGTAGGCGGACTTCAGGTCCACTGTGGAAAACACTCGATACTGCGCAATCTGATTGACCATGTCAGATATGCGTGGGAGAGGGTACGCGTTGAGCTGCGTGTACCGATTGATGGTCTAACTGTAGTCAATGACCATCCTGTGTTTCTCCCAGTCTTTACTACTGCCACTTGAGCTCTCCAGGGGCTGTTGCTGGCCTCAATTACCCCTTCCCGCTGAAGCCGTTGGACCTCCGACCTGATGAAGGTCCTGCCCTGGGCACTGTACCGTCTGCTCGTAGTGGCGACGGGTTTGCAATCCGGTGTGAGGTTCGCAAACAGGGAAGGTGGATCGACCTTAAGGGTCGTGAGACTGCATACGATGAGGGGGGGCAGGGGTCCGCCGAATTTTAAGGTTAGGCTTTGGAGATGGCACAAAGTCCAGGCCGAGTAAGAGAGCAGTGCAGAGGTGGGGGAGGACGTGGAGCCGGAAGTTGCTGAACTCTACGCCCTGGACGGTAAGGGTCACGATGCAGTACCCCCGGATTTCCACGGAATGGGATCCGGAGGCCAGGGAGATTTTCTGGTTGACTGGGTGTACCGGGAGGGAGCAGCGCCTTACTGTAGTGGGGTGGATGAAGCTCTCTGTGCTCCCGGAGTCAAAAAGGCAGGTTGTCTTGTGCCCATTGATCTTCACCGTCGTCATCGCGGTCGCGAGGTTGCGGGGCCGAGACTGATCCAGGGTGATAAAGGCGAGCTACGGCAGATGCTGGGAGGATCTGGGCTGGTCAGCGGTGGTGGAGGTAGCAGCAGGCGATGAACGGCCAGACGAGCAGGGATCCTGAGATGCCATCCAAAATGGCGGCGAAGATGGCGGCGCCCATGGGCCGCACGTGGCTTGCGGTGAAGAAGATGGCGCCCATGGGCCGCACGTGGCTTGCGAAAGGGAAAATAGCGGCGCCCGTGGGTCGCATGTGGTGGGTGTAGGAACGCCGGGCCTGGAAACAGCGGCGACCGACCGGGTCTGGCAAACAGAAACAAAGTGTCCCTTCTTCCCACAGCCGTTGCAGGTTGCGCTCCGCGCCGGGCAGCGTTGCCTGTGGTGTTTCTTTTGCCCGCAAAAATAGCACTTGGGCACGCAGACTTCATGCCTGTAACGTAAGCGTCTTGAATTAAAAGTTCGGTGTGCTGGACTGCCGAAACTGCCTGGCAGTCACAGTTCCTACCTAGGATGTGCAGGGCACGCCAGAAATCGTCCAGAGACTCCCCAGTGAGTTGCTGTCTCGTGGCCAGGAGGTGCCTGGCGTATACTTGATTGACTGGTCGAACGTAATGTCCCTTCAGTAGATCCATCGCTTCGGAGTAAGTGGGCGCATCCCGGATGAGAGGAAAAATGTCAGGGCTCACCCGTGAATGGGGGACTTGGAGCTTCTGCGACGCTGAGTGTTCCTCAGCGGATGTTCAGAGGTAGCTTTCGAAGCAGGCTATCCAGTGGTCAAAGGCGGACGTAGCGTTGGCTGCTTGAGGGCTCAGCTGCAGGCCATCAGGCTTGAGGCGGAGATCCATCCTTTTAAAAAAACTTTGCACTATCAATTACCACAAAGACGAGAGTAGTGGAATAATCAAGGCTTTATTGAGCAAAGATGTGTTGTCTCCTGTAGCTGGAACCAGAATGGCAGCAGCACCGGCGAGAGCGCACATTTATATGCTGCCTACTGGGCAGAGCCAGCAGGCAGGGATTTACCCATGTACCTCTACTATACGGGCAGTGCCATAATACATGGAATACAACTAGTGGTGACTACCACAGGCTTTCTCCAACTCCTTTGTCGTGCTCCCCTGGGCAACCAATCTCTTTCCCATACTGTCGAGGGCTACCTGCATGGTGGCCAGCACCTCCATCACTGCCACCTTGACTGCCGCCTTTATTTCCATATTAATGTATTCCCTCATCCCCTTCAGTTTCTTGGTGATGAACATCTTTCACCCATCCCCTGGCCGTGGGTGGAGCTCCTTTTTCAGGTTGCTTGTCTCCCTCTCTCGGGAGTGGCAAAGAATCCCATACTTTGTGGGTCCCCTCGTCTTGTGGGTCCGATGACCCGTTTACTCACCGCTCCTGTCTCTTGCTGCCATTTTTCTGGTGTCTCTGCGGCCTCTTGAGCTGCTGCTTCCTGGCATCCTTGTTGTTATCAGTATTGTTGAGGGTGAAGGGATGTTTTAGTCCGATCTTTAGGGGTTAAATTTGTCTAAAAGTGCCTATTATCTTTTCTTTCGGAGGAGAGCCACCTGATGTGAGATTGCTCAGCACATCCCGTCACTGGAAGTCGTCAAACTCTTTTATTAATTAAAATTGCCATCTCCCGGGCCCTGGCATCAAAGCCCAAGTGGATCACCTGACTCATCCAACCCTTCCGAAGTGTAATCTGTTCCCTCACCCGCAGGTGGGTCTTCTGCAACAGCACCACATTGGCTCTCAAATTCCTCAAATGAGGGAAAACGTTTGCTCACTTGACTGGGCCCCCCAAACCCCCAAGTCCTCAATTTCCACCATGAGGTGATAACTCCTCCATCTCTTAGACTATTCATACCAGGGCCCACCCAAGATGGCACCCAGTCCCACCCACAGGGTGAGACAAAGAAACAACCCCTGGTCACCATCAGCAATTTACCCCCCATCCCAGAAATCCCTGAACTACTTTCTCTTGAACTTTTATCTCTTGTTAGCTCTCCTCACCATCCCTTCCCCCCACCATTCACACCTTCTCGGCTCATTGAAACCTGCCTGAACAGGTCCAACATGCGGCAGCCCCTCCCGCTACCTCATTGACGCTCACCAGCCAACCTCACCTGCTAGTGAGATAGGCCCCCCCTCCCCCCGCCAGGGTCCGCATCAAATGAGTAACAGAAAAGAACCAAAACATCCCTGCCTCCTCCTTCTGCAGAGAAATAACCATTAACATACCCATCCTTCATTTTGGGTCCAAAACGACCCGCATCCCTACCTTAATCCGTATCTCTAACTCTCTCGGCCCCCTCCTCCACTCCGAGAAACCCTAAACTCTTTCAGTACAGAATCATCAATTTTAATTAACCATATCTACATTCAAAAAAGAATAAACAATCCAACATCCCCAAACAGTTCTGTCCCAACAACCATCAAAGTCCCATTCAAACCCCCTTAGTTCAGTCTAAGTCGTTGTGCTTTAACAAATGTCTCTGCTTCCTCAGCCGTCTTGAAGAAATGATTCCTGGAATTGTGCTTGTTTTTCAGCCTCGCTGGGTACAGCACAGCAAAATGCACACCGTAAGGCTGCCACACCTCTTTGCCAACTCTGCAGCGAAATCTTGATATATCCAAATATTGCTGGCTTCCCACTGTACCGCTCGATTCCCTTTGGCCCATTTCAGGATCCACTCCTTCTTCCGATAGCTATGAAAGCACACTATCACCACTCGTGGTGGTTCATTCGCCAGTGGCTTCACCTGGAGCGACCAGTGGGCCCTATCCAGCTGGAGAGAGGGGGGACAACAAATTTGAAAACATTGCAGAAAAGTACTCAATCAGCCTTGGGTCCTCCATCCCTTCTGGAATCTCACGATCTTGAGGTTCTGCTTCCTCAACCTATTCTCCAGGTCTTCAACCTTAGCCATCAGGACCTTGTTCCTGTCCTCCACCATCAGCCCAACATCCAAAGAGGCATTCTGGTTGTTGTGTTGTGACAGGGTCTCCTCCACCCCCTTAGCATCACACCATGCTCCCGCACTCCAAGATCTTTTCCAATGCCTCCTTTATCAGGCCCAGAGCGTCCACCATTGACTTTTTGAGGGTCTCCATCATCTCCCTGACTTGCCCCAAAATGCTTGTCAAATTGTCATTCGGCCGCCATTACCTCCGTCAGCTTATCCACCGTAATAGATGCAACCCGACCCGACGAGCTTGGCTCTGCCATCTTTGTTCCCAATGGTCTTTGCATCTTCTCAAACTCCTCTGAAGGACTACTGCTCATAACCTCCTTCACAGTATTCGTTTTTGCTATCTTTGACATCTTCTTGCAAAAGGATATCAAATGGGGATGGGTCTGCCACCAATTATTCCCCAGAAACGGTGTTAAAAGGGCCAAAAACCAAGGACTCTGGCGGGAGCTACCTTTCTTGCGATCTCCTTCTAGATATGTGGTGATGCCGCCGTTGGACTGGGGTGGGCACAGTAAGAAGTCTTACAACACCAGGTTAAAGCCCAACAGGTTTGTTTGGAGTCATTAGCTTTCGGAACACAGCTCCTTCATCAGGTGAGACCTGTTGGACTTTAACCTGGTGTTGTAAGACTTCTTACTGTGCTCCTTCCACATGCCACTACTGGAAGTCCCACTACTTGTTCATAATTTATAACAATGCTATAGACTTTGAATCAAGATCACAATTTATTAATTTTTGAATGACACCAAATAGGGAGGGATTGTCAATACTGAAGAGGACTGCAACAAATTACAAGAAGACATGAATAAACTGGTAAAATGGGCATATAATTGGCAAATGAATTTCAGCGTAAATAAATCTGTTACTTCCTTTTTGTTGGAAAAATGAGAAGTCCTATTACTTGGAAAATAAGAGTCTGAATTGGGTAGTGAAGCAAAGGAATTTGTGAGTGCAAATATGCAAACACAACACAGTCAGGCAGCATCTGTGGAGAGAGAAATGGAATTAACGTTTTAAATCCATATGACACGGACTCGAAACATTAACACTGTTTCTGGCTCCACAGATGCTGCTGGATCTGCTGATTGTTGTGCCACAACGAAAGTGGACTGCCAAAATTCAACCAACACATCTTCTGTACCACCAGAGTTGCCAACATTCTCGATCACTGCTACTCAAACATCAAGGGTGCCTACCAGTCCATCCCCTGGCCGCACTTCGGAAAATTGGACCATAAGACGGTGCTCCTTCTCCTGGCATACAAGCAGAAACTTAAGCGGGAGAATCCGGTTAAGAAGGTCATGCAATGCTGGTCTGATTTAACAGAAGAGCTCTCATGTGACTACTTGGAATCAGTGGACTGATCCATATTCAGGCCAACCTAAACGAATATGCCACCACCATCACAGACTTCATTAAAAAGTGTGTAGAAGACTGTGTTCCAAAGAAGACAGTACGTGTGTTTCCCAACCGGAAATCATGGTTTAATCAGGAGATTCACTCCCTACTCTCCCTCGGGGCTGGTTTAGCACAGTGGGCTAAATCGCTGGCTTGTAATGCAGAGCACAGCCAGCAGTGCGGGTTCAATTCCCGTGCCAGCCTCCCCGAACAAGCGCCGGAATGTGGCAACTAGGGGCTTTTCACAGTAACTTCACTAAAGCCTACTTGTGACAATAAGTGATTATTATTACTGAACGCCAGGTCTGAGGCGTTCAAGACAGGCGACCGTTACCTATGCAAGAAATCCAGGTATGACTCTGCAAAGCCATCAGGCATGCCAAGAGACCATATCAGACTAAGCTAGAGTCACAGACTAATGTCACGCACTCTCGTCGATTGTGGCAAGGCTTAAGCAACATAATGGGCTACAAAGCAAAGCCGAGTAGAATCTTCGGCAGCAACGCACCTCTCTCGATGAACTCAATGCATTCTATGCTTGGTTCGAGCAGCAAACCATCAAAGCGTTGCCAATGTGCCCCAGCAGCCTTGAGCATATCCATACGTACCGTCACAGCTTCTGAAGTCAGATTGGCCTTGAAACTATTACTTTCCGAAGTCCCAAATGTTCAAGAAGTTCACCATCATACCGAAGAAGAACCAGGCAATATGCCTCAACAGTTACTGTCCGCTGGCCTTGACATCGATCAGTGTGAAGTGCTTCGAGAGGTTGGCCATGAGCCACATCAACTCCATATTCCCAGAATGCCTTGATCCACTGCACTTTGCATCCTGCCATAAAACAGTCCACAGCAGACACCATCTCCCTAGCCCTACACTCATCCCTGGAGCATCTCGACAACAAGGCCTCCTACATCAGACTCATATTAATTGAAGGCTCTGCCTTCAGCGCCATAATCCCAGCCAAGCTCCTATCAAGGCTCCAAAATCTAGGGTTTGGCTCCTCCCTCTGCAACTGGATCCTCGACTTCCTGACCCATAGACCACAATCAGTAATGATAAACAACAACACTCCTCCACGATAGTCCTCAATACCGGGGCCCTGCAAGGCTGCGTATTTAGTCCCCTAGTATACTCCCTATACACACACGACTATGTGGCAAAATTTGGCTCCAACTCCATCTTCAAGTTTGCTGATGACACGACCGTAGTGGGTCAGATCTCGAACAACGATGAGTCAGAGTACAGGAGGGAGAACCTCGGTGTAGTGGTGTAATGACAACAATCTCTCCCTCAATGTCAGCTAAACTAAAGAACTGGTCCGTAATTGTCTTTCTCGCCATGAACACCGTTCTCTTAGTTATCAGTATGGCTACCCCCTAGCTCTTGTCCCATAGCAGGAATGGTAGGTCGATCTCACTCAGCCCTTCCTTACCCGCAGTCGGTCCTTCTCCCTCAGGTGTGTCTCTTGGAGGAAGACTGTCGGCTTTCAAGCTTCTGAGATGGACAAAGATTCTGGATCTTTTCACTGGGCTGTTAAGTCCCCTAACGTTCCAGATGACTATCCTGATGGGAGGGGTTTCTGACTCCCCGCCCCCCCCCCCCCCCCCCCCACCCCTTCTGCGGGATCAATAAAATGGTGGATGTGCCCCTGAACTCCGGGGTTTCTCTTTATTAGGGGGCCATCCAACATGGCCTGTAGTTTTTACCTCACCACTATTCTTAGAATTCCCCTATACCAAAAAAGGGTCAATTTATTCTAAATGGTGAGCAGGGATTCTCACTCCCTGACTCCTACGCAGACTTTGGCGAGTGTTATTCGGGTCAAACTAATGTTTCAAGTTATCCCCCGGCATAACCCATATCTTCGTAGAAGAATTTTATTTACTTACCACTTAGTAACTTACACACGGTCTAGCTTGCTAAATGAGGTAAAGTAAACTTTCTAAAGAAAATAATAACCACTCTTTCAGGTTATCAATTTGAACTTAACTTTATTTTCAAGTTAAAAGAGAATAAACTACTTTTACAGAAAGGTAAAAAGATCTTTTCTTGTTCGGACCAGTTGCAGACTTTCAAGTCTCTCTTGACAATCAGCTTTCTTTAACTTTTGGTCTTCTGTTTGCTTCTCTGGGCTGCTCGGTCTGTCGATGTTGCTTGTCCCATCACCGAGGAAGATTCTGATTATCTGCTCATTTTCCCCAGTTTTTATAGAAATTTGGGGTCCCTTAACCTCTGCACCTGGCACCCTTCAGACTGCCTGCTTGATAGTTTGAAAGCTAAGTTTTATCGGTTTAGAAGCGTGGCGCTACTTTAACAACGACAGCGCAGCTTCATCCTCACCAGCTTGCCATTCCTGACAGGAATTTTCTCGCTTTGCTTGACATGTAATTAATTTGTCTGTGTCTTAGCACTTTTTTTGATTTATGTCTTTTTTAATGAGTTTTCACAGATTCGACCCGGGTCATCTTTGGGTTAAGCTAATGTCATGTTAGGGTTATCCCCTCTGACTCTAACTTTATCTGCTTTGGCCATCTTCTAAAAGGTTTTAACTTCAAAAATGATATACATCATAGTGTAACCTTGTCACCTTCTAGTTTTCTTAATTTGTAAATCAGTTGTTTCACTTTATTACCAGTGTCAGCAACTTTTCACACTTAACAGTTGTTCCTTATCTTATACTTTAGATTCTGGCTGCTTTTCTTAATTGTTCAATAAAATAATTCATTGCTTAAAGATTTGCGAAATACTGTTCCCCTTCATATAACTTTGAGTTTTTATGTCAATCAAATGTCTTTTCTAGCTTGTAAATTAAAATGAAGCTCCTATCTGTTTTCTTCCCTGTCTGTGAAGTTGTCTGCTTTCAAAACAGGCTGCTGCTGTTAACCCCTTGTCGGACTTCTCCCTTTCATTTAAAAGCCACAGGCATTCTCAGTGTTACTTTCATGTTTCAAATGTCATATTCTTCCGAGTTTTCACAACAGGCCATAGTCGGCGTTCTCACCATGAGGCTGGGCCCTTGTGTTCGAGGGTTTCCCTTTGTCCAGGGGGCACCCAACATGGCCGCCAACTGTGTGTGCGCCACGTGTGTGAGCCCCTGCACTCCGGCGTTTCCCTTTGTTTAGGGACCCTCCAAAGTGGCTGCTTACGGTGCCATTTTGTTCCATCAATCCGAATCTGACCTGAAGCCAGTCTTAAACCCTTCCCTCCTTATCATTATGCTCCCCCTGTGCCCCCCCCCCCCTCCCTATTCACCCCCCTAACTTCCCCATCCCTATCCCTGTGGTCCGGCCCACCCTCTCCCGCCAGAAATTCCCTCCCCGCTGAGAGTTGCGAAGTGGCCCTCCTTTCTTTCATACCTCCTAGCGCTAACTTTTCCCACTAGTATGGTGGCCCCCCTCCTGGGTCTGATCTTGCCCCCTTATGCCCGATCAATTGCCGCGCTCTCTCTCCTCTTCACCCTTTCTTGCGCTCTGCCGAACTTGCCCCTTCCCTGTGAGCTGGTGCTCCTGCTCAAAGCAAGGCAGTACTGTCCCGTGCAAAAATTGTTCATGTCCATCACTTTGGACTGGTTTAACACGGCTAAATAGCTGGCTTTTAAAGCAGACCAAGGCAGGCCAGCAGCGTGGGTTCAATTCCCGTACAGGCGCCAGAATGTGGCGACTTGGGGCTTTTCACAGTAACTTCATTTGAAGCCTACTTGTGACAATAAGCGATTTTCATTTCATTTCATTCATTTTTCTTTCTCCTTTCTCTCCCTGCGTCTTCCTCATCGCTGCTTTGTCTGTCTTTTGTCTCGGCCATTCACCTGCACAAACTCCTTATCCTCTGCCCGGGTGATGAAATAATATTCTTTGTTCTGGAATGTCACCCAGAGCCTGGCTGGGAATAACATCCCAAATTTTATTCCGCTCTTTTACAGGGCCGATATTGCTTGGTTCAACTCGGCCCTGCGCTTTGCCAGGGCGCCCCCAATGTTTTGGTACACCCGTATTCTGTGACCTTCCCAACTGCTTGTTTTGGTTTGCCGAGCCCAACGCAGGATCCTCTCCCGACCCTGAAACCTGTGTAGTTTGGCAATTATTGCCTTTGGCTGCTCCCCGGCCTTGGGCTTCGGTTGGAATGACCTGTGGACCTTGTCGATCTCCGGCGGTTTGGGGAAGCTGTCCCTTCTGACCAAGTTGGCCAGCATCTGGGGTACATAGTCAGTTGGGTCTCTGCAATCTATCCCGTCTGGCAGGCCTACTGTTTGAATATTTTGGTGCCGAGACTCGTTTTCCTGAACCTCGACTTTCCCCTACAGGTTCCCCTGGGTCGCCACCAAACTTTTTATCTCGGCTTCCAGAGCTACAATCCTGTCACTCTGGTCAGTTGACACCTTTTCGAGCTCCTGGATCGTCTTCCCTTGAGCCTCCAACGTCTTCCCCATTCCGTCGAGCGCCATCTGCATGGCGACCAGCGCCACCGCCACCTTAATGCCACCTGGATCTCCACTTTATTTCTTCCTGCATCGCAGTCAATTCCTTAGTTTGGAATGTCTTCCACCCCTCTCCAGGTTGTGGTGGTGGAGGAGGGTAGGGTGGTGGTGGGGGGGGGGCAGGGGCGTGTTTGGGTCATTGGTCTCCCTCTTTCGGGGGTGGCCGGGCACCTTGTAGATCCGCCGGCTCGCTCGCTTGCTGCTCCTGCCCTTTTTCACCGAGTCTGGCTTCCCTGCAGCGTCTTGAGCTACCACTTGCTGGTATATTCCTGTTTTTTCTCTTTTTCTGTTTAAGGGTAGAATAAGTCCGAATTCTCAGGCTAAATTCATCCAAAAGTGCCTATTTTACTGCATTCTGTAGGCGAGCCATCTGATGTGCGAATGCTCAGCACATCCCCTTCACTAGAGTCTGTTATAAAAAATGTCATAACAATGCAGTTGGGAAACAGTGGGAGAATTGGACAGTCAACATGGATTTATGAAAGGAAAATCATGCCTGATAAATCGCCTGGAATCCTTTGAGGATGTAACTAGTAGGGTTGATGAGGGGAGCCAGTGGATATGGGTTTTTTGGACTTTCAGAATGCTTTTGACCAAGTCCCACAAAAGAGATTACTGTGTAAAGTTAAAGTGCATGGGTCTGGGAGTGATGTGCTGAGATGGACAGAAAACTGCTTGGTAGACTGTAAACAAAGAGTAGGAATAAAAGGGTATTTTTCCGATTAGCGCACTGTGACTAGTGGGGTACTGTAGGGATTCGTGCTAGGACCCCAGCTATTCACAATATGTATTATTGATTTAGATGAGGGAACAAAATATAATATCTCCAAATTTGCAGATGATACAAAGCTGGGTGGGAGGGTGAGCTGTGAGGAAGATGCAGATGCAAAGTGTGATTTGGACAAGGTGAATGGTGGGAAAATGCATGGCAGATGTAGCATAATGTGATAAATATGAGGTTATCAACTTTGGTTGCAAAAACAGGAAGGCAAATTATTATCTGAATGGCAAGAAATTGAGATTGGGGATTATGCAACCAGACTTGGGTGCTCTTGTGCACTAGTCGCTGAAGGTAAGTATGCAGATAGATGCAACAGGCGGTAAAGAAGGCAAATGGTATGTTTGCCTTCATAGTGAGAGGATTTGAATACATAAGAACTAGGAGCAGGAGCAGGCCATCTGGCCCCTCGAGCCTGCTCCGCCATTTAATAAGATCATGGCTGATCTTTTTGTGGACTCAGCTCCATTTATCCGCCCGCTAACCATAACCCTTAATTCCTTTACTGTTCAAAAATCTATCTATCTTTGCCTTAGAAACATTCAACGAGGTAGTCTCAACTGCTTCACTGGGCAGGGAATTCCACAGATTCACAATCCTTTGGGTGAAGAAGTTCCTCCTCAACTCAGTCCTAAATCTGCTCCCCTAGTTCTAGTTTGACCCGCCAGTGGAAACAACCTCTCTGCTTCTATCTTATCTATTCCTTTCATAATTTTATATGTTTCTGTAAGATCTCCCCTCATTCTTCTAAATTCCAATGAGTATAGCCCCAGTCCCAGTCTAGTCAGTCCTCCTCATCAGTCAATCCTCTCAACTCTGGAATCAACCTAGTGAATCCCCTATGCACCCCTCCAGTGCCAGAACATCCTTTCTTAAGTAAGGAGACCAAAACTGTACACAGCTGGCCTCACCAGCACCCTATATAGCTGCAACATTATCTCTCTGTTTTAAACTCCATCCCTCTAGCAATGAAGGACAACATTCCATTTGTCGTCTTAATTACCTGCAAATCGATTTTTCACATTGCTCAGCAAAAGTATATACCAGTGAAAAGGAAGGATTATAGGAAAAGGGATAATCAGCAATGGATACCTAAGGAAATAAAGGAGGGTGTCAACTTGTAACGTTTTGTGATTCATGCACAAGGACACCCAGGTCTCTGCACAGCAGGATGCTGCAATTTTTTTACCATTTAAATCATAGTCTGTTTTGCTGTTATTCCTATCAAAATGGATGATCTCACATTTACCAACATTGTACTCCATCTGCCAGACCCTTGCCCGCTCACTTAAACTATCTATATTCCTCTGCAGACTTTCAGTGTCCTCTACACACTTTGCTCTACCACTCATCTTAGGATAAGAGTCCGTTCTTGTAACTGCATTAACCTTTCTATAGTCCACACACAACCGTTGGGTACCGTCTGGTTTAGGTACCATCACTATGGGTGAGTTCCATTGGCCGCAACCCACTTCAGTTATGCCATTTTTAAACATACTCTCAATCTTTTTGTTAACCTGTGCCAATTTTAAAGGGTTAAGTCTGTATGGATGTTGTTTGATTGGAACAGCATTTCCCGCATCTACATCATGTATAGCCATTTTAGTACTTACGAATTTATCTCTACGAACTTGCCCATGTGATATCAATAACTCTTTCAGGTCAGTTTGTTTTTCCTCTGGAAGGTAACTCAACAATTTATCCCAATTTTTAAGATATCCTCGTTTTTCCAATTTAATTGGAGTTATGTCAAATTCACAGTCATCTGGATTTGGTTCGTCACTTTGAGTTAGAATCATTAAAACCTCCTTTTTCTCTCCTTCCCTTTCAAAGTACCTTTTAAGCATATTCACATGACACACTCGGTGAGTCTTCCTTCTCTCTGGTGTTTTTACCATATAATTCACCTAACTTAATTTCCTTTCAATCTGATAAGGTCCACAAAACCTTGCTTTTAAAGGTTCACCTACCACTGGTAACCACACTAAAACTCTATCTCCACTGGCAAAACTACGAACTTTGGATTTCTTGTCCGTTACCCGTTCCATCACATTTAGTGCAACTTTTAAATGTTGTCTAGCCAATTCACCTGTTCTATTTAATCATTCCCTAAAATTTAGCACATAATCGAATAATGTAATTTCTGATTTCTCACTCTGTAATTTTTCCTTAATCAATTTAAGTGGTCCTCTTACCTCATGAACAAAAATTAGTTCAAATGGACTGAATTTGATTGTCTCATTAGGTGCATCCCTAATTGCAAACAGTACGAATGGAATTCCTTTATCCCAATCCTCTGGATAATCGTGACAATAAGCCCTCAAAATTGTCTTTAATGTCTGATGCCATCTTTCTAACGCTCCCTGCGATTCTGGATGGTACGCAGTTGATTTAAATTGTTTTATTCCTAAGCTATCCATAACTTCTTTGAATAACCTTGAGGTAAAATTCGATCCTTGATCCAATTGTATTTCTGTGGGTAGTCCATATCTAGTAAAGAATTTAAGTAACTCCTCCACAATCTTTTTAGCTGTGATAATACGTACTGGAATGGCCTCTGGAAACCTAGTAGACACATCCATTATAGTCAAAAGATATTGATTCCCACTTATTGTTTTAGGAAGTGGTCCTACGCAATCAATTAGGACCTTTGTAAAAGTTCCTCAAATGCTGGAATGGGTGTTAAGGGCGCTGGTGTTATCACTGCTTGAGGTTTCCCTATCACTTGACATGTGTGACATGATTGACAAAATTTAACTACATCTTTATGTAGTCCAGGCCAATAAAAATGTTTCTGGATTTTAGCTTGAGTTTTCTTTGTTCCCAAATGGCCTCCCACTGGTACCTCATGCGCAACTCGCAACACCTCCTTTCTATACCCCACCGGCAATACTACTAGATGAACTTCTGCCCCCTTTTCATCCGCCTGCATATGTAAAGGCCTCCATTTTCTCATCAAAAGACATCACTTTTACGGTAATAACACTCTGGTAGACACTCAGATTCCTCTTCCGCATATGCTTTCTGATACATCCGTTTTATTTCTATATCTTTCTGTTGTAACTCTGCCAATTTTCCTGAACTAAAAATATCCTCCTCATCCTCCACCTGTTCTTGTTCTTTTTCAACCATCTGATCAAAAATCGTTTCTGATAATTGCACTTCCACTTCATCTTCACTCTTTGATTTCTCCTCTTGTCTTAACCTGTGACTTTGCGACCTTATTACTACACAATCCGGAAAAATCCCAGGATACTCGTCCTTCAACACTTCAGTTGTCTGATTTTCCACTGGCTCATCAACCACAGTAGGCATCACTCCCACCTGCGATCCAGCTATATCATTATCCAAGATAAACTGTATTCCTGGACAAGATAGTTTCTCTATTACTCCTACTACCACTTCACCACTCTCCACTGGACTTTCCAACCTTACCTTATATAATTGAACACTACTCCTCTCACCCTGAATTCCACATATTACCACCTTTTCTGGCAATATTCTTTCCAAACTACATAACTCCTCATCTCTTACCATTAAAGATTGACTAGCTCCCGTATCGCTTAAAATTGTGACTTCACCTCCTCCTCCTGAGTAAACTTTACCCACACAAGTAAATTCTTTAAAGAGATCTGGCACCTTCGTATCAATCACCTCTTGCTCAGGCTGTACAATCTTTTGCACCTCCTTCGCTTCACTTGGGCTTTCCTCTACCACTTTAACAAACTCCACTGTCTTATCCTGTTGTACCACATCAGCCTTTCTTCAACCACCAACACTGTGACTTTACATGGCCTAGTTTATTACAGTGAAAACATTTGAAACTTTTCATATCTCTTCCACCCTTCTGGATTTATTTTTTACTCTGAGGTACACTCTCCTTATTATCTCCCATCAGATCACCTTTACCTTTACCACTTTAGTATTTCTCATGTCCCCAGTTTCAATCCCTCACAGGCTGAAACTGATGTTTGAAACCAATCTTTGATTTATGAGCTAATTCATAATCATCTGCCATTTCTGCTGCTAATCTCACAGTTTTAACCCTCTGCTCTTCCACATGAGTTCTCACTACATCAGGAATTGAATTTTTTTTTTATTTAAAAAAAATATATTTTATTGAAATTTTTCAAACGGAAATTTTCCGTTTTTTACAACTTAATAAAGGAATATACATTAAACGTTATTTAAATAATATATTAAACTAACAACAAATGAAAAAAGAGATAAACAAAAAACAAATATCAACAACTGGCAAAAAACAAAAACACGGGATAATACTCCCCCCGCAAAAAACAAAAACACGGGATAATACTCCCCCCCCCCCCCCCCCCCCCCCCCCCCCCCCGGGGTTGCTGCTGCTGTCCTTTCTGTTTTTCCATTATCGTTCCGCGAGATAGTCAAGGAACGGTTGCCACCGCCTGGTGAACCCCTGAGCCGATCCTCTTAACGCAGATTTTATTCGTTCCAGTCTTATGAACCCTGCCATGTTGTTTATCCAGGCCTCCACTCCCGGGGGCTTCCCTTCCTTCCACATAAGTAGACTCCTTCGCCGGGCTACTAGGGACGCAAAGGCCAAGACGTCGGCCTCTTTCGCCTCCTGCACTCCCGGTTCTTCTGCAACCCCAAATATAGCTAACCCCCAGCCTGGTTTGACCCGGATCCCCACCACCTTTGAAATCACTCTTGCCACACCCTCCCACAACTCTTGCAGTGTCGGACAGTACCAGAACATGTGAGTGTGGTTCGCCAGGTTTCCTGAGCACCTTCCACATCTATCCTCCACCCCGAAAAACCTGCTCAGTCTTGCTCCCGTCATATGCGCTCTGTGTAGAACCTTAAATTGAATCAGGCTAAGCCTGGCACACGAGGACGAAGAATTTACCCTACTTAGGGCATCTGCCCACAGCCCCTCCTCGATCTCTTCCCCCAGCTCCTCTTCCCATTTTCCCTTCAGCTCCTCTACCATCGCCTCCCCCTCGTCTCTCATCTCCCTGTATATTTCGGACACTTTACCTTCTCCAACCCATGCCCCCAAAATCACTCTATCCTGGATCCCCTGTGTCGGGAGCAGCGGAAATTCCCTCACCTGTTGCCTCGTAAATGCCCTCACTTGCATGTATCGGAAAGCATTCCCTGGTGGCAACTTCTATTTTTCTTCCAATGCTCCCAGACTCTCAAACGTCCCGTCTACAAACAGGTCCTTCAGCTTCCTAATTCCTGCTCGCTGCCAACATTGAAATCCCCCATCTATCCTCCCCGGGACGAACCTGTGGTTATTCCTTATCGGGGACCACACCGAGGCACCCGTCACTCCCCTGTGTCGTCTCCACTGCCCCCAGATCTTCAAGGTCGCCACCACCACTGGGTTTGTGGTGTACCTTTTCGGGGAGAACGGTAGCGGCGCCGTCACCAGCGCTTTTAGACTCGTTCCCTTACAGGACGCCATCTCCAGCTTTTTCCATGCCGCACCTTCTTCTTCCCTCATCCACTTACAGACCATCGACACATTAGCGGCCCAATAGTAGTCACTCAGACTCGGCAGTGCCAATCCCCCTCTGTTCCTACTGCGCTGCAGGAACCCCCTCTTTACCCTCGGGGTCTTTCCCGCCCACACAAAGCCCATAATACTCCTGTCTTTTTTTTGAAAAAGGCCTTTGTAATCAGGATGGGGAGGCACTGAAACACGAAAAGAAACCTCGGGAGGACCACCATTTTAACCGCCTGTACTCTGCCCACCAATGACAGGGGCACCATATCCCACCTTTTAAAGTCCTCCTCCATCTGCTCTACCAGTCGCGTCAGGTTAAGTTTATGTAGGGTTCCCCAGTTCCTGGCCACCTGAATCCCCAGGTATTGAAAGTTCCTTGCCACTCTCCTCAGCGGCAGAGCATCTATCCCCCTGCCCTGTTCCCCGGGGTGCATCACAAAAAGCTCACTCCCATATTTAATTTGTATCCCGAGAATTCTCCAAACTCCCTGAGTATCTGCATTACCTCTGGCATCCCCTCTACCGGGTCCGCCACATATAGCAGTAAATCATCTGCATATAGTGACACTCGATGTTCCTCTCCCCCTCTAAAACCCCCCTCCACCTCTTAGAGTCCCTCAGCGCTATGGCCAATGGTTCAGTTTCCAACGCGAACAGTAACGGGGACAGGGGGCACCCTTGTCTTGTACCCCTATGTAATCAAAAGTATCCCGATCGTTGCCTGTGTGTAACGACGCTTGCCACCGGGGCCCCGTACAAGAGTCTAACCCATCTAATGAACCCCTCCCCGAACCCAAATCTCTTCAGCACCTCCCACAGATAGTCCCACTCCACCCTATCGAATGCCTTCTCTGCATCCATCGCCACCACTATCTGTGCCTCCCCCTCCGGTGGGGGCATCATCATCACCCCCAGCAGCCTTCGTACATTGGCATTCAATTGTCTCCCCTTTACAAACCCTGTCTGGTCGTCATGTACCACCCCTGGGACACAATCCTCTATCCTTGTCGCCATCACTTTGGCCAGCAGTTTGGCGTCTACGTTTAGTAGGGAGATGGGCCTGTATGACCCGCACTGCAGCGGGTCTTTGTCTCGTTTCAGAATTAGCGATATCGTCGCCTCCGACATTGTCGGGGGTAATATCCCCCTTTCCTTCGCCTCATTAAAGGTTATCGCCAAGAGCGGGGCCAGCAGGTCCATATACTTCCTATAAAATTCCACCGGGAACCCGTCTGGTCCCGGGGCCTTCCCTGCTTGCATGTTCCCTATTTCTTTGATCACCTCATCCACCTCAATCTGCGCCCCCAGACCTGCCACCTCCTGCCCCTCCACCCTCGGGAACTCTAGCTGATCCAAAAAGTGTATCATTCCTTCTTTCCCCTCCGGGGGTTGGGACTTGTACAGCCTCTCATAAAATGTCTTGAACACCTCGTTCACTTTCCATACTCTCTGCTCCATCTTTCCCGTTTCGTCCCTAACTCCTCCGATCTCTCTCGCCGCCCCCCTCTTCCGAAGTTGTTGGGCCAGCAGCCGGCTCGCCTTTTCCCCATATTCATTCTGTATCCCCTGTGCCTTCCTCCACTGTGTCTCTGCCTTTCCCGTGGTCAGCAGGTCAAACTCCGTCTGTAATCTTCGTCTTTCCCTGTATAGCCCTTCGTATGGGGCCTCTTATCCACCCTCAAAATTTCCCCCACTAATCTCTCTCTTTCTTTACCCTCTTGTTTCCTCTTGTGGGCTCTGATGGAAATCAGCTCTCCTCTAACCACCGCCTTCAGCGCTTCCCATACTACCCCCACCTGGACCTCCCCATCGTCATTGACCTCCAGGTATCTTTCGATACATCCCCTCACCCTTCCGCATACCCCCTCGTCCGCCAGTAGTCCCATGTCTCATCGCCAGAGTGGGCGCTGCTCCCTTTCCTCTCCTAGTTCCAGATCCACCCAATGCGGGGCGTGATCTGACACGGCTATAGCTGAGTACTCGTTCCTGCCACCTTCGGGATCAGTGCCCTTCCCAAAACAAAAAAGTCTATCCGGGAGTATACCTTATGGATGTGGGAGAAAAAGGAAAACTCTTTACCCATCGGTCTGGCGAATCTCCACGGATCTACTCCCCCCATTTGTTCCATAAATCCCTTAAGCAACTTGGCCGCTGCCGGCCTTCTCCCGGTCCTGGATCTGGACCGGTCCAGTCCTGGGCCCAGCACTGTGTTAAAGTTTCCCCCCCCCCCCCCCCCCGCATTAACAAGTTTCCCACTTCCAGGTCCGGGATACGTCCCAGCATTCGCCTCATGAATCCCGCATCCTCCCAGTTTGGGGCATATACGTTCATCAGCACAACCGCCTCACCCTGCAATCTGCCACTCACCATCACATTTCTGCCCCCATTATCCACCACTATGGTCTTAGCTTCCAACGATACACGTTTCCCCACCTTGGATGGAGGGAAATTTGTTGAGTGTATTCAGGAGGAATTTCTCATTCAGTATGTGGATGGACCGACTAGAGAGGGGGCAAAACTTGACCTCGTCTTGGGAAATAAGGAAGGGCAAGTGACAGAAGTGCTAGTGAGAGATCACTTTGGGACAAGTGACCATAACTCCATTAGTTTTAAGATAGCTATGGAGAATGATAGGTCTGGCCCAAGAGTTAAAATTCTTAATTGGGGCAAGGCGAATTTTGATGGTATCAGACAGGAACTTGCAGAGATAGATTGGGGGAGACTGTTGGCAGGCAAAGGGACGGCTGGTAAATGGGAGGCTTTTAAAAATGTGTTAACCAGGGTGCAGGGTAAGCACATTCCCTTTAGAGTGAAGGGTAAGGCTGGTAGAAGTAGGGAACCCTGGATGACTCGAGATATTGAGACTCTGGTCAAAAAGAAGAAGGAGGCATATGACGTACATAAGCAACTGGGATCAAGTGGATCCCTTGAAGAGTATAGAGATTGTCGAAATAGAGTTAAGAGGGAAATCAGGAGGGCAAAAAGGGGACATGAAATTGCTTTGGCAAATAATGCAAGGGAGAATCCAAAGAGATTCTACAAATACATAAAGGGGAAAAGAGTAACTAGGGACAGAGTAGGGCCTCTTAAGGATCAACAAGGGCATCTATGTGCAGAGCCACAAGAGTTGGGTGAGATCCTGAATGAATATTTCTCATCGGTATTCACGGTGGAGAAAGGCATGGATGTGAGGAAACTAAGGGAAATAAATAGTGATGTCTTGAGAAGTGTGCATATTACAGAGGAGGAGGTGCTGGAAGTCTTAAAGCGCATCAAGGTAGATAAATCCCTGGGACCTGATGAAATGTATCCCAGGGTGTTGTGGGAGGCTAGGGAGGAAATTGCGGGTCCCCTAACAGAGATATTTGAATCATCGGCAGCCACAGGTGAGGTGCCTGAAGATTGGAGAGTGGTGAATGTTGTGCCCTTGTTTAAGAAGGGCAGCAGGGAAACGCCTGGGAACTACAGACCGGTGAGCCTAACGTCTGTAGTAGGTAAGTTGCTAGAAGGTATCCTGAGAGACAGGATCTACAAGCATTTAGAGAGGCAAGGACTGATTCGGGGCAGTCAGCATGGCTTTGTGCGTGGAAAATCATGTCTCACAAATTTGATTGAGTTTTTTGAGGGGGTGACCAAGAAGGTAGATGAGGGCAGTGCAGTAGATGTTGTCTACATGGACTTTAGCAAAGCCTTTGACAAGGTACCGCATGGTAGGTTGTTGCAGAAGGTTAAAGCTCACGGGATCCAGGGTGAGGTTGCCAATTGGATTCAAAATTGGCTGGACGACAGAAGGCAGAGGGTGGTTGTAGAGGGTTGTTTTTCAAACTGGAGGCCTGTGACCAGTGGTGTGCCTCAGGGATCGGTGCTGGGTCCACTGTTATTTGTGATTTATATTAATGATTTGGATGAGAATTTAGGAGGCATGGTTAGTAAGTTTGCAGATGACACCAAGATTGGTGGCACAGTGGATAGTGAAGAAGGTTATCTAGGATTGCAACGGGATCTTGATCAATTAGGCCAGTGGGCCGACGAATGGCAGATGGAGTTTAATTTAGATAAATGTGAGGTGATGCATTTTGGCAGATCGAATCAGGCCAGGACCTACTCAGTTAATGGTATGGCGTTGGGGAGAGTTATAGAACAAAGAGATCTAGGAGTACAGGTTCATAGCTCCTTAAAGGTGGAGTCGCAGGTGGACAGGGTGGTGAAGAAGGCATTCGGCATGCTTGGTTTCATTGGTCAGAACATTGAATACAAGAGTTGGGACGTCTTGTTGAAGTTGTACAAGACATTGGTACGGCCACACTTGGAATACTGTGTGCAGTTCTGGTCACCCTATTATAGGAAGGATATTATTAAACTGGAAAGAGTGCAGAAAAGATTTACTAGGATGTTGCCGGGACTTGATGGTTTGAGTTATAAGGAGAGGCTGGATAGACTGGGACTTTTTTCCTTGGAGCGTAGGAGGCTTAGGGGTGATCTTATAGAGGTCTATAAAATAATGAGGGGCATAGATAAGGTAGATAGTCAACATCTTTTCCCAAAGGTAGGGGAGTCTAAAACTAGAGGGCATAGGTTTAAGGTGAGAGGGGAGAGATTCAGAAGGGCCCAGAGGGGCAATTTCTTCACTCAGAGGGTAGTGAGTGTCTGGAATGGGCTGCCAGAGGTAGTAGTAGAGGCGGGTACAATTGTGTCTTTTAAAAAACATTTAGATAGTTACATGGGTAAGATGGGTATAGAGGGTTATGGGCCAAGTGCGGGCAACTGGGACTAGCTTAATGGTAAAAACTGGGCGGCATGGACTGGTTGGGCCGAAGGGCCTGTTTCCATGCTGTAAACTTCTATGATTCTATGAGTATTGCCACCCCTCTGTTTTTCGCGTCCAACCCTGAGTGGAATACCTGTCCCACCCATCCTTTCCTTAGTCTAACCTGATCCGCCAACTTCATGTGCGTCTCCTGGAGCATAACTACATCCGCCTTCAGTCTCTTTAAGTGCGCAAACACCCTTGCCCTCTTAATCGGCCCATTTAAACCTCTCACATTCCACGTGATCAGCCGAATTGGGGGGCCATTTACCCCTCCTCGTCGACTAGCCATCCCCTTTTTTAAGCCATCTCCTCACCCAGGTCTCACGCACCCGTCTGTCCCCCAGACGGCGCCCTCCCGTCCCGACCACCTCGTCTCGTATCAGCTCCCCCTTACCCTCAGCAGCAGCAACCCAGTTAATCCCCCCCCCCCTGCTAGATCCCCCTCTAGCTTGATTACTCCCCCCATATTGCTTCCGGAAGTCAGCTAACTCTGGCTGACCTCGGCTTCCCCCGTTCATTCTTTGACCTCCCTGCGTGTGAGGTTCCCTTCCTTCCTGCGCCCCTTTTCCCGCTATAATTTCCATAGCGCGGGAAAATACCCGCGTTTTCCTCTCGGCCCCGCCCCTAATGGCGCAGTTCCCTCATTCCCCTTCCCTGTCCCCTTTTCCACCGTCGCCCACATTTCTTCGTGTCCCCCCCCATCGGGGGGAGAAAAATTCCCCGTCCAACATTATTACACAGTAGTCCTCCCCTCTCCCCACTTTACATTTCTGTGCCACCACCTCGCTACCTCCCTCCGGACATCAATTTCTCAAGTCTAGTCCAATTTCTCATCCTGAATAAATGTCCATGCCTCCTCCGCCGTCTCGAAGTAGTGGTGTTTGCCCTGATGCATGACCCACAGTCTCGCTGGCTGCAGCATCCCAAATTTGACTTTCTTCCTATGGAGCACCGCCTTGGCACCTCCGCACTCCAGTCTTGATACACGCGTATCACCACGTTCTCCCATTTGCTACTCCGTGTCTTCTTAGTCCAGCTCAGGACCATCTCTCTGTCCCTGTAGCGATGGAACTTCACCACCATTGCTCTTGGTGCTTCCCCTGCCTTTGGTCTTCTCACGAGGACCCGGTACGCTCCCTCCACTTCCAGGGGGCCCGTTGGGGCCTCAGCTCCCATTAGAGTATGGAGCATCGTACTCACATACGCCCCAGCATCAGCTCCCTCTGTTCCTTCGGGGAAACCTAAAATCCATAAGTTCTTCCTCCTCGAGCTGTTCTCCAGGGCTTCCAGCCTTTCTATGCACCTCTTATGTTGCGCCTCGTGCATCTCCGTTTTTACCACCAGGCCCTGTATCTCATCTTCGTTCTCGGCTGCCTTTGCCTTCACTCCACGGAGCTCCATCGCCTGGACCTTTTGTGTTTCCTTTAGTCCCTCGATTGCCAGTAACATCGGCGGCAGCACCTCTTTCTTGAGCTCCTCCACACATCGTCGGAGGAACTCCTGCTGTTCCGGGCCCCATACCATCTGGGCTCCCTCGGTCGCCATCTTGCTTCTCCCTTCTCTTCTCTGCCGCTGCTCCAAAGGATCCTCCGCAATCTGGTCACTACTGCCGCTCCTTTCCATCCACCCCCGGGGGGACTCCTTCCTTTGTCACCTCAGTGGGTTTGGCCGAGAAAAGCTCCCGTTGGGGCTCCCGATAAGAGCCCAAAAGTCAATTGAAACGGGATGTGCCGAAACGTGCGGCTTAGCGATGCATCGCCGCAACCGGAAGTCCGGAATTGAATTTTTAAACTCCTCCAAAAGCATAATTTCTCAGAGAGCTTCATATGTTCGGTCTATTTTCAAAGCCCTTATCCATCTATCAAAATTACTCTGTCTGATCCCTTCAGACTCCATGTTTCTAAACCTTTGTCTGTAAGCTTCAGGCACTAGTTCCTATGCACCTGAGATGGATTTTTTCACTTCCTCATACGTCCCAGATACCTCCTCCGGTAGTGATGCAAACACTTCACTAGCCCTACCTACCAACTTTGTTTGAATCAGTAATGCCCACATGTCCTGTGGCCATTTCATTTGTTTAGCTACCTTCTCAAATGAAATGAAAAAGGCTTCTACCTCCTTCTCGTCTAAACTTGGCAATGCTTGGACATATTTAAATAGATCCCCACCAAGCATTCGACTATTGCGCTCCTTCTCACTATCCTCATCACTATCATCCAACTGTACGTTTCCCTTTACGTCTGCCAATTTTAACTGACTGTCATGTTTCATGGCCATTTTCTGAAGTTCAAACTCTCTCTCTTTATCTTTTTCCCTGATCTGTATCTCCTTTTCTCTTTCTTTTTGTTCTGCTATGGTTATTCTTTCTTTTCTCCTTTCTTCTCTCTCCTTTTCTTTTCCCTCTCTCTCTCTTTTTCTTTCCACTCTCTCTCTTTCGTATTCAAGCGAAAGTGACCCAGAGCCGGGATCAAACCTGGGACCTCGGCGCCGTGAGGCAGCAGTGCTATCCACTACACCACCGTGCTGTCCCGCGTATTCCTGATATAATCATAATCTATAATCTTTATGTTATAATCTTTATTTTTGTCACAAGTAGGATTACATTATCACCGCAATGAAGTTACTGCGAAAAGCCCCTAGTCGCCACACTCCGGCACATGTTCGGGTACACTGAGGGAGAATTCAGAATGTCCAATTCACGTAACAAGCGCATCTTTCGGGACTTGTGGGAGGAAACCGGTGCACCGGGAGGAAACCCACGCAGACACAGGGAGAATGTGCAGATTCCACACAGACAGTGACCAAAGCCGTGAATCGAACCTGGGACCCTGGTGCTGTGAAGCAACAGGTCTAACCACTGTAGAGCGAGTGTTTTTTTGTATCTCCGCCGGGGAAAGGGAGCTAGTTTGGGGGGATTGGCATTTCATGTGGCAACCACTCATTTAAGGTATTTGGGGGTGCAGGTGGCTCGAGATTGGGCCGGGCTCCGTAAATTCAACTTTACGAGCCTGATGGGTGGTGTCAAGGTAGATCTGCAGAGGTCGGAAAGCCTCCCTCGATCATTGGTAGGCCAGGTACAATCGGTAACGATGATCCAGCAGGGGAGGTGCTGGATACTGCAGCACTTCAGACCCCCCCCCCCCCCCCCCCCCCCTCTTCCTGACCCTGGTGCATCTCGTGGGCAGCGGGCAGAACGGAGAAGCTTCTTTCTTCTTCTTGACTAGAAACTTCACTTCTCTTGCCATCCAAGGCTCCTTCACTTTACCATTCCTTCCTCGTCTCAGTGGGACAAAACTATCTAGCACTGGCAGCAAGTGCTCCTGAAACAACCCCCACATTACTGTTGTGCATTTCCCTGAGAACATCTGTTCCCAATTTATGCTCTCCAGCTCCTGTCTAATAGCAGTATAATTTCCCCTCCCCCAATTTAATACCTTCCCATACTGTCTGTTCCTATCACTCTCCATGACTACGGTAAAGGCCAAGGAGTTGCGGTCACTGTCACCGAAATGCTCTCCCACCGAGACATCTGACACCTGGCCTGGTTCGTTGCCAAGCACCAAATCCAATATGGCCTTCCCCCTAGTTGGCTTATCTACATATTGAGTCAGGAATCCTTCCTGGACACACCTGATTAAATCTGCTCCATCTAAACCATTTGCACTAAGGAGGTTCCAGTCAATATTAGGGAAGTTGAAGTCACCCATGACAACTCTGTTACTTCTGCACCTTTCCAAGATCTGCCGTCCAATCTGTCCCTCCATCTCTCTGCTGCTATTGGGGGATCAGTAGAAAACGCCCAATAAAGTGACTGCTCCTTTCTTTTTTCTGACTTCCACCCATATTGACTCAGTAGCCAACCCCTCCTCGCCTACCTCCTTTTCTGCAGCTGTGACACACTCTCTAATTAACAGTGCCACTCCCCCTCCTTTTTTACCTCCCACCCGATTCTTCTTAGAACAACTAAACCCCGGAACATCTAACAACTATTCCTGCCCCTGTGAAATCCATGTCTCCGTGATGGCCACAACATCGTAGTTCCAAATACTGATCCATGCTCTTAAGTTCATCTCCCTTATTCCTGATACTCCTTGCATTGAAACGGACACATTTTAACCCATCCCACTGAGTGCAACTTTGCCCTATCAACTGTCTATCCTTCCTTACAGACTCGCTGCATACTATTTTTGCCATTCAACAGATACTCAGTCCTCTGATCCGTAGCTCTGGGAGTTTTTTTTGTAGTCAAATTTCCAGGATGTTCGTTTTCAGGTGAATTTGAATCTGGAACAAAAACAGAAAATGCTGGAAAAACTCAATCGGTCTGGTAGCATCTGTAGAGAGAGAAAATAGAGTTAACGGTTTGATGTGGAGACCCGCTAGAACGACACCCATGCAGCAACCAGGAGCGCGATCGAGCGGTGCTTCGGCCTCTATAGGGTTATTAGGTAGCCAGGAAGGAACTCAAAAATGGACTTAAGAGAGCTAGAAGGGAGCATGAAAAAAGCCCTGGCGGGAAGGATTTGGGAAAACCCCAAGGCTTTCTACACTTGTGTGAGAAATAAGAGGAGGATCAGAGTAAGAGTAGGGCCGATCAGGGATAGTGGAGAGAACTTGTTCCTAGAATCTGAGGATGTAGGGGAGGCCCTAAATGAATATTTTGCTTCAGTATTCACGAGAGAGGGATCTTGTGCTCGTGAGAACAACGTGAACCAGGTTAATAGGCTCGAACAGGTTGATATTAAGAAGGAGGATGTGCTGGAAATTTTGAAAAGCATCAAAATAGATAAGTCCCCTGGGACAGACGGGATTTACCCAAGGTTACTACGGAAAGCAAGGGAAGCGATTGCTGCACCGTTGGCGATGATCTTTGCGTCCTCACTCTCCACTGGAGTAGTACCGGATGTTTAGAGGGAGGCGAACGTTGGTCCCATGTTCAAGAAAGGGAATAGGGAAACTACTGGGAATTACAGACTAGTCAGTCTTACATCTGTGGTGAGCAAAATACTGGAAAGGATTCTGAGAGATAGGATTTATGATTATTTAGAGAAACATAGTTGAATTAAAAATAGTCAGCATGGCTTTGTGAGGGGCAGGTCATGCCTCACAAGCCTCGTTGAATTCTTTAAGGATGCGACGAGACACATTAATGAAGGTCGGGCAGTGGATGTGGTGTATATGGATTTCAGTGAGGCATTTCATAAGGTTCCCCATGGTAGGCTCATTCAGAAAGTCAGGGGGCTTGAGATACAGGGAAATTTGGCATCTGGATACAGAATTGGCTGGCCGAAAGAAGACAGCGAGTGGTAGTGGATGGAAAATATTCCTCCTGGAGGTCGGTGACCAATGGTGTCCCGCAGATACCTGTTCGGGGACCTCCGCTCTTTGTGTTTTTTATAAATGACCGCCGGTGGAGGAGGAAGTGGAAGGGTGGGTTAGTAAGTTTGCCGATGACACGAAGGTTGGGGGAGTTGTAGATAGTGTCGAGGACTGTTGCAGGTTCAACAGAACATTGACAGGATGCAGAGCTGGGCTGAGAAGTGGCAGATGGAGTTCAACCGAGATAAATTTGAAGTGATTCATTTTCGAAGGTCGAATTTGAATGCTAAATACAGGGTTAAAGGCAGGATTCTTGGAAGTGTGGAGGAACAGAGGGATCTTGGGGTCCACGTACATAGATCCCTCAAAGTTGCCACCCAGGTTGATAGGGTTGTTAAGAAGGCGTATGGTGTGTTGGCTTTCATTAACAAGGGGATTGAGTTTAAGAGCCATGAGGTTTTGCTGCAGCTTTATAAAACCCTGGTAAGACCACACTTGGAATATTGTGTCTAGTTCTGGTCGCCTCATTATAGGAAGGATGTGGATGCTTTGGAGAGGGTGCAGAGGTTATTTACCAGGATGCTGCTTGGACTGGAGGGCATGTCTTATGAAGAAAGGTTGAGGGACCTAGGGCTTTTCTCACTGGAGAGGAGAAGAAAGAGAGGTGACTTGATAGAGCTGTACAAGGTAATGAGAGGCATGGATAGAGTGGATAGCCAGAGACTCTTCCCCAAGGTGGAAATGGTTGTCACGAGGGGACATAATTTTAAGGTGTTTAGAGGAAGGTACAGGGGAGATGTCAGAGGTCGGTTCATTCCACAGAGAGTGGTGGGTGCGTGGAATGCACTGCCAACGGAGGTGGTGGAGTCAGAGTCATTAGGGACATTTAAGCGACACTTGGACAGATACATGGGCAGAAGTAAATTGAAGGGATGTAGGTTAGGTTGATCTTAGATTAGGATAAGTGGTCGGCACAATATTGTGGGCCAAAGGGCCTGTACTGTGCTGTACTGTTCTATGTTCTAATTCTTCACTTTACTAACCCCTCACTTTAGCCATAAAGCATCAAAATGAACTCAGAAACTACTGGCCTCACATGAAAGACATGATGTGGAAATGCTGGCGTTGGACTGGGGTGGGCACAGTAAGAAGTCTTGCAACACCAGGTTAAAGTCCAACAGGCTTGTTTCGAATCACTAGCTTTCAAAGCGCCGTTCCTTCCTCGGGTGAATCACCTGAGGAAGGAGCTGGGCTCCGACAGCTAATGATTCAAAACAAACCTGTTGGACTTTAACCTGATGTTGTAAGACTTTTTACTGTGCTCGTATGAAAGAGATTGAGATAATTACAATTTGTTAAAATATATTCATCTATACCTAATCTTCGTGTGAGGGAATGTGTGTTTGAGACGAGTGGGCGAAATGTGATATTTTCAGGGTATATGAGAGAATAATTAACCTTGTTTATTTCTAAACCCATAAAAAGCTTGCTGCTGTAAATAATTAACCAGGTCTCACACTCTGAGGATAAGCAAACACACAATTGTCATCATAAACTGTACAGATTATGGGCAGCAAGGGAACACGCAAATTGTATCTGTGTAAAAATCTTAATGATAACAATCCCTTCAGTTTGTTTTTTGCGCTCCCATGCCACCCTCACCATTATTAAGCATGAGGATGCTCATGGGCTTCCTCTTTCTGACAAGTCCTTATCTGTCAACCAACATTCATTGCTACATGTACAGGGTTGCATGATCCATTGGTTGTGGAATTATTTAGTTCTGTTTGTATCATGTTGCTTTTGGTGCTCAACAGCATGTTGTTGTAGCGTTGATGTTGGCACTTCTTGGGATTTCCAGTATGTCTAATGCTGTTCATGGTCTGCTATCCAACATTCTTAATTGTGCTATCGTAGGCCATCTGGCTTCATGATGGTGGAAGAATGAGGGGATTCTGGTCCATGTGCTTATATACTGAGGTGATATACAGTTCTGCTGTTTGCAAGTAGCCCACAACACCACAGGAATTTGCCCATTTTAAGCCCCTAGATTTTTTACTGAATCCATCCATTTAGCAGGATGGTAGTGCCACACAGCACGATGGAGCAGTGGAATAGGGAACTTGGTTTCCATGAAGATGGAAGTGTGGTGGTCTTTTCTACATTGGTGAGTCTGAAATTTATTCCCTCAAGTTAGTTGTCTCACTCCCAGCTGCAAGTCTTGTCTGACAGCTACAAGAAGGATGGGTTGCATCTAAACTGGAGAGGCACCAATATCCTGGCTGGGAGGTTTGCTCCGGTCACTCCGGAGGATTTAAACTAGTATGGCAGGGGGTGGGAACCAGAGCGTTAACTTAGAAGGTGTAATAACTGAAGGGGAAATAAAGAACAAAAGCAAGAGAACATAACATCCTGTCCGCTCAAACACAGTGGTCTGAAGTGTTGAAACACCAGAAGTATAGTAGGTAAGACAAATGAACTTAGAGCACTGATTAGTACTTGGAACTAAGATGTTGTGGCTATCACAGAAACATGCTAAAGGAAGGTCAGGATTGGTAGCTGAACGCTGGAGGATATAGATGCTTCAGGAGAGATAGAGGGATATGTAAAAGGGGTGGGGAAGTAGCATTACTGGTTGAGGAAAAGATTATAGCCATACTGCGGGAGGGCACCTTGGAGGGCACATACAATGAGGCAATCTATGTAGAGCTCAGGAACATGAAGGGGGCACTCACAATGTTGGGGGTTTATTGCAGGCCCCCCAACTGCCAGAGAGAGATAGAGGAGCAGATAGGTAGTGAGATTTTGGATAGGTGCAAAATTAACAGGGTTGTGGTAGGGGATTTTAATTTCCCCAATATTGATTGGGACTCACGTAGTGCTAGGGGCTTGGATGGGGCAGAGTTTGTAATGTGCATCCAGGAAGGCTTCTTGATACAATATGCAGACAGTCCAACTAGGGAAGGGGCAGTACTGGACCTGGTATTGGGGAATGAGTCTGGACAGGTGGTTAACGTTTCAGTAGGGGAACATTTTGGGAGTAGTGATCACAATTGCAGAAGTTTTAGCATACTTTTGGTTAGGGATGAGGGTTAGGTGCTAAACTGGGGAAAGGCAAATTACGATAACATTAGACCGGAATTGAAGAATTTTGATTGGGTGCGGCTGTTAGAGTGTAAATCAACATCGGACATATGGGAGCCTTTCAAGCGACAGTTGATTAGGATTCAGGAATGTCACGTTCCTGAGAGAACGAAGGATAAGTATGGGAAGTTTAGGGAGCCTTTGGTAAGGAGGGATATTGTATACCTCGTCGAAAAGAAAAAGGAGGCTTTTGTACGGCCTTGAAGGGTGGGGACAATCGAAGCCCTTGAGTATAAAGAAATGTGAGGTAATGCATTTTGGTAGGTCTAACACAGTCATTTTCAAACCCAGGGTCGTGACCTGCGGGTGGGTTTGGGGTGGGTGGGTGTTTGGAGGGTTGTGGGGCCATGTGTTGCAGCGTTTTAGATCATAGGGCCATGCTCCGCGGCATTCCAAATTGCGGAAAATAGTGCCCAACGGCACGACCGGCTTTTTAAAATGCTGGCTGCGACTGGCTTTCAGAATACCGGCGGTCCGTGCGTGCGTGCCCCCTCAGCAGGCCCGGAGCCCAGCGGGGTGGAAAGCCTCCTCCTGACATCAACGTGCTGACCCAGGGCAGATTTTATTTTGAATCGTTGCAGTCTTCCTGCCTGTAGCGGCGGCAGAGAGCAGGTCAAGCGCCCCTTCACATGTTCTGGGCGTGAGAGAGATTCCTCCATTTTGCAGCTGCCAGCAATGCTGGTGTGAACTCCAGGACCTCTGGTGAACAACCCATGAAGAAGAAGCTGAAAACAGGAACAAAGCAGCATAAAGATTATTTGAGCTCTGGGTTTATTAATTGTGCCACTGCAAATCAGGATTCAAAGTTCATGTACAGGGAAGCACTGGCAAATGAAAGTTTGAAAGCTTCAAAGGCATTTGAAGACTAAGCAATGCAAGTTCGTATACAAACCTCTAATTTTTTCAACGGATGCAGTGAGATCTTAACTCATCAGCTGAAGTCATTATCAGAAATGTAACATTGAATAACAGAGCAAGTGAGGTTGTGAGGACTGAGCAGGCTCACCTGTTACATTAAAGGTAAGTGAAAATGGTGGGTTGCAAAGTTTGGGTCGCATGGATCGCGAAGGTCGACCGGCATGGGTCGCAAATGTTCGCTGGCATGGATCCCGAAGGTCGGCCGGTGTGGGTCCCGAAGCATGGCTGTTGTTAAAATGGGCAAAAAAATTTGAAAAACTCTGGTCCAACATAAGAGGGGAAGTATACAGTAAATGGCAAAAGTCTTTGCAACATAGAAAGTCAAAGAGATCTGGGCGTACAGGTCCACAAATCTTTGAAAGTGGCAACACAAGTGGACAAGGTAGTCAAGAAAGCATATGGAATGCTTGCCTTCATTGGATGGGGCATCAAATATAAAAACTGGCAAGTCATGCTACAGTTAAATAGAACGTTGGTAGCCGCACTTGGAATATTGTGCACAATTCTGGTCACCACACTACCAGAAGGATGTGAAGGCTTTGGAGAGGATGCAGAGGAGGTTTACCAGAATGGTCTGGAGGGCATTAGCTATGCTGAGAGGCTGAATAGACTTGGACTGTTTTCATTAGAACGACGGAGGTTGAGGGGCGACCTGATGGAGGTCTACAAGATTATGAGGGGCATGGATAGAGTGGATGGCCAGGCACTCTTTCCCAGGGTGGAGGGCCTGTCATTAGGGGGAATAGGTTTAAGGACCGTGGGGCAAATTTTCGAGGAGATGTGCGAGGCTGTTTTTTTTACACCGAGGGTGGTGAGTGATGCGACCATCAATTCACTTGAGACGGGAGTAGAAGTAAACTGTGGCTTTAATCAACTTAGAACAGTGCCTGCCTGCGACTGATCCAATACTGAGAACCACCTGCAGGTCGACTGCTCTTTATACCTCCCTTCATGGGGAGGAGCCATGGGCGGACCACATACAGGCCCCAACATGTTCCCCTATGGATAATGCCATGCAATGGCCCATAGGAGGAGCCCACAAGGGCAACAGCATAGCACAGATACAAATACAAGAGCAACAGCACAGATACAAATACAATGGTGGATTATTGGCATAATACATTCACCCCTGTTAAAAAAGCGAAGTCCGGCGCGGGTGACGGGTTCATACGTTCAGACGGTCCGGCGCACAGATTGTGCGTTGCGATCGCCGAAGCTCTGGCGTTGTTGCTGGCCCGGGTGTCGAGCTCGCCCGTGCTGGCATCGGTAGTGAGGGCGCCGGTGCGGGTACAGACGTGGACTCCGGGAGCGTCTCTTCTGGAGCTTCATTTCTGTGGATCGGTGAAGGGGGGATGGCGGGCGGGAGGGAGCGCGGGAGCCATATGGGGGCGGGGGCGGTGGTGTTGGTGGCGGTGGAACCGGCGGGCGCCAGGTCCCGGAGGGAGACTGTATCCTGTCGGTCATCGGGGTGTTCGATATAAGCGTACTGGGGGTTGGAGTGTAGGAACTGGACCCTCTCTACCAGAGGATCGGACTTCTGACTTCTGACGTGTTTTCTTAGTAGGACTGGCCCCGGTGTCTTCAGCCAGGACGGATGCGAGGCCCCTGAGGTGTATGTCCTAGGGAAAATAAATAAGCGGTCATGAGGGGTTTCGTTTGTGGCCATGCAAAGTAGGGACCTAATAGAGTGGAGCGCATCGGGGAGGACCTCCTGCCAGTGAGAAATTGGGAGAGTCCTGGACCGCAGGGTCAGTAGGGACGGTCTTCCAGATCATAGCGTTCTCCCTCTCCACCTGCCCGTTTCTCCTGGGGTTATAACTGGTAGTCCTGCTCGAGGCGATGCCCTTACTGTGCAGGTACTGACGCAGTTTGTCGCTCATGAACGACCAGCCCCGGTCACTGTGGACATAATTGGTGAAGACACTGTGTAGGGCTTTAATGACGGTGGACGTGGTCATGTCGGGGCAAGGGATTGCAAAGGAGAAGCGGGAGAACTCATCAATAATGTTGAGGAAATATGTATTGCGGTTATTGGAGGGGAGGGGCCCTTTGAAATCGATACTGAGGCGCTCAAAAGGCCGGGATGCCTTTACCAGGTGGGCCTTATGCGGCCGATAGAAGTGCGGTTTACACTCAGCACAGATCTGGCAGTCCCTGGTCATAGCTCTGACCTCCTCGGTGGTGTAGGGCACGTGGCGGGCCTTGATATAGTGGATAAGCCGGGTAACCCCTGGGTGGCAGAGGACATCGTGGATAGCCCGCAGACGGCCACTTCGTGCGCTGGTGCATGTGCCGTGGGACAGGGCATCTGGGGGCTCGTTGAGCTTCCCAGGACGATATACTATATCGTAATTATAGGTGGAGAGTTCGATTCTCCACCTCAAGACCTTTATCGTTCTTGATTTTGACCCGCTGCATATTATCGAACATGAAGGCTACCGATCGTTGGTCGGTGACGGGGGTAAACCTCCTACCAGCGAGGTAGTGCCTCCAGTGCCGTACGGCTTCCACGATGGCTTGGGCCTCTTTTTCGACTGAGGAGTGCCGAATTTTGGAGGGCGCGCGAAAAAAATGCTACCGGTCTGCCTTCTTGATTGAGGGTAGTGGCAAGAGTGACCTCTGATGCGTCGCTCTGCACCTGGAAGGGGACGGACTCGTCCACCGCGCGCATCGTGGCTTTGGTGATGTCCGCATTGATGCAGCTGAAGGCCTGGCGGGCCTCAGTCGCCAGTGGGAAGATGGTGGCCTTGACTAGTGGGCGGGCTTTGTCCGCATAGTTGGGGACCCACTGGGCATAATATGAAAAGAACCCGAGGCACCTCTTCAGGGCCTTGGGGCAGTGGGGGAGGGAGAGTTGCAGGAGGGGGCGCATGCGGTCAGGGTTGGGTCCTAGAACCCCGTTTTCCACGACGTAGCCGAGGATGGCTAGTCTGGTTGTGTGGAAAACGCATTTCTCCTTGTTGTACGTGAGGTTTAGGGTTTGAGCGGCTTGGAGAAATCTGTGGAGGTTGGCGTCGTGGTCCTGTTGATCATGGCCGCATATGGTGACATTGTCCAAGTATGGAAATGTGGCCCGCAGCCCGTACCGGTCCACCATTCGGTCCATTGTTCTTTGGAACACCAAAACCCCGTTTGTGATGCCAAAGGGGACCCTATGAAGTGGAAAAGGCGGCCGTCTGCCTCAAAAGCCGTGTAGTGGGCTCCTCCGGGCGGATTGGGAGCTGGTGGTATGCAGACTTCAGATCCACCGTGGAGAACACCCGGTAGTGTGCGATCTGGCTTACCATGTCTGCAATCCGGGAAGGGGGTACTCATCGAGTTGCGTATACCGGTTTATGGTTTGGCTGCAATCTACAACCATTCGGTCCTTTCCCCCGGTTTTGACGACCACCACCTGAGCTCTCCGGGGGCTATTGCTGGCCTCGATGACTCCCTCCCGCAAGAGTCGCTGGACCTCGGACCTGATAAAAGTCCTGTCCTGTACGCTATACCGCCTGCTTCTGGTGGTGACTGGTTTGCAGTCGGCGGTGAGGTTTGCCAAGAGTGGGGGAGGGTCGGCTTTTAGGGTCACGAGGCTGCATATGGTGAGTGGGGGTAGGGGAACCCCGAACCTCAGGGTTAGGCTCCTGAGGTTGCATTGGAAATCTAGTCCCAATAGGAGAGGAGCGCTGAGGTCTGGGAGCACATATACTTTAAAATTGGCTTACTCGCCGACCTGTATTGCTAGGGTTGCGGTAGTGCACCCTCTGATTTGCACCGAGTGCGACCCAGAGGCGAGGGAGACGGTTTCGTGCGCCGGGAAAATTGGGAGCGAGCAGCGTCTTGCCATGTCCGGGTGAATGAAGCTCTCTGTGCCCCCTAGTCGAAAAGGCAAGGCAACTCGTGCCCGTTTACCCGGTCGGTCATCATGGAGCTCCGGAGGTGCTTGGGTCGCAACTGGTCCAGGGTGACCGCGCTGAGTTGCGGGTAGCTGGTGTGGTCGGAGGTGCTGGGGGGGTTCCGCGATGGCTGCCCTTGTTAATCGTACGCGTCGAGCGGCATAACAGATGGCGGCCCCCGTTGGTCGAGCGTGGCGGGAGGTGAGGAAGATGGCGGCCCCCGTGAGTCGCATGTGCTGTGAGGGCTGGAAGATGGCTGCCCCCACGGATAGCACGAGGCTGAAGACGTGTCTACAGGGGGTGGAGTCGGTAGACACGCTGCCACACTGCAGGGTCTGCGGGCCTGTGAGTCTGAGGATCGGGCCTGTGAGTTAGAGTTCTTGGACATGGCCAGGCAAACCTTGGCGAAATGTCCTTTTCTCCCACAGCTGCTGCAGTTCGTGTTATGGGCCGGGCAGTGCTGCTGGGGGTGTTGGGACTGGCCGCAGAAATAGCACAGTGGTGGGCGGCCGGCCAGCCGCGCGGCACAGGCCTGGGGTAGTCTTTTGTCGGGAGTTGCGTGGTCAGCCGGGAACGCGTTAAGGCTCTGGAATGCTACTTCCAGAGAAGAGGCTAACTTTACTGTCTGATCCAGGTCCAGGGCCCCCTTTTCGAGTAGGCGCTGTCTCGCGTAGTTAGACCAGACCCCCGTCATGTAGACGCCTCGGATGGCGAGTTCCATATGTTGAGTGACCGCAACGGCCTGGTAGTTGCAGCTGTGTGCGAGGGCTTTGAGGTCGCGTAGGTAGTCTTCTAGCGATTCCCCGGGGCGCTGGCGGCGAGTGGCGAGGATGTGTCGCGCGTAGACCTCGTTCACGGGCCGTACATAGAGGTATTTGAGCATCGCGAGGGCGTATGCATAGGAGGAGGCCTCGTCGAGTTGAACAGAGATTCGATGGCTCACCCGTGCGTGGAGGAGGCTCAGCTTCTGTTCGTCGTTGACGGAAGGCATGGAGGAGGCTGCGAGATAGGCCTTGAAGCAGCAGAGCCAGTGCGAAAAAATTTCTTTCGCCTCCGCGACCTGAGGATCGAGTTCCAGTCGGTCAGGTTTGAGGATCGATTCCATAGTTGCGTTTAAGTTGATTAAATTGATGCGACCATCAATTCACTCGAGACGGGAGTAGAAGTAAACTGGCTTTGATCAACTTCGAACAGTGCCTGCCTGCGACTGTTCCAATACTGAGAACCACCTACAGGTCGACTGCTCTTTATACCTCCCTTCAAGGGGAGGAACCATGGGCGGAGTCCATACAGGCCCCAACATGTTCCCCTATGGATAATGCCATACAATGGCCCATAAGAGGAACCCACAAGGACAACAGCATAGCACAGATACAAATACAAGGGCAACAGCACAGATACAAATATAATGGTGGATTATTGGCATAATACATTCACCACAGTGAGTACCTGAAACGCGCTGCCAGGGGATATTGTGGAAGCAGATACATTAATGGTGTTCAAAAGGCATCTCGACAAATACATGGATAGGATGGATATAGAGGGATACGGCACTAGGAAGTGCTGAAGGTTTTGGAGGGCCTAAAGGCCTGTTCCTGTGCTGTATTCTTTGTACATCTGTCAGGGTTATACCTGCTCGATTAGTATTTGTACTGCCGAGCCACTCATGGTGAACGATGCCTGTGTTTCTTTCAGTTCTTCCTATAAGTGATGTTTAGATGATACACCATCAATAATAGACGACGAGTGATAAACGTAACTGAGGCTTTAATACACTAAACAGCAAGCTTCCTGCCTCAGGACCCGAATGGGTCCGGAGGCGGAGACTTGCCACTTTTATACAGAAACCCCGAGGGGAGGAGCCACAGGCAGAGCCAGCCTGGACAAGTCCAGGCATGTACAACACAGCACAGTGAATATAATACAATGAACAATAACTCGATGTACCACATTCACCCCCTGTTTAAAAACGGGGGTGAAGTGGTGTTAAAGGTCAAGTCTGTCGGGGCTCTTGACCTTCTGCTGTGACCGCCTCAGTCCCGGCTGTGGTGTTGGCGCCAGCGTCGAGACCTGCGCGTCCGGGAGAGTGTTGTCACCTTCTTCACCCAGATGTTGAGTCGGCGGGGGGGGGGGGGGGGGTGCTTGTCCTCGGTGGGCCTGCGGGAGTCAGTTCGTGAGGGAGGTGGGGGGAGACGGTGTAGGGTGGGGTGTGGTGGTGATTGTCGCCAGGGAGCCTGCAGGAGCCAAATCCCAAAGGGAGACCATGAGCTGCCGCCCGTCCTGGTATGTCACGTAGGCATATTGGGGGTTTGCATGGAGTAGCAGGACCTTCTCGACGAGGGGGTCGGTTTTATGGCTCCTCGCATGCTACCGGAGAAGGACGGGCCCCGGGACTGTCAGCCAGGACGGAAGCGAGACCCCGGAGGTGGACTTCCTGGGGAAAGCAAACACGCTAATGAGGAGTCTGGTTAGTGGCCGTACATAGAAGCGACCGGATGGAGTGGAGCGCATCGGGGAGGACCTCCTGTCAGTGGGAGACGTTTCGACCGTAGGGTCAGGAGGACGGCCTTCCAGACCGTCGCGTTTTCCCTCCACCTGTCCGTTTCCCCAGGGGTTATAGCTGGTCGCGCTGCTGGAGGCGATGCCGTTGCTGAGCAGGAACTGACGCAACTCGTCACTCATAAAGGAGGAGCCCTGATCACTGTGGATATAGGCGGGGAACCCGAACAGGGTGAAAAGGCTGTGCAAGGCCTTGATAATGGAGGCAGAGGTCAGGTCAGAGCAAGATATGGCAAAGGGGAATCTGGAGTACTCCTCAACGATGTTGAGGAAGTACACGTTACGATCAGTGGAGGGGAGGGGCCCTTTGAAGTCCATGCTGAGGCGCTCAAAAGGGCGGGAGGCCTTTACCAGATGTGCTCTGGCCGATAGAAGTGCGGTTTGCACTCCGCGCAGACCTGGCAGTCCCTGGTCAAGGACCTAACCTCCTCGATGGAGTAGGGCATGTTACGAGCCTTGATAAAGTGGAAAACGCGGGTGACCCCCGAGTGACAGAGGTCGTTGTGGAGGGCCCTGAGTCGTCCTACTTTTGTGCGCTGGCGCATGTACCGCGGGAGAGGGCACCTGGGGGCTCATTGAGCTTCCCGGGCCGATACAAGATGTCATAGCTGTAGGTGGAGAGCTCGATCACCCACCTCAGGATCTTGTCATTCTTGATTTTGCCCCGCTGTGTATTGTTAAACATGAAGGCAACCAACCGTCAGTGAGGAGAGTGAATCGCCTGCTGGCCAGGTAATGCCTCCAATGTCTCACAGCTTCTACTATGGCTTGGGCCTCTTTTTCGATGGAGTAGTGCCGAATTTCAGAGGCATGGAGGGTACGGGAGAAGAAAGCCATGGGCCTGCCCACCTAGTTGAGTTTGGCGGCCAGAGCAAAGTCCGACGCATCGCTCTCCACTTGGAAAGGGATGGTCTCGTCCACAGTGTGCATCGCGGCTTTGACGATGTCTGCTTTGATGCAATTGAAGGCCAGTCGGGCTTCAGTCCCGGGGGAAACGTGGTGGACTTGGATCAGTGGGCGGGCCTTGTCCGCGTAGTTGGGGACCCACTGGGCATAGTAAAAGAAGAACCCCAGGCATCAGGGCTTTGGGGCAGTGGAGAAGGGGGAGTTCCAGGAGGGGGTGCATGTGGTCGGGGTCGGGCCCTAAGACTCCGTGTTCCACGACGTAGCCGAGGATGGCCAGACGGGTTGTGCGAAAGACGCATTTCTCTATTATAAGTGAGGTTCAGGAGTTTCGCGGTGTGGAGGAAGCGCCGGAGGTTATCGTCATGGTTCTGCTGGTCACGGTCGCAGATGGTGACGTTGTCTAGGTATGGGAACGTGGCCCGCAGCCCGTACTTGTCAACCATTCGGTCCATTTCCCTTTGGAAGACCGAGACCTCGTTGGTGACGCCGAAGGGAAACATGAAGTGATAGAGGCGGCCGTCTGCCTCGAAGGCAGTGTACTGACGGTCCTCCGGGCGGATAAGGAGATGGTGGTACGCAGACTTCAAGTCGACTGTAGAGAAGACTCGATACTGCACAATCTGATTGACCATTTCAGATATGCAGGGGAGGGGGTTTGCAACGAGCTGCGTGTACCAGTTGATGGTCTAGCTATAATCGATGACCATCCGGTGCTTCTCCCCAGTCTTGACAACCATCACTTGGGCTCTCCAGGAGCTGTTACTAGCTTCAATGATCCCCTCTCGCAAGAGTCGCTGGACCTCTGACCTGATGAAGGCCCTGTCCTGGGCACTGTAACGTCTGCTTCTGGTAGCGACGTGCTTACAGTCCAGGGTGAAGTTTGCGAAGAGGGAGGGTGGGGCGACCTTGAGAGTCACGAGGCTACAGACCGTGAGGGGGGGCTGGGTCCATTTAACTATAGGATAAGGCTCTGGAGGTGGCACTGGAAGGCGAGCCCCAGTAATAGGGCAGCGCAGAGATGGGGGAGGACGTAGAGCCTAAAGTTGGTGTACTCTACGCCTTGCACAGTGAGGGTCGCGACACAGTACCCCCGGATCTCTGCGTGGGACCGGAAACCAGGGAGATTTTCTGGATCGCGGGTAGGATGGGGAGGGAGCAGTGCCTTACCATATCTGGGTGTATGAAGCTGTCCGTGCTCCCGGAGTCGAAAAGGCAGGCCGTCTCGAGCACGTTGATCCGGACGGTCATAGTAGACTTTGCGAGGTGGTGCGGCTGTGACTGCTCCAGTGTGACGGATGCGGGTGTCGGAAGACGGTCGGCGGTAGCGGCAGCCAGCGTATGGTCGGGCGAGCTGGGTTCCCGGGAGGCAGCGGAGGGGTCCCAAGATGGCGGCCCCCATGAGTCACACGTGGCAAGCAAGGTTAAAGATGGCGGCCTCCGTGGGTCGCACGTGGTGAGTGATTCCCCAGGGCGTTGGCGAGGAGTTGCCTAGCATATACGTGGTTGACAGACTTCACATAATGTCCTTTTAGCAGCGTTATCGCCTCCGCGTCCCTGATGAGGTTAAAGACTCTTGGGCTCACCCGTGCGTGGAGGACCTGCTTCTTCTGGAGATCCGTGAAGTCTTCGTTGAAAGATGCGAGGTAGGCCTCGAAGCAGCTTAGCCAGTGTTCAAACGTCTCCGTAGCGTCAGCTGCTTGTGGGTCCAGGTGCAAGCGATCAGGCTTGAGTGAGGAGTTCATCTTGAGTGAAGAGTCCATCTTTAGAAGTTTAGTGTATTAAATTGATACACCGTCAATAATAGATGACGAGTGATAAACATAGCTGAGGCTCTGGACCTGAACTGGGTCCGGAGGTGGAGACTTGCCCCTTTTATACAGAAGCCCTGAGGGGAGGAGCCACAGGCGGAGTTAGCCTGGACAAGCCCAGGTATGTACAACAAAGCACAGTGAATATAATACAATGAACACAATAATGTGGTTTATCACATTAGACATGGAGGAATTATGAACATTCATATAGGGAGGATGGCATGTGATAATTGCTGATAGGTTTCCTTGGTCATGTTTGGCCTGAAACTCCGAGGTCATGGAATTCAGCATTAATTTTGAGAACTTCCCCAGCCTCTATCGGTGAGATTTGTACTCTCCCAAAGCCCAATCACTTACACAGTTAAAATTGGGTTCTGTTATCATTCACCTCGAGTGAGACAGGATAGAAGCAAAGATGGTGATGGAGGAGTCTGATCACTTTTGGAAAAAAAATTGAATTCAGATTCCTAAAGTGGGATTTGAACTCACATTCTGCTGGATTATTCACCTAGGCCTCTGGGCTACAGGCCTAGTAACACAATGCTACCTTGCCCAGCACACAATGTTGATTATTTCAGCCACCTATCAGGGAAGGAATCATGAACGTACAGCATAAAAATCAGAAAACATTTTTTTTCGAGCTCAGGGAGGGAAAATTACACGAAAATTGTTAGAAAACGCATCTCCGCTTTGAAAGAATGAAACACTCGAGTTATAATTATTGTGTTCATTCTGAAATCAAAAGCACTTTATTAAAAAGAAAAAAATTGGGAACCAATGGTATTTCTGTTCAAATACATGCAAGTACCCAGACCATCTAAATTCAAATCCAACTCCCAAGAAGTGTAATAAAATCGTACTGAGAATCATTGTTCAAAGCTTAAAGGTTGCCACCAGCATGATGAACTCAACAAAGTAACTGAGCATGTTTGAAGAAAACAGGGTTATCGATATGTTGATTACGTTACGTAACTTTGTCAGAAATATACCTTTGGACCTGAATATAGTGATTTTGGTTTCCGCATCTGAAGGAGCTTGATTTTGGATTGATTTGGATCTTCCATTCAGTTTGGCTCTTGCTCCGAGCAAGATTTTTAGTAAATAATGAGAGAAATGCTAAAATGATGATTCTGTAATTAAGTTCACCTTCTAAAATAATTCTTATTGGATTTATCTTAGGTAAAATGGAGAACTGTTTTCTGGGGCATAGGCTTGCAGTTCATTTTTGGACTCTTCATTTTGAGAACAAAGGCAGGATTCATTGCTTTTGAATGGATGGGAAAACAAGTACAGGTATTTGGGCGATTAGAAATTCTTTAAAACAAATATTGCACTCAAGTATTTATCAAATAACAGTCGATTTGTAAATCATTGCCATGACATGACGGAGGATAGGTTATTATATGAAGTGTCATATATGAGAAAAGTGCTGTACCCACATTTGTGGCCATGGCTTGGGACCTAGATCCAAGTTCTTTAAGCCCTGAAATTCTACAACCATTCCAGCAAACCACCTTCATATAAATCCAGTGGGAGTTTACTGAGGAAATATACACTCAACCAGTCCTGTCAATGCAAGATCCCTGCTTCAAAGCAGAATTATCAGGATTTTGTGGTCGTGGAGCTGGCATTCATACCCATAATGCCATCAAAGTAAAGGAGGGGCAGTAGTATAACGATTCTTTTTCAGGAATTCCGACTCTGAGGGCACGATTCTACGGAAAGATTTCTAAGTGTTGTAGTGAGCGGGAATTGCCGCAAACTTCCTGGCGCTCGGCCCAGCGAGACCGGTTTTCAATGTTAATCGGTCCACTTAACGAGGCCACACTGGATTCTCACCGGAAATGAAGGCTCGTCAGCTTATTCGCCGGCACTACACACGCCAGCGTCCCGCTAACAGCATCGAGCAGCACTTACTCAGCCAACCTCAGCCAGCTCGCAACAATGGCACGAGGAGACCGGCCCCAAGATTCGGGGATGCAGACTGGGGAGGCTGCTAAACGCTATGGAGGCCAGGAGGGATGTCCCCCAATGGTCAGCCATAGGGCAGCTATTGCTGCCTGGGACGAGGGGGTGGCGGTGGCTGTGAGCGCCGGGAATGTGGACAGGTGGCCTCCAGTGCAGGAAAAAGGTCAATGACTTACACCGGCAGCACGAGTGAGTAGATTCCAACTCTTTCACCCCCCCCCCCCCTCCCTGTCGAGACCTCGACCCATGGGACCATCCATCCCCCAACTCTCCATGCGTCCCACAACCCTCCCTCCACCCCCTCCTTCAATTCCAACCCTTCCGTCAACCCCTCCCTCCCACCACTGTGAACCACCTGTGTGGGTAATGATGCCCTCTCTGTGTCTCCTCTGGAAAAGCTTGCCCACAATTGCCGGAGAGAGCCCAGACTGGTGGTGGTGTGCCGGACATCAGAATCCTCACCATCAGGGGTGTGATCGAGCAGTGCTTCGGCATCCTGAAGATGCAGTTCAGTTGCCTGGACTTTTCTGGAAGGGCCCTCCAGTACAAGGCTGAGAGGGCCGCCCGCATCGTGGCGGCCTGCTGCATCCTCCACAACATTGCGCAGCAGAGGTGCGATGTGCTGGATGAGGAGGAAGGACGAGGATGATGCGGGGAAGGGGGAGGATAAGGAGGACGCTCTGGTCGCCTCCAAGTTCACCGACTAGGAGGGAGGGGGTGGAGGGGGAAGCTGGCCAGGGGCAATGACACCATATCCCAATGACACCCACACCCCCTCACTTCCCACCCCACCAAATCCCCTGCTTGCACCCCTCTCTGTTTTACATGCCTGTAGTGCTATATGGTGGCGGCCCTGAGTTGGCAGTAACAGCGGATCTGGTCCATGGGATAGATGATGATGACAACCCATGCTGCGATGAACTCTGGTACTCCGCATCATCTGACCCATGCCCACGATTGCACTGTCCAGCTGGGTGATCCCTGCATGCAGACTGGCTATTCGATCTCAAGGTCGCACCGATTCCCTGGGGAATTCCCTCGGAGTCTGAATTCCTGAAAAAGAATCGTTATACTACTGCCCTGCCCACAGACCCATCAGAGCACCGAGGCTGGGTGTAATGGTGGTAACAGGTGTTTATTGTGAACAAATATTTACAGATCTGTACTCCAGCCCCTTTCACTAAGGGGGATGTGCTCTGCATCCAAGCCAACTTAACTGGTGTCTAACTTTCTGGCCTTACGGGCCTTAACCCGATGCCTAGGTGGTTCCCAAAACAGGGAGACACATACAACAAAACTTTTAAGCGGTCTGACGCATGCTGTCCACGGTGTGGGTAGCTGGAGGCCTCAGTGGCCAGGGCACCCGGCCATGGTGGCTGCATGGGCGCCGGCATGTGGTGCATGGTAGGGGTTTGGACATCCCCCAGAGGGGAGGAGCTGGGTTACGGTTGTGTGTGTGGGGGGGAGGGGTGGGGGGGGGGGGGGGGGGGGGCGGGTTTAGGCCAGGGGCACGGTGCTGCCAACTCACCTTGGCCGCTCTGAGGAGGTTGTGCAGTTTTTTCCTGCACTGGATGCCGGTCCTGACGACGTTGCCCATGGTGGTGACTGCCTCTGCCACCTGCAAACAGTGGTGCCTGGCGGCCTTCCGGGCCATGGTATAGAGTCATCCATCTCCCCTCCACCGCGTCCAGGAGAGTCCAGTTCAGCGCCCTGAACCATTACGCTGCTGTCCATCCAGCCATTTTGTTGGCTGGGATGGTGTGTGTGGTGAGAAGGACCGGTTAAGTGCGGCTGCGGCTTGTCAGCCTCATGAGTGCCAATCACGGACCGGATGAATCCGGCAACGCCTTTCATGGAATTGGTTGTGTTCCACGTGGCACCGTTGCAAGCCCATTATTAGTACTGTGGGCAGCACGGTAGCACAAGTGGCTAGCACTGTGGCTTCACAGCGCCAGGGTCCCAGGTTCGATTCCCCTCAGGGTCACTGACTGTGCAGAGTCTGCACGTTCTCCCCCTGTCTGCGTGGGTTTCCACTGGGTGCTCCGGTTTCCTCCCACAGTCCAAAGACGTGTAGGTTAGGTGGATTGGCCATGCTAAAATTGCCCTTAGTGTCCCAAAAGGTTAGGAGGGGTTATTGGGTTGTGGGGATAGGGTGGAAGTGAGGGCTTAAGTGGGTCGGTGCAGACGCGATGGGCCGAATGGTCTCCTTCTGCTCTGTATGTTCTATGTTCACAGTGCCAGGGTCCCAGGTTCGATTCCTGGCTTGGGTCACTGTCTGTGCGTAGTCTGCACGTTCTCCCTATGTCTGCGTGGGTTTCCTCCGGGAGCTCCAGTTTCCTCCCACTAGCCCTGAATGACATGCTGTTAAGTTATTTTGATATTCCGAATTCTCGCTCCGTGTACCCGAACAGGTGCAGAAATGTGGCGACTAGGGGTTTTGCACAGTAACTTCATTGCAGTGATCATGTAATAATAATAATAATTGCTTATTGTCACAAGTAGGCTTCAATGAAGTTACTGTGAAAAGCCCCTAGTCGCCACATTCCGGATCCTGTTCAGGGAGGCCGGTACAGGAATTGAACCCGCGCTGCTGGCATTGTTCTGCATTACGTCTACTTGTAACAATAAATATTGTTATCATAAAAAATAACGGCGTCAACACTTAGATTCAGAAATGGAGAATCCAGCCTCTTATTTCCGGTCCACTTTTATCCTTTTCCATAACTACCTTAAATCTTAGCGAGTTATGGTCACTACCGCCGAAATGCTGGTGGTGGCCATTTTGATGAGTAAGAAAATAGGGTTTGTGAGCACGAAGGAAGTGAGGGACCCGGGTGGGAGATATGTAATGGTGATTGGGGTATTGGAGGGGATGCCTGTGGTATTGGTGAATGTAGATGCACCAAATTGAAACAATGTACATTTTATGAGGGGGTTGCTGGCAGCGATCCCAGACTTGGCCACGCACCAGTTGATTACAGGAGGAGATTTCAATTGTGTCCAAGAGCCGAGGGTAGATAGATCGAGTCCCAGGTCAATGGGTAGGATACGAATGGCAAAGGAGCTGGGTGGGTTTATGGAAAAGTATGGTGGACCCGTTGTGCTTCAAGGAAGGGAGTATTCATTTTTCTCGCATGTTGATGGGGTGTATTCAAGAACCAACTTTTTAGTGGTGAGTCAGGAGGTTTTGGTTAGGGTAGAGGGGGCAGAGTATGCGGGATAGCAATCTCAAATCATGCGTCCCATTGGCTGGAGATTCGGCTTAGATCGGAATGGGAGCAGAGGCCGGGGTGGAGGCTCAATACGGGGTTGTTGGCAGATAGAGGGTTTTGTGATAAAGTACAGGCTGTGATTAAAGGTTATGTAGAATTGAACCAAAACGGGGAGGTGTTGGTGGCCACATTTTGGGAAGCACTAAAAGCGATCAAATGAAGGGAGATTATCTCGTTCAAGGTATATGCAGATAGGGAAAGGAGGGAGGAATATGAATGGTTAATGAATGGGATAGTTGAGGTAAATGGGGAGTACTCGAGGACACCCACCAAGGAGGGATTAGCGAGGAGGAAAAAGTTGCAGGGGTAATTCGATAGGTTGATGATGTGGAGGGCAGTAGGACAGCTATGTAGCCTAAGGGGGATGCAATACGAATACGGGGAGGAGGCGAGTCGAATGTTAGCGCATCAGCTAGGGAGGCTGGGAAGTATTGAAGATACAGACTGAGGCAGGGGAGGTGGTGTCGGAGCTGGGGAAAATAAATGAGGCGTTTAGGGATTATTATAAAGAGCTGTATAGGGTTGAGCCGAGAGGTGAAGAGGGGGACATGGGATGGTTTTTGATGAACTGGAGTTTCCACAGTTGGCGAAAGAGAAGAGGGAGGTGCTAGAGGAGCCCTTGGGGTTTTGGGAGGTATTGGACAGTATAAGGGGTATGAAGACAGGGAAGGCTCCGGGGCCCGATGGCTACCCAGCGGAATTCTATAAGGAGTTTGCGACAGAGCAAGCACTATATCTCTTGTGGGCTTTTAATGAGGCGCTGGAAAAGGGGGAACTGCAGGCGATGATCACATTGATACCAAAGAAGGGGAATGACCCGTTGGAATATGGGTCGTATAGGCCCATATCGCTGTTAAATACAGTTGTGAAAGTGCTGGCTAAATCGGTGGTGAAAGGATGGAAGGTTGTGCCCTGGGGGTGGTTGCAGAGAATGAAACAGGTTTCGTAAAGGGCAGGCAGCTTTCTAGTAATATAACAAAGCTGTTAAATGTGATCATGACCCATTGAGATCCCAGGTACCGGATGTAGTGGTGTCCATGGATGCGGAGAAGGCATTTGACCGGGTGGAGTGGCGGTAGCTGTTTGAGGTCCTGGGAAGGTTCGGGTTTGGGCCGAAGCTTTTGGAAGGGTGCGCCTGCGTCTGTTATACATAGCACTGGTGGGGAGTGTACAGACTAACGATATGGGCTCACAAAACTTTGAACTGCACAGCAGAACAAGGTGCCCGCTATCGCTGTTGTTTGCGCTAGCGATAGAACCTCTGGCAATGGCTCTAAGGGGGTCAACAGAGTGGCAAGGTATTACGAGGGGACGAAGGGAGCATCAGGTGTTGCTATATGCGGACAACCTACTATTGTATATTTCAGACCCGCTGGAGAGCATGGAGAGGATCATGGACCTGTTGGGGAAGTACGAGGCTAAATGTAGGGAAAAATGAGGGCAGAATAAGTTACGATGGAGGAAGAATCCTGCAGGGGGTCCAGCTTGAGGGATATGGTGACGGCGGCATTGTCAAGGGCATCAAAGAAATACGTGGAGAGCCCAGTGGTGCAGTCCACAGTAAAGGTCTGGAAGCAGCTGAGGAGACATTTCAGGAAAGAAGGGATGTTGGTGTTGGCGCCATTGTTCAAAAACCACAGTTTTAAACCGGGGGGATGAGAATAGATGGTATGTATCGAAGTGGAAAGACACGGAGAGACGTGGGGTTGATTAAGGTAAGGGATCTGTACCGGGAATGCCAGTATAGAGGAGCTGAAGGAGAAGGTAGAGCTCACGAGAGGAAGAGAGTTTAGGTACCTGAGGTAAGGGACTTCGCGAGGGAGGTTTGGAAAGAGTTCCCCAGGTTGTTGGGTACACCCTATTGGAACGTTTGCTGCTTCGGATGTGGAAGGGGAGGGCAGGTTCAGGGACATATACAGGTGGCTTGGAGAGCAGGGAGTGAGCAGCTGGTGAAGATTAAAGAGAAGTGGGAGGGGGAGCTGGGAGGGGAGATAAATTGGGGAATATGGAGTGAGGCACTACGAAGGGTAAATGCGCAAGGATGAGCCTGATGCGGTTAAAGATCGTACGCAGAGTACATATGACTCGGTCAAGAATGAGTGGGTTCTTCCAGGGGGTGGCAGATGAGTATGAGAAGTATGGGCGGGGACCAGCAAATCATGCACATATGTTCTGGGGCTGCGGAAACTTGGAGAGATTCCAGGCGGGAGTGTTCGCAGCGCTAACAAGAACAGGGGGGGGGAGAGGTTGAGCTGGACCCTTTGGTGGCATTATTTGGGATAGTGAAAAAGCCGCAGCTGATTTGGGGTGGAAGGCAGATGTTATGGCATTCGCCTCTCTGATTGCCCGGTGAAGAATTCTGTTGGAGTGACAGTCAGCAGCACCGCCAGGGATGGTAGCCCGGCTTGGGTGACTTATATGACATTCTTCGGCTGGAAAAGATCAAATTCGAATTAAGGGGTTCAGTGGAGGGCTTTGAGGCAAAGTGGGGGATGTTCATGGCCGTGTTTGAGGAATTGTTCATCGCGGGGGTGAGGGTCAAGGGGGTGGGTGAAAAAGGGGAAACATTTGTACAAACTGCATAGTTGTGTGTTGGGGAGCGAGCTTGTTGGTTGCTTGTTTTGTAACCTTTTAATATAAATTTGGAATAAAATACATTTGGAAAAAAACTGATCCACTCGGATTAGGGAGCTTGGACTGTGCAGGATCGTGGCAGCATCACAGCATCAGCCTGGCAGTATTGAGCACACTTGCATAATGATCCTTTTCTTATTGCACATTAGCTACTGATGAATGTCGTGAAATCCCTTCTGGGAGTGCTACGTGAGTGCAATTGGTGGTGTTCTCCACCTGTGAGAAGCCAACAAGATACACAAAGATGAGCGTCTGGGTAGTCTGACTGACAGATTATCAGATAAAATTGACAGAATTGGCCTTGGCAAACAATAAATCAGAAATTGATCTAACAGATATGTGGGCTATGCCTGGTACATATCTGGGACAGAGCCCTGGAAGGATTAGGAACCAAAAGGCTATCACCCTGTAGCCTGGTAAGGTCACAGCAAATGCACTTTCATTGCATATGCACAAAGGGGTTAGGTTTCAACAAGGCAGTTATGCTGCATTTATACAGAGTCTATACACAAAAGGATTCCTCAGACACATCAAGTTTAATACTTTTAGAGACCCAAGTCAACTCACCGTTGCAAGGTAGGTTAAGAGCACCACTATTTACTGCATAATATCCACCAAAAATGAAAATGGTCAAGAATCATTTTGAAAAGGGGATATCAATTCACTGGGCCAGTTTTTGTCAGCTTTTAAAAGAGGCAAAAAACCTAAAGGATCTATTAGTCAAGAAAAGAGTAAGGGCACAAACTGCCCCATTTCCAAACCGCCTTCCACTGCTCCCACTCATAGCCCCACTTCCCAGCCCTTGCAGTTTCTCTCCCTTACCCTTTGCAGTCTCTCTCTCTGCACCTCAAAGAGGGTCACTCTTGTTGTGTTTGGTCCCTTGTACTTTTAAGATGAACTCACCAAGCACTTTGATCTGCCCAATCAAGATCCTTTTTTATTGTGTCTCGTGCAGTAGGGTGGTAATCTGATACAGAGCACGTTATCATGGAGTCTTGCTACTCCTCTGGAACTTACAACTTCTGCTGACCTGTTACATGTACGTCTTATTACCCTCTCTCTCGTGTTCTTCTGGAGATGGCCTGATGAGCCCCTCTTTATATACGGTCCACGGTCACATGACCTTGGTCTGTACCACTACCTGCTGGTTGGAGGTCTCGCACCATTCAACTATGATATGGCCCATAGGCATATCACCACATCTCTCACCCCCCCTCCCCCGAGCCCCTCACTTTTTGCCTTGGTGTCTCTCTCTCATTTCCCTGTCCCCCAACCTCTCTTCCCCTTGGAGCGTCTCTGTCTCTGTCCCTCTTTCTCTGTCTCTCCCCTCACCCCCTAGAGTGTCTCCTTCCTCCCCCACCCCTCCCAAATCCCTCAGTTTCTACCGACAGATTCTGTCTCTTCCAATTCCAAGGGGGTCAACTTTTCAATCATTCATGATTGAATTGTCCTTGGCGTTTTGTGGGATTTCAAGGATGACTTCACCCACTGCCCCTGTGTAATTTGAACCCTGCTACCATGTGATATTCAGTCATGTCAAGTATGATATGCCCTTGTCAGTTTGGTGGGTTGTGCCTCCTGTGAGCTGCATCTTTCAAGTTCTCTGCTTTTTACAGATCCCTCTCTGCTAGTCATCTCTCTGTTGGTCATCTCGGAACGACTGCCCTCTCTGCTGCTCCTCCTCTCCTGTGCAGCTATAATCTATGACCAGCTATGGCTCTTATTATTCGCATGTTACTGGTCATCTGTGGTCCAGTCTAAGGTAGCATAAACGGCATGTGACAGATCAACCCCTAATACAGAAAGTAATCATTCAGCAAAAGTAATGTGAACAAACGGGGCAGCACGGTAGCATAGTGGTTAGCACAGTTGCTTCACAGCTCCAGGGTCCCAGGTTCGATTCCGGCTTGGGTTACTGTCTGTGCGGAGTCTGCACATTCTCCCTGTGCTTGCGTGGGTTTCCTCCGGGTGCTCCGGTTTCCTCCCACAGTCCAAAGATGTTCAGGTTAGGTGGATTGGCCATGATAAATTGCCCTTGGTGTTCAAAAAGGTGAGGTGGGGTTACGGGGATAGGGTGGAGGTGTGGGTTTAAGTGTGGTGCTCTTTCCAAGGGCCGGTGCGGACTTGATGGGCCGAATGGCCTTCTTCTGCACTGTAAATTCTATTAAACCCTTATCCTTAAGCATCAGCTGTGAGTGATGAGTATCTGTTCGCATATTTCCCTGGGAGTGAGTCAATCCCCTCAATTGCTGCTGTGTATTAACCTTATTTTCACTGGCAGATGTCCAGAGGTTCAGAAAAGTTTTGACTCAATGTTATCAGTCGTGCTGAAAGCTGTTGAACTGAAGTGAAATATTGCTCTCCTAGAGGGGCTATGTACACACAGCCTAACCAGTAAAATGCCGAAGTTGGCATGTTGGAGCCAGCATCCTGACATGCTGTCTATTTCACTTTTCTAACCCCTCCAACACCACCTGAACCGAATTCCATACCCACCTGCAGATTAAAATTCAGCCCATTGAATTGCTCATAGTATTTCTCACGGGATACTTAAAAAAATATATATATTTTTATTCCCAATCAAAGTATACAAAATACACACAATCTCTAAAAACATATCACAATCCACACAGTTTGACATATTTTCCCTGTTTTCTCCCCCGACCTCCCCACCCGCTGGCAAAAAAAAGTTCTCAAATAGAGATGCAGATTCTCAGGCCCTGGGGATTCCAAATAGGGACAGTACAGGAACATCCACCTTGTCACAAAGAACTCCGCCTCTGACCCTCTGAGAGCGAACTTAATTTTTTACAATTTGAGGAGCTCTGCCACATTCCCCAACCGCGCTGACACCCTTGGTGGCTCCACCGACCTCCACCCTAGTTGAATTTGTCGTCGGCGAAGGCCACAACATCAGCCCCTCCAGTAGCTCTAACACTCTGCAAATCATCACCAATGGACACGGCGCCATTTTCACCCCCATGATTCATGATTTCCAACAGTGCTTCAGAAACGGGGCTCCAAAAACCCACTAACCTCGGACAAGAGCTTGCAGGGAACATAGACTAACACTAAGAGTTTCTATAGATATGTAAAGAGAAATGTAGGCCCCCGTCAGACAGAAACAGGGGAATGCATAATAAGGAACAAAGAAATGGCTGAGCAATTGAATACATACTTTGGTTCTGTCTTCACAAAAGAGGGCACAAATCAGATACCAGAAATGCTGGAGAATGAAAGGTTTGGTGAGAGGGAAGAACTGAGGGAAATCAACATGAGTAGCGAAATGGTGCTAGGAAAAGTGATGGGATTGAAGGTGGATAAATCCCCAGGGCCTGAGAATCTGCATCCCAGAGTGCTTAAGGAGGTGGCTCTGGAAATAGTGGATGCATTGGTGGTCATCTTCCGGGATTCTATAGACGCTGGAACAGTCCCCGCAGATGGAGGGTAGCTCATGTCACTCCAGTATTCAAAAAGGGAGGCAGAGAGAAAGCAGGGAATTATAGACCAGTGAGCCTAACATCGGAAGTGGGGAAAATTCTTGAATCCATTATCAAGGCCTTTATAGCTGGACATTTAGAAAGCAGTGGCAGGATCAGTCAGAGTCAGCCTAGGTTTATGAAGGGGAAATCATGCCTGACAAATCTGTTGGAATTCTTTGAAGATGTAACCAGTACAGTTGACAAGGGGGAGCCAGTCGATGTGGTATATTTGGATTTTCAGAAGGCGTTTGACAAAGTCCCGCTTAAGAGATTATTGTGCAAAATTAAAGCGCATGGGATTGGGGGAAGTGCATTGAGGTGGATAGAAAACTGTCTGGCAGAGAGGAAACAAAGAGTAGGAATTAATGAATCCTTTTCAAATTGGCAGTCAGTAACTTGTGGGGTGCCACAGGGATTGGTGCTGGGACCCCAGCTATTCACAATATATATTAATGATTTGGATGAGGGAACAAAATGTAACATCTCAAAGTTTGCAGATGATACCAAGTTGGGTGGGAGTGTGAACTGTGACGAGGATGCAGGGATCCCACAACATGATCTGGACAGATTGGGCGAGTGGGCAAATCAATGGCAAATGCAGTATAATTTGGGTAAGTGTGAGGTTATTCACTTTGGAAGCAAAAACAGGAAGGCAGATCACTACTTGTATGGTTGTAAATTGGCAGAGGAGAGTGTGCAGCGGGACCTGGGTGTCCTTGTGCACCAGTCGCTGAAGGTAAGCATGCAGGTGCAGCAGGCTGTAAAGAAGGCTAATGGTATGTTGGCCTTCATTGCGGGAGGTTTCGAGTACAGAAGCAGAGATGTGTTGCTGCATTATACAGGGCCTTCCTTGGTGAGGCCACACCTAGAATATTGTGTGCAGTTTTGGTGTCCTTTTCTGATGAAGGATGTTCTTGCTCTTGAGGGAGTGCAGCGAAGGTTTACCAGACTGATTCAAGGATGGAGGGACTATCATATGAGGAGAGATTGACTAGGTCAGTATTGTTCTTGCTGGAGTTCAGAAGAATGAGGGGGGAATCTCATGGAGACTTAAAATTCTAATAGGACTAGACAGGGTAGATGCAAGGAAGATATTCCCAATGATGGGCGTGTCCAGAACCAAGGGTCACAGTCTGAGGATTCAGGGAAAACCATTTCGGACAGAGATGAGAAGACATTTCTTCACCCAAAGAGTGGTGAGCCTGTGGAATTCATTTCCACAAGAAGTTGTTGATGCTAAAACGTTGAATATATTCAAGAGCCGGCTAGATATAGCACTTGGGGAGAATGGGATCAAAGGCTATGGGGAGAATGCAGGATTAGGCTATTGAGTTGCATGATCAGCCATGATCGTGATAAATGGCGGAGCAGGCTCGAAGGGCCAAAAGGCCTTCTCCTCCTATCTTCTATGTATCTATGTATAACCACAACATGGACATGATTCACTTGACCCCCTTCCAAATCTCTCACACTTGCCCTCGAATTCTTGAAAGAACCTGCTTAGAGGGCCCGGATCATATGAGCCCTATGCACCACTTTAAACTGTACCAGGCTCATCCTAGCAGAGGATGACGTTGCATTCACTGGTGCATAATTTCACTCCAGCCCCCCATCCCAATTCCATTCCCAACACTTCCTCCCACTTACGCTTTATCTCCTTAGTTGGCACCTTCTCTTTGTCCACCAACCACCTGTAAATGTCTGCAATCTTCCAATCTCCCAGCTTGTCCTGCATTAATAACTTTTTCAACAAGGTATGTTCCGGCAGTTGAGGGAACAAAGTCCCACACCTGTATATACCTAAACTCACTCCCCCTTGACAACTCATATCTCCTGCAACTCTCCCAACCCTGCAGACATCCCTTCTACAAACAGATCCCTCACCTGCTCCACCCCTTCTGTCTGCCAATGCCTGTACGTTGCACCTATCTCCGTTGGAACGAATGTGCTTCTCACATATTGGGGCAAGTATCGATATACCCTGCCATGCCAAAGTGCCACCTCAACTGATTGCAAACCTTTAGGGATGATGCCACCACCGGGCTCACAGTATACTTATTTTGGGGAGAACGGGAGAGGGGCCATAGCCAGGGCCCTCGGACAACCCCTCTCACACACACAAAGCCTCTTGCACCCCCCCCCAACAAACTCTGAACCCACGGCAATTGCCGGCCCATACAAATGTCGAAGTTAACCTGTCCATTTTTTGGAAGAACGCCTATGGCAGGAATATCAGCAGGGACTGGAAAACAACCCAAAACCCTGTAAGGTTGTTCTTGATCGTCTGCACCCTTCCTGCCAATGATAGCGGGAGGGCGCCCCACCTCTTCAGATCTCCTTTCACTCCCTCCACCAAGTCGGCTACGTTCCACTTAAACTTTGTGGCCCGCTCACGGTCCACCTGAATACCTAAATATATAAACCTACTGGTGGCCAGCCTGAATGGTAGTGCACTCAAATATCATCCCCTGGGCCTTCACCGTAAATACTTCGCTTTTTGCATCATTCAATTGATACCATGAAAACACACCAAACTTCCCCACTATGCTCAGTATCCTCTCCATGTAATCCAACAGATTCAAAATGTACAGCAACAAGTCATCCGCATTCAGCGAAACTCGATACTCCCGACCTCCCCATACAATACCCGACCACTCTCTCGATGCCCTGAGCGCTATGGACTAAGGTTCGATAGCCTGTGCAAACAGCACTGGAGATAACGGGCACCCTGCCTCTTGCCCCTATACAACTGAAATTCTGCAGAAATGATTAAGTTTATCCTTACACTGGCTGTAATAGCAGCATACAGTAACTGCACCCAGGAGATTAACATAGGCCCGAAACCGAACCTTCCCAGGATTGAATAAATACCTCCACTCTATCTTATCAAATGGCTTTTCCGTGTCCATCGACACAATAACATCCGGTACCTTACCCTTCGACAGAATCATAACCACATTCAGCAAGCACCTAATATTGTTCGACAACTGCCACCCTTTCACACCGTCTGATGCTGTGAGACCACCTCGGAACACACCCCTCCAGCCGACTAGCAAGCACCTTCACCAACACCTTCACATCTGTGTTTAAAAGGAAGGTGGCATGTATGACCCATGCTCCACCCGGTCCTTATCCTTGAGGATTAAAGAAATCAACACTTGAACCAATGTGGCAGCCAGCTCCCCCATGACATCCCTCAACTGCACTATCTCCCACATGGCCGCTTGTCGTCTCAACTGATGCGTTAACAGGCGGCTGGCCTCTTCATACTCATACAGAACCTCCCTTGATCGCTGGAGTTGATTCACTGCTTTCCCTGTCATCAGCAAATCAAATTCCCCTTGCAATTTCTTCCATTCCACCATAAGCTCCCTGGTCAGGGCCCCTGAATACCGCTGGTCCACATCCAAAAGTGCTGCCACCAACCTCTGTCTCTCTGGCGCCTCTACCTTATCACTGTGGACCTTTTACGATATCATCTCCCCCACACCATTGCATTCAATCCCTCCCAAACCGTGGAGGACGAGACCTCCCCGTTCTGTTTGAACTCTGCATACTTATTCATCACCGAAGTTACCCTTCCACAAAACCTTTTATTTGCCAACAGCGCAAAATCCATCCTCCTGAGGTCCGCTGTACCTGGCCCCTACCAAACCTTGCATCCATGTGGTGAGGCACGTGGTCTGCTCCCCACTATCCCCAGGAGCTTTGATTTCTCAACCACAAAAAAAATCTATACCGGAATATATCCAGTGCACATGCGAGTAGGAGAATTCATTCCCAGATGTATAAACCTCCATGGTTTCACCCCCCCACCCCAATCTAGTCCATAAACACTCCCAACTCCTTCACCATTCCCGACTACGTCAGCGACTTTGGGCTCGACCGATCCATCCGACGGTCTAACATACAGTTGAAACCATCCCTCCATTATTATTTAATGCAAATCCAGATCCGAGAGGGCTGCCATCACCCTCTTAATAAACTCTGCATCACCCCAATTTGGCGCATAAATGTTTACCAACATAATCAGTGCTCCCTCCTGAGGTAGCCTCAATAATGATGCTTAGAGATTAAACTGTAAAGAAGGCTTTATTAGGCTAATAACTGTGCTACAGATATGGACGAGAGCTGACTGCTATACAGACCATGAGTCAGGCATTTGTGTATGGCTCCCAGATGGGCGGAGCCAGAGGCGGAGTCCCCAGGGTTCCAAGCCTGGTCTTAAAGGGGACATCACCTTACATGATGATAAGGCAGTAACCGTTCATCACATTCACCCCCTGTTTAAAAAGGAGTCCGGCGGGGGTGAAGTGCCATCATAGGTCCATCCGTCTCGGCGGCCGGATCGTCCTCCTCGATCTCCTCAGTTCGGGCGGTGGTGCGGCGGGCACGGACGTGCCGGTTGAGGGCACATCCGGGAGCACAGCGGTCGGAGCTTCGGTCCGGGTCGGGGCAGAGGAACTCGGCAGGGCCGGGGGTAGCGGCGCCGGCGGGGTGTGTAAAGGGGGGGCGCACGGTAGGAGCTCACCAACGGGTGGTAGGGCCGGAAGGGGGTGTGTTGTAGGGGGCGACGGGTCCTGCAGGGGAGCGGCGCGGGAAGGGGCGTCTGTGGTGGAGGATCCAGCGGGCGCCAGATCCCGGAGGGAAACCGTATCTTGCCTGCCGTCGGAGTACTCCACGTAGGCGTAACTGGGGTTGGCGTGGAGCAGTCGGACCTTTTCAACTAGGGGGTCCGTTTTATGGCTCCTCGCGTGTCTCCGGAGAAGAACAGGTCCCGGAGCCGTCAGCCAAGGTGGAAGCGAGACCCCGGAGGTAGACTTCCTGGGGAAGAGAAACAATCGCTCATGAGGGGTCTCATTTGTGGCCGTGCAGAGGAGTGACCTAATGGAGTGTAGGGCATCGGGTAGGACCTCCTGCCAGCGGGTGGTTGGGAGATTTCTCGACCGCAGGGCCAGAAGGACAGCCTTCCACACGGTCGCGTTCTCCCTCTCCACCTGCCCGTTTCCCCGTGGGTTATAGCTGGTCGTTCTGCTCGAGGCGATGCCTTTGCTGAGCAGATACTGACGCAGTTCATCGCTCATGAACGATGTACCCCGGTCGCTGTGGATATAAGCAGGGAAACCGAACAGAGTGAAGATGCTGTGCAGTGCCTTAATCACCGTGGCTGAGGTCATGTCGGTGCAGGGAATGGCGAATGGGAAACGGGAGAACTCATCGATCACGGTGAGGAAATAGGCATAACGGTTGGTGGACGGGAGGGGCCCCTTGAAGTCCACGCTCAGTCGCTCAAAGGGGCCCGAGGCCTTCACGAGCCGAACCTTGTCTGGCCGATAGAAGTGCGGTTTGCACTCCACACAGACCTGGCAGGCCCTGACCATGGCCTTGACCTCCTTGGTTGAGTAAGGTAGGTTGCGGGACTTGATGAAATGGACGAGCCGGGTAACCCCCGGGTGACAGAGGTCATTGTGGATGGCTTGCAGGCGGTCCTCCTGCGCGGGACAGGGCATCTGGGGGCTCGTTGAGCTCCCCTGGACGATACTTGATATCGTACGAGTAGGTGGAGAGTTCGATCCTCCACCTCAAAATTTTATCGTTTTTTATTTTGCCCCGTTGCGTGTTATCGAACATATAGGCGACCGACCGTTGGTCGGTGACGAGGGTAAACCTCCTACCGGTGAGGTAATGTCTCCAGCACCGCACAGCCTCCACAATGGCTTGTGCCTCCTTTTCGACTGCAGAGTGTCGAATCTCGGAGGCGGTGAGGGTTCGGGAGAAGAACGCTACTGGTCTGCCTCCTTGATTGAGGGTAGCAGCCAGGGCGATGTCTGATGCATCGCTCTCTACCTGGAAAGTGATGGTTTCGTCCACCGCGTGCATGGCGGCCTTGATGATGTCGGCCTTGATGCGGTTGAAGGCCAATTGAGCCTCAGCCGAGAGGGGAAAAGTGGTGGTCTTTAGGAGTGGGCGGGCTTTGTCCGCATACTTGGGGACCCACTGGGCGTGATAGGAGAAAAGCCCCAAGCACCGTTTGAGGGCCTTGAGGCTGCGGGGGAGAGGGAGTTCCTTAAGGGGGTGCATGCGGTCGGGGTCGGGACCTAGGACCCCGTCTTCCACGACATAGCCGAGGATGGCCAGCCGGGTGGTGTGGAAAACGCATTTGCCCTCGTTATAGGTCAGGTTAAGGGCTCGGGCGGTCTGGAGGAACTTTTTGAGGTTAGCGTCATGGTCCTGCTGATCATGGCCGCAGATGGTGACATTGTCCAAGTACGGGTATGTAGCCCACAAACCGTACTGGTCCACCATTTGGTCCATCGCCCTTTGAAAGTCGGAGACCCCATTTGTGACACCAAAGGGGACCCTGAGAAAGTGGAAGAGCCGGCCGGCTGCTTCGAAGGCAGGATAGAGGCGGTCTTTTGGTCGGATGGGGAGCTGGTGGTAGGCAGATTTGAGGTCGACCGTGGAAAAGACTCGGTATTGGGCGATCCGATTTACCATTTCCGCGATGCGAGGAAGGGGGTACGCATCAAGCTGCGTGAATCAGTTTATGCTCTGGCTATAATCCACGACCATCCATTTCTTCTCCCCGGACCGGACTACCACCACTTGCGCTCTCCAAGGGCTGTTGCTAGCCTCGATGACCCCCTCTCCCAGTAAACGCTGGACCTCTGACTTGATAAAAGCCATATCTTGGGCACTGTAGCGCCGGCTCCTGGTGGCGACGGGATTACAGTCGAGAGTGAGGTTAGCGAATAGCGAGGGGGGTGCGACTTTCAGTGTCGCAAGGCAGCACACCGTGAGGGGGGGCAAGGGTCCGCCGAACTTCAGTGTCAGGCTTTGGTGGCTGCACTGGAAATCCAGTCCGAGCAGCAGGGGGGCACAGAGGTGAGGGAGGATATAAAATTTGAAACGGGTGTATTTGGCACCCTGGATCGAGAGATCCGCAATACAGTACCCCGTGATTTGTACCGAGTGGGACCCAGATGCGAGGGCTATGGTTTGGGATGTGGGATGGGTGCATAGGGAGCAGCGCCTTACCGTTTCAGGGTGGATAAAGCTCTCCGTGCTCCCGGAGTCGAAGAGGCATGCAGTGTCGTGCCCGTTGACCTGGACCTGCATCATGGAGTTCTGCAGGTGTTTTGGCTGAGTTTGATCGAGGGTGATCGCACCCAGTCGCGGGTAGTCGGAGTCGTAAAATGGCCGCTGCCGTTGGTCGCACGTGTCGTGTCGAGAAGATGGCCGCCGACCAGATGGCCGCTCCCATGATTCGCACGAGGCTGATGACGCGTCAGAAGAGGACGTGTCGGGTCGGTGCGCAGCAGCATTGCGAGGCCTGCGGGCCTGAGAGCCTGATTTTCGGGCCGGCTGTTCTTTGTTTTTCTGGCCCCTGGGTCTGGCCAGGCAGACCCTCGCAAAGTGCCCTTTCTTCCCGCAGTCGCTGCAGATTGCGGAGCGGGCTGGGCAGCGTGGGCGTGGGTGCTGGCCCTGCCCACAGAAGTAGCAAGGTGTGCCCCCATGGTGAGCGGGTCGCCGCGTGGCGCAGGCCTGTAATACGGGCGAGTGTGAGGAAGTCCGGGGGGGGCTGGCAGAGTCCGCGGGGTACGTACCCAAGTTATGTCGGGCCACCTTCAGCGAGGAGGCGAGCGTTAGCGTCTCCTGGAGGTCTTTTGCCCCGTTTTCGAGCAGTCGCTGCCGGATGTAGGTCGAGCGGATGCCGGACACGAAAGAATCTCTGATGTGCAGGTTCATATGGACTTCCCCTGTCACATCCTGATGGTCACAGTCCCTGGCCAGCGCGGTGAGTTTCTCAACAAACTCGTCGAGCGATTTCCCCCGAGCGCTGCCGGCAGGTAGAGAGCAGATGCTGGGCGTGCACCTCATTGACGGGTTTGACAAACCGCTTGCGGAGCAACTCAATCGCTTCCTCTTAGATCGTCGCCTTTTCGAGCGTGGCGGAGATTCTGTGACTCACCCGGGCGTGGAGTAGACGCAGCTTGCGTGGCCCCAGGATGGGAGTCTCTGCGGAGTCCAGGTAGGCCTCGAAGCACCGCAGCCAGTATTTAAAAATTTCCTTTGCCTCCGGCGTTCGTGCTTCCAGATTGAGCTTCTCTGGTTTTAGGCCTGCGTCCATCCTGAATCTAGTTTAGCCTAATAAATTGAGGTACCCTCAATAATGATGCTTAGAGATTAAACTGTAAAGAAGGCTTTATTAGGCTAATAACTGTGCTACAGATATGGACGAGAGCTGACTGCTATACAGACCATGAGGCAGGCCTTTATGTATGGTTCCCAGATGGGCGGAGCCAGAGGCGGAGTCCCCAGGGTTCCAAGCCTGGTCTTAAAGGGGACATCACCTTACATGATGATGAGGCAGTAACCGTTCATCACACCTCCAGAATCCCACTCGCCATCACGTACCGACCCCCTGGGGCCCGCACCTCAGTGGCCAGCACAAACGACACCCTTTTACTAAATGGGATCGCAATACCCCTCGACTTGGAATCAAACCCCGAATGAAACGTCTGTTCCACCCATCCCTACCTCAACCTCACCTGATCCTTCACCCGCAGATGCATCTCCTGCAGAAAGACTACCTCCGTCTTTAAACTTTTCAGGTACTCAAACATCCACTATTGCTTCACTTGACCATTCAACCCCTTCACACACCTCACTGGGGTTATCTGACCCCCCCCCCAATTTGGGTCTAGCATCCCAATCTATCACAAAACTACCCCTGCTCCACCTGTCACACTCTGCTTCAGTTCACCAGCATCCCTGCCAGTGTGGCAACCCCCACCTGGAGATCAACACATAAGCACCCATTCCATTTTGCCCAAACTGCCCATCCCCCGGCAATGTCTCCACTCTTTGGAGAGTCCCTGCCCAAGCCCTCCCTCCTTCCTGATCCCTCGCTCTTCCCCCTCCAACAGGGATAAGACACCCAGAACTCTGAACCAGCCCCCTCGACCAGAATAAGATATCAAATTGGAAAACGTGCAAAAAAACCATATTGCAAACACATCAAAAACCAAGACAATTGCCACCATCAACCCTCCTCCAATGCAAAAATCCTTAATAAAGTAATTTGCCTCAGGCATTGTGAAATAGTGTTCCTTCCCCAAAAATGTCACCCATAGTTTGGTTGGGTACAACACCCCAAACCGGACCTTGTTTCGAAAGAGCACCGCTTTGGCCCAGTTAAAACCCGCCCGCTGCTTGGCCAGGTTGACCCCAATATCGGTATACTTTGCGCATCAGCAGTGGGAGAGGCCACATCCAGAGTGAAGCACAGACAGCAGGAGCTTTAAACTTGAGAATTTGAAGCAGAGTGGGAGTTCGGCACAGAGCAGGAAAAGGTACTCTTTGCTATTTTTCCTGCTGTGTAACTTTTACATCTTCAGAGAGGGGTCTTGCCCTGCTGCAGCTGAGGCTAAAGGGAGAGAGCTGATTGGTAAGTAGTGGGCAAGGTCGGTAAGTCTTCACAACCTTTATCACAAGGGCTATAATTGGTAGTAACAAGGGCGTGGAGCTGCACAGAGCATGAGAAATTCGAACAGCAGCCTGGTAAGGTCAGTGGTTTCACTGATTCTCTGAGTGGGGGGTGGGGGTGGGGGGGCAGAAACTGAGAAGTGACATCACAGGAAGGCTCTGATTTGATTAGCTAATAGGGAAGTTGTGCTGAATTTGAAAATTCACTTTAAATTACTGATTATAAATTGCTTTCAGACTGAAGTAATGAGAGATATAAAAAATAATTTAAAAAAATTAAAATTTAAAAACCAAAGTAAAAACAAATTAAATAAAATAGAGATGGAGGGTCAAGTGAGGTGTTGTTCCTGCATGATGTGGGAGCTGGTGGACCTCATTGTGGTTCCAGCTGACCACATCTGTAATAAGTGTTGGTTGCTTGAGGATCTCTGTCACTTGGAAGTGCATGATAAAATAGTACTGAGTCAGCATGGCTTTGTCAAGGGGAGGTCATGTCTGACAAATGAAGTAACAAGGAAATTAGACAAAGCAGAGTAAGTGGACGTGATCTATTTAAGTTTCCAGAAGGCCTTTGACAAGGTGTTGTATAGGAGGCTGTTAAATAAGTTAAGAGTCCATTGTGTTAAGGGTAAGGTACTTGCATGGATAGAGGATTGGCTGACTGGTAGAAGGCAGAGAGTGGGGATAAAGGTGTCTTTTTCAGGATGGCAGACAGTGACTAGTGGTGAGCCTCGGGGGTCGGTGTTAGGACCACAACCTTTCACAATATTTCACAACTTTTAGCGAAGAAGGAACTGAGGGCACTGTTGCTACGTTAGCAGATAATACAAAGATATGTAGAGGGACAGGTAGTATTGAGGAAGCAGGGGTGCCGAAGAAGTACTTGGACAGTGGGCATAGGAGAGTGGGCAACAAAGTGGCAAATGGAATACAAGGTGGAAAAGTGTGAGGTTATGCACTTTGGGAGGAAGAATGGCGACATAGACTTTTTTAAATCGGAAAAGGCTTAGGAAATCAGAAGCACAATGAGACTTTGTGAATTTTCTTAAGATTAAGATTCTCTTAACATTAATGTGCAAGTTCAGTTGGCAGTTAAGAAGGCAAATGCAATGTTAATATTCATGTTAAAAGGAATAGAATATAAAAGCAGGAATGTATTTCTGAGGCTTTATAAGGCTCTGATCAGACCCCATTTGGATTATTGTGAGCAGCTTTGGGCCACTGTCTAAGGAAGGGTGTGCTGGTCTTGGAAAGGGTCCAGAGGAGGTTCACAAGAATTGTCCCTGGAATGAAGAGCTTGTCTATCATAGAATTTACAGTGCAGAAGGAGGCCATTCGGCCCATCGAATCTGCACCGAGGTTCACACCTCCACCCTCTCCCCATAACCCAGTAACCCCACCCAACACTTAAGGGCAATTTTGGACACGAAGGGCAATTTCTAGCATGGCCAATCCATCTAACCCGCACATCTTTGGACTGTGGGAGGAAACCGGAGCACCCGGAGGAAACCCACGCACACACTGGGAGGATGTGCAGACTCCGCACAGACAGTGACCCAAGCCGGAATCGAACCTGGACCCTGGAGCTGTGAAGCAATTGTGCTATCTACAATGCTACCGTGCTGCCCACGGTATGAGGAGCGGTTGAAGACTCTGGATCTGTAGTCATTGGAGTTTAGAAGGATTGGGGGGGGGGGGGGGGGGGGGATCTTATGAAACTTACAGAATAATGAGAGGCCTAGATAGAGTGGATGTGAAGAGGATGTTTCCACTAGTAGGAAAAGCTAGAACCCGAGGGCACTGCCTCAGAATGAAGGGACGATCCTTTAAAACTGAGATGAGGAGGAATTTCTTCATCCAGAGGGTGGTGAATCTGTGGAACTCTTTGCTACAGAAAGCTGTGGAGGCCAAATTACTGAATGTCTTTAAGAAAGAGATAGATAGGTTCTTGATTAGAACGGTGATCACCGGTTATGGGGAGAAGGCAGGAGAATGGGGATGAGAAACATATCCGCCATGATTGAATGGTAGAGCAGTCTCGATGGACCAATTACCTAATTCTTCTTCTATGTCTTATGATTTTATGTATTGATATGTTCAGATCCGCTGACCCTCCCAACTGCAGTCGCACATTGTCCTTTCCCACCTCAGAATCTTCTCCTGGAATCTTCTCCTTCCCCTGGAATTTATGCATTCAAACTATCATCGCCTGCAGTGGCTACCCAGATCTCGGCCTCTGTCTTAGCGATCAGTGTGCCCTGTCCACCAACGGCGCTCTGTCACAGACCCCTCACCCATCAGATTCGCAAACGTCTTTGAAACCGAGGCCATGACACTCATTCCCTCCACCCCCTCCAGCAGATCCACGATTTGTAAATTCTGCCACCTGGACTGATTCTCCTAATTGTCCACCTTAACCTTCAACTCCTTCTTGGTCGCTCCCAGCATTGCTACCTCTGCCTCCAACTCCACAGTCCGTTCACCATGATACATTACCGTGCTTTCCACCTTGCAGATCGTCACACATTGCGATTCCAGGTGCTTCTCCACCCACTTCAGAGCCCCATGAAGAGGGGCTACTGCTCCCTCAGTTGCCTTGTACCAGTCCTTTTGCATCTCCAGCCGATGCTGCCGGAGCTCCCCTTTGATCAACGGCATCAGCTGCTCCACAGGCAGTGGGGTGGACAACGATACTCCTGACTCCGCCATGCTTTCTGGAACTGCGTCACGCAGATCCTCCACCTCTGGAGCCGCTGCCTGATTTGATTACTGCCAGGTGGGGTAACCGGCCGTCATTCCACTTAGGAAGTGAATTCAACTCCCACCACTTATTTTGCACAATCTCCAACAAAAGTGCCCATCAACCGAGCAGAAAGAGCCAAAACCAAAGCTTCCAAACAGGAACCACCTTGTGTGTGACCGACCTGCTCATGGCCGCCATCGGAAGTCCTCCTCATGGGACACTTGGTGTCAGAAGTTCCGAGTAGTGGCTCTCATAGTTGAATTACCACTCTGCTTCTTTTTTCCTATCTTAATAGGGAGCTGACCTTCCTCACCTCACCATCTGTCTAGGGCCTGGTGAGAAAGGTTTAGTGCAGCGGGTTCTCAAGTCTTCAGTGCTTTGTAGCAGCGTCAAATTCCTAATCCCTTTCAGGGAGGGAGATAGGAGAAGAAACCAATGTTTCCTTTAATTTTATTGTCTTGAGTCATTCCCTGGTAGATCTGATTGGTAGGGCTAATACTGGTGGCAGAACATGTTAAATTTATCCAGAACTAACATTCCTAAAATAGGACTGGGGGTAGGGTGATCCGGGGTGAGGTAGGATAGTTTGTCAGCGTAGAATGGGTCGTCAGTTGTGGGTAGCCTTTGTGTCAGGAGGATAATTGGCAGGGTGGGGGTGAGTCGGGGTGTTGGCAGGGTAGTCCGGAGATGGGGATAGTTGGGGGTCCGTGGGGGTAGTGCGGGGTTGGAAGGATCGTTGAGGGGTTGGACGGCAGTAGTGAGGTGGGGCCGTGGGATTTGTTTGGAGGGTTGATCTTGGGGATTGGAGGGGTAGTCATGGCTGGGGGCTTCAGTCAAGGGCCTGGGGAGGGTCAGTAGTATCATTACCTAGAAATTAGAAGTAGTTTTAGTTCTTCTAAATTTTCCTGGGTAACTATTTTGCTCAGGGAATTTGAACCATCCTTTTTAAAAAAATGTTTTTATTGGGTTTTTATATATAGCACAATATAAATACACACAAAACGATAAGAGTTTTCCAAGGGGGGGCACCTGGGTGGTGCCCCTAATGTTATTTAAATTCCGGTCGGATTTTGTTATTTACATGGGTTTAAATTGTTTCTTCCTTTGGTTCTTTTGTTTTCTTTGGCTCCCTGTATCTCCTTTCCCACCTGTGCTCCCATCTCTTTTCTCCCTTCTGGTTCCCCCGTTGTTGTTCCCCCCTCCCACCCACTAACCCTGGCTCTCTCGCCATGTTCCGTTTGCTTTCTTGTTTCACCTGGCCCTCCCCCCTCCCTCTTTCCCCCCCCCCCCCTTCTTTTTGTGTCTTGACTGCATTATCTTTATCCCTGGCTACCTAGTTGCTGGCCACTAACAGGTCCCTGAACAGCCGTGTGAATGGCTCCCATGTTCTGTGGAAGCCTTCTTCCGACCCACGGAAGCATAGGCAAGGGGGTCGGCCCTCCTCCCCATGAAGAGATCTGGCTGATCTGATACCCCAAAGACGCCACTTTCGGGCATGGCTCCACCCTCATCCCCACCACTTTGGACTTCGCCTTGAAAAGGTTGTTCATACCCGGCAAGTCTGGGGCAAGACCAGAGCATGTGGGTGTGGTTGGCCGGGCCTCCTTGGCACCGTTCACATCTATCCTCCACCCCCGGGAAGAACCTGCACATTGAGGTTCTGGTCAAGTGGGCTCTATGTACCACCTTTCGTTGCATTAGGTTGAGCCTTGCATCTGTAGAGGCGGAGTTGACCCTGCGCAGTGCTTCACCCCAGGGTCCCCACCCGGAATTTGAACCATCCTAAGTGTCCAGTATTGACTGGTTCCCAATGCAGGGTAATTGCCCATCAGAAGTTTGAACAACTTTGGCAGTTTTCATGCAGTCCTTGCATTGGGACTTCAGGCGGCTCCTCCAATGCATCTTATGGAGTACCTCCTGGGTACAACTGCCTGGAGTTCGGAAGTTCTGGGCCTTAATGATGTGGATAGGATAATTGTGGGGAAATTAATTATCAGGCTCATTTTCCTGGAGAGCCTCTGTTTTCCCTCAGTTCCCCTCTAAACCCCTCTAGAGGCCCCCTCGTTGTTGATCCTTAAACTAAGGGAAATTGCTGCTTTCTATCCACCCTCATTATCTTATACACCTCAATCAGGTTCCCTCTCCGCCTTCTCTGCTCCAAAGAAAACAACGCGAGCTTAGCCAGCGCCTCTTCATAGCTAAAATGCTCCATCCCAGGCAACATCCTGGTGAATTTCCTCTGCATCCTCTCTGGTGCAATCACCTTTCTGCATTGACCAGAACTGAACACAGTCCTCCAGGTGTGGCCTAACCAAAGTCCTGTTCAGCCCCAACATAACCTCCCTGCTCTTATACTCTATGCCATGACTGATAAAAGCAAGTGTCCCGTCTATCTTCTTAACTACCCTATCAACCTGTCCTACCACCTTCAGCGACCTGTGGACAAGCACCCCAAGATCACTCTGTTGTTCTGAGCTTCCTAGTGTTCTGCCATTCATTGAGTACTTCCTTGACATGATACTCCTTCCAAAATGTATCACCTCACACTTTTCCAGGTTAAATTCCATCTGCCACTGACCTGCCCATCTGACCAATCCATCTATATCCTCCTGTAACTTCAGACCTTCACTATCAACTACCCGGCCAATTTTCATATTATCTGCAAACTTACTTATCATCACCCCCACATTTTCTTCTATATCGTTTATATATTTATATATATATATATATATATATATATGTATATATCATAAACACTAGGAGACTCAGCATTGATCCCTGTGGTATGCCACTGGACACCGGCTTTCTACTACCACTCTCTCTCCTATCACTAAGCCAATTTTGGATCGAACTTTCCATGTTATCATGGATCCCATGTGCTTTTACCTTCTTTATCAGTCTTCCATGTGGGAACATCAAAGAATTTGCAGAAATTTATATAAACTACATCAATTGCAGTACCCTCATCTGTACACCTGGTCACCTCCTCAAAAAATTCAATCAAATTTGTTTGGCATGAGCACCCTCTGATAAGGCCATGTTAACTGTCTCTGATAAACCTTGCTTCTCCGAGTGGAGATTGATTCTGTCCGTCAGAATTTTCTTCAATAGTTTCCCTCCCACCGAAGTGAGACTGACTGGTCTGTAATCACTGGTTTATCTCTACAACCCTTCTTGAAAAGTGGAACCACATTGGCTGTCCTCCAGTCCTCTGGTACCTCACCCCCTGGCCAGAGAAGAATTAAACATTTGAGTCAGATCCCCTGTAAATTCCTCCCTTGGCTCCCAAAGCAGCCTGGGATACAACTCATCTGGACCTGCGGGTTTGTCTACTTTTAAGCCCGCCAAAACCTCCAGCACCTCTTCACTCCCAGGTCAACTTCAAGAACCTCACAGATTCTGTCTGAATTCTGCACCCACCTTCTCCTTCTCCAAAGTTAAGACAGTTGAGAAGTATTTATTTAATCCCCTTTCATCATAGCCTGTGCAGCATTTTCCTGGTAAATACAGATGCAAAGTATGCATTTAATACCACAGCTATGCCTCCATTTATGAATCTCCTTTTTGATTCATAATTGTCACCACATTACTTTACCATCCTTTGATTGTGTAAATGCCAACAAAAGACTTTTGGATGTTCTTCCTGCTAATTTCTTTTCACACTCTGCATTTCTTATTTGCATATCAGTTTCCCTTTGAACCTTCTATATTTGGCCTGGCGTTTTGTTCTGTAATCAACGTGATCTGTGTTACTGGCACACTTTTTCTTCACCTTAATCTCTCTTTCGTCTGTGAATTCTGGATTTGCTTTCCCTGCCTTACTCCTTTAAAGACAGCCTGTTGTTCAGTTACAGTTCTGCCTTTGATTCCAATTTATTTGGCTCAGATCCATTCACCCACATTGAAATTGGCTTTTCTCCCAGTAATTATTCTTACTCTGGATTTTCCTTGTCCATTTCCATAGTCAACCTAATCCTTATTATACAATGATTACTGTCCCCTAAATGTTTCCCCTAAATGTTTCCCTATTGACATTTGATCTACTTGGCCCACCTCATTCCCATGAACCATATCAGGCAGTGCCTCCTTTCTCATTGGACTGGAAACATACAGCTGCAAAATAAATTCCTGAATACACACTTAAGAGTTCATGCCCTTCTCTGCTCTTTACATTAGAACCATCCTAATCTGTATTCAGATAAAGTCCAAATTATAAGTACTCTCTGCACCCCTCTGTAATTTCATGCAAAAAATAATTCCTCTATTTCTTTCACACTAGTTGGTGACCTATAACCTATGCTGAGCAATGTAATTGCAACCTTTTTTTGTTTCTTAACTCAAGCGAAATAGATTCTGATGCTGACCCCTTTGGGATATTCTATCCTGTCTGCAATATTCTCCATAATCAATCCTGCCAACCTCTCCCCTTCATAGCCTTCCTGGATACCTTGGACGGGATTCTCCGGTCTACCAGCCGCATGTTCCTCGGTGGCGCATCCTCACCGGCAGCGGGATTCTCTGTTCCCGCCACCTGCCAATGGGGTTTCCTATTGTGGCCACCCCACGCTGCCTGGAAACCCCCCTGCCTGGGTGTGGATGCGCTGCCGGCGCAATGGAGAATCCCGCTGGTGGAGAATCCCGCAGCTGGAAAATCCCGCAGCTGGAATCTGGGAATATTTAATAACTAGTCATGTTCTTCTTTGAACCAGGTTTCTTTGTTGCAGCCACAACATCATGGGCGGGATTCTCCATTGCCCGACGCCAATATCGTAATCGGCGATCGGCAGAGAATTCCTGTTTACAACTGAACCGGTTTTCGGCTGTTCCACCCCCTCCAAAGCAGCGTCATCGAGGAGTACGCTGCACGCTGTTGGGACGGCCTCAGGATGTTACCCGAAAGCCCTCTTACGATGCTCTGTCCCCAATGGGGCGAGTTCTTGATGATGTGGAACATGTGTGCTCTCAGTTTTCGTGAAGCCGGTGTGGCGGTTGCGGACTGTGTCCAGCGCCACCACAGTTGGGGGATAGCCATGCTGCTGGCTGGCGTGGGCTTCGGTGAGGGCTGGGAATATCCAGGGGCACAATATTTTGCAGGTCGGGTCCGCGCGCGGCCGGCTCCATGTTGTACGGTGCGACTGCTGCAGACCTGTCTCTGTGCGCATGCACGACCACGCAACCGGCAATTCTCCAGGCGCTTACATCGGGAAGGCCATGTGTTTTACGTGGCGCAGCTGCTAGCCCCTCACCAATCAGGGCCTCACCGATTGCTTCGTCATAAAACCAGACATTTCATAGATTTCTTAGAATTTACAGTGCAGAAGGAGGCCATTCAGCCCATCAAGTTTGCACCGGCTCTTGGAAAGAGCACCCTACCCAAGATCCACACCTCCACCCTATCCCCATAACCCAGTAACCCCACCCAACACTTGAGGACAATTTTGGACACTAAGGGCAATTTAGAATGGCCAATCCACCTAACCTGCACATCTGTGGACTGTGGGAGGAAACCGGAGCACCCGGAGGAAACCCACGCACACACGGGGAAGATGTGCAGACTCTGCACAGACAGTGACCCAAGCCGGAATCGAACCTGGGACCTTGGAGCTGTGAAGCAATTGTGCTATCTGCAATGCTACCGTGCTGTCCTCCCGACATGGCCTCAAAATCGGAGAATCCGGCCTCATATTTCTACATGGTAATCTGTAACTCACTAATCTTATTTACCACACTTCATGCATTTACATACATGCACAGGTACCCTAAGTTAGACTTTAATACATTCTCCCTTACTCTGAACCCACCTAATACCTTACTGTTTTCTAGTCTAGTGCTATCTGTATCTTCCAATATTCTGTGCTCCAGAGCATTCTTCTTTGATATTACCTCCTGGTTCCCACACCCCTGTCAAATTAATTTAAATTCTCCTCAATAATACTAGCAAATCGCCCTACACGGAAATCGGTCTCTGTTCTGTTTAGATGCAACCAGTCCAGCCTGTAAAGGTTCTATCACCCTCAAGAGCTGGTCCCAACGTCGCAAGAATCTTTCCTGTCACACAATCCTCCTATTCTATCTTTAAAAATGTAAATAAAATATTGGGATTCTGTCTAGTATCCCAGCCGCTGTTGGGGTCTGGTCTGGGATTGTAATAGTGGGAGTTTGTGGGTGACAGGTGGAGAGGAAAGGAACTCTACTTAAAATGTAACTAGCACCAAGACTTCCTCACTTTTGGACCGTGTCCTCTTCCTGGTGCCACCTGTAAGTGAGAAAGGAGAGTGGGTGAGTGCATGACCTGCCTCCAAGATGGAGACGCCCTTGAGCCTGAGGTTTCTACGAATTGCATGGATCCTCTGCCTCCTATGGATGTCCCACTCCACCCATGTTAGCTGGGCTGCTTGCCTCTCAATGTCGGTTCCCTCTAGGCGCTAGCAACAGCGCTGCTCACGATGGCCCTGTGAAAGCACTCGAGAAGTTCGGTAATAATAGCTTCATTGAGAATTTGGAGGCAGTTTCGCCAACACTTCGGGTTAGGGACAGGGTCAAGGGAAATGCCGATTCGGAGGAACCACAGATTTGAGCCAGGGAAGTGGGACAGATATTTTCGGAAGTGGGAGGAGAAGGGGATTAAGACACTAAAAGATTTGTTTCTTAGGGGTCGGTTTGCAGGATTGAAGGAGCTGGGAGCGAAATATGGGCTGGAGCAGGGGGAAATGTTTAGATATATGCAGGTTCGAGATTTTGCCACGAAGGAGATACAGAGCTTCCCAGTGGAGGCCACCTCCACATTGCTGGAGGAGGTGCTGACGACAAGGGGACTGGAGAAGGGGGTAGTGTCGGCGGTTTACGGGGCTATTTTGGAAGAGGAGAAGGCACCACTGGAAGGAATCAAAGCAAAGTAGCAGGAAGAGTTGGGAGAGGGTATGGAGGAGGGGTTCTGGTGTGAGCAGCTCCGGAGAGTGAACGCCTCCACCTTGTGCGCGAGGTTGGGGCAGATACAGCTGAAGATGGTATATAGAGCACACCTCACAAGAGCAAGTATGAGCCGGCTCTTTGAGGGGGTAGAAGATGTGTGTGTAAAAAACAGGAAAAGAGTTTTAAAACCAAATAGTCGAATGGGGTGGTGCGTATGATCCGCGGCAGGGCAAGAATGGGTGGGAGCCCTGGGTAGGGCGTTGATCAGTGCCGTTGCTCCACTACCCGAGCTTGGCTGGCCAAATGTATAGGGTGTCCCCAGGCAGGGCGGGCATCAGTGCCGTTACTCCATTGCCTGAGTGACCTTGCAAGAGTGGTATGAATTTGTAACTATATGGGTTGGAGACAAACTTGTTTCACTAACTGCCATGTGGCGTCAGAAGAGTAATTATGAGTGCATCAAGAAATTTGGTGTGAGACCGAAAGAAGAAACTGTATCAAGAAATTCAGTGAGATCCACATGAGTAGTCGCACAAATAAACAAACATTCAACATTTAAAAATAACAAATTAAAGAAAGAAAAACGGGCAGGCTCCATCAGGGTACAGGACACCGTAAATCTGACTCTCATCATCTGGACACCTCAAGATTCTATTTCAAAAAGATTTGCAATGGGGTTACCATGGTGGGAGTCAGACTCATAGCTGTCACCATCTCCCGGGTGCCAAACTCTTTCATGGAGTTTGCGTGCTAACGCGCCGTGTGCCGATGGGTCCATTTTGTCATTTTTCGTCAAGCGACAGGAATTGTCACGGTGCCAGTGCTTCATGGTCTGTAGGAAGGTTGTCGGGGGTGTCACTATCGTCGGGTGGCTGGTCAGGTTCTGGATTGGGCAGATTAATTGTTTCAAAGGGGCTGAGTGTATCATCGTCAGGGTGTTTGGGCTTGTAGTGACTGGGGCCTAGTTCGAGATATCTTTGTTCGGGTCTCTCAGGGGCTTCGGTAGTGCTGTCGCTAGCAGCCGAATCAAGCATCAGGGTGAAATTGGATTCTGGGGGCGTGGTCAAGGCCTTGTCTGTGGACGTGCTGCTGGGGGAGGGGGAACTCGATTTGTCAGTGGTCGGGTCCTCATTGTCTGCCATCGCCAATGAGAGGTGGTGCGAGTGGCTGTACTGCGTTCCATAAACCTTAAGCTGATTTACACGAAACCATCCTGATTTTCCGTTTGGAAACATGATTTTATAAACCGAGGGGCTTGCCTTGTCTGATATTGAATAGGGTCCTGCAAATTTAGGGGAGAGGAACGAACTAGGGTTGTACAAGGTGATCATTACCTGCTGTCCGACTGTATACTCCGTCAGGTGTAATGTTTTGTCAAAGCAGGCCTTACTCTGCTTTTGTTTAGAGCTTAGTCGAACAGCTGCAGCGAGCTGAGCTGCTTTAATATTCTCTATCATGTGCTGGACTTCTTTCTCATTGGTCAGGGCGGTGACTGCGGGGCTGGCCAAATCAATTGCGAATAGGAATTCGGTACCCTTCATGGATCGTCCGGTCATGAGGGTATGGGGGTATATCCTGTAGAGCTCGACACTGTGTTCCTGATAAACATCAGTGCGATTTGGAGCACTGTGTCCCATGTTGTGTTGTGCTGCTGCACCATTTTCCGAAGGGTGGCTTTTCGCGTACGATTCAATGCCGCTGGACTGTGGGTGATCGGCAATGTGGACTTTTGTTTTATTCCAAATATTGTCCTAACATTTTTCATGACCCCGTAAAATGGGAACCTTGGTCCGATTCAATACAACGGGGAAGTCCCCACCTTGTAAAAATCTGTTCTGTTAAGACCTTTGCGGTGGCCTTGGCTGTGTTTGTTCTCAATGGGAACGCTTCGACCCATTTCGTAAATGTGTCTATCACCACTAACACATACTTGTAACCATTTCTGCAGAGGGGAAGGGGACCAAGATAATCAAATTGAAGGTTTGTCCACGGGCCATTTACAGGGCGGGTGTGTGCGGAGCTGGGCTTTTCTCGCATACCTATTGGGGTTGTTTTAGCACAAATTAAACAATTTTCGATGTAGTGGGACACGTCGGTTTTCAACTCGGGCCACCAGCAGAGGGGTCTGAGGTGGGCAAGGGTGGGTTCAATCCCTTGGTGTCCATGTCTGTCATGGAACTTACAGATTATCTCATTCCTGTCCTGGGTGAGGACTACATAAACTCCATCTTTTAAAACGATTCCCTCATGGGCCGTCAAAGAATTTCTGAACTTTTCATAGGGAGCTGGGAAGTTTCCTTTTAAAATCTCCTTTAATGCTTCATCTTCTTTTTGTGCCTGGGCTAAGTCTTGGATGTTGGTCTGTGAGACCTGAACTGCGTGTACCTGGGCACTCTCGGGGGGTTGCCAAAAGTGGCCATGTCGTGAGCCTGCCTTCGCTAGGGTGTCAGCTTTCAAATTACCGGGTGGAGAAGAGTGATGGTGACTTCGTACTTTGATGATGCCGTATTCTCTGCCTTTAGCTGTTTGGTGGATATGTTTTAGTAGTGGGGCTGAGGGTAGAGGTTTTCCGTCCGCGGAAATAAATCCTCTTGATTCCCACAGGGGTAGGAATTCCGTAAGGCTGTTGCAGACGTATAAACTGTATATATGTCTATTCATATATATATATGTATATAAAAATATATGTCTGCAGGGGTGGGGAATGAATCGGGGTGCTGGACAATGTAAGCAATGGCCGCTAACTCGGCTGCCTGTGAACCTAAGTGTCCACGCAACTTTAAAGCTATCTCTTCTAAAGCGCGTCCCTGCGTGCCCTCTACATAAATGCCTCAGCCTGTTATCCTTTTTCCCTCAAGGACTGTGGAGGATCCATCTACATAAATTCTCAGGGCTTTGTCTGTGGGCTGGGGTCCGATACCTGCCTTTCTTGGTACCGACTTTGGAACAAAGGGTCCTGTGGTGTGTCTTGGGGCTATGATCTCGCACTCATGTGGGGGTCCCTGAATAATGGAAGTTATCGGCCAGAAACGTGTGCGTTTTGGTCCGTTTGGCCGTGATGTCGTGTCCCTGTAGGAGTAGGGTCCATCGCGCTGCTCGAATTTGGCTCACTGTGCCGTCTTTTAGTCTGCCCTCCAATAAAAGCTGTGTCGGGGTGTGCTCAGTCAAAATAGTTACTGGGTTGAGTCCGGTTATGTACGAGAAGTAATGTACCGCCCAGAAAACTGCTAATAGGTGCCTCTCGCAGGCTGAAAATCCTTGTTCGATGGGATCTAAGACTCGTGAGGCATAGGCCACAGGTCCCAGACGATCGTGCCTTTCCTGCAGGAGAATGGCCGAAAGGGTGCGATCTGAGTTCGCTACCTCTATCGCATCCGGGGAGTGGGGATCAGGGGCTTGCAAAGTGGGGGCTGTGCTCAGGGCGTGTTTCAATGCATCCATGGCATCCGTGTGCTGTGGAAGCCATTTCCATGGTGCCTGTTTCTTTAGTAAATCGGAGAGTGGGGCTGCCTTTGTGACAAATCCGTCGATATGGTTCCGACAATAGCCAACCAGTACTAAAAATGACTGGAGGGCTGTAACGTTTTTGGGCAGGGGCAAATTTACAATGGAATCAATCCTTTTGAGTTCTATTTCATGCTTCCCATGCGTGATGACTGTACCTAAATAAGTGACCTTTTCCTGAAGAATTTGGGCTTTCTTGGGGTTAATTTTGCATCCAATCATTGTAAGGAGTTCCAATAATTGAGAAAGAAGCGAGATGTGCTCTTCCTTGGTGTCAGTCTGTAGGAGCAAGTCGTCCACATACTGAACAAGGCATTCAGGGCGGGAAAATTTAGATAAGCTGTTTGCCAATTGTCTGTGGAAAATGGAGGGGCGTTGCGGAAGGCACGTCCACGTGTACTGCTGTCCCTGGAAGGTGAACTCAAATTTATACTTGCATGCTTTGTCCAGTGGTATGGACCAAAAGCCATTACTGATGTCTAATACCGAAAAATTTTTCGACTGGAGTCCCTGTCTCAACATGGTCTCGGGTGGGGGCTGCTAGGGGTGTCCCTTTGTTCAATTCTCTGTAGTCGATGGTCAGTTTCCATGATCTGGATTTCCTTACTGGCCAAATCGGGACATTATTTGTCGATGCAACGGGTTGAATCACGCCTTGATTCAATACACTTTGAACTACCTTGGCTATCTCGCCCTCGGCTTGCTAGGGGAAGCCGTACTGTTTCTGGGGCTTGGGATCGGGACCTGTAATGTTTACAACACTTGGGATTTTACCACAGTCGTGCTTGTGCTGGGCAAATGCTGTCTTATGTCTTTTCAAGACCTCTCTAACTGCTTTGTCTTTGGCAATGGTTTGTGGATCGAACCAGCACTCTCCTACTGAGCTGATTCTATGGGCATAATCTCCTACTGTGAGCGTAGCGGGGGCTCGTGCTGCTCTAGCCATTTTCCAGATGCATCGGTTAACTGGGTCGAATGAGAGGTTGTGTGTACTCATGAAATCGATGCCCAGAATGTGTTCTGCTGCCTGGGGCAAGTCTACTAAAACAACCGAATGTTTTGTCCTAATATTACCGAGCTGTACGTCCACAGGGGCTGTGATGTGTCCCTGCTGAAGGTGACCTGTAAAGCCACTAAGGGTAATGGTATCCGTAGTGGGCCAAATCTCTTTCTGGAACATGATGGAGGAGTTTAACGCGGTTCAGGATGTTAGACGTTTTAGTTGCTGTGATATGAAGAGTCTAAACTTCTGTTCCTTTTTCACAAACACACATTTATTTCCTTCCAATAGCCTTTGCACAAAACTCACTATCCGTCACCTGACAGAGGCCACCTGAAGCCCCTTTACATATCAGTGTCAATTAATGGATACTTAACATAAATGAGACAACTAATTGCAATGTCTCTTAACCCATTACTTAACAGTCTCCCCTTCATTGGAGAAAAAAAAAAATGAGGTGACAACAAAATTTCAAGAAACTCAAAAACATACACATGATTTCCCCCTCCCTTTTTTCCTTTTTGGACGGGAAAAAAAAACAGTCACAGAAACAAGCGCCCTTCATTTTTTTAATTAAATATTTTATTGAAAATTTTTGGTCAACCAACACAGTACATTGTGCATCCTTTACACAATATTATAACAACACAAATAACAATGACCTATTTTATAAACAAAAAATGAATAAATAATAAATAACAAAAATGAAAACTAGCCCTAATTGGCAACTGCCTTGTCACAAGTAACACTCTCCAAAAATATAATTTAACAGTCCAATATATAATTATCTGTCGCAACGACCTATACATACTATACAGTATATATTAACAACCCTGAGAGTCCTTCTGGTTCCTCCTCCTCCCCCCCCCCCCCCCCCCCCCCCCCCCCCCCGATCCTGGGCTGCCGCTGCTGCCTTCTTTTTCCCATTCCGTCTATCTTTCTGCGAGGTATTCGACGAACGGTTACCACCGCCTGGTGAACCCTTGAGCCGACCCCCTTAGGACGAACTTAATCCGCTCTAGCTTTATAAACCCCGCCATGTCATTTATCCAGGTCTCCACCCCCGGGGGATTGGCTTCTTTCCACATTAGCAATATCCTGCGCCAGGCTACTAGGGACGCAAAGGCCAAAACATCGGCCTCTCTCGCCTCCTGCACTCCCGGCTCTTGTGCAACCCCAAATATAGCCAACCCCCAGCTTGGTTCGACCCGGACTCCTACTACTTTTGAAAGCACCTTTGTCACCCCCATCCAAAACCTCTGTAGTGCCGGGCATGACCAAAACATATGGGTATGATTCGCTGGGCTTCTCGAGCACCTCGCACACCTATCCTCCACCCCAAAAAATTTACTGAGCCGTGCTCCAGTCATATGTGCCCTGTGTAATACCTTAAACTGAATCAGGCTTAGCCTGGCACACGAGGACGACGAGTTTACCCTGCTTAGGGCATCTGCCCACAGCCCCTCCTCGATCTCCTCCCCCAGCTCTTCTTCCCATTTCCCTTTTAGTTCATCTACCATAGTCTCCCCTTCGTCCCTCATTTCCCTATATATATCTGACACCTTACCATCCCCCACCCATGTCTTTGAGATCACTCTGTCCTGCACCTCTTGTGTCGGGAGCTGCGGGAATTCCCTCACCTGTTGCCTCGCAAAAGCCCTCAGTTGCATATACCTGAATGCATTCCCTTGGGGCAACCCATATTTCTTGGTCAGCGCTCCCAGACTCGCGAACTTCCCATCCACAAACAGATCTTTCAGTTGCGTTATTCCTGCTCTTTGCCACATTCCATATCCCCCATCCATTCCCCCCGGGGCAAACCTATGGTTGTTTCTTATCGGGGACCCCCCCAAGGCTCCAGTCTTTCCCCTATGCCGTCTCCACTGTCCCCAAATCTTCAGTGTAGCCACCACCACCGGGCTTGTGGTGTAGTTCCTCGGTGAGAACGGCAATGGGGCTGTCACCATAGCCTGTAGGCTAGTCCCCCTACAGGACGCCCTCTCTAATCTCTTCCACGCCGCTCCCTCCTCCTCTCCCATCCACTTACTCACCATTGAAATATTAGCGGCCCAATAATACTCACTTAGGCTCGGTAGTGCCAGCCCCCCCCTATCCCTGCTACGCTGTAAGAATCCCTTCCTCACTCTCGGGGTCTTCCCGGCCCACACAAAACCCATGATGCTCTTTTCAATCCTTTTAAAAAAAGCCTTCGTGATCACCACCGGGAGGCACTGAAACACAAAGAGGAATCTCGGGAGGACCACCATCTTAACCGCCTGCACCCTCCCTGCCATTGACAGGGATACCATATCCCATCTCTTGAAATCCTCCTCCATCTGTTCCACCAACCGCGTTAAATTTAACCTATGCAATGTGCCCCAATTCTTAGCTATCTGGATCCCCAGGTAACAAAAGTCCCTTGTTACCTTCCTCAACGGTAGGTCCTCTATTTCTCTACTCTGCTCCCCTGGATGCACCACAAACAACTCACTTTTCCCCATGTTCAATTTATACCCTGAAAAATCTCCAAACTCCCCAAGTATCGGCATTATTTCTGGCATCCCCTCCGCCGGGTCCGCCACGTATAGTAGCAAATCGTCCGCATACAAAGATACCCGGTGCTCTTCTCCTCCCCTAAGTACTCCCCTCCACTTCTTGGAACCCCTCAACGCTATCGCCAGGGGCTCAATCGCCAGTGCAAACAATAATGGGGACAGAGGGCATCCCTGCCTTGTCCCTCTATGGAGCCGAAAATATGCAGATCCCCGTCCATTCGTGACCACGCTCGCCACTGGGGCCCTATACAACAGCTGCACCCATCTAACATACCCCTCTCCAAAACCAAATCTCCTCAACACCTGCCACAAATAATCCCACTCCACTCTATCAAATGCTTTCTCGGCATCCATCGCCACTACTATCTCCGTTTCTCCCTCTGGTGGGGCCATCATCATTACCCCTAACAACCTCCGTATATTCGTGTTCAGCTGTCTCCCCTTCACAAACCCAGTTTGGTCCTCGTGGACCACCCCCGGGACACATTCCTCTATTCTCATTGCCATTACCTTGGCCAGGACCTTGGCATCTACATTTAGGAGGGAAATAGGTCTATAGGACCCGCATTGTAGCGGGTCCTTTTCCTTCTTTAAGAGAAGCGATATCGTTGCTTCAGACATAGTCGGGGGCAGTTGTCCCCTTTCCTTTGCCTCATTAAAGGTCCTCGTCAGTACCGGGGCGAGCAAGTCCACATATTTTCTATAGAATTCGACTGGGAATCCATCCGGTCCCGGGGCCTTTCCCGCCTGCATGCTCCTAATTCCTTTCACCACTTCTTCTACCTCGATCTGTGCTCCCAGTCCCACCCTTTCCTGCTCTTCCACCTTGGGAAATTCCAGCCGATCCAAGAAGCCCATCATTCTCTCCCTCCCATCCGGGGGTTGAGCTTCATATAATTTTTTATAAAATGTCTTGAACACTCCATTCACTCTTTCCGCTCCCCGCTCCATCTCTCCTTCCTCATCCCTCACTCCCCCTATTTCCCTCGCTGCTCCCCTTTTCCTCAATTGGTGTGCCAGCAACCTGCTCGCCTTCTCCCCATATTCGTACTGTACACCCTGTGCCTTCCTCCATTGTGCCTCTGCAGTGCCTGTAGTCAGCAAGTCAAATTCTACATGTAGCCTTTGCCTTTCCCTGTACAGTCCCTCCTCCGGTGCTTCCGCATATTGTCTGTCCACCCTCAAAAGTTCTTGCAGCAACCGCTCCCGTTCCTTACTCTCCTGCTTCCCTTTATGTGCCCTTATTGATATCAGCTCCCCTCTAACCACCGCCTTCAACGCCTCCCAGACCACTCCCACCTGGACCTCCCCATTATCATTGAGTTCCAAGTACTTTTCAATGCACCCCCTCACCCTTAGACACCCCCCCTCATCTGCCATTAGTCCCATGTCCATTCTCCAGGGTGGGCGCCCTCCTGTTTCCTCCCCTATCTCCAAGTCCACCCAGTGTGGAGCGTGATCCGAAATGGCTATAGCCGTATACTCCGTTCCCCTCACCTTTGGGATCAATGCCCTACCCAGCACAAAAAAGTCTATTCGCGAGTAGACTTTATGGACATAGGAGAAAAACGAGAACTCCTTACTCCTAGGTCTGCTAAATCTCCACGGGTCTACACCTCCCATCTGCTCCATAAAATCTTTAAATACCTTGGCTGCTGCCGGCCTCCTTCCAGTCCTGGACTTCGACCTATCCAGCCCTGGTTCCAACACCGTATTAAAATCTCCCCCCATTATCAGCTTTCCCATCTCTAGGTCCGGAATGCGTCCTAGCATCCGCCTCATAAAATTGGCATCATCCCAGTTCGGGGCATATACGTTTACCAAAACCACCGTCTCCCCCTGTAGTTTGCCACTCACCATCACGTATCTGCCCCCGTTATCCGCCACTATAGTCTTTACCTCGAACATTACCCGCTTCCCCACTAATATAGCCACCCCCCTGTTTTTCGCATCTAGCCCCGAATGGAACACCTGCCCCACCCATCCTTTGCGTAGCCTAACCTGGTCTATCAGTTTCAGGTGCGTTTCCTGTAACATAACCACATCTGCCTTAAGTTTCTTAAGGTGTGCGAGTACCCGTGCCCTCTTTATCGGCCCGTTCAGCCCTCTCACGTTCCACGTGATCAGCCGAGTTGGGGGGCTTCCTACTCCCCCCCCCCCCCCCCCCTTGTCGATTAGCCATCACCTTTTTCCAGCTCCTCACCCGGTTCCCACGCAGCTGTATCTCCCCCAGGCGGTGCCCCCCCGCCCATCCTCTCCCATACCAGCTCCCCCCTCTCCCCAGCAGCAGCAACCCAGTAATTCCCCCCTCCCACCCCCCCCCCTAGATCCCCCGCTAGCGTAATTACTCCCCCCATGTTGCTCCCAGAAGTCAGCAAACTCTGGCTGACCTCGGCTTCCCCCCGTGACCTCGGCTCGCACCGTGCGACGCCCCCTCCTTCCTGCTTCTCTATTCCCGCCATGATTATCATAGCGCGGGAACCAAGCCCGCGCTTCTCCCTTGGCCCCGCCCCCAATGGCCAACGCCCCATCTCCTCCACCTCCCCTCCTCCCCCCATCACCACCTGTGGGAGAGAGAAAAGTTACCACATCGCAGGATTAGTACATAAAACCCCTCTTTGCCCCCCACATTCGCCCCACCACTTTGTTCGAACGTTCTTTTTAATAACCCGCTCATTCCACAAGCGCCCTTCATTAACAATATCCAAAAGTTTCTGTGACCTCGCCCCTCTTTTCGTAAAACAGTCTGACAGTTGATAGCTCCTGTCGACCCATTTAATTTTTGTTATTTCCCCTCTGTCCAACATCTACTCCAAACTTGTGATGTCTATCTGTAACCTCTTTTCATTGACACTTTTTGTAGAGTGCACATTTTCCCACAGGGATTTATTGTCAATGTGACAGTCAATAGATATATTACCCAAATCCCCTAATCCCAAAATTTCTGTCAATATCATACTTATATAAAAGGCCATATCCACTGTCTCTACAAGGCTTAACGTCTCAGCAGCCAAAGTGCTTTTTACCACTCCTTATTTTCTTTGTTTCCCACACAAGCGGGCAACATTTACCATTGTTCCCCAAAAGGAAAATTATAAAACCTCCTGCGCTTGAAACCCCATCACATAAATTTGCGTAGGACGCATCACTATAAACTATGAGTTTCAAGTGCCTAAAGTCACCTAAAACCGGGAACTTCAAAACACACGCCTGCATTTTTAGTTTGGCTAACGCTTTATTTGCTCTTATTATGTCTCCCACTTTGGGATCATTCATTTTTGTACTCGACTCTAAGACATCAAAACTCACGTCTGGTCTAGTCTGTCTACCTAACCAGTTCAGTTGCCCAATTAAACTTCGCAGTTGCTCTTTTTCTATCTTTGAAACCATTGCGTCTTTTTGTGAAACTCGGCCACGACTAATTGCTATTGGGCTGATGCTTTCCAAATAAGATTGCTGACGTAAAGTTGCCCCTACCTTAGTCTGTCCAATTTCCAGTCCAATATATTTAAATGCACCGGAAGCCTGATTTCCACCCTGAATTCTTTCCTCAAACCAAAGATTACAATAGCTTCAAAATCACTCGTCCCACCCCACAAAAAATCATCGACATGCATCATAAAAATGCCAGAACGATTTCCTTTATACTGCCAGTAAAACAAAACAGGATCTGCTTTCAACTGGCAACAGCCTAACTTTAACAGAGTACCCCTTCTGTGTTAGCTGCTTCTTTAGGAGGAGGAAGAAAAATGTCTCTCTGGAGCTGATGCCCCTGCAAAAAGGCAGCTTTTATATCTATAGATTTGCATTCCCATGCCTTTGTGGCTAATAGAGCCAAGAAGATCTTTAAAATAACCTTTCCTGCTGTAGGTGAATCTACCCTTAAATCCTGATCTTCTAAGTTTTCTTCAAATCCCCTTGCCACAAGCCTGGCCTTTGCCTTATAAGTTCTATCCGGAAGAATCTTTTCCGTGCAAATCCATCTGTGGGATAGAACTCTTTGTCCCCTATCCGGTACTTCCGTGTATACCCCAAATTCACTCCAACAATGCAATTCTTGCTGTTTAGCTTCTTTGATAACTTTTTCATCTAATTTATTTGAAGCCACCAAAATCTCACGTGCATGTGGGCTTCTACTCCTATTAGTATTCGTAGTCTTACTCATGTTCCGAGATCTTGATAAACTACGTCCCCTGTCCCGCCTGGTATCTCGTTCTGTACTGCTACTGCTTGATCTTTCCTTCTGCTGTGGGATGTCCTTTCAATAGTTCTCGACCTTTTCCTGCAGACCTGTTCACTATCCAATGTACTATCTGAACTGGCACTGCGTTTCTGTGCCCTCCATTTTTGAACTTCGTTTTCCCAATCCATTGTCTCGACTCCTTCCCCTGAATGCTGTACATTCAACCAATGTTTATACTTTCCAGTGGCCTTCCCTGCTCTACTAATAACAGTTGCATCCTTCCATTGACTAGACCCTTCAGGCAAGTATGTCACTTATGTACCAACTTTTGGCAGTTGCCCTTTCGGAAAAATGGCCTGTTCTAATTCATCAGAAGTGTTGTGTTCCTCCACAGAAACCCTGTCTGTATCAGTTAATTGGTCTTCATAGTTCTGTAACACATGCGTACCAGATGACTCTGGTTCCTCGTCATGTCTGTCTGGTCTGTCTAAGTTTGAAAATTTGTAATCTGTACCCATTATCCTTGATCAACGTACCCTAACAGTTTGATTACCATGTTGCAAAATAATTGTTTTGCCATCTATGCCTATGATCTTCCCTGGGCCTTTCTATTCATTAGAATTCTCTCTCTTATAGAATACCATGCCTCCTTGCTGAAAAACGGCATCTGATGGCCGTACGTTATGTCTTAAAGCTCTGCGAATTCTTTCAGAGACTTCTGCTTCCAAAAAAGCTTTTCTACTGCGATGTAATGCAGTTAAATGTTCAGCAAAACCAGAGCTAATTGTAGTCCCCTCCCAAGCTGGAGGCTGGTTTACCAAAATGGATGGAATTTTAGGATTTCTACCAAACACTAATTGATAAGGACTATAGCCCCCAACCATCTGCAATGAATTCTTTGCATGTACTGCCCATGCTAAAGCTGAATTTAGCCTGCAATTTGGTCGATCTGCCAACATTTTCTGAAGCATGTCATCGATGACAGCATGATTTCTTTCACAGACACCATTACTAAATGGGCTTTCTGCAGCCGTATTCATAACTCATATTCATGTTTTCACACATATCCCTAAACTCATCATTAGCAAATTCTCCCCCATTGTCCGTAAGGAATTTTGCCGGTGGACCCATTCCTGTCCCTATCCATTTTTCCACGATTTGATCCAGAATTACTCTCTTTTCTTTACTTCGTACAATCGTTGATTGACTACATCTGGTTGCTAAATCTACAAAATGCAAAATAAATATATTATTTGCTTTATCCCAGATCTTATCGTCCATGGCTGCAATGTCATTAACATCCCTGGCCAAAGGTGGGGTTACTATCGGTCGTGCTGGTGTCCTTCTGTACTTCCTACAAACTTCACAATGGTCACTAACCTGTTCTATCAGTTTAGTGTAGCTGTCATCCCTTACCCCTGCATCCTTTAATACATTTTTCAGCCTCCGAGGAGACGGATGTGCAAATTGCCTATGCAGTTTTAATACCACAAGCTTTTTATCAGCTAAAGTCCCATTTTCAACTGCCATTAACACATCCTTAACCACTCTACTTGAGATATTATTTGTCAGTAATGGAATACAATCGTGTCCCGACTGTGTAAATTGTAAGTCCATAGTCTTTCCAAAAACTGTTGCCTTATCGTGTTCCATAACCCAGTTTCATGTGTGCTTTCTTCATCGACGGTCTGCTCAGAAGCAAAGGTATCTCACTTGATACAACATCCGTGCTAATAAAATGATTCACTCCGACAATATTGCAAGGGATCACCACTCTTTTCAGCGACTTCAGAGTATTATCATCCCCAAACCTGAAACTTGTGGAACTTTCAAACTCCTTCACCTTGTTACGATTTTCAGTATTCAAGGAGTCCAGGTAACATTTTAACCAGTCAATTCCACACACAGTAGATGTGCAGCCACTGTCCAATACAGCACAGTTGAAGGATTCTGCAACCAACACCCTCATTACCGGCGTAAAACTGCTTGTCAATACGACAATGCCTTCTTTCTGGTCACTATCTATTTCCTCTTCTGACTCTTCCGTGTCATGTGTCGCTTCAAACACTCTATCATAACGAGTTGGACAGTTGAAAGCATAATGGTATTGAGAGTCACATCGAAAACATCGATTTATCATGCCCCGCGCATTTCTGGGGTTCATCTTCCTATTGTAGGTTCTAACTGAGTTTCTGTCTTCATAATTTCCTTGTCTCGGTCTCCTTCTATAGTCTTGAGCCCTGTTCGTAGCCATACGATTTCACCATCCTGTTAGTAGTGTATCTTCCATATTCTGCCTTATTGCAGGCTGACCTATTTGGGTCATCAGAGACATCGGAATCGAATGTTTCCTCAGAAACTTTTGTAAAGCTTTTGTCATCTGTTCGAATAAGGTATCCTTATCAGTAAACTGAACTCCTGTCAAAACCAGGAGCCTATCCATGTTGCTCACTCTAGCACAGTCAAGTAATTTAAAGGCCAACACAGACTGTGGAAATTTCAGGTTGTGTTTCTGCAGTCTTTTATATAGTCTGCCAAATTCCATTATATAGTCTTCCATGGAGATATCCTCCATTTTCCGGAACTTATCAAAATCCGACCATGCTTCATACGCACTTAACAAGTCATCTTTCTTGTAAATCTTATCCATATAATGTAATAAAGTCTCCAGACCTTCTTCTGAGTCTAACTCTTCCAATTCCAGCTCAGAAAGCACTTTGTTTCGGATTTTACTGCCATATGGTAGAGAAAGAGCCAATGCCATACCTTGTTTTCTCTTTCCCAAAGCAGTTACCTTCGTCCACATAACTACTGCACTTCTCCATTGGTCGTACGATTCCCTTTCAGAAAATAAGGGAGGATAGTCGTACCCAGCCATCTTTACCCTCGGTTCAGCCATATATCCCTTTTTTGTTTTCTTTTCTCACTCACCCCTTGGTTTGATCTGGAAAAGTTGTCTCTTTCAACCCTTCACATTTACACAGCAACCATCCTCTGTTGCCAATTGTTAGACGTTTTAGTTGCTGTGATATGACGAGTCTAAAGTTCTGTTTCTTTTTCACAAACACACATTTATTTCCTTCCACCAGCCTTTGCACAAAACTCACTATACATCCTGACAGAGGCCACCTGAAGCCCCTTTACATATCAGTGTCAATTAATGGATACTTAACATAAATGAGACAACTCATTGCAATGTCTCTTAACCCATTACTTAACACGGGACCCTCCTGTGTCCCAAAGGAACTCGACGGGGTGTCCCCGGACTGAGCCTGCGACGACTGGTCTTCCGGACTTATCCCAAAGGGTATCGCAGACCCAAGTTGGGGAGCCCGAACACCGTCAATCAGTGCCACTCGTGGCCGAATTATCTGGTCGGGCACTAATGCTGTAAATGGGTCGGGTATTGTTTTTTGGGGGGGGGGGGGTGTTGTTAGGGTACTGATTCCTTTGCTGCTTTGGGGGGGCTTGACATTCTCGGGCATAATGTCCTTTCTGTCGCAATTGTCGCATTCCTGTGTCTTGGGGTGCTGCGCTGTACCCCTGCCTTCATTTACCCATGCGGGGTCTTGGTGTGCCTTTACTGGGTTCATGGTAGCATCTACTCTCGCAGGTTCTGTCTTTTTCTGTACTGACTGTTCCCAAGCTCTGGACAATCGTTTCAGAACCCACACTTCATTGTGCGCTGGGTCTGAGGGGTCATAATTGGCGCAAGCTTTCTGTCCTGCCTCTGTGGCGTGAGACACTAACGTACGGGTCCATTTGGCCGTATTGTCTGCTGATAAATGGGCGCGGGCTAACTCACCGAATGCCGCAGTGAAATGGATCCAAAGGTGTCCAGCAAACGCTGTTGGATGCTCTCCCTTTTTCTGCCTGCACCGGTTGAGTCCGTCTACCGGATCTCCTCTGTTATATCCTATGGCGTCTAAGATGGCCGTTTTCATATCTTGGAGGATACTTCCTCCTACATTTTGTGGGTCGGGAAGGGCTGAACTAACTGAGGGGTCTAAGCACATAACTATGAGCTTAACCTGCTCTGCCTCGTCTAAACCATACATCAGGGTTTGTTGTTTTACTAACCCGATAAAGTGATGTGGGTCCGATGTGGGGTGGAAAGTATCTATCTTTCTCGGGCGTCTCGTAACTGGGTGATTGATAATGGGGTGGTGTACACGAAATTGGGTTGGTCTTTCTGTGGTCACCCTGCACTGTGTGGTGATGGGGCCCATTGGGTTGGGTGCTGCCTGTGCAGTCGGTGGTGCGGGTGCTTTTCTCTTCGGGGCCTGAGGGGCTCTATTTTGATTCTCGGTCTCACTTACGTACCGTTGGGACGTTTCACTGAGTTCCTGCCAATCGGAGCTGTCTTCCTGGTCTAGCTGTGGGCCAAAGTTGTCTCTAAACCCATTTTGAACTGATAGGGATTGCAACCTTGCAATTTGCTGCCTGCGTTTGGCATGGTCCACCGAACTCTGTCTCTTTTCCGTGGTGGAACTGTGGAAGGCTCGGAGGGCTGCTTTTAAATCATCGCATTGTTTCTTTACTTTGACATTTGGATTCTAATTCAAATGCTTTTGTGGGATCTCTTGGAGTGACACGGTCACTTCTGGGTGGAGTCCCGTCAGATGTCGCCAATAACTGTTGTCGATTAGGGCAATCAGTGGATTTGATTTCTTTCTATATTATCTATGTCCGAATGCTTAGAGTCGCCAGGTATCGAATGATACCACCACAAGTTTCAACCGGCTATCAATCGAAGAGCCAAACACCAGTTAGTTAGTACAAGGTCAAGGGTACTTTATTTACATACAATCAGTCATGCAACATGAACACTATTATTCAACTACACCTATTACTAAGAAAACCTGTATTTAACTTTGGGCACCCGGTTTAGGTCAGGAAACAGTGGCCGCTGTTCAATTCTGGATCTCTTGGGTTCGAAGTGGTAACTGCTGCTCAGCTGGGCTCATCCGTCTGGTATTGGGCGTTGAACTCGAACTTGCTCCTGGTGTTGAAGCAGTTGGCAATGGCCGTGACCGGGGTACCAAGGCCAAAAGAGAGCGAACATATGGTAAACTCTTCCTTTATGCTTGGGGGGCTTTCGCACTCTTTTGGGCGGTCCTTCGATTTGGGCCTTACTAATTGGGTGATCCCTGATCACTCCGTTCGATTCCTTAACCAATAAGTGGGCGGAGATTTGGATGGCTGGGCGTGTCCCAAGCGGGACCCCGTTGTTTGCGTTTCCCTTGGACATGGAGTGGGGGTGAAATGTCTGGGACTGTCCCGATTGCTGTAGTACCAGACCTTTGTGTTGGGGGAGATGGGCCATCATCTGCTAATCGGCCTGATTAACATGCTAATGGGACACAGTTTTGATGTCGTCTGGATTTTGCTGACAAATATGCATTTCAGGCTCTGAGCCTGCCTGACTCTTGGTTTGTCCATTTTACCCATCAGTCTTTGCGAGGCTCTGTACCTAGTTGGAAGTGGCCATCCCAGATGGCTACACTTCCCTTTGCCGATCACGAGCTCTGCCTCCCTTTCATCACTGAAGCCCTGATCTTTCCTATTCTTTTCGTGCTGCTGACCGCTCATCCACAGTGTTATGGGTCAGGGTTTAAAGAACCCCAAAGTGTATCATGGAGTTCACCTGACCCACAACTGTTAATAGATTGTGGTATGGGGAACACACGGCTCACTCTACAGGTATGGTCAGCAGACATGGACCAGTGGTTTTTAAAAACAAAACGATGTTTAATCTATGAACTCAAGTTAACCTTTTTAAAACAAACAGTGAATATGTTAGCAACCAGTAAATCAAATACACCCCCCAAAGAATACAACACTAAGTAATCTTTATGCTGTCCTTTTAACATTCAAAAGGCTTAACAAACCTCCAAACAGGAGCACATTAGGGTTTACATTCAGGACTGAAAAAGTTTATAATTCTTCTGAATTCACCAAATGATCCATTGATAGTCTTTTGATGGCAGGGATCACAGCATTGCTGCTCACTTATAAATTCAGATTCAGCTCACTGAAAAACACAGACACACCCAAGCTCGTTCTCAAACTGAAATTAAAAAGCAGAAGTGGAGCTCAGCAACACCCACACTCTGACATCACTCCAGTCACATGAGCAGCTCCATTTCTTAAAGGTACATTTCTTAAACACTCATTTCTTAAAGGGTACTCTCACATGACAACAGGCAGCAATCTCTGTTACTGTCTCTCATATCATGGCTGTTTCTCTCACGCCGCAAAGACTTGGGACTCCTGTATTCCCCCTCAGTGATTGATGGGATTGTTGCTGTTGGGGCCTGCTGCTGTTTTTTCCTCTTGTACATCAGCTGGTTTATTTGGTTGAATGGCAGATATGGACTGGAAAATTAGGTTTTTGAGGTTCTGTGTTAATTTTGGAAAGTCTTCTATGTCCCCCAGGTTTTCCCCACACATCCTGGCAGCTTCCTTCCTCTCCATTAATATTGTGGCCAGTACCTCCATTCCTGACCCCAAACAGTTGATGCATATGGCAAAGAATGGCAATCCCAGCATGGATCCCTGTCGGACACTACTTCCCACTTTTTGCCAATCTGATAAACATCCTGTGGTGTATTCATGGCATTTCTGATGTTTCTTTAGTAGCAGCCTTGCAGTGGAACAGGGGCACGTTAAGAGACCGATCATGTGATGTCATTGGCAATGATGTTTAATGTGGGCAAAGCGGCAGTATAACATAACATTGTCTAATAAAGCTTTTCATTTGTTTGAACCTCTGAGGTCTGCAGACTTAATTTTAAAACCACAACATAAAAACGAGGTAGGTGAACAGTGTTTGTAGGCAACTGAAAACAAGTCGAACACCATTCGGAGGTACCCGAAAAGAAAAATAAATAATTAAAAACATCTCTACACGAAAGCTGATGACGGGAGGAGCGGAACAATGGTTGCAGGCACTGGAAGAATTGAAAAATAATCAAGGAATCCAAAGAAAATAACTTTGGAAAGAAGCTCACCACGTACTGTGCCTGAAAAGATCCGTAACCGTACCGGGAGCACCGGGAGTAGCGAGTATCCTGCAAGAACAAATTTAACGCTAGGAGTGTTATAAAACATGAAAAGAAAACAAGCTGAGTTCAGGTTTGCCTTGTTTTGTGGAGGAAGGAAGCAAGGTCATGCTAAATATTCCTGGCATGTCATGCACATCTACGTCCTTCCATGGTGAAAAATGGCAGGTGTTTTTGGTGCTGTGGGATTGTTTGGTGAGAATACAGAGCTTTGGAGCTCATATAAAGAGATGTTTAAGTGAACAAGATAGCAGATATAAAAGTCTCAACTTTTCTGAACATAATGGAGGGGAAAGCATTTAACTGCTGAGGACTTTGGTCCAGCTGGAAAAGTCAGGTAAGAAATCCTACGATGAAATAGTGGAAATATTGCAGGGCCACTATTCACCAAAACCTTTAGTCATTGTAGAAAGGTTTAGGTTTCATATGCACAACCAAGAAGAAGGTGAATCAATTGCACAGTTTGTAGCTACCCTGAAAAGACTGGCTGAACACTGCAAATTCGGGGATGTGTTTAACTATAACAGAGGTCGATTACTCTGTGTTTAAGGAGTGAAGCTATTCAAAAGTGATTGTTAACCGAAAGCAGCCTGACCTTGAAGAAAGTTTTGGACGTTGCTTATCCATGGAATTAGCAGCCTAAGAAGTCAACAGTTGAGTTTGAGTACAAGAATTCACAATATGTTAGCCAAAACGTGAACACAGATACAGACTTGCACTTGCCATAGATGTGCCAAAACCAGGCACTCAGCAGCAGATTGTTGGTGCAAAGACATCATGTGTAGGAATTATGGCAGAAAGGGTCACATTGAACATTAACTTGCTTGTTGGAAAAATAAACATGTTTCAGGCAATAGTTGTAAAAATCAAGAGCCAAATAAATCAAATGGGAAACTGAATAAAGGAAAAAGCATCCATGCGGTACAATAAAGGATGTGAGAAGGAACTCTGAAGATGATCTGCATTAACGATGCTGGCTATTGCTGGTGAAACAAACTATTACTGGTCACTCCATTACTAAATAATCAAACGGTGAGGGTGGTGGTGGACACTGGGTAGCAGTCTCGTTGACACTATAGTGATATCATGGTCCTGTTGTAATTCATCGATTGACCATAAGGTGACCCCTCAGACTGGCTGGAGGAAGCTGGAGAGAGGTTGCCTGTGCTTGATCCTACTGTTATTCATCTGTTGTTTTGTATATAGTTTACCCACAGTTAATGTTAATAAATCATTTATAGCTTTAGCTACAAGTGTTCTTGTAATATAAATCAGGCTATCCGACAAGAACATTACAGGTACCAGGAATTGTGGGCGCGATCCAATGGCCATGCTGTGCCAGAAAATCAGCTTGCTGAGGCGCAGTGTGGCTGATAAAAGCTGGGAGACCCCGCTATCGCGATCAACCCGGCTCACAAAGCCTTGTGAGATCCAACGTGATTTTGCGAGATGTTGCGATGTAAATCCCACCCATTGATCACTTTTTGGCAAATCTGCATATTAGAGAGAGGCAGCTAGTCTCACTCTAATGTGCAGATTCCCAAGGTACCTGAGACTTTGAGATTCATCCCCTTCGCCTCTGAGACCACGTGCAAGCGCTGTTCAGCACTGGAGCACTGGTCCCCACAAACGGAGCAGACGGAATGGTACATCTGGGGGTCTTCCAGGGGACCAGAGGAGCCCGGCTGGATTGCCTTTGGACAGGATGGTGCGCTGGCATTGGCAGCCTGCCAACTTAGCATTGTCACCTGTGTGCCAGCCTGGCAATGCCAAGGAGGTGGTGAGGACCCTCTATAGTGCGTTTGGGCTAGGGGGGAGGTTGGCGATCACTTCAGGAGCATCCCGATCTCGCTACACGGGGAGTTCTGGCATGTGGATCTTCCCAGTGTACAAAACGGGCCTATGTGCGGCCTCGGCCGCAGTGCGAGCGCCGGAAAACAGGCGGCTAATTGCCTTCGCTATGGGACTTTGTTCCCATTTAGTTGTATCGAGCTCTGTTTATCTAGAAAAGCTCCGACATATTGCTCAGCAACTCTCGAAGAAGTGGGCTTCTGGTGGTGGCTATGGAGTGAATGCACATTTAGCAGGTCTCGCCTCTCGTGGTCTTTTAGCGGCTTTTAAGGTGGATTTTCATGGGAATTTCTCAACATAAGTTGATAAAAGTGAGAGGAGAAGGAGGCGACCCCAATGTACGGAAACGCACCCAAAAAATAGCCGGAAAATAAGAAATTAAAAGATGGATGGAAACAAAACTCAGAAAACAGCGGGTTCAATGACAATGAGGCAAAGTTCGACCGCATCTGCCCAATGGACGATGGACCAGTTGGTTAAATACTTGGATGGGAAGTTCACCCAGCATCGCAAGGAGTGTGCTGAGGACTTGATCCAGGCGGTGGCCTCAATTAAGGGGGTGGTCGACCGGGTGGAGGAGAAAGTGAAGACTCAGGGTCAGGGGATTCAAAAGCAGGCAACGGAACGAGAGGAGGGGTCCACAGCAATTGCAATGGAAATTGGCATTCTACAGGAGCGGCATAAGTGGCTGTTGGAGAAGGTGGAAAACCTGGAGAATTATTCTTGCAGGCAGAATATCCAGATCGTCGGTCTGCCAGAGCGAAAGGAGGTCGGTGCATATGTGGGGAAGAAGCTGGAGAAGCTGATGGAAGAAGGTTCGTTCCCCAAGCCGTTGGAGGTGGACCGGGCCCATAGGGCTCTTATGCGTAAGCCCCAGGGTCGTGAGACCCCGAGGGCGATTGTGGTACGGCTGCATCGGTTCCTGGATAAGGAACGTACTGTAAAGTGGGCAAGGCAGATGAAACGGTGCATCTGGGAAGAGTCCGAGATCCAGGTGTATCAGGATTGGGGAGCAGAGCTTGCAAAGAGGAGGGCGAGTTTTGATAAAGTCAAGGCGGCCCTGTATGCGAAAGACATAAAATTTGGACTGTTCTACCCGACCAGTCTCTGGGTGACCTACGAGAACTGGGAGCTATACTTTGGCTCGCCGGAAGAGGTGGAGGTCTTTATGAAAGACAAGAACATGGTGGATGCATAAGGACTTTAAAACCTAAACTGTGGTGGACTGAATTTTTTACAAGAAAGGGGGAGGGGAAAAAAAAAGTTTCGTGCGGTTCTTTCTTTCTCTGGAAAAATCTCAACCTTTCAATTCAGTAATTTAAGTTGCGACTTTTGGGAGGAGAAGGGCTTTTTCTGATTGATTTGATTTTGATTTGTTGTTGTAGGTGCCGAATTGCAGTGAAAAGGGTTTTGAGTTGCAATGTTTTACTCTTCTGTTGGGAAAAAAGATGGTTGAGTTTCTGCTTGCATAATTTTTTTCCTAGCCCGTTTGATGTCTCTTCTGTTGTTTTGGTTCTGTTCGAAGGTGATGGGGTAGATAAGATTCTGTTAAGGAAGGGGGGGTTGGGCCTCTGCACCTGGGCCTTGGGGGATTGTCCGTTTGCTTTCTGTGTTTGATATTATGGTGTTGAGAACTTACGTTAAATGGGGAGGGGAGGAGGTCCGGCAAGTGGTAGAATGCTAGGTGCCGGGGGCGAGAGCTGCTAGGCTACCTGGATAGCTAGTCAACAGGAGCAAAGTGGGGGGAGAGCTGAGGAGAGATGGAGTAGGGGAGATGAGCGGGAGGGCACTGCTGATGAGTAATGGACTTTCGGGGGATTGGAGATGGAGAGCAGAGGGCGGTAGCTGCCGTGGGGCGGACCAAGGTAGGTGCGGGCCATGGGCTAAGGGCTGACTGAGGAAAGGTCATGGCTGATCGACACGGGGGAGGGGGGGCGGCGAGAGCCCCCCCGACCAGACTGGTTACGTGGAATGTTCGTGGACTGAATGGGCCGGACAAAAGGGCCCGTATGTTCGCACACCTGAGACTGTTGAAAGCGGATGTGGCCATGCTGCAGGAGACACACTTGAAGCACTCAGATTGAAGAAGGGATGGGTCGGAAAGGTGTTTCATTCGGGACTGGACTTTAAAACAAGGGGGGTAGCCATCCTGATTAACAAGAGGGTGGCATTTGAGGTGGTGAGGATAGAGGCAGACCCGGGGGTAGATTTATTATGATCAGTGGGAAGCTGGAGGGAATGGCAGTGGTGCTGGTAAATATATACGGCCCAAATTGGGATGATGTCGCATTTGCTAGGAAGGTGCTGGGAAAGATCCCTGACCTGGATTCGCACCGGCTGGTTATGGGGGGTGATTTCAACACGGTCCTGGATCCGAGGCTGGACTGGTCGAATTCTAGGTCAGGGACAGTATCAGCAATGGGGAAGGAATTGCAGGGGTTCATGGAGCGCATGGGAGGGGTGGATCCGTGGAGATTTGGGAGGCCAAGGAGCAAGGAATATTCATTTTACTCCCATGTGCACAAGGTATACTCCAGGATAGATTTCTTTGTACTGGATAAAACACTGTTAGTGGGGGTGGAGGACACTGAGTACTCAGCAATTATGATGCCAGACAATGTGCCACATTGGGTAGACCTACGGGCAAGCACGGGAAAGTCTCAGCGCCCATAGTGGAGATTAGATGCCGGGCTGCTAGCGGACGATAAGATCTATGAACGAGTGCGGGAGGCCATCTGGGGGTACATAAAAAACAATGTTACGGGAGAGACTGCGGCAGGAGTGGTTTGGGAGTAATTGAAGGCAGTTATCAGAGGGGAATTTTCTTTGATTCGAGCCCGTAGGGAGAAAACTGAGCGGGCGGAGTGGGACAGATTGGTAGGAGAAATCTAACAGGTGGACAGGAGGTGCACTAACAGGTGGACATGAGGAGCTCCTGAGGGAGCGTCAGGGACTTCAAATGGAATTTGGCCTCCTTTCCACAGGTAAGGCGGAGGGACAGCTGAGGAGGGCAAAAGGGGCAATATATGAATAGGGGAAGAAAGCTGGCAGGATGATTGCACATTAGCTGAGGAAGTAGGAGGCGGTGAGCGAAATAGGGAAAATAAAGGATATGAGAGGGAAGGCAGTGATAGACCCAGGGGCGGTTAATCACGTGATCCGTGAATTTTATACTCGGTTATATGAGTCGGAACCCCTGGCCGGGGAGGAGGGTATGAATCAATTCCTAGAGAGGCTAGAATTCACAAAGGTAGATGAGGAGCTGGTGGTAGACGTGGGGGGCCCAATTTGGCTCGGGGAGGTGATAGATGGGTTGGGAGCGATGCAACTGGATAAAGCCCCGGGAACTGACAGATTCCCAGTGGAATTTTATAAGAAGTTCTCTGGGTTACTGGGGCCTTTCCTGGTTAAGGCTTTTAACGGGTCTCGGGAGCTGGGAGTACCCCCCTCCCACCAATGCTATCACAGGCATCAATTTCTCTCATCCTGAAACAAGATAAGGACCCGAGAACTGTGGATCGTACAGGCCAATTTCCCTGCTGAACTTTGATGCTAAATTGCTGGCAAAGATCTTGGCCACTCGAATAGAAGATTGCAACCTGGAGGTAATCGGGGAAGATCAGATGGGATTTGTGAAGGGCAGGCACCTGCCATCCAATATAAGACGGCTTCTTAATGTTAAAATGGTGTCAGCAGTGGGGCGCGATGTTGAGGTGGCAGTAGCCATGGACACGGAGAAGGCTTTCGACCGGGTGGAGTGGATGTACCTATGGGACATTTTAGGCAGGTTTGGGTTCGGGCAGGGATTTGTGGATTGGGTCAGGCTGTTACATCAGGCTCCGGTGGCAAATGTAAGAATCAACCGAGTCCGGTCAGAGTATTTTAGTCTCTGCAGGGGGACAAGACAGGGATGTCCACTCTCCCCATTACTGTTTGCCCTGGCCATAGAGCCCTTGGCAATGGCCCTTAGATCATCAAATGCCTGGCGAGGGATAGGGAAGGGGTTGGGGGGGGGGGGGCGGTGGAGCACAGGGTCTCTCTATATGCGGACGATTTGTTGCTCTATGTCATAGACCCGGTGGGGGGGATGGCCAAAATCATGGAGATACTAGGAGAATTTGGGCGATTTTCAGGTTACAAGTTAAATATGGGAAAGAGCAAGATGTTTGTGATCCAGGCACGGGGGCGGGAAAGGAGACTGAGGGAGTTGCCGTTCAGAGTGGTTGAGAGGAGTTTTAGATGTCTGGGAATTCAAGTGGCTACGGATTGGGGGCAGCTTCATGAGTTAAATCTGGCCAAAGCGATGGATCAAATGAAAAGGGATTTTCGCAGATGGAACGTGCTCCCGCTGACGCTGGCTGGGAAGGTCCAGACGGTGAAGATGACGGTCCTTCCGAGACTGCTCTTCTTTTTTCGATGTCTTCCGATTTTTATCCCAAAGGCTTTTTTCCGGAAAATAAACGCAGGGATATCGGGGTTTAGGTGGGTGGGTAAAACTCGGAGAGTAAAGAAGGCACTCCTGGAACTGGGTCACGGAGAGCGGGGCTTGGCCCACCCGAGCTTTATTAACTATTACTGGGCGGCTAACATATTGATGGTCAGGAAGTGGGTACTGGGGGAGGGGTTGGTGTGGGAGCGAGTGGAAGCAGCATCCTGTCAGGGTACGATTTTGGAAGCCTTACTGACGGCGCCCCTGCCGTTTCCGCCGGCTCGGTACTCTACGAGCCTTGTGGTGGTGGCAGCCCTTAGGGTGTGGGAGCAATGGAGACAACACATGAGATTGGAGAGGCATCAGTGTGGTCATCGATTTGTAACAATCACCAGTTTGCCCCGGGGGGGGGGGGGGGTTGCTGGATGGGGGCTATAGGGGATGAGGATTGAGAGATTTGGGGACCTATTCATTCAGGAGGGTTTCCCGGCCTTGGAGGCATCAGAGGAGGAGCTTGAGTTGCCGAGCGGGAACGGATTTCGGTACCTCCAGGTACGGGGTTTTGTCCGGAGCCAGGTGCCAGGCTTCCCTTGCCTCCCCCTGAGGGGGTTACAAGATAAGGTGATGTCAAAAACAGAAGTTGGAGAGGGGATGGTCTCGGAGATATACAAGGAGTTGATGAAGTGGTAAGGGGCCCCTATCAGGGAGGTGAAGAGGAAGTGGGACGAGGAGCTGGGTGGGGAGATCGAATTCGAGCTGTGGGAAAACGCCCTGAAGAGAGTATTCATCCTCGTTGTGTGCCAGACTTCGCTTGATCCAGTTCAAGCAGATCCACAGTGCCCACATGACAGTAGCCTGGATGAGCAGGTTCTTTGAGGAAGTGGAGGACAGATGTGGGCGGTGTGGGGGTAGCCTGGCAAACAATATACATATGTTTTGGGCATGTCCGAAATTGAGGGGATTCTGGCAGGGATTTGCGGACGTTATGTCAGAGGTCCTAGAAGGAAGGGTAACTCCCGAGTCCAGAATTGGCAATATTTGGGGTATCGGAAGATCCGGGGGCCAAGGGGGGGGAGGGAGGCTGATGTTCTGGCCTGCTCCTCCCTGGTGGACGGGAAATGGATTTTGCTGGGATGGAGGGACTTGGAGCCCCCGAAGTCAGGAGTGTGGCTCAGCGATATGGCAGGTTTCTCAGTCTGGAGAAAATTAAATTCAATTTGAGAGGATCAATTCCAGGGTTCACCGAGATGGCAGCCGTACTTCAAGGAAAATTGAACATCAGCAGCAAGAGGTGGAGGGAAAAAGGCGGGGTGGGGGGGGGGGGAAAACAGGAGGCATAGCAATGTTACAACGGGACAGAGAATATAGTTTACGGGTAGCTAGGGAATAGAGTGGGGGTGTAGGGGGTGTTCTGTAGGTTGTTTTTTTTTTCTTCTTTCATGTGTCGGCTCGCGCGGTTTAAGAGATGTTAATGTGTTAAACTGAAAATTACAAATGCTTCAATAAAATATTTTCTAAAAAAAAAACTCTCGAAGAAGTGGCTCCATTGAGGGGCCGTATTGATGTAAGTGTGCAATTAAATATACAAACTGCAGATTTGTCCTTGCCTATAGTCAAAGGAAATTATCCGACTCTAATGGAAAGAACTTGGCTGGAAAAGATCAGATTAAATTGGGCTGAGGCAAATCTGATGATTCCAAATCAGATCTACCTAAAGTCTTGGAGAAACATGCCATTGTCTTCCAACAGTGAGCTGGGAAGCATGAAGGATATATCAGTAAAGCTGAAGATCAAGGAAGAATGTCGGGTGAGAGGCAATCAGACCCAAGGTCAGGGCAGAATTAGAACTAGAACAGCTGATCAAAACTGGAGTCCTTGACTCCGTTAATGTCAGTGATTGTGCTATGCCGATCGTACACGTGATGGAAAAAGATGGATCTATATGCATTTTTGGCAATTTTAAAGTCACTATTAATCATGTACTGTGTGCAGAGCAGTACCCTCTGCCCTTGATTGATGACTTATTAGCTAACATGGCTGGAGGTGACACTTAAGTAAAATTGACCTCAGCCAGGAATATCTTCAAATGAACATGGATCCAGATTCGCAACAGTTCTTGACGATATTGACACTTAAAGGGTTATTTTGATATAGAAGACTACTATATGGCATCACTTCCACACCAGAGTTGTTCCAACCAGTTATGGACCAAATTTTAAGCGTATTAGACGGAGTCCAGCGTTACTCAAATGTCATCTTGGTTACTAAACAGAATTACAAGGAACATCTCCACAACCCAGATGCCACACTCCAGACATTATAAGATTATGGATTAAGAGTCCGAAAAGTCAAATATGAATTTTCAATCAAATATCTGGGACATGTCATCAACATGGGACTGCTTAAATCGCCTTCAAAAATCAAGTCAAAGCCATTACCGAGGCACCCACACCTCAGAATGTGAACCAACTTCGATTTTTCTTAGGCTTGCTAAATTATTATGGAAGGTTTGCAGGGCAGCACGATGGGCTAGTGGTTAGCACAGCTGCCTCACGGCGCCGAGGTCCCAGGTTCGATCCCGGCTCTGGGTCACTGTCCGTGTGGAGTTTGCACATTCTCCCCGTGTGTGCGTGGGTTTCGCCCCCACAACCCAAAAATGTGCAGGGTAGGTGGATTGGCCACACTAAATTGCCCCTTAATTGGAAAAAATAATTGGGTAATCTAAATTAAAAAAAAAAAAATTATGGAAGGTTTGTTCCACATCTAACTACCATTCTAAAACCCCTATACAATTTACTGTGTAAAAATAAGAAGTGGACATGGGTGGATCAATGTGAGAGAGCATTCGTGCAAGCCAAAGAGGCTTTACTCAAGTCAGAAGTCCTGACACATTTTGATCCAAATTTACCCCTGCAACTAGCATGTGATGCATCCCCTTATGTGGTTGGGGCAGTAGTTTTCCACATAATGTCCACAGGTGAAGAGAAGGTGATATCCTTCATGTCCAGGACTTTGAATACCGGCAAAACAATTACGCACAGACAGAAAAAGAAACCCAGGAATCATTTTTGTCATAAAATGCTTCTACCGATTTCTGTATGGGACAATATTCACTTTACTGAACCATCGTCCTCGAACAACAATTCTTGGACCTCATACTGGGATTCCATTAATGGTAGGGTGCAGAGGTGAGCATTGCTCTTGTCAACACGCATATACACGGTTAAGTATCGTCAGTCAAGCCATCAGGGGGACGTAGATCGGCTCTCCTGATTACCCTTACCAAATAGTTTGTTGATCAGCAGTTTGGGTGGAAACATTTTCTACTTCAAGCAAGTAGATAACATTCCTGTAACCCCAAGTCAAGTTGAGAAGCATGGTAGAGATCATGGACAAGGTGCTTCGAAGAAAGACTTCATGAGCAAACCCTGAGTTAAAGCCATATCCTGTGCGAAGACTTGAATTATCTGTACAGGGAGGTTGTCTTCTCTGGAGAATCAGAATCATCAATCCACCGAGAAAATCTGTATTCAATCAATTACACAAAGTCACTGTGGTATTGTAAGGATGAAGGAGATAGCCAGAAGCTACTTTTGGTGGCCGGGGAAAAAGTGAGGATGTGTTCACCTTGTGAAAAAGTGGCCTGCTGCCATTAGCCCCATTACACCTGTGGGAATGGCGAAAAGAGGCCTGGCAACTATGCATGTTAATTAAACTGGACCGTTTGAAGGGTGTATGTTTTTCATTCTAGCAGATGCTCACTTGAAATGGCCTGAAGTTGCCATCATGAAGACAACGTCAGCAGAGAAAACAATTGAAAGATTGGGTGAAACCTTCAGCGAATTTGGTTACCCTGAACAACATGTGAACGATAATAGGCCACAATTAATTTTTCAAGATTTCATACACTACCTGAAAGAGAACGGAATTCAACACATCCGATCCGCTCCTTATCGTCTTGCCATAAGTGGGCTGGCAGAATGTTTTGTCAGTCAATGAAACAGTCGTTGAAGATTAGAGAACAAGGTTCAATGTCTGAATTCTTGAGCCAATTACTGCTCACGCACATGAATATTGTGCACTCAACAACACTAGTTTCTCCAGCATCGCTAATGGATAGACTTCAACTACACCCAGCATTCAATTTGCTAAAATCAACCAGGAAAAAATAAGTTGTTGAGAAAAGGCAGCAGGATCAGGTCATACGGCGACAAACAAGGTAAAATGTTGGGCGGAATTCAACCAAAACATTTCTAAGGGCTGGATATTTCCGCGCCGTCCGCCGCAAGATCGCCACAGGTGAGCGCGGCCGAATAACCCCGTCCTAAGTGTCATTTTGGATGAGTTTAGTGGGGTGTATCTCGCCGGTAAGATACACAGCACGATTCAACCACACTTGGTCATTTTACTTGTACCTTGGGGAATTTCTCCCCAGTCAAGCCCATAGTTAGAGGACAGGTTTCTCCGGGAAGATTTCTAAGTGTTGTAGCGAGTGGGAATTACGGGGAGCTTCCCGATGCTCGGCTCAGTGAGGTCGGCAACTTATTCAACGTTAATTGGTCCACATAATGAGGCCTCACGGGCTTCTGGCCGCAAATGAACACTTGCCAGTTGATTGGCCAGCACCGCGCTCGCCAGTATCCCGCTAACAATATTGAGCAGCACTTAAGCTGTACTTGCCCAGCCAACCACAGCCAGTTCGCAACAATGGCGACGGGACCAGCTCCAAGATCCGGGGACGCTGACCTGGGGAGGCTGCTAGATGCTGTGGAGGCCAGGAGGGATATCCTGTTCCCCGATGGTCCAGGAAGGCCAGCCATAGGGCAGCCAGTGCCGCCTGGGATGAGGTAGCGGTGGCTGTGATGCAGGACTGGCCTCCAGTGCAGGAAGAAGGTCAATGACCTACAAAGGGCAGCACAAATGAGTAGACACCAACCCCTCCCCTTGTGATCTTTCCACTCCCAAGGGAGCATCCACCCCCCAACTCTCCATGCGACCCTCAAAACGTCCTCCACCCCTCTTCCATCTTCAACCCCCCCAACCCTTCCTCCACCCTCCTCCCTGTTCAATACCCCAACCCCCCGAGCCCCCCACCACTGCGAATCACGCGTGTGGCTAAAGATGCCCTCTCTGTGTCTCCTCAGTAAAAGCTCTCTCAGAATCGCCGGGAGTGGGTCCAGACTGGCAAAGGGGTGCCAGACATCAGAATCCTCACCACCTTCGAGGAGTGTGCCCTGGAGGTGACCAGTATGGCCGAGGACAGGGCAGTCACCAACGCGGAGGCTGTCCGACGTTGCAGAAGTGAGAAACCACCGGGCTCCACCTGGAGGACCTGTCAAATATGAGTTTTTATTGCCTTACTGACTGACTCATCCCTCCCACTGACCACATGTCCAGTCTCCCGCAGGTCCTCCAGCTGATAGCGCCAGCCCATTCTGGGTGTCTCCCTCTCCAGTCTTCCAGGAGACCCCCTTGGAGGAGAGCTCCGAGGATTGCCACTGTAATAGTCGCGTCACAACTGTCATTCCCACCCTACACGCACCTCAGTAGGAAATATTAGTGTTCAGGTTTCTGGGGCACAATCTGGTGAGCACCACACTGCTGCTGATGTAGATCAGGTGGAGGCAGGAACCCCCAGGCGAGACGGCAGTCAGAGTTCTGTAGTCAGAGGTCTGCTGGATCCCAGGACCCAACTGGGTCCCAGCCTGATGCTGAACCTGTGGAAGAGGTTTTTCCAGAGCTGATGGAGTCATTTGGGAATGGCCGAGACATTCAGAGGGAGATGTCAGCATCTCCAGCAGATCCATAGCTTGGAGGTGTCACAGAGACTACGGGCGTTGGAGATATCACCGGCAATGCCAGGGTGGTGACCACAGTGGAGAGCCTGGTGCATGACATCAGCACCGTTAGTGAAGGTGTCCAAGGCGTCGCACAGTCGATGACAGCCATGGCTGAGGGTCTCAACAGAATGTCTGCCACACTGGGGGATGTCACCCAAGAACAGGCTGACCGTGACGAGGTTGGTGGGGTTGGAGAGTGGGCAGTCGCCCAGGCGGAGGTCGACAGGGCGTGCAGGATGGGGGGACAGGAAGGGGCGGGTAGCTATGGGGCGGGGCTGGGTGATATGGAGAAGTAGAACAGAGAGGCTGGCCTGCCGGTTGGCCAGGCTCCGAGTTGGCGAATCTGGAGTTAATGAGGCTCTCCTGTGCACAGCGGCCCTGGAGCACACGTTGTGCAGCCTCCTGTGCCCGCCCGGGCCCCATTCCCTGCCCATTCTGGCCTTCCTCCGTATCCCCCCTCGTCGGATGAGTTCTGGCGTTCCTCTTCCTTCTCCTCCAGCATGCCCCCCCTCTCTATTGAGATGTTATGCAGGACACAGCATGCCAGCATGAAGTGGAAGACCCTCCTAGGGCTATACTGGAGGACCCACCAGAGCGGTCAAGGCATCGGAACCGCATCTTTAGGATGCCGATGCACCGCTTAATGACGTTCCTGGTTGCTGCATGGCTGTTGTTGTAACGGTTCTCCATGTCGATCTGGGGCCTCTGGACAGGGGTCATTAGCCACGACCGCAGTGGATATCCTGTCGCCCAAGAGTCAACCCCTCACCCGAGGTAGCGCCTCAGTGCGCGAGGACAAATGCGTCGTGCATGATGTCCAGATATCAGGCACAGACATGCATGATGTGCATCCGGTGGTCACACACCAGCTGCACATTCATGGAGTGAAAGCCCTTCCTATTGATGAAGGGCACCCCCTCAAGCGCTGGTGCCCGTAGGGGGACATGTGTCCCATTGATAACCCCTTGGACCTGGAGCATGCCAGCGATGGCGGCGAATCTCACTGCTCGGGCAACCTGGTGGGCTCAGTCCACATCAAAGCATATATAGTCCTCTGCCCAGTAATAAAGGGCATCCATGACTGCGCAGATGCACATGTGCATGTACATCTGTGAGATCCTGGACAGGTACCTGCTTGGCTCCTGGAAGGACTCCATGGAACTGAAGTTCAGGGTGACCGTCAACATGACGCCCTCCGTGAGCAGGTGTCTGTCTCCATATGCTCGCATCATCATTTGGCACAGATGCTGGACGGTTTCCCTGGTCAGCCGGAGTCTTTGGCAACATGCTCAGTCCGGCAGGTCCTTGAAGGATAGACGCTCATGCCATACGAGGGGCTTGATGTATTGCCTTCTTTGCTCCTCCCTCCTGGCTCGTTAGAGGCTGTCTCCTCAGCCTCACCAATTCTCCCCTGCTCCTCCGGGGCAAGCTCCTATTCTGCAGGTTCCTCCCCGAGCAGCATTTGAGGGAGCAGCCTCAGTGCGTCCACAAGGGATGCTGCGACCAGGCAGAAGGCAATCATTCCTGCCTGAACACCGAAGTCCATTCTCTGTCAATGGGAAAGACATGTTAGCATGGTGAGTACTCCCGTGCCCATCCAGGTCCAACAGGCTACACGGGGCCCTGGGTTTCACTGCAGCTTCAGCCTCCACATGTCCCCCCTCCCAATCTCAGCTCCCACCCTTCGACTGTTTCCCCTGACACCTTGTCTTCCACACTGTACCCCTGGCCCCATCGGTGCCTTGCACCAGGGAACCTCTAATCCCACCACCTGTTCCTGCTGGCAGGAGTACTGGTGGTTGGTGCTACCCATGTCAATGATATGCTCTGCGGCCCCTGTCCTATGCCCACTGTGGGTGTCCTCCTTGGATGAGCATTTGATTCCCCGCCAGGAGGGTGGCACCAGGTTGTGGGGTGGGGGGCTCACCTTGTGCCACCAACCGCCTCCATGCTTCATGACATCCATGGACCAGGGCACATGGATCAGGCTGGATGAGGGGGTTGGGCATCTGTTGAGACTGTAGCTGTAGTGTCGTCCTGTGTGCTGCACACAGGTTATGACATCCTGACCAAGGTCAGGATGGATGGGAGCAGGAGCGCAGTAGGCAGGCATGGCTTGGAGGCAGCTGGTTGTCCTGCGGAGTGGGCTAGCTGAAATGAAAAATCGCTTATTGTCACAAGTAGGCTTCAAATGAAGTTACTGTGAAAAGACCCTAGTTGCCACATTCCGGCGCCTGTTCGGGGAGGCTGGTACGGGAATTGAACCGTGCTGCTGGCCTGCCTTGGTCTGCTTTAAAAGCCAGTGATTTAGCCCAGTGTGCTAAACCAGCCCCAGTGATAGTGTCACTGATGGGGCCTCTGCTGGGAGGGGCAGTGTGCCAGGGAGGGTGCCAAAGACCACGGTGCATGCTCAGTGGTGCTCTCTGCTCTTCCCCTGCAATGGGGCTACGCTTCTGATGAGTGAACTGAAGAGCGACAGTATCTGGTGGGCCACTGTGTGTGCATCGCTGATAGGTCAGCTGGAGTCTGAGGACTCCCATGGTAGTGACCTGGTGGGGCACCTATACGACCGATTGCGCTCCGCACATTTACAGGACATAGTGGGCAGTCAGCAGAGTGCAGCCAGATGGCTGCCTTGCAAGTGTCAATGGTGGTCCGTGCCTGGCCACCCCGATCCTGGGGTGACACCCTGAACCCATGGCCCGTCTCAGAATCAGTCCCCGCTACTCCACCCAGCCCTGGCAAATGCCCCCCAGCCAACGGCACAACTGTCAGCCCACTATTGCAAATTTGGAAACTTTTATTACTTCCTCGCTCTCCCTCAGCAGCCACAGCACCCGATCCCCGTTTTTAAATACCACAAGTGAACCACGCTGGTGTCACCTTCGCCTGGGGGTGGCGGAGCATCGCGGATCCCTGAAGAATACCGGGCCACACCTGTTGATGATATGCTAATGTATGCAAATTGCGGATTTGCATGCTGGTACGGGGCATGGAGTGCATTGACGCCACCAGCGGGACACCGGAGCATGGCGGTCGGTTCTGCGACCGGTGCCAACCTTGAATTTTGGTGGATGCCCGATTCCCCACCCGATCACAATTCGCGATTCCAGCATCGCGAAGCGGAGAAACCAGCCCATAATATGGAGTCGACATGCGGATCAGCTTTTGGTGACAGGAATTAATCTGCAAGAATCAGAACCTCAGTTGAGAACCAAACACCAAGTCAACCTCAGAACACTATGTTGACTCCAGTTGAGACGACCATGGGCAATGTCCAAACCAAGCCAAAGACACCAAAAGTTGCAGCAAGCACAAAAAAGAGACGCCTGATGTTCTCCGACAACCACACAGAGTACGACGGCCTCAGAAACGTCTGATGTATTAACTTGTTGTTGATTGATTGTTAGTGTTATACAGTATATTGTGTCAGAAACCTTTGATTTAAAGGGGGAGGAAAATGTGTTGTCATGATATTTATATTGTTTCCTCACTAGTAGCCTTACAGTGGAACAGAGGCATTTAAGAGACCAATCATGATGTCATTGGTATGCTATGTAACATAACAGCCTGTAGTGTTAACATCTTCTAATAAAGCTCTTTCTTTGTTTGCTGAGACCAACAGACTTAATTTTAAAATTACCACACATCCCTTAACTTCTACTCTTTGTTTTTTTGTTTTTGGATCATCTTTCGATCTATTCTGCTACCCGGCTCCAACTCCATATATTCTGACCTTTGTTGCAAGTCTTTTATGTGGCACCCAGTTACAGCTTTTCTGAAGGTCAATGTATACCTTTATCCACTGTATTTCCTTTGTCTATTAATTGTTATTCATTCAAATACTTTAATAAGGTTGTTTAAACTTCACTTTTTAAAAATCTATGATAACCTTTTCATTCTCTATGTCTAGATATTTTACATTTGGCAAAGTATATGATCTACCATTGGCATTAAGCTAAGTGGACTATAGCTTTTGAAGATTGGAATTAACTTGAAATCTGTCAGTTTTCTGGCCGTATTCCTTATTTCTATTGATTTTTTAAAATCAATGGACACAGTGGGTGGGATTCTCCAAAAATGGGGGTATGTCCCCACTCCAGCGTCAAAACACGGGCGTTTCACTCTGGACTTTATTCAAGAAAGTCCAGAGTGATTGTGATTCTCCTACCTGAAGGGTGCTAGCAGGGCCCCGGAGTACTCCATGCAGCTCTGCTTGCCGATACGGGGCCCTACCCTTCCGGTCGGGAGTCCGCGCATGCGCACAGCGGTGGCCTTTGGCTGCTGCCCCTCGCGACATGGCGGACTCGCAACGCGGAGCAGCCTCGACCATATAGGCCCCCCCGGAGATCGCGCGTGCCCGTGGATCGGTGGCCCCCGATCACTAGCCTGGCCGTCCCTGAGGCCCCACCCGGTGAAGGATCCCCCCGCCCCCCACCAGGGCAGCCATTCCCGACAGGCAAAGCATGGTTAGAACCACGGCGTCGGGTACTCGGCCAGTTTTCATTGGTAAATCGCGGGGGGGGGGCCTCTGTCAATGGCCCCCTACCCGCGCCGCGTAGACCGCGCACGCACGATTCGCGGCGATTCTCCGGGGACCAGCGGATCTCTCTGCCCCCGCGGCGATCGCGATTTAGGCTCGGAGAATCCCGCCCAGTGTTTCTGCCATCAACTCCCTTGTTTCTTTGTGGAAATTCCATCTGGAGCCAAAGCTCTGTACATAATAAGTTTGGCTACTATTTATTTTCCTTCTCTTCAAAGAGCAAAGAAATGTACAGCACAGGAACAGGCCCTTCGGCCCTCCGAGCCTGTGCCGACCATGCTGCCCGACTAAACTACAATCGTCTGCACTTCCTGGGTCCTTATCCCTCTATTCCCATCCTATTCATGTATTTGTCAAGATGCCCCTTAAATGTCTCTATCGTCCCTGCTTCCACCACCTCCTCCGGTAGCGAGTTCCAGGCACCCACTACCCTCTGCGTAAAAAACTTGCCTCGTACATCTACTCTAAACCTTGCCCCTCTCACCTTAAACCTTCAGTGCGGTAATATCTCCCAACACCTTTATTAACCTCTTAGTGAAAAACTAGGCTTAATATCTACAACAAGAACAATTTGTGCCTGAACCTCCACGAGGTGTCAATCACATGTTGGATTGCCACTCTGTCTCTACTTAATTACCTTGTAATCTTTTTGATCCTATCTCACCTGATCTTCCAACTCAGGCTGGGTGGGAACTATGCATGGCAGCATGCTCTTGACGCCTTCAGTTGAACACTGTGACAAGGAGGCAATGCCTTTCGTTTATGGCCCTGGCTGCCATAAACCAGGTTTAAAGGTCCAGCTGGGGAAGGTATGTTTGTCAGATAAGTGTGTTATAGGCCAGGGTTTAAAAACTCCAAAGTATATTATGGAGTTCACCTGACCGATAACTTTTTGTTGAAATTCGCTAGGATGAGCACAAGAGCCTTCACTTGAGGTCTGATTCAACAGTCTTCCCAGATACTTTAATCAAAATAACCTTTATTCTAAGAATTTAAGAACAAAGAACAATACAGCACAGGAACAGGCCCTTCGGCCCTCCAAGCCTGTACCGATTATGATACCAACCTTTGCCAAAATCCTCAGAACTTCCTTGTGCCGTATCCCTCTATCCTCTCGATGTGTTTGTCAAGATGCATTTTGAGCGCCGTTAATGTGTCTGCTTCCAGGCACTCACCACCTTCTGCGTAAAAAAACCTGCCTCGCACATCTCCTCTAAACTTTGCCCCATGGACCTTAAACCTATGCCCCCTGGTGACTGACCCCTCCATCCTGGGAAAGAGTCCCTTCCCATCCACTCTTTCCATGCCCCTCATAATCTTGTAGACCTCTATCAGGTCACCCCTCAACTGCCGTCTTTCTAATGAAAACAGTCCGAGTCTATTCAGCTCTCCAGATCGCTAACACCCTCCAGTCCAGGCAACGTTCTGGTAAACCTCCTCTGCACCCTCTCCAAAGCCTCCACATCCTTCTGGTAGTGTGGCGACCAGAATTGTGCGCAAATATTCCAAATGCGGCTTTACCAAGTGTAGCATGACTGCCAGTTTTTATGCTTGATGCCCCGTCCAATGAAGGCAAGCATTCTGTATGCTTTCTTGACTACCTTGTCCACTTGTGTTGCCACCTACAAAGATCTGTGGACCTGCACACCCAGATCTCTCTGACTTTCTTTATTCCCAAGAGTTTTGCTATTTCAGGTATATTTCCCCTCTATGTCAGACCTACCAAAATGCATTACCTCACATTTGTCCAGATTTGCCATTTATCTGCCCATGTCTCCAACCTATCTGTGTCCTGCTGTGTCTCCTGACAATCCTCAACACTGTCTGCCACTCCACCAACCTTGGAGTCATCTGCAAACTTACTAATCAGACCGTATACATTTTCCTCCAAATCATTTATGTGCACCACAAACAGAGGCCCAAGCCCCGAACCCTGTGGAACATCACTAGTCACAACCTTACATTCAGAAAAATACCCTTCTACTGCTACCCTTTGCCTTCTGTGACCGAGCTAGTTCTGTATTCATCTTGCCACCTCACCTCTGATCCCGTGTGACTTCAACTGTTAACATTTATAACCAAAACATATATAACCGAACAGAATCTTACAAACATAAAGATCCCACACAGCTACATTAGTCTATGTATAACCCTTAATTAATTCCCCCTTAACTGTTCCAATTCAAAAACAAAATCCCATAAACGAAAAACCCCTTTTTGAAGAGCGTGGCTCAGCACTCGGCATTCTCACTTGAATAAGACGGTCTATTCCTGAGATTCTGACCCCATCTCATCAGCAGGTTTAAACCTTTCCGGAAAGCAAACTAAATCTTTTAAGTTACCAAAACAGCAGGTAGCTATAATCAATGTTTTTTTTCTTGGAACAACTCTTTAAAATATAAATAGAGAGACAGGCCAAAACACTTCTCTGTCTGAGTCCACAATAACTAAAAGTGAAAGCGAAAGTAAAACTCGCGGAGCCACAGCCCAGCTCCACCCACACAATGGCATCACTGAAGCCATGTGATAAGACAAAAATCTTTCTTAAAGGGACACTCCCATGACACCTCCCCTAAGAAAAAAAATAAACCATCAACTTCAAAGATGATTTCATTTTTCAACTTTTCATTTGCCCATTCATAGCAATTGACGATAAACATACATTTTTTAAACAAAAACAGAACAGGCAAACATTTTCAATAAGTTAGTCCATTTTAGTTCTTTGTCTTCCTGCAACTGGAATCCCTTTGATTGACAGTCTCCTTGGACAAGAAGGTCTCTGCATGATCCATCCATTTCTCTACGGCATTACCATCTTTCTTTAAGATTAGGTACTTTTGTTCAATCCGATCACAAAACCTCTTGTAATTCTCCAACACAGCTTGAAGATCCCGGGACATTAATTCCTGACCACTGGGTGACACTTTCTGAAGAACTGTATTTATATTGTCTTTCAGAATACTCACTCTAACCTCTTTCTGCAGCACCTCTTTTGCCCGCTTCATCTCCTCCACTGAAGTCAATTCCTCGGGTGACTTGTACTCAAAGTCCTTCTCTAAATATTCCTCTTCGGCCAGCAGGGTCCACTTAGGCATCTCCGCAAGTTCTTTCCTCAAGTTCAATGTCTTCTCTGTCCTTCAGGCAATCTAGTCTGCTTAATCTGGTTGCTCACACTTTCCTATCTTGTTCTGTAGTCAACCATGTGAGATGACATGAATTTGGAGATAGCTGACACCGGATGTGTCTTCAGTGACTCCTGAATCTCATTCATTGATGTCAACTTTGACTGAATGTTCTGAATTTCATTCATAAATGTCGTGCACTGTTCCACCTTCTCAATGCAGTCCTCCAACCATGGGATAAGAGTCTGTTCTTGTAACTGCATTAACCATTCTATAGTCCACACATAATCGTTGGGTACCGTCCGGTTTCGGTACCATCATTATGGGTAAGCTCCATTGGTTGCAACCCACTTCATTTATGCCCTTTTGAAGCATACTTTCAATTTCTTTTTGTACCTGTACCAATTTTAGACGGTTAAGTCTATATGGATGTTGTTTAATTGGAACAACATTTCCCACATCTACATCATGTATAACCATTTTAGTACTTCCCAACTTATTTCCACAAACTTCCCCATGTGATATACCTCTTTCGGACCAGTATGTTTTTCCTCTGGAAGGTAACTCAATAATGTATCCCAATTTTTAAGAACATCCTCGTTATCCAATTTAATTTGAGGAATGTCAAATTCAGAGTTATCTAGATTTTGTTCTTCACTTTGAGTTAGAATCACTAAAACCTCCTCCTTTTGCTCTCCTTCCATTTCAAAATACCTTTTAAGCGTATTAACATGACACACTCGGTAAGTTTTCCTTCTATCCGGCGCTTTTACAAAATAATTCACCTCACTCAATTTCCTTTCAATCTGATAAGGTCCACAAAACTTTGCTTTTAAAGGTTCACCTACCACTGGTAACAATACTGAAACTTTGTCTCCACTGGCAAAACTTTTGCTTTTTTGTCCGCTACCTGTTTCATCACATGCTGTGCAACTTTTAAATGTTGTCTAGCCAATTCAGGTGCTCTATTTAATCGTTCCCTAACATTTGACACGTAATCCAATAATGTAATTTTGGACTACTCACTCATCAATTTCTCCTTCATCAATTTAAGAAGTCCTCTTACCTCATGACCAAAAATTCGTTTGAAAGGACTGAATTTGGTTGACTCATTAGGTGCATCCCAAATTGCAAACAGTACGAATGGAATTCTTTTATCCCAATCCGCTAGATAATTTTGACAATAAGCCCTCAACATTGTCTTTAACTTCTGATGCCACCGTTCTAACCGTCCCTGCGATTTTGGATGGTACGCAGTTGATTTAAATTGTTTTACTCCTAAGCTATCCATAACTCCTTGAATAACCTCAAGATCAAATTTGATCCTTGATCCGATTGTACTTCTGTGGGTAGTCCATATCCAGTAAAATATTTAAGTAACTCCTCAACAATCTTCATAGCTGTAATATTGCGCACTGGAATGGCCTTTGGAAACATCCATTATAGTCAAAAGATATTGATTCCCACTTTTCGTTTTAGGAAGTCTCCCACAAAATCAATTACAACCTTTGTAAAAGGTTCCTCAAATGCTGGAATGGGTATTAAGGGTGCTGGTTTTATGACCGCTTGAAGTTTCCCTATCACTTGACGTGTGACATGATCGACAAAATTTAACTACATCTTTATGTAATCCAGGCCAATAAAAATAATTTTATATTTTAGCTTGAGTTTTCCTTACACCCAAATGACCTCTTACTGGTACCTCATGTGCTACTTGCAACACCTTTTTATACCCTACCGGCAATACCACTTGATGAACTTCTGCCCACTTTTCATCCGCCTGCATATGTAAAGATCTCCATTTTCTCATTAAGACATCATTTTTAAGGTAATAACATTCTGGTATCCACTCAGATTCCTCTTCCGATTATGCTTTCTGTACAGGGATAGGGTGGAGGCTTGGGCTTTCCAAGGGCCAGTGCAGACTCGATGGGCCAAATTGCTTCCTTCTGCACTGTAAATTCTCTGATCTATGATTTTTAAATGGAGACCCTGCTAAATTGAGCCAGTGTAGGACAATAAGCACAGGAGTGATAAGTGAAAATGACTTGGGCATGGCAGTCAGGTTTTGGATGACCTTAAGTTGATGGAAGATGGCAGACCAGTCAGAATTGCATTGGACTAGTGAAGTGTAGAGGTAACAAAAGCATGGATGAGAGTTTCAGCAACAGTTGAGCTAAGGCAGAGGCACAGTCAGGCAATGTTACGAAGATGGATGAAAGTCTATGGCAGCACAATGGTTAGTACTGCTGCCTCACAATTCCAGGTACTGTGGGTGACTGTGGAGTTTGTACGTTGTCCCCATGTCTGTGTGGCTTTCCTTCAAGTGCTCTGGTTTCCTCCCACAGTCCAAAGATGTGCAGGTTAGGTGGATTGACCATGCTAAATTGCACCTTAGTGTCCAAAAGGTTAGATGGGGCTACTGGGTTGCAGGGATAGGTTGGGAGCGTGAGCCTAGGTAGGGTGCTTTATCAGAGTGTCAGTGTAGACTCGATGGCCCGAATGACCTCCTGCACTATAGGGATTCTATGATTCTTAGTGATGACACAAATTTTTTGGAAGTGCATCTCCGGTCAAATGTGACACCAAGATTGCAGACAGCATTGTTCAACCTCAGAGTTGCAAGGAAGTTGGATAGAATTGGCAGCTAAAGAATGGAGTTTGTGACAGGAACCAAAGACAATGACAAGATTTAGTTGGAAAACATTTCTAGGATTCTACTATTCCTAGTCAAGAAAGCAGTGTGACAATTTAATTGGCTGGCAGCTCCAGCAATCCATGCATCACCAGAGCTCAGTAGTGGGTGACACCAGGACTGCAGGAAGGAACATGAAGGAGGACAAAGCTGCCAACAAAAGGCAAGTCCCAGGGCTTTAGGGTGGTGGTGGGGAGGGGGGGGGTCGGGTCCGAATGCCAGGGAAGGGGAGATGAGGATGTGGGGGCTAGGTTTTTCTGGTAGGCGATGTGGATAGAATTGAGGGGTTTACATATTGTGGGTGTTGTCCCCAGTCCGAATAAGGGGAATGTATAACTGCATTCACTTAATATTAGTTTGCTTTTTTGAGACTTCAACCAAAACAAGGGGCTGGATTCTCCGCCCTGCTGCATCACATTTCTGTTTTAGCCTGCCGGCGGGATGCTCTGTTACGTCCGCTAGTCAATGGGGCAGCCCCATGCCGTCAGGAAAAACCCTAGGCTGCTGGCAAAACGGAGCATCCCACCGGCCGAGAATACAGCCCAAGAGCTTCTTATGGTTGCACTTGGTTTTGCGACAGCTATTATGGCTCCTTCATGCTTCCACAGGTCTTCCGCCAAACTGGATGGTTCACCTCAGAGGGACAGGGTTTACACCTTGAAGAGACAGCTGAAACAGACGTGTTACAACCAAGACCATCTGCTCACTAGGACCACCATAGATCAGGCCATTGGGTTTCTGAAGATGTGGTTTTGTTGCATGGGCAGGTTAGGCGGTACTCTGCAGTACACTCCTGCAAGAGTCTTACACATTTTGCGGGTTTGCAGCACCTAATAGAGCCCCCCAGATGGGCACAACCCATTGGAGAAGGGGTAGGAGTGGAAGAGGAGGAGGAAGAAGACACAGGATATAGATGTGGTCCAGCTGTCCAAGGAGTTTGCTATCGGAAGTGGATGTGTATGTGTGCATTTGTGGGGCGATGGGTGCACTCAATAGTCTTATCAAGATGCCATCAAAGTCAGACGCCATCAGATTCTACCTTGTTTCCTCTGAGTGCCTCTAACCCAGGAGGAACTGCATGATTTGTCACTAATTTTGAATTGTCTGTTAGAACACTTACATTGAAGATGCAGCTTCAATCAGATCAATTGCTACCACCGTGAAGGATTTGCACTGTCTAGTTGTTACACTGTTATCTTTTGCTGCCTCTTGCTCCTTATAACCACTTCATTCCCACTTTCTTGTCCCACCATATATCAATATTTACTTGGTGCTCAAAAAAACAAAAAAGTGCACTTACAGGTGAAAGAAACCCAGTGACTCACACACTGTTTTGTCAGATGTCGTGGTCTTCACTCTCAGCCACTTCTGCAGAGTGGCATGGGATGAGGTAGAGACAGCCCACTTGACTCTGCTTGTGGCAGAAATGCATATGGTAGTCTTTGTTGCGGCGGCGCCAATTGGGGCACCTCAAGAGACTGCTGCACTGGCACCACTGTACCAGCAACCTTCAACACTGGACCCTGCTGCACAGGTGCTTCCTCAGTCACAGGGCCTGAAGAGGCCTGTGATGATGATGGTGGCTGTGAAGGATGACACCCTCATCCTCTTCTGTCACAGCCTCAGCCCTTGGTTAGTCCCCCTGTTGGCTGGAGTGGACCACCGGTTTGCATCAACTGGCATTTCCTCCAAACATCTCTATGCTATCAGTGCCACTGATTTGTCAAAGCTGCATAATTGCATTCATCTGGTCAGTTTCTGTATGCACTATGTGTGCTGCTACAATTGGTTTTCAAAAAGCTTTGAAGAGCTCATGTACATAAAAACTGAGCCACGGTGGCATCCTCCATTCTCAGTCCATATTGTGTCCTCATAGTACTCTGATAAGGTTGCCCACTTGTTGCTGCTGATCTACGTAGAGCTCTTTTCCTGTGATTCATGAGGACTTGCATCTGTGGACTTCGGTCATTGCTAAGGCCGTTATTAAAGATGAGATCGCAGAGTACTTGGAAGTGCATGATAAAATAGGACTGAGTCAGCATGGCTTTGCCAAAGAGAGGTCATGTCTGACAAATCTGTTAGAGTTCTTTGAGGTAACTAGTAAGTTAGACAAAGGAGAACCAGTGGACGTGATTTATTTAGATTTCGCGAAGTCCTTTGACAAGGTGCCACATAGGAGATTATTAAATAAGTTAAGGGCAAGACCCTGGCATGGATAGAGAATTGGCTGACTGGCAGAAGGCAGAGAATGGGGATAAAGGGGTCTTTTTCAGGATGTGACTAGTGGTATGTCTCAGGGTTCTGTGCTGGGACCACAACTTTTCACAATATCCATTAATGATCTGGAAGAAGGAACTAAAGGCACTGTTGCTAAGTTTGCAGATGATACAAAGATCAGTAGGGGGCCAGGTCGTATTGAAGAAGCAAGGGGGCTGCAGAAGGATTTGGGCAGGCTAGGAGAGGGTAATGAAGTGGCAGATGAAATACAATGTGGAAAAGTGTGAGGTTATGCACTTTGGAAGGAGGAATTTAGGCATAGATATTTTCTAAATGGGGAAATGCTTTGAAATCAGAAGCACAAAGGGACTTGGGAGTCCTTGTTCACGACTCTCTTAAGGTTAACATGCAGGTTCAGTCGGCAGTTAGGAAGGCAAATGCAATATTAGCACTCATGTCAAGAGGGCTAGAATACAAGACCAGGGATGTATTTTTGTGGCTGAATAAGGCCCTTATCAGACACCATTTGGAGTATTGTGAGCAGTTTTGGGCCCCATATCTAAGGAAATATGTGCTGGCCTTGGAAAGGATCCAGAGGAGGTTCACAAGAATGATCCCTGGAATGAACAGTTTGTCGTATGAGGAATAGTTGAGGACTCTGGGTCTGTACTTATTGGAGTTTAGAAGGACGAGGGCGGCTCTTATTGGAACTTACAGGATACTGCGAGGCCTGGATAGAGGGACGTGGGGAGGATGTTTCCACTTGTAGGAAAAACTAGAACCAGAGGACACAATCTAAAGGGATGATCCTTTAAAACAGAGATGAGGAGGAATTTCTTCAGCCAGAGGCTGATGAATCTGTGGAACTCTTTGCTGCAGAAGGCTGTGGAGGCCAAATCACTGAGTGTCTTTAAGACAGAGATAGAGAGGCTTTTGATTAATAAGGGGAAGGAATTGGTGGATGTTGAGCCTGGAGAAGGGTGTGTAGATTGCCTGGGTCACATTGAGATCCAAAAAGACGAGGTGCTGGGCGTCTTGAAAAATATTAAGGTATATAAGTCCCCAGGGCCTGATGGGATCTACCCCAGAATACTGAAGGAGGCTAGAAAGGAAATTGCTGAGACCTTGACAGAAATCTTTGGATCCTCACTGTCTTCAGGTGATGTCCCGGAGGACTGGAGAATAGCCAATGTTGTTGCTTTGTTTAAGAAGGGTAGCAAGGATAATCCAGGGAACTGCAGGCCGGTGAGCCTTACGTCAGTGGTAGGGAAATTACTGGAGAGAATTCTTCGAGTCAGGATCTATTCCCATTTGGAAGTAAATGGACGTATTAGTGAGAGGCAGCACGGTTTTGTGAAGGGGAGGTCGTGTCTCACTAACTTGATAGAGTTTTTTGAAGAGGACACAAAGATTATTGATGCAGGTAGGACAGTGGATGTTGTCTATATGGACTTCAGTAAGGCCTTTGACAAGGTCCCTCATAGCAGACTGGTACAAAAGGTGAAGCCACACAGGATCAGGGGTGAGCTGGCAGGATGGGTACAGAACTGGCTAGCTCATAGAAGGCAGAGAGTAGCAATGGAAGGTGCTTTTCTGATTGGAGGGCTGTGACGAGTGGTGTTCCGCAGGGATCAGTGCTGGGACCTTTGCTGTATAGGGAATATACAGTGAATGGTAGAACCCTCAAGAGTATTGACAGTCAGAGAGATCTTGGTGTACAGGTCTACAGGTCACTGAAAGGGGCAACACAGGTGGAAAGGTAGTCAAAAAGACATACGACATGCTTGCCTTCATTGGCCGGGGCATTGAGTATAAAAATTGGCAAGTCATGTTGCAGCTGTATAGAACCTTAGTTAGGCCACACTTGGAGTACAGTGTTTAATTCTGGTTACCACACTACCAGAAGGATGTGGATGCTTTAGAGAGGGTGTAGAAGAGATTTACCAGGATGTTACCTGGTATGGAGGGCATTAGCTATGAGGATAGGTTGAATAAACTCTGTTTGTTTTCACTGGAACGACGGAGGTTGAGGGGCGACCTGATAGAGGTCTACAGATTTATGAGGGGCATAGACAGAGTGGATAGTCAGAGGTTTTTTCCCAGGGTAGAGGGGTCAATTACTGGGGGGGCATAGGTTTAAGGGGCAAGGTTCAGAGGAGATGTACGCGGCAAGTTTTTTACACAGAGGGTAGTGGGTGCCTGGAGCTTGCTGCCGGAGGAGGTGGTGGAAGCAGGGACGATAGTGACGTTTAAGGGGCATCTTGACAAATACATGAATAGGATGGGAATAGAGGGATGCGGACCCAGGAAATGCAGAAGATTTTAGTTTAGACGGGCAGCGCAGCGCTTGGCTAGATGATGGTACAGGAATCAGTCTTTGTGTCTTGACAACAGAACTTGTGGGAGACACAAGAAAACATCTTGTGAACTAAACTTAGAGCAGAAGCCTCTGCATTGCTGAGCCTTCCTAATGCAGCTGAGTCGTTGGCATGTCGTTGGATGGGGCAGAGCACAATGTGCCCACTTAATCGATACATTCTAATTTCTATTCATCAGGAATGCCCATCTTGTGTTCCCCGACCTACTTCTGAATGGGCATCCCGGTGATCTCCATTGCTTCCTCTTCGATGGTGGTGGTGATGTGAAGGATGGGGACCCCTCCTCCTTTCAGGTCCTTTTTATGAGCATCGTGAGCTCGTTTTTTGTGCAAGGCCAAAAGAGAAAGAGAGATAAGGCACTGCTAATCTTTTTGGTCAATGTCAAAGTCACACATTCATAAGAAGGTGCATATATCATTTCTGGCAAGTCCTCAGCAATGCTATGGCTCTGAACCTTGCTGAGGAGTCAGTAGTGTCATGTCAGGAGCAGTCTGTGCCTTCAGGCCCCTCAGCAGAAGTATTTGCTGAAGGTTGAGTAGCTTGAGGCCTGTTTTGTGGGCCTGGTATTGCACTCACCTCACTAGAGAGAATAAGGCAGACTTTCCTCTTCTTGCACTAAATGCAGTTTCACTGGACCAAGCTCTGGTGGTTCACAACCTCTACCATCTCAATCAGGGTCTGCTGGGTCCAGGAGGGTGGCCTTCTCCTGCCACCTGCCAGAAAATGGATCTCTTTCCTCTCTCTCAGTGCCTTGAGGAGGACCTCCAGGTCAGCATCAGCAAAGCGAGGAGCCCTATCTCGGGCTCCCCTCTACCTATCTTGCTCATTGTGTAATACAGCAAGTACATTTTTGAAAACAGCAGGCACTGTAATGGCTGGCATGGTGAGTTCAAATCAGGTCTGTTTTATTTTAGCCCTGCCTCCATTGCTGTCCCTGTGGCTGCTTATTGTCCACCCACCCACCATGTAGTCAATTAACAGTCCACTGTCATGGAAATTAGGTTAAAGTCCAACAGGTTTATTTGGAATCGCTAGCTTTCGGAGCACAGCTCCTTTAACAGGTAACTCACCTGATGAAGGAGCTGTGCTCTGAAAGCTAGTGATTTCAAATAAACCTGTTGGACTTTAACCTGGTGTCCTAAGACTTCTTTCTGTGCCCACCCTAGTCCAACGCCGGCATCTCCACATCATGAAAATCAGGGGCTGTGACTGCATCCCCTCTGGCTAAGTCAGCATCCAGAAACTGTCCCAATGTATATTTGCCAACCTTGGCTGCAAAAATTTAAAACCTTTCTCCTCTTTCACTGCTCCACACCAGTTCATTTGAAAGTAGTTAAAATCCCCCATGTCGTATGGGGTATTGGGGTTAGTAAAGGTTAATGTAACTGGAGAACTGTATGGCCCATGGTATGATGGACAGAGTCACATGGTGATAGACTTTGTAGGAGAGTCTGGGAGGAGCCTGCGAGGATACAGCACCCTTGCTGCACTGTACCTCATAGAGTTATATGTAGTTATAGATTACCAATTAAAGGTTTATGTGCAACCATATAATCTTGCAGACCTCTTAGTAACACCAAACAACCGTACAACATTGTGACAGTGAAGGATTGACCCCCAAATTCCAGAAGCATGAAAAGCAAAAGAAACTGCAGCCTGACCTGTGCAAAGTGCACCTAAATTGAAGACACAGTTGAGATAACCTGAAAGAAGCTCCATTGCAGATGTGAAAATTGAAGGACTCCACCAGGGCATGAGGTGATCCATTGCCAGATCTGATCGAATACAGAGTTATATGACCTAGTTAGATTGCAAGAAGCTGAGCAAAATGCAAAAAAAGGGGGTAAAGGGCTGAAAGGTAGAGGAAGAATCCACTGTGCAGATGAAAAGCTAGATCTGATCGAATGCAGAGACAGAGTCATAGGACCTGGCTATATCACAAATGGCTGAGCAGAATTCAAAAAAGAAAAAAAGCTGAAAGAAGGAAGAATAATCCATTGTGAGATGAAAAGAAGAACCTGAATGCAGAGTCAAGGGACCTAGCCAAATCACCAAAAGGATGAGAAAACTGCAGTAAAAAGGCATATTTGTCTTTAAAAAATGCAGCAATCCGGATCAGCACAACATGGAAGTTGGAAGAAAGCTGCAGAAATGGTCTACAGCCAGTGATCACACTTGACTGAACAAGACAACATTGTAAAATTGAAGGCAGAGCTTAACGTCACCTTCACGTACATTTCCTCTAATTTAAAAGTTCACCAGATGGCCCAAACCTCTTGTTTTACGGTTTCCTGCAGAGAGTTAAAAAAAACTGCTCCATCAGAGCAACAAGAGCCTGCCGAAACCCGACAGATGTGAAATGAAGAAAGAGAAGAAAATGGCTGCTGTGGGTACATCTTGAAGAAAAACAATTTAAAGAGGATTTAAAAATCTGTTGAGAAAAATGCCATGGAGAAGAAATTAAAACTACCAGACCAATTTGAGCTCAAGCATGGGCCAAGCCAAAAACAAAATGAGTTGTGATGGAGAAGAACATTTTTAGATTATACTATTACATCAGAATTAAGCAAGAAACCAGGATAGAATACAATTTTTAATACTTATTTTGATGTATTTGCCAAAGAAGTAATTCAAATGCAAGGCATTGATGAATCTTCAACTGCATTTGGTGAGATATTAAAAGACTTCGGCAATTATTTTAAATTACAAGCCATGGAGAGCACAAACCTTGGGAAAAAGACGTCGATAACATTCACGATAAAACACTGAAGGGGCAAGGCGACCCTCGGGCAAGGGAAACAAGACTGAGGCAAACCTCAAGATGGCCACAGACCATGTCCGTGTAATGAAGTGCACAAGCCAAAGAGTTCAGTGCGGAAGAAAGAGGTTGAGAAGCAGCCAAATGGCTCAAGAGTAGAGCTTTTTGAAAATGCCAACATGTTACCCCAAACTGCAACAGCAGGTGACGGTGCAGTGAAGGCACTGTCTGTAAATGAAAGAGAGCTATCTGCGGTAAGCAAAAAGAGACAAAGCCTACAAAATGAAAATGAAGCTATTCCACAGGAATATGTTTATATCAAAGTGTAGTTGGAATTCAACCAGAAGTACAGCCAGGCGCAACAGCAGGCAGGAAAGGCACCCAGCGAAGTTGCTGACCAGACAGACTCTTTGAAGAATCAATACATAGGCCTGGAAAATTATGAGCTAAAAAGGGTGTTGCTGTAGAAAAAGCTGCGTTGGAACTATAAGTAACAACAAGCCAATGTGCTGTCGCTAAGCCTTGAGTTGGCAAGATGTGAACACGAAAATTAACAGTTGAAAGATGAGCTGAATGGCCTTCAAGATGAAATGCAAAATAATAATACTAATAATCTTTATTAGTGTCACAAGTAGGCTTACATTAACACTGCAATGAAGTTACTGTGAAAAGCCCCTAGTCGCCACATTCCGGCGCCTGCTCAGGTACACAGAGGGAGAATTCAGAATGCCCAACTTACCTAACAGCACGTCTTTCGGGACTTGTGGGAGAAAACCTGAGCACCCGGAGGGAACCCACGCACACACGGGGAGAACGTACGGACACCACACAGACAGTGACCCAAGCCGGGAATCGAACCTGGGACCGTGAAGCTGTGAAGCAACAGTGCTACCCACTGTGCTACTGTGCTGCCCTATGAGTTCATAACCCTTCAACAGCATGAATAAATGAAAACTGTCTTGAACAACAGAATGGAAAAACAGAACAAAGTGAAGGAGACTGTTCAATTACAAGAAAATTCAAGACTAAGCTATCGAGCCTTGCAAAAGAAAGAACAAGAACAAAGAACAAAGAAATGTACAGCACAGGAACAGGCCCTTCGGCCCTCCAAGCCCGTGCCGACCATGCTGCCCTACTAAACTACAATCTTCTACACTTCCTGGGTCTGTATCCCTCTATTCCCATCCTATTCATGTATTTGTCAAGATGCCCCTTAAATGTCACTATCGTCCCTGCTTCCACCACCTCCTCCGGTAGCGGGTTCCAGGCACCCACTACCCTCTGCGTAAAAAACTTGCCTCGTACATCTACTCTAAACGTTGCCCCTCTCACCTTAAACCTATGCCCCCTAGTAATTGACCCCTCTACCCTGGGGAAAAGCCTCTGACTATCCACTCTGTCTATGCCCCTCATAATTTTGTATACCTCTATCAGGTCACCCCTCAACCTCCTTCGTTCCAGTGAGAACAAACCGAGTTTATTCAACCGCTCCTCATAGCTAATGCCCTCCATACCAGGCAACATTCTGGTAAATCTCTTCTGCACCCTCTCAAAAGCCTCCACATCCTTCTGGTAGTGTGGCGACCAGAATTGAACACTATACTCCAAGTGTGGCCTAACTAAGGTTCTATACAGCTGCAACATGACTTGCCAATTCTTATACTCAATGCCCCGGCCAATGAAGGCAAGCATGCCGTATGCCTTCTTGACTACCTTCTCCACCTGTGTTGCCCCTTTCAATGACCTGTGGACCTGTACTCCTAGATCTCTTTGACTTTCAATACTCTTGAGGGTTCTACCCTTCACTGTATATTCCCTACCTGCATTAGACCTTCCAAAATGCATTACCTCACATTTGTCCGGATTAAACTCCATCTGCCATCTCTCCGCCCAAGTCTCCAAACAATCTAAATCCTGCTGTATCCTCCGACAGTCCTCCTCGCTATCCGCAATTCCACCAACCTTTGTGTCGTCTGCAAACTTACTAATCAGACCAGTTACATTTTCCTCCAAAGCATTTATATATACTACAAAGAGCAAAGGTCCCAGCACTGATCCCTGTGGAACACCACTGGTCACAGCCCTCCAATTAGAAAAGCATCCTTCCATTGCTACTCTCTGCCTCTATGGCCTAGCCAGTTCTGTATCCACCTTGCCAGCTCACCCCTGATCCCGTGTGACTTCACCTTTTGTACTAGTCTACCATGAGGGACCTTGTCAAAGGCCTTACTGAAGTCCATATAGACAAAATCCACTGCCCTACCTGCATCAATCATCTTAGTGACCTCCTCGAAAAACTCTATCAAGTTAGTGAGACACGACCTTCCCTTCACAAAACCGTGCTGCCTCTCACTAATACGTCCATTTGCTTCCAAATGGGAGTAGATCCTGTCTCGAAGAATTCTCTCCAGTAATTTCCCTACCACTGAAGTAAGGCTCACCGGCCTGCAGTTCCCTGGATTATCCTTGCTACCCTTCTTAAACAGAGGAACAACATTGGCTATTCTCCAGTCCTCCGGGACATCCCCTGAAGACAGCGAGGATCCAAAGATTTCTGTCAAGGTCTCAGCAATTTCCTCTCCAGCCTCCTTCAGTATTCTGGGGCAGATCCCATCAGGCCCTGGGGACTTATCTACCTTAATATTTTTTAAGACACCCAACACCTCGTCTTTTTGGATCTCAATGTGACCCAGGCTATCTACACACCCTTCTCCAGACTCAACATCTACCAATTTCTTCTCTTTGGTGAATACTGATGCAAAGTATTCATTTAGTACCTCACCCATTTCCTCTGGCTCCACACATAGATTCCCTTGCCTATCCTTCAGTGGGCCAACCCTTTCCCTGGCTACCCTCTTGCTTTTTATGTACGTGTAAAACGCCTTGGGATTTTCCTTAACCCTATTTGCCAATGACTTTTCGTGACCCCTTCTAGCCCTCCTGACTCCTTGCTTAAGTTCCTTCCTACTTTCCTTATATTCCATGCAGGCTTCGTCTGTTCCCAGCCTTTTAGCCCTGACAAATGCCTCCTTTTACTTTTTGACGAGGCCTACAATATCTCTCGTCATCCAAGGTTCCCGAAAATTGCCGTATTTTTCCTTCTTCCTCACAGGAACATGCCGGTCCTGAATCCCTTTCAACTGCCACTTGAAAGCCTCCCACGTGTCAGATGTTGATTTGCCCTCAAACATCCGCCCCCAATCTATGTTCTTCAGTTCCCGCCTAATATTGTTATAATTAGCCTTCCCCCAATTTAGCACATTCATCCTAGGACCACTCTTATCCTTGCCCACCAGTACTTTAAAACTTACTGAATTGTGGTCACTGCTACCGAAATGCTCCCCTACTGAAACATCTACCACCAGCCGGGCTCATTCCCCAATACCAGGTCCAGTACCGCCCCTTCCCTAGTTGGACTGTCTACATATTGTTTTAAGAAGCCCTCCTGATGCTCCTTACAAACTCCGCCCCGTCTAAGCCCCTGGCACTAAGTGAGTCCCAGTCAATATTGGGGAAGTTGAAGTCTCCCATCACCACAACCCTGTTGTTTTTACTCTTTTCCAAAATCTGTCTACCTATCTTCTCCTCTATCTCCCGCTGGCTGTTGGGAGGCCTGTAGTAAACCCCCAACATTGTGACTGCACCCTTCTTATTCCTGATCTCTACCCATATAGCCTCACTGCCCTCTGAGGTGTCCTCCCGCAGTACAGCTGTGATATTCTCCCGAACCAGTAGTGCAACTCCGCCTCCCCTTTTACATCCTCCTCTATCCCGCCTGAAACATCCAAATCCTGGAACGTTTAGCTGCCAATCCTGCCCTTCCCTCAACCAGGTCTCTGTAATGGCAACAGCATCATAGTTCCAAGTACTAATCCAAGCTCTAAGTTCATCTGCCTTACCCGTAATACTTCTTGCATTAAAACATATGCACTTCAGGCCACCAGACGCGCTGTGTTCAGCAACTTCTCCCTGTCTGCTCTGCCTCAGAGCCACACTGTCCCTATTCCCTAGTTCTCCCTCAATGCTCTCACCTTCTGACCTATTGCTCCCGTGCCTACCCCCCTGCCATACTAGTTTAAACCCTCCCGTGTGACACTAGCAAACCTCGCGGCCAGGATATTTATGCCTCTCTGGTTTAGATGCAACCCGTCCTTATACAGGTCACACCTGCCCCGGAAGAGCTCCCAGTGGTCCAGATAACGGAAACCCTCCCTCCTACACCAGCTGTTTAGCCACGTGTTTAGCTGCTCTATCTTCCTATTTCTAGCCTCACTGGCATGTGGCACAGGGAGTAATCCCGAGATTACAACCCTCGAGGTCCTGTCTTTTAACTTTCTGCCTAGCTCCCTGAACTCCTGCTGCAGGACCTCATGCCCCTTCCTGCCTATGTCGTTAGTACCAATATGTACAACAACCTCTGCCTGTTTGCCCTCCCCCTTCAGGATGCCCTCTACCCGTTCGGAGACATCCTGGACCCTGGCACCAGGGAGGCAACATACCATCCTGGAGTCTCTTCCACGTCCACAGAAGCGCCTATCTGTGCCCCTGACTATAGAGTCCCCTAATACTATTACTCTTCTGCGCTTTGACCCTCCCTTCTGAACATCAGAGCCAGCCATGGTGCCACTGCTCTGGCTGCTGCTGTTTTCCCCTGATAGGCTACCCCCCCCGACAGTATCCAAAGGGGTATACCTGTTCGAGAGGGGGACAACCACAGAGGATTCCTGCACTGACTGCCTGCCCTTTCTGGTGGTCACCCATTTCTCTGCCTGCACCTTGGGTGTGACCACATTTACATAACTGCGATCTATGACGCTTTCCGCCACCTGCATGCTCCTAAGTGCATCCAATTGCTGCTCCAACCGAACCATGCGGTCTGTGAGGAGCTCCAGTTGGGTGCACTTTCTGCAGATGAAGCCATCCGGGACGCTGGAAGCCTCCCGGACCTGCCACATCTCACAGTCAGAGCACTGCACCCCTCTAACTGACATTGCGTCAATTAATTCAAATTAAAATTTAATTAAAATTTTTTTAAAAAATATTTTTAAAAAAATGTCAAAGTTACTGTTAACTATCTGTTTCCTAGCACTAGATTTCTAATAGAAATGTGAAAGCTAAATATAGTACTCTCCGATCTCTGGCTTAGATATCCCTCTAAATTATAATTAAGTAATTATGTTTAATTAGTTACCAATGCTTAATTTTTAAATTTAGTGTAGATTCCCAACCAGCCACTCAGGCCACAGCTTTTCTGTGATGTCACTTCAGTTTCCCCCCGACACACACAATTTGAAAAAGGTATAAAAGTAAAAATGAGTAAAAATCACTTACTTACCTTCTTACCCTCTGAGTGTCTTAGATGTTCTCAGGTTCTCTCCCTGACAGAGACTGCTCCTCCTCCTCCAAACGGCTCCCGAAACTAGGCCGCGATCTTTTAAAATCTCCGCTCCGACTCGCAGCTCCCGCGCTTTTTAAATCTCCCGTGCTGATTTCACTGTCCCGGCTCACTCAGCTCCCGCGCTGTTTTCACTGTCCCGGCTCACTCACCTCCCGCGCTGTTTTCAGAGTCCCTGCTCACTCAGCTCCCGCGCTGTTTTCAGAGTCCCGGCTCACTCAGCTCCCGCGCTGTTTTCACTGTCCCGGCTCACTCAGCTCCCGCGCTGTTTTCAGAGTCCCGGCTCACTCAGCTCCCGCGCTGTTTTCACTGTCCCGGCTCCCTCAGCTCCCGCGCTGTTTTCAGAGTCCCGGCTCACTCACCTCTCGCGCTGTTTTCACTGGAAAGGAAAACTTGTTGAAGGGTCATCACACACTACCAGGATCCCTCAGGTTAAAGTTTAAAAAAGAGAAGCTGAATGAATTCAGTGTTACTCTGAACTGAAGAACCAGTTCATCTGAAGAGTAAACGCAACAATGTTCTATATTCCAGGAAGAGGCCGAGGTACAAGAAAGAGACTGAGACTACAATTCCTCCAAATGTGATAGAATGTGATCTGGAAGAATTGTCCAGCCTGCAGACATTCTGAATTTATAAAGTCAGAGCCTTTAGTAGGGGAGAGGGTGCAGCATGGAAATAAACAACATTATATGTGGTTAAGGACTGGGGGAGGGGTGCAGGGGGGGTAGTAGAGTACCAGGTTGTTCAGCCCCACATTAACCCTTAGTAAACTGGAGAATGGTACTGCCCATAACATGATGTATATGGTCACATGATGGTAGACTATGTGTAGTTGAACCTGGAAGGTGCCAGTATGGCGTCAGAATCCATGCAGGGCTGTACCTTGGAGGTGTATTTAATTATGGATTACCAATAAATGATTTTGGTCAAACATACAAGCCTCCGGACTTCTCAGTGAGACACTAAACAACCTTACAATACTCCATGAGTACTATTTTGCATTTTCCATCATTGCATCGATTTGCCTCCCTTCATTTATTTTACACATATGGTCATCTGGTGTGTATCCTTAATAATTTGCCCAATCCCAACTTTCCATGATCTCAATTCATATATAGATACATAGATATGTAGAAGATAGGAACAGGAGGAGGCCTTTTGGCCCTTCGAGCCTGCTCCACCATTCATCACGATCGTGGCTGATCATCCAACTCAATAGCCTAATCCTGCTTTCTCCCCATAGCCTTTGATCCCATTCTCCCCATGTGCTATATCCAGCCGCCTCTTGAATATATTCAAAGTTTTAGCATCAACTACTTCCTGTGGTAATGAATTCCACAGGCTCACCACTCTTTGTGTGAAGAAGTGTCTCCTTATCTCTGTCCGAAATGGTTTACCCTGAATCCTCAGGCTGTGACCCCTGGTTCTGGACACACCTATCATTGGTAACATCTTCCCTGCATCTACCCTGTCTAGTCCTGTTAGAATTTGAAAAATGAAAACCGCTTATTGTCACAAGTAGGCTTCAATTAAGTTACTGTGAAAAGCCCCTAGTCGCCACATTCCGGCACCTGTTCGGGGAGGCTGTTACGGGAATTGAACCGTGCTGCTGGCCTGCCTTGGTCTGCATTCAAAGCCAGCGATTTAGCCCAGTGCTAAACAGCCCCATTTTATAAGTCTCTATGAGATCCCCCCTCATTCTTCTGAACTCCAGCGAGAACAATCCCAACCTAGTCAATCTCTCATATGACAGTCGCGCCATCCCTGGAATCAGCTTGGTAAAACTTCGCTGCACTCCCTCGAGAGCAAGAACATCCTTCCTTAGAGAAGGAGACCAAAACTGCACACAATACTCCAAGTGTGGCCTCACCAAGTCACTGTACAATTGCAGCAACACATCCCTGCTTCTATACTCGAAACCTCTTGCAATGAAGGCCAACATACCATTCACCTTCTTTACCGCCTGCTGCACCTGCATGCTTACCTTCAGCGACTGGTGCACAAGGACACCCAGGTCCTGCTGCACACTCCCCTCTCCCAATTTACAACCATTCAGGTAGTAATCTGCCTTCCTGTTTTTGCTTCCAAAATGAATAACCTCGCACTTATCCAAATTATACTGCATCTGCCATTGGTTTGCCCACTCGCCCAACCTGTCCAGATCTTGCTGTAGGATCCCTGAATCCTCGTCACAATTCACCCTCCCACATAATTTGGTATCATCTGCAAACTTTGAGATGTTACATTTTGTTCCCTCATCCAAATCATTAATATATATTGTGAATAGCTGGGGTCCCAGCACCAATCCCTGTGGTACCCCACTGGTTACTGCCTGCCAATTTGAAAAGGACCCATTAATCCCTACTCTTCGTTTCCTCTCTGCCAACTAGTTTTCTATCCACCTCAATACATTTCCCCAAGGCCCATGCGCTTTAATTTTGCGCAATGATCTCTTATGCGGGACTTTGTCAAACACCTTCTGAAAGTCCAAATATACCACATAGACTGGCTCTCCCTTGTCGACTGTACTGGTTACCTTTTCAAAGAATTCCAACAGATTTGTCAAGCATGATTTTCCCTTCATAAAACCATGCTGACTCTGACTGATCCTGCCACTGCTTTCTAAATGTTCCGTTATAAAGTCCTTGATGATGGATTCAAGCATTTTCCCCACTCCCGATGTTAGGCTTACTAGTCTATAACACCCTGCTTTCTCTCTACCTCCCTTTTTGAATATCGGAGTGACGTGAGCGACCCTCCAATCTGCAGGGACAGTTCCATAATCTATAGAACCCTGGAAGTTGACCACCAATGCATCCACTATTTCCAGAGCCACCTCCTTAAGCACTCTGGGATGCAGATTCTCAGGCCCTGGGATTTATCCACGTTCAATCCCATCAGTTTTCCCAGCACCATTTCTCTACTAATGTTGATCTCCCTCAGTTCTTCCCTCCCACTAAACCTTTCATTCTCCAACATTTCTGGGATATGATTTGTGTCCTCATTTGTGAAGATAGAACCAAAGTATCATAGAATTTACAGTGCAGAAGGAGGCCAATCGGCCCATCGAGTCTGCACTGGCTCTTGGAAAGAGCACCCTACCCAAGGTCAACACCTCCACCCTATCCCCATAACCCAGTAACCCCACCCAACACTGAGGGCAATTTTGGACACTAAGGGCAATTTATCATGGCCAATCCACCTAACCTGCACCTCTTTGGACTGTGGGAGGAAACCGGAGCACCCGGAGGAAACCCACGCACACACGGGGAGGATGTGCAGACTCCGCACAGACAGTGACCCAAGCCGGAATCGAACCTGGGACCCTGGAGCTGTGAAGCAATTGTGCTATCCACAATGCTACCGTGCTGCTTATACTTATTATTATATTTATTATTATACTTATTATAATTATAATTAACTTTTTTAACCCATTTATATCTATCTGCATGATTAGTTCATCCACTTTATTGCAAATGCTCCGTGCATAAAGGCACAGCACCTTTAAGTTTGTCTTTTTCACAATGCTTGTCTTGCTCCCAATATTTTTCTCTACTGCCCTGTTTGAATTTTGTCCTTGGTTTCTCCACCTTTCACTTTTCTTATTCACTTTTCTACCTTTTGCTTTTGTCCTTGCTCCCTCTTTCTCTGACTCCTTGCGTAGGTTCCCATCCCCCTGGCATTTTAGTTTATAGATTTTGTTTCTATCTCTTTGTTACTTATGTCCTTCCTTCTACTGTCACTTTTGTTGTGTTCAATGTCTTGCAAGGAATCTACCAAACAACGTGGCTTGTCCAAACCAGGATCTTTATTTAATCACACATAGTAAGATGACGATCATGAAGTTTCTTTGTACTCTTCTGGAACTACCCTAAGATTCACTGTCCATTTGTACGTCCGACAACCATCTGGTGATGACTGCATGTGTTCCCACTTATATTGGAGTGCCTTGTCACATGACCACTGTCTTGAGACCGCATGATGTGCCTGTACCGCCACCTGCTGGTTGGAGGTCGCACCACCAGCCACCTATGATATTGCTTACAGGCATATCACCACAACTTTTATCCGATTAACATCACATACTATTTTCTCTTCCCTAACACCCCTAATCATCTTATAGCCTGTCCATTATATAACTGCCAATTTTGTCTCCTGTGCTAACTTGTTTCCATTGTGCACGATTCACCCAAAGAATTTCTGTGTCCGGTTTCGGGTGCGGTTGGCCTCGGGGAGTTTGTCTCCGCTGAGGCTGCACTTAAGAGGGATTTCCTACTGGTGAGTATCAGCTCCTCGCAGACCGGGGCGCAATTTTGGAAGGCTGCCCCGATCTTTTCCACCCCCCTTTCATGGCTCCCCTGCATTTTCGCTCTCCCCCTCCCAACCTTGGGTTGGACCTGTGAGCCCCTCTCCCCTCATTGCCCCCCACCCCCCAATCTACCTGGTAAGGCCCTCCGGTCCCGATCCTTGGCATTGCCAACTTGGCGCCCGGGCATGCTGGCACTGCCAGCGAGGCAGCCGAGCAGTGCCCTGCCAGCTTGGCAGTCCCACCCGGGAACTGGCGGTATCATGGTGGCACTACTGTTACGGGCCAGGGTTTAGAGAACCTCAAACTGTATCATGGAGCTCACCTGACCCACAACCTTTAATAGATTGTGGTTATGGGGAGCACACGGGCCTACCTTACAGGTGTAGTGCAACAGAGAGTTAAAGTACTTTTAAATTAAAACAATGTTTATTTATGAAACCAGTTAACACTTTATAAACCCACAGTAAACATCTTAACAATGTCATGTGAGAGTACTTTTAAGACATGGATGTTTAAGCAATGTACCTTTAAGAAAACAGTGATGTCAGAGGGTGGGTGGGGCTGAGGTCAGGTCAGCCATTTTGCAGCTTAGTTTTGCAGGTTTTTAGTTTCAGTTTAAAAAGCAGTGTGTGTGTCTGTGTGTTTCCAGAGAGCTGCAAGTTTTGAAAAGAGCTGGGTGTGTGTCTGTGTTTTGCAGTGAGCTGGATCTCAACCATGAAAGACTATCTCTGGATCATTTGGGTGATTTAAAGTAAAGCCTTTAACTTGATGTGATTTTGTTTAAAGGTGATAAGTATCTTGGAAGTTTGAAGGAACATTTTAAGGAGTTATTTACTGTTGCAATATTTTCTGAGTTATCTTTGAAGTAAGGGGTGTTAAGAGATCCAATGTTTATTTAAGATGTTAAGTTGAGTTCATGGAATAAACAGTGTTTTGTGTTTAAAAACCCACGTGTCCATAATTGTAATCCCACACCTAGGGAAAAAGCCCCGTGTGCTAGGAAAAGCAACAAATCTATTAAAGGGAGAGGTTGGTTGAACTCCATGATACATTTTGGGGTTCTGAAAACGCCTCGTCCATAACAACAGCTATCAACACCAATAAATTCCCCAAAGAATACAGTACTCTATAAGTAACTCTTAATCGTTCCTTGCAACATCCATAAGAAATAAAACAAAACCTTTTTACAGAAAGACATCAGGTTTAACTTCTCTACAGAAACAGGTATTATTTTTAAATCCTCAAAGGATCAGGAGACAGTCTTTAGATTGCAGAGAGAGAGAGACTAATACACCTTCTTGCTGTGACTGCAGCTATCCAGTTCTGCAAATCGAAACTAAAACACACCCTGTAGCTGCGAGCCCAAAGCGTAAGTAAAAGCGGGCAGACAGCCTAGCTTCACCCACTCTCTGACATCACTGCAGCTATCTAATAAACACCCATTTCTTAAAGGCACTCTCACATGACACTACCAAGGTTCCAGGTGCCAGGGGGAATGCCAGGGTGCCACCCTGCCCTGTCCCCGACCACCCGGGGTTATCCTAGTAAGGGCGAGATCCAGATTGCGACGTTTCGTGAGATTCCGTTGGATCTCGTGAGACGTTTTGAGCACCGCACGTTTTGAGATTCAGTGGCCTCGTTGTGACACCAGATTGAGTACGACGATGTCGTGGAACCCTTCGCATTATCTCCATTGAATCCATTCTATTACTTCGAGTTGATACTTCCAATTCGCCTACTTTGTTGTTGATGCTCTATAGTTTGTTTTATAGGCAATGTAATATGCTGTTTTTTTCATTATTCCTGCTTCACGTTAATGGGTATTTTATTGTTAGGTCCTAGAACCAATCTTGTTCCTGGGTGTTTATGTTGGGGCAAAATTTGATCACCTTATTAACAGGCTCAGAAATTGTGATGAACAATTATCCCACACCTATTCTGCTGCTGGTGGGATGCAAGATTTATGTTGCTTTTTCATTTAAGTAATCATATCATGCGGCCCATGCTTTTAAAAGGCTATATACCTCATCAGGGCGCCCAAGATCACATGAGGCTAGCAGCACTTGCAGACAGCCTGCAGCTCTTTAAGCGGAAGTACATTCTGGTTGCCCTGTATGCTGAAACTGGCTGGGAAGAGTCTCTGACATTACTATGGTGCAGCAGGGGAAGAAAATGGTCCAGTGTTCTCAAATGCTGCACTGCAGGTTGTGGTGCAGGAGATGAGCCACAAGGGATCAGATAGTTATCATGATCAGTATCAGTAGTGTACTTCTGAGGACCTAGATGCATCTCACATGGTCATCTTCATATTCCATATCCCACCAACTAGAGTTCTAGGCTCATCCATTGTTCATAGGATAAAATCATATTCTATGCAGAAGGAGGACATTCAGCCCATTGAGTCTTCACCGACCCTTCAAATGAGCACTCTGCCCATGTCTACTCCATCCACCCTGCCCTATGCCCGCAAACCCATAACCTAACCTGCATGTCCCTGGACACTAAAGAGCAATTTAGCATGACCAATCTAACTAGCCCGCACATCTTTGGACTGTGGGAGGAAACCAGAGCACCCGGAGGAAACCCAAGCAAACACTGGGAGAACGTACAAACTCCACAAAGACAGTGACCCAAGGCCGGAATTAACCTGGGTCCCTGGCGCTATGAAGCAACAGTGCTAATCACTGTGCAACCCTGCCACCCATTGTGGACCTCCTCATCCAAGACAAAGCCTTCGACACAAGTACTCTTGACACCATCCCGCAACAAGCTACCTGCCACCATCTCAGCTCAACCCCGGCTTGTCGTGAGGTCGAAAAAGCCATCCGACACTGAAAAGCAACAAGGCCTCTGGCGCAGATGGAATTCCCCACAGAGATATTAAAATGTGGTGGAGATACACTCTTAACAAGAATCCACAACCTCATCACCCTTGTCTGGAAGGAAGAGCGCATGCCGGATGATCTCAGAGATGCCTTAATTGTGACCATCTTCAAGAAAGGAGACAGGTTCGACTGCAGACATTGTGTTTGGCCTAGGACATGACCCAGAGGAACTCTTGCAGAGATGTCCTAGAGCTGAGATGATAAACCTCCAATCACCACATCCATCTTCCTTTGTGCTATGTATGACTCCAAACAGCAGAGGGTTCCCCCCTTATTCCCATTGACTCCAGTTTTTCTAGGGCTCCTTGATGCCATACTCAGTCAAATGCTGCCTTGATGTCAAAAGGAGTCACTCTCACCTCACTTCTGGCATTCAGCTCTTTTGTCCATGTTTAAACGAAGGCTGTAATAAAGTCAGGGGCTGAGTGACCAATGTAGACCCCAAACTGAATGTCCGTGAACAGGTTATTCCATAGACTGTTCCATAGAATCCCTCCAGTCCAGAAGGAGGCCCATTGAGCAGCATGGACCCACTGAACAAGCACTCCACCCAGTCCCACTCCCCTGCCCTATGGCCACAACCTAACCTGCATATCTTTGGAAACTAAGGGGCAATTTAGCATGGCCAATCCACCTAACTTGCACATCTGTGGCCTGTGGGAGGAAATTGGAGCACCAGGAGGAAACCCACAAAGACACGGGGAGGACATGCAAACTTCACACAGTAACCCAAGGCCGGAATTGAACCCAGGCTAATCACCGTGTCATCGTGTTGCCCCGTGCTGAGTAATGCCGATGGTGATGGTGACGCTTTCCATTGCTTTACTGACGATTGAGAGTAGACTGATGGGATGGTAATGGGCTGGGTTAGATTTGTCCTATTTCTTGTGTACTGGACATACCTGGGCAATTTTCCACTTGTTGGGTAGATGCCAGTGTTGTAGCTATACTGAAGCAGCTTGACTGGGTGCGTGGCAAATTCTGGAGCACATGTCTTCAGTACTATTGCCGGCATTTTGTCAGAGCCATAGCCTTTGCAGTATCCAGTGCTTTCAGCCGTTTCTTGATATCATGTAGAGTGAGTTGAATTGGCTGAAGACTGACATCTGTGCTGCTGGGGACCTCTGGAGGAGGCCAAGATGGACTTTCCCCCTTGGCACTTTGGGCTGAAGATTATTGCGAATGCTTCAGCCTTATCTTGTGCACTGATATTCTGGGCTTCTCCATCATTGAGGAGAGGGATATTTATGGAGCCTCCTCCTCCTCCATTGAGTTTAATAGTCCATCACCACTCACAGCTGGATGTGGTTTGGAATCCATCCTGTCCAGCATGGCAGTGGTAGCCAGCTCCATGAGAATACTTGTGGACCTAACAATGATGCAATGGTTGATGGATAAGCTTCCATTGCAGTCAAGCAGAAACGACACAGCATTTAGGTGCTGCAGTGCAAGCCCAGTTGGAAGCCATGCAGACTCAGCTTGCTGGCACACAAGCACAGACTGCTGTAATGGAAACTCATAGCTGGGGATATTAAACGGGCTTGCAGGATCTCAAAGCAATGCAACAATCTATCCTCCAACATTACTAGGATTAATAAAGTGCCAACCCATGGAAGTATTGGTGGATCAAAAACCTGTTGTCTTTTTTCAGATTGACAGGCTTTGGCCTCCAACCACTACCAGTGTGCTTTCTATATTCAGTCAGTCAGCCAGACTGTTGCTGTTTGCATGAAGTTGATTCAATCCGAAGCCAGATGTTCTTGGGCCAGATCTTCTTGAGATCATCCTGCAAGGTCACCTGCATTCTCATCCAATGAAAGTCAGCAACCTTCTAACAACCAGGTTTCAACTGCTTGGGTAGCTATGCATCGGAGAACTAGGTAACACAAAGGCTCACGTAAGGCTGATTAGTTGACATCTATATGACATTTTTGATGGCTTATGATTTAATTTATAAAGTTGATTTGGAATATTTGTTTTATGGGGCTTTTATTTTAGCATTATGGCTGAGTGGGTGCTGTGATTGTCAGTAACAGGAAAGATAAAGTCTGGGGCTTTTACTGAATGGAGAATTTTTTTTTAACTGGCACCAGAGTTAGAGGAATCAATTATGGTGAGCTTGACTAGAAAGGGGATATGTTATGTTGCCTTATGCTTCTTTTCCTTTTCTTCTTACTATTCCTCTTCCACCGTACCCTGATCACAATAGCTGTGTCATCTTGATGACGAGATTATGTGATATTCTGTAGAATACAACAATTCTGACACAAACTCTGGTGAGCATAGCAGGGTTCTTCCACAGATAGCAGAAGCATTTAAGCACCCCTGTGGTCTGCCAAATCAAATTTTGTGTGGCAGTATGGCTTTTGTTATAAACATGCTGCTGATGTGTGCTTGGAATGTGCACCAGAGTAATCAGTGAAGCATCAGATAGCACTTGTTATCCAGGTAGCACAGTGGTTTGCACTATTGCTTCACATATAGGTTCTCCAGTGCATCTTCGGGATACTCCCCAGTTACACTGCCCTGGCGCTCAGAAATTATGGTCCAATCTCCAACATATTTCTCTACTATAGCCTCTTCGAGCATCTCAAAATAGTTAGTGGTGCTTCCTCATCACAGTGCTGTGATTCCAACATGAATAGAAAATGCACCAGGTGAGTGACCCAAGGCTAAGGTATTCTAGCTTTGTTTATTGATCTTGTAAAAATCTCAAATTGTGATGCTTTGCTGATGCCTTCCAATATTAATCCAGATGTGGCGATGCCGGCGTTGGACTGGGGTGAGCACAGTGAGAAGCCTTACAACACCAGGTTAAAGTCCAACAGGTTTATTTCAAATCTCTAGCTTTAGGAGCACAGCTCCTTCCTCAGGTGAATGAAGGAGCATATAGGGTTCCAGAAACATATATATAGACAAAGTCAAAGATGCAAGACGATACTTTGAATGCGAGTCTTTGCAGGTAATTAAGTCTTTACAGCTCCAGACAGAGCAACTGAAGAGAGGGATAATCACAGGTTAAAGAGGTGTGAATTGTCTAAAGCCAGAACAGTTGGCAGGATTTTGCAAGCCCAGGCCAGATGCTGGGGGGTGAATGTAGTGCAACATGAATCCAAGGTCCCGGTTGAGGCCATACTCATGTGTGCGGAACTTGGCTATAAGTTTCTGCTCAGCGATTCTGCGTTGTCGCGCGTCCTGAAGGCCGTCTTGGAGAACGCTTAGCCTCAGATCAGAGGCTGAATTCCCTTGACTGCAGAAGTGTTCCCCGACTGGAAGGGAACATTCCTGCCTGGCAATTGTCGTGCGATGCCCGTTCATCCATTGTCGCAGCGTCTGCATGGTCTCGCCAATGTACCACGCTTCGGGACATCCTTTCCTGCAGCGTATGAGGTAAACAATGTTGGCCGAGTCGCATGAGTATGTACCACGTACCCGGTGGGTGGTGTTCTCACGTGTAATGGTGGTACCCATGTCGATGATCTGGCACTTCTTGCAGAGATTGCCATGGCTGGGTTGTGTGGTGTTGTGGAATGGATGGAATTCCTTTCGATGCCAATGTCTTGTGGTGAATAAAACAATGATTCCATACAATGTCCTGACCTCCTTAATCCTTCTAACAACTCCACTGTTTTCTGTTCATAGAATCATAGAATTTACAGTGCAGAAGGAGGCCATTCGGGTCTGCAACTGCCCTTGGAAAGAGCACCCTACTTAAGTCCACACCTCCACCCTATCCCCGTAACCCAGTAACCCCACCTAACATTTTTGGACACTAAGGGCAATTTAGCATGGCCACTCCACCTAACCTGCAACCGTGGGAGGAAACCAGAGCACCCGGAGGAAACTCACGCCGACACGGGCCGAACGTGCAGACTCCGCATCGTGATCCAAGTCGGAAATCGAACCTGGGATCCTGGAGCTGTGAAGCAACAGTGCTAACCACGGTGCTACCGTGCCACCCAGCTGACTTATATTGGCTGATTTATATTGGCTTCCAGTCCCAAACAGCTAAAATTTTAATTTCTCATCCTCTAGTTTAAATCACATCAGGGAGTGGCCTCTCCTTATCCCTGAAAGTTACAACAAAAACTCCCCAAAGTTTGTTTCTCTGTATTGCCTTGTACATTTTCGCTGACCATGTATTAGCTGTTTCGGCTGCATTCTCTACATCTACATAGTCAGGGGCACAGATAGGAGATTTTGTGGGAGCGAGAGAGACTCACGTTTGGTATGTTGCCTCCCAGGTGCAAGGGTACGTGATGTCTCTGATCGTGTTTTCCGGGTCCTTAAGGGGGAGGGGGGGCAGCCCCAAGTCGTGGTCCACATTGGCACTAACGACATAGGTAGGAAAGGGGACAAGGATGTCAGGCAGGCTTTCAGGGAGCTAGGATGGAAGCTCAGAACGAGAACAAACAGAGTTGTTATCTCTGGGTTGTTGCCCGTGCCACGTGATAATGAGATGAGGAATAGGGAGAGAGAGCAATTAAACACGTGGCTACAGGGATGGTGCAGGCGGGAGGGATTCAGATCTCTGGATAACTGGGGCTCTTTCTGGGGAAGGTGGGACCTCTACAGACAGGATGGTCTACATCTGAACCTGATGGGCACAAATATCCTGGGGGGGAGATTTGTTAGTGCTCTTTGGGGGGGTTTAAACTAATGCAGCAGGGGCATGGGAACCTGGATTGTAGTTTTAGGGTACGGGAGATTGAGAGTATAGAGGTCAGGAGCACAGATTTGACATTGCAGGAGGGGGCCAGTGTGGTTTGAAGTGTGTCTACTTCAATGCCAGGAGTATACGAAATAAGGTAGGGGAACGGGCAGCATGGGTTGGTACCTGGGACTTCGATGTCGTGGCCATTTCGGAGACATGGATAGAGCAGGGACAGGAATGGTTGTTGCAGGTTCCGGGGTTTAGGTGTTTTAGTAAGCTCAGAGAAGGAGGCAAAAGAGCGGGAGGTGTGGCGCTGCTAGTCAAGAACAGTATTACGGTGGCGGAGAGGATGCTAGATGGGGACTCTTCTTCCGAGGTAGTATGGGCTGAGGTTAGAAACAGGAAAGGAGAGGTCACCCTGTTGGGAGTTTTCTATAGGCCTCCTAATAGTTCTAGGGATGTAGAGGAAAGGATGGCGAAGATGATTCTGGATAAGAGCGAAAGTAACAGTGTAGTTATTATGGGAGACTTTAACTTTCCAAATATTGACTGGAAAAGATATAGTTCGAGTACATTAGATGGGTCGTTTTTTGTACAATGTGTGCAGGTGGGTTTCCTGACACAATATGTTGACAGGCCAACAAGAGGCGAGGCCACATTGGATTTGGTTTTGGGTAATGAACCAGGCCAGGTGTTAGATTTGGAGGTAGGTGAGCACTTTGGGGACAGTGACTACAATTCGGTGACATTTACGTTAGTGATGGAAAGGGATAAGTATACCCCGCAGGGCAAGAGTTATAGCTGGGGGAAGGGCAATTATGATGCCATTAGACATAACTTGGGAGGGGTAGGTTGGGGAAGTAGGCTGCAAGTGTTGGGCACACTGGATATGTGGAGCTTGTTCAAGGAACAGCTACTGCGTGTTCTTGATAAGTACGTACTGGTCAGGCAGGGAGGAAGGCGTCGAGCGAGGGAACCGTGGTTTACCAAAGAAGTGGAATCTCTTGGGAAGAGGAAGAAGGAGGCCTATAAGAACATAATAACATAAGAACTAGGAGCAGGAGTAGGCCACCTGGCCCCTCGGGCCTGCTCCACCATTCAATGAGATCATGGCTGATCTTTTGTGGACTCAGCTCCACTTTCCGGCCCGAACACCATAACCCTTAATCCCTTTATTCTTCAAAAAACTATCTATCTTTATCTTAAAAACATTGAATGAAGGAGCCTCTACTGCTTCACTGGGCAAGGAATTCCATAGATTCACAACCCTTTGGGTGAAGAAGTTCCTCCTAAACTCAGTCCTAAATCTACTTCCCCTTATTTTGAGGCTATGCCCCCTAGTTCTGCTTTCACCCACCAGTGGAAACAGCCTGCCCGCATCTATCCTATCTATTCCCTTCATAATCTTATATGTTTCTATAAGATCCCCCCCTCATCCTTCTAAATTCCAACGAGTACAGTCCCAGTCTACTCAACCTCTCCTCGTAATCCAACCCCTTCAGCTCTGGGATTAACCTAGTGAATCTCCTCTGCACACCCTCCAGTGCCAGTACGTCCTTTCTCAAGTAAGGAGACCAAAACTGAACACAATACTCCAGGTGTGGCCTCAGCAACACCTTATACAATTGCAGCAGAACCTCCCTAGTCTTAAACTCCATCCCTCTAGCAATGAAGGACAAAATTCCATTTGCCTTCTTAATCACCTGTTGCACCTGAAAACCAACTTTTTGCGACTCATGCACTAGCACACCCAGGTCTCTCTGCACAGCAGCATGTTTTAATATTTTATCATTTAAATAATAATCCCTTTTGCTGTTATTCCTACCAACATGGATAACCTCACATTTGTCAACATTGTAGTCCATCTGCCAGACCCTAGCCCATTCACTTAGCCTATCCAAATCCCTCTGCAGACTTCCAGTATCCTCTGCACTTTTTGCTTTACCACTTATCTTAGTGTCGTCTGCAAACTTGGACACATTGCCCTTGGTCCCCAACTCCAAATCATCTATGTAAATTGTGAACAGTTGTGGGCCCAACACTGATCCCTGAGGGACACCACTAGCTACTGATTGCCAACCAGAGAAACACCCATTAATCCCCACTCTTTGCTTTCTATTAATTAACCAATCCTCTATCCATGCTACTACTTTCCCCTTAATGCCATGCATCTTTATCTTATGCAACAACCTTTTATGTGGCACCTTGTCAAAGGCTTTCTGGAAATCCAGATATACCACATCCATTGGCTCCCCGTTATCTACCGCACTGTTAATGTCCTCAAAAAATTCCACTAAATTAGTTAGGCACGACCAGCCCTTTATGAACGCATGCTGCGTCTGCCCAATGGGACAATTTCCATCCAGATGCCTCGCTATTTCTTCCTTGATGATAGATTCCAGCATCTTCCCTACTACCGAAGTTAAGCTCATTGGCCTATAATTACCCGCTTTCTGCCTACCTCCTTTTTTAAACAGTGGTGTCACGTTTGCTAATTTCCAATCCGCCGGGACCACCCCAGAGTCTAGCGAATTTTGGTAAATTATCACTAGTGCATTTGCAATTTCCCTAGCCATCTCTTTTAGCACTCTGGGATGCATTCCATCAGGTCCAGGAGACTTGTCTACCTTTAGCCCCATTAGCTTGCCCATCACTACCTCCTTGGTGATAACAATCCTCTCAAGGTCCTCACCTGTCATAGCCTCATTTCCATCAGTCACTGGCATGTTATTTGTGTCTTCCACTGTGAAGACCGACCCAAAAAACCTGTTCAGTTCCTCAGCCATTTCCTCATCTCCCATTATTAAATCTCCCTTCTCATCCTCTAAAGGACCAATATTTACCTTTGCCACTCTTTTTTGTTTTATGTATTTGTAGAAACTTTTACTATCTGTTTTTATATTCTGAGCAAGTTTACACTCATATTCTATCTTACTCTTCTTTATAGCTTTTTTAGTAGCTTTCTGTTGCCCCCTAAAGATTTCCCAGTCCTCTAGTCTCCCACTGATCTTTGCTACTTTGTATGTTTTTTCCTTCAATTTGATACTCTCCCTTATTTCCTTAGATATCCATGGTCGATTTTCCTTCTTTTTACCGTCCTTCCTTTTTGTTGGTATAAACCTTTGCTGAGCACTGTGAAAAATCACTTGGAAGGTTCTCCACTGTTCCTCAACTGTTTCACTATAAAGTCTTTGCTCCCAGTCTACCTTAGCTAGTTCTTCTCTCATCCCATTGTAATCTCCTTTGTTTAAGCACAAAACACTGGTGCTTGATTTGACCTTCTCACCCTCCATCTGTATTTTAAATTCCACCATATTGTGATGGCTCCTTCCGAGAGGATCCCTAACTATGAGATCCTGAATCAATCCTGTCTGATTACACAGGACCAGATCTAGGACCGCTTGTTCCCTCGTAGGTTCCATTACATACTGTTCTAGGAAACTATCGCGGATACATTCTATAAACTCCTCGTCAAGGCTGCCTTGACTGATCTGGTTAAACCAATCGACATGTAGATTAAAATCCCCCATGATAACTGCTGTACCATTTCTACATGCATCTGTTATTTCTTTGTTTATTGCCTGCCCCACCATAATGTTACTATTTGGTGGCCTATAGATTACTCCTATCATTGACTTTTTCGCCTTACTATTCCTGATTTCCACCCAAATGGATTCAACCTGATCCTCCATAGCACCGATGTCATCCCTTACTGTTGCCTGGATGTCATCCTTAAATAACAGAGCTACACCACCTCCCTTACCATCCACTCTGTCCTTCCGAAAAGTTTGATACCCTCGGATATTTAACTCCCAGTCGTGACCATCCTTTAACCATGTTTCAGTAATGGCCACTAAATCATAGTCATTCACGATGATTTGCGCCATCAACTCATTTACCTTATTCCGAATACTACGAGCATTCAGGTAAAGTACACTTATGTTGGCTTTTTTACCTCTGTTCTGAATCTTAACACCTCGATCAGTAACCTCTCCTAAGTTATATTTCCTCTTAACCTTTCTCCTCATTTTCCTTGTCGTTGAACCCATATCTTCATGTAACAACCTGCCGCGTCGCTTACCATTAATGTTTTCACTTCCCGTTTTATTTCTTTTAGTATTCCTGGTCCTATTCATTGAGCTCCCCTCAGTCACTGTACCTTGTACTGTCGCCCTTTTTGATTTTTGACTATGGCTTCTCTGCCTTACACTTTCCCCCTTACTGTCTTTTATTTCTGTCCCTGTTTTACTACCTTCCAACTTCCTGCATCGGTTCCCATCCCCCTGCCACATTAGTTTAAACTCTCCCCAACAGCTCTAGCAAACACCCCCCCCCTAGGATATCGGTTCCAGTCCTGCCCAGGTGCAGACCGTCCGGTTTGTACTGGTCCCACCTCCCAGAACCGGTTCCAATGTCCCAGGAATTTGAATCCCTCCCTCTTGCACCATCTCTCGAGCCATGCATTCATCCTCTCTATCCTGATATTCCTACTCTGACTAGCTCGTGGCACTGGTAGCAATCCTGAGATTACTACCTTTGAGGTCCTACTTTTTAGTTTAACTCCTAGCTCCCTAAAGTCAGCTTGTAGGACCTCGTCCCGTTTTTTACATATATCGTTGGTGCCTATGTGCACCATGACAGCTGGCTGTTCACCCTCCCCCCCAGAATGTCCTGCAGCCGCTCCGAGACATCCTTAACCCTTGCACCAGGGAGGCAACATACCATCCTGGAGTCTCGATTGCGTCCGCAGAACCGCCTGTCTATTCCCCTTACAATTGAATCCCCTATCACTATAGCCCTGCCATTCTTCTTCCTGCCCAGCTGCGCAACAGAGCCAGCCACGGTGCCATGAACCTGGCTGCTGCTGCCTTCCCCTGGTGAGCCATCTCCCTCAACAGTATCCAAAGCGGTATATCTGTTTTGCAGGGAGATGTCCGCAGAGGACACCTGCACTGCCTTCCTACTCTTGCTCTGTCTTTTGGTCACCCATTTACTATCTCCCTTAGTACCTTTCACCTGCAGTGTGACCAACTCGCTAAACGTGCTATCCATGACATCCTCAGCATCGCCGATGCTCCAAAGTGAGTCCATCCGCAGCTCCAGAGCCGTCAAGCGGTCTAACAGGAGCTGCAACTGGACACACTTCTTGCACGTGAAGAAGCCAGGGACAGTGGACGTGACCCTGAGCTCCCACATCGCACACGAGGAGCATGACACGGGTCTGAGATCTCCTGCCATGTCTTAAACCTTTGGTTAACTTCAACAACTACAATTTCAACAAAAAAAACCCAGAAAAAATAAATAACTATACCAATGAAAAGAAACAGAAAAACAGAAACACTACTTGCCAGTCACTTACCAGGGATAAAAAGCATCTCCTCCCCACCCAGCTTCGAATTCCAACCTAGATTCAAATTCCCAAACTCACTCTTTGCTCTCTCACTCTGGCTGTCTTCTCTCTGGCTCACTGGGAGAACTCACTGTGAAGATGAGGTGTGAAGTTTCAGTTGGGGCGCTTGATAGTTACAAGGTAGCGAGGAAGGATCTAAAGAGAGAGCTAAGACGAGCAAGGAGGGGACATGAGAAGTATTTGGCAGGTAGGATCAAGGAAAACCCAAAAGCTTTCTATAGGTATGTCAGGAATAAAAGAATGACTAGGGTAAGAGTAGGGCCAGTCAAGGACAGGGATGGGAAGTTGTGTGTGGAGTCTGAAGAGATAGGCGAGATACTAAATGAATATTTTTCGTCAGTATTCACTCAGGAAAAAGAGAATGTTGTGGAGGAGAATGCTGAGACCCAGGCTATTATAATAGATGGCATTGAGGTACGTAGGGAAGAGGTGTTGGCAATTCTGGACAGGTTGGAAATAGATAAGTCCCCGGGGCCTGATGGGATTTATCCTAGGATTCCCTGGGAAGCCAGGGAAGAGATTGCTGAGCCTTTGGATTTTATGTCATTATTGGCTACAGGAATAGTGCCAGAGGACTGGAGGATAGCAAATGTGGTTCCTTTGTTCAAGAAGGGGAGTAGAGACAACCCTGGCAACTATAGACCGGTGAGCCTCACGTCTGTTGTGGGTAAAGTCTTGGAGGGGATTATAAGAGACAAGATTTATAATCATCTAGATAGGAATAATATGATTAGGGATAGTCAGCATGGCTTTGTGAAGGGTAGGTCATGCCTCACAAACCTTATCGAGTTCTTTGAGAAGGTGACTGAACAGGTAGACGAGGGCAGAGCAGTTGATGTGGTGTTTATGAATTTCAGTAAAGCGTTTGATAAGGTTCCCCACGGTAGGCTATTGCAGAAAATACGGAGGCTGGGGATTGAGGATGATTTAGCGATGTGGATCAGAAATTGGCTAGCTGAAAGAAGACAGAGGGTGGTGGTTGATGGGAAATGTTCAGAATGGAGTTCTGTTACAAGTGGCGTACCACAAGGATCTGTTCTGGGGCCGTTGCTGTTTGTCATTTTTATCAATGACCTAGAGGAGGGCGCAGAAGGATGGGTGAGTAAATTTGCAGACGACACTAAAGTCGGTGGTGTTGTCGACAGTGCGGAAGGCTATTGCAGGTTACAGAGGGACATAGATAAGCTGCAGAGCTGGGCTGAGAGGTGGCAAATGGAGTTTAATGTAGAGAAGTGTGAGGTGATTCACTTTGGAAGGAATAACAGGAATGCGGAATATTTGGCTAATGGTAAAATTCTTGGAAGTGTGGATGAGCAGAGGGATCTCGGTGTCCATGTACATAGGTCCCTGAAAGTTGCCACCCAGGTTGATAGGGTTGTGAAGAAGGCCTATGGTGTGTTGGCCTTTATTGGTAGAGGGATTGAGTGCCGGAGTCATGAGGTCATGTTGCAGCTGTACAAAACTCTGATACGGCCGCATTTGGAGTATTGCGTACAGTTCTGGTCACCTCATTATAGGAAGGACGTGGAAGCTTTGGAATGGGTGCAGAGTAGATTTACCAGGATGTTGCCTGGTATGGAGGGAAAATCTTATGAGGAAAGACTGATGGACTTGAGGTTGTTTTCGTTAGAGAGAAGAAGGTGAAGAGGAGACTTAATAGAGGCATACAAAATGATCAGAGGGTTAGATAGGGTGGACAGTGAGAGCCTTCTCCCGCGGATGGAAATGGCTAGCACGAGGGGACATAGCCTTAAACTGAGAGGTAATAGATATAGGACAGAGGTCAGAGGTAGGTTCTTTACTCAAAGAGTGGTGAGGCCGTGGAATGCCCTACCTGCAATAGTCGTGAACTCGCCAACATTGAGGGCATTTAAAAGTTTATTGGCTCAGCATATGGATGATAATGGCATAGTGTAGGTTAGAGGGCTTTTGTTTTTTGACTTCCCATGTCGGTGCAACATCGTGGGCCGAAGGGCCTGTACTGCGCTGTATTGTTCTATGTTCTATCTCTCTCCTTGTCACCTCTCCTTTTTCAGACCTTCCTTAAAACCCATCTCTTTGTTCCTTCTTTGGCTCTTAATCCATTATGTGATCACTTCTGTGAAACAACTTCAATCTGTTTTTACAATCAAGCCACTGTATAATGTAAATTATTGATTTACCATCATATATTTGTAAGCAAATAATGTTTGCCAAACGTTTGTTGTAAATGATGCTGTTCTTTTCAACATTTGTGATACCAATATTAAATATTTAGCTCTTGTATTATTATGAAACTTGTTGATTATTCATATGCTTTTAAACAAACATTTACACAATTTAATTATTTCCTTACAGATTTTTTTGAATTACACGGATGCTGGTTCAAGATTTATATTTGGTGAAGCATACACAAACCACTTTTTTGCTTTTAAGGTCAGTTTAACATGTGCTTTTCACTTTGGAATTGTTGCTAACTTTTGGTTGGCTCTTGAATCGTAATTTGCTCTGATTGTTTAACCTTTGCTCTAGAGTCGCCAGGTGGTACCTTTATGATACCGCCACGAGGTTCAAGTTCAAGTAATGATCAATAACTCAACACACCAATTAATAAGATTCAAATCAAAACACATTTATTATACACAGTAAATCACTACTCATGCATAAACTCTACTTTCTAAGCTATTCCTATCACTAAAAGGCCTATACGTAGCTTTGGACTGGCCCACCAGGTCAGGGGAACAAATGGCCTTTTGTTCAGGTCCTGAGTCTGCAGGATTCAAAAGCTGGTATGGACTGGTAGCTAGGAGCGCCTATCTCATAGCGAGCGTTGACTTGAGACTTACTTGGTTGGAGGCAGCGAGGCAGGTCACTGTCAAGGGTTGGTTCAAGTTGCTGAGTGACCCTGCCAAAGAAGAACGATTTGAACTTGGGGGCTTTACTTTATAGTCCCCAGGGGCTACCCGCCCTTCGGGGCAGACCCCGCACTTGGTTCCAAGTGATTGGACTGCGTTCTGATCACTTGGATCGATTTCTCCAATACTGGAGTTGTTCCCTGATCGTTGGGCGATCCCTAAATGTCCGTTGGCCTTCCTTTGTCTTGGCTCCTGCTGGCGCCGAGGAGTCTGGCTTGGCTTTATTCACCTTAACTGTTGCCATTGTGCCCTGGAATCGCTCATTACCATGCAGATGGCTGCTGTATTACTATGCAGATGGCTGCTGGTTTCAGCGCTGTCTGGTTCCTTACAGGTTTCAATACACATGATTTCTATATTTGCTAGTCTTTGCCTGTGTTGGCTGAATTTCCCTTCAGCCTTTGCGGTTCTCCATTTTAAGTCGGGAAGTGGCCAACTTCGGTGGCCACACACCCTCCTTGTGATCCTAACGTGAAGCGTGAAGCATCATATAACTGCGTTGTCTTCATTCCCTGACCCGGCGAGCACTCTTCTATGGCCTCTACACTGACCATAACTATGCAAGAAAAATTTTAACTAACAATTTCTAAGTGGCGCTATGTCAAAACAGGGACATGCATTACAAAATAAAAAAATGGTACCTCTAACTATCCTCAATAAACTACACTCACTCAAACATTCAGTCATATTAACTTCCTAAACAATACAAAATAATAGCAGCATTTACATTTTCCCTGGTTTGGCAGCCAGACACAGGGTTGTAGAATCTTTCCACACAGGGTTGTACAATCTTTCCATTTCTTTATTTACAGAAGAACGCAAACGAATGTCCTTTATTATAGATCGAGGGGTTCGGGGTCCTGGGGATAACTGAACATAGGGGATCTTATTCTGTATACCGGGGTGCGAACGCGATAGGCTCTCCTTCTCCATTTTGCCATGCGGATAGTCTGCACGATGCTGTAGAGTATCGCCAACACTAATAGGGATTCGACTATGTAGGAAAGGGAGTACCACGTTATGAGCTTATCACACCATGATGGTGTGGAGTTGCCTGTTACTGGGCTCTGGGTGCTATGGGGAAGTGAATCATTAACGGCTGGGGGGGGCTTGGGGTCAGGGGGTTCACGTACGCGCGCAACCGGGTACACATTATGACGAAAAACACGTATGCCGTCTTCATTGTTGTCTTCTTCTTTCTCTTCTCTTCTCTTCCTTTCCATTTCATCTCTTTTCCTGGAGCTTCTGGGGTTCTGTGGGATCAAGCATAGTGTCTGTTACTATCTTGGTTAATATCTCGTGCGTTAGTATGTCTGTCCTTTTGTGCCAATTCTCCCTTTATGATTTGTCACCATGTGTGACTCCCTCATTTAAAAAAAAAGCCCGAATATTCCGGACAAGACACACTTAAAAATACTGAAACAGTGCGAGCCATCTCGCAGGCTGTGCGATTTACCATCCAAATGTTTGAGGATGTAAATAGCATAGGGATGACAACCTAAGGGTTGCCCAAAAACAAAACAAAACTTTTTGAACCAAAAGTGCCGAAATGAAGTGCGTATGGGCTGCGACGGGTAAGAATTGGATGGAATCTCCGGGTACGACGGCGACCAATGCCGTGTGTTCTCTACCCGAGCGTAGCTGACCAGAGGGGGGGGTCCTCAGGCAGGGCGGAGACCAATGCAGTTTCTCCACTGCCTGAGCAACCGACAAGAACGGGCAAAAAATGTAATCATCGTGGGGGGTTGCCGTAAAGGTTCTTCCTTCGAACCAGAAGAGCAGTTATGAACGGGGGTTTCGCAAGCTCTCAGCGGTTTCTGCCGATGAGTGTGCTGGCAAGTTCTCAAAGGTTTCGGCCGACAAATAAGGCGTGGGGCCCTGGAAAAAAAAATTCCGATCTTACAAACAACATTTAACACTAACAGTAACAAACAATATGAAACAACATGCTGCAGGTTCCATCAGAAAGGATACCGTTTTCTCCCAAGCGGTTCCTTTTTAAAACATCATCTGGACACCTCAGTTATCAGTTGCGAGCAGGGTCGCAAAGGGGTTTTCGTTTTGGGAGTCAGACTCAAAGTCGTCATCTTCTCCCGGATGCCATACTCGCGAATGTATAAGGGTGCGATTTTGGGTCCATCTCGTCGTTCCGGATGAGCCTGTATGAGTTGTTGCGGTGCCAAAAGGTGGTGCCTAGTTCTGTGGGGACGGAATCGGGGTCGTAATCGTAGGGCGGTGGTGTTTGGTGTGGTTTGTTGAAGAACGTGATGAGGAAGGGATCACTCAAATCGTGGTCAGATTCGCTGGGTGTGGCTCCTGTTGCATGGGGATAGTAGGGAGGCGTGCTGTGGCTATTGTCTGAGTCACAGTCGCTGCTGCTGTCTGTCGGCGTACCGGGGCTGAGTCTAGATGTCGGGGGTGGAGTCGAGGACAAGTCCGTGGATGTGGTGGGCGTGTTGGGGGAGGGTAGGGATGCGTTGGCTGTGGGCGTGGTGTGGTCTGCTGCGTTGAGCATGATGTGATATGCGTGGTTGGACTGTGGGCCATATGCCTTAAGCTGGGTAATATGGAACCACGCAGTCTTTCCGTTGGGGTACTTAATTTTATAGACGGAGGGGCTTACTTTGTCCGCAATGGTGTACGGACCCAAATATTTAGGTGAAAGGAATGTGCTGGAGTTATAAATTGAGAGCATGACCTGCTGTCCTACCTCAAACTCAGTCGCATGCACTGTCTTGTCAAAACAGGCCTTGCTTTGTTTCTTCCGTGTGCCTAATCTTACTGCGGCTGCTAGCTGAGCCGTTTTTACATTCTTCAACTAGTTGTTTTACTGTGTTCTCGTGTGTGAGGGCCGACACTTCGGGGCTGGTCAAGTCCAATCCTAATAAAAATTCTGTGCCTTTCATGGGGCGTCCGGTCATGAGAGTGTGTGGGGTGTAACCTGTGGAAGTTGAGACAGTATTTCTCAAAAACATCAGCGCAAAAGGGAGGACTGAATCCCAAGTGGTGTTGTTTTGTTGGACCATTTTTCTGAGGGTTGATTTTAGGGTCCGATTCATGCGCTCCACGATACCACTTGACTGGGGGTGGTATGCGATGTGGAATTTTTGGGTAATGCCAAATATCGTGAGGACGTTCTTCATGACACGTCCCGTAAAATGGGAACCTTGGTCGGATCTACTGCTGTGGGGGAGTCCCCATCTCGTAAAGATGTGGTGGGTTAAGATCTTTGCGGTGGTCTTTGCCGTATTCGTTCTGGATGGGAATGCCTCTACCCATTTCGTAAAAGTGTCTATGACGACTAATACGTATTTGTAACCATTCCTGCAAGGGGGCAATGGTCCTATAATATCGATCTGGAGGTTAGTCCAGGGGCCGTTAACGGGGAAGGTGTGACTAAGCTGAGCCTTCTTTGCGTATCTGTCCGGATTGTTCTGGGCCCAGATAAGGCAATTCTCAACGTAGTGCGTTACGTCTTCTTTTGAACTTGGCCACCAACAGAGCTGCCTGAGGTGGGCTGTAGTGGGATCAATTCCCTGATGCCCATGACTGTCATGGAACAAACAAATAAGCTGATTCCTGTCCTGTTCAGGAACCACATAAAGGGTGTCTTTTAACACCACACCGTCATGTGTGATCAGTGCATTTTTAAATCTATCATAGGGGGCTGGAAATTGTCCTTTTAAAATCTCCCTGAGATTGTTATCCTGCTTCTGGGCCTGCACTAAATCCTCGATATTAGTCTGCGAGACCTGAACTGCATTCACTGGTGCGCTTTCGGGGGGTGTCCAAAAATATCCATGCCTGGAACCTGCTTTTGCCAGTGCGTCGGCTTTTACATTTCCAGGGGGGGAGGAACGGTGGTGACTTCGAACTTTAATAATTCCGAATGTACTGTTCTGTGCTTTTCCTAAAATGTAGCAGAGCAATGGGGCTGAAGGGAGGGGTTTTCCGTCTGCGGAAACAAATCCTCTTGCTTTCCACAGGAGTAGGAATTCTGTAAGGCTATTGCAGACATAGAGGCTGTCTGAGTACATGCCTGCTGGGCTGGAGAAGGAATGTGGGTGATCTATAATATACGCAACGACTGCTAGTTCTGCCGCCTGCACGCCTAAGTGGCCTGGTAGCTTTAGTGATATTTCTTCTAGGGCGCGTCCTTGCGCGTCCTCGACATAAATGCCACATCCGTAATGCGCTTCCCTTCTAATACTGTGGAAGAACCATCCACATATATTCTTAAAGGTTCGCACGTGTCTGTGTGCTGGGGGCTCTGGGGTGAACTACCTATCTTTCGGGTGGGGGGGGGGTGTTTTCGCAATAAAGGGGCCTGTGTTGTGGTGTGGTGAGATGATTTCACATTCATGGGGGGTGCCTGGGTGCTGAAGGTTATTGGCTAAGAAAGTGTGGGTCTTGGTCCTTTTAACAGTGATGTCCCGTCCCTGCAAAAGAAGGGTCCATCAGGCTGCTCTAATCTGACTAACTGTACCGTCCTTGAGTCGTCCGTCAAGTAAAAGTTGGGTGGGGGTATGTTCTGTGAGGATTGTGATGAGGTTTAGTCCGGTTATGTAAGAAAAGTGCTGAACTGCCCAGAAAACTGCGAGCAGGTGCCTTTCACAGTCCGAAAATCCCTGCTCCACAGGATCTAAAAGTCTGGAGGCGTAAGCCAAGGGTCTTAATTGTTCGTGCCATTCCTGGAGGAGCACGTCCGAAAGGGAGCGGTCGTTGCTAGCTATCTCTATAGCATAGGGGAAAAGTGGGTCTGGAACCTGTAGTGCGGGGGCTGCAATGAGGGCTCTTTTCAAAGCATCCACAGCATCCGTATGCTGCGGAAGCCATTCCCAAGGGGCTCCTTTCTTTAGGAGTTCCGAGAGGGGTGCTGCCTTGCTGACGAAATCGTCAATGTGGTTTCGGCAGTAGCCAACCAGTCCTACAAAAGACCGGAGGGCTGAAACATTCTGGGGAAGGGGCAATTTAGTAATCGAGTCAATTCTTTTGTGTTCGATCTCGCGTTTACCGTGCGTGATAATCGTACCCAAATATATCACTTTGTTTTCCAAAATCTGGGTCTTTTGGGGGTTTACTTTGCAAACAATATTCTGTAGGAGTTCCAGGAGTTCGGACAGAAGCTCGATGTGCTCTGCCTTGGTGTCTGTCTGCAGTCATAGGTCGTCCACATACTGGACCAGACATTCGGGCAAGAATGTTTTGACAAACCATTTGCCAGCTGTCGGTGGAAAATGGAGGGGGCGTTGTGGAATCCTTGTGGAAGGCATGTCCACGTGTACTGCTGATTTTTAAAAGTGAAGGCAAATTTGTATTGGCACGTTTTGCCAATGGAATGGACCAGAATCCATTACTGACGTCCAAAACCGTAAAGTATTGTGAGTTGAGTCACTGTTTGAGTATGGTCTCGGGACTTGTGGCTACCGTGGGGGCTAATGTGGGGGTGACTTTGTTGACTTCCCGGTAATCGATGGTCAGTCGCCATGATCCATCGGGTTTTCTCACTGGCCAAATCATGGCATTATTAGTGGAGGCTACTGATCTGAGTACGCCCAGCTCTAATAAGCTGTCGATCATTTTTGCGATTTCTCCCTCTGCCTCTTGGGGAAATCCGTATTGCTTTTGGGGTCTAGGGTCAGGTCCTGTGATTTGAACGGAACCAGTCATCCGGCCACAGTCGTGTTTGTGGGTCGCGAATGTTAAGTAATGGGTTAAGAGACATTGCAATTAGTTGTCTCATTTATGTTAAGTACCCATTAATTGACACTGATATGTAAAGGGGCTTCAGGTGGCCTCTGTCAGGTGGTGTGTTGTTAAGAGTTTTGTGCAGAGGCTGTGGAAGTGAAATAAATGGTGTTTTGTGAAAAGGAACAAGAACTTTAGACTCTTCATTTCACAGCAACTAAAATGTCTAACAGTGAATGCTGTCCTGTGCTTCTGCAGAACTGCCCTAACCTGCTTGTCTGTGCTAATCGTGGTCGGGTCAAACCAGAATTCGCCGCCTGCGCTAATCTTGTTTGCATATTCTCCTATTGTGAGCGTTGCGGTGGCTCTTGCGGATTTTGCCATTCTCCAAACAAATTGGTTGACTGCATCAAAGGACAGGTTGTGGGAATTCATAAAATCAATTCCCAAAATGTGTTCTGCTGTGTGGGGCAGGTCGACTCAGACTATGGCGTGCTTGGTGGTGACGTTGCCGATTTGAATGGGTACAGGGGCGGTGATGTGTCCCTGTTGTGACTGGCCTGTAAAGCCGCTGAGGGTGATGGTGGCTGTAGTGGGCCACGTATCTTTATGGAATATGGTGGAGGAATTGATTGTGGTGCGGGACCCTCCTGTGTTCCAGAGAAATATGATGGGCTGCCCCCGTATCTTTGCTGCAACTACTAGTCGGCCGGACCTATCCCAAAGGGTGTCGCAGACCCAACTGGGGGAGCCCGAACACCGTCAGTCCGTTCCGTTCAGGTCTGCTTGGTCTGAATGGCTGCTCACCCTATGCATGGGCTCTGTCCTATTCTTATTCAAAGTGCCTGCCTCCTGGGCTCTCTGTGGCTTTCGTGGGGGGCTGTTCCTGCCTTCATTCACCCATGCGGGGTTCTGGTGCGTTTTCACCGTTTGAATGTCTGCTTCTTTACTCTGGCAAAGAAGTGGTGGGGGTCTGAGGTGGGGAGGAACGGTGTGATTTTCTCGCACGCGTCCCGTAATTGGGTCACGGTTAAGGGGGTCGTGTACAGGAATTCCGTGTCTCCTTCCGATGTGACTGTGCGGTGGGTGGTTACTGGATTCATTGGTGCCTGAACTATCTGCTCTGTGGGGGTTTGGGGCGCTTTTCTCTTCTGGGGCTTTCCTTGCGCACATGTTCCCTGAACATACCTATCATTTAATTCTTCCCAATCCGGGCCGTCTTCCTCATCTAACCGGGATCCAAAGGTGCTCTGGAACCCATTCTGAACTGAAAGTAAAGATTGCAGTTCTGCAATCTGCTTCCGGCACTTTGTGTGATCTCGTGAGCTTTGTCTGTGCTCCGTGGTGGTAGTATGGAGTGCTCGTAATGCTGCTTTCAGGTCGCTACATTGCCTTTGCAATGCCTCTACCTGTCTCTCTGTTTCCTCTCTTACCAGGACTGCACGTTGCGTGTCCTGATAGGCCTTTTCGTACTGTGTCTAGAAGCTGCTTAGGTGCGCCAGACAAGACTGGTGTGCCCACTTGGCATCATCCACCGCTCCGTCCTTTGCTGCTAACTTCCTTCTTAATTCTAGGTTCTCTTTCTCTATCTCGCTCATATCGACTTGACTCATTCGATGTGTCTCCTCTATCTCTTTTCGGAGCATCCAAACGACCTCCTCTGTGCCTCGCAATTGTGCCAAACAGGACATGATTGCCATCGGCTTGCGAGCTTTTCCCAAGCTTTTCTTCTGGATTTTGCTCAGGTTCTCCCACCAAGTATGTCCTATACTCCCGGGACCTGTTTCCTAATTTTCACAGAATTCGCTCCAAAGGGGCCATCCTTTTCCTTTGAGGTACTTTCTGATTTCCTCTTCCCAAACGGAACACTGTCCTACTCTACTGCTGGTCGCTGCGACCAGAAATTCTTTGGGGTTCATGAGGCATTGCATTGCCTGCATTGCCATCTTTCCTCTCTGAATACTTCTCTTAAAATTTGGAACAAGGGGTATTAAGGCGGTGCTGTAATTACGGGTACGGCTTTCGCTATTTTCCGGAATACAAACTCCCGACAGTTTTGTTGCAACAAAAATCTATCAGTTTACTTTATCGCCCTGTTAGTTACGCAAGCATTAACACACTTCCGAATTATGAGTATTGATCAGAACTGCTTGAACACTTGTGGTTTTCTGTTCCCAATTGGATTTCTAATTCAAATTTTGTGTTCTCCCGGAGTGGTTAAGCCACTTCTAAGTTGGGTCCCGTCAGGATGTTGTCAGTAATATGTTGCTAACTTTTGGTTGGCTCTTAAATCATAATTTGCTCTGATTGTTTAACTTTTGCTCTAGAGTCGCCAGGTACCTTTATGATACCGCCACGAGGTTCAAGTTCAAGTAATGATCAATAATTCAACACACCAATTAGTGAGATTCAAATCAAAACACATTTATTATACACAGTAAATCACTACTCATGCATAAACTCTACTTTCTAGGCTATTCCTATCACTAAAAGGCCTATACTTAATTTCGGACTGGCCCACCAGGTCAGGGGAACAAATGGCCTTTCGTTCAGGTCCTGAGTCTGCAGGATTCAAAAGCTGGTGTGGACTGGTAGCTAGGAGCGCCTATCTCGTAGTGATCGTTGACTTGAGACTTACTTGGTTGGAGGTAGCGAGGCAGGTCACTGTCAATGGTTGGATCAAGTTGCTGAGTGACCCTGCCAAAGAAGAACGATTTGAACTTGGGGGCTTTACTTTATAGTCCCCAGGGGCTTCCCGCCCTTCGGGGCGGACCCCGTACCTGGTTACAAGTGATTGGACTGCGTTCCGATCACTTGGATTGATTTCTCCAATAATGGAGTTGTTCCCTGATCGTTGGGCGGTCCCTAAATGTCCGTTGGTCTTCCTTTGTCTTGGCTCCTGCTGGCGCCGAGGAGTCTGGCTTGGCTTTATTCACCCTAACTGTTGTCATTGTGCCCTGGAATCACTCTTTACTATGCAGATGGCTGCTTGTTTCAGTGCTGTCTGGTTCCTTACAGGTTTCAATATACATAATTTCTGTATTTGCTAGTCTTTGCCTGTGTTGGCTGAATTTCCCTTCAGTCTTTGTGGTTCTCCATTTTAAGTCGGGAAGTGGCTAACTCAGGTGGCTACAGAATGTCTAAAGAGTGATGCCAAAATTTAAATGCCAATATCCCACAAGAACACGAGAAATAGGAGCAGGAGTAGGCCATATGGTCCATCGAGTCTGCTCCACAACTCAGCACGATCATGTCTGACCTTGGGCTTTAGCTCCACTTTCTCATCCACTTTCTGTACTCTTGATTCACTGAAAGACCAAGATATATCTATCACACTCTTAAATGTATTCTAATGATGGAACATAACCCTCTAGGATAGATAATTCCAAAGGTTCACAATCCTTTGAGTGAATAAATTTATCCTCATCTCAGTCCGTAGTGATTGGTCCCTAATTCTGAGACAGTGATCCCGTGTTTTAGATTCCCCAAACAGTGGAAACAAAGGATGGAATCTTCCAGTCCCATCAGTAGCAGGGAGCATGGTGAGCAAGGGAACTTAATTTGGAGCAAGGCCAAAAATCAGTTTCCCGATGTCACGATTGTGTTCTTGGGAAAAGGCAGGTGGAGCTTCCTGATGAACAATGTCAGGAAGCCCTTTTGCATGTATTAGTGTGTCATAAATGCTCACTAAAAGGCTCCCTTGCCAGAATTAAGTCATAGAATCATAGAATTATCATAGAATCATAAAATTTACAGTGCAGAAGGAGGCCATTCAGCCCATCGAGTCTGCACCGGCTCTTGGAAAGAGCACCCTACCCAAGGTCCACACTTCCACCCTATCCCCATAACCCAGTAACCCCACCCAACACTAAGGGCAATTTTGGACACTAAGGGCAATTTAGCATGGCCAATCCACCTAACCTGCACATCTTTGGACTATGGGAGGAAACCGGAGCACCCGGAGGAAACCCACGCACACACGGGGAGAACGTGCAGACTCTGCACAGACAGTGACCCATGCCGGGAATCGAACCTGGGTTCCTGGAGCTGTGAAGCAATTGTGCTAACCACAATGCTACCGTGCTGCCCACATTAAAGTCCTCCAAACTAAATTCCCCATCAGGAAGAAATGAGAGTATTAACTTTTACGAGTGTAGATAAATGGTATGCACCTGGTAAGCTTCACTTCTTCCATAACTGAGAACTCAGTAGACACTGCTTTCTCCTTCTTGGGACTCATCAGGTGCCGGTAGCAAGAACTGCGCGGAGGCTGGAAAGGGGAGCCGAATGGTGAATGGGATAGATAGGGTGGAGCAGATGCTGGAAATGAGGTGCAGACAAAGCGTTGGGGGGTCTAGAGTGGCTGGGTGCAGTGGAGGCTGGGCATGGGAGGCAAGCAAAGTGTGGAGTCAGACAAAGTGTGCAGTCAAGGTAGGGTGGAAAGGTAGAGCAGTCTGGATATTGGAGGTAGATGAAGGGTGGAAGGGGGGAGACTCGAGAAGGGTGGGGAGAACACCTAAAGAGGGGAGGTAGTAAGGGAAAGCGAATGTGCAGTGACATTGGATGAAGGGAAGTGCCTTTCTTGTTGGGTCAGGGCTCCTGTGGCTGCCTTGGGGAAGAGGGATTAAGGCCAAAAATGGTAAGAAACTGCAGGCTGGAGGGCAGGGTTGGTGGTGTCGATGGTTGGGTCCTAGGGGCTGAACTGAAGATACTTGGCAGAGAAGGGAACAGCCACAATCAGAGTGGAGTAGTTTGAACACAGAACAAAGAACAGTACAGGAACAGGCCCTTTGGCTCTCCAAGCCAGCACCGATCATGATGCCTCTAAACATCATAACTGGTGCAGGCTTGGAGGAGCGAAGGACTGCTCCTGGGCTGTACTATTCTTTGTTGAAGCTACTCCCCTCTGATTGTGACAGTTCCCTTCTTTGCCCAGTACCCTCAGTTCAACCTGTTATGGGCCAGGGCTTAGAAACTCCGAAGTGTATTATGAAGCTCACCTGATCTATAACTTTTATGTTGAATTTGTGTAGGATGAGCACAAGAGCCTTCACTTCAGGTGTGCTTCACCAGACTTCCTAGACGTTTTATCAAAACAAATTTTATTATAAGAATGTGGTTAACATATGTAAAGCACTAGCAAGAATTTGTTATCAATTACAAACATGACAAAAAACACAACAGCTACAGTACTCTATCTATATAACTCTTAATGAACCCCCTTAGCTGTTCCAATTCAATACAAAATCCAATAAAACCAAAACCCCTTTCAAGGGTGTGGCCCAGCACACTAATCTCACTTGAATGGGACCAGTCCTTTCCCAGAGATTCTGATCCAGTTTCCAACCAGCAGATTCAAGACTCCTTCAGGAAAGCAACTCGAGCTTTAAGGTTCCCAAGGCTGTTTGCTATGTGCTTTCAGTTCACTGGAACAGCTTTAAAATTAAACAGAGAAAACAGGGAAACGTCCTGCAACTTAACACAGTGCTTTCCAGTACTGCTTCTTCTTTTGCAGTCCAAACGAACAAACCAAGAAATGAAACCAAAAGACTAAGCTCTCTCTCACTTGACAGCCACAGCCCAGCTCCACCCATGAATTACATCACTGAAGTTATGCTACAAGCCATGTGGTAAAACAAAATCGTTCTTAAAGGGACACTCCCATGACGAATCCCGAGGGTCCAACCATTGGCAGCACCAATACTGCCCTCCAAGACCTGCGGTGGATGTGGTACGGTGGGTTAAGCTTTTATGGATGGGGCTGGGTCACGGAGGCATACTGCACTGGTGGCTTGATTTATGGGAGATGTCAGGGCAAGGATGGGCACAGGGACGATAACAGGTATCGGCTCTGTGTAGAGGACAACCATGTGGAGATGGATGGCAACAGGGTAATGGGGATGGTTCATGGGTAACAGAGGGAACCATGATGTTGGGTGGTTCGCGGGTGATGAGCGGACGTTGGTGGGTGAGGTTAGGTTGTGGACAGAGTTTTAAAGCTAAAATGCACTGATTACTATCTCCCCTGCTGATGTGGAGATGCCGGCGTTGGACTGGGGTGAGCACAGTAAGAAGTCTTACAACACCAGGTTAAAGTCCAACAGGTTTGTTTCGATGTCACTAGCTTTCAGAGCGCTGCTCCTTCCTTCACCTGAGGAAGGAGCAGCACTCCGAAAGCTAGTGACATCGAAATAAACCTGTTGGACTTTACCCCTGCTGATGGTTTGATTCTTCACAAGTGGCAAACTGCGAATATGCAGGGCCATGCCACTAAATGTGTACATTAAAACCTGTGCAGTACTCCTTTCCTCTATGATCTCTGTCACTTGTAAGTGGCATTATGTTTTTTTTAGAAAATATTTTATTGAAGCATTTGTAATTTTCACAGTTTAACACATTAACATCTCTTAAACAACCACGCGGGCCGACACACGTAAAGAAAAAACAAAAACAACCTAATAACAACACCCTCTACTTCCCCCGCTCTATTCCCTAGCTTCCCGTAAACTATATTTTCTGCCCCGTTGTAACATTGCTATGCCTCCTGTTTTCCTTCCCCCCCCCCTTACTGCTGACGTTCAATTTCCCTTGAAGTAGTCTATGAATGGCTGCCATCTTAGGGCGAACCCTTGAATTGATCCACTCAAAGCGAATTTAATTTTCTCCAGCATGAGAAATCCTGCCATATCGCTGATCCACACTCCTGACTTCGGGGGCTCCGTGCCCCTCCATCCCAGCAAAATCCGCCTCCGGGCCACCAGGGAGGAGAAGGCTAGAACATCGGCCTCCCTCCCCCCCTTGGCTCCCGGATCTTCCCATACCCAAATATTGCCAATTCTGGTCTCGGAGTTACCCTTCCTTCCAGGATCTCTGACATAACCCCGCAAATCCCGACCAGAATCCCCTCAATTTCAGACATGTCCAAAACATATGTAAATGGTTTGCCGGGCTATCCCCACACCGCCCATATCTGTCTTCCACCTCCTCAAAGAACCTGCTCATCCGGGCTACCGTCATGTGGGCACTGTGGACCACCTTGAACTGGATCAAACTAAGTCTGGCACACGACGAGGATGAATCGACTCTCTTCAGGGCTTTTTCCCACAGCTCGAATTCTATCTCCTCACCCAGCTCCTCTTCCCACTTCCTCTTCACCTCCCTTATCACTCCATCAACTCCTTGTATATCTCCGAGACCGACCACTCTCCAACTTCTGTTTTTGACATCACCTTATCTTGTAACCCCCTCAGGGGAAGGCGAGGGAAGCCAGGCACCTGCCTCCGGACAAAATCCCGTACCTGGAGGTACCGAAACCCGTTCCCGCCTGGCAACTCAAATTCCCCCTCTAATGCCTCCAAGGTTGGGAAACCTCCCTGAATGAATCGGTCCCCAAATCTCTCAATCCCTGCCCGCCGTCATCCCTTATAGCCGCCATCCAGCCCCCCCGGGGCAAACCGGTGATTGTTACAAATCGATGAGCACACTGACGCCCCCTCCAATCTCATGTGTTGCCTCCATTGCCCCCACACCCTAAGGGCTGCCACCACCGCAGTGCTCGTAGAGTACAGAGCCGGCGAAAACGGCAGGGGCACTGTCAATAAAGCCTCCAAACTCGTACCCGGATGCCGCTTCCACTCGCTTCCTCACCGACCCCTCCCCCACTACCCACTTCCTGACCATCGATATGTTGGCCGCCCAGTAATAGTTAATAAAGCCCAGCGCCCCTCTCCGCAACCCCGTTCCAGGAGTGCCTTCTCTACTCTCGGAGTTTTACCTGCCCACACAAAACCCGATATCGCCGCGTTCATTTTCCTGAAAAAAGCCTTTGGGATAAAAATCAGAAGACATTGAAAAAAGAAGAGCAGTCTTGGAAGGACCGTCATCTTTACCGTCTGGACCCTCCCCGTCAGCGTCAGCGGGAGCATGTCCCATCTGCGAAAATTCCTTTTCATTTGATCCACCGCTTTGGCCAGATTTAACTTATGATACTGCCCCCAATCCTTAGCCACTTGAATTCCCAGATATCTAAAACTTCTCTCAACCACTCTGAACGACAACTCCCTCAGTCTCCTTTCCTGCCCCCGTGCCTGGATCACGAACATCTTGCTCTTTCCCATATTTAACTTGTAACCTGAAAATCGCCAATAATTCTCCGAGTATCTCCATGATTTTGGCTATCCACCCCACCGGGTCTGAGACATAGAGCAACAAATCGTCCACATATAGAAAGACTGTGTGCTCCACGCCCCCCCTCACTATCCCCCGCCAGGCATTTGTTGATTGAAGGGCCATTGCCAAGGACTCTATGGCCAGGGTTCTTACTTTTGCCACCGGAGCCTGATGTAACAGCCAGACCCAATCCACAAATCCCTGTCCGAACCCAAACCTGCCTAAAATGTCCCATAGGTCCTTCCACTCCACCCGGTTGAACGCCTTCTCCGCGTCCATGGCTACTACCACCTCAATATCGCGAACATTAAGAAGCCGTCTAATATTGGACGTCAGGTGCCAGCCCTTCACAAATCCCGTCTGATCTTCCCCAATTACCTCCGGGACGCAATCCTCTATTCGAGTGGCCAAGACCTTTGCCAGCAATTTAGCGTCAACGTTCAGCAGGGAAATTGGCCTGTATGATCCACAGTTCTCCGCATCCTAATCTCGCTTCAGGATGAGAGAAATTGATGCCTGTAATAGCGTTGGGGGGAGTACTCCCAGCTCCCGAGACTCATTAAAAGCATTAACCAGGAGCGGCCCCGGTAACCCACTGAACTTTTAATAAAATACCACTGGGAATCCGTCAGGTCCCGGGGCCTTTCTCAATAGCATCGCTCCCAACCCATCTATCACCTCCCCGAGCCAAATTGGGCCCCCCACATCTTCCACCAGCTCCTCATCTACCTTCGGGAACTCTAGCCTCTCTAGAAATTGATTCATACCCTCTGATGTGTTAGGCAGGTTGGTTCGATGTGGACTTCACACGATGCAAGGAAGTTAGAAACAGCCGTCTAACACAGGAGAAGATCCAACACTGTTTTATTCAACTAGATGAACTGCTGTACATATTCAGCTGTGGGTCGACACTATACTGATCTTCTATAGTGACCTTGCAGTAGCCTGACCAGACTTACTAGCTACCGCATGATGTTTGTGCTTGCTAGCTCGTGGACTCTGACTGTCTCAGTAGCTGGGTCCCCGAGAGAGCAGGAAGCCTAGTGCCCTCTGCCTTTATAGTTGTAATGTCCTGTCTGGTGATTGGCTGTGCTGTGTTGTATGCTTACTTGTCATCCTATGTGTCAATCACTGCCTGTCTGCATCTCATTATATACATGAGTGGATATTATGACACCCTCCTCCCCGGCTGGGGCTTTCGACTCATATAACCGACTTAAAATTCATGGAACACATCATTAACCGCCCCCGAGTCTATCACTACCTTCCCTCTCATATCCTTTATTTTCCCTATTTCTCTCGCCGCCTCCTGCTTCCTGAGCTGATGTGCCAGCATCCTGCTAGCTTTCTAACCATATTCATATATTGCCCCTTTGCCCTCCTCAGCTATCCCTCCGCCTTACCTGTGGAAAGGAGCCCAAATTCCATTTGGAGTCTCTGACGCTCCCACAGGAGCTCCTCCTTCGGAGACTCCGCATACCTCCTGTCCACCTGTAAGATTTCTCCTACTAATCTGTCCAGCTCCGCCCGCTCAGTTTCTCCGTATGGGCTCGAATCAAAATAAATTCCCTTCTTCAATGCCTCCCAAATCACTCTTGCCGCAGTCTCTCCCATATCATTATTTTTTATGTACCCCTGGATGGCCTCCCGCACTCGTTCATAAATCTTATCGTCCGCTAGCAGCCCGGCATCTAATCTCCACTATGGGCGCTGAGACTTTCCCGTGCTTGCCCGTAGGTCTACCCAATGTGGCACATTGTCTGGCATCACAATTGCTGAGTGCTCAGTGTCCTCCACCCCCACTAACAGTGTTTTATCCAGTACAAAGACATCTATCCTGGAGTATACCTTGTGCACATGGGAGTAAAATGAATATTCCTTGCTCCTTGGCACTCCCCAAATCTCCACGGATCCACCCTTCCCATGCGCTCCATGCCCCTGCAATTCCTTCCCCATTGCTGATACTGTCCCTGACCTAGAATTCGACCAGTCCAGCCTCGGATCCAGGACCGTGTTGAAATCACCCCCCATAACCAGCCGGTGCGAATCCAGGTCAGGGATCTTTCCCAGCACCTCCCTAGCAAACGCGACATCATCCCATTTTAGGGCGTATATATTTACCAGCACCACTGCCATTCCCTCCAGCTTCCCACTGACCATAATAAATCTACCCCTCCGGGTCTGCCTCTATCCTCCCACCTCAAATGCACCCTCTTGTTAATCAGGATGGCCACCCCCCTTGCTTTAAAGTCCAGTCCGAATGAAACACCTGTCCGACCCATCCCTTCTTCAATCTGATTTGGTCTCCCAGCTTCAAGTATGTCTCCTGCAGCATGGCCACATCCGCTTTTAACAGTCTCAGGTGTGCGAACATACGGCCCTTTTGTCCGGCCCATTCAGTCTACAAACATTCCACGTTACCAGTCTGGTCGGCGGGGGGGGGGGTGGGGGGGGGGGGGGGGTGGGGGGGGGTGCTCTCGCTGCCCCCCCCCCCTCCCCCGTGTCGATCAGCCATGATCTTTCCTCGTCCCAGCCCTTAGCCCATGCCCCGCAGCTCCCTTGGTCCGCCTCTCAGCAGCTACCACCCTCTGCTCTCCATCTCCAATCCCCCGCAAGTCCCTTACTCGTCAGCAGTCGTTCTCCCCCCCCCCCCCCCCCCCCCCCCCCCCCCCCCGTTTCCCACCCCTCCCTCCCCCCTGCTCCATCTCTCCTCAGCTCTCCCCCCACTTTGCTCCCGTTAACTAGCTATCCAGCTGCCTAGCAGCTCTCGCCCCCGGCGCCTAGCATTCTACCACATGACGGATCTCTCCCCCGCTCTTAACATAAGTTCTCGGGCAGCAATGGTGGCTAGGGGAATGGTAATATCAAATGTTCAAATTTAAAACATGTTTCACCTGATTTATGTGAAGCCTCTGTCACTTTAATCTTCACAGCGGGCCTACCTGCAACTTCAGCCCCCTGTTTCCCTCCAGTCTGCCCACCTCCTGTGCCCAATGGTCCAAGATCAAATGCCAACGATGCAGACTCAGTTCATAGAATGGGGGTGTGAGCGCATTGTCAGCAGAAAGACAGGAGTCAGACTTATGCAAAGGTGAGGAGCACCAGAGCTCACCTCACAGCAAGTTATCAGCCCTTTCTTGCCATGTATATTGACCTGCTGTCATTGCCAATACAGGCCGATTACCCTGGGGTGATGTTACACAGACGTTTGAGGCGTTCGGGGGGGGGGGGGGGGGGGGGGTTGGGAAATGGGGGGGAAGGAGGGAAATGGGGGGGCAAGGAAGGAATTGGGGGGAAGGCGGGATTGGGGGAAGGAGGGATTGTGGGGGAGTAGGGAGGAGGAGTTTGCCTTGTTCCTATGAGAATCGGGCGAGGATGAGGACCTTCCAGGTCCTCCAGGCATGCCGGACCCTCGCCACCGCCGCCAATCCTCCATCCTCCAGCACCTCCAGCGTCTCTTCCCCAGGCTCATCTTCCAGCCCGTCCTGTCCGGCTCCACCTACTCAGATGAGGCCATATCCTCCTTTTCCTCCTTCAGCATGTCACCCAGCTGCTGATCCAGGTTGTGGAGGCACAGCAGACCACCAGAAAGTGGGAGACCTTCTGGGGGCGTACTGCAGTGTACCACCAGAGCGGTCCAGGTATCAGCACAGGTGGCAACATGGGCCTCATTATATCGGGACTCTGCCTCGGTCTCAGGCCTTCGCACTGGCGTCATCAGCCCGTGACCTCAGCCGATACCCCCTTATCCCCCAAGAGTCAACCTGTCATTCTGGGGTAGTCCTCGAAGATGCTGGGGATCCCTGGATGTAACTGTGATGCATGATCCAGAGGTGGTGGTCGCACACAAGCTGAACATTCAGGAAGTGGAACCCCTTCCTGTTAATGAAGGGCACTCCCCGGACTTCTGGGTGCGGCGATGACCAGCTAAGTCGCACGTTTCGGCAGCTCCCGTTGGAACGGACTTTTGGGCTCTTAATAGGAGCCCCAACGGCAATTTAAACGGCCAAAAACACTGTGCGGTAAACCAGAAGGGAATCCCCCCGGACACGCATGGATAAGGGAGAGGATAGTGGCCGGATTGCGGAGGATCCTCTGGAGCAGCGGCAAGGAAGGGAAGCTCAAAGCAAGATGGCGTCGGAAGGTGGCCATTTGTTATGGGGCCCGGACCAACAAGAGTTCCTGCGGCGCTGTGTGTAAGAGCTGAAGAAGGAGTTGAAGAAGGAGCTGTTGGCCCCGATATTACAGGCGATTGAAAGGCTAAAGGAGGAGCAGAGGACCCAAGAGCTGGAGCTTCGGGTCGTGAAGGCAAAGGCTGCTGAAAATGAAGATGAAATACAGGGCCTGGTGGTGAAGACAGAGACGCACGAGGCACAGCACAAAAGGTGTGTGGAAAGGTTGAAAGTACTGGAGAATAATTCGAGGAGGAAGAATTTAAGAGTCCTGGGTCTTCCCGAAGGCGCAGAAGGGGCGGACGTGGGGACATATGTGAGCACGATGCTTCACTCGCTAATGGGATCGGAGGCCCCTACGGGCCCTTTGGAGGTGGAGGGAGCTTATCGAATTCTGGCGCGAAGACCGAAGGCTGGAGAAATACCTCGAGCTATAGTGGTGAGGTTTCTCCGCTACAATGACAGAGAGACGGTCCTCAGATGGGCGAAGAAAATTCAGAGCTGTAGGTGGGAGAACGCGGTGATCCGCGTATACCAGGATTGGAGTGCGGAGGTGGCGAGAAGGAGGGCAAGCTTTAATCGGGCTAAGGCGGTGCTTCACAAAAAGAAGATCCAGTTTGGAATGTTGCAACCGGTGAGATTGTGGGTCACACACCAAGGGAAGCAGCACTAATTTAAGGCGGCAGAAGAGGCGTGGACATTCATTGTGGACGAGAAGCTGGAATAGTCTGGTGGGAGAAAGAGCTTTTGGGACAAAGTGGTGGGGTGATTATGTGGGGCGAGAAAAGGGGGGGGGGGATGATTTTTCAATTTGTTAATTTTGTGATCCTGTAACTTTTCTCTCTTCCCCATGTTGGGGGGGGGGGGGAGTATGAGGAACTGTGGGCGCCGGCCATTAGGGGCGGGGCCGAGTGGGAAACGCGGGCTTTGTTCCCGCGCTATGGTAATTATGGCGGGAACAGGGACGCAGGAAGGAGGGGGCCTCGCACAGTGGGGGCCGAGGACAAGGGGGGAAGCCGAGGTCAGCCAGAGTTCGCTGACTTCTGGGAGCAACATGGGGGGTGCAACTACGCTAGAGGGGGATCGAGCGGGGGGGGGGAGGGGGGGTTAACTGGGTTGCTGCTGCTAAGGAGAAGAGGGAGCTGTTATGGGATGGGGTGGTCGAGGCGGGAGGGCGCCGTCGGGGGGATATACGGGCACGTGGGAACCGGGTGAGGAGCTGGGTTAAAAAAGGGGATGGCTAGTCGACAAGGGGGGAGGGGGGGTAAAGAGCCCCCCAACCCGGCTGATCACGTGGAACATGAGAGGGCTGAACGGGCCGATTAAAAGGGCACGGATACTCGCACACCTAAAGAAATTAAAGGCAGATGTGGTTATGTTGCAGGAGACGCATCTGAAACTGATAGACCAGGTCAGACTACGTAAAGGATGGGTGGGGCAGGTGTTTCATTCGGGTTTAGATGCGAAGAACAGGGGGGTGGCTATCTTAGTGGGGAAACGGGTACTGTTTGAGGCAAAGACCATAGTGGCGGATAGTGGGGGTAGATATGTGATGGTGAGTGGCAGATTGCAAGGGGAGGTGGTGGTTCTGGTGAACGCCCCGAACTGGGATGATGCAAATTTTATGAGGCGTATGTTGGGACGTATCCCGGACCTGGAGGCGGGAAAGTTGGTAATGGGGGGAGACTTCAATACGGTGCTTGATCCAGGGCTGGACCGGTCGAGGTCCAGGACCGGGAGGAGGCCGGCAGCGGCCAGGGTGCTCAAGGACTTCATGGAGCAGATGGGAGGGGTAGACCCCTGGAGATTTAGCAGGCCTAGGAATAAGGAGTTCTCATTTTTCTCCCATGTTCACAAAGTATACTCACGGATAGACTTTTTTGTCTTGGGAAGGGCACTAATTCCGAAGGTGACAGGGACGGAATATACGGCCACAGCCATTTCGGACCACGCTCCACATTGGGTAGACCTGGAGGTAGGAGAGGAAAAAGAACAGCACCCACTCTGGAGAATGGATATGGGCTTATTGGCGGATGAGGGGGTATGTTTAAGGGTGAGGGGGTGCATCGAAAGGTACTTGGAGCTTAATGACAATGGAGAGGTTCAGGTGGGAGTGGTCTGGGAGGCGTTGAAGGCGGTGGTTAGAGGGGAACTGATATCCATAAGGGCACATAAAGAGAAGCAAGAGGGTAAAGAAAGGGAGCGATTGTTGAAAGAACTTTTGAGGGTGGACAGGCAATATGCGGAGGCACCAGAGGAGGGACTGTACAAGGAAAGACAAAGGCTACATGTGGAATTTGACCTGCTGACCACGGGTAAGGCAGAGGCACAGTGGAGGAGGGCACAGGGTGTACAGTATGAGTATGGAGAGAAGGCGAGTCGGCTACTGGCCCACCAATTGAGGAAGAGGGGAGCAGCGAGGGAGATAGTTGGGGTGAGAGATGAGGAGGGAGAGATGGAACGGGGAGCGGAGAGAGTGAACGGGGTGTTCAAGGCATTTTATGAGAGGTTATATAAGGCTCAGCCCCCGGAAGGGAAGGAGGGAATGATGTGTTTCTTGGATCAGCTGGAATTCCCTAAGGTGGAGGAGCAGGAGAGGGCGGGACTGGGAGCACAGATTGAGATGGAGGAGGTGGTAAAAGGGATTGGGAGCATGCAGGCGGGGAAGGCCCCGGGACCGGACGGATTCCCGGTGGAATTTTATAGGAAATATATGGACCTACTGGCCCCGCTTTTGACGAGAACCTTTAATGAGGCCAGAGAAGGTGGGCAGCTGCCCCCGACTATGTCGGAGGCAACGATATCACTCCTTTTGAAGAAGGAAAAAGACCCGCTGCAGTGTGGGTCCTACAGGCCCATTTCCCTTTTAAATGTAGATGCCAAGCTCCTGGCCAAGGTGATGGCGATGAGGATAGAGGACTGTGTCCCGGGGGTGGTCCACGAGGATCAAACTGGGTTCGTTAAGGGGAGACAGCTGAACACGAACATACGGAGGTTGCGAGGGGTAATGATGATGCCCCCACCAGAGGGGGAGGCGGAGATAGTGGTGGCGATGGACGCCGAGAAAGCATTCGACAGAGTGGAGTGGGATTATCTGTGGGAGGTGCTGAGGAGATTTGGTTTTGGAGAAGGGTTTATTGGATGGATACAGCTGCTGTATAGGGCCCCGGTGGCGAGCGTGGTCACGAACAGACAGAGGTCTGACTACTTCCGTCTTCATAGAGGGACGAGGCAGGGGTGTCCCCTGTCTCCGTTACTGTTTGCATTGGCGATTGAGCCCCTGGCCATAGCACTGAGGGGCTCCAGGAAGTGGAGGGGAGTACTCAGGGGAGGAGAAGAACACCGGGTATCTTTGTATGCAAATGATTTATTGCTGTATGTTGCAGACCCAGTGGAGGGGATGCCTGAGATAATGCAGACACTCAGGGAGTTTGGGGAATTTTCGGGGTACAAATTGAATATGGGGAAGAGTGAGTTGTTTGTGGTGCATCCGGGGGAGCAGATCAGGGGAATAGATGACTTACCGCTGAGGAAGGTAACAAGAGATTTCTGGTACTTAGGGATTCAGATAGCCAGGAGTTGGGGAACCTTACATAGGCTTAATTTAACAAGATTGGTGGAACAGATGGAGGAGGATTTTAAGAGATGGGACATGGTGCCCCTGTCACTGGTGGGTAGGGTGCAGGCGGTCAAAATGGTAGTCCTCCCGAGATTCCTTTTTGTGTTTCAGTGCCTTCCGGTGATGGTCACGAAGGTTTTTTCAAGAAAATTGAGAAAAGTGTCATGAGTTTTGTGTGGGCCGGGAAGACCCCGAGAGTGAGGAGGGGGTTCTTGCAGCGTAGCAGGGATAGGGGGGGGGGCTGGCACTACCGAGCCTAAGTGAATACTACTGGGCCGCCAATATCTCAATGGTGTGTAAGTGGATGGGAGAAGGGGAGGGAGCGGCGTGGAAGAGATTGGAGATGGCGTCCTGCAAAGGAACCAGCCTACAAGCAATGGTGACGTCGCCATTGCCGTTCTCCCCGAAGAAATACACCACAAGTCCAGTGGTGGTGGCAACACTAAAAATTTGGGGGCAGTGGAGACGACATAGGGGAAGGACGGGAGCCTCGGTGCGGTCCCCGATAAGAAATAACCATAGGTTCGTCCCGGGGAGAATGGATGGGGGATTTGGAGCATGGCAGAGAGCTGGGGTTGTGCAACTGAGAGATCTGTTCGTAGACGGGATGTTTGCGAGTCTGGGAGCGCTGACGGAAAAATATGGGTTGCCCCAAGGGAATGAATTTCGATACATGCAAGTGAGGGCTTTTGCGAGGCAGCAGGTGAGGGAATTCCCGCAGCTCCCGACGCAGGAGATTCAAGATAGAGTGATCTCAGGGACATGGGTGGGGGATGGTAGGGTGTCGGATATATACAGGGAAATGAGGGACGAGGGGGAGATCATGGTGGATGAGCTGAACGGGAAATGGGAAGAAGAGCTGGGGGAAGAGATTGAGGAGGGGCTGTGGGCTGATGCCCTACGTAGGGTAAACTCATCGTCCTCGTGCGCCAGGCTAAGCCTGATACAATTCAAGGTTTTACACAGGGCACATATGACCGGAGCAAGGCTCAGTAAATTTTTCGGGGTAGAGGATAGGTGTGGGTGATGCTCGAGAAGCCCAGCAAACCACACCCACATGTTTTGGTCATGTCCGGCACTGCAGGGGTTCTGGGTGGGGGTGGCAAAGGTGCTTTCGAAGGTGGTGGGGGTCCGGGTCGAGCCAGGCTGGGGGTTGGCTATATTCGGGGTTGCAGAAGAGCTGGGAGTGCAGGAGGCGAAAGAGGCTGATGTCTTGGCCTTTGCGTCCCTAGTAGCCCGGCGAAGGATATTGCTTATGTGGAAGGAAGCCAAACCCCCGGGCGTGGAGACCTGGATAAATGACATGGCAGGGTTTATAAAACTAGAACGGATAAAGTTCGCACTAAGGGGTTCGGCTCAAGGGTTCACCAGGAGGTGGCAACCGTTCATTGACTACCTCGCAGAACGATAAAGGAAATGGGAAGGTAGCAGCAGCAACCCAGGGGGGGGGGGGGGGGGGGTGGGGGGAGGGCTCGGGTGGGTCCTCAGGGGTGTTTTTGTATAGATATTTGTACTAGGTTATGTATAATGGATTGTTTGATTTTATTTTTGGAGAGTTATTATTTTTGTTATGGCAGTTGCCATTTAGTTTATATACTATTTATTTATTTGTTAAAACGACCACTGTTATTTATATTGTTTTATTGTTGTAAAAAGGAAAACCTTTGTATTGTTTTGTTTGGCCGAAAAATTTGAATAAAATATATATATTTTTTAAAATGAAGGGCACTCCCCGATGCCCAGTGCTCGCAAGGCGACATGAGTGCCATCAATACCCCCTGGACTTGGGGCATTCCGGCGATCGCAGAGAATCCTGCAGCCCGGGCATCTTAGTCGGCATGGTCCTGCTCAAAGTTGCTAAATTCGGATGCCTAGGCATGCAGGGCATCCATGACTTCACAGATGCGCTTGTGGACTGCAGCTTGGGAAACGCTGCACAAGTCCCTGTCCAAACTCTGAAATTAACTAGTTGCATAGAAGTTCAGGGCAGCGGTGACCTTCACAGCCACCGGGAGCAGGTGTACTCCTCCTCCACGGGGTGCGAAGTCCGCGAGGTCATGGCCCAGGTGCCCTACTGTCTCTATGTTGAGTCGGAGCCTCCTGTGGCACATGCTGCCCGTCATCCTCCTCCAGGTTCTTCCTCGTCCTAATGGGTGGCCGGGTATTCAGGGTGTGTGAGGGCCCCCTGCACATGGGGTGCTGCCTCCAGCATACGTCGACCCCGGGGGATGCCTTCTCCGGTGTCTGCTCGCCACGGCTGCCACCAGTACCGCGAGGGCTGCCTCTGCGAGACTGATAGTACCAGCCATATTGTTATATCTGTAAGGAATTGGGGAAGAACCGAGGCTGACAATCAGTCAGGGCTTCCACCCCAGGATCCTCAAATTCCCCAAACCTCCTCCCCACCATTATGTGTCTGCCCCTCCTCATGATGCCATCCAGCGAGCTAGTTGTGCTGGAAAACCTCGTTCTACACACTCATCCCTGACCACAGCAAGAGCCGCTAGAAACCAGAACTGTGCGGGAACATCAGGGAGACCATGCTCAGCTGCCCTCCCTGATCCACACACTTCGCCTATCGTCCAGAGGATATCCCAAGTGCTGAAGCCCAGCTCTTGCATGTTTGATTGTTGACTGCTGCCTCAATGATCCTGACTCGCTTCTCGAGTTCAGGCAAACTGTTCAGGCTTCAAAGTTTGATTGAAATATGATGCAATAATCATCACCTGAGACATGGCACGTGTACCCATGAGAAGCCACTTGAGTAAAATTTTATTGGCAAAACGGTCACATTAATAAAGATTTGAAAATCAACTACTTAACATTTCACATATCACACTAACCATTAGTCAACAAGGAAACATCACCGTTCCATATTGGCATCAATACAAAGCTATATCAGTTCATTTTCACAAAAAAAAACCCTCGCAGATTCCTCAACAAAAACAGAGGATAAGCCTGAGAATGTTTATTATATCCAGAACTTTGTCATGGAAATGATCTGTCCATCAATGTGTTACCTGTAGGTTGTTCCACGTATCAGTGTCATTCTCCGTCCATGAGCCGCAGCCCTCCCACACGGCCCAATCTCATCAGAATCAAATCCTGGCATCCGCATGTTACACTGGCGCTCAAGGTGCAGTTGAACATCCTTGACTTCCAGCATGTTTGACCCACGCGACATACTAGTTAGGTGCAGCACTCACCACAACAGCGACAAAAACATCAGGGGCAGGATTCTCCATTCTTGAGATTAACGGCTGGATTCTGCAGTCGCCGATGCCAAAATCTTGTTCGGCGACCGGCCGGAGAATCCAGGTTTACGACCAAATCGAGGGCGGCGCCGCTTTCACGATGCTCTGCCCCTTCCAAAGCGGCGTACTCTAGGATGTCCTGAGGCCCGTCCCCCGATGCTCCGCCCCCGACCTGCCGAGTTCGGGGAATATTTTGCAGGCCGGGTCCACGAGTGGCCGCTGCCATGTAGCAAGTCACGGCTGCTGCAGGCCACCGCCATGCGCATGCTTGGCCACGGACCCGGCAATTCTCCAGGGTGTTTTGGCAGCTAGAGCCGGGTGCTCTGTGCTGCCGTTCTGCTAGCCCCCAGGAAAATGGGGAATCGGTGGCCCTTTTGCACCAGCTTTTCTGGCCTAAAACGCCACCATTCCCACGCTGGCGTGGAGACATAGCCCCAGAATCGGAGAATCCAGCACTAAATATTGATATCGGGGCAGGATTCATGGACTTCCACGACAGCAAAACTGGTGCCGCACCTGGACCGATTCAGTGAATTGTTAAGGGTCCAGCACCGACATCACGTGGAACACAATCGATTCCAATGAGAAACGGTACCGAATTCGCAGGATACATGATAGAACATAGAACATACAGTGCACAAGGGGGCCATTCGGCCCATCGAGCCTGCACCGACCCACTTAAGCCCTCACTTCCACCCTATCCCAATAACCCCTCCGAACCTTTTTGGTCACAAAGGGCAATTTATCATGGCCAATCCACCTAACCTGCACGTCTTTGGACTGTGGGAGGAAACCAGAACACCCGGAGGAAACCCACACAGACACGGGGATAACGTGCAGACTCCGCACAGATAGTGACCCAGCAGGGAATCGAACCTGGGACCCTGGCGCTGTGAAGCCAGAGTGCTATCCACTTGTGCTGAAGCTGACAGGCTGCAGCCACATATACACACTTCACTCCCCATGCAAACTATCCCAGCAAAGAAGATGACAAGGAGAGCCGCCCTGAGATTCACGGACGCCGAGCTTGAGACCCTCCTGAACACCGTGGAGAACGGCGGACCACCCTTGTTCCCCGGCCTGGGAAGGAGGCTGCCAGCCGTCGCCGTGCCTGGGCCAAGGTGGCAGAGGCAGTAAGCGTCATGAGCAACACCATCTGGACCGGCCTGCAGTGCCGCAAAATACTGCATGACCTCCTCAGTGTGGCCAGGGTGAGTAGGCAGCCCTGGCCACGGAAGCCACTAGCTATCCACTCCCTGGGCTGCAAGCCTCAGACTGTCTAACACTGTGCATTTTCTGTTTCCCCCCCACCCCCCGCAGGAGAAGTCGCCCATAGCCGCAGGGAGGGGGTTAAGACTGGAGGGGGACCACCGGCCCCTCACTGGCAGAACAGTGGGCTCTGGATGTGGTCGGCGGGCCTGAGGAAAGTGAAGTCACTGGGGTAGAGATCGGCCTCGGACAAGGAAGTGATACCCCGCTGAGTTGCGGCTCCCAGTGGCAAATTTATCAAACCAATCCCCCCCCAAAACCACCCTCACCCCCACACCACCCTCACCACTCTCACCCCACCCACCAGCCCGCGGTCTAATCATGCAGCTTGCCTTGTGTCTTGCAGGAGCTGCTGGTGATGAGGCGGGCCCTACTGGTGCCCCCCAGCCACAACCAGAATTGCCCCCCCCCCGGTGTGTGTGTCGCGCAGCGACAAGGATGACGCCGACACGGAGGGGACCCATATGCCCAAGCCAATCAGAGCTTGTGTCCGATTTTGACACCAATTCCCCGAACACTCTCCAACATCCCAGAGACATGGACCTCGGTCAGGCACTTCAGTGAAGAAGCTCCTGGGACACTCTCTGGTGCTCACACCACACAGATGCTCCATTATATCAGCTGGAGGTAGGAACTCCCTAGGGGCCAGACGGTCAGAGGGCGGACCGACCCCGGGGACTAGCTACCATTCAGACGGGTTTTGGACTTCTGGAGCGGACAGATCCATCGATTGTGAAGATGCAGTCGCAGAGCCAGGGACTACATGAGGGGACTTAAGCGTGCATCCAGCACCTGCAGGCACAGTTGGAGTCCAACCTCGTAGAGGAGCAGGAGGTGGTGCCAACCATGCATGCCACCCAGACCAACACTGCAAAGGTGGTGTCCGCAGTGGAGGCTTTAGGGGCAAGGGTTTCGGCAATGGATCAGCATGTCCAAGGCCTAGGGCATTCTGTGCAGGCAATGGTCGATGCCTAGGACAGGACTGCCCTCTCACAAGCAGCCATGTGCCAGAACCACCTGGACATTGCAGTGGCGCTCCTGTGTGTGGCCCAGTCACAGCGGGCCATGACTGAGAGCGTCAGCGGCATTGCCCAAGCACTGGCCTATGTGGCATCATTGGCCGATGTGGCACAGATGCAGAGGGAGGTGGCCCATTCCCAGAGGGAGATGGTGCAGTCACTGGCTGATGTGGCACAGACTCAGAAGCTGGGGGCATAGTCGCAGCGTCATTTGGTGTAGTCCCAGTCAGAGGTGTTCCATTCCCTTTAGTCCATGGCCAATTGCATGCAGACCCTAACTGAGACAGCAGAGGGCCTCCAAGACTGGCAGAACCAAATGGTGAGGGAGCCTCAGGGGATAGCTCCGCTCACACCCCTGTCCCGTGGAATAGCCCGGTGGCCATCGGGCACCCCGAGGGAGGAGGAGGTGATGGGGCCCGTGCCGATGACTCCCGCAGAGGAGGTTCCAGATCACTGCAGCACCTCCTACTACCCGCCCTGCTTATACTGGTGCATCTGGTGGGCAGCAAGCAGAGCAGGGCAGCACCACACCACCTGGGACACCCAAGCAGCAACCAGGCCCATCCAGGCCTGGTCGCCCCAGAAGATGGGCGCGAACAGGGAAATAGGTCACAGGGTGGAATCACAGCAGGCCACCTCCACTCCTGATGTACTGTCTGGGGATCCACCTTGACGTAGCGTTAGGGCCTGTAAAGCCAGAAAGTTAGACACCAGTTAAGTTGGCAGGGGTGCAGGGCACAGTTCAGTGATAGGGGCTAGGGCAGGACTCTGTACATATTTGTTCACATTAAGCACCTGTTCACAATGTGACAACCTGCCTCGGTGCTCTGTCAGAAGGGTGTGATGGGTGGGCTGGCCGCAGAGGGAGCGCGGGGGAGAGAATGGGGGGGGGGGGGGTCGTTGGGGGTGGGCTAGGCTCAGGGATCACAGTTTAGCCAGCGCTCACTGCTCCGATGTGTCCCCCCCCCCCCCCATCCCCTCCTCAGTCTCCACCCCCTCATCGTCTCCACTTCTGCCACCCGATCGATTCGATGGGACCATGTGATGGAATGGCCAGCTCGCATGCAAGGATCTACCCAGGTAGATGGTGGGAAGTGCTACGGTGGGCCGGAGACAGAGATTGTCGAATGATGCAGAGAGCCAGCTCTCATCACAGAGCGGGTTGTCATCATTCTCCATCCCATGGACCATACCGCTGTTACTGCCAACCCTGGGCCCGCACTCCCATAGTGCGGCAGGTAGGAATCACGGAAGGGGTTGCAGGCGGGTGGAGGACGTGGGGGTGGGATGATGAGTCCATGCCCCTAGCCAGTTCCCCACCTAGTCAGGGAACCTGGAGGCGATCAGAGCATCGTGCACACAGCCCGGGTATCGGGCGCAAACGTGCATAATGCAAACCTGATGGTCACATATCAGCTGCACGTTCGTCGAGTAGTATCCCTTTTCGTTTGTGTAGAGCTGCCTGTCATCTGCAGGTGCTTGTAGGGTGACATGCATCCCATCGATCACCCCCTGGACCCGGGCATCCCGTCGATAGCAGTGAACCCCACTGCCCCAGCATCCTGGTGAACTCAGTCCACGTTAAAATGGATGTATTATGCCGACTGGGCATGTAGTGCCTCCATGATGGCGCGGATGCACCTGTGCACTGAGCTCTGTGAGATCCTGGACAGGTCCCCACTCGGCGCCTGGAATGAGCCCATAGCGTAGACGTTCAGGGCGATCACCACCTTGACGGTCACCGGGTGCGGGTGTCCTCCTTTCATGTATGATGGTAGGTGCCGCGTAATCTGGCAGATGTGTCGCACGGTACCCTTGCTCAGCCGGAGTCTTTGACGGCATGCCCGGTACATGCGAGGTCTCATGCGGCGCCTCCTTTGCAGCTCCTCCTCGGCCTGTTGGACGGCCGGCTCTCCAGCATCAGCGGTTGCCACCTGTACCTCTGGGGCACGCTCCACTGCTGCAGCTTCCTCCTCCTCGAGCAACTCCAGCTCGTACAGCTACAGGGCATCCCTAGGGCTACGGTGACAAGGAGGAAGGCCACCATACTGGTTGTATTCCAATATCTGCAGGGGTGAAAGGCCGACATGTTGGCATGGTGCATACTCCTGTTCCCAACCAGGTCCAATGGGCTACTTGGTGGCCCCGGTTGACACTGCGGACCATACCCCTCTCCCCCCTTCCTCTCCGCACCCCGGGCCCGGTCGGTGGCTGGAACTGCGGGCCTCTGGCCCTGAAGTTCGTCCCTGCTGCCAGGGGTACCGTCGGCTGGCACTGCCTTTGCCAGCGGTACAGTCCATGGCCCCTGCCTCGCATAGGGGCTACAGTGAGCGTTGCCATGGGTGGGCTGCATGATGTCCCACCAGTGGGTGGCAGCAGGTTCTGGGGGTGGTGTGGCAGAGGCTGGCATGCGGGGATGGTGGGGTGGGGGCACCAATACAACCGGTGTCATTCTGCAGAACCAGGGGCCAAGGTGGCTGGTCAGTGGCGTGCGCAGCAAGGTGGCTGCCTTGTTGGCCGTGGCAATTGCGGTCCGTGCCTGGGCACCGCCCCAGCACTGTGGGGGTTGGGGGGGTCAGGACCGGTAGATGATGGTCACGTCTTTGCCTGTCCTACCTCCTCTCTCCTTCATCAGCCACGGCACCAGTTTAGCAATTTTTAAAAGCACAAATTCAACTTGCCATCGGCAATTCCCCCCAGTGGAGGCATAGAATTGCAGAGGCTCCAGAGAATACTGGGACAGGCCAGCTAATGATATACCAATGGCGTTTACTGTACATGCATTCTGGAATGCATTGCACTTCTGTAAAGGCGATGGAGAATTGCGATTTGGCGTGCAACCGGTGCCATAATTTCGGCATTGGAACTGATTCTCCGCCCAATCATGTTTCCCGATTCAACCCGAGTAATCTGCAAAAGCATTTCTTCATGTCTTCATCAGGTTGTTCATTTGGATCAATGTCGCACACCAGGTCGTACACCATCTTGCTGCTTCAAACTTGATTGCCTTTCGGACTCATACGCCCCGCTGTGGTAAACCACTGTGTTCTGATATTAGAGGTTGTACGGTAGAACCTGCACTACAGGTTCACCTGTGGCCCCTGCATGTTAGCTCCGCCCAGGAGCTGGGTTATAAATATGCGTGGCCTCCAGCTCGCAGCCATTTCGCCAGCTGCTGTGGGAGGCCACACATCTGATACTAATAAAGCCTCAGTTTGGATTCAACTTCGTCTCCAGTCAAATTGATCGTGCCTCAATTTATTAGTATCAGATTCAGAAGTTGGACCTCCGGATTAAACCAGATCGCCCACAGCTGGATCCACACTCAAGCGATGCCAGAAAGGACTTCCAGCACTGGCTAGCTTGTTTTGAAGCGTACATCAATGCGGCACCGAGCCCTGTTCCAGAGGCTCAGACGATCCAGATATTGTACTCCAGACTCAGCTCGAAGGTCTTCCCGCTTATCCAGGAGGCGCCCAATTACGCTGATGCCATGACTCGACTCAAAGAAAATTATGAACAGAAGACGAACACGCTCTTCGCCAGGCACACACTCGCAACTCATACTCAACTACCTGGTGAGTCAATCGAAGACTTCTGGAGGGCCCTGATCTCACTAGTTCGGGACTGTGACTGCCAGGACGTTACAGCTAAGGAGCACTCAGATCTCCTTATGCGGGACGCTTTTGTGACTGGGATTGGGTCTGATATTCTCAGGCAGCGGCTCCTAGAAGGAGCCACGCGCGACCTCACAGAGACTAAAACACTAGTGCTCTCCATGACGGCTGCCCTGCACCCCCAACTGCCCGGCCCACTCCTCCTCCGCTTCATGCGCCCCACACACAGCCGCCCCAGCGGGGGCGCTACCCACCCAATACGCCTGCTCTACGCGCCAGCCGGGGGGCCCCGATGCTACTTTTGCGGCCAGCAAAAACACCCCCGCCAACGCTGCCCGGCCCGCGCTGCCCTTTGTAAGGCCTGCGGGAAGAAGGGCCACTTCGTTGCGGTGTGCCAGGCCCGCTCAGCGGCCACGGTCACCCCCCCCCCAGTTACGGACAATGGGCGCCACCACCCTCCTCTCCTCCCAGGCCATGAGCGATCAATGGGCGCCGCCATCTTTGCCTCCGCGCAACACGTGTGTTTCATGGGTGCCGCCATCTTGCTCCACCCCCGCAACGTGCGTTCCGTGGGTGCCGCCATTTTGTAACCCCCAGGATCTCCGGACGCCGCCATCCTGTCCACCCCGCAGCACATGGACACCAACGGCATTCCAGCACCTCAACTCAACGGCCGCCTCACTACCCAACGATCAACCACTGCTCGCCTCCATAGCAATCGACCAGTCTCGACCACATAACCTGACCAACGCATTCACCAGCGTGAAAGTCAACGGCCATGTGACCTCCTGCCTACTGGACTCCGGGAGCACCGAGAGCTTTGTACACCCAAATACGGTAAGGCGCTGCTCCCTTATGGTACACCCTACCGATCAAAAAATCTCCCTGGCCTCCGGATCCCATCGCGTAGTGATCCGGGGGTACTGCACGGTCATGCTCACAGTCCAAGGCGTAGAGTTCTATGGCTTTTGCCTCTACGTCCTCCCTAACCTCTGCGCTGCACTTATCCTCGGCCTGGACTTCCAGTGCAACTTCCAGAGCCTGACCCTTAAATTCGGTGGACCCTTACCACCCCTCACTGTGTGCGGCCTCGCGACCCTAAAGGTCGATCCTCCTTCCCCCTTTGCCAATCTAACTCCAGATTGCAAACCCGTCGCCACCAGGAGCAGATGGTACAGCACCCAGGATAAGGCCTTCATCAGGTCCGCGGTCCAGCGTTGCTTCGGGAAGGCTTCATCGAGGCCAGCAACAGCCCCTGGAGAGCTCAAGTGGTAGTGGTTAAATCTGGGGAGAAAAACCGAATGGTCATGGACTACAGCCAGACCATCAACAGGTACACGCAGCTCGACGCGTACCCCCTCCCACGCATATCTGACATCGTTAACCAGATTGCACAGTACCAGGTCTTCTCAACTGTGGACCTTAAATCCGCCTACCACCGTAAATCGGACCGGCCATACACTGCCTTCGAGGCAGACGGCCGGCAATATCACTTCCTTAGGGTCCCCTTGGGCGTCAACAACGGGGTTTTGGTCTTTCAAAGGGAGATGGACCGAATGGTCGACCAGTACAGTTGGCGGGCCACGTTTCCATACATAGACAATGTGACCATCTGCTGCCATGACCCACAGGACCACGACGCCAACCTTGCTAAATTTCTCCGCACCGCCACTCTCCTCAACCTCACGTATAACAAGAAGTGTGTGTTCCGCACAAACCACTTAGCCATCCTCGGCTACGTGGTCCAGAACGGAGTTCTGGGGCCCGATTCTGACCGCATGCGCCCCCTCATGGAGCTCCCCCTCCCCCACTGGCCCAAGGCCCTCAAATGTTGCTTGGGGTTCTTTTCATATGAGGCGCAGTGGGTCCCAAACTATGCGGACAAGGCCCGCCCACTCATACAGTCCACTCACTTCCCCCTGACGGCCGAGGCCCAACAGGCCTTCGCCCGGATCAGAGCTGATATTGCCAAAGCTGGGATGCACGCTGTAGACGAAACACTTCTATTCCAAGTAGAAAGCGACGCATCGGACGTCGCACTTTCCGGCACCCTCAATCAGGCAGGCAGGCCCGTGGCATTCTTTTCCCGCACCCTCCATACCACCGAAATTCGGCACTCGTCCGTCGAAAAAGAGGCCCAGGCTATTGTTGAGGCTGTGCGACATTGGAGGCATTACCTGGCCAGCAGGAGATTTACTCTCCTGACTGACCAACGGTCGGTAGCCTTCATGTTCAACAACACACAGCGGTGCAAGATCAAAAATGATAAAATCTTGCGGTGGAGGATCGAGCTCTCCACCTATAATTACGAGATTAGGTATCGCCCTGGCAAACTCAACGAGCCCCCTGACGCACTATCCCGAGGTACATGTGCCAGCTCTCCGGTAGACCGACTCCAGACCCTGCACGACAGCCTTTGCCACCCAGGGATCACTCGGTTGTACCATTTCATTAAGGCATGAAATTTGCCCTAATCTGTCGAGGAAGTAAGGACAATCACCAGGGACTGCCAGGTCTGTGCGGAGTGCAAGCCGGACTTTTACCGGCCGGACCGCGTGCGCCTGGTGAAGGCTTCCCGCCCTTTTGAACACCTCAGCGTGGATTTCAAAGGCCCCCTCCCCTCCTCCAATCGACACACATATTTCCTCAGTCTGATCGATGAATACTCCCGGTTTCCCTTCGCCATCCCATGCCCCGACATGACGTCTGCCACCGTCATTAAAGCCCTTAATTCCATCTTCACTCTGTTCGGCTTCCCTTCCTACATCCACAGTGACATGGGATCCTCATTCATGAGTGATGAGCTACGTCAGTTCCTGCTCAGCAGAGGTATCGCCTCCAGCAGAACGATGAGCTACAACCCCCGGGGAAACGGACAGGCAGAAAGGGAGAATGGGACGGTTTGGAGGGTCATCCAGCTGGCCCTGCGGTCCAGGAATCTCCCGGCCTCCCGCTGGCAAAAGGTCCTCCCTGATGCACTACATTCCATTCGCTCATCACTCTGCACTGCCACTAACAGTACACCTCATGAACGTCTTTTTGCCTTCCCCAGGATGTCCACATCCGGGGTATCGCTCCCAACTTGGCTTACAGCTCTGGGAACCGTGCTTCTCCGTAAACATGTGCGGCTCCACAAGGTGGAACCGTTGGTGGAGAGGATGCACCTACTCCACGCAAACCCACAGTACGCCTACGTGGCGTTCCCCAATGGCCGCCAGGATACCGTCTCCCTCAGGGACCTGGCACCAGCAGGTTCCACCCCCACACCACCCCCGGTGCCACCCTCCCATCCCCCGCCGCTCCCATCACCCCCCCCCCTCCCAGGACCGTCCGTCCTCCCCCTGCCCACGCCTGTCGATGAAGAGGATTTCAGCACGCTCCCGGAGTAAACTTCGACCACGACAGCGCCCACATCGCTGTCACCACTTCGCCGATCTCTAAGAACCATCAAGGCACCGGACCGGCTGAACCTCTGACCGGCCCGCCGGATGCCAAGAGACATTTTTTTTGCTGCTCTGTAAATATTAAAATTTCTAATTGTATATAGTTATCCACCATCCCCGCCGGACTCAATTTTAACAGGGGGTGAACGTGGTAAACCACTGTGTTCTGATATTAGAGGTTGTACGGTAGAACCTGCACTACAGGTTCACCTGTGGCCCCTTGCATGCTAGCTCCGCCCAGGAGGCGGGGTATAAATATGCATGGCCTCCAGCTCGCAGCCATTTCACCAGCTGCTGTGGGAGGCCACACATCTGATACTAATAAAGCCTCAGTTTGGATTCAACTTCGTCTCCAGTCAAATTGATCGTGCATCACCCGCTGAGCCTGGTTTTCCAAGTATCTTCGAACAAATTGTCCTTCTTTCCAGCTACAGGAAAAGAAGGAAACAGCAGCAGCCTCCAGGCATCTGCAGCCACAAACAGCAGAAAGCAACAAACACAACCTGCAAACATTTCAGTGTATTGACAGTATCAAAGTACAATGAGGATACCGATCACTTGGCACCTAGCACACACTCACCCGCCACCCCACCCCCCTGACCTATATCAGCAGTAGGGCTCACCAGCCCATCCCACTGGAAAATGCTGCTCCAACATAGAGGAGAGAGAGAAAACCATTCCACCCTTCCAAGAGGGGACAGTACAATCCAGAACAGGTCCAGCACATTATAAACAAAACCAAATACAGAGCAACCATCAAAGGAAAATACAAAACAGGCAGACAACGAAGACACCAGCTGCATACCAAAGACAAAATCGAGACAAAAAACAAAACAAATATAATCTGCCAGCTGCTGAGTCAGCGCACGCAGCAGACGTCTAATGCGTGTACAGGTAAGCATGTGTGTGAACGTCAGTGCATGTATATCGGCAAGAGTGTGCATGCATAAAGAGTATCAGCATGAATGACTGCATGTGCATGCCAGTTAGAGTGTGCGTGAGAGCGAGCAGCACAGACCACTGGAAAAGGTCACGCCGACTGATCTACATCAGTGGAAAGCCGCTTTGTAAGCCGACCACTGGATGGTCTCACTGACCTGGAGCATAGCGGACGAGGGGGAGAGAGTGAAAACCACCACCACCCCCCTCCAGCACTGGCAGCATATTCCAGCGACCCAGGCTACAGAGGCAATAGGGGCTGCAACTGGCGAAAAGCTAATCCGCAGTTACATGGTATCCGTCACACAAATCCTCCTCCCCCACCCCTCCAACAAACATAGCCCAAACACAGTGCAAAAGGAAACCAAGGAACACCAGTGACCTGCACGGCTCTCATAACAGGAGCATCAGATGGCCACTGAACATAAGAATTCACCATTAGCTCATGTAAGTGTCTCAGGACAACCTCCGTGTTGCGTAGTCAAGCCAGGCTGCTGGTCCTCTCCTGCAGTATCGGCATCTGATCTTCCATCATCATCCTGTCCAAGGACCGGGCCACAGGAACACAGGGGCATTAACAGGTGATCCACATGTCCAGAACAGAATACACAGTCAACACATAAAACAGGCCTTTAAAAACATGCACTGACTGCTCGAGCAAGCCCTCCTGCATCCTCAGCCCGGTAGAAGGCTTGTCAAAATCCTCCCCTTGCCGCATCCCAGATAAAAGAGACCTTCCCTCCATCCAGAAAGCAGCAAGTAAGCCCAAGGGGAAGAGGCAGCAGGCAAGCAGAAAAGGCAGCAGCAAGCAGCAAACAAATTCTCAGCTACAACAGCCTCCATGCATTTGCAAGTCACCAAAAAGAGCGACAAGCAAATAAACTCTCAACTCAAGCAGCTTCCATGCATTTGCAAGACCTGCAGCGGTCGCGCCATAAAACATGGCGCTGGCCTTGCGTGGACCCGACCTGCCAGGTAGTGCCCCCCTGGCCACCCCCCACCAGTCCACCCAGCCCTCAAGGAAGCCCCCCCGGGCAGCAGCACGGCTCCCGCCCGACTTTGGTGGCGCTGGACACAGTCCGCAGCGTTCCCGGCCCATTGGGGGCGGAGCATCGGGGGAGGGCCTTCAGGTGACGCTCTGAGGCCATCCTAATGGAATGCGGTCCGTGCCGCGATGACGGCATTTCAGGGGGGGGGTGGGGGAGGGGAGCATATGAAACCTGCGTCAACCAGGAGCCGGCACCGGTGATGATATGCCCACATCGGTGTCAAAAGGGATTCTCTGCCCGATTACAAAATCGACGTCGGGGAAAGGAGAATCCCGCCCCTAATCTTTCCGAGATTTGCTTATTTGCCCCTTGAATGAGAAAAATATGTAAATATAGCCCCTGAGTGAAACGGTTGGATAAGTGTGCTTTATCCTGACACTGTGTTTTAGACTCCCCGACCAGCAGAAACAATCAGTGTCTCCCATATTAAGCCCCCTTAGAATGATCTGTTTCAATGAAATTGTCTCTCATTCTTCTAAGTTTCAGAGAATTTGGTTTACTCAGTCTTTCATCATGGGACAACCCCCTCATCCAGGAATCACATTACTGAACCCTTGCTGTATCGCCTCCAATGCAAGTGTATCCTTCCTTAAATATGGGGCCCCAACCAGCAGACAGATTTCCAGGTGTTGTCTTACCAATTGTAACAAGTCTTTATTCCAGTGCTCCAATCTTACAGTAAAGGCCATTGTGCCATTTGCCCTACAATTTCTTTTTGTTCATTCATGGAAGGTGAGTGTCGCTGGCTGAGCCAGCATTAATTGCCAATTCCTAATCTCCCTTCAACTGAGTGGCTTGCTGGATCATTTCAGAGGGCAATTAAGAGTCAGCCACATTGCTGTGGATCTGGAGTCACATATAGGCCAGACCAGGTAAGGATGGCAGATTCCCTTCCCTAAAAGACATCAGTGAACCAGGTACACCATGGTCAGTCCACTCATCTGCAGTCCTTCTCATCCACACAGGTAGCAAACACCTAGAATCACTACAGTGCAGAAGGAGGTCATTCAGCCTATCGAATTTTATCAACCCTCCAAAAGAGGGTTACCTAGGACCACGGCCCTGCCCTATTCCTGTAACCCCACCTAACCTTTTGGACACTAAGGGGAAATCTAGCATGGCCAAGCCACCTAACCTATATATTTTTGGAATGTAGGAGGAAACCGGAGGAGACCCACCTGGAGAATGTGCAAACTCTACACAGTCACCTGGCCGGAATTGAACCCAGGTCTCTGGCACTGTGAGGCAGCAGTGCTAACCACAGTGTTACCATGCCGCCCTTTGCCATCGTGTTGCCCACTGACCTATTGGACAATGTCAAAGATTGAGGCTCCTCCATTACTACATGCTGCTTCCCCATGCCTCCCTGACTTACAGTCAGATCCTCCTATCCCTGACCATTGGCCAACTCAAAAGGCATGCGATTGTCTCCTGGAACAAAGTGTACAGGTTACTCTTCCCCTCCCTAATGCCCCGCAACGTCTGCAACTTAGGCTGCAGCTGAGCTATAAGCCACAGTTGTGCAATCTGCAGACAGTTACTGTGATGTGTGGTTGCAGTAGAATTCCCACATGAAGCAGGGTGAATTGCCTCAGTCACGGCACACCACCACCCCTGCCATGTCTGTCTAACCTTATTTCTTGAATTAGGCAATTGGTTATTAATTTACACAATGTACAACACAGCTGAAGTGTAACACAGCTAATTTTGATTTCCTTTATTTTATCACTAGGTTTTACCAATAGTGATTTTCTTCAGCACAGTAATTTCCATATTATACTATCTTGGATTTATACAGTGGCTTATCCTGAAGGTATGCAAGTTTTAATAATTGTAAAGTTTTATTATTTTCCCTCTGTTGGTCAGATGGGAAATACACTAAAACCATCAGCATCAGTATGGACTAAAAGCAGGTAAGTAATTTACCAATGTAGCTAAGCTCAATACTGGGAGAACCATAAAAATTGGGCGGGATTCTCCTTTTGCCGATGCCAAAATCGGGAAATGCGAATGGACACAGAATAGCTTCCGACCCGAAATCGCGGTCGGCGCCAGTATGACGGCAAATCGGAATGCTCCGACACCCCAAAAATGGAGTAAATGCGTCGCTCGCCGCTTGGGGTGAAAGTACAGTGGGCATATCATTAGCGGGCCTGACGCACTATTTTCCGGGGCCTCCCAGATTCACCATCTCCGATGGGCCGAGTTCCCGACGGCGTGGTTCACTTGTGCTCTCAAAAGTTGTGAACATTGCACCGTGGCTGCTGAGCGAGAGAGAGGAGGTAGGATATGGTGTGGAGTGTGTAGCCATCTGGGATGGCCACTTTCAGAACACAAAATGGACACTCACAGAGACTATCGGGAAATGTGGACAATACTAAGCAACAAGCAGGCACAGAGCCTGAATGTATATTTGGGAAGCAGTCAGCAGACGGAATCGAAACTCAGGTCAATTAACATATTGATGGCCCATCTCCAAGGAACAAAGGACTAATACTCAGGTAGCCGATACTGTCGCAGACATCCTGGCGCCAGTACCCCAACCGAAAGACACAAACAAAGCAAGGCCAACGGCCACCTAGGACACGCCCAGCCATCAGGGCACCCACCCCTTTATTAGTTTAGATCGATGACAATGATCAAGAAACTTCCAATTAATTGGGACCAAGTTTAAGGCCCGCCTAAAAGCGCGCGAAGCCCCTCCAAGTGTAAGAAGGAACCCCCACCAGAGATTCAGTCTCTTGGACTTGGCTCTCAAAGCAGAGAGACCCATCCACCAGCATCACCAGAAGCAAGTAAGTTCAAGGTCAACGCTCGATACCAGATGGATGACCTTAGCTGTTCTCCTGTATATCTTTGAACCCAACAGCCTCAGATCTGAACAACGGCATTGTTCCTCTGACTAAGTGGTCACCCGAAGTTAAGTATAGGCGTTAGCGTTAGAGATAGTTTAGTTTGTAGTACTGTTGTGCATGAGTAGATCTTACTGTGTGTGTAAATAAATAGTATTTACTTTGAACTAACTAACTGGTGTATTGGCTCTTTGATCAGTTTTCGGGTTTGAACCTTGCGGCGGTATCGAGAGATACCTAGCGACTCTAAAGTAAACATAATTATGATTAAGGAAGGCGACCACATTGACCGCCATATTTATAACCAGATAAACAGAGCAACAAGTGACTGCGGGCTGCTGGCCCGGACACTGGCCGTGCTGGCTAAAGCGGGAGGGGGCACTGCTAGGGCCAGGGGAGGGGAGGGGGAGGGCGGGGAACAGGCCAGGCAGCCGGATCCCCCCCTCACAAGGTTGGGGCGGCACCCAGGCACAGACCGCCATTACCGTAGACATCTTGCTGCGCACCCACTGACCACCCACCCCGGCCCTTAGTCCTACACAGTGACACCGGCCGTATGGTTGCGTCCACCCTCACATCCAACCACCCGCGATAGTGTAAACCCCCCCCCCCCCCGCCCCCGAACACCCCGCCCAAATGGCCACTGGGGGACCATCCAGGGCCACACCCACAGCAGCCCCCAGTGAGGGCAGTGCCAGCCAACGGTAACCCTGGCAGCAGGGACAGGCGACAGGACCGGGGGCCCCCATGGGGCTGGTCACCGACGGGCAGGGGTGCTGGGGTGGGGGATGGACATGTGTGGGCGGGACACGCAATGCCAACTGGGGCCACTGTGTAGCCCATGGAACCTGGCTGGCACGGGAGTATGCGCCATGCTAACATGTTGGCTTTTAACCCCCTGCAGACAATGCCGTTTGGTGTTCAACCTGCAATGCTGGCTGCCGTGGCGATGGTCGCAGCCCTGCGAGGTGCCCTGCTTTGAGTGAGTGTGGGCCGCTTGGAGAGTAGGGGGAAGCTGCAGCAGTGGAGTGGGCAGCAGCAAAGCAGGCAGCAGATGAACGGCCAGCAGAGGACTGGGCTGCAGAGGAAAGGGCTGCAGGGGGGCAGGTGGCAGCCGCACAGGCTGAAGGGAGCAGCTGCCCAACAGGCTGATAAAGAGGAAGTGCCAAGGAGACGCCCCATGAGGCCTCGTATGTACCAGCACCGGCTGTCATTCAAGGACCTGCCGGACCGGGCATGCTGTCGGAGACTCTGGCTGAGCAGAGAGACAGGGCGGCACATCTGCCAGATGATGGGACACATGACACCGCGTGGCTATGGGGGTGGACACCCGCTCCTGGTGACCATCAAGGTGACGGTCGCCCTGAACTTCTCTGCCACGGAGTCCTTCCAGTCGGCAAGTTTGGACCTATCCGGGATCTCTCAGGCCTCGGTGCACATCTGCATCCGTGCCGTCACGGAGGCCCTATATGCCCAGGCGCCTCAATACATCCAGTTCCATGTGGACCGAGCCCACCAGAATGCCTGTGCAGCCGAGTTCGCTGCCATCGTCGGGATGACCCGGGTCCAGGGGGCGATAGGTGGGATGCATGCCGCCATACGGGCACCGGCGGATAACAGGCCGCTCTACACTAACCGAAAGGGCCACCACTCGATGAACATCCAGCTAGTCTGTGACCATCAGCTGCGCATCATGCGCCTCTGTGCCTGATACCCGGGCAGTGTGCACGGCTCCTTCATCCTGGCACATTCGGTGATTCCTGACACGGAAGCTGTGGGGTCGGCGCCTGGGTGACATGGGGTTACCCGCTGCCGCGATTATGACACCTATCCGGAGGCCACAGACCAACGCGACGACCCACAACAACGCGCCCATACAGCGACCAGGAGTGTGATCAAGCGGTGCTTCGGCATCTCTGAACATGCACTTCAGGTGCCTGGACCACTCTGGAGGAGCCCTCCAGTACAAGACTGAGAGGGTTGCCTGCATCGTGGTGGCCTGCTGCATCCTTCACAATATCACGCAGCAGAGGGATGGAGGAGGAGGATGAGTGTTAAGGGCAGGCCTCGTCCGACGAGGAGGATTCAGGGTAGGGGGATGATAAGCAGGATATGGGGCCTGGGCAGGCACGGGAGGCTGCATAACATCATCGCTAGGGCCAATGCACACGGGACACTCTGATCGCCTCCAGTTTCACCGACTAGGAGGGAAGAGGTGGAGATGGGGGGAGAGGGCGCTGGCCAGGGGCTCATACATCACATCCCATACCCATACCCTCTCACCTCCCAAACTGCCCACAAGCACATCCCTCCATTACACATACCTGCGGCGCCACGTCTGTGGGCCCTGGGTTGGCAGTGATAGCGGGTCTGGTCCATGGGATGGAGGATGATGCCAATCTGCTCTGCGATGAGCCACGGTGGGTGCTCCACATAGTAGGACTATGTCTGACTCATGCCTAGAGTAGCACCTTCCACCTGGGTGATCCCTGCATGCAAACTGGCCAGTCCATCACACGGCCCTGTCGAATTCCCGGGCTGGGTGTGCTGTGGACGGTCAGGGCACGGGGAGGGGGGGGCACGGTCCCCCCACAGAGCCCCGAGGCAGGTTTCAACGGTGTTTATTGTGGATACATATATACAGTCTGTGCCCTAACCCCGATGACTGAACTGCGCCCTAACCCCGATGACTGAACTGTGCCCGAACCTCGATGACTGAACTGTGCCTTCACCCATGCAACCTAACTGGTTGGGCATTAACACTATGCCTAGGTGGTTCCCAAGACGGTACAGCAGGAGTGGAGGCGGCCTGCTGTGACTCCTGCTCTGCGACAAGGGCCCCTGTTGGCGCACGTCTCCTGGGACGACCTGGCATAGTTGGGCCCGGCCGATGCTCAGGTGTCCCGGGTGGCGTGGTGCCACCCTGATATGCCTGCTGCCCACCAGATGCACCAGGGAAGGGAGGGAGGGAGTCCGAGGTGCTGCGGTGTTCCGGCACCTTCCCTGCAGGAGTCACCGGCACAGGTCCCATCACCTCCTCTCTCATAGTGCCTGATGGCCCCCAGGCCACTCCATGTGACAGGGGTTGAAGCGGAACCATCCTCTGAGCCCCCCCCCCCCCCCCCCCCCCCCCCCTCCACCACCTGGCCCTGCCAGTCCTGAGCCCTTCTCTGGTCTCGACCAAGATCTGCACTCACGGTCATGGAGCACAGGAAGGGGACCATCTCTGTCTTGGACTGCACCACATCACGCTGTGACTGTGCCACCACGCTGTGGGTCTATGCCGCATCAGCCAGTGACTGGACCACCTCCCTCTGGGTCTGGGCCACCATCCTCTGGGACTGGGCCACCTCCCTCTGCGACTGGGCAACCCCACTCAGTGTCTGTGCCACTCTGGCTAGCGCGTGGGCAATGCGGCCGACGATCCCAGCCATGGCCTGCTGCGACTGGGCCATACTGAGGAGCGCAGCTGCAATGTCCAGGTGGCTCTGGTACATGGCTGCCTTTGAGAGGGCAGCCCTGTCCTGGGACTTGGCCACCGCCTCCACAGAATGCCGCAGGCCTTGAACACACTGATCCATAGCCAAAACCATCACCCCAATGCCTCCACCGCGGACGCCATCCGTGCGGTGTCGGTCTGGGTGGCACGCATGACCGGCACCACCCCCTGCCTCTGCATGTGGATGGACTCCTCCACCTGCGTCTGCAGGTGCTGGATGCTCCCCATCATCTCCTCTTGTAGTCCCTGGGTCTCTGACTGCACCTGCATGGAGGCTGGGACTGGATGTTGCAGGAGCCCGGGACCCGTCTGGATGGCAGCTGGTTCCTGGGGCTGGCCTGCCCTCGACCGCCGGCCACGCGACTGCTCCTACCTCCACCTACTATACCAGATAGTGTCACAGGAGCCTCTCCACTAATGTGCCCAACCAAGGTGATAGTCTCTGGGATGGTGGAGGGTGGAGGGTGTTGTCATGTTAGGTACACTGGTCTAACACTGGCTGCAACTGGATGCAGCTTAGATCAGAAAGATACTCCAGACCTTGATGTTAGTTCAATCAGGTTTATTGAACTAATAGCACAGTTAGCACAGTTCTCTGTGAGTTCAACTCTCTGCTAACTTAAGTGTGGTGACTCTGTCTGACTGAACCAGACTAGCTCTTAGCCACGTGGTGGAGGTGTGAGATTGTAACAACATCCTTGACTGACTCTCTAGATGTTCATCAGTGGAAAGAGGCAGAGTGTGAGTGCCTCGTGTCTTTTATAGTCAGATCCCACCCCTGAGTGTCCTGCCTGCTTATTGGTCATGTCCTGTTCTCTGTGTCCATTAGCTGCTTGTCTGTATATCATTATGTGTGTGTCTGCATATCATGACAGCTCCCCTTTTTTGTTATGTTTGGATGACATATGTGAGCGTATTTACAAGAATAGGCTAATATTAACATATATACATGCAGTGGATGTGGACATATGTACCTGTGAAAACAGCTGTCTAATGCGAGAACACAGGACATAGCATACAGAACAAATGTTCATAAGTCCAGTCTCTGTGGCTTGCATCTGATCCTGGTCGACCGCCGGAGAGGTGGTGGTGGGGACGACAGCACCTTGATGGGCGGGACTGAAGCCTGACTGGTGGCCTCGTAAGTTGAGGTATCAGGAGGTGGCAAAACAACAGAAGGAAACGGAGGAGCATGTGGTTGCGGGCAGGCAACTTTGCGCAGAGCCCGTCTGTTTCGTCACACAACAGAACCATCAGCCAGACGCACAACATACGAGCAGGGGGCAGCCTGTCGAACAATGACAGCTGGAGCTGACCAGCCTCCATCAGGGATCTTGACCCAAACAGTGTCTGACGGAGATAACACGGGCACATCGGTGGCATGAGCATCATAGCCCTGTTTTTGTCGGTCTCGGAGTTGCTGCACCTTCTGCAGCACCGGGAGGTGATCCAGGTTGGGCACGTGTATGGCTGGAAGTGTCGTTCGCAGGTCCCTGTTCATCAGGAGTTGAGCCGGCGACATGCCAGTGGACATGGGGTCGCCCTGTACGCAAGCAGCGCAAGGTGAATGTCAGAGGCAGAATCCGCGGCCTTGCAAATGAGCTGAATCACTATGTGCACCCCTTTCTCAACTTTTCCGCTTGACTGCGGATAGTGTGGGCTGGAAGTGACGTGTTTGAACTGATACGACTGGGCAAACAGAGACCATTCATGGCTGCTGAAGCACGGGCCATTGTCACTCATGATAGTGACTGGGATACCATGCCTGGAGAACGTCTCCTTACAGGCCTTGATGACGGTCCGAGATGTGAGGTCTGAGAGCTTCACGACTTCAGGGTAACTGGAAAAGTAATCGATGATTAACACGTAATCACGACCATTTGCATGAAAGAGGTCGATGCCAACCTTGGTTCACGGAGAGGTTTCGATTTCATGCTGCTGAAGTGTCTCCTTACTCTGCGCTGGCTGGAAGCATTGACAGGTCGCACAGTTAAGGACCATGTTCGCGATGTCCTGGCTGATCCCGGGCCAGTAGACAGTCTGCCTGGCTCTGCGTCTGCACTTTTCCACACCCAGGTGGCCTTCATGGATTTGACGGAGCACCAAGCTCTGGAGACTTAGTGGAATTACAATCCGGTCCAGTTTGAGGAGGATACCATCAACCACCGTCAGGTTGTCCTTTACATTGAAAAATTGAGGGCACTGCCCTTTTTGCCAGCCATTGGCTAGATGTTGCATAACACGCTGCAAGAGGGGGTCTTTGGCTGTCTCCTCACGGATACGAATCACCTTCTCATCAGACGCCGGGAGGGTGCTAGCACACAGCTGCACCTGTGACTCAACCTGTGATTCAATTTGCCAGATGATGTTCAGTGGTTCACTAGGCACAGTGATGGAGCGGGACAGTGTATCGGCAATGATGAGCTCCTTGCCAGGCTTGTAGACCAGGTCAAAGTCATACCTTCTGAGTTTGAGGAGGATGCGCTGCAACCGAGGCGTCATGTCATTAAGGTCCTTGTGGATAATGTCGACCAGGGGCCTGTGATCCCTCTTGACTGTGAATGTCGGCAGGCCTAGACATAGTCGTGAAACTTGAGAATGCCAGTGAGAAGGCCCAGGTATTCCTTCTCGATTTGTGCATACCTTTGTTTGGTGGGCGTCATTGCCCTTGATGCGTAGGCAACCGGTGCCCAGGATGAAGTGTCATCGCGACCGCACCGATGCCATCCTGGCTCGCATCTGTTGAGATTTTCGTTTCCCTGTCTGAGTCGAAAAATGCCAATACGGGTGCAGTGGTGAGCTTGGCTTTCAGCTCCAACCACTCTGCCTGATGGGCCGCCTTCCACTCAAAGGCAGTGGACTTCTTCACTAGGTTTCGTAGGACCGTAGTGTGTGAGGCCATGTTTGAGATGAACTTGCCCAGAAAATTGACCATGCCCAGGTAGAGCAATACTGCCTTCTTGTCTTCCGGGACCTTCATGGCTGCGATGGCCTTGACCTTGTCTGTGTTGGGGCACACGTCTTGCTGAGAGATCTTGTCTCCTAGGAACTTGAGTGTCGTCATGCCAAAGCAACATTTGGCCCTGTTCAGCTTCAGGCCATTGGTGTGGACACGGCGGAATACCTGCTGGAGATGGGAAACATGCTCCTCAGGGGTCATGGACCATATGATGACGTCGTCCACGTACACACGAACCCCTTTGATGCTCTCCATCATCTGCTCCATGATGCAATGAAATATCTCCGATGCCGAGACGATGCCGAACAGCATACGGTTATAGCAGTACCTGCCAAATGGTGTGTTGAAGGTGCAGTGCCTTCTGCTGGACTCATCCAGCTGGATTTGCCAGAATCCATGTGATGCATCTAACTTCGTGAAAAACCGTGCCATCTCACTGGTGAGTTCCTCCCGCTTCGGGATGGGGTAGTGTTCACGCATTATATTCTGGTTGAGATCCCTGGGATCAATGCAGATGCGCAGGTCTCCAGAGGGTTTTTTAACCACCACCATCGAGCTGACCCAGTCAGTCGGTTCGGTTACCCTGGAAATGATCCCCTGCTGCTGCAGCTCCTTGAGCTGTTCCTTCAGGTGCTCCTTCAGCGGAGCCAGGACCCGGTGTGGTGCATGTGTTGGCATCAGGTCGCAGTAGGATCTTGTACTGATATGGCAAAGTGCCCATCCCGTCAAACACATCTGGATACTGAGCGAGGATGTCGTCAATGCCAGCTTGAAGATCCACGTTGGAGGATGTCGTTGAATAAACCCGCTGCACCAGGTTTAGCTTTTTGTAGGCATGCGCGCCTAGTAGGTGCCCTGTCCGGCTTGACGATTTCAAACCTTAGCCATGCATGGGTACTCCGGTTGGAGACAAGTAGATGGCAGGACCCTAGTGCTGTGATGGCATTAACTTTATCGTCCAGGAGCTGGCAGGCTGCTGGGGGACCATGGGGGGCTTCTTGATGCGTTTGAAGTCTGCCTGTGAACACCTGTGTCCAGCTTGAACAGGATGGAGCAGCGGTTGACCTGCATCACCGCACACCATTCATCTTCCGAATCCACAGTGAGGATGGTCTGAATGCGAGATGAGTTAGGTGTGGCATGTTCACGTGTGGTAATGATGCCCACTCGGTAGGCGGACTCCAGGCACTCGTCCTCTGGATCCGTTGTACTGCCAGGATCAGAATCCTGTAATCGTCGTTGCACATTCTCAACGCTCCGTCGTCAGAATTGGGAGCACTGGCCTCTGACTGGTGGTGCAGACCTGCACAAGGCTGCATAGTGTCCAGGCTTCCCGCAGTTTAAACATCGCCTGCCTCTTGCAGGGCAATGTCCCTTTAAGTGGGCGTTGTCACAGTTCGGGCATGTCATGACGCTGTCGCGTGACGCTGTGTACGCCATCGCACATGCACAGTGCGGTCGGCAGACGTCTGCACCTGAGTAGTGTGGGTGTCGGCCGCTTCGTTATCCCGTCCGCATCGCGCATGCGTGGGGCTCCGGGAAAAGCGCGCGAGATGGCCGCTGTCTTCAATGCTGAGGCGCTGCATCCGGGAGATTGCCTGCACACTTACTGCCTCGTGGGAGGCAAGTTTCTGATTTTCAGTCGATTTGTATTGGGAATACCGATTTTTTGTGTGCTCATGCACTGTACATGTTTCAATCACGACTGGCAGGGTCATATGCTTGATTTTTAAGGGCTGCTCTCTCAGAGGATCAGAGTGAACTCCAAACACGATTTGGTCTCTGATCATGGAGTCAGCAATATTACCAAAGTTGCAGGACAGCGCTAGCAGCAGAGGCTAGTTAAGAAGGCATTGAGAGATTCATCTTTACCTTGAAGTCGTTGTTTGAATATGTAGCGTTCGAAGATTTCATTGGTGTCCACTTCACAGTAGCTATCGAACTTGTCCAGGATGGTCTGAAACCTTGTCTTGTCCTGGCCTTCGGTGAAGTTAAACGAGTTGAAGAGTTCGATGGCTTGATCACCCACTGTTGAGAGGAGAAGCGCGATATTTCTTGCATCAGATGTACCCTCAAGGTGTGAGGCTTGAATATCCGCCAGTTGGCACTGAGAGTGCCGGAGTCCTGAGCTGGTGAGGAACCTGAATCTTCTCCATGGTGCCGGGATACATTTGCTGGTCGTCATGGAATGGACTGAGGTAAGCCACCTTAAATTAGTAGTCTCCTGGTATCATGTCGTGTTAGGTACACTGGTCTAACACTGGCTGCAACTGGATGCAGCTTAGATCAGAAAAATATTCCAGACCTTGAAGTTAGTTCAATCAGGTTTATTGAACTAATAGCACAGTTAGCACAGTTCTCTGTGAGTTTAACTCTCTGCTAACTTAAGTGTGGTTACTCTGACTGAATCAGACTAGCTCTTAGCCACGTGGTGGAGGTGTGAGATTGTAACAACACCCTTGACTGACTCTCTAGATGTTCATCAGTGGAAAGAGGCAGAGTGTGTGTGCCTCGTGTCTTTTATAGTCAGATCCCACCCCAGAGTGTCCTGCCTGTTTATTGGTCATGTCCTGTTCTGTGTCCATTAGCTGCTTGTCTGTATATCATTATGTGTGTGTCTGCGTATCACGACAGGTGTTGGAGACAGCTATGACGGAAAGTCCGTGTCCTCCTCTGACCCGAGCTCCGGCGTATCCTGAGTCTCAGGCGAAGGGCTGGTGTTCGGGCTGCTCTCCCCGTCAGTGCTCGGCTGTCTGGGGGGCAGCGGCTCTGGCACTGGCTGCTGGCAGGTCTCAACGGTGTTAACAGGTGTTTATTGTGGCAACATATATACAGTCTGTGCCCTAACCTTGCATATGGCATGCTTGCCTTCATCGGATGGGGCATTGGATATATAAGTTCACAAATTAAGTTACAGTTGTATAGAACATTGGTTGGCCACATTTGGAATACTGTGTCCAATTCTTTTTTTTTAAAGAATGTTTTTATTGGGTTTTATACACAGTATATTTACAGATGTACACACAGAGAAACCAAAAAGAAATAACAAAAACACTACATAAGTAAAAAAAACCAAGGGGTGGGAAAATAAAACAGGGGTATTGTATATACAAAGAAGCAACAGAGAGACAATTTCATTATACTTGGCATTGGGGTTGGGGGCTTTCTCACCCTTTTTTCTATTTTTCTTCACAAAAATATATATATACAGAACAAGCAAAACAAAATTGGGTGGGAGGGGCACCTGGGTGGTGCCCCTGATGTTACTTGCTTCTCCCGGTCGGTTTTATTTTTTGTTTTTGTGCGTTTGCCTCCACCTTGGCTGTCTGTCGTTCCTCCCTCCTTTACTTTCTTAGTCTCTGTTGCCCTGCTGTGTTTGTCGTGGTCGTTGTCATTTCCTGTGCTCTTCTTCCAGTTTGTGTTCCCCCCTCTTTCCTCCCCTTTGGCTCCCCTCTATTATTCTCCTTCCCTTGTCCTTCCTTGCCCCCACTTCCCTCCCCTTTCCTGCCCCTCTTTCACCCCCTCCCCTCATCTCCCACTCTGCAGCTCTCCTTTCTTTTCAGCTGTGTTTGGTTACCCCCTCTTGCACTGCTCCCCTCCCTCTCCCCGGGACGTCCCTCCCTTCCCTCTCTTCTCTCAAGTCTTGGCTACTTTCCCCTGGCTCTTGGCTACTTGTTTATCTATTTGTTTGTTCGTTGGCCACAAACAGGTCCCGGAACAGTCGGGTGAATGGCTCCCATGTCCTGTGGAAGCCATCTTCCGACCCCTGGATGCCGAATTTGATTTACTCCATTTGGAGAAATTCCGATAGGTTGGACAGCCAGTCTGCAGCTTTAGGTGGTGTTACTGACCGCCAGCCAAGCAGGATTCTAGGGTGGGCGATCAGGGAGGCAAAGGCAAGGGCGTGCGCCCTCCTCCCCATGAAGTGATCTGGCTGGTCTGGTACCCCGAAGACCGCCACTTTCGGGCATGGCTCCACCTTGATCCCCACCACTTTGGACATTGCCTCAAAGAAGGCTGTCCAGTACCCAGCAAGTCTGGGGCCAGACCAGAACATGCGGGTGTGGTTGGCCGGGCCTCCTTGGCACCGTTCGCATCTGTCCTCCACCTCCGGGAAGAAGCTACTCATTCGGGTTCTTGTTAAGTGGGCTCTATGTACCACCTTTCCCTTACCAGCCTCCCCGAACAGGCACCGGAATGTGGCAACTAGGGGCTTTTCACAGTAACTTCATTTGAAGCCTACTTGTGACAATAAGCGATTTTCAGATAATTTCACCTTTAGTTGCGTTAGGTTGAGTCTTATGCAAGTGGAGGTGGAATTGACCCCATGTAGTGCATCCCTCCAAAGTCCCCACCCTATTTCGAGCCCCAAGTCTTCCTCCCATTTCCTCCTCGTCGCGTCCAGAACAGTGCCGGCCCCCTCTATCAGTCGTTCGTACATGTCGCTACAGTTTCCTCCACCTAGAATATTTGCATCCAGTAATTCCTCTAGTAGCGTCTGTCGCAGGTACGTCCTGGTCTCCTTCCGTAGGAAGTTTTTAAGCTGCAGGTATCTGAGTTTGTTGCTCTTAGCTAGCTGGAATCTCTCCGTCAGTTCGTCCAGTATTGTGACCCTTCCTTCGCTGTATAGGTCCCTACCTGTCAGTGTCCCCCTGTCCTATCTCCACTTTCTAAAGGTGGCGTCAGTGAGTGCTGGTGCAAACTAATGGTTGTTGTAGATGGGGGCTTTGTCGGACATTACGGTCAGGCCGAATTGCTGCCGCAACTGGTTCCAGGACTAGAGGGTGGCTACCACCACTGGGCTACTGGAGTATTATTTGGGTGGGAATGGGAGTGCTGCCGTGACAAGGGCCTGGAGCAAGGTCCCAGTGCAGGAGGCCTCCTCTGCGTGCACCAATTTGCCCTCTGGCTCCTTAATCCATCCCATTACTCTTTCCGCTGTCGCCGCCCAGTAGTAGTACTGTAGGTTTGGAAGGGCTAGACCTCCCATGTACTTTGTTTTCTGGAGGACCTTCTTTGGGATCCTAGCATTCTTCCCCCCCCCCATACAAACACCATGATCAGCTTGTCCAGTGAGTTGAAAAAGGCCTTGGGGATATAGATCGGGATGGATCTAAGTAGGAAGAGGTACCTCAGCAGCACGGTCATTTTTATCATCTGCAGTCTCCCCACAAGGGAGAGTGGGAGTGTGTTCCATCTTTGCAGGTCCTTTTTGACTTCCTCTGTCAGACTGATCAGGTTCCACTTGTGAACCCTCGCCCAATCATGAGCGATTTGGATCCCCAGGTAGCGGAATTAGTGTTGGGCCTGTTTAAACGGCAGTCCCCCAAGCGTTCCCCTCCCCCTTGCGGATTCACCAAGAAGATCTCGCTTTTGTTCATGTTGAGTTTGTAGCCCGAGAAGGCACCAAACTCTTTCAAGAGCGCGATGATTCCTTCCATGCTGCTTTGTAGGTCCCAGATGTAGAGGAGGAGGTCATCCGCATTAGAGCGAGACTCTATGCTCTCTGCCTCCCCTTTGGATCCCCCTCCAGTTTTTTCCTGTTCTGAGAGCGATCGCTAGTGGTTCGATCGATAGGGCAAACTGCATTGCGGACGGCTGGCATCCCTACCTGGTGCCCCTGTGCAGTTGGAAGCACTGAGAGCTGGTGTTGTTTGTCCTTACGCTCGCCATGAGAGTGTTGTACAGGAGCTTCACCCAGGAGGTGAACCCTGTTCCAAGCCTGAACCGCTCCAGTATCTCTATGAGGTACTTCCACTCGACACTGTCGAAGGCCTTTTCTGCGTCCAGGGAGATGATCACTTCTGGTGCTCTCTCCCCGGATGGGGTCATGTTCATGTTCAGCAGGTGCCTGATGTTCGATGTTAGCTGTCTACCCTTGACAAAGCTCGTCTGATCTGCTGCGCCCTCTTCTGGAACGCAGTTCTCCAGCCTTTTGGCTAGGATCTTGGCCAGCATTTTGGCGTCTGTGTTTAGTAGTGAGATGGGTCTGTATGACCCACATTCCGTTGGGTCTTTGTCTTTCTTAGTTATTAGCGAGATTGAGGCCTGTGCCAGTGTAGGTGGCAGCCTGCCTCATGCCAGCGAGTCTGCGAACATCTCCCACAGGTGCGGGGCCAGTGTTGTCGCGGATTGTTTGTCGAAGTCCGCCGGGAACCCATCTGGTCCCGGCGCCTTCCCCGCCTGCATGGAGCTAAGCATTAGCATGTCCATGATCTCTCCCACTGCTAGTGGTGCTTCCAGCCCCGGTTTTCTGTCCTCCCCCACAACTGGCATGTCCAATCCATCGAAGAACTGTTTCATCCCGAGTCCTCTGGTGGGGGCTCTGAGGTGCACTGCTCTCGGCAAAAGGCCTCAAAGGTTTTGTTGACCCTTTCTGGGTCTGTTTCCAATGTGCCTCTGTTATCTCTAATTTGTGCGTCTAGTCTCTAGTGGCTGCCTGGTTTCTCAGCTGGTGTGCCAGCAGGCAGCTGGCTTTATCTCCGTGTTTGTATGGGGCCCCCCATGCTTGGCGGAGTTGGTGCACTGCTTTCCTCGTGGAGAGCAGGTCAAAGTCCATTTGTAGCTTTTCCCTCTCCGCCAGGAGCTCTACAGTCGGGGCCTCAGAGTATTTACGGTCCACCTCCAGTATAGAGTCGACCAACTGCTGCCTAGCCGCCTTTTCCTCTCTGTCTCTTCGCGCTTTGAAGGCGATAACTTCCCCTCTTATCACGGACTTTAGCGCCTCCCAGAACATGGAGGTTGAGACCTCCCTATTTTGGTTGTTTTTCATATACTCTCCTATGGCTGTGATTCCCTCTCGCTGAAAGCCATTTTGGCTAGTGGACCTGTGTCCAATCTCCATATGGGGCGTTGGGTCCTGCCCGTCTCCAACCTCACATTCATGTAATACGGAGCGTGGTCAGAGTTTACGAGTATTCCGCTTTGACCAGCCCTGGAAACACCGTTTTCCCCACCACAAAGAAGTAAATCCTGGTGTATACGTTGTGCACTGGGGAGAAGAAGGAGAACTCTTTCTCCCCTGGCTGGGTGAACCTCCAAGGGTCCACCGTGCCCATCTGCTCCAGATAGCGACCGAGTTCCTTCACCATGTTTGAGGTCTTCCCTGTTTTGGGGTTTGACCTGTCAGTCCGTGGGTCCTGTACACAGTTAAAATACCGCCCCCCCCCCCCATGATCAGTCGGTGCGTCGCTATGTCGGGGATTTCCGCCCTGGTCTTTTAAATAAGTTGGAAACGTTCATATTAACAAGTACTACCGGTGTACCGTCCAGAGCCCCACTGACCATGACGTACCGTCCCCCTCGTCGCCTTAAACATCGTGCTCTTATTGATCAGTATTGCCACCCCCCTTGCCCTTGTCCTACCCAGCCCTTCCTTACCCGCAGTCGGTCCTGCTCTCTCAGGTGTGTTTCTTAGGTGGGTGAAGACCCTGGATCTTTTCACTGGGCCGTTGAGTCCCCTAACGTTCCAGGTGACTATCCTGCTGGGGGGTTTATGTCCTGCGGAATTAACCATGTTTACCTGGTGGACGTGCCCCTGCACTCCACGGTTTCCCTTTGTCCAGGGGGCACCCAACATGGCCGCCGATTGTGCGTCCGCCGTGGGTAGGCCCTTGTACTCCGTGGTCTCCCTTTGCCCAGAGACCTTACTGGGTGGTTACTTGCAGTGCTCCTTGCTCCGAGCCCCTGGTTGCGGCGCTTTGTAGCCATATTGCCACTCTCGCTCTGGTCCTATTGTTGCTCCCCTCCCTATTTACCCGCCCCCCACCCCTCAGTCCCCCCCTTTCCCCCCCATCACGCCTTTCCCATGCGCCCACTCCTTTTTTTCCCCTTCCCCCAGCTCTTATCCCCCTTTTCTCCCCCATCCCCGCTGTGTGTGTTCCCCCCCCACCCCTTTCCCGACCTGGCGCCGTCCACCATATCGGGGATGCGCCGTGGCCTTTCTCTGTTGCATGCTTCCGGCGCTAGCTTTCCCGCTATTGCGGTGACCCCCCTCCCGGGAGTTACTGTCTCAATTCTCCCTCGCCCGCTTTCTGTAGTTCCTGCCCATTCTTTCCCCGTCTTAACCCTGCACTCCTCTCGCTTGCCACTCTGCTTTCCCTTTTCCACTGCTCATTCTCTCGAACGAGGTCATGATCTCCCGTGCGAAGAGGTCCCTCAGGTGGTGGCTTGTTGCTTGTCGCTCAGGGTGTGTTTTGGGGGGAATGGCAGTGAGGTGCTTTCTCTACCCCCCCCCCCCCTCCCACCCCCCCCCCCCCCACCTCCCCCCCTCGTCAGCTCATCGCTGTGCTGTTGCTCCTTGCCAGTGGGTCCCTTATTGCTTCCCCTGCTGTCACTGTTCCAGGCTGCATTCCACCACAAACCTGTCTGCCACGGTAGGGGCTGTAAAGAAGTGTTCCTTGCCTTGGTATGTAACTCAGAGCTTCGCTGGGTACAGCATACCTGTAGCGCACAATGACTTACGAGAGAGACGAGAAGTGATGAAGTCGATTCAGGCTTTATGAAGCGAGACTTGTCCCCAGCAGCTCAGCAACAGAATGAAGCTGCGGGGAGAAGCTCGGGTTCTTATACTCCGCCTTCAGGGCGGAGCCAGGAGTCGGCAGCCAACCAGGACCCGGGATCTGTCAGCCAATAGCATCACGGCTTCACGGTCCCACATGACCCCTAATACATACCACCACATTCACCCCTTGTTAAAAAGGAACCCGGCGGGGCGGTGGTTCGCATGGTGGCAGGGGTTTACAAGGCTGGCCCTGGAAGGAAAATTTTGGACATGTTACTACAGTTTTAGCCCTACACTGGGCTATGTACAAGTTTGTGAAAACTATTTACAATATTAGCAAAAAATTTTTTTTTTTGTTACACCAACGGTCTTGGTGTCACGCGGATTCCACGAGTCGAGCGGGCGGTCTGGTCTTCCTCGTCGATCGCCTCAGCCCCGGTGGTGTTGCAGGTGCTTGTTCAGGCGTTGTCGTCTCCGGGAGCGTTTCGGTGTTTGTTCCTGTTTTACTCCTGGGCGGGCACGGGAGGAGGACCGATCCCCCCGGGAAGGGGGCGGTCGCGGGGTGCGCCGGTGGCAGGGAGGGGCTGATCGGTGTCGGGGGGGTGTGTGTGTTGCCGGCGGGCGCCAGGTCCCGCAGGGAGACCGTGTCCTGTCGGCCGTCGGGGTACGCCACGTAGGCGTACTGCGGGTTCGCGTGGAGAAGGTGAACCCTCTCGACCAACGGGTCCGATTTGTGCGCCCGCACATGTTTCCGGAGCAAGATGGGTCCTGGGGCCGCCAGCCAGGTCGGCAGCGAAGTTCCGGAGGAGGACTTCCTGGGGAAGACAAGGAGGCACTCGTGAGGCGTTTGGTTAGTGGTGGTACACAGCAGCGACCGGATGGAGTGGAGAGCGTCCGGGAGGACCTCCTGCCACCGGGAAACTGGGAGATCCCTGGACCGTAGGGCCAGTAGGACGGTCTTCCAGACCGTGTCGTTCTCCCTCTCTACTTGCCCGTTCCCCCGGGGGTTGTAGCTGGTCGTCCTGCTCGAGGCTATGCCCTTGCTGAGCAGGAACTGGCGCAGTTCGTCACTCATGAAGGAGGACCCCCTGTCGCTATGGATATACGCGGGGCAACCGAACAGTGTGAATATGGTGCCAAGGGCTTTAATGACTGTGGCCGCTGTCATGTCGGGGCAGGGGATGGCGAAGGGGAAATGAGAGTACTCGTCCACCACGTTCAGGAAGTATGCGTTGCGGTCAGTGGAGGGAGGGGCCCTTTGAAATCCAAACTGAGACGTTCAAAGGGGCGGGAAGCCTTGATCAGGTGAGCTCTATCCGGCCTGAAAAAGTGCGGTTTGCACTCTGCGCAGATGTGGCAGTTCCTGGTGACTGTACGGACCTCCTCCACAGAGTAGGAGAGGTTGCGGGACTTTATGAAATGGTAGAATCGAGTGACCCCCCGGGTGGCAGAGGTCCTCGTGGAGGGCTTGGAGGCGGTCTATTTGTGCGTTGGTACATGTGCCGCGGGATAGGGCATCGGACGGCTCGTTCAGCTTTCCGGGACGGTACAAGATCTCGTAGTTGAAGGTGGAGAGCTCGATCCTCCACCTTAAGATCTTGTCATTTTTAATTTTGCCTCGCTGTGCATTATCGAACATGAAGGCTACCGACCGTTGTCGGTGAGGAGAGTGAATCTCCTGCCGGCCAGGTAATGCCTCCAATGTCGCACAGCTTCCACTATGGCTTGGGCTTCCTTTTCCACTGAGGAGTGGTGGATTTCTGAGGCGTGGAGGGTCCGGGAGAAAAAGGCCACGGGTCTGCCCGCTTGGTTAAGGGTGGCCGCCAGAGCTACGTCGGATGCGTCGCTCTCGACCTGGAAGGGGAGGGACTCGTCGATGGCGCGCATCGTGACCTTTGCGATATCCGCTTTGATGCGGCTGAAGGCTGAAGGCCTGACGAGCCTCTGTCGACAGGGGGGAGGTAGTGGACTGTATTAGCGGGCGGGCCTTGTCTGCATTCTGGGGGACCCACTGGGCGTAATATGAAAAGAAACCCAGGCAACGTTTCAGGGCTTTGGAGCAGTGGGGGAGGGGAAATTCCATAAGGGGGCGCATGCGTTCGGGGTCGGGGCCTATTATCCCATTGCGCACTACGTATCCCAGGATGGCCAACCGGTTTGTGCTAAAAACGCACTTTTCCTCGTTGTATGTGAGGTTCAGGGCGTTAGTGGTCTGGAGGAACTTTTGGAGGTTGGCGTCGTGGTCCTGCTGATCGTGGCCGCAGATGGTTACGTTGTCGAGATACGGGAACGTGGCCTGCAACCCGTGCTGGTCAACCATTCGGTCCATCTCCCGTTGGAAGACCAAGACCCCGTTTGTGACACCAAATGGGACCCTTAGGAAGCGGTATAGACGCCCGTCTGCCTCGAAGGCTGTGTACTTGCGGTCACCTGGGCGGATGGGGAGGTGGTGGTAGGCGGACTTGAGGTCCACGGTGGAGAAGACCTTATACTGGGCAATCCGATTGACCATGTTGGATATCCGGTCGGCCCTCAAACCACAGGTTTTACCTCTTTGAGTGGTTCCCCTGATCCTCTACTTTACCCCTCAGACTGCCCTGCGTCTCGACCAACCTCGCCACCCCTTTATCCAGCACCACGATCTGATCACTTTTGCCGGTTGCGGCCTTTTCCATGTCCTTGATGGTAGCCTCTTGGGCTTCCAGTCTCTTCTCCACCCTGCCCAGGGCGAACTGTATTTGGGCCAGGGTCTCGGCCACCGCATTCTTCACCACGGCCTCAGTGTCCGCTTTTATCTCCACCTTTATCAGCTGCTGGTGCTGCCTTAGTGTCTCGGTGAAGGATGCCTTCCAGCTCCCCCCCCGCCGGTGTGGGAGCGGTTTGTTCCTGTCTGCCTTGCTCCTTTTGCGCTGGCGAAACTTGTGCTCCCCCGCCTCGTGCGCTGGTTAGCTTGTCTGAGTGTGGCCGTTCCTGGCTCTTTCCACTCCTGGTCTCTGTTCGGCCCCTAGTTTGGCTTTTTCCGGGCATCTTTTCTTACATTCCCCCTCTCTTTTTCCTTCCTCTGACTTACTAAGGTTGGGGAATGAGTTACTGCGTTTTTGTTTTGGCACGTTTTCTTGAACAGTGACTATTTTTCGGGTCCACAGGGAGAGAGCCACCTGACGTGCGACTGCTCAGCACATCGTTGTCACCGGAAGTCTACTGTGTCCAATTCTGGTCACCACACTACCAGAAGGACGTGGAGGCTTTGGAGAGAGTACAGAAAAGGTTTACCAGGATGTTTCCTGGTATGGAGGGTATTAGCTATGAGGAGAGATTGAATAAACTGGAGTTGTTCTCCCTAGAAAGACGGAGGCTGAGGGATGACCTGATAGAAGTTTATAAAATTATGAGGGGTATAGATAGGGTGAACAGTTAGAGGCTTTTTCTCAGGGCAGAAATGACAATTACAAGGGGGAACAAGTTCAAGGTGAGGGCGGGGGGGGGGGGAGCGTAGGGTCAGTGGAGATGTGCAGGGGAAGTCTTTTACACAGAGGGTGGTGGTGGCCTGAAATGCACTGCCAAGTGAGGTGGTTGAGGCAGATACATTAGCGACCTTGAAAACCAATCTCGATCGTCACATGAACAAAAAGGGTATAGAAGGATACAGGAGGTTGGTCTAGTTAGGACATGTGATCAGTGCAGGCGTGGTGGGCTGAAGGCCCTGTTCATGTGCTGTACTGTTCTTTGTAAACACCTGTTCACACTGTTACAACCTGTCTCAGTGATGTCAGATGAATATGAGGGGTAGGCTAGTCATAGAGGGGGAGGAATGGGTAGACATTGTGGGTGGCCTAGGCTCTCCACTTCCACCTCCCCATTCCCCACACTCCCTTGACCGTCCCCACCACCGTCATCTCAGGGGTTTGATGGGACAAGCTCGTATGCAGGAACACCCAGGTGGACGGTGGAAAGTACTACCATGGGAAGGAGTCAGACGTTGTCAAATGATGCGGAGCACCTGAGCTCATCGCAGAGTGGGTTGTCAACATCCTCCATCCCATGGACCAGACCCAGCGTTACTGCCAACTCGGGGCCCACATCCCGTAGGGCAGAAGGTATGCATCATGGAGCAGGTTGCATGCAGGGGTGGCCGGTGGGGTGCGGATGCGGTGTCCGTGTCCCTGGCCAGTCCGGCCCCCTAGTTGGTGAACCTGGAGGCGATCACAATATCCTGTGTGCGTTGGCCCTGATGCACACGTCGTGCGGCCTCCCGTGCCTGCCTGAGCTCCATGTCCTGCCCATCCTTCCCCTTCCCCGCATCCTCCTCGTCGAAGGAGACCTGGCGTTCATCCTTCTCCTTCAGCACATTGCCCCACTGCTGCGCGACGTGTGGAGGACACAGGAGGCCTGCACGATGCGGCCGGCCCTCTCAGATTGGTCCAGGCACCTGAACTACATCTTCAGGAGGCCAAAGCACCGCTCGATCACGCTCCTGGTTGCTATATGGGCATTATTGTGGCAGGTCTCCACGTCGATCTGTGGCCTCCGGTTAGCTGTCATCACCCATGACCACAGTGGATAACCCCTGTCACCATGGAGCCAACCTCCCCGTCACGAATATGTCAGGAATCGTCGAGTATGCCAGGATGAAGGCGTCGTGCACACAGCCTGGGTATTGGGCGCAGACGTGCATGATGCGAAGCTGATGGTCATATATCAGCTGCACGTTCATTGAGTGGAACTCCTTTTGGTTTGTGTAGAGCGGCCTGTAATCTGTAGGTTCTCGGAGGGGGCACGCATCCTGTCGATCACTCCCTGGACCTGGGGCATGTCAACAGTGGCAGCGGGTCCTGCTGCTCGGGCATCCTGGTGGCTCGGTCCACATTGAAATGAATGTATTGAGCTGCCTGGGCATATAGGGGCCCCATGATGGTACAGATGCACTTGTGCACTGAGGTCTGTGAGATCCCGGACAGGTCCCCACTTGGCGCATGGAAGGACCCCATGGAGTAAATGTTCAGGGCAACCGTAACCTTGACGGCCATCGGGAGCTGGTGTCCTCCCCCATACCCCTGTGGTGCCAGGTGTGCCATGATCTGACATTTATGTTGCACTGTCTCCCTGCTCAGGTCCTCGAATGACACGGGTTGCCAGTACACAGAAGGCCTCATGCGGCACCAGTAGGCACTGCGGGCTCTGCCCCTGCATGTATCCCCCCCTCCCCCTCCCTACCTCTACTCTAGTAGCCCCGTCAGTGGCCGGCACCGTCGGGGTCTCTGGCCCTGGCGCAGTTTGTGATGCCAGGGGTACTGTCGGCTGGCGCTGCCCTTTCCAGTGAAATGTTCCTCAGCCCCCTCCCGGCGTCCCCAAAGGGGTTACTGTGGATGTTGCCCTGGGTGGGCCGCCGACAGGTGGTGGCCGGGTCGGGGATTGTATGGCAGAGGATGGGGTGTGGGCAGCCATACGACTGGTGTCACCTTGCAGAACCAGGGCCAAGGTGGGTGGTCACTGGGGTGCACAGCAAGATGGCTGCCTTGCAGGCTGCGGCAATGACGGTCCATGACTGGACACCTCCCCAGTCCCATGGGGGGTCACCCCGTGTACTCGGCCTGATCCTACTTTCTTTATCTCTCCCTCATCAGCCTCGACAACGGTTTTACGATGTTTAAAAGCAGAAGTGAACCGTGCTGTTGTGAACTCAGCCCATCGGAGGCAGAGAATCATGGGGGCCCAGGAGAATACTGGGTCAGGCCCTTTAATGACATGCAAGCAGTGTTTACTGTACGTACGTTCCGAACCGCATTGACGCCGCTATCGAGGTGTCGGAGAATTTCGATTTGGCCTCAAACTGGTCCCCGCAGCGATTTTAGCATTGGAACCTATTATGTGCCCAATCACGTTTCGCGATTTCGCCGTCAGCCGACACAGAATCCCGCCCCATATGTTTTTCAGGGTTATTGGAGACAGCCCGGTCATGTTGTTTTTCTATCAGATTGTTTGTTTCAATTATCTTTTAATGAATTATCTTAATTACATTGAAATACAGTGTGAATTGTCACATATTGGTATCCACCTTTGATGAAAAGTAGAGTGTAATTGAATTATCACAAAGAGAATATTGTTTCGTTGTGCATAATGTTATCTCATTTATATCTATCACATTCTTTCAAGTGGTAAAACAATTGGAAGGTCCTTAACATTCCTAAAAAAGGTCAATTTTAAACTTTACCACTAAAATCTCTCCAGTTTTGAAAAAATACTAATTTACAAAAAAGTATAATATTTAAATGTTACAGAATTTAGTTTTCTTTGTAATAATATTTCTTGAGATACTTCAAACTCTTTTCCATTGTTCAGATTGGCTGGATAATGCAAATGTCCATGAATACAACTCCTACAGAGTCATTGGTAGCAGCAGGCAACATATTTGTGGGACAGGTGAGTGCTACTTAGATGGAAAAGTTCAGTAGAGTTAAGATTGGTTATTTTATTGGTTATGAGAAGTATTTGGCAGGTAGGATCAAGGAAAACCCAAAAGCTTTCTACAGGTATGTCAGGAATACAAGAATGACTAGGGTAAGAGTAGGGCCAGTCAAGGACAGGGATGGGAAGTTGTGTGTGGAGTCTGAAGAGATAGGCGAGATACTAAATGAATATTTTTCGTCAGTATTCACCCAGGAAAAAGATAATGTTGTGGAGGAGAATGCTGAGACCCAGGCTATTAGAATAGATGGCATTGAGGTACGTAGGGAAGAGGTGTTGGCAATTCTGGACAGGCTGAAAATAGATAAGTCCCCGGGACCTGATGGGATTTATCCTAGGATTCTCTGGGAGGCCAAGGAAGAGATTGCTGGACCATTGGCTTTGATTTTTATGTCATCATTGGCTACAGGAATAGTGCCAGAGGACTAGAGGATAGCAAATGTGGTTCCTTTGTTCAAGAAGGGGAGTAGAGACAACCCCGGCAACTATAGACCGGTGAGCCTCAAGTCTGTTGTGGGTAAAGTCTTGGAGGGGATTATAAGAGACAAGATTTATAATCATCTAGATAGTAATAATATGATTAGGGATAGTCAGCATGGCCTTATGAAGGGTAGGTCATGCCTCACAAACCTTATCGAGTTCTTTGAGAAGGTGACTGAACAGGTAGACGAGGGTAGAGCAGTTGATGTGGTGTATGTGGATTTCAGTTAAGCGTTTGATAAGGTTCCCCACGGTAGGCTATTGCAGAAAATACGGAGGCTGGGGATTGAGGGTGATTTAGAGATGTGGGTCAGAAATTGGCTAGCTGAAAGAAGACAGAGGGTGGTGGTTGATGGGAAATGTTCAGAATGGAGTTCAGTTACAAGTGGCGTACCACAAGGATCTGTTCTGGGGCCGTTGCTGTTTGTCATTTTTATAAATGACCTAGAGGAGGGCGCAGAAGGGTGGGTGAGTAAATTTGCAGACGACACTAAAGTCGGTGGTGTTGTCGACAGTGCGGAAGGATGTTGCAGGTTACAGAGGGACATAGATAAGCTGCAGAGCTGGGCTGAGAGGTGGCAAATGGAGTTTAATGTAGAGAAGTGTGAGGTGATTCACTTTGGAAGGAATAACAGGAATGCGGAATATTTGGCTAATGGTAAAGTTCTTGGAAGTGCGGATGAGCAGAGGGATCTCGGTGTCCATGTACATAGATCCCTGAAAGTTGCCACCCAGGTTGATTGGGTTGTGAAGAAGGCCGATGGAGTGTTGGCCTTTATTGGTAGAGGGATTGAGTTCTGGAGTCATGAGGTCATGTTGCAGCTGTACAAAACTCTGGTACGGCCGCATTTGGAGTATTGCATACAGTTCTGGTCACCTCATTATAGGAAGGACGTGGAAGCTTTGGAGCGGGTGCAGAGGAGATTTACCAGGATGTTGCCTGGTATGGAGGGAAAAACGTATGAGGAAAGGCTGATGGACTTGAGGTTGTTTTCGTTAGAGAGAAGAAGGTTAAGAGGAGACGCAATAGAGGCATACAAAATGATCAGGGGGTTAGATAGGGTGGACAGTGAGAGCCTTCTCCCGCGGATGGAAATGACAAGCACGAGGGGACATAGCCTTAAACTGAGGGGTAATAGATATAAGTCAACGCGACCGCTACATGCGCAAGGCTCAGCTTGATCCAATTCTAGGTGGTACACCGGGTCCATATGACAGTGGCCCGGATGAGTAGCTTCTTTGGGGTGGAAGACAGGTGTGTAAAATGTGCGGGAGGACCAGCGAACCATCCGTGGGAGAAGGCTCATCAGCCTTTCCTGATAGGTTTTTCCCTCCGTACCAGGCAACATCCTGGTAAATCTCCTCTGCACCCGCTCCAAAGCTTCCACGTCATACCAGAGTTTTGTACAGCTGCAACATGACCTCATGACTCCGGAACTCAATCCCTCTACCAATAAAGGCCAACACTCCATAGGCCTTCTTCACAACCCAATCAACCTGGGTGGCAACTTTCAGGGATCTATGTACATGGACACCGAGATCCCTCTGCTCATCCACACTTCCAAGAACTTTACCATTAGCCAAATATTCCGCATTCCTGTTATTCCTTCCAAAGTGAATCACCTCACACTTCTCTACATTAAATTCCATTTGCCACCTCTCAGCCCAGCTCTGCAGCTTATCTATGTCCCTCTGTAACCTGCAACATCCTTCCGCACTGTCGACAACACCACCGACTTTAGTGTCGTCTGCAAATTTACTCACCCACCCTTCTGCGCCCTCCTCTAGGTCATTTATAAAAATGACAAACAGCAACGGCCCCAGAACAGATCCTTGTGGTACGCCACTTGTAACTGAACTCCATTCTGAACATTTCCCATCAACCACCACCCTCTGTCTTCTTTCAGCTAGCCAATTTCTGACCCACATCTCTAAATCACCCTCAATCCCCAGCCTCCGTATTTTCTGCAATAGCCTACCGTGGGGAACCTTATCAAACGCTTTACTGAAATCCATATACACCACATCAACTGCTCTACCCTCGTCTACCTGTTCAGTCACCTTCTCAAAGAACTCGATAAGGTTTGTGAGGCATGACCTACCCTTCACAAAGCCATGCTGACTACCCCTAATCATATTATTCCTATCTAGATGATTATAAATCTTGTCTCTTATAATCCCCTCCAAGACTTTACCCACAACAGATGTGAGGCTCACCGGTCTATAGTTGCCGGGGTTGTCTCTACTCCCCTTCTTGAACAAAGGAACCACATTTGCTATCCTCCAGTCCTCTGGCTCTATTCCTGTAGCCAATGATGACATAAAAATCAAAGCCAAAGGCTCAGCAATCTCTTCCCTGGCTTCCCAGAGAATCCTAGGATAAATCCCATCAGGCCCCGGGGACTTATCTATTTTCAGCCTGTCCAGAATTGCCAACACCTCTTCCCTACGTACCTCAATGCCATCTATTCTAATAGCCTGGGTCTCAGCATTCTCCTCCACAACATTCTCTTTTTCCTGAGTGAATACTGACGAAAAATATTCATTTAGTATCCCGCCTATCTCTTTAGACTCCACACACAAATTTCCATCCCTGTCCTTGACTGGCCCTACTCTTACCCTAGTCATTCTTTTATTCCTGACATACCTATAGAAAGCTTTTGGGTTTTCCTTGATCCTACCTGCCAAATACTGCTCATGTCCCCTCCTTGCTCGTCTTAGCTCTCTCTTTAGATCCTTCCTCGCTACCTTGTAACTATCAAGCGCCCCAACTGAAACTTCACACCTCATCTTCACATAGGGCTCCTTCTTCCTCTTAACAAGAGATTCCACTTCTTTGGTAAACCACGGTTCCCTCGCTCGACACCTTCCTCCCTGCCTGACCGGTACGCACTTATCAAGAACACACAGTAGCTGTTCCTTGAACAAGCTCCACATATCCAGTGTGCCCAACACTTGCAGCCTACTTCTCCAACATACCCCCCCCCCAAGTCATGTCTAATGGCATCATAATTGCCCTTCCCCCAGCTATAACTCTTGCCCTGTGGGGTATACTTATCCCTTTCCATCACTAACGTAAACGTCACCGAATTGTGGTCACTGTCTCCAAAGTGCTCACCTACCTCCAAATCTAACACCTGGCCTGGTTCATTACCCAAAACCAAATCCAATGTGGCCTCGCCTCTTGTTGGCCTGTCAACATATTGTGTCAGGAAACCCTCCTGCACACATTGTACAAAAAACGACCCATCTAATGTACTCAAACTATATCTCTTCCAGTCAATATTTGGAAAGTTAAAGTCTCCCATAATAACTACCCTGTTACTTTCGCTCGTGTGGGGCTCCGAGCGATAGAGTCTGCTGTAAAAGTCCCTGAACGCCCTGTTTAGCCCAGCCGAGTCCCCTACCAAATTCCCATCCCCATCGATCACCTTTTCTCTTTCCCTGGCCGCCTCCCTCTTCCTAAGCTGCTGTGTCAGCATTCTGCTGGCCTTCTCCCCATGTTCATAAAACGCCCCCCTCGCCTTTCTAAGCTGCTCCACTGCCTTGCCTGTGGACAACACCCCGAACTCAGCCTGCAACTTCCGACGTTCCCTTAACAGCTCCACCCCCGGGGTTGCCGCATACCTCCTATCCATCTGTAGGATCTCCTCAACCAGTCGGCCCGTCTCTGCCCTATCCGTCCTGTCCTGAGCCCGCATCGAAATCAGCTCCCCTCTCACCACTGCTTTCAGTGCCTCCCAGACCACCGCTGCTGAGACTTCCCCCGTGTCATTGACCTGCAGGTAGTTCTGCTGCACTTCCTCACCCTCTCGCACACCGCCTCGTCCGCCAACACGCCCACGTCCAATCTCCATTGCGGGCGCTGGAAGTTCTCCTTACTAACCTGCAGATCCACCCATGTGGGGCATGATCCAAAATAGTGATGGCCGAGTACCCAGTGTCCACCACCCCCGCCAGCAAATCCCTGCTCAGAATGAAAAAGTCAATCCGGGAGTAAACCTTCTGCACATGCGAATAAAAAGAAAACTCCCTCCCCGTCGGCTGCCTAAACCTCCATGGGTCGACCCCCCCATCTGCTCCATGAACCCTATCAGATCCTTTGCCATTGCTCGCACCCTCCCCCTTTTCGAACACGACCGGTCCAGGCCGGGTCGATGACCGTATTAAAATCCCCTCCCATAACCAGCTTGTGTGGGTCCAGGTCAGGTATCTTCCCCAGTACCCTCTTTATGAATTCTACATCATCCCAGTTTGGCACGTACACGTTAACCAAGACTACCGTACTCCCCTCCAGCTTGCCGCTCACCATGACATAACGGCCCCCCCGTCCGAGACTATACAGCCCACCTGGAATTGCCACTTATTGATTAAAATCGCCACCCCTCGAGTCTTGGTGTCCAGCCTCGAATGAAAGACCTGACTGACCCAACCCTTCCTTAGCCTGACTTGATCCGCCACTTTCAGGTGTGTCTCCTGCAACATCACCACGTCCACCTTCAGAGCCCTCAGATGCGTGAACACAAGTGCCCTCTTGACCAGCCCTCTAACATTCCAGGTGATAAGCCTGGTTGGGGGGCACCACGCCACCCCTCAGTTGATCAGCCATCCCCTTTCCTGGGCCTGCCCCCAGCCCATGCGCCGTGCCTCCATCGGCCCGTCTCTTGGCAGCCCCACCCCCGACCTCCTCTCTGTCCCAAAACCTAAGACCCTCCCTCGTCAGCAGAGTAACTCTCCCCCCCCTCCCCCCACCGCCCCCCCCCCCCCCCAGCAACACCACTTTGTAACCTAATCCCTGCCATATATTAATCATATGCACACCCCCCACTGTACTTCCGTAGACTAGCTCACCCAGCTAGCCTGGTGACCCTCGCCTCCGGCGCCAAGAAGTCTCCCACCTATTGTTCCCTACTCCCCTCCCCCCCGCCCATCGAAACCACTTCCCTCCTCAAACCGAGTCCGAACAATCACCCAATTACCATAGGAGACAACCCAAAACAAAAAACCCACAAACCCCCCCCCCCCAATAGTGCAAATCAAAGTAATATAAAAGTATAAAGTCCCCACCAGCCATCCCCACCAAAACACCGAAAACCCATTGAAACCGAATAACTTTTACTTCCCCATCTTCACCCAAACTTAAAAGCAGAAGAAAAACGACAATCAAAACGTATAAACATCACTCGGAAAAGTTACAACTTAAAACAAAAAGTTCTCAGTTCAGCACCAGCCCTTTCTTCTTGGCAAAGTCCATCGCGTCTTCGGGCGACTGGAAATACTGGTCCTGGTCCTCGTGCGTAACCCACAGGCGCGCCAGGTAAAGCAGCCCAAATTTCACCTTCTTCTTAAACAGGATCTCCTTCACTTGCTTGAAGCCAGCCCTCCTTCTGGCCACCTCCACACTCAGGTCCTGATAGACACGCAATATGCTATTGTCCCATTTGCAGCTCCTAGTACGCTTAGCCCACTGGAGAACACACTCCTTATCCAAAAATCTGTGGAACCGGACCACCATCACCCTTGGGGGGTCCGCCGGCCGTGGCTTCCTCGCCATTGCCCTGTATGCCCTGTCCACCTCCAACGGTCGGGGGAAAGCCCCCTCCCCCAGAAGCTTCTGGAACATACTCGCCACAAACGCGCCAGCATCAGCCCCGTCAGCCCCTTCAGGGAGACCAACAATTCTTAAGTTCTGCCGGCGAGCTCTGTTCTCCAGATCAACACCTTCTCCAGTAGCCTCTTTTGCTGATCCTTCAACATCCCCACCTCTAGTTCGACCACCGTTTGGTTCTCCTCCTGGTCCGCCAGCGCTTTCTCCTACCTCTGAATTGTCCGATCCTGGGCATCCAGCCTGCGCTCCAGCCGATCGATCGACTCCTTCATCGGGTCAAGACAGTCCCGTTTCTGTCTGGCAAAGCCCACCTGGATGACCTGCATCAGCTCCTCTGTCGATGGCTGGGCCGTTGCAGCAGGGGTCCGAACATCAGCCATGTTGTCTTCAGCTGCCACCTCCACCCAGCCCTTGCTTATCCTTTTATTTCTTCCTTTTCGGTCCCTTGAGGTTCTCCGTTCCATGCACCACTGTGTGGATCCAGAGCCTAATCGTCTGCGCCTTCAAAGCCAAAACTCAAAACCACAAAAAAGTCAGGGATAAAGGTCCAAACTTCCGGCCAGAGCGGGAGCTACCAAACGTGTGACTTACTCCCTCATAGCCACCACCTGAAGTCGACAGTCAACATTTCAACCTGTGACTGAACTTTGACCTGTGAGCATATACTATAAGTTCATAAAATATAGGAGCAGAATTAGGCCATTTGGCCCATTGAGTCTGCTTCACCATTCGATCATGGCTGATCTCATCCTGACCTTAACTCCACCGTCCTGTCCGTTCTCCATAACTCTTCAACCCATTACCAATTAAAAATCTGTCTAACTCCTCCTTAACTTTACTCATTGTCCCAGCGTCCAACGTACTCTGGGGTAGCGGATTCTACAGATTCACAACCCTTTGGGAGAAGTAGTTTCTCCTCAACTCCATTTAAAATTTGCTAACTCTTATCCTAAGACTATGACCTCTCATTCTAGAATGCCCCACAAGAGGAAGCATCCGCTCCCTGTCTACTTAATCCATACCTTTTATTATCTTGTATACCTCAATTTGAACTCCCCTCATTCTTCTAATATCTAGAGAGTACAGGTCTAAACTGTTCAATCTCTCTTTATATGACAAACCCCTCATCTCTGGAATCAACCTAGTGAGCCTCCTGCCATTGATGATGTAATTGAGGACTGATATATTGTTGCCCTGTGAGAATAACTATTACGAAAGTTCATTAGTGTACTCCCAATCTATTGTAGAATCATTGCTGTCCTCATCTGCTGTTGTGATGACCCAGCTCTGAGGACTGTGTTGTAACAACCTTTCACCATTTCCCCCTCCAAGTGTCTGCACTTAACCAAATAAACATGCTGCAGATCACAGCATAGCTCTGCAACTGCTGCGTAATCTCAACACATGCCACTCCTGCAAATCATACAAGAACAGTAAGGCCACCAAGCCTCTACATGGTGAACCCATCACTGATAATGCCAGACTACAAAATACAATTCCTTCACTATAATGGCACCTTGACAACTTACCAATGTACCACACACTTGGATAACATACATACTAAAACAAAACCTTTTCTACTCAAGTGACAGAATGGATGAAAGAGAGCAGCCAGGAGACCTGAGAAATTTCAACTAATCAGAAAGGCTCTAGTGAACACCAACCCCTTAGCTTCACTATGGGCTACCTCCTTTGTGGCTGGTGCTGGGCCTACTGCAGTCCAAACAGTGTCCACTGCTCCTGACAGCTTTTGGGCAGGGCTATGACTGCAGGTAATTACCGCATGCTGCAATAGGGTGTACAAGTCGAATTGATTCAATTCTTCAGAACTCCATTCATACATATGGGCAGCACGGTAGCCCAAGTGGATAGCACTGTGGTTTCACAGCGCCAGGGTCCCACGTTCGATTCCCTGCTGGGTCACTGTCTGTGCGGAGTCTGCAAGCTCTCCCGTGTCTGCGTGGGTTTCCTCCGGGTGCTCCGGTTTCCTCCCACAGTCCAAAGATGTGCAGGTTAGGTGGATTGGTCATGATAAATTGCCCTCATTAACCAAAAAGGTTCGGAGGGGTTATTGGGTTACGGGGATAGGGTAGAAGCGAGGGCTTAAGTGGGTCGGAACAGACTCGATGGGCCAAATGGCCTCCTTCTGCACTGTATGTTCTATATGTCAAAAAGGTGTATAAGGCCAGACCAGAAAAACGTGTTTGATTCAAATCTCTTTAAAGTGCATTTATCAATGAAAAAGAAAAATCATGCAACTCATTTTTTTTTAGCAAATCTTACCCGGTTCGCTAACAATGATAAAAAAACTTGTAATAGGGATGTGACTCCCTTGACAACTTAGAAACTATTTTAACACATGAATCAGACTATGAACCCTTTCAATAAAAACATTTTGAATTCTTCATCCTCTGTGTCTGAGTGGACGTTCGCTGCGAACTTGGAGTTGAGGGCATGATAGAAATTGGCTTTTTTTGTTAGCTAGTGATGATATAGGTAAAAGGTTTAATTGAGAACTCATTAAGAATAATTGACTGAAATCATATCAATCATTAATTCAGTGCAAGTATGGCTGGGAATTAATCAGATAAGACTGTATTTTCACATTTCACAAGTTGCTTGAGGCCTGCAAGGTCAGTGACTCAACTAGTTAAAAGACCCTAATGTTTGGTTAAAACATGGCGGCTACCCATTTTTGGCAGTTCCGTTTCTATTGTCACAGCCAGTCTATGTTGAGATGCAGGTGTCGATAATTTGGGAAATTGGCAAGCGATGGTATGGGAAATTCACACCAATATATTTAAATACATATCTCTCTTAAATAGATGAACAGACATTTTGGCCGAATTGAGTGAATTATAAATTAGATAAAGCCCATCACAGGTGTAAAGAAGGTGAAACTTTGAGATAATAATCTTCTTAAGAATCACTTGTAGGGATGGAAACATCCCTATACTGTGTATTATGATTTGAACAATTACCATGATTTGTATTTTAAACTCAACCACTGTATTCCTGTGTAATGAGACAGGATTGATTCAGGATCTCATAGTTAGGGATCCTCTCAGAAGGAGCAATCACAATATGGTGGAATTTAAAATACAGATGGAGGGTGAGAAGGTCAAATCAAGCACTAGTGTTTTGTGCTTAAACAAAGGAGATTACAATGGGATGAGAGAAGAACTAGCTAAGGTAGACTGGGAGCAAAGACTTTATGGTGAAACATTTGAGGAACAGTGGAGAACCTTCCAAGTGATTTTTCACAGTGCCCAGCAAAGGTTTATACCAACAAAAAGGAAGGACGGTAAAAAGAGGGAAAATCGACCGTGGATATCTAAGGAAATAAGGGAGAGTATCAAATAGAAGGAAAAAACATACAAAGTAGCAAAGATCAGTGGGAGACTAGAGGACTGGGAAATCTTTATGGGGCAACAGAAAGCTACTAAAAAAGCTATAAAGAAGAGTAAGATAGATTATGAGAGTAAACTTGCTCAGAATATAAAAACAGATAGTAAAAGTTTCTACAAATACATAAAACAAAAAAGAGTGGCTAAGGTAAATATTGGTCCTTTAGAGGATGAGAAGGGAGATTTAATAATGGGAGATGAGGAAATGGCTGAGGAACTGAACAGGTTTTTTGGGTCGGTCTTCACAGTGGAAGACACAAATAACATGCCAGTGACTGATGGAAATGAGGCTGTGACAGGTGAGGACCTTGAGAGGATTGATATCACCAAGGAGGTAGTGATGGGCAAGCTAATGGGGCTAAAGGTAGACAAGTCTCCTGGCCCTGATGGAATGCATCCCAGAGTGCTAAAAGAGATGGCTAGGGAAATTGCAAATGCACTAGTGATAATTTACCAAAATTCACTAGACTCTGGGGTGGTCCCGGCGGATTGGAAATTAGCAAACGTGACACCACTGTTTAAAAAAGGTGGTAGGCAGAAAGTGGGTAATTATAGGCCAGTGAGCTTAACTTCGGTAGTAGGGAAGATGCTGGAATCTATCATCAAGGAAGAAATAGCGAGGCATCTGGATGGAAATTGTCCCATTGGACAGACGCAGCATGGGTTCATAAAGGGCAGGTTGTGCCTAACTAATTTAGTGGAATTTTTTGAGGACATTAACAGTGCGGTAGATAACGGGGAGCCAATGGATGTGGTATATCTGGATTTCCAGAAAGCCTTTGACAAGGTGCCACACAAAAGGTTGTTGCATAAGATAAAGATGCATGGCATTAAGGGGAAAGTAGGAGCATGGATAGAGGATTGGTTAATTAATAGAAAGCAAAGAGTGGGGATTAATGGGTGTTTCTCTGGTTGGCAATCAGTAGCTAGTGATGTCCCTCAGGGATCAGTGTTGGGCCCACAACTGTTCACAATTTACATAGATGATTTGGAGTTGGGGACCAAGGGCAATGTGTCCAAGTTTGCAGACGATACTAAGATAAGTGGTAAAGCAAAAAGTGCAGAGGATACTGGAAGTCTGCAGAGGGATTTGGACAGGCTAAGTGAATGGGCTAGGGTCTGGCAGATGGAATACAATGTTGACAAATGTGAGGTTATCCATTTTGGTAAGAATAACGGCAAAAGGGATTATTATTTAAATGATAAAAAATTAAAACATGCTGCTGTGCAGAGAGATCTGGGTGTGCTAGTGCATGAGTCGCAGAGAGTTGGTTTTCAGGTGCAACAGGTGATTAAGAAGGCAAATGGAATTTTGTCCTTCATTGCTAGAGGGATGGAGTTTAAGACTAGGGAGGTTATGCTGCAATTGTATAAGGTGTTAGTGAGGCCACACCTGGAGTATTGTGTTCAGTTTTGGTATCCTTACTTGAGAAAGGACGTACTGGCACTGGAGGGTGTGCAGAGGAGATTCACTAGGTTAATCCCAGAGTTGAAGGGGTTGGTTTACGAGGAGAGGTTGAGTAGACTGGGACTGTACTCGTTGGAATTTAGAAGGATGAGGGGGGATCTTATAGAAACATATAAGATTATGAAGGGAATAGATAGGATAGATGCGGGCAGGTTGTTTCCACTGGCGGGTGAAAGCAGAACTAGGGTGCATAGCCTCAAAATAAGGGGAAGTAGATTTAGGACAGAGTTTAGGAGGAACTTCTTCACCCAAAGGGTTGTGAATCTATGGAATTCCTTGCCCAGTGAAGCAGTCGAGGCTCCTTCATTCAATGTTTTTAAGATAAAGATAGATAGTTTTTTGAAGAATAAAGGGATTAAGGGTTATGGTGTTCGGGCCGGAAAGTGGAGCTGAGTCCACAAAAGATCAGCCATGATCTCATTGAATGGCGGAGCAGGCTCGAGGGGCCAGATGGCCTACTCCTGCTCCTAGTTCTTATGTTCTTATGTATTCGCTAAAGACAATCAATCTGACTAGTGATGCACGATCAATGACCACTAAAGCGACGTTGTTGTCCAACTGAAGGCTTTAATAAGCTGGATGTTTCCCCCAGCAGCTCACGTACAGAATGAGGGCTTCTGGGACGGCACGAGTTCTTATACCCCGCCTATCAGGGCGGAGCTATTATACAGTCTAGCCAATAGAAAGCATACAGTTTCCACCAATGGTGCTTTAGCCTATCAGGTAACACCTATAATACCACATTTCACCCTGTTAAAAAAAGAGTTCGGCGGGGGTGGTGGCCAGAAACTACAAAACATAACAACATGGTATAATTAGTTATGGAGGTACCGTAATACCTCCGTACAGTGTTTAGTAACTATTTACAAGTCTGGTAGCTATGTACATTTGATGGTTTATATTTACAGATTGCAGTTAAAATGAAGCAATCAGTCGATCGGGGGCCCTGGTCGTCCTCTAAGATCGTCGGAGCCTCAGTGACGACTCCGGTGGAGGCTCGGTGGTCTGTGACTCTGGGAGTGTGGCTTCGATCTCCATGGCAGCTTCGTCACCCCTAGATGGTGCTGGTGGGGAAAACGGCTGACCTGGGAAGGGAGCGCCTGCGGGGGGTGTCGGTGGGTGGGGGGGCCTAGACGGGGGCGGCGGAAGGACCGATCCTCCTGTAAGGTGCTGCGGTGGAGGGGAGGGTGGGACTGGTGGCTGGAATTTGCGTGGAGTTCCGGTCCCATAGGGAGACCATATCTTGTCGGCCGTCGGGGTACGCCACGTAGGTGTACTGGGGGTTAGCATGGAACAGATGGACCCTCTCGACCAACAGGTCCGACTTGTGTGCCCGCACGTGTTTTCGGAGCAGGATGGGTCCGGGAGCTGCCAGCCAGGCCGTGAGCGAGGTCCCAGAGGAGGACTTCCTAGGGAAGACAAGGAGACGTTCGTGAGGTGTCTGATTGGTGGTCGTACAGAGCAGTGACCGGATGGAGTGGAGGGCATCCGGGAGGACTTCTTGCCAGCGGGAGACTGGGAGGTTCCTGGACTGTAGGGCCAGTAGGACGGTCTTCCAGACCGTTCTGTTCTCCCTCTCTACCTGTCCGTTACCCCGGGGGTTGTAACTGGTCGTACAGAGCAGTGACCGGATGGAGTGGAGGGCATCCGGGAGGACTTCTTGCCAGCGGGAGACTGGGAGGTTCCTGGACCGTAGGGCCAGTAGGACGGTCTTCCAGACCGTTCCGTTCTCCCTCTCTACCTGTCCGTTACCCCGGGGGTTGTAACTGGTCGTCCTGCTCGAGGCGATGCCCTTGCTGAGCAGGAATTGACGCAGTTCATCGCTCATAAAGGAGGACCCCCTATCACTGTGTATGTAAGCGGGGAACCCGAACAGTGCAAAGATGCTATGGAGGGCCTTGATGACGGTGGTGGCGGTCATGTCGGGGCAGGGGATGGCGAATGGGAACCGGGAGTACTCGTCAATCACGTTCAGGAAGTACGTGTTTCGGTCGGTGGAGGGGAGGGGGGCTTTGAAGTCCATGCTGAGGCGTTCAAAGGGACAGGAAGCCTTTATCAGGTGCGCTCTCTCTGGCCGGTAGAAGTGCGGTTTGCACTCCGCGCAGATTTGGCAGTCCCTGGTGGCAGTCCTAACCTCCTCAATGGAGTAGGGCAGGTTGCGGGTCTTGGCGAAATGGAAAAAGCGAGTGACCCCCGGGTGGCAGAGGTCCTCATGGAGGGCTCGGAGGCGGTCCACTTGTGCGGTGGCACATGTGCCGCGGGACAGGGTGTCAGGAGGCTTGTTTTGCTTCCTGGGACGATACAAGATCTCGTAGTTGTAGGTGGAGAGTTCGATCCTCCACCGCAAGATCTTGTCGTTTTTTATCTTGCCCCGCTGTGCATTATCGAACATGAAAGCAACCGACCGTTGGTCAGTGAGGAGAGTGAATCTCCTGCCGGCCAGGTAATGCCGCCAATGTCGCACAGCTTCTACTATGGCCTGGTGACACCAAAGGGAACCCTTAAGAACTGATAGAGCCGCACGTCTGCCTCGAAGGCAGTGTATTTGCGGTCACTAGTGCGGATGGGGAGCTGGTGGTAGGTGGACCTGAGATCCACCGTGGAGAAGACCTTATAATGCGCAATCCTGTTTACCAGGTCGGATATGCGGGGGAGAGGGTACGCGTCCCGCTGCGTAAATCTGTGGATGGTCTGACTGTAGTCGATGACCATCCTATGCTTCTCCCCGGTCTTTATCACCACTACTTGAGCTCTCCAGGGGCTGTTACTGGCTTCAATGACCCCTTCCCTCAGTAGCCTTTGGACCTCTGACCTAATAAAAATCCGGTCCTGGGCACTGTAGCGTCTGCTCCTGGTGGCGACGGGTTTGCAATCCGGGGTGAGGTTCGCAAACAGGGAAGGCGGGTCGACCTTAAGGGTTGCGAGGCCACAGACAGTAAGCGGGGGGTATAGGGCCGCCGAATTGGAAGGTCAGACTTTGAAGGTTACACTGGAAGTCTAAACCCAGGAGTGTAGCTGCGCAGAGGTGGGGAAGGACGTAGAGACGGAAATTTTTGAACTCCCTTCCCTGGACTGTGACGTTTGCTACACAAAATCCGGCGGCCAGTGAGATTTTTGATTAACAGGGTGGATGAGGAGGGAACAGCGCCTTACCGTGTCGGGGTGTATGAAGCTCTCCATGCTCCCAGAGTCGATTAGGCAGGACGTCTCGTGCCCGTTGATGAAAACGATCATCGTAGCGGTTGAGAGTGTTCGAGGTCGAGACTGAACCAGAGTCACTGAGGCCAATCGCAGTAGTTGAGAGTTTTGTTCGGGCAGTGTGTGGTTGGCCGAGCTGGGGTCCTGGGGGTTCATCCAAGATGGCGTCTCCCATTGGTCGTACATGGCTGGGGGTGCACAAAATGGCGCCGCCCATCCCTCCAACGTGGCGTCCGCGGAATAAGATGGCAGCACCCGGGGTCAGCACGTGGCCCCGGGATATGGAGGTGGCGGCGACCGCTGGCCACACTGGGCCCATGGAGAAGTTTGTGGTCGCGGTCCCCATTCGCCGCTGGAGACTGTGGCCACCGCTCGGGCCTGACATACCGCCACGAAATGGCCCTTTTTGCCGCATGCCTTGCAGATGGATGCGCGGGCCGGGCAGCGCTGGCGGGGGTGCTTGGCCTGCTCGCAAAAGTAGCAGCGGGGCTACTCGGGGTTGCCAGGCCGCCTTGCAGCGCAGGCCTGTGGGGGAACGTGGGAAGTCTCGGGGTCGGCCGCAGCGGGGTTCCACGCTGCCTAGGGGGCTGCGTTCCTGGAGGTCATGTCCGGGGAGCCTGCAAGGGCCCGTGCCTCCCTGAGACCCAGGGTGTCCTTTTCGAACAGGCGCTGGCGTATTTGTGACGAAAGCATGCCTGCCACGAAAGTGTCCCGGACTAAGAGTTCCGTGTGTTCGCTCGCCGAAACTTGCGGGCAGCCGTAGCTTCTTGCCAGCACCAGGAGCGCGCGGTAGAATTCCTCCAGCGATTCCCCAGGGGTTTGTCGCCTTGTTGCAAGCAGGTGCCGGGCATTGACCTGGTTTACCGGGCAAATAGAGTGTCCTTTTAGCAGCTCAATTGCTGCATCGAAGACTTCCGCTTCCTCGATGAGGGTGTAAATCTCCGAGCTCACCCTGGAGTGCTGGACGTGCAGTTTCATCGGCCGTCTCGAGATAACCTTTAAAGCACACCAGCCAGTGCTTAAAGATTGCCGCTTAGTTCGCCGCGTGGGGGCTGAGTTGCAGACACTCCAGCTTGATTCGGAGCTCCATCCTTTCTTCTTAAAAAACTAGCTTATTAAATTGATGCACGATCAATGACCACTAAAGTGAGGTTGTAGTCAAACTGAAGGCTTTAATAAGCTAGATGTTTCCCCCAGCAGCTCAGGTACAGAATGAGGGCTGCTGGGGCGGCACGGGTTCTTATACCCCGCCTATTAGGGCGGAGCTATTATACACTCTAGCCAATAGAAAGCATACAGTTTCCGCCAATGGTGCTTTAGCCTATCAGGTACCGTAATACCTATAATACCACAACTAGCCTGCAAAATGGCTCGTCGGAATTCTCTTAATGTTGTATTGAAAATAAAGTTACCAGTGTGGGCCCCACAAGCTGACAAATAAAGTTCAATTGAGCTTTGCCAAATAGCACAGACTTGATCTCTGTTATTTGGGAACTAAGAAGGGACAACGTATATCCAGGGTTCCGAATAGACACAGAGATCCATCAACTGGCGCTGCAGGACGAAAGGAGGGGGAAGTGGACCGAAGACCGACCGACCGAAGACCATGCCGTTGACGAGAGTACAAGATAACAAATCGTTAACGACGAGGCCCGAAGGCAGAATCGCTGACCGGAAGACCGAACTTTGGCTTCGATCCGAAGATCGGCGGGACTGTGGTAAGAAATCATCTTAACCTCATTAAAGTCTCAAGCCACAATAGCTCACGTAACTTCCTCCTACCAAGAAAAGAACCTTTCAAGAAAAGACTGTGCAATTGGGTGAGGGTGCAAATCTATTATCAGACGTCTTATATCGGTGTAATTTGGTATATGGTACGGCGCAACAGGTATACAAATTACGACCTACGACTCAGAGTCCTCGATTTGCGGCCCGGGTCAGAAACCTATTCGGAAGAGTAATGGGGGATGAGGAGTTGTTCAATACTTCTCCAAAGCGCAACTGGAGTATTTATCCTACATGTGAGCGTGCTAAATCAGATGTCCCCACTGCTTCCACGGGCGGAGTAGAGCTCCCCACAGCCTTTATGGGCGACCGAGCTCCACCAGATGTGTCCACTGATGATATGCTCGGAGATCTTAAATCTTGTGTTAATCGGCAGTTTGATTTGTCCGACGCAAATATGGAAATTGAATTAAAATACACCATTCCCAAGGGCCAATGGTCCCTTGAAAATATGAAAGTGTTTGCGGTAAAACAACGCGAATGAAGGATAGGGAGTGTGTTAGACGGCCTCTTGTGTAATGGGACAGCTCCGTAGGCGATAGGAGACAATCGCCAACACAAACCAAGATCGCAAACTTAAAATTGCCAAAGATCAAGTCCAAGCAGTCTGTGAGCGATTGCAGAAATCAAAACCTAAGCTTGAACAATTAGAAACCCTATTGAGCGAACACGAAAAAACTAAAACTTCATTAACTGACTCGGACTCCAGAGTTCAACAATTACTATCACAAATTGATGGGCTACAACAAGAAAATTCCCAGTTACTTAAAGAGAAGTTTGCTCTGGAGACTGAAATGGACGACATGAAGGGTCATAACAAATTGCTGAGAGAAAATTTGGCGGCTCTGAAACCAGCAAATCCGTTTTTAAACCCTCAGCTATTTCTCAATTCTCCAACCCAGACAATTCCGCCACAGGCTAAATCAGGATTAATTCTGACCCCGACTATACCGACATCAGCTCCGGCATTTTAGCCAGTCGCTGCTGCCATGGCAACCATGAATCCTCTGACACAGACTCCACAGGTGTGGTCCGGCCAACAATTCCCCATGTCTGTGCCGGGTTCAATGGTCCCTGTCCCCACGAACGCTCAACCTCAGCTGGTCCCCACACCCGCCTGCAATGCGAGTGTGGTTGGCCAAAATACAGAGCTAACTCCAACCCAAAGGCCTTCTGGGGCAACTTCAGCAGGCTCCGAGATTGTTATCACTACACGAGATGCTGAACTAAGGAATCTAGTTAGCTCGGGTGATGACAGTGATGCAAAAAACGAACCTAGTGGCAGGACTGGAACATTACGACTCGCACCATTACGCATCAAACGGGTTAAGGTTGAAGCGACTGAAACAACCAAAAACGATGTAACAACCACTAGATCTCAATACACCTGACATTGGGTTCATGATCCGGCAGACCCCGATAAAATTGATCAATGGTCCAAAGAACTCCCGCACCCTAAAAAGAAGGGCTTAGCCACCAGGGATCAGCTACAGCGCTTACATAATATTTACAGTCTCCATCCGTTAGATGGAGGCAGACACAAAAATTAGAGCTGCCCGACTAGCAATACCAGGGGCTGGATTCTCCGTAGCCCCGCGCCGAAATCGCGTTCGGCGTGGGGACGGAGAATCCAATTTCACGCTGAAATTGGGGCCGCCGCCGGTCCAGCGATTTTCCGGGACCCGAGAATCAGAGTGATCACGGAGTACGCCACGCGGCTGGGCGGCCCATTGACAGAGGCCAGCCCAGCGATCCTCCGCTCTCGGCCGGCCGGGTTCCCGACGGCTTGGAACTAACCACCTATTGCCAGTCGGGATGCTGGCGTGATGGCTGCGGACTCAGTCTGCGGCAGCCCTGGCGGAGGGGCGGGGGTATCGTACACCGGGGGAGGGGGGTTATAGGCGGCTGGGGGTTAGGTCTGTGCGGTCAGGTGCTCGGGCGAGCGGCCGATCGGTGGGGTCTAAGTTTTATATCTGCCTCCGCGGTCCAAGTCCGCCATGAGCTCGGCGAGGCCATCGCCGTGCACATGCGCGGACTCAAAACCGGAAGTGCGGGGGCCCGTATCTGCAGCTAAAGCTGCGTGAATTACTATGGGTCCCTGCAGGGCTATGAATTAGCTGTACTTTTTCTCAGGAATCTCCAGAGTAAAATTCCAGCGTTTCTGCGCCGGCATGGGGGACATAGCCCCATTTTGGAGAATCCAGTCCCAGGTTAGTTCCACGCTGTCGGGAACTCGCCGGTTGGAAGCGGAGGATCGTTGGGCTGGCCTCAATGGGCCCCGAGCCGCGCAGCGTACTCTGCAATCACGCCAATTCTTGGGTCCCGGAGCATCGCCGGGCCGGCGGCAGGCCCGATTTCGGCGTGAAATTGGATTCTCCTTCCCAGCGCTGAACGCAATTTTGGCGCGGGGTTGCGGAGAATCCAGCCTATGGTTCCCATCAGCTTATGCAAGAAGTGAGGTGATAAACTGAAATGTATCCTGCATAGTGGTAACAATCTCTCGGCGAATTTGTGATATCGTCGAGAATTTAAAAATACAGCTTATCTCGGTTAAAGTTAACGGGAGATTTCGCAATACAACTGGATGAACGTACAAACATTACAGATTGTGCAACCTTGTTAGCTTACATTAGGTATGTTTGGCACAATTAATTTATTGAGGAATTATTGTACTGCTTGACATTAGCAACCTGCACGAATGGCGCACAGATCTTTAAAGCATTGAATACCTATGGGGTTGTAGTGCGACTCGACTGGGCTAATTGCAAAGGAATCCCAAGCAATGGGGCATCACGGTAACATAGTGATTAGCACAGTTGCTTCACAGCTCCAGGGTCCCAGGTTCGATTCCCGGCTTGGGTCACTGTCTGTGCGGAGTCTGCACGTTCTCCCCGTGTTTGCGTGGGTTTCCTCCGGGTGCTCCGGTTTCCTCCCACAGTCCAAAGATGTGCAGGTTAGGTTGATTGGCTATGCTAAATTGCCCTTAGTGTCCAAAAACGGTTAGGTGGGGTTATAGGGATAGGGTGGAGGTGTGGGGATAGTGTGGAGGTATGGGCTTAGGTAGGGCGCTCTTTCCAAGAGCAGGTGCAGACTCGATGGGCCGAATGGCCTCCTTCTGCACTGTAAATTCTATGATTCTATGAATAGAAAAACAGTGGAGTTGTTGGAAGGATTAAGGAGGCAGATGGTCAGGACATTATTTGGAATCATAGTTTTATTCACCTCAAGGTATTTGCATCGAAAGGAATTCCATCCAATCTTGAAGTGTCAAAAGGTGTTGTGAGAGCACTGAACATCATTGAACACAGTGCACTCAATAGCAGGCTTATCAAAGCTCTGTATACTGAAATATATGCAGAACATACACATTAATTGTTTCACACAGTGGTACGTTGGCTGTCAAGGGGTTGGATGCTTGGCATGTTATACCTTTTAATTACCGTTGTATGAAGAGTCAGAAGTCCTGTTCCTTTTCACCAAACACCATTTATTTCACTTCCACAGCCTCTGCTCAAAACTCCAACAACACACCACCTTACACAAAGGCCACCTGAAGCCCCTTTACATATCAGTGTCAATCATTGGATACGGAACAGAAATGAGACAACTAATTGCAATGTCTCTTAATGCATTACTTAACTCTTAACCCATTACTTAACAGTCTCCCCTTCCTTGGAGAAAAAAATAATTAGGTGAAAACAAAATTTAAAGAAACTCAAAAACACACACACGCAATTTCCCCCCTTCTTTTTTTTTCTCAAATTTTTTTTGGGAAGAAAAAAAAATCACAGAAACAGGCGCCCTTCATTAACAATATCCAAAAGTTACATTTCTGTCAATATCTGAGATATATAAAAGGCCATATCCATCGCCTCTACAACGCTTAACGCCTCAGCAGCCAAAGTGCTTTCGACCATTTTCCTTATTTTCTTTGTTTCCCACACAAGAGGACAACATTTACCATCGTTCCCCAAAGGAAAATGATAAAACCTCCTGTGCTTGATTTGCATCGGACGCATCACTATAAACTATAAATTTCAAGTGCCTAAAGTCACATAAAACCTGGAACCTCAAAACACACTCCTGCATTTTTTAAAAATAGTTTGGCCAAACGCTTTATTTGCTCTTATTATGTCATCCACTTTGGGATGACATTTTTGTACTCAACTCGAAGACATCAAAACTCATGTCCGGTCTAGTCTGAATTGTCTACCTAACCAATTCAGTTGCCCAATTGAACTTTGCACTTGCTCTTTTTCCATCTTTGAAACCTTGCATCTTTTTGTGAAAACCCGGCAACGACTAATTGCTATTGGGTTGATGCTTTCCAAATAAGATTGCTGACGTAAAGTTGCCCCGAACTTAGTCTGTCCGATTTCCAGTCCAATATATTTACATGCACTGGAAGCCTTACTTCCGACCCTGAATTCTTTCCTCAAACCAGAGATTACAAAAGCTTCAAAATCACTAGTCCCACCCCACAAATATTATTTGACATGCATCATAAAGATGCCAGAAAGGTTCCCTTTATAGTGCCAGTAAAATATTACCGGATCTACTTTCAACTGGTAACAGCCTAACTTTAACAAAATTGACCTTACCGAAAAATACCAGACTCTAGATGCAACAATTAAACCACATACACATTTGTTCAACTTCCAGAATACCCCTTCTGTGTTAGCTGCTTCTTTAGGAGGACGGAGAAAAATGTCTCTCTGGAGCTGATGCCCCTGCAAGAAGGCAGCTTTCATATCTATAGATTTGCATTCCCATGCCTTTGTGGCTAAAAGAAGATCTTTAAAATTAACCTTTCCTGCTCTGGGTGAATCTACCCTTAAATCCTGATCTTCTAAGCTTTCTTCAAATCCCATTGCCACAAGCCTGGCCTTTACCTTATAAGTTCCATCCGGGAGAACCTTTTCCATGCAAATCCATCTGTGGGATAGAGTTTTCCAGTACTTCCATGTATACCCCAAATTCACTCCAACTATGCAGTTCTTGCTGTTTAGCATCTTTGATAACTTTTCATATAATTTATTGGAAGCCATCAAAATCTCACGTGCATGTGGGCTTCTACTCCTATTAGTATTCGTAGTCTTACTCATGTTCCGAGACCTTGATAAACTACCTCCCCTCTCCCGCCTGGTAACTTGTTCTATACTGCTACTGCTTGATCTTTCCTGTCTTCTGTGGGATGTCCTTTGAAAATTCTCGACCTTTTCCTGCGGACCTGTTCACTAACCGATGTACTATCTGAACTGGCACTGCGTTTCTGTGACCTCCATTTTTGAACTTTGTATTCCCAATCCATTGTCTTAACCCCCTCCCCGAATGCTGCACATTCAACCAATGTTTATACTTTCCAATGGCCTTCCCTGCTCTAATAACAGTTGCATCCTTCCATTGACTAGGCCCTTCAGGCAAGTATGTCTCCTTTGTACCAACTTTTGGTAGTTGTCCTTTCGGAAAAATGGCCTTATCCCAGATCTTAAGGTCCACAGCCACAATGTCGTTAAAATCCCTGGCCAAAGGTAGGGTTACTATCGGTCGTGCTGGTGTCCTTCTGTACTTCCTACAAACTTCACAGCAATCACTAACCTGTTCTATCAGTTTAATATAGTCTTCATCCCTTACCCCTGCATCCTTTAATAAATTTTTCAGCCTCCGAGGAGACGGATGTACAAATTGCCTATGCGGTTTTAATACAACAAGCTTTTTATCAGCGAAAGTCCCATTTTCAACTGCCATTAACACATCCTTAATCACTCCACTTGAAATATTATTTGTCAGTAATGGAATACAATAGTGTCCCGACTGTGTAAATTGTAAGTCCACCGTCTTTCCAAAAACTGTTGCCTTATCCTGCTCCATATCCAGTTTCATGTGTGCTGTCTTCATCGACGGTCTGCTCAGAAGCAAAGGTATCTTACTTGATACAACATCCGTGCTAATGAAATGATTCACTCCGGCAATATTGCAAGGGATCACCACTCTTTTCAGCGACTTCAGAGTATTATCATCCCCAAACCTGAAACTTGTGGAACTTTCAAATTCCTTAACCTTGTTACGACTTTCAGCATTCAAGGAGTCCAGGTAACATTTTAACCAGTCAATTCAACACACAGTAGATGTGCAGCCACTGTCCAATACAGCACAATTTAAAGATTCTGCAACCAACACCCTCATTACCGGCATAAAACTGCTTGTTATTAGGACAATGTCTTCTCTCTGAACACTATCTTTTTCCTCTTCTGACTCTTCCGTGTCATGCGTCGCTTCAAACACCCTATCATAACCTTTTGGACAGTTGAAGACATAATGGTATTGAGAGTTACATCGAAAACACCGATTTATCATGTCCCATGCATTTCTGGGGTTCATCTTCCTATTGTAAATTCTAACTGGGTTTCAGTCTTCATAATTTCCTTGTCTCGATCTCCTTCTATAGTCTTGGGCCCTGTTCGTAGCCGTACAATTTTGCCATCCTGTTAGTAGTGTATCTTCCATATTCTGCTTTATTGCAGGCTGACCTATTTGAGTCATCAGAGCCATCGGAATCGAATGTTTCCCCAGAAACTTCTTTAAAGCTTTGTCATCTGATCGAATAAGGTATCCTCATCCGTAAACTGAACTCCTGTCAAAACCAGGAACCTATCCATGTTGCTCACTCTAGCACAGTCAAGTAATTTAAAGGCCAACACAGACTGTGGAAATTCCAGGTTGTGTCTCTGCAGCCTTTTATATAGTCTGCCAAATTCCATTATATAGTCTTCCATGGAGAATGCCTCTATTTTCCGGAACTTATCAAATTCCGACCATGGTTCATACGCACTTAACAAGTCATCTTTCTTGTAAATCTTATCCATATATTGTAATAGAGTCCCCAGACCTTCTTAAGACCATAAGACATAGGAGTGGAAGTAAGGCCATTCGGCCCATCGAGTCCACTCCACCATTCAATCATGGCTGATTTCAACTCCATTTACCCGCTCTCTCTCCATAGCCCTTAATTCCTTGAAAGCAGTTTTACTGGTCCTGTATGATGTCTATTCAATTATTTAATTAATGTTATCACTGATCTTACTGCCAATGTACTATTCTTATTGAAACAAATAGTCACCGAATCCCTAACGATAATAATAATCGCTTATTGTCACAAGTAGGCTCCAATGAAGTTACTGTGAAAAGCCCCTAGTCGCCACATTTCGGCACCTGTTCGGGGAGGCTGGAATGAGAATTGAACCCACGCTGCTGGTCTTGTTCTGCATTACAAGCCAGCTGTTTAGCCCACTGTGCTAAACCAGCCCCTTAACCAGACTCTTCTGAGTCTAACTCTTCCAATTCCAGCTCAGAAAGCACTTTGTTTCGGATTTTACTGTCATAATGTAGAAAAAGAGCCAATGGCATACCTTGTTTTCTCTTTCCCAAGGCAGTTACCTTAGTCCACATAACTATTGCACTTCTCCATTGGTCGTACGATTCCCTTTCAGAAAATAAGGGAGGATAGTCATATCCAGCCATCTTCATCCTGGGTTCAGCCATGTATTTTTTTTTTCTTCTCACTCACTCCTTGGTTTGATCAGGAAAAGTTGTATCTTTCAAACCTTCACATTTGCACAGCAACCATCCTCTGCTACCATTGTTATACATTTTAGTGACCGTTGTATGAAGAGTCAGAAGTCCTGTTCCTTTTCACCAAACACCATTTATTTCACTTTCACAGCCTCTGCTCAAAACTCCAACAACACACCACCTTACACAAAGGCCACCTGAAGCCCCTTTACATATCAGTGTCAATCATTGGATACTTAACAGAAATGAGACAACTAATTGCAGTGTCTCTTAATGCATTACTTAACTCTTAACCCATTACTTAACATGGCAGAGTGTTCGAACAGAGGGATGAAATACATGCTTTCCTCCTTGAGAAATGGTCCCCTCTGGCTAATTTGTTCAGTGACGAAACCTCCATCTTACGTTGAAGACATCTTTTTGATTCTATCCGAACTGAGCCTAAAATTGCAAGGAAAGGGTGATGATTTTTTTCAGCAAGAGTAATAAATAGATACTTTCCAAAATTAATTGAAACTGTGGCAAGTGTGACTAAAAATCCCCCACTACTGCATGTTCCCCACAATGTTGTGGCATGTTAAAGAAAACAGTGTTAGTAAGAAAACTGTTAATGAGCTGACACGCCTTATTTAGTTCGGGTCACTACTTTTCAGAGGAGAAATTTGACATTTTAAGACTAGGTGGATGAAATAATCTTTTTGAGTTCGAAAGCCAGAGACAGCTGACTCCTACTGAGGAGACTGAGCGGCTGCACCGTGACAACATGTTAAAAACACCACAAGTCTTTACGGTTGTCATCATTCTGGATTAGCATCTCCCAGGAGAATCCAGTGTTGAGTAAAACTAGCATTTTGTTGCTATCGCCCTTCACAATGACAAAAGTGAAGGTAAAGCAAAGGAACCAACTGAACTCTGCACCTGATATGCACATTGCCCTCTCACCCTGATTGGAGTGAGATTATGGAGACCAAGCAGGCTTACCTATTCCATTAAGTAAATTAATGTTGCTGCCATATAGGATTGATGTGTCTTGACTGGAGGCATTTTGGTATGAGGCATGGGGTTTGCTTGGATATTTATACTCACAAAGGCTTGGGCATCTAAAATGCACTGAATTGTCAGAAAAATAGAAGCAGCGTGTAAGACAAGGCTTGATCTTCTGGTGAAAAAGTCTTGGCTTAATACACCAAAGAATATGGTAATTGCCTGAAGTAAAATCCAATATTTGCTACCAGCAGCTGTGGGGTTGCTTGCGACTTTCTGGCTGGTGGGTAGGCCAAGTAAAATTTCCACCTCAGTTCTCATTCTCCGTGTCTTCTTCTAGTGATCTTCTTGCAGCATCTGTGAAGATACAATGAATTGCTGAGAATTGCAGATAAATAAGGTTACTGCACATTTTTCCTTTTACGCTCCGTCAGAGGCTTCTCCATGATAACTCCAGATAGATGAAGGAATAGAGTTTTCATTATGGCACCTCAGACATACTTTTCTCTAGGCTTCTATAATATGAATTAGGCTTGGTACATAACTGATATAGCACCTACTTTGCTTCTCTTTTCAAATCCTTTTACTTTTTCCTGTGTTGCAGGAATATTTTGGGGTTACAGAGCATCTGCTTATCAGTCCACCTTCTCTCAAAAATGCTTGAGCTGCAGTTTTCAAACTTTTTGCCTTCCGTGTCCAGAATGATGTCCCTCTATTAGAAACTCCAATTCAATTTCAGAAAAGTTTTCAGCTCTCCTTTTCACCCTGTTCACTGGTGCAGTTTCTCTTTTCTATTTCCTTATGTTGTGAGATATCTGACTTGGGCAACAACAGAGTTATAGGCTGTTGGGAGGTTGCCAGCCTCACCTTAAAAACCTAATCCTTATAAAATGGCAGAAATTACATATATGTTTCTATAAAGAAGTAATCCCTGTTCCTTCCGAAAGAAAAGTGCACTTTTCACAAATTTGTGTTTTGATGTCAAATTCTAAAATGCCTACCCTTGTTATATGTTCTGCATAGGTCGAATCGCCCCTTCTAATTCGTCCTTATATAGCGGATCTCACGAGGTCTGAATTACATTCTATAATGACTAGTGGATTTGCTACGATTGCAGGATCCGTCCTGGGAGCATATATTTCATTTGGGGTGAGTGATTGACATAAGCTATTACAATATGACAAAAGCAGAAGCTTTTTGTCCTGTTATGATTGTGCATATTTGTAATATTGATAATAATTAGGAATAATACAACTTTTTCCCAAGTTTAATATAACTGATAGACTCCAAGGACTGAGTATAGAAGAGGGTCAAAGTTGGGCATCAGCCTACTGCCTCGCCTCAGTTTCTTGAGTTGAGCATATTACCTAAATAACACAAGCTCCTGCAGGAGGCCCATCACTGAGCAGCCTTCTTGCTACTCAGGAGGAAGGTGTGGCAGTGGAAAAGCAGGAACATGAAGCTAAATGAGTAAGTTTACAGATGGAACATAGAAGCGCAGTACAGGCCCTTCGACCCTCGATGTTGTGCCGACCTGTGAAACCAATCTAAAGCCCATCTACACTATTTCATTATCATCCATATGCTTATCCAATGACCATTTAAATGCCCTTAATGTTGGCGAGTCCACTACTGTTGCAGGCAGGGCATTCCACGCCCTTACTACTCTCTGAGTAAAGAACCTACCTCTGACATCCGTCCTATATCTATCTCCCCTCAATTTAAAGCTATGTCCCCTCATGATAGCCATCACCATGCAAGGAAAAAGGCTCTCACTGTCCACCCTATCTAATCCTCAGATCAACTTGTATGCCTCTATTAAGTCACCTCTTAACCTTCTCTCCAACGAAAACAGCCTCAAGTCCCTCAGCCTTTCCTCATAAGATCTTCCCTCCATACCAGGCAACATCCTGGTAAATCTCCTCTGCACCCTTTCCAATGCTTCCACATCCTTCCTATAATGCGGCGACCAGAACTGCACGCAATACTCCAAATGTGGCCGCATCAGAGTTTTGTACAGCTGCAACATGACCTCATGGCTCCGAAACTCAATCCCTCTACCAATAAAAGCTAACACACCGTATGCCTTCTTAACAACCCTATCAACCTGGGTGGAAGCTTTCAGGGATCTATGTACATGGACACCGAGATGTCTCTGCTCATCCACACTACCAAGAATCTTACCATTAGCCAAGTACTCTGTATTCCTGTTACTCCTTCCAAAATGAATCATCTCACACTTTTCTGCATTAAACTCCATTTGCCACTTCTCAGCCCAGCTCTGCAGCTTATCTATGTCCCTCTGTAACTTGTAACATCCTTCCGCACTGTCCACAACTCTACCGACTTTAGTGTCATCCGCAAATTTACTCACCCATCCTTCACGCCCTCCTCCAGGTCATTTATAAAAATGACAAACAGCAGTGGCCCCAAAACAGATCCTTGTGGTACACCACTAGTAACTGAACTCCAGGCTGAACAGTTCCCATCAACCACCACCCTCTGTCTTCTTACAGCTAGCCAATTTCTGATCCAAACCGCTAAATCACCCTCAATCCCATGCCTCCGTATTTTCTGCAATAGCCTACCGTGGGGAACCTGATCAAACGCTTCAGTGAAATCCATATACACCACATCAACTGCTTTACCCTCGTCCACCTGTTTGGTCACCTTCTCAATAAGGTTTGTGAGGCACGACCTACCCTTCACAAAACCGTGTTGAAGATCCCTAATCAAATTATTCCTTTCTAGATGATTATAAATCCTATCTCTTATAATACTTTCCAAGACTTTGCCCACAACAGAAGTAAGGCTCACTGGTCTATGGTTACCGGGGTTGTCTCTACTCCCCTTCTTGAACAAGGGGACAACATTTGCTATCCTCCTGTCTTCTGGCACTATTCCTGTAGACAATGACGACATAAAGGGGACTTATCTATTTTCACATTTCCAGAATTGCTAACACCTCCTCCTTATGAACCTCAATCCCGTCTAGCCTAGTAGCCTGTATCTCAGTATTCTCCTCAACAACATTGTCTGTTTCCCGTGGGAATACTGACGAAAAATATTCATTTAGCGCCCCTCCTATCTCCTCGGACTCCACACAAAACTTCCCACTACTGTCCTTGACTGGCCCTACTCTTATCCTAGTCATTCGTTTATTCCTGACATTCCTATAGAAAGCTTTGGGGTTTTCCTTGATCCTACCTGCCAAGGACTTCTCCTGTCCCCTCTTGGCTCTTCTTAGCTCTCACTTTAGGTCCTTCCTGGCTAACTTGTAACTCTCAAGTGCCCTAACTGAATCTTCACATCTCATCTTTACATAAGCCTCCTTCTTCCTCTTGACAAGTGATTCACTCTACTTTAGTAAACCACGGATCCCTCACTCGACCACTTCCTCCCTCCCTGACAGGTACATAGTTATCAAGGACACGCAGTAGCTGTTCCTTGAACAAGCTCCACATTTCAATTGTGCCCATCCCCTGCAGTTTCCTTCTCCATCCTGTGCATCCTACGTCTTGCATAATCGCATCATAATTGCCTTTCCCCCAGCTATAACTCTTGCCCTGCGGTATATACCTATCCCTTTCCATTGCTAAAGTAAACATAACTGAATTGTGGTCACTATCACCAAAGTGCTCACCTACCTCCAAATCTAACACCTGGCCTGGTTCATTACCCAGTACCAAATCCAATGTGGCCTCGCCTCCTGTTGGCTTATCTACATACTGTGTCAGGAAACCCTCCTGCACACATTGGACAAAAACAGACCCATCTAAAGTACTCGAACTATAGCGTTTCCAGTCAATATTTGGAAAGTTAAAGTCCCCCATAATAACTACCCTATTCCTTTCTTTCCTATCCAGAATCATCTTTGCAATCGTTTCCTCTACATCTCTGGAACTTTTCGGAGGCCTATAGAAAACTCCCAACAGGGTGACCTCTCCTTTCCTGTTTCTAACCTCAGCCCATACTACCTCAGTAGACGAGTCCTCATCAAACGTCCTTTCTGCCACCGTAATATTGTCCTTGACTAACTATGCCACACCTCCCCCCTTTTACCACCTTCCCTGAGCTTACTGAAACATCTAAACTCCGGAACCTGCAACAACCATTCCTATCCCTGCGCTATCCATGTCTCCGAAATGGCCACAACATCGAAGTCCCAGGTACCAACCCATGCTGCAAGTTCACCCACCTTATTCCGGATGCTCCTGGCGTTGAAGTAGACACACTTCAAAGCTCCTTCCTGGCTGCTGGTACACTCCTGTGACCTTGAAACCTTACTCATGACCTCACTACTCTCAACCTCCTGTACACTGGAGCTACAATTCAGGTTCCCATCCCCCTGCTGAATTAGATTAAACCCTCTCGAAGAGCATTAGCAAATTTTACCCCACGATATTGGTACCCCTCTGGTTCAGGTGTAGACCATCCCGTTTGTAGAGGTCCCACCTACCCCAGAATGAGCCCCAATTATCCAGGTATCTGAATCCCTCCCTCCTGCACCATCCCTGTAGCCACGTGTTCAACTGTTCTCTCTCCCTATTCCTCGTGTCGCTAGCACGTGGCATGGGTAACAACCCAGAGATAATAACTCTGTTTGTTCTAGCTCTATTATTCCACCCTAGCTTCCCGAATACCTGCCTTACACCCCCATCCCTTTTCCTACCTATGTCGTTGGTGCCTATGTGGACCACGACTTGGGGCTGCTCCTCTCCCCCTTAACGATCCTAAAAAGGTGATCCGAGACATCACGGACCCTGGCACCTGGGTGGCAACACACCAACCGCGAGTCTCTCTCGCTCCCACAGAATCTCCTATCTGTCCTCCTTGCTATGGAGTCCCAAATGACTAATGCTCTACTCCTCTCCCCCCTTCCCTTCTGAGAAACAGGGACAAACTCTGTGCCAGAGACCTGTACCCCATGGTCCCCCCCCCCCAAACCAGTATCCAAAGCGGTATACTTGTTACTAAGGGGAATAACCACAGGGGATCCCTGTACTGACTGCTTCCTCCCAACCCCTCTCACCGTCACCCATCTATCTTCATTCTTCAGAGTAACTACATCCCTGAAGGTTCTATCTATGACCACCTCTGCCTCCCTAATTATCCGAAGTTCATCCAGCTCCAGCTCCAGTTCCCTAACGCGGTTTTTGAGGAGCTGGAGATGGGTGCACTTCCCACAGGTGAAATCAGCAGGGACACTGAAGGTGTCCTTCACCTCAAGCATTCTTCAGGAGGAACATTGCATTGCCTTCCCTGACAGCCCCTCTAGATAACTTGCAGATAAAACAAGAAAAAGAAAGAAAGAGCTTACCTGATATTCACTCACACCCCTTAGATTAGAGGAGGTGGAAGGGTGTGGGACACTACAAGTGTAGTGTCTCGGATTTAGGAACCGCCCATATACAGGTACGACACACCTTCCCAGAACTCCCCACGGCCGACTTCCGGTTTCCTGCTGCTCTGAAAGAAAAACAACTCCGAAAAAAGTAAGTTCAAAACAAACATTCAGCTTACCTTCAGCTCTCCTTACCAAAAAAAATCACTCCCCTCTATGCCTGCTCCACTGGAAGAATGACACCAAGATGACACCACGATTGATGGCACAGTGGATAGTGAAGAAGGTTATATAAGATTGCAACATAGAACATAGAACTGTACAGCACAGTACAGGCCCTTCGGCCCACGATGTTGTGCCGAACTAGTCTGAAACCAAGATCAAATCAATCTATTCTTTGTGGTTATTAATGAAACCAAGAAATATACTTACATGATCTTGACCAATTGGGCCAGTGGGCCAATGAATGGCAGATGGAGTTTAATTTGGATAAATGTGAGGTGATGCATTTTGGTAGATCAAATCAGGGCAGGACCTACTCAATTAATGGTAGGGCATTGGGGATAGTTACAGAACAAAGAAATCTAGGAGTACAGGTTCAGAACTCCTTGAAGGTGGAGATGCAGGTGGACAGGGTGGTGAAGAAGGCATTCAGCATGCTAGGTGTTATTGGCCAGAATATTCAATACATGAGTTGGGACGCCTTGTTGAAGTTGTACAAGACATTGGTAAGACCCACATGAAATACTGTGTTAAGTTATGGTCACCCTATTATAGGAAGGATATTGTTCAACTAGAAAGAGTGCCAAAGAGATTTACGAGGATGCTACCAGGACTTGATGGTCTGAGTTATAAGGACAGGCTGGATAGGCTGGGACTTCTTTCCCTGGAACGTAAGAGGCTGAGGGGTGAACTTATAGAGGCCTATAAAATAATGATGAGCATAGATAAGGAAGATAGTCAACATCTTTTCCCAAAGGTAGAGGAGTCTAGAACGAGAGGGCATAGGTTTAAGGTTTAAGGAGAGATACAAAAAAGACCAGAGGGAAAATTTCTTCACACAGAGGGTGGTGAGCATCTGGAGCGGGCTGCCAGAGGCAGTTGTAGGGGCGGGTATGATTTTTCTTTTAAAAAGCAGTTAGACAGTTACATGGGCAGGTTGGGTATAGAGGGATATGGGACTAGATTAGTGATAGAAACTGGGCGGCATGGACAAGCTGGGCCGAAGGGCCTGTTTCCATGCTGTAAACATCTATGACTCTATGTTAGAGGAGGCAGATGTTTTGATTTTACTTGTTTATGGCACAGTGGTTAGCACTGCTGCCTCACTGTGCCAAGGATACTGGTTCAAATCTGGACTTGCTATCTATCTGTGTGGAGTTTGCACTTTCTCCCCATGTTTGCATGGGTTTCCTCCAGGTGCTCCGATTTCCTTCCACAGTCCAAAGATGTGCAGGTTAGGTGCATTGACCACACTAAATTGGCCCTTACTGTCTAAAGATATGCAAGTTAGGTGGGGTTACGAGGTTACGCTAACATGGCGGGAGAGTGGGCCTCGGTAGGGTGCTCTTTCTGATGGTCGGTGTAGACTCAATGGGCTGAATGGCCTCCTTCTGCTCTGTAGGAATTCTATGATTCTATGGGATCAAGGTATAGCTGGCCATCCTTAATTGCCTTTGAAAAGTGATGTTGATCTGCCTTCTTGAAATACTGCAGTCAGTATGCTGTAGGTACACTGTACTAGAGTAAGGTTGGAAGTTCCAGGACGTTTGACTCAATGATGATGATCGAATGGCAACTTGAAGGGAAATTTGCAAGTGGTGGTGCTCCCAAGTGCCTTGTGTCTGCTACACTTGTTCATCTAGGCATCAGAGATCGTGAATTAGGTAGGTGGCATTTACAAAGTCTTGATATATTGCTGTAGATGAGTATATGATATGCAGTCCATTGGTGGTGAAGGGATTGAATTCTTAAAGTGATAGATAGTGTGCCAATCACACTAGCTGCTTTGTCTTGGTTGATGTTGATAATCTTGAGAGTTGTTGTAACTACACGCATCCAAGAAGTGGAGAATATTCCCCAGCTTGAGGACGGAGGAAAGATTTTGGGCATCAGGATGTAAGTTGCTTACCACCGAATTCCCAGCTTCTGACCTACACTTGTAGCCACAATATTTACATGGCTTGTCTAGTTAAGTGTCTGGTCAGTGATTAACCCCAGATTGTTGATAGTGGGGATTCAGAACTGATAATTCTGTTGAATGACAAGGGAAGCTATGCCATTCTGCTCCAATACCTCTACGTTGTTGTCCAGCTGGGTGGAACTACTCTCACCCTATTCAATTCTTATTTATTAAATCGTAGCCAGAGAATAACTTACAATGATTTATCTTCCCACTTCTGCAACATTGCCTCTGTTTCCCATAATGACCTATTCTTGCCTCCTATTTCCTCTTGCTGCACCTTAGCAACATTAATTGAAAATGTACTACTGCTCATGTGTACACTGATGATTCCTAGCTCTGTCTCATCATTCAGTTCAGTTATGGGGATAGACTGGGACTTGGTGAGAATAAGGCTGAGAGGAGATATGATAGAATTCAAAATCATGAGTGAGTTAGACACTGTAACAGCACCCTCCCTCGCTGTGAAAGGATCAAGAACGATCAAGAGGGCACAGATTTAAGATGATTCGCTAAAGAAGAAAATGTGATGTGAGAAAAATCTTTTTCACACAATGAGAGATTTGGGTCTAGATTGCACTGCCTTGAAATGTGGTGGATGCAGGCTCAATTGCGAAATTCATGAGAGCATGAGAGGATTCCTTGAATAGAGACAATATGCAGTGGTACAGGGAAAAGGCAGGGGAATGGCACTAAGCCATAATGCTAGTTTGGAGAGCCATTGTAGACATGATGGACTAAATGGCCTCCATCTCCGCAGTAACAATTCTGTGACTTTGTTCGATTCGTAAATTGTTGCTTGATTATCAAGTTGCTCATTCGACATTCAACAATGGATTAATAGAAATTTCCTTCAATTTAATATAAGAAAGTCTGATGCCATTGTTTTCAATTTCTTCTTCAAGTTCCATTCTCTAACAACTGACTCCATCTCTCTCCATGGTAACAGTCTGAGACTAAATCACTCTGTTCACAATCATGGCATCATATTTACATGGGCAGCACGGTAGCATTGTGGATAGCACAATTGCTTCACAGCTCCAGGGTCCCAGGTTCGATTCCGGCTTGGGTCCTGTCTGTGCGGAGTCTGCACATCCTCCCCGTGTGTGCGTGGGTTTCCTCCGGGTGCTCCGGTTTCCTCCCACAGTCCAAAGATGTGCAGGTTAGGTGGATTGGCCATGATAAATTGCCCTTAGTGTCCAAAATTGCCCTTAGTGTTGGGTGGGGTTACTGGGTTATGGGGATAGGGTGGAGGTGTTGACCTTGGGTAGGGTGCTCTTTCTAAGAGCCGGTGCAGACTCGATGGGCCGAATGGCCTCCTTCTGCACTGTAAATTCTATGTAAATATTTGACCCTGAGATGGCTTCAGACTACATAATCATGCCATCACTAAGATTGCCTATTTTCACCTTCATAACACCACACAACTTTGCCACTGTCTCAACTAATCTCCTGCTGAAACCCTCATTCATGCTTTTGTTACTCTCAAACTTGACTATTCTAATGCACTCCTTGCTGGTCTCCCACATTCTACCCTCCATAGAATTGAGGTGATCAAAACTTTTGCTGACCTTTTCTTAACTCTCACCAAATCCTTCTCACCTATCTCCCCTGTGCTTGCTGACTTACATTGGTTCACATTCAAGTAATGCCTTGATTTTAAAGTTCTCTTCCCTGTTTTCAAATCCCACCATTACCTCACCCTTCCTTATCTCAGTAATCTCCTCTGATCCTACAACCCACGAAGATATCTGCACTGATCTAATTCAGGTATGTTTAGCATCTCCAATTTTGCAGTGTATACTTGTGCTTTTATGCGGGTGAAATATAAACCCGCAAGATGATAGTGCAAGTCACTATCATCCAGCTCTGGATAAAGATTCACGTCAGTTTAAGTTACATTATTCAGACTTGGACTTTAACATGAAGTCGTACTCCATTGTTGCTGTCAGAAAAAGTGTAAGCTGTGGTATTTCAAATACAGGTTCCAGCTGCCCATTTGTTAACAGCTTCAGTGATGTCTGCTCCTGCTGCTCTGGCAGTTTCCAAACTGTTTTGGCCTGAAACAGAAACTCCAAAGATATCAACTAAGTTTAACATCAAGTTGGATAAAAGGTAAGTCTCAGTGCTGCCTTCATTGCTATATGAAGATGAAAATCATAAAGTATGTCAGGTATTCTGTTTTGACAACAAAAGTAATGATAGGGAAAAAAAGTCCTAAATGCGAAATCTTGCTGGGAAAAGTTTAGTTAAACTTCTTCCTGCACCTTGCAACTCGAATATAATTTGTGGGAGAACTTGCTAGAAGTTCCAAATCTTGCTGGAATGAGCTTCTTGCACCCTTCAACTCAAATACAAGGCTGAATAATAAAGTGTGAAAATGGGAGTGTTTTGTGCCTGCGCCAAAATATTATAGGGCGCGATGATGTTGGATCGTGTTCCAGATATCATCACACCTGATCTGGGTAATAATGAAGGCAGGTGGGACCCTGTCCATGTTATTCATATTTATTCAAATAGGATACTCATTGATTGATTGATTTATTGTCACATGTACCGAAGTACAGTGAAAAGTATTTTTCGGCGGCCAAGGGAATGTACACAGTACGTACACAGTAGACAAATAGTGATTGGTTACAGTGCGGTACAAGGGTCAAACAAAGTAAATACATGAGCAAGAGCAGCATAGCGCGTTGTGAATCGTGTTCTTACAGATCAGTCCAAGGGTGAGTCGTTGAGGAGTCTAGTAGCTGTGGGGAAGAAGCTGTCCCTGTATCTGGATGTGCGGGTCTTCAGACTTCTGTACCTTCTGCTTGATGGTAGAGTCTGGAAGAGAACAAAACCTGGGTGGGAGGGGTCTCTGACAATGCTGTCTGCCTTGCTGAGGCAGTGGGAGGTGCAGACAGAATCAATGGGAGGGTGGCAAGCTTGTGTGATACGTTGGGTTGAGTTCACCACAGTCTTCAGTCTCTCGCAATCTTAGGCCGAGCAGTTGCCACACCAAGCTATGATGCAGCCGGATAGGATCTGTAGAAGTTTGAGAGAGTCGATGCAGACATGCCAAATTTCTTCAGCTTCTGTAGGAAATAGAAATGATGTTGGGCTTTCTTGACTGCTGCATCAACGTGAGTGGACCAGGACACACTGTTGGTGATGGTAACTCCCAGGAACTTAAAGCTATTGACCATCTCCACTTCGGAGCCATTGATGTAGATTGGGGGGGGGGGGGGGGGGTTCGTGTCGTGCTACCTGAAGTTGATGATCAGTTCCTTGGTCTTTCCAACATTTAGAGCGAGGTTGGTTTCGGTACACTATGCAACCAAGTGATCTATCTCCCTTCTGTAGTCTGATTCGTTGTTGTTTGAGATAGGACCCAACACAGTTGTACCATCCGCAAACTTATAGATTGAATTGGAGTTAAACTTTGCCACACAGTTATGTGCGTATAGAGAGTACAGTAGAGGACTGAGCGCACATCCTTGTGGGGCCCCGGTGTTGAGGACTATTATGGAGGAGGCGCTGTTACCTATTCTGACAGATTGCCAGAGGACTGGAGGACAGCAAATGTGGTCCCTTTGTTCAAAAAGGGGAGCAGAGACAACCCCGGCAACTATAGATCGGTGAGGCTCACGTCTGTAGTGGGTAAAGTCTTGGAGGGGATTATAAGAGACAAGATTTATAATCATCTAGATAGGAATAATATGATCAGGGATAGTCAGCATGGCTTTGTGAAGGGTAGGTCATGCCTCACAAACCTTATTGAGTTCTTTGAGAAGGTGACTGAACAGGTAGACGAGGGTAGAGCAGTTGATGTGGTGTATATGGATTTCAGCAAAGCGTTTGATAAGGTTCCCCACGGTAGGCTATTGCAAAAAATACGGAGGCTGGGGATTGAGGGTGATTTAGAGATGTGGATCAGAAATTGGCTAGCTGAAAGAAGACAGAGGGTGGTGGTTGATGGGAAATGTTCAGAATGGAGTACAGTCACAAGTGGAGTACCACAAGGATCTGTTCTGGGGCCGTTGCTGTTTGTCATTTTTATCAATGACCTAGAGGATGGCGCAGAAGGGTGGGTGAGTAAATTTGCAGACGATACTAAAGTCGGTGGTGTTGTCGATAGTGTGGAAGGATGTAGCAGGTTACAGAGGGATATAGATAAGCTGCAGAGCTGGGCTGAGAGGTGGCAAATGGAGTTTAATGTAGAGAAGTGTGAGGTGATTCACTTTGGAAGGAATAACAGGAATGCGGAATATTTGGCTAATGGTAAAGTTCTTGAAAGTGTGGATGAGCAGAGGGATCTAGGTGTCCATGTATATAGATCCCTGAAAGTTGCCACCCAGGTTGATAGGGTTGTGAAGAAGGCCTATGGAGTGTTGGCCTTTATTGGTAGAGGGATTGAGTTCCGGAGTCGGGAGGTCATGTTGAAGCTGTACAGAACTCTGGTACGGCCGCATTTGGAGTATTGTGTACAGTTCTGGTCACCGCATTATAGGAAGGACGTGGAGGCTTTGGAGCGGGTGCAGAGGAGATTTACCAGGATGTTGCCTGGTATGGAGGGAAAATCCTATGAGGAAAGGCTGATGGACTTGAGGTTGTTTTCGTTGGAGAGAAGAAGGTTAAGAGGAGACTTAATAGAGGCATACAAAATGATCAGGGGGTTGGATAGGGTGGACAGTGAGAGCCTTCTCCCGCGGATGGATATGGGTGGCACGAGGGGACATAACTTTAAACTGAGAGGTAATAGATATAGGACAGAGGTCAGAGGTAGGTTCTTTACGCAAAGAGTAGTGAGGCCGTGGAATGCCCTACCTGCTACAGTAGTGAACTCGCCAACATTGAGGGCATTTAAAAGTTTATTGGATAAACATATGGATGATAATGGCATAGTGTAGGTTAGATGGCTTTTGTTTCGGTGCAACATCGTGGGCCGAAGGGCCTGTACTGCGCTGTATCGTTCTATGTTCTATGTTCTATTGCGGTCTGTTGGTGAGGAAGTCAAGGATCCAGCTGCACTGGGAGGAGTCAAGTCCAAGATTGCAGAGATTGGTTATTAGTCTTGTCGGGATAATGGTGTTTAAGGCGGAGCTGTAGGCTATGAACAGCAGTCTGACGTAGGCGTCCTTGTTGTCGAGGTGTTCGAGTGTTGATTATAGGGCCAAGGAGCTAGCATCGGCTGTGGACCGGTTGCGGCGCTAGGCGAACTGCAATGAATCAAGACCATCTGGAAGGATGGCGTTGATCCGTCTCATGACTAGCCGCTCGAAGCATAGACTACTTTGTTCTTCTTTGGTACTGGTATTATGATGGTCTTCTTGATGGAGGCGTGGACCTCGGTGCGGAGAAGTGAGGTGTTGAAAATGGCTGCGAATACACTCAGCAGCTGGTCTGCGCAGGCTTTGGGTGCTCGCCCAAGGACTTCGTCAGGGCCCGTTGCTTTCCATTTTTGTTGACACAAAAGTAATGAAAGGGAAAAAAAGTCCTAAATGCGCTTGGGTGGAGGGTGGGAAGGTGGTTGGGGAGTAATTAGATTAGCAGACCATTGTTCTATTATCGCCATTACATGTTTAACTTTTCTCTTGTTATAAATAAACAGTTCTTTTGTGTTTTATTTACAAATATGGGGTGAGATTCTCCGACCCCCCCGCCGGGTCGGAGAATTGCCGGGGGCTGGCGTGAATCCCGCCCCAGCCGGTTGCCGAATTCTCCGGCACCGGATATTCGGCGGGGGCGGGAATCGCGCCGCGCCGGTTGGCGGGCCCCCTCCCCGGCGATTCTCCGGCCCAGATGGGCCGAAGTCCCGCTGCTGGAATGCCTGTCCTGCCGGCGTGGATTAAACCACCTCTCTTACCGGCGGGACAAGGCGGCGCGGGCGGGCTCCGGAGTCCTGGGGGGGGGGCACGGGGTGATCTGGCCCCGGGGGGCCTGGCCCGCGATTGGGGCCCACCGATCCGCGGGAGGGCCTGTGCCGTGGGGGCACTCTTTTCCTTCTGCCTTCGCCATGGTCTCCACCATGGCGGAGGCGGAAAAGACCCCCTCCATTGTGCATGCGCGGGGATGCAGTGAGCGGCCGCTGACGCTCCCGCGCATGTGCCACCCGGCAAAGTCAGTTTCGCGCCAGCTGGCGGGGCACCAAAGGCCTTTCCCGCCAGCTGGTGGGGCGGAAATCAGTCCGGCACGGGCTGAACCCCTCAAGGTTAGGGCTCGGCCGCTCAAGGTGCGGAGGATTCCGCACCTTTGGGGCGTCGCGATGCCGGACTGATTCGCGCCGTTTTTGGCGCCGGTTGACAGACATCGCGCCAATTGCGGAGAATTCCGCCCATGGTATCTGTAAGTCATTGGAGCAGTCGAGGGCCAAATAACTCACAAGTGTTACACAAGTGCCAGCATGGTTTTATAAAGGACATGTTTGACTGATTTGCTTGAGTTCTTCGAAGATGTAACAAGCAAAGTAGATAATGGGGATCCTGTAGATGTAGTATAACTGAACTTCCAGAAGGCATTTGGTAAGGTGCAACACAGAAGGTTAATTCACAAGGTGAGATCACATGGGATTAGGGGTAATTTATTAGCTTGGATTTATTAGCACAGTGGGCTAAACAGCTGGCTTGTAACACAGAACAGGGCAGCAGCGCGGGTTCAATTCCCGTACCGACCTCCCCGAGCAGGCGGCGGAATGTGGCGACTAGGGGCTTTTCGCAGTAACTTCATTGAAGCCTACTTGTGACAATCAGCGATTATTATTATTATTATTGGATAGAAGACTGGCTGACGAACAGGAAACAGAGAGTCGGGATAAATGGGTCTTTTTCTGGATGGCAAGATGTAACTAGTGGGGTGCCACAGGGTTCGGTCCTTGAGCCCCAGCTACAATCTATATTAACGACTTGGATACAGGGATGGAAGGTTCTATAGCCAGATTTGGAGATGACACAAAAATAGGTGGGACAGCAAGTTGCAATGAGGAAATAAGAACCTTACAAATGGATATAGATAGGTTGGAGAGTGGGTCAAAATGTGACAGATGGAGTTTTATGTGGATAAGTGTGAGGTCATACATTTTAGTCGAAAAAATGGAAAGGCAACTTATCATCAAAATGGGGAGAGACTTCAAGGTGCTCCGATGCAAAGGGATCTGGGTGTCCCATGCATGAGTCACAGAAAACGAGCATGCAGGTGCAGCAGATAATAAGGAAAGCAAATGGAATGTTGGCATTTGTAGCAAAGGAATTGAGTATTAAGGTACATAAGTGTTAGTGCAACTATACAAGACATTGGTAAGACTGCACTTGGGAGTATTGTGCACAATTGGGTCCCCTTATTCAGGCATTGTCAAACTTAGTGGCGTGACCCGCGGGTGGGTCGCGGTGCTCCCGATCGCGCAAATCCACGCGCAACAGCCACAGCAGCCGGCTTTTAATAATGCCGGCTGCGAGCGGCCTTCAAAATGGCCAGGAACAGATGAAATAAATTCGGCCCGACTGCGCATGCGTGCCTGATCATCGGTGCGCATGCGTAAAACTATGCGCATGCGCACCGATGATCGGGCACGCATGTGCAGTGTGGCCGCATTTTATTTTATATGGTCGCAGCCTTTTTTTTCAAGCTCGGGGTGCCAAAGGGACCAAAGGGACTATTGGGGCCAAAGGGACCCAAAACCATTTCCTCCATTTTAGTCAGCAACAAACAAGGTAAGAGAAAATGGTGGGTCGCGCAGGTTGGCCAGCGTGGGCCGCAAAGGTCGGCCGGCGTGGGTCGCGAAGTTCGGCCGGCGTGGGTCGCGAAGGTTTGCCAGGTTGGGTCCCGAAGGTTGGCCGGTTTGGTAAAAATGGGTCCCCGGAAAAAAAGTTTGAAAATCACTGCCCTTATTTGAGGAAAGATGTCGTGGCATTGGAGGCAGTTTAGAGAATGTTCACTAGATTGATTCCAGAGATGAGGGGTTTGTCGTATGAGGAGAGATTGAAGTTTAGGCTTATACCCTCTAGAGTTTAGGAGATGAGGGGAGATCTAATTGAAGTATACAAGATGATACGAGAGGTCATAATCTTAGAATAAGAGGCAGCAAATTTAAAACAGATTTGAGGAAAAACTACTTCTCCCAAAGGGTTGTGAATGTGTCGAATTCGCTATCCCAGAGTGCGGTGGATGCAAGGACAGTGAGTAAATTTAAGGAGGAGTTAGACAGATTTTTAATTGGTAATGGGTTGAAGGGTTATTGATAATGGGCGGGACGGTGGAGTGGAGGCCAGGATGGGATCAGCCATGATCACATTGAGGGCGTGAGGCTCGGGAGGCTAAATTGCCTACTCCCTCTCCTAGGTTATGTGTTCTAGGGAGGAGATGCTCTGGCTGATTTTACAATCCAGCTCTTGGTCTGTAACATTGCGGGTAGCACATGAGGAACATATCAGTCATGATAGAATGGCGGAGCAGACTCGATGGGCTGAAGGTCTAATTCTGCTCCTATGTCTTATGAACTTATCTTATAAATTATTGGTTAGGACTTCCGGTTGCGGCTATGCGGAGCTAAATCTCACATTCGGCGGCTCCCGCAAAAACGTACTTTGGGGCTCTTTTCAGGGCCCCCAACGGCACTTTTTCGACGTTTCCCGGTGTGGGAAGGAGATCACAACAATTCCCCGATAGTATATGGCTTTTACCAGGAGCGGGGCGACTAAAAAGGCGCTGGTGGACCCGAAGAAGGTGCAAGGGAAGAAGAACAAAATGGCGGCGGGCGGAGACCAGGCAGCGTGGATGCAGTGGGCGCAGGAGCAACAGGAGGTTATCAGAGAGATTAAAGCAGACCTGCTTGAGCCGATGAAGGCTTCTATTGATAAGCTGCTGGAGACACAGACGGCCCAGGGGGTGGCGATCCGCGAGGCCCGACAAAAGATCTCCGACAACAAGGACGAGATCTTAGGCCTGGCGGTAAAGGTGGAGGCGCACGAGGCGCTCCGCAAGAAATGGCAGGAGTGGTTCGAGGAGATGGAAAATCGGTCGAGGCGGAAGAATCTGCGGATTCGGGACCTCCTGGAGGGGCCGGACGTGGGGGCCTATGTGGTCACCATGTTGAACTCGCTGATGGGAGCGGAGTCCTTCCAGGGGCCCCTGGAGCTGCTACTGCAATCGAGTTGCTGCTGCTGCTATGGTCAAGGGGGAGCTGGAGCGAGTGCGGGGAGTCGAGACGGGGGTCTGCCGCCGTGGGGAACGGGCCGGGCTTGGGGTGCGGGCGCGTGGCTGGCCGAGGAAGGGTTATGGCTAGTTGGCGGGGGAGGGGGGCGGGTAGCCCCCTGATCCGGTTGATAACCTGGAATGTAAGGGGACAGAATGGGCCGGTCAAGCGGGCCCGCGTGTTCGCGCACCTGAAGGGGCTGAAGGCAGATGTGGTTATGCTCCAGGAGACACACCTGAAGGTGGCAGACCATGTAAGATTGAGGAAAGGGTGGGTAGGTCAGCTGTTTCATTCGGGGCTGGAAGCCACAAATCGAGGGGTGGCGATCTTGGTGGGAAAGAAGGCGTCATTCGAGGCGTCGAGCATTGTGGCAGACAATGGCGGTAGGTACGTAATGGTAAGTGGTAAGCTGCAGGGAGAGAGGGTGGTACTGATCAATGTGTAAGCTCCGAATTGGGACGATGCGGATTTTATGCGGCGCATGTTAGGTCGGATCCCAGACTTGGAAGTGGGGGGCCTGATAATGGGGGGAGACTTTAACACGGTGCTGGATCCGGCACTGGATCGCTCCAGGTCTAGGACGGGTAGGAAGCCGGCGGCGGCTAGAGTGCTGAGGGGGTTTATGGACCAGATGGGAGGGGTAGACCCTTGGAGATTTGCAAGGCCGGGGGCTAGGGAATTTTCATTCTTCTCACATGTCCATAAGGCTTATTCCCGAATTTACATTTCTATTTTGAGCAGGGCGCTGAAAGCGAGAGTAGAGGATACCGAGTATTCGGCGATAGCCATTTCGGACCACGCCCCGCATTGGATGGACTTAGAGCTGGGGGAGGAGAGTGACCAGCACCTGTTGTGGCGCTTGGAGGTGGGGCTGTTGGCGGGCGAGGATGTGAGTGAACGGGTCCGAGGAAGCATAGAGAGGTACCTGGAGGCCAACAATAATGGGGAGGTCCGAGTGGGGATGGTATGGGAGGTGCTGAAGGCGGTGGTTAGAGGAGAGCTGATCTCAATTAGGGCCCACAAGGAGAGGAGGGAGCGGGGGGAGAGGGAGAGGCTGGTGGGGGAGATGGTGAGGGTAGACATGAGGTGTGCAGAGGTGCCCGAGGAAGGATTGTTGAGGAATTCGACCTGGTGACCACCAAGAAGGCAGAGGTGCAGTGGAGGAAGGCCCAGGGGGCGATTTACGAGTATGGGGAAAAGGCAAGCCGGATGCTGGCGCATCAGCTTCGGAAGCGGGACACAGCTAGGGAGATCGGGGGAGTTAAGGACAGGGGAGGGAGTGTGGTGCGGAGTGGGGTTGGCATCAATGGGGTCTTCAGGGACTTCTATGAGGAATTGTACCGGTCCAAGCCCCCACGGGAGGAGGGAGGGATGGGCCGCTTCCTGGACCAACTGAGGTTTCCGAAGGTGGAGGAGGGACTGGTGGCGGGATTGGGGGCCCCGATTGGGCTGGAGGAGCTGACCAAAGGGATAGGAAGCATGCAGGCGGGGAAGGCACCGGAGCCGGATGGTTTACCGGTCGAATTCTATTAAAAATATATGGACCGGTTGGGCCCGTTGCTAGTTAGGACCTTCAATGAGGCAAGGGAGGGGGGGCTTTATGCCCGACGATGTCCCGGGCACTGATCTCCTTGATCCTGAAGAGGGACAAGGATCCCCTGCAGTGTGGGTCTTACAGACCGATTTTGTTGCTAAATGTAGATGCCAAGGTGCTGGCGAAGGTCTTAGCCACGAGGATTGAGGATCAGTGCCGCAGATCATCCACGAAGACCAGATGGGGTTCATGAAGGGGAGGCAGTTGAACGCGAATGTGCGGAGGCTTTTGAACGTTATCATGGTGCCGGCGAGGGAGTGGGAGGCGGAGATAGTGGTACCTGTGGGAGGTGCTGAAGAGGTTTGGGTTTGGGGAGGGGTTTGTCAGGTGTTGTATGAGGTCCCAATGGCAAGTGTGGCCACAAACAGGAGGAGGTCTGAGTACTTTCGGTTGCACCGAGGGACGAGGCAGGGGTGTCCCCTGTCCCCCCTGCTCTTCGCACTGGCGATTGAACCCCTGGCTATGGCACTGAGGGAGTCGGGGAACTGGAGGGGGTTGGTGCGGGGTGGGGAGGAGCATAGGGTGTCGCTCTATGCGGACGACTTGCTGCTATCTGTGGCGGACCCGGTGGGGGGAATGCTGGAGGTAATGAGGATCCTTAGGGAATTCGGGGATTTTTCGGGGTACAAAGAGTAACATTATGGTGGGGCAGGCAATAAACAAAGAAATGACGGATGCATGTAGAAATGGTACAGCAGTTATCATGGGGGATTTTAATCTACATGTCGATTGGTTTAACCAGGTCGGTCAAGGCAGCCTTGACGAGGAGTTTACAGAATGTATCCGTGATAGTTTCCTAGAACAGTATGTAATGGAACGTACGAGGGAACAAGCGGTCCGAGATCTGGTCCTGTGTAATGAGACAGGATTGATTCATGACCTCATAGTTAGGGATCCTCTTGGAAGGAGCGATCACAATATGGTGGAATTTAAAATACAGATGGAGGGTGAGAAGGTAAAATCAAACACTAGTGTTTTGTGCTGAAACAAAGGAGATTACAATGGGATGAGAGAAGAACTAGCTCAGGTAGACTGGGAGCAAAGACTTTATGGTGAAACAGTTGAGGAACAGTGGAGAACCTTCCAAGCGATTTTTCACAGTGCTCAGCAAAGGTTTATACCAACAAAAGGAAGGACAGTAGAAAGAGGGAAAATCGACCGTGGATATCTAAGGAAATAAGGGAGAGTATCAAATTGAAGGAAAAAGCATACAAAGTGGCAAAATTAGTGGGAGACTAGAGGACTGGGAAATCTTTATGGGGCAACAGAAAGCTACTAAAAAAGCTATAAAGAAGAGTAAGATAGATTATGAGTGTAAACTTGCTCAGAATATAAAAACAGATAGTAAAAGTTGCTACAAATATATAAAACAAAAAAGAGTGGCTAAGGTAAATATTGGTCCTTTAGAGGATGAGAAGGGAGATTGAATAATGGGAGATGAAGAAATGGCTGAGGAACTGAACAGGTTTTTTGGGTTGGTCTTCACAGTGGAAGACACAATTAACATGCCAGTGACTGATAGAAATTAGGCTATGACAGGTGAGGTCCTTGAGAGGATTGTTATCACTAAGGAGGTAGTGATGGGCAAGCTAATGGGGCTAAAGGTAGACAAGTCTCCTGGCCCTGATGGAATGCATCTCAGAGTGCTAAAAGAGATGGCTAGGGAAATTGCAAATGCACTAGTGATAATTTCCCAAAATTCACTAGACTCTGGGGTGATCCCGGCGGATTGGAAATTCGTAAACGTGACACCAATGTTTAAAAAAGGAGGGAGGCAGAAAGCGGGTAATTATAGGCCAGTGAGCTTAACTTCGGTAGTAGGGAAGATGCTGGAATCTATCATCAAGGAAGAAATAGCGAGGCATCTGGATGGAAATTTTCCCATTGGGCAGATGCAGCATGAGTTCATAAAGGGCAGGTCGTGGACATTACCAGTGCGGTAGATAACGGGGAGCCAATGGATGTGGTATATCTTGATTTCCAGAAAGCCTTTGACAAGGTGCCACACAAAAGGTTGTTGCATAAGATAAAGATGCATGGCATTAAGGGGAAAGTAGTAGCATGATAGAGGATTGGTTATTTAATAGAAAGCAAAGAGTGGGGATTAATGGGTGTTTCTCTGGTTGGCAATCAGTAGCTAGTGGTGTCCCTCAGGGATCAGTGTTGGGCCCACAATTGTTCACAATTTACATAGATGATTTGGAGTTGGGGACCAAGGGCAATGTGTCCAAGTTTGCAGACGACACTAAGATGAGTGGTAAAGCAAAAAGTGCAGAGGATACTAGAAGTCTGCAGAGGGATTTGGATAGGCTAAGTGAATGGGCTAGGGTCTGGCAGATTGAATACAATGTTGGCAAATGTGAGGTTATCCATTTTGGTAGGAATAACAGCAAAAGGGATTATTATTTCAATGATAGAATATTAAAACATGCTGCTGTGCAGAGAGACCTGGGTGTGCTAGTGCATGAGTCGCAAAAAGTTGGTTTACAGGTGCAACAGGTGATTAAGAAGGCAAATGGAATGTTGTCCTTCTTTGCTAGAGGTATGGATTTTAAGACTAGGGAGGTTATGCTGCAATTGTATAAGGTGTTAGTGAGGCCACACCTGGAGTATTGTTTTCAGTTTTGGTCTCCTTACTTGAGAAAGGACGTACTGGAACTGGAGGGTGTGCAGAGGAGATTCACTAGGTTAATCCCAGAGCTGAAGGGGTTGGATTACGAGGAGAGGTTGAGTAGACTGGGACTTTACTCGTTGGAATTTAGGAGAATGAGGGGGGATCTTATAGAAACATATAAAATTATGAAGGGAATAGATAGGATTGATGCGGGCAGGTTGTTTCCACTGGCGGGTGAAAGCAGAACTAGGGGGCATAGCCTCAAAATAAAGGGAAGTAGATTTGGGACTGAGTTTAGGAGGAACTTCTTCATCGAAAGGGTTGTGAATCTAAGGAATTCCTTGCCCAGTGAAGCAGTAGAGGCTCTTTCATTAAATGTTTTTAAGATAAAGAAAGATAGTTTTTTGAAGAATAAAGGGATTAAGGGTTATGGTGTTCAGGCCGGAAAGTAGAGCTGAGTCTACAAAAGATCAGCCATGATCTCATTGAATGGCGGAGCAGGCCCGAGGGGCCAGATGGCCTACTCCTGCTCCTAGTTCTTATGTTCTTATGTCAGGTGCCGCTCCTCCCACGGATCTGTAAAACAATCTCTTTTTAACGAAACTTGCCAAAAATCCCAACGATTTGTTCTCCAAATGTTAGGAGGATGGGGGAACGAGAGAAAGAGAGAGGTAAATGACGGGAAAAAGCTAGTCCAGGAGCTGCACGGAGACCAGGAGTGGAAGGTGTCTGGAGCAGAGGCAGTCGGACGAGCCGACCAGCGCACGAGGCGGCGGAGTGTAAGTTTCAAGGAGCAAAAAGGGCAGACCAGCCAAGCACAAAACCCTCTCTCACCAGGAGGGAACTGGACAACATCCCTCTCAGAGGCACTGTAGAAGCACAGGCAGGAAATTAAAATAGACACACAGGCCGCAGTGAAAGACTGGGTGGCCGAAACCCTGTGCAAAACAGATCGCTCTGATCAGGGCCGAAACAAAACTGGAGGCCCAAGAAGCCACCATCAAGGACCTTGAAAGAGCCGCAACTGACCAGAGTGATTGGATCGAGGCACTGGAAAAGGAGGTGGCGAGGCTGGTCACGACGCAGGGCAACCTGAGGGGACAGTTCAAGGACCAAGAGAATCAGTCAAGGAGGCAGAGCCTGCGGATCGTGGGCCTACCAGAAGGAACCAAAACCAGGGACCACAAACTACGTGACCCAGATGCTGGGCAACCTTCCCTAACCCACAATAAATAGAAAGGGCCCACTGGTCGCTGCGACCGAAAACCAAAGCCGGGGAACATCCAAGGGCCATTATGCCCAACTGCACCGATACCAGGACCGGGAAAAAAATTCTGCGCTGGGCCAGGAAGTCCAAGAACTGCCATTGGGAAGGACAGAGACTCCGAATTTACCAGGACATTGGGGCTGACCTGGCCAAGCGCAGGGTGGAATTCAACAGGGCGAAAGCCGCGCTGCACAAGAGTGGCGTACATTTCGGTATGTTATACGCAGCCAAGCTCTGGATCACATATCAGGGCAAAGAACACTTTATTACGGTCTCTGCGGAAGTAGACAAGTTTGTCGCAGAGTGCGGACTGGTGCAGTGACAACAGGGAAAGCGGTAAAGGGCTCCAGGCAAAGAAATACAATGCGGCAGCAACCCAGCAAGGGGGTGGGGGAGAGAAGAACCTCCCACACCCCCCCAACGCATCCCGATCGCCGAACAGCAAGCCATCACCCGGGAAAACGCTGCAGGTGGGAGAATATGACCCCATTCATGCAAGTGAGGGCAGCAGCAGAGGGAAAGCGGAGTAACAAACAGGACAAGTGTAGGCTAAGATGGGGAAAGAACAGGCAGAAACCACAGAAATCGGGTGGGAGGAAAATGGGACAGTAACTCCTGGGAGGAGGGTCACTACACTAGCGGGAAAGTTAGCAGCAGGAGCATGCAGATAAAAGCCGCGGTGCACCCCCAACACGGGGTACAGCACTGGATGGTGGTGGGGGGAAAAAGCAGCCGGGATGGGGAAGGAAAAAGGGCCGGGGGAAGGGGATGGGATGGGGGGGGGGGGGGGGGAGGAGGGGGGAGCGGAAGCGAGGGGGTCATAGGGAAAGAGGGGATGGCAGGGAAGGTAATGTTCCTCCTCCATAATGTGTGAGGTGAGGGACGCTGTCAGTGTCCCTGCTGATTTCATCTGTGGGAAGTGCACCCATCTCCAGCTCCTCAGAAACAGCGTTAGGGAACTGGAGCTGGAGCTGGATGAACTTTGTATCATTCGGGAGGCAGAGGTGGTCATAGATAGAAGCTTCAGGGATCTAGTTACTCCGAAGAATAAAGATAGATGGGTGACGGTGAGAGGGGCTGGGAGGAAGCAGTCAGTACAGGGATCCCCTGTGGTCGTTCGCCTTAGTAACAAATATACCGCTTTGGATACTGTTGGGGGGGGGGGGGGACTTACCAGGGGTAAGCCATGGAGTACAGGTCTCTGGCACAGAGTCTGTCCCTGTTGCTCAGAAGGGAAGGGGGGAGAGGAGTAGAGCATTAGTCATTGGAGATTCCATAGTTAGGGGGATAGATAGGAGATTCTGTGGGAACGAGAGAGACTCGCGGTTGGTGTGTTGCCTCCCAGGTGTCAGGGTGCGTGATGTCTCGGATCGTGTTTTCGGGATCCTTAAGGGGGAGGGGGAGCAGCCCCAAGTTGTGGTCCACATAGGTACCAACGACATAGGGAGGAAAAGGGATAGGGATGTAAGGCAGGAATTCAGGGAGCTAGAGTGGAAACTTAGATCTAGGACAAACAGAGTTATTATCTCTGGGTTTTTACCTGTGCCACGTGATAGCGAGACGAGGAATAGGGAGAAAGAGGAGTTGAACACGTGGCTTCAGGGATGGTGCAGGAGGGAGGGTTTCAGATTTCTGGATAATTGGGGCTCATTCTGGGGTCGGTGGGACCTCTACAAACGGGATGGTCTACACCTGGACCAGAGGGGCGCCAATATCCTGGGGGGGGAAATTTGCTAATGCTCTTCGGGAGGGTTTAAACTAGTTCAGCAGGGGCTTGGGAACCTGAATTGTAGCTCCAGTATACAGGAGGTTGAGAGTAGTGAGGTCATGAGTAAGGTTTCAAAGTTGCAGGAGTGTACCGGCAGGCAGGAAGATGGTTTAAAGTGTGTCTTCTTCAATGCCAGGAGCATCTGGAATAAGGTGGGTGAACTTGTGGCATGGGTTGGTACCTGGGAGGGTTTAAACTAGTTCAGCAGGGGCTTGGGAACCTGAATTGTAGCTCCAGTATACAGGAGGTTGAGAGTAGTGAGGTCATGAGTAAGGTTTCAAAGTTGCAGGAGTGTACCGGCAGGCAGGAAGGTGGTTTAAAGTGTGTCTTCTTCAATGCCAGGAGCATCCGGAATAAGGTGGGTGAACTTGTGGCATGGGTTGGTACCTGGGACTTCGATGTTGTGGCCATTTTGGAGACATGGATAGAGCAGGGACAGGAATGGTTGTTGCAGGTGCCGGGGTTTAGATATTTCAGTTAGCTTCGGGAAGGTGGTAAAAGAGGGGGAGGGGTGGCATTGTTAGTCAAGGACAGTATTACGGTGGCAGAAAGGACGTTTGATGAGGACTCGTCTACTGAGGTAGTATGGGCTGAGGTTAGAAACAGGAAAGGAGAGGTCACCCTGTTAGGGGTTTTCTATAGGCCTCCGAAAAGTTCCAGAGATGTAGAGGAAAGGATTGCAAAGTTGATTCTGGATAGAAGTGAAAGCAACAGGGTAGTTGTTATGGGGGACTTTAACTTTCCAAATATTGACTGGAAACGCTATAGTTCGAGTACTTTAGATGGGTCCGTTTTTGTCCAATGTGTGCAGGAGGGTTTCCTGACACAGTATGTAGATAGGCCAACGAGAGGCGAGGCCATATTGGATTTGGTACTGGGTTATGAACCAGGACGGGTGTTAGATTTGGAGGTAGGTGAGCACTTTGGTGATAGTGACCACAATTCGATTACGTTTACTTTAGTGATGGAAAGGGATAGGTATATACCGCAGGGCAAGAGTTATATCTGGGGGAAAGGCAATTATGATGCGATGAGGCAAGACTTAGGATGCATCGGATGGAGAGGAAAACCGCAGGGGATCGGCACAACGGAAATGTTGAGCTTGTTCAAGGAACAGCTACTGCGTGTCCTTGATTCCTCTGTATCTGTCAGGCAGGGAGGAAGTGGCCGAGCAAGGGAACCGTGGTTTACTAAAGCAGTCGAAACACTTGTCAAGAGGAAGAAGGAGGCTTATGTAAAGATGAGACATGAAGGTTCAGTTAGGGCGCTCGAGAGTTACAAGTTAGCTAGGAAGGACCTAAAGAGAGAGCTAAGAAGTGCCAGGAGGGGACATGAGAAGTCTTTGGCTGGTAGGACCAAGGATAACCCCAAAGCTTTCTATAGATATGTCAGGAATAAACAAATGACTAGGGTAAGAGTAGGGCCAGTCAAGGACAGTAGTGGGAAGTTGTGCTTGGAGTCCGAGGAGATAGGAGAGGTGCTAAATGAATATTTTTCGTCAGTATTCACATAGGAAAAAGACAGTGTTGTCGAGGAGAATACTGTGATTCAGGCTACTAGAATAGAAGGGCTTGAGGTTCATAAGGAGGAGGTGTTAGCAATTCTGCAAAGTGTGAAAATAGATAAATCCCCTGGGCCGGATGGGATTTATCCTAGGATTCTCACAATGCCGTTTTACTTCAGCGATACCAGCAAAGTAAAAAATCGTTTCATACATATAAAAAGAGTGTAACAAATGAAGGACATGAAGAAAAAAATGTTAACTTCAAATAATGATTCCTCTAAGTTTACTCTGCAGGATAACCTCATGGTGAAGCGATAACCAGAGTTGATGCACTGGACACTGATGATGGAACAATAGTTCAACTCTCAGATTTAATTAAAGATTGGACTGTAACACTTAATATTAATGTGTCTGATGTTCCATTCAAGCTGGATATGGGTGCACTTGCAAATGTAATCACAGAGACGGATCTAAAACAAGTGAACAAGATTCCAAGAATTAAAAAAATCAAACTATAGGTTGACAGACTAGTCTCACTTGCCCGCATTTGGCCCATATCCCTCTATACCCAATCTGCCCATGTATCTAACTGCATTTTAAAAGACAAAATTGTACCCGCCTCTACCACTACCTCTGGCAGCCTGTTCCAGATGCTCACCACCCTCTGTGTGAAGACATTTTCCCTCTGGTCTCCTTTGTATCTCTCCCCTCTTACCTTAAACCTTTGCCCTCTCGTTCTAGACTCCTCTACCTTTGGGAAAAGATGTTGACTATCTTCCTTACCTATGCTCCCCATTATTTTATAGACCTCTGTAAGTTCACCCCTAAGCCTCCTACACTCCAGGGAAAAAAGTCCCAGCCTATCCAGCCTCTCCTTATAACTCAGACCATCAAGTCCTGGTAACATCTTAGTGAATCTCTTTGGCACTCTTTCTAGTTGATGCAAAACTAAGTTTAATACAGGATGAAACTGAAAAAGATGCAATACTTCAACGGGTGATCATAAAACTAAGAGAAGGATGGCCCAATGGCAGTTGTAACAGTTTACATAGAATTTACAGTGCAGAAGGAGGCCATTCGGCCCATCGAGTCTGCACCGGCCCCCTCATTTAGCCCACACCTCCACCCTATCCCTGTAGTCCCTAAACCCAGTAACCCCACCCAAACTTTTTCGACACTAAGGCCAATTTGCACATTTTTGGACTGTGGGAGGAAACTGGAGCACCCGGAGGAATCCCACGGGGAGAGTATCAAGGATGATCTGACTGTTATAAACGGATTCCTGTTGAAAGGAGACAGAATTGTAATAATGTCCTTCCTACGAAGAAGTATTCTGGAAAAGATACATGAAGTGTCAAAGACGTGTCAGGAAGTCAATATATTGGCCAGGCATCAATGGAGATATTGACAGCTACGTGCAAGAGTGCAGTGTCTGTAAAACACATCAACCATCCGAGTGTAAAGAAACTTTGTAGCAAGTGAGATAGTCACAAACCCATGGTCAAAGGTTGGGATGGACCTATTCTATTTCAGAGGAAATTATTATTTAATAATCATTGATTATTTTTCCAATTATCTTGAAGTCATAACGTTGTCAGATTCGACCGCTCACTCAGTTGTAAGAGCGGCGAAGTCTGTATTTGCTCGACACGGAATTCCATTAAAAGTCATGACGGATATCTGGGGGTGCAGGTTGCCCGGGAGTGGGGGAGGCTTCGCAGGTACAACATCACTAGTTTGGTAGGGAGAGTGAAAGCCGATCTGGCAAGGTGGGACGGCCTTCCTCTGTCACTGGCAGGTCGGGTACAGGTGGTTAAAATGAATGTGTTGCCGCGATTCCTGTTTATTTTTCAATGCCTACCGATTTTCCTGCCAAAGACTTTTTTCAGGGAGATTGAGGGAAGGATGACCTCATTCATATGGGGAGGGAAGGTGGCCAGAGTGAGAAAGGTGCTGCTACAGAGGGGAAGGCAGGCAGGGGGTTTGGGTCTCCCGAACTTGTTGTACTACTACTGGGCGGCGAATGTGGAGAAAGTGCGGAGCTGGGTCAGAGGGGTGGATTCTCAGTGGGTCAGAATGGAGGTGAGCTTGTGCAGGGGGTCGGGGCTGAAGGCACTTGCAACAGCGCCGCTCCCGATAGCTCCGGGGAAATATTCAGGGAGTCCGGTAATAATAGCTTCATTGAAAATCTGGAGGCAGTTTCGCCAACACTTCGGGTTGGGTTTACGGTCAAGGGAAATGCCGATTCGGGGGAACCACAGATTTGAGCCAGGGAGGTGGGATGGAAGTTTTCGGAAATGGAAAGAGAAGGGGATTGAGACGCTAAAAGATTTGCTTCTTCGGGGTCGGTTTGCAGGATTGAGGGAGCTGGAAGCGAAGTATGGGCTAGAGCAGGGAGAAGGGTTTAGGTACATGCAGGTTCGGGATTTTGCCAGGAAGGAGCTACAGAGCTTCCCAGAGGAACCGACCTCCACATTGCTGGAGGAGGTGTTGACGACAAGAGGACTGGAGAAGGGGGCAGTGTCAGCGGTGTACGGAGCTATTCTGGAAGAGGATAAGGCACCACTGGAAGGGATCAAAGCAAAGTGGGAGGAAGAGCTGGGAGAGGTTATAGAGGAGGGGGTCTGGTGTGAGGTGCTCCGGAGAGTGAATGCCTCCACCTCATGTGCGAGGTTGGGGCTGATACAGCTGAAGGTGGTATATAGAGCGCACCTCACGAGGGCGAGGATGAGCCGATTTTTTGAAGGAGTAGAGGATGTTTCTGAGCGTTGCGGGGGGGGGGGGGGGGGGCGCGAATCACGTTCATATGTTTTGGTCCTGTCCAAAGCTAGGGGAGTACTGGAAGGAGGTGTTTCGGGTAATTTCCAAGGTGGTGCGTGTGAAACTGGACTCGGGTCCCCAGGAGGCCATATTCGGGGTGTCGGACCAGCCAGGGTTGGAAACGGGAGCGGAGGCAGATATCATAGCCTTCGCCTCGTTGATCGCCCGAAGGCGGATCCTGCTGGGATGGAGAGCAGCCTCTCCACCCAGTGCCCTGGCGTGGCGGGGGGACCTGTTGGAATACTTGACCCTTGAGAAGGTTAAGTTCGAACTGAGGGGAAGCTCGGAGGGGTTCTACAAGTCATGGGCACTACTTATTATGCACTTTCACGAACTGGATAACATCGAACATTAATTGGGGGGGGGGGGGGGGGAGATTAAGGGTGACTATGGGTAATCCCTGATTCCTTTTTGTCATTTGTTTATGTAAACATGTGGGCTGAGGTTTGGGGGTTGGTGGGCGGATGGGATCGTTGTTATTATGGGGATTGACATATCTTGCTGATTATTGTTTATTGTTGATGAGTGTAAATGTGGGAGAAAATGTGAAAAAGGAGGAGAATAAAATTTTTTTTTAAAAAAGTCATGACGGTTAATAGACTCTGTTTCTGTAGTTGGGAATGGTTGTCATTTGTAGAAGAATACAACTTCCAACAAGCACCCTCGAGTCCTGTATCCCCAATTCAATGGGAAAGCCAAGAAAGAAGTCGGAATAGTAAAACAACTGGTCTAAAAGGTATTTGATGATCAAAATGATTTTTCGCGAGTGCTGTTAAGCTACAGAGCTAACACTTTATCATCAGGATTGTCGCCTGCCCAGATGCTCATGGGATGGAAGATTCGTACGACATTGGCTGCCATAACAATTCGAAACATGGATGAACAGTTAATACATCAAAAAATAAAGCAACAGCAATGCAAGTAAAAAGCATACTATGACAGGCATGCAAAACAATTACCGCCACTGAAACAAGATGTTGTCAGGCAGGATATTAAATCCAGATGGTAGTTGGTCAAACATTGCAAAGGTGTTAAATGAGGTTGCACCATGATCGTATGTGATACAAACTGCGGCTCAACTGGTGCTTAGTAGAAATCAACGAGCATTGTTAAATGTAAAGAATTTGCTGCAGTTTCCAGAGCCCACTACAACAAACCTAGATACCCTGGATGGGATTCTCTGATCCTGAGGCTAAGTGTTGACGCGTTTTACGATGGCGTCAACAGGCCCCCAGGATCAGCGATCCTGTGCCCTACAGGGGCCAACACGGCACTGGAGCGACTCATGCTATCGGCAGCTACAGCTGCCGATACGGGTGCCACGGGTCTGCGTATGTGCGCTGCGGCCGGCGTGAATTCGCGCATGCGCGTTACGACTGGCGTGAACTCGCGCATGCGCGCCCGTTGCCTTCTCCGCACCGGCCCCGACGCAACATGGCGGATACCTACAGGGGCCCGACGTGGAGTAAAATAGGCCCCCGCCAGGAGAAGCCGGCCCGCCGATCGGTAGGCCTCGATCGCGAGCCAGGCCATGCGGGTTTGGATCCCTCTCCCCTACACCAGGCCAGCCCCCGCAGGATGAACGCCGAGGTTCCGCCGGGTAGGACCACATGTGAACGGCGCCGGCGGGACTTGGCCAATATCGGCGGCCACTTGGCCCAACGCGCGCCGGGGGGGGGGGGGGGGGGCGCGTAGAGCGTGAATCGTGCCCCTCCCAGCGATTCTCCGACCCCAGCCGCCCCAAGTTTTACAACATTGACTTACCAACAGCATTGTTATCGAATACACATATGGAACCGACAAGAGCCAATTCCAATGACACTGCTAGTGAATTTAGAAGGTCAAAATGGACAAGTAAACCACTTAAACGAGTAAACTTGGAAAAACACTAAGGATTGCAACTCTGTAATTGCAATTATGACATGTAA